>NC_134280.1:70053834-71253834 GCF_949628215.1 Phalacrocorax aristotelis | reverse complement strand
GCTCTGTAGATCGAGTTTTGTATCGTAGAATGAACGTAACCTTTTTGTAAGAAAGCTTGCTGAAATGGCAAAATGCTACTTGAATGTCTGACAATTTGATAAAAGTGAGTTAATCATCTCCTGGGCTTCTCTTTGGGACTCCTCATAGCTTTTTTTATTAGAAATATCTACAGTAGTTTGGAATCTGTCCTTTTGGGTTGCTTTTTGCACTATTTCCTTAAGATAGGAATGCTCTGTCTAGGAAGAACTTCATAACTCCTGCTAACAGTGGAAAATAATTTGTGCTTCGGTAACCCTGCAGAATTTGCTGACTAGGTTTGTTTCTGGAAATTGAAGAGGGATGGTTTGGCACGATGATATATTCCCAGAAATCTTTGCTAAGCAATACATGGCTTGAATATATCTTGAACTAAGCTACAGCCCTGTAATTCACTACTTACAGAACTTTAGAAAATACTCGGAATTGCTACCACCAGATGGAGCAGGAACTTCAGGCAGAGCATACAACCGGAGCACTGGTAGTTAAGACCACACAAACAAAAAAACACAAACAGAAATCCCAGCAAATTATAACCTCAAGATTTTAAGAAAGGTATTTTTCTCTCTTGGTTTCAGGTATTTCTCTTAATTTTTATTCCTGCTTGCCCAGGCAGCCTTTCCTGAGCCCCAAGGGCTTCCTGGTACAGTCTGACTCCAGGTTTGTGCCTGGCCCTGAGCTGGGCCCCCCGGAGGTACCGCTCAAGGCGGGTGTCCTGCCTGTGGGCTGGATTTCAGTAAATGTTGCACAGGCAGACTTTAGAAGCCGCTCCTGAGCGAAGACAGTCTTAACCACAAACCCCCAGTTATTTCGCTGTTGTCCAAGGCAGATCCCTGGATGGGTTCAGAGGTTATTCCATCCCCCAGCTCTGAATCAGCTCTTGTATTCTGCTGCCTGTTCTGACTTAGAAAAGTTTAATGGAAGCCTAGGTGACAGAATGGCAAGATCCACCTAACCTGTCACTGCAGCTACTGCTCAGCAGGTACCTAGAAAATCATAACAGGGAAAGCATAAAGCAGTTCTCCCAGGTGAGTGAACTTGGCCATCAGTAATTGGCAACACTTCATGCCATTGGGGGGAAAAAAACATGATCGGATATATATTGTCTTTTCTAGACCAACAGAGTTCTCCTGGAGTCACAGAAAGTATCTGGAGCCAAATGACACCAAACAGAAAAATGGGATTGCTACCACATGGTAAACTTGCCATCCTTTAAAGTTAGTTGGGGTCTCAAACCTAAAACTGCTCCACAAAAGAACAAGTAAAAGCAAAGCTGTTTCTTGACGGGAATATTAAAGGGCACGTTGTGCCTGGCTTTGGCTTGATGAACAAACATCCCTCCTGTCCCTGGGGCTTTCCGGGCTCTAGCTAGCCTGGGGGCTTCGTGGCTGCCGGGCAGGCCAGGTAAGTGGTACCCTCCTTGACAGAACCGAGGGGCAGGCTCAGGGGTTTGCGACAGTCCGTCCTCACCCTAGACCTCGGCTCTGAGGAATGCAAGGGCCCCGGGATACCGGAATCTTTTCCAGTACCTACCAGTTTATTGCAAGTTACTGACAAGTCCAACAACCCCGAGTGGTGGGGTGGTTAATACTGTCTCTTTTAATCATGATGAGTGTTAGATACTTTGTGAAAAAGGGATACTGGGAATTCGGACAAAAGGTTGAGCGGGCAGGTTCTTGGCCAATAGAAAAGCCATTTCCAGCCCTCAAGGACCACTTAAGCTTAGTAACAATGGTAAAACCTGGAACTGACTTTTGCCATCTCATGAGACAGATTCTGGCCTCACAAAGGCATCAGAGCAAATGCTCATGGTATTGCTTCTGAGCCATTTAACTTATTTTTATACCACTGATCTCAACAAAATTACCTAAGATTTTCCTTCTGTCAAATGCTTCAGACTCATCCTTGAAGGTAAGCAGAGTGGGATGACATCTTGCAGACTTTAGCAGCTACGTAGGAAAAAGCAGCTGGCCCCTCTGAGCTAGGCTGCCATGGTTCAGCTTTGTTTAGCACACCTTAAAAAAGGCAAAAAGGGACTTTTCTTACCAGCTTTTCTCAGTATCACATGAGGTCTACGAACATGAACCAGGGCCTCCCAACACATGCTCAGGATCACTGACACTCAAAGCATTTCCTCTGCGTTTGTTTTCAGGTGGAATCCCAATCCTATCTGGGTTCAGAGATGCTGAAAATCTAGCAAGAGAAGCTAAGTTTCAAGTAAACAGAACTATTAAATCAGTTCGAAGCATGCATGAGAGATGGCATCCTGGCCAAAGCCCTACTGAGGCTTGGTTCCCATTGCTTCTGCCCATTTACACGTATGACTTGCTCTGGCATTCCCTCTCCTATAGTAAATATGAGTATCCTATAATCCTCTGAATTAAAATAAATCTAGTGTATGTGGCTGTTCTGCAACTGGAGCACAGCAACTGTGTTCCCTGGGGCTAATGCCTGTCTTAGCCTCTCCTTGAGGGATATGGCTGTGTCCAAGGGAATGGTCCTGTCCAAGGTAGCCTGGTACTTGCTCAGCACTAAACCACCCCCAGGCAGCCAAAAACCATGAAAAGATTGCAGTGGTGATTAGAAACAAGCCATAAGCAGGAAGGTTGGAAGACAATGGAGCCACACGGGAAGCTGTCTGGGTGTAAAACTGAGGTCTGTGCGCTTCGCCTCGGGGAGAGAGCATTGCTGCACACCTGGCTCTGGGGCTGCATCCTTCCAGGGGCTTGAGAGAGGTCTGGGGAGAGGAGTCCCTCATCTGCCCCCCTTGAAATGACAGTGGGCAGAAGCTGCATACCCTGGTGAAACCTGCTTCTCCTTTCTACTTGTAACTTTCCATTTCCAAGTGCCAAGAGTACTTTCTCCACTTCACCTGCTGCTGCCTTTGAGTCCAGGTGGCCACCTGTCCTCCAAGGCACTTGTTTGCACTGCACAAAACACTGACTCCTGGAACAGCAAACAAATGAACAATCCCCCTGGGGCAGGTCAAGGCAAATTCTGCTGCTTCTTGCCTTGAACGCTGTGTTTACTAAGTCTTTTTTCTGGGCACCTTTAGCCTAAACTGTTCACTAATAAGGTGGTTGTAGGTCTTTGCTTATGTCCTGGAGGCAGGTTAAGCTGTGAGTTCTGAAAGGATGTGGCTTCAGCCTCAAACCCCCAGCTAACACTGTGCTCTAGCTACAGCCCTGCCTTGTACCCGGGACTGAGCGTTTCACAGCCTGTGAGCTGTGGGTGACAAGCAGCCTGCAGGCTACCAGAAAACAGTATGCAAATGGGTTGCAAGAGAGTAAAAGTGGCATGCACCCTATGAATTTCTGACTGTCGCGTAGACACGTTGCGGCATAAAACAGAGAAGCCCTGGTCTCCTAATTTAAATTGGAAAAATAACTGTAAGCAAGTGGGCCCAGCACTGAGGGGACCAATTTGTCTCCTCCCATGCGCACACAGGGAGAGAGGCCAGCTTTGCCTGGGCTGTCACACTACAGGACACTCTCCAAAGTATACGGGGGTCTTTCCAATACAGCTTGGACCTAGACTTTATCTTTTCATTGTTCAGGGATTGGTGTGAAAATATTATTAATTAAAATGGATTGTGGTGACCTGATTGCTGACAATGTTGCCAGCAGTAGGAAAACAAGAAAAAACACACTTTCAGACAAATCCCCCAATGACATAGAGTAGCTGACAATGAAAGATCCAGATTAGCAGTCCTTGCCAAGGGATACATATTCCTGAATATCATTTCCTTCATCCAGGGCCATCGTGGGTCTTTTCAGGGTCTCTAGAAGCTTATTTTTATCCAAATACTCCTTTGAGGGGGAGTTCTCTTCTTCATTGGGGGTAACGGGGAATAGCACAGCTGATTTTTTGCAGTCTCCCCTTTTGAGAGCACCGAGCCCCTCGGTAACAGAAGCGCTCAGCACTTACACACCTGTACCAGGAATAATTCACCGAATCACAGACTGGTTGAGGTGGGAAGGGACCTCCGGAGGTCAGTGGGTCCAGCCCTCCCTGCTCAAGCAGGACCACCTAGGACCACTTGCCCGGGACCACAGCCAGGCAGCTTTTGAGTGTCTCCAAGGAAGGAGAGAGACTCTACAAGCCCTCTGGCAACCCGTGCCAGCGCTCGCTCACCTCACAGTGAAAAAGGGCTTCCCGATGCTCACAGGGAACCTCCTGTGTCAGTTTGTGCCCATCGTCACTGGGCACCCCCGAAAAGAGCTTGGCTCCCTCTTCTTGGCACCCTCCCTTCAGGTACTGAGACACGTGGTGAAAGATCCCCTGGAGTCTTCTCCAGGCTGAACAGTCCCCACTGGCTGGATTGCATCTTCGCTTTTGGGTCAGATCTTTGCTTCCTCCTGTTCTCTCAGTGTTTCCTGGAAAAATCACCCAAATTGTCTTTGCTTTCCTAACAAACACAGGACCAGCCTGGGGTTTTGCTAGTGCTTCCACCACCTCTTTCCTCTCAGTTCAACAGGTTCAGATGCCCTCAGCTTCTTGTCACTTTGAGGTCCTTACCGTGTGGAGCAAGTAAATGCTCTTACTTAAGTGCATGAGTACAGGACCTCTCAAGGGGCACGTTGGCACCTCACAGATCAGCTTCCCAAAGGAGCAGACACCAGCCATAAGGATGTGAGCGTGTTCCTGATACACTCCGGTCCCCGCTTGCATACATGCACGAATGTGTCACCAGACAGATACTGTCACGCACAGCACAGAGATGTGGGGAATCTTCTGTGGCTCCCAGCCCGCCGTATCCGATTTGCTCGCAAGCAGTGACTGTGACTTGGCTCCAACAGCAATGAAAGCAGCAAGCAAGCCCTTTATATACTTTCATCACTTCTCCCAAAGGTGCACAGAGAACCTTGAGCTTTTTTTTTGACCAAACAGTATCTGCCACCCAACAAAAAAAAGGATGTATGCAATGCAGCCACCTTTTGTTGGCATGCTAACAATGTATTTTCAGCTCCACATTCACTAGGGTACTATATTTTCCTGTACTCTATTTCAAAATAATCTAGGTTTCTCATTACCATAAAATAAAATAAACAGCTGTTTTTTTTGTTCATTAATCTTATTAAAATGTAGGATTTGATAATCTGTTCTGAGACTGTCCTTACCAGCTGCCTAACTCATGTGAGACAGGCAGTTGCCGAAACATATATACATTGACATCTCTAGTTATCAGGTGAACAAGTGCAGTCGTCGTTCAATTATACAAAGTTGCGCACAATGAAGAGAAAACATTCTTGAAGAAAAATGTGATGGAATTTTACCAAGCAAATGCAAAGCAGTCTCCTTTCTTACATTGTTTTTAACGTGAGCGAGCATTGCTGGTAACGTAAGGAGCACACCCAAGGAAGGAGACGCCCACAGCTCTCTGGGCAGCCTGTGCCCAGAGAATCGCTTATCCTTAGGATAGGAACATATTCAAGGCAAGAAAACCACGCGGGCTGAGTGCGGTGCCATTGCCCCACAGCACTGATGTCTCCCTGTAATGGGAATGGGGCTATTAAGTTCCCGCATGAAGATAATAATAGGATGTGAATGCCATGAGAGGATGTACTCCCCTCCCATTCATCACAGACCTTGTTAAGCCGCTTGTCACTAATTGAGGTGAATCTGAAATTCACAGTCGTTTAAAATAGAATTATATACATTCTTTGTTTGAAGCCAAAAGAACATGAAAAAAACCCTCGCTTTCAAGGGCACCCTTGTTCACTCCCAGTGGGATCAGCTCCAGGGATGCAAATATCAGGACAAGCTCCTGCCAGGACAGCTGGTGGTGAAACCTCCCAGGAGCTTTTCAAACTGAATTCCTTAAACTTGCAGCTTAGAAACTGAACAGCAGCAACGCGAAGCATGGACTTAGCTCTGTGTCCTGGGAGTGGGGCAATACTCTGTTGTCATTTTGCTTTCAGGTGGCCAGACCTCCTGAGTGAAACGAGATCAAGAGCGGGGCTGGGCGGGGGCTTGTGCAGCGCGGTGTCCCTGCTCAGGCTGCCTCCCGCAGTGATCTGTGGGGGAGCAAAGGCAAAGGTACAAGGGAACGGCAGATGCCTTCTGAGGCCATCTTTATTATTTCAGCTGTCAAATACTATTTTTTTTTTTAAAGCATGATGACTAAGCAAGAACATTGAAGCCAAGCGGCTAACAAGATCGCCTGCGTTCCCAGCACAGGTCTCGCATCCCTCCCGTGGTCCTGCCATACTCAGTCTGATGGTTGCTGCCAGGCTCTGCTTGCTAAACATCACAGCTTGCTCCTAGCTCAACAGAATCCATTTTCTAAGCAAAAAGGAAAATAAACCCCTTTTCCCTTTCCCTGGAATTCTCTGCCAAGAAATTCCATGCATACAACAAATAAAAACATCTTCAGGAGTGCATGGCTTCCACTTGCGCTGCAGAGAAATGCTTTAGCGTGTTACCCAGAACACATGGTGCACAGCCTGCCCCAAACGGCGCTTTGCTCACCTGTTCCTGGGGACACCCTCAAAAACTGGTGACGGAGCTCTCCTGTACCCTAAGAATTTCTGACTGTCACATAGACGTGTTGGAGCGTGAAACAGAGAAGCCCTGGTCTCCTAATTTAAATTGGAAAAATAACCGTAAGCGAATGGACCCAGCACTGAGGGGAAGTACAAAAGCAACCTTTGCCAAACCCTCCTGAGCTAAGCCTCTACGCAAGGACAGTGAGGTCTCCAACACCAATGCTTCACTCCTGAACCCCAGGTAAGCAACAGCTGATCACATTTGTCCAAATCATAGGAGAGGTCCCTAAATTTAACCTATCCTGCAGGTACTGCTTATTTGCCAGCTCCCATGGCTGCCACGTTTTCTTACAGTCCACAGCGCTTTCGTTCCAGCTCCTGAGACATCCACACTGCATCCGTCTCTTCATGTGCATTAACTATCGACCCAAGGGACTTGGTCACTCCTCTGCCCTTCTCCTTTGTGACCAGGTCACATTTGGTGACCGAATCTCAGGAGAGGGAAAACCCACCTGGAGAATGGCTCTTAAGACTTTGTTAATGCACTCTAAGCCACCTTACAACTTGAAGTCCTTTACTGCCAACATGTCCCCACAGTGGCATGAAAAACTAATGAGAACATTTTCAGGAAGGAATTTTTTGTTAAAATTTCATATTTCAGTACTGTAGTCACCTGGACAACCAACTTCACACCAAAAAAAGAGATTAAAATAATGTATTTCTGCAGTCCTATATGAAGATCACCAGATATTCACAGTTTATGTAGTTGTTCATACCCACCTAAAAATAAACTATATCCTCCAATAATCTCCTGAGGCCCTGGACCTCCACAATCACTCAACATTTTAAGAGGGGAGTGGGGGGACCCCCCCCACTCCTTCACCATGCTTTACTTGAGTGCTGACAGACTCTGAAACCCTCTGCTAAAAATCAGGGGCAACGACAAAAGAACAAACTTAGATATAAAGTTGCTCAAGACTACACAGACAAGTCCAACAGGGAGATCTCAGAAGAGCTATTCAGCACAGGTACTAAAAGGGATCGGGTAGTGTAACAGGAAAATAAGCATTTCTTTCAAATTGTATTGGTTGCACGTGGAATAGCTAAGATCTCAGAGATAAATCATACTTTTCTGATGCCTGGGAGGGGAGGAGATAGGGGAAAGAAGATGATAGGGGAAAGCTTTTAGTCTTCGCAATACCATGGTCACGTCATCTTACAGTCACAGCTTGTACATGTGGCAGCTGAATCATTCAAAAAGCTGCCTCCTCCACATTATTTATGGCAATACACTATATTTTCAGGTGAAGATGTGGCCCTGTAAAATCTACCGCCCCTTCTTTTCTCGCGGTGTGCAGCATTTCCTACTACCGGAGAGCCTTCAAACGAAACCCTAACCACAGGAAGCATTGATCATGGCAGGCTTCCCCCCGCAATGTGTTCGTCATGCAAAGCACTTTCTTTTACAGAAAGCATCTCCTGACTCTTCCAGGGGAGGCTCTCACACTTCCCTCTTGCCTAGAGGAGTCAGAAGGGAGGATACTCCGTGTCCACAGGAAGGCCCTTCCTTTCTCCTGCCTCATTTCGTTCCAAGACTGCCACTACTGCTTCCCTTCTGTCAGGGTAATTTTAGATTTCAGTAGGCTGGCAGAACACAGTGCCATACAGTCGGTAACAGCTCGCATCTTACTGAGAATGTCCATGGATCCAGTCTTCACACTCCCAACCTCCTTACCCACCCACCTTTGGGCTCCGGTGGGGTCCACACCTGCGCCAGGAGCTCTTCCAGCCATGTGAAGCATGGCAGGAAAGGCTAAGGACCCTACCTGGCTGCTGGGTAGCAGAATTAGTCTGTAAGTCAAGAACCAGCCACCTCTGCTGAACGTTGCTTCAGCTGGCCAATGGTCCTTTAATTTTTACCTTAAAACGTGCTTCATTTTTTTTTAAAGTTCAGCAGTGACACTGTGATATTATTCCAAAGATTATCAGCATATCTGATTCAGCTGCCTGTCTGGGGCTTAGAGAGGCAATTTCTCCATGCCTGAACAGTGCACACTTGGCTAGGAGCAGCCGAAAAGCTGTTTAGAAGAAGCTATTAGAGATGTTCTTCCTTAATGTGTGGTTATTTTCATTCATGCATCAGCCTACTCTCATATCTATAGATATATTTCTGGGCCACCACAGATCATGGTACTTAACAAGACACATTGGTCCCTGCAGAATTATAATTATAGAAGAGAAGCAAGGAAAACAACAGAAGAATAATTATGCAAGGGAAGCAGCAGCAGTTCTGCATGAAATCACATCAGAAGGCTGGAATAAATGAGCTTGAAAGTGCGCTGGATAAAATGGCTTGATGTGGTTTATTGGCCGCTGATTGTGCCGTTCTGCATCTTGCCGGGACGGAGCAATCTCACCGCTGGTGCTGAGCTTCAAACCCCAAACATCCCACGCGTCATGTCAGCGCGAACTCTCCCTAACGGAGCGCCACGTTCGTTGTTCCAGGTGCAGTGACAGCAGCTGATGAAAGCAGAGGTCACCCGCATTTTTCATCTGTCCACTTCATAAACAAGCATGACCTGGACCCAATTCCAGTGCAGCTGCACGACCCGTTGGGCCCATTCCTCCCATCACACTGCGTAATTCCCCGCATATATACCCCAGGCCCTTGCGTTCCATTGCAGAGGGCACTCACTGGCCTTCACAGCCTGACACACGACACACAGAAAATGCCGCGCTCTGCCATGAAGCTGACCCTTACTCTTTTCATCACCGTGGTGCTCTGCAGCTCCCTTGGTAAGTTTTGCCATTTAAAAAAATAGAATTTAAAGTTTTTTGTTTTTTTTAATAACCTTGAACTCATTAAACTTCTGCACAAAGTACTCAGACTATTGAGTACCATTAAAACACCTGGTGGGGGCTGTCCTGGGAAGCAACTGAAAGGCCTCCTGATGCATTGTTTAAGATTTGCAGAGAAAGCATGCTGCGTCCCTGCCGGCAGAACCGATGCCCCTTGATTAGCACTGAAGACTTTTGGTGATGACAGGGGAACGTAGCTAGCTGGCCGCCAAGAAAATCCTGATCACAGCAGCTTCTGCAAGGTCTCAGATTTTTTTTCACTTGGACACTTACAGCAGGGTCCATCTGCCTAAGTCTGGCCTCTGCAGCGTGATGGCCAGCGTTCGAGTACTCACCCCGGGTCTCTGAGTCGACGGACTGGGCTAGAGTCGGCGGCAGTACACCCCTCGGCAGCACAGGCCCCTGCACTAGATCAGATGGTCTGTCCTGCTGGTTCCAGGGACCAGATCAGATGTGGAGCCTCAGCCTTAAGCAAAAGGACCCCAACATTACTCTGTTATTTAATGATGGGTAACTACTACCGTTACCTACCATTACCTCTAGGCTTGGCTCCCTGAGCCCACAAAGGTGCCTAATCTGAGGCAACACAGATGCCAAAGTGTCAGAAAACAGAAAATAAGTATGGGGAAAGACGTAAACTTGGAAGGTGAAAATGCATATGAAAACAGAGGCAACACAATTCAGCGTGTTGGGGGTGGTGGTGGTGAACTCACAGCCTGGTTAATTCCTCTGAGGTCATTAACTGAGAATATAGTTACATGCAATTAGAGTAGGAGAAACAGCCGGGTGATCAGGAATACGCCGTACACTGATAAGAGTCTAAATGATCTCATCAGCTGAAGAAACTAATGATTTTACAAAAGCAGGAAAAGAATATGGATTTTAATCAATGTGACTCACATTAAATCTCAGAAATTAATAATACAGATGACAATAAAAGAAAGATAAAAACCCGCAAAATTTTACTAGAAGGGACAGAATTTAGAGGCTGATGATTTTTTTTTTAAAATCGAGACAGTTCATACAAAGAGAATATGGAAAGGACATTAAATTGCATGAGTAGCCCTGGAAAACCTGGCAAGGTCTTGGCAGAACAGCATGTTAAGTGAAAATTAAAAATCAGCCTTTTTAGGCAGTTGTGTAGGCAGCAACATCAGAAGGCGGCAAGATTTGGACTTGAAGAAAAGAAATTAAGAGAGTAGAAACATTTTCAGTTCACTTTCATCTGAAATGCTGACAATTCCAGAGACAGGAGAAAAATGTAATTACTGAATCTTCCAGACAACCTGGGTGACAAATACACGAACATATTCAGAGAAGGGAGCTGAATGTTTTTTGATATCTGCTTAGAAAACAGGGAATAGCGTAACGAGGCAAAGGCGCATGGAAAAGAGAAAAAAATCCCTCAAAGCCTCAGAAGAAGCTGGATGGAGGGGAGAGGGAGAGGGGAGGGGAGGGCTGAGGGCCAGGCAGGCAGAAGCTTATCCATGAACGGTGGGATTACACCCAGGGACCTGTGCAACACAGCAGCTCCTGCCGCTGCAATCCATCTCCCTGAAGGCTTTAAAAAAAAACAACACAAAGCTGAGAACACTCTCTGCAAAAACTTAATGTGATTTGTATGCCACTGTTGGGGTTGCGGGTGTTAAAGGGTAGAAGCTGAATCTGAGTAACTGAAAGGCTTGTTCCTCACGCTCCTCTTTCTCTTTCACGCTCCAGGAGCTGGCTCTGCTCATGAGATTGTCCCTAGCTTTCTTCAGACACTTCTGGAAGGCTCTGCAGAACACCTGTACACCGGGCCAATTTCTCAATATAAAGTTGATGATTTGACTAGAGCTGCTTTGACCGCATTAAAGGAATGTATTGATGAGCTTTCTCCTGAGCACGTAAAGGCCCTCGTCAATCTGCTGGTAATGATTTCCTGTTATTATTATCATAAATATCTATAACTGTGCAGCCTTGTCCCAGATCCTGGACAAAGAGCACCCAAATGCGTTAACTTAAGCATCCCTTGGCCTCGGGTTCGGTTGCACACCAGCGCAAAGCTTCCAAGTGCTTTGAGAGACGGTTAAACAGAAGACGGTGTCTACAACAAGTACGGTGGTTTTTCTGATTGCCTAGAATTTATGGAAGTGCCGCCTCCCCTGGTGGAAGAAGCACCTGCTTCGTGCAGGTGTGTTTTTAGGAACAGAGCCAAGATGAAAGAAAACTTGCAGGTATTAGCGAGAAAGGCTCCGGCATAAGTGACGCTTGCTCTTTGTGAGCGTTCGCACACGAGCTCCCGACACGTACTGACCTGGTGAGCGCCTGCACCTGAGGGACAGCCTTTGTCCTCACACAGGCTCTGCCAGAGGTTACAGCTCCAGTACATAGCTCAAGTGTCATAGGTAAGCGCGGCTTTTCTCTACACTCGTGTATCTCGGCACACTGCATTCACTGCTCTTGTTTTCTGTTTCAGAAACTTGTTCGGACAGAGGCTTAAATTGACAAAATATTTGACCCAGCTCCTGACAACAATTTGTGGTGACTTCCAGCTTCTCACATCCAATGCCTCTGCGAAACAACAAGTATAAAAAATGGAGAAAACCAGGATGCTGGCAGCTTTTTCTCTAAACTCTGTGTGCCGAGTACTCCACCCTGCCACCTTCCAGTCTATTTTAGATCTTATTTCTTTAGAAGTAACATTAAGTTCTAAATAAAAATCAGATGATATTTTAAAATCATTTCCATTGTCTGCTTTTATAAATGAAGGTCATTTTTTCTCCTTACTGTTAGGACGAGATGCTGTTTGTTTTGATAAAGTCTCAGCAGCAGCATTGATATACATACTGGCTCACCCACAACCACACAGACACACACACACACACGGGTCAGCACTTTAACTCTGAATAACCTGAGGGAATCACGTCCTCAACCAAGGCAACTTTTCCCAAGTGTTGAACATTTTTCATAAATGCAGTAGTTCTGACAGCAACGGATCCAAAACTCGCTGAGCATGAGCTGAACAGTCAGCTCGCTTTGGACCACACTCGTGGTCCTCTGAGCATCCCCAGGGGGCACACACAGGGTCACCCGGAGCAGAAGGGATATCCCAGTGTCAGCACTGACTACAGCAAAAACCTGAAAGCAAGCCGGATACCCAGTGATTGCCAAAGGAAGACTGGGCAGACTGCACAATTGCACCTCACCGCAGAACTCCTGGCTGCTCCTTTGCAGATGAGACTGAGAGGAAAGTACCAGAAGGGACAGTGTCCCTTCTAAACGCCCAAGGACACGGGGACATGGCCCCCTGTTCACCTTGTTCAATGCTTCCCCACCACTTCTCTTCAGCTTCACACTCTCCTGAGTCCACATGAACTCACAAATCCAGTGAGGATTGAAAGAAGGATAAAGTCCTTTTTCTGGAACAAACCGAGGCGTAACCTTGAGTACAGACTGCTCTATGGGGAAAGCGGGCCAGCGAAGGTGTTCCCCCCTGCCCATCTCTTCCACCTCACAGCCATGCCACACACTCTTGCCTGTGCCATGGGGTCCACTCCCAGGACTCCAAGAGGTGCCAAAGAGCAGAAGCAGAACAATTTTTCCCTGCCTACATACCCTTGAAAGCAGAGCCATCCCAGGCTAGCTAATCCTCAGTGACACCGAGCTTCACAGGAAGACAACGAGCAGTGAGGTTGCCTTATACCTGTGTGCCTCAGGTGGCCAGTACCGCCCCTCATCATTCAACGACAGGATCAAGTTCGGTGCTAGGAGCAACAAAAAGCAGCATCTGCTGCTCTCCAAAGCTTGCAGCAGGCTCCTGCCAGCAGAGTGGCACGGATGCAGAAGCCACCCTGACAAGAACAACGTTGTGCATGCTGAAAAATCTTCTTGGTTGAAGGCAGATGGTAGCAAGGGCTGAGGAGTTTGTCACCACGGGCAGAGCACAGCCTGACATTTCCAAGCCTAGTTCATGTGACTGCAAAGGACAACATGAAGGAAATTCGTGCTAGCAAATGGCCTGCATCATTAGCATTACCCACGCCCTCTTGGTCACAGAGGACGAACGCTCCAACCATCTGAAGGGGGTGTGCGTGACAGATGCAGAGGGCAGCCAGGCCCAGGAGAACTTGTGTGCTTTACAAAAATGGTAAAGGGCAAGAAAGACAGTCTACAAATTCATTTTTTTGCACAGATTAGCACTTGGAAGTCCAGGATGCTGATGTCCTGCTGAAGGATCATAGCAGGCCCTTCTGAAGACAAACGGTGCTGCCTGACTCCAGATCTCTGACAGTTTGGTCCGATTATTTTAACAAAATACTCCTCTGATCACAGGAACTGCCCAAGAGCATATTAGGCAATTGCCAATAAACAAGCATCCTGTTTATGCATACTCCCATACAGCCTATCACTCTTGCTACTAACAGAAGCAATTGAACATCGGGACCTATGAGGCCAACAAGTTCACCAGCTCAAAAAGAGCAAAGGGTATGTCCGTGTGCTTCTCATCCTACCAAGGAATTAGTCAAACAATAAACCTGTTTGTTAAAAGCAGGATGCAATTCTTCCCATATGAGCGGAACTGAGCTAGTGTTCAGTGTTCCCTGCCTGTTCCAGGGACATGAAAAATGGTTGGTTTTGTTCTTGTTGCTTTGTTGTGAACTAAATCTAAATGTTTCTACTCTGAAATCAAAAGTAAAAATGTGAGCGTGAACAATTCAGTGGATAGAAACAGATAAAATGTGTGTTTTCAAAAATACCAAACTGACTTAGGAATTGGGAATCAGGTTGGTCATACAGGGCCTGCATTCATTGAAAGTACAGACCATGTGCATACCATCTGTGGATTCCTTCAATTTACTTCTCCTTCCTTCTCATCCAGTTGAGGATACTTCTAAGAGAAAGAGCTAATTTTGCCACCACGCACAAATGCATCTGAACAAAAAGCGCTTGCCAGCTCCTCTTTCTCTCTAATTCCAAACCCAAAGATAGTATCCAATTATCACACCAGTCTGCAGAATGAGGATGCAGTGGGAAAAGCAATACAATCCCATGAGAAGACATGATATGCCTCTCAGGATACCTCAGTTTAATTTCTGAATGTGCCACAGAAATTGGCCATGTCACAATTCGTATCCTCCACCATTCCCCCACAAGCTGCTATGATCATTTTTAGGAAAGGTCCTCTCTCTGTGAGTGAGAACACCAAGTAGGAGGGTTCCAGTTTTCATCTGAGGCTTCAAGATACTCCCAAGAAAAACAGGGCATTTCACTTCTCGGGGAGAAATCTGCAAATGCTCCCCGTCTGCGGCTGGCATCCAGCTTTTCTTGCATCACCTAGGAAGTGCACAAAGGAGGCTCTGCTGAGTTCCTTCTGAGCCCTCGGGAAGGGCCCCCTTGACTTCATTTCCAGGGACCAACCCCCAAAAGCAGCACCACAGAGGATTTCCTAAACCCCGCTAACGGAGAGCCACCAGCAGCAAGCTCTGCTTACAAACACCAGGCCCAACTCACCCTCCCCAGGAAAAAAAAGACAGATTTTAAGGGACAGTGCGAAAGCAAGACACGAAATAGAAATTCCAGGTGTGCAAATATACATTCATGTTTTCCTGTGACCCCAGCGGTACAAGGACGTACGGCTCCTCGACCGAACACAAAGACCACTTCAGTTTTTCCCTCGTTGCATGCTCCTGCCGTGCAGACCTCGTCAAGGTCTGGCCCTGCAGGCTGGACGCCCCAGCTCCCCCTCAGCCACGTGACAGCCCCCAGGAGCCTCTGTGATGTCACAGAGCGTCTCCACAACGAGCCGAGGCCTCTTCCCAAGGCCACCTGGCAGCTGGCACCACAACCTCTCCTGCCTGATCCCGCCGGCCCACGCCCTCGCCGCGCTCTGCGACCGAGAGCTGCCGCAGCCGACAAGCTCATCCGCACCCGGTCCCGTGGCCAAGGCTGAGAAAGGAGAAGCGCTGCTGCTCCTCCCGGGGAGGCTTCATGCGGGGGTTGGTCCTTCAAAATAAAGTTAAGGGGGCCCTTCCCGAGGGCACAGAAGGAACTCAGTGGAGCCTCCTTTGTGCACTTCCTAGGTGATGCAAGAAAAGCTGGATGCCAGCTGCAGACGGGGAGCATTTGCAGATTTCTCCCCGAGAAGTGATATGCTCTGTTTTTCATGGCTTTCTCGTAGCGGGAAGAATGGTGAGGGGGCAGAGGAGGGTTTCTGTACTTGGTTGGGATGGGACCAGGTAACTCTTTTCATCGCAGCCTGCACGGTGCTGTCTGAAGGGTCAATAGTGGACCGATGTGTAGCTGTTGCTGAGCAGTGCTCGCACAGCACCAAGGCCTTCTCTGTTTCTCACTCTGCCGCCCCAGTGTGCTGGCTGGGGGCGGGCAGGGGCTGGGAGGGGACGGAGCCAGGACAGCCACCTCGAGCTGACCGAAGGGCTGCCGTGGTCTGCGCCGCGCAGCCAGAAAACGGGTACTGGGGGAGTGTTTCCACGGGCCATTGCCCAAAGATGGCTGGGCACCTGCCTGCTGCTGAGAGGCAGTTGGTGGTTGCCATCGCATCACTTATTTCCTTTCTTTTTCCCTGCACTTATTAAACTGTCTTTATCTCCAACCTCATGTTCTTCTCGCTCCTGCCCTGCCAGTTCTCTCCCCCATCCCGCTGCGGGGGGAAAGGAGTGAGCAAGCGGCTGGTGTTGCTCAGCTGCTGGCCAGGGTCAACCCTCCAGCTTCCAACCTTGTTTAACACGCGATACAAAACTGGCCTTGCTCCAGGGTGAATAAACGCTGTGAAGGAGCTGTAAGTGCCAGTTGCTGTGCCTGCAGTCGCCGGCAGCGGGAGGTGCCCTGATCCAAGCTGGGGAGTTGATGATGTCGAATCCTCAGCTCCTGCTTTGTGTCTTCTGGCGCTTTTCCAAGAGGTCTGTGAGAAGATCTTAATGGAAGTGAGAGAGCAAAGCTGTCATTTCAATCCATCTTCTTCATTTGGTGGACCCTGTACCTACCACTCCTCAGATGCTCCTGATCTCTTCCAGCAGGAGTGTCCATCCTTCCATCCCTCTCTCCAAGTTGTTTGGGGAGGTCACGGTGGCCAGGCTTTTCAACTTCGATGCCCCAGAGACAGATGAAGCGGCTTTTCCAAAGTCACCCTGGGAGGGCTGGGACAGCAAGAAGTTTGATTCCTCTGATTGCAACAGCAGCAAGTATTTAGACCTGCAGCGTTCAGTGACCCCAGGTTTTCGTGCCCCAGGGTTTTGTGCTTCTAAGTTGTTAACCCCAAGCATTACCCATCACTTTGGTGCCCGCTGAGGTTTTCGGTTCCCAGCTTTTATGGTTTGGGACCCTTATAGGTTCTCTTTCATTGCTGTCTCACCCTGACTCGCATCCCTGCATGGGACAGGTCGGGGACTTCATTCAGCATATAAACCCCTGCGTGCCGGCTGTCCCTGACCCCTTTGGACACCCTTTGTCCCAGCTGAGAGGTGGGGAATCCCTTTTTCCGGGGCCAGTGCTCAGAGGGCTGCTTCTCCAGCACAGCCCTCCCCCAACCACACACCCGGGGCATTGCCCATGACCCTGACCCTGCTCCTGCTCCCGTCCCCCCCCTCACCCCCAGGCCCTGCAGGGCCCCCTGGCAGTGCCCGGCAGTGATGAGCAGCAGCTGCATAAGCAGCGCTGGCCCTGCTGCGGTCCTGCAGCCAGCCAGGGTGTGCAAAGAGGCAGCCCCCTCACTTGTGCAAGGCCCAGGGTACGTGCGGGGTGCTTGTGAGGCATGGCTAGGAAGGCACTGCCTGCTCATGGGAGGGCTGGACGAGGCACTAGGTGCCCCCAGGTTGCCCATGGGAGGGCCTGGATGCTTGTGGAGGCACCGGGTGAACACAGGGTACTTGTGTGAGGGGTTGGGTCTGCACCCCTCCCCAGTGGGACACAGGTGGCCAAGGGACCCAGGCATCTAAGTGACCCCAGCTTCATCCCTACACACACCCACTGTCCCCCAAGGACCCAGGTGTCTGTCCCTGTTTGCCCCATCCTCACCCCAGGCACAGGCAGGGGCCACAAAGCACAGCTCACACATATTTTATTGTCCTGACTGTGACAAAAGGGCTGCGCCCAGGGTGCTCCCGGCACGAGGGGATGTCACCAAGGTGGGGGGGATGTCACTAAGGTGGGGGGATGACAGGTGTCACCGGGGCCGCAGGGACAAGGCAGGGTGTCAGCAGACATTCAGGGCGTTGCTGGGGTTGGGGACAACGTGGGGTGTTGCCAGGGCTAAGGGGGAAGGTTGACGACATGGATGACCCAGCGTGGGGACAAGGGGTGTCCCTGCATGTTGCCCTGTGTGGGGATGTGTGACGTCCTTGTGTGTTGCTGTGTGTGGGAGGATGCATGGAGTGTCCCCACATATGTGTGGGGACTCATGGGGTACACGTCTGTCCCCAGATATGTAACAGGACCCAAGACATGTGTCCCCCTGAGATGTCCCCACTTGGCCATGTCCCATGGTGACACAGATGTCCCACGTCCATGTCCCCCCGCTACGTGCTGCCATGTCCTGTTCGTCAACACACATCCCCGCGTGCCCCACGTCCTACCCGCGCTCGCAGATGAGCTCGACGACGCTGTGCTCCATGGGGACGGGGTCGAGGCAGCGGTGGGCGGCGCTGGCGGCCACCTCGTCCAGCAGCCCCTGCACCACCCGCTCGTCAGCGGCGAAGCGCCAGAGGTAGAGCTGCAGGTAATGGCCATCCACCTGCACCTGCTGCAGCCCAAAGCGCCCCAGCGTCCGCAGCCGAACGCACTCCAGCAGCGTCTTTAGGCTGATCTTGATGATCCCTGTCAGCACCGACACCTGGGACGTGGGGACAGCAGGGACATGTGGCTCAGGGGGACAGGGATGCCCCCAGGGCGGGCAGGCCCTGAGTCACATCTGCACGGGGTTGTGGGGACACCCCTCTCCAGGCCATCACCTCCTAGGATACTCTCATCCAGGTCACCAGTCCCAGGGATCCCCCAAGTCCTGACACAAGGGATGCAGGGACACTGGGGACATGTGGCACAGGGCAATGGGGGCTCCTTCGGCCCGGATTCTTCAAGTACAGGGAGGGCCCAAGTCCCACCAGCACGGGCACATGGGTGACACGAGAGACGCCTTTGTCCTGACTGCCGCTCCAAGCCTGGACACACAGGACATGTGGCACAGGGGGATGGGGACACCCTTGGCCTGGCTGTTGGAAGGATGGGGACGCCCTGAGTCAAGTCAGCACAGGGACACAAGGACACCCTCGCCCTGGTCATCAGCCGCAGGGACACCCTGAGCCCTGACACGCAGGACAGGGGAGCATCAGGGGACAGTGGGAACACTCTTACCCTGGTCATCAGCACCTGGAGACCCCCTGGGCCCCAACACCTGGGTCATGGGGACACCAGGGACATGTGACAGCTGGGCAGGTGGGCAGTTTAGGGACCCTGGGAACACAGGGACTGGGATGGCCCTTGGGGACGTCCCCATAGCCTCACCTTGTTGAACTCGACAGGGCTGAAGATGTCAATGCGTTCAGAGAAGAGCTTCTGGATGTTGCTGAGCAGGTGGGTGTCCATGGGGGCGCTGGGGATGGTGACACCAGGACAGTCAGGGACACGGGGACAGTCAGGTATTTGAGAGAGCCAGGGGGTGCAAGGGCAGAGACACAGGGACTGCCAGGAGACGCGGGGGTGGGGACACAGAGATGGCCAGAGGACACAGGGACAGTCAGGAGGTACTGGGACTGTTTGGGGACACAAACACAGGGGAAGGTGAGAATGGGCGGTGGGTGTGGGGACAGTCAGGGAGTGTGGGGATGGCCAAGGACATGGAGAGACAATCGCGGGACACGAGGTGCATGGGGATCATCAGGGGATGCTGGGACAGTCGGGGGAACATAGGGATGGCTGGGGCAGACAGGGATCATCAGAGGATACTGGGACAGTTTGGGGACACGAAGAGGGTCATGGAGAAGATGTAGCGGGGAGTGCAGGGGTGACACAGGGAGCGCAGGGGTGACAGGGCAGCCCCAGGGGTGGCCGAGAGGTGGCCTGGGTGACAGGGCTGACCTGGGGGTGTAGCTGGGGGCGTAGCGCCCGGGCGCCCGTGAGCTGCTGTAGACGGAGAAGGCGCGCCGGCTCGAGTCGCTGCTCTGTGCCCGCCGCACCCCTTCTTCGAAGAGCTGCCCCACCTGTGCCACAGCACCCTCTCAGCACTGGTATGCCAGAATCCACATAAAATACCCTCTGGGACCACCCCAAAGCCACCCAGGATCCCTCAAATCCTCTGTGAGCCTCCCCAACCCTTCTGAGACACCCAAAGATCCTCACGGACCACATGGAGACCTTGGGCATCCCCTCTTGAGCGCAGCCCGCGCCCCCAGGACCCTCTGGGGCTCCCAACTCTCCTGGGAACCCTCTGGAACATCTGGGAACTGCCTGGGGACTTCAGGACCCCCTGCAGAGGCCCTCTGGAGACTTCCTAGAGTCCTCAAGGACCTTATGGGGACTTCAGGGCCTCTCCAGGGACCCTCTGGGAGATCTGAGACACCCCCCTGTGGACTTTAGGCCTCCCCCAGCCCCTCTGGGCTCCTGGTGTTGCCCCAACCTGAACGTCGATGGCAGTGATGTCCTCGACCACGCGCTTCATGACGGCACGAACGTTGCGGGGCTCGACAGTGCCCAACCAGTCTCGAGTCTCCACGCTCTTCCTAAGCATCTGCGCCACCGCGGCGCCCTGCACCTGCACGTAGTGGTCGAGCAGCCGCTGTGCCGCCCCCCGCGCCTCTGCGCACAGTGCCGGTCCCGGTGTCAGCGCCGGGCCTGTGTCCTGGGGGCGCACGGGACAAGGAGACACGTGGAGACACGTAGGAACAACCCCCCAGCCCTGTGCACAGCGCTGTCCCCACTGGCCCTGGGGTCTGGGGGAAGAAGGGAAGTGGGGGCATGTGGGGATGCCCCTGTGCCTCCACCGTCTGATGTCCCGGGGGCACAGGGACATCAGGGGACACATGGGATGCTCTGCGGGCCACCCCACCTGCAGCAGCATCGCTGCCCCCCTCCTATCCTTGGGGCATCTGGGGGGACTTGGGGACATGCAGAAGCCCCCTGGGGACACGTCGAAACACCCTTGGGGACATTTGGGAGACACTGGCACAGGTAAGGACCCTTCTGCCCCCATGTGCACTGCCATCCCCAGGGTCATATCCCAGATGGACACGGGATGGCAGCAGGGCACAGGGAGGGACCTGCGGACATTCTGGGGTCCCTCAGGGATGTTTGGGGGCGCACAAAGACAGAAGGAAGATCCCCATACCTCCACACACACCATCGTCCCCACCACCGTGTCCTGAATGGACGCTGGGACACAGAGGGGTGCAGAGCCATTTTGTGACATCTTAGGGACACTCAGGGTCCCCTTAGGGCCATTTTGGGGCCAGCTGGGGCAGTTCTGGGAGCTCACCTCTGGGGGAAACTGCTCGTCGGTGAGAGTGAGGATGTAGCTGATGGTAGTGGCCTCATAGTCCAGACAGAGGCGGGAGAGGAGAAGCAGCAGGGCCGGGGGTGCTGCGGGGGCCCCCCGCTCAGCTGGGCTGTCGGCGAAGCCCCGGGCAGTGCGGCAGAGCCAGCGCACAAAGGCCACCACCAGCCCTTCGCGCACTGCCTCCACGCAGAACTCCCCCTGAGACCAAAAACAGTGGGGTTACAACCCAAAAATACAACCCTGGGACCCCGAAAACCCACAAACTACCCCAGACAAGCTCCAAACTGCCCCAGTGACCCCCCCCACGCTGCCTTGTGCAAGCCACAACCTGCCCTGTGCAACACCCAAACTCCCCTGTGCCAAACCCATGTTGCCCCAGTGACCCCCCCAAACTGCCCCATGGCCCCCTGTGCTGCCCCACAGCCCACCTTGAAGTAGGGCAGGCTGGCGAAGGCGACATCCTTGGCGGTGAAGAGCTGCACGTAGGCCAGGACGGCCTTGAGCTGGCCAAGGATGGAGGAGGCGAGTGTGGCCAGGAGATCGGGCAGGCCGGGACCCTCCTTGCCAGGGGGCCGGGGGGCGGCCAGCGCCTGGCGCACGTCACCCAGGCACCCCAGGAAGAAGGTCTGCAGCGCCCGCAGGTAGCGATCCACCCGCTCGCGCGCCGCCCGCGCCACCAGCGCGGCACCGGCCTCGGCCCCGGCCGCGGGCAGCAGCTCGAGCAGGGCGCGGAGGCGGCGGTGGAAGCGGTCGAGGGCCCGCACCAGCAGCGAGGTGTCGCCCAGGCCCCGCTCCAGCGCCAGGCGCCGCTCCAGCAGCTCAAAGTAGCGGGTGGTGAGAGTGGCGGCGAAGACTTCCAGGCGGCCATCCCCAGCCCCTGGGCGCCCCTCAAAGAGGCTGCGGTACGAGGCCGCGAGGAGGCACAGGTTGCCTACAAAGGCTGAGCTGCCACGGTCAACGAAGTCGAGGATGTCAGAGGCGGGGGGCGGCGTGGTGGCGGTGCTGCAGGGGTCGGCCTGGGGCAGCTCAGCCTCCAGCGCTGCCAACTCGGCCTCGAGGCGGGCCCCGGCGTGGCCCAGGAACTCCTCGCACAGCTCCTCAGGTGGCTCTTCCAGCTGCAACAGCATCTCCACGCACTCGGTGAGCTCCTTTGGGTCCAAGGTGTCATCCCTGGCGGGTGGGGGAAATGAGGTGGTTACTGGGGGATGGTAGGAGGTTCCAGAATTAACAGTGGCACAGCAAGAAAATGGGGAATAAGCAATAAAAGTGATCAGTAAGCTTCAGAGTAAATAATAATTATTCACAAAACAAAGGGGGAAAGAGTCCTTAACAGAATCAGCTTGTTTCAAAGTTAACAGTGGTTACAGTAATAAAAAACTCACTAAAGATCATCAGTAGGTTCCACAGTTCACAGTCGTAATGAAAAGTCCCTAAAATTCCTCAGCTGGTTCCAGAATTATCCCTTTACCATAAATTCATGAGAAAAACCCCATATAACACAGCCTTTTAAAAGCT
Organism: Phalacrocorax aristotelis; assembly: GCF_949628215.1. Taxonomy (NCBI): domain Eukaryota; kingdom Metazoa; phylum Chordata; class Aves; order Suliformes; family Phalacrocoracidae; genus Phalacrocorax; species Phalacrocorax aristotelis. Next base: position 71,231,453 of record NC_134280.1, on the reverse strand, counting down.
CTCAGTAGAGGTCAGAATTATCCCTCTTACTCTACAAATGCTCTGCACAAGGGATGGTTCCTGGGGTTGCTATCAATATGCTCCAGGGCAAATGCCCCCCTTCCTAGGGTGTTTCTTGGGGGCTGTTATCATTAGGCTCCAGATTTAACACCCATGACCCCTTGAAAAGCTGTCTCCTGCCGCTGTTATTGGTAGGTTTCAGAGTTAATGTACCACAACCGCCACCACCCCACCAAGAAGGCTGTTTAATGGAATGGCTATTATTAGTCTCCAGAATGAACCATCCTGCCCCCACCCTGCTGTTTCCCAAAGCTGTCATCAGTAGGCTCCAGAGTGAGCATCCCCCCCAAACCCCATTTCCCAGAGCTGCCGTCAGCAGGCTCCAGAGCGAACGCACCGGAGGCGTGCGCGGAGGCGCTGGGCCAGGTCGGCCATGATGGCGTGGCTCTCGTCCTCGATGGCGCAGAAGGAGGGCAGGTGGCGGTAGTGGCGGAGCACAGCGCGGGCGCGGGCATAGCAGCGCAGGGCCCGCGCAGGCTCTGCCCCCGGCGCTGCCCACCGCCGCAGCCGCCCCGGCACCTCCACCAGCGACTGCAGCTTCCGCAGCAGCGCCTGCACTCCTGGGGGGACCAGGGGGTCAGGGGCAGACATGGGCATGGGGGCAAGAAAGGGACAGGGCTAGAAAATGTGGGCAGGGCCAGGAGCTGGATCTGCCCACCTAGAATCCCCTCACCCCCCAGATCTGCCCCTCCGCCCCCCGACTCCGTTATCTGCCACCAACACTCCAGATCTGCCCCGGGTCTCCCAACACCCTGCTGTCTGCTCCCAGCCCCCCGGATCTGACCCCTGGGGTGTCCCCATCCCCCTGAATCTGCCCCTGAGCCCTGCCCCGCCATTATCTGCCCTCCAACCCCTCAGTTCTACCCTGTAATCCCCAGATCTGTCCCCCAAAGTCCCCACCACCACCTGCAACCTTCCCCTGCCTGCAAGACCTGATCCCCAGGATCCCCTCAACCCCAAGATCTGTCTCTCAACCCCCACATCTGCCCCCCAAGCCCCAACATCTAACCCCCACAGCCTCCCCCAACACCCTCGGGTGCCCCCCACCACGTACCAGCCAGCTGGGCGCCGCGGCGGTGCCGGTCCTGCAGCGCGGCGCTAACGCGGGCGCTGGAGGTGCTGATAGCAGCCATGTTCGCAGCCAAATCGTCCATCTCTGCCTCCATGCGCCGGAAGTCAACCTTCATCTTTCGGATGGTGTCTGGGGAGAAGGAATCGGGTGCTTGGGTCCCTTGGCTGCCCAGGACCCCCCAGTCCTTCCCAAACGCCTGGGTCCCCCTGTGCTGGATCCTCACCAGTGGCAGAAATGAACTTGTTGTAGTTCTCGTAGAGGAGCGTCTGCATGTCACTGTCGAGGGCGCGGATCTCCCGCCCCAGCGCGGCCTCACGGGCCAACAGCTGCCCCAGGGGGCACTCGCTGCGCACCTGGAGGGGGCAACAGTTGTACAATTGCCCCCCACAACCCCTTGCCCCTCATGGGGCCCCACTGCCCCCTGCAGTCCTCCAACTGCCCCCCCCAGGGCCCTCAACCGGCCTCAATGGCCCTTCTAGGACCCTCATCCGCCCCCTGAAGCCCCCCACCCGTTCCCCTGGGCACCCCCATGATCACCTGCTATCCCCCCCTCCCAGCCCTACCTAGCACCTGGGGAGCCCTAACTGTCCCCCAAGCCCCTAAATACCTCTCTCGGGTCCCTCCTGGGACCTGGAAATGACTCCAAATAGCCTCCTTCTGTACTCCGGGGCCCTCCTGGGATCCTCAGCTGCCCCCCAGGAGCCCCTAACTATCCCCCCACGGAGCATTAATTGGCCCCGCCCCTCCCAACTACCCCCCAGGGGCTTCAATATTGTCACCAGAGGGAAACATACAGAGTCCTAAACAGATCTACAGGGTCCCCATAGAGGCCCTTGCTGGAGTCCCCATCGGCGCTGGGGGTGCCCTGAGGGTGCTCCGGGGACCCTACAGAGCCCCCGGCCGGGCCCACGGGACGACCACAAGGGTCCATTATGGGGGGCTGCAGAGCTCCTTCCGAGGTCCCCCCGGGATGTCACAGCGCCCTCGGGGGCTGGGGAGCCGCGGGGGCCGGCCGGGGTCGGCTGCGGCCGGGGTCTCCCCACGACCTCCCGGGGGTGGGGGTGGAAGAGGTCGGTGTAGGGTCAGAGGTCACCTTAGTAAGGAAAACTTCCGGGTCAAAGTGGGGCCCGTTGATGTCGGCGGGGTCCGGAGCCGCCTCCGCCGCCTCCGCCGCGGGCGGTCCGTAATACCGCTGGAGCGGCCCGTGGGGACGCCGCCACCCGCCGCCGGTCCCAGTCCCGGTGCCGGCCTCGGGGCTGCCCCCGGTGCCGGTCCCCGCCGCCTCCACCTCCGCCATCGCTCCGGCACTTCCGGTCCCGTCCGGTACTTCCGGCCCTTCCCTACAGCGTCACTTCCGCCGGATCTTCTTAGTCGCTGTGGCAACCAGCCGCCGGGCCGTCGTGGTGGGGCCGGGACCCCCCGTCGGAGGAGACGCCGGCCCCCGAGGCGTGAGCAGCCGGTGGCGGCCTCCCAGCCCCGCGTCCCCCTCCGCGCCGCCATCCGTCCCGGGTCCCCCCGATCCTCCTCTCCACGTGGCTCCGAGCGGGTCTCCATCCCCACAGGCCTCCCAGCCCCCACCGGAGGGTCCCTCTCCGGGCCGCGGGGGCTGCGCAGGGGACACGTCCCGCCTCCTCAGCGCCTCCAGCCCCTCCTTCCCGTTGAGGGCTGGCAGGGGCCGCCGGCTGCCGGCCCCGCTGGGATGGTGGGGACGGGGAGGTCGGGGATGGGGACACCTCAGCTCTAGCCAGGACCTTGCCCTGCCGGGCAGCGTGGCCACGTCACTCCTTTTTGCCTCAAACTCGGGATTTTGTCTTTGAGTAGCCTTCTAAAAGCACTCGAGGGATGGATTTTACCCACCCCTAAACTCCTTTTTTCTCGCCTTCACACTCCTCCCCAAGAAGGGCAGAAATGACAGCCAGTAACAGCAGCAGACCACCCGCAATCTCCTGACCACGCAGGAGGTTTCCAACAGGCGTGCCACCGGCACAGGGGGACTAGCAAAACGTGTCCGGGCATGCACACAGCAACGATGACACGGGGCAAATGCGCATACATCAGCGTGTCGTGCCGGACAGCCTTCCCCGAGGACAAGGCTTCTTGAGAACAGGGCACCGCCGTCACATTTTGTGGGGTTTTTTGTCCTCACCATTCCCCTTCCGTGTGACGCTGATCTTGCATCCGCAAGCGGGTGATGCACCCGCAGCATCTCTGGGACCTACAATCCCACCTTCAGACAATTAACTGCGTTCTACGAAGTCCAGTAAACAACTATAAGCATATGGATTCAGAACGCGATTACTTTTGGTATTTCACCTTGTCCCATTATTACCAAAGAATTTTTTGACTGCTTGCTGCAGTGATCCCAGCTGCGTGCCATGCGCTTTGGCCCCTGTGTTAATTGTGACACTAGCATTCAGGAAAAGTACAAACTCTTCTGTATGTAACAAGTCACTGTAACGACTTGGAGCTGCACCTTCAGATGGCGCTGCAAAACCATGCTTAAAACAACAGTTCACAGCTGAGTTCTAATTCTTAGGTTATTACAACTTCAATAAAGCCACCCCCACATATTTTGCATATTCACCTTGAGCTGGGGGTGTACGCATGAGGAAGATCTGCTCTCTCTAAATTTTATGCCTCAGAGAAAAGACTGTAATATTACAACTATGGGCAAGCACTGAAACCAAACAAATTACTCAAATAACCAAATATTTTGATAAGGTTGAAGGGCTGCGTGCTGGCATATCTTCAAGAGAGACGCCCAACGCTAAGGCTGTCACATATTTGATCCTGCACCCTATAGTTGTGCTGCTTTCAACTGTCTTGCTATTGTTATTAACGCGTATTGTGAATTTTCCTTCTCTCAGATTTCGCACTTCTTCGGCGCATTCGCTGCTGCGCAAGGTTCTCTTGCAACACATCTGAACCAAATTTTGCTGAGAACTTCCTAATGTTGCGGCCCCAGGTTTCAGAGCGTTGAGCACAGCTATGTGGCGCTATAACCGGTTCCTGAAACGAGATGCCGCAGGCTCCCGATGGAATTCATCACCTGGCAGAGCTTACGCCGCTTCCTTTGCGCAACGAAGCCTTTGCTCCAGCCTCGCATGGACACCTTATGGCGGCAAACGCCACACCAACAGGATACGGGCGCCCCCCGGGGAATGCAGGCAGCGGGAGCCCGCAGCAGAGCCCGGAGGAGTGACCGGAGGAGCATGGGAGTGCACAGGGCCCACAGGATCCCACAGATGCAGCCTCCAGCCCACCGCTGTGCTGGGGTGGGAATCCAAGGGCGGCACAATTCACCTGAGGCTCAAGAACCTTTAACTTCGATTTTTCAGTTTAAAACTCCTGAGGTTAATTAAAGTTATATGTTTTTAAAGATCCTTTTTTTGAGTTCTAGAGGAATTCAAAGGGTCAGAGACAAAGCATTAAAAATAGGAAAAGGTTTCCTTGGCAAAGGAAGGCCAAAGGAAAGTCAAACCTGGATCAACAGTTGGACTGTTTAGTGCCCAGACCAACACAGAAAGATACTAACAACAGTTCTCCCCTGCAGCTCAACTTCTGAAGTGTCGCTTGTTCCGAGGGAACACTGGAGAAACAACTCATCTTCTGAAGTGGCACAGGCAGAAGTTGGAGAGCAGTGAATGACCCGCTCCTTCCGAGCTAGGGCAGCTCTGCTCGAACCCCCCCATTCCCATTCATGGAAGACGTGCCATTTCTCAGGCTAACGTTGGGCTTTGAGGCAGCAGGTTCTCCACAGTTCGAGCAGAACACCTGAGTGATCTGATCTTGGTATTAGCCTCGCTAACATGTATTCACGAGGAAAAAAAAACTTGAGGAAAAATATTGTAAAAACGGAGCTTTATTTACAACAGTAAAAGCAAACCCAAACCACCACCATTATGGAGACCAGGCTGTTCCAGTGGCCTTTCATCAGAATCATCTGCTTCAAAAAATCAAAACAAAGTCCATCAATTCACCATCATTCTTCCAAATGGAAATGAGTTTGGAGCTGCCGTGTCTTGCCGGAGAAGCAGGAAGAAGAACCAGAGAAAGTCATTGCTGCCTCCTTTCTACTTGCCTTCCCTGCCTCTTTTTCCCAAAAAAGACACCTAATCCAGTTAGGGTAGTGTTCTGTTAGCAGTTTGGTACAGCTGGAACAAAGGACAACGCAGGCCGTTTACAGATCAGGAGCCGGGTTAGTCCAAGGACAAAGGAATTCCCAGTGGGTACAAGGAAAGATCCAGCCATTGATGAGTACAGGCTTGCTGGAGAGGAGAAAGGTGCAAAATCAAGGAGGAATGCTTTAGTCCTGCAGAGGTGGTTGTTACAGGAAGATAAGAGAACCAAATAAGCAAAGACTTTCAAAAAGGAAAACCAGAATGCATGAGCAGTTGGTACAGAAAATAGAGAAGATGAAACACAGCGGCTCTGCTCAGCCGCTTTGGAAAGTGAAAGGTTTATACAACAGGCAGCGGAGGTTTGGCTGAAGAGAGAAAGAGCATTTTATTTTAAATTCTTTCTTCTTTCTCCCAACAGGCAGAGTACTTTTAAAGTTACAGATCTCACTTCAATCATAGGCAGATTTAAATCATTCAGCTATGGAAGAACACAGCTGGGGTTGTGACGCGAGTGAGCAGCCAACAACCAGCCCAGCGAAAGGCAGGGAGGGTGAAGGGAAGATGGGATTCCCAGCTACTGCACTCCCAGAGCTGCGTGCACCACCTCGGGAGAGGAAATCCGGCATGCACTGCAGCGTTCATCGGGAGCGACTGCTTTGGAAACAAATCTGGTAGGGATGCGCCTTGCCACACATCTCACACGAGCATTGCAGGCAGGGATCCCCAAAGTGCTATGAAAGGCAAAGCAAGCGTTTCTTAGGTTACCTTCTACGTGAATAAAGAAAAAAATCAACCCTCCAATCAAATCCTTCCTTGACTTCCCACCAGCACCATTTAGGAGTTTCACTTGACCTCAACCTCTGCTTTTATTTGCACAACATCTTCCCAAAGTGCTCTAATACCAGGGTACCACAATAACTGAAATTAACTGTACCTTTTGCTACCAGATTTTCTTTACACTGATTTAATAGTCTAAGGGAGTGCTCACTTGCGAGTGTGTGGGAAGGTACTGAAAGATTCTATACGTGCGTAAATCACAGCGGCTTATGGACTTTGGCCCTCCCTTCTTGCAGGGTTCATCCCCAGCTTTACCCAGAAGGATGATAAAACAAGACCAAGCTAGCATTCAAACAGTCTTGCTCCTCTGCAACTCTTCACTGCAACAATTAGAGAGTATCGGGGTCCAGACCTACTGCTAATTTAATTTCAAGAGCAGTACAGATTTCATTTCAACGCACAGACAGCAGGATATTAGCAGTCTCCAAGTCACGGGGCAACTGAGGCTGGGTATCAGCTGAGTGGCCACGCTGGAATGTAAGTCACATATTCATACTTCCAAGTCTCATAAATCGGCATCCTAAACTCTACGTCTTCCAACGCTCGGCTGGCTTATTAAACTTCTGATTATCAATTATTTTGATTATTTGTCAGCCACATCTCCTCACAAGCCTAGTACCGAATATCAGCAAGGGAGGTAAGACAAGAGTGGCCCTTAAAAATAGGCTGCAAGACACGGACAACAAGGCAAGAGATAAAGGCGTGAGCATTTAACATCAAAATCCTGCTACACATGAAAATCCATTTAGAATCAGACATACTCGTTTTATAAAGACAGAGTCTGAGACCAGCCAGAACAATGACAAGAAGGTGGTGGAAACACAAGTTATTTGGAAGGTCTGTCTGGAACATCTCAGAGACTCCACCACAGGGCAAACTGAGAAAGGCGTAACAAGTCTGTCAATCATTGTGGGCTTTGTTGTGTAAAACTTGCAGAACAGCAAGCTCAGGTCCCTGCTTTGGACACAAGATAGTAGAGGATGAAGAAAACAACGATCAGTCCTGCTGAAACAGAACAGAGCAACTTGCGATTGTCCCTCCCGGAGCGCGTCATGGTGGAGAAGCGCTTCACGCTGCCAGTTAGGAGGCCAGTCACACTCATAAAATCTGAGTCCTGAATGAGAAAGAAAATTAAGATGGAGGCATTACAAACAGAGGAAGATATCCCTGAAGAATCTCCTACTTCCTGGCTAAAACACATTCGCACAGGGAGCCGCACAGTAGCTGCCAGTCTCTCTGCGCCCATTGCGTCTCTCTCAGAAGGTCCTTCTCCTCCTGTGCTCAGGCTCCGGGAGCAGCACCACTCCCACCACCCTCAAAACAGGGGAAGGTCGGTTCCAAATGTAAAACAAACTGCCTCCCCTTCTTTAAAACAGGGTCAAACTACCTGCTGGACTGTTCAATTCTACCTGAGCAGCTTATTCTGCCTGGTGCAGCTTGTTAACAGCAACTCTACAAGGGAGTGCTTCAGCCAAAGGAAATTCCCCTACGTGAAGCTAGTGCCATTAATGTACACTGGGGCAGGCTCACACGCACAGAAAAAGGTGCAATTTCTTGCCATCAGTTCTATTTTTCCTTCAGCGTGGGACAGCACGCATGTGCAACTCCACCAGAGGGTGGCAAACAATTCTCAAATTAATGCAGTTCAGGCATTTTCATTTTGACTTCTGGTCTGTTTTCCATGTCCACAAACTACTCACAGCTTCTGCTCCTGTTGCTCCTGAAATGCTTCAAAACCTTCTCTGTAACAGAAGCACAATTTCATGCCGATTGAGAGCTGCTCCTTTAAGGACTTTTGCCATTACACCTTTTATTCCGATTCTCCATTCTCCTGATTTTCGGGCTGAGCAAATATCCATTTCAGACGCTCCAACACTGTCAGCACACACTGTTATTACGCTTCCAAGCTGAGATTACACCTTTGACGCAACTGGTTTCAACACTACAATTATCTTTTCTCTCGCTTCCACGCACTAGCTCTCCAACATCCAGCGCATGCAGAAAAGGCTCTCCAAGCACTGGCGTTATGGTGCTTTTCTCGGATCTCTGGGCTGGATTCCCTTCCTCTCACAACTCAGTTAACAAATTACCTTTCTCCTAAAAATCCTCCACTGGCTCTTTCTGCCTTTCTGCCAGGAATGCGCTATTCTGGCCTTTCCCCAGTGCACTGTGATTTCCATCAGCACCCAAAGCTTAAGAGGCAGATTACTCTGGAAAGCGATTTTGGTTTTATCAGGTGTTGCGTATCAGAAAGATGACACAACAGGGCACCCAACAACCTGAGTGGGCCCAACGGATCAGCTTTGCTGCTTCCAAAGACGTCTGTGAACTACAAAGTCCTGACAGGTACTCTGTGTTTCAGGGGTTATAGTGAGAAACCCTGACCGATTTATACAGCAATGCCAAAAATCACGGGAGCAGCTGAGGAAGAGGCCCATCTCCCAGCACTAGCCACAGGAGGCAGCTCTTTAATCCCAGTAAGGAGTTAATCTCCACTGGATTTCTGAAGGGTGCTGTCCTACATCAGTCTTTCCAGATACTAGATACCAACCATGTCTCCCATTCAGACCAAGTGATACTAGCAGCTGCTAAGTATCTGATGTTTATATATCAACCAGTCCACTGGAAATGGGTTTAGTTACATTCCCTGGTTTGCCAATCCGACCACTGGGACCTAACTTTGTCTGCTAACTTTGAACTGCTGTTAAACTTTCACAGTTAAGGTAACTGCTGACAGCCAGCACAAAAAAGCCATGATTTTTACATGTCATCGGTTCCTTACCATGCCATCCAGGTAACGGTTTTGTTCGTCAGCGTCTTTGTCAATGTCCAGAGCCAGCTACACAGGACGAGGGAGGAAACAGTTATTAATGAACTTTTAACATAAAGAGAATCTCTAACACATCTAGGGCTGGTAAAATTTGAAATGCATATTAAAAAAGCAAGCCACTGCTTCCCCGTCTCCTACATAGACAGAGGCTTCTTTGGTAGAGGAACAAAACAAGATTCTCATTTTGGTTTCAGGTTGTTGAAGTTTTTCAGCTCTGGAGTGCTGAAAATAAAGCTTGACTATCTGAAACTGTCATATGTAGGACAGGAGCATTTAAACGCTGGGACATAGCAGCAGGAATTCAGAGCCTTCGCTTCTACAAGGTGAGTCAGTGACTTCTATTATGCTCTAAATCAAAGTATTTGATGTTAGTAGGAGCAAACTAGCTTTAAGAACAGCACTTACATAGAGACATGCATGTGTTTTTCAAAACTAATTTACCTGCCTTTTCACTGTTACTTTTTTCCTGAGGAGGTATGCTTAGCAATACCCCTCTGCGCTGCTTTTGTTTCTCTCTGTGCCTAATACTCCTTCCCCGAGTGCCACAAAAAACACATAATTCCCATTAGATGATGTCGCTAAACCTCAGAAGGAAAGTGGGAATTCATAAAGCTGTCCCTGGCATTTCACAAGTGAAAGTTAACCATTATATCACCAACAACTAAGAGTCATTAATACACAGGAAGCCCTCTGTATTGACCACAGGCTTGCGCCTCCCGCAAGACCCTGCACGAACAACCGAGATAACCCATGCCCTGTCCTTCCTTTACCGCAGCACCTGACGTGCACTCGGCGACTCACCGACTTCAGCCTGGTGACCTTGTGGGCTAGGCTGTCTGCCATACGCTTGTTCTCCACATCCAGCATATCCTCCACGGCACCTGGGCTCTGACCTAGGGGGAAAAAAAAGAGGAGAATGAGTTTCATCTGGCCCGATACAAGCACTAGCGTATTTGCTCACCCAACGTGGCGGGCGAGGCAGAGCGAGCTTGTTGCCCAGCCGGTCTCCGGCACGCCACGAAGGCCGCTGCAGCTGCCTCCTCGCACCTGCGGCCTCCGGGGGTTTGCGCCATGGAATGCCCCTGAACTCTTTTTGACAAAGACACACCAAACTTCCCCCAGACGGATGGGGTTAGCGAACCCCGACGTGCGGCCCGAGCCGCCACCGCCCAGCCGCAGCTCGGAGCGGTGCGGGGGCTTCGTGCGCCAGCGACGCCTCCAGCGCTGCCCCACTTCGGGCTCTGGGCGACGCCGAGCAAATGCGGAGCGCTTCGCCCCCTCAGCCATTTCGGGGCTCCCCTGGCTCTGCCTTCCCCGGAGGCACCCGGCCGCCCCCGGGCCGGGCCAGGCCGCAGGCCGGAGGCGGCTCCCCAGCGGCGGCGGGCGGGCGCACCCCCCTTCCCCTCGCCCCGCTCAAGCGGCAGCGGGGGCACCCACCCGCCCCCCAAACAGCGACGGCGAGGGGATCCCCCACCCGACCCCGCCACCCCTCGGCCCCTCACCTCGGCCCCACTCCGCCATGGCGGCCCCCGGCCCCGCCTCGCCGGGCGGAGCCGCGCCGGCCCCCGCCCCCACAAAATGTCCGCCGCCCTCGGCGCTCCCCCCGCGGCGAGGGACGGGGGGTCGCGCCACGCGGCGGGGGGGGGGGGGGGGGCCGGCTGCGGCGGTCCCGTGTGGCACCGGGACCCCTCGAGCCTGTCACTCCCGGCTCCGCCGCCGCCCCCCGGCCAGCCCCGGGCGCAAGGCGGCGGCCTCCGCGGAGCCCCCTCGGGGGAGGGCCGGGGCCAGGAAATGAGGCAGGAAGCCGGGGCGGCGGAGAGGAAGGTAGCGGCGCTTCCCTGCCCGCCGCAGCTCGCCGGCCGCCCCTCTCCCCCGCCGGCGGCCGGGCCCGGCTGCCGCCCCCTCCCCGGGCCGGCCCGGCCCCAGCCCCGCCGCCCCGGCCCTCCGAGGGATTACGTGCCGCAGGTACCGCCCGCGCTGCGCCCGGCTCTGCTGGGCCGAAACAGAAAGGGCTTGGAGGGGCTTTGAAATGTGCAAAAAATAATGGTAGGGGAAGGAGGTGACGGTGTGAGGAGGGAGCTGGGGGTGTGGGGGGGAGTATGGCAAGTGCTGCCATCTGCTCCTGCCATTCCCCCCAAAAACCGGCGAGGAGTCGCCCGGTGCCCCGGCCCCTCAGCGCCGGGGATGCCGTGCCGCCTGGCCCGGCTCTGCTCCTCCTGGTCTCGCAGTTTTCCGGCTTTCATAACGCGGGACTTGCCCTTGGTCCCGAAAAGCCCCTCTTTCTGTGGCTGTGCTGGGGCGGGAGGGGGTAACGCGGGGCCCCCGTGTGATCTCCCAAAACCCTGCAGCTCTCGGCACGGAGCCGGCTCCCCAGGCCGGCGTGGCCCTGTCGCAGAGCGCGGTGCGTAGCTACACGGAGTTTGAACAGATACATGAGCTCACATACGTGCTCAAATTTGCTAGATTTTCCGTCGTTGGGAGTTACTTCCCAACACTGTGGACTTGCATGGCTCTATGAGCTCTTAAACTTGTGCCTCTGTCTAAAATAATCTCATCATCCGTGTCTTTATGCGCATCTGCTCATTTACATTATTATCATGAGGCACATTATCTTCCATAACGGTATAAAGACTTGAGCCGTGGAAGCCAGCCATCCCCTGTACGTGCGTTTTTGGTGCATGTGGAGCGTATCTGCCATAATGCGATGCGCAGCCCGTCTCGGGCACTGACCTGCGGAGCAGCGACTGCAACAAAATCCTGACCATCTCTCTCTTTCCACCACCTTAGAAGGTAGCTCCGCCTTAAGCCAGGAGGATGCTTTCCTATCTGTCTGGCTTTCCTCTCCATCCTTTTTACTTCATAGGAATGTTTCTGGATATTCCCCCCCCCCGTGCAGTAACAGAAATCAGGCCAGCCAGGGGAGGAGGAGGAGGCAGAGAGCTATTTCAGGGAGCTGCTGTTATCTGCTCTATGTTAATCCCCTGGCTGGGTGGGGGTAAGGTTTTCCCTGAGTGCTTTACTGGGAGAGCATATATTAAGCATTGAAAATCAAAGAGAGGAAGAAGAGGATTAGAGGGAGAGAGAGGAAGCTGGCTGCTGGTTTTACTCGGGTTATCCATCTGCTCCGTTTTTACGGATGCAATAGCGTGAGCAATTTCACTTGGGTTTTTTTTGTGTTTCGTTTTTTTCCCTCCTTCCTTTCCCCACCCCTTTCTCTCTCATTCTCAGATATCTATGTATCGAGGTCCTTTTGCATCACTGTTATCCAGGAGTCCCGGAAGCCCCTCACTGCCCTTCCTCCGGGTTTCATCTCCTGCTGTAGCTGAGCTGTTGAGATAATGGAGCTCAGGACTGTGGTAGCCACTGTGGAAAGCGGGGAGCAAGATACGGTTCTCAAGGTGCTTCAGATCTACAACCAGGAGGTGAGTGAGCATCAAACCTCTGCCTGACGTCAGCTGCTGCCGCTTACAAGCCTGGAAGCAGGTTGGCCATGTTGTGGGATTTCTGTGCCATCCGGCTGTCCCCAGTCTGTCTCCTCTGAGCGCAGCTGTCTGCGCGTTACTGCCATAAAAATGTTACAGACTGTTTCATCTTTTACTTGCAGATGGTTTATTGCTTGATGTTTTGCTAGGAAGCGGCTAAGCACCCTCTCTTTATCTTGGTTCCTTTGTATACTGGAAGTAAAGCATGTAGAAGGGATTTTTTTTTAATTATTATTATCCAGATCCTGGGTAAAACCTGGCAGGGAAATAAACATCAGTGTGAGGACCAAGTAGGAGGAGCTTTTATGTTAAGGCAAGATTTGGAGGTAACAAAACTGAGGCCTGGGGAGGAGCTGCAGGTGAAATGGTTGCTGCGATTTGCAAGTAAAAGATCACTAGAGGTGGATGGGGAGGGGCTGCTGGAATTTGATACAGGTGCCTGACCTGAGGGCTGACAATAAGAAGTAAATAATGAATACAGAATAATTAAAAAAAAAAAAGGTTGGGAAACAGAGATGGAAGTGCCTCTAGCCTTAAAGTGGCAAAAGATTATCCGTGGGGGTAAATCCCTTTTGAGATAGACTCTGGTTGTCAGGGAAATTTCCTTCAGAGAGTTTCCACCAGGGTAGGGCTGGCCCTGCAGATCTCCGTGACTCATTCTGCACCATTCTTGAGTAGGTAGGAAGCTAGCGGGGAAAACCTGTGAGTATTTTGCAGGAGTGTGCAAGAGGGAGAGTGTGCAACTATATCCAGCAGTCAGTTTTCAAATGGGAGATACTAGCGAAGAAGGAGCAGGTCCCTGCTAAAGACAGTCCGCAGGATTAACATCACCTACAGCAGGTGTAACACTGCAGAAATGAGGAGTGCAGAGTTTGATGTGTAACCGGCTTAAGGCATCAAACCAATGTTTTCTGCTGCATTCCTCCAGCTGGGTCCTTTGTCGGTGTATCAAGCAAGGGAAACTTGTGAGAATGTCGGTGGGTTTGCTAGCCTCTCTAGAAGAAACGGAGCAATCAAAGGGGATTATGAAACTGCAGATAAACTATGCAACTTCCTTGCATCATTTTTTTTACTGTAAAAACTGATGGTACTCTATCCTTTTTCTGGTGGTATGTTTTAATTCACTGTTGTATACACGGTCACCTTTTGATTGCCAGGAATAAACTACAGCTAAAGCAAACCCACAGGTATGGCAAAAATACACACGAATGAGTTTGCAGGAGCCTGCAAAGAGGATGTGATGGGAAAAGAACAGGTGCTATGGCTGTCTGCAGAGTGCGTCGATTCCAGGGCTGAACCGCCAGTTCCTTATAATGTGGTGCAGCAGCAGCCTATGCACGGGTCAGCTCACAGTGCTGAAGCACGAGAGGGCAGCCCCTGGCACAGCACTCCCGGAGTGCCGCTGTTCTGATGCCACACCTGAGGTTTATTAAGCGGCATGTTGGCATTGCTTTGTCCATCAGAGCTTGACCTAAGCTAGAAAGACCAAAGCCATCCCTGAGATCTTGGTGACTGTGACGCAGCTAAGCTGCAAACGGTATCTTCTACTTTTAAGCAGACAGGAGTTGGCAGCATGTAAAAAAAGGTGGTGAACAGCAGGGGAGACTGCTCCTCACTTTGCAGAGGGAGTGAGTCAGGGAGCACCTGTGATCTCGAAAAGCTCAATGCAGTCAGTCCTGGGCTTCACTGGGCAGGAGATTGGGTAGAGTTAGGCAGCTGGACAACACGTAAGGTGATACAGTGGGAGACAAACTCAGCTGAAGAGTAAGTCCAGAGTATAAGATGATTGATTGTGGTAAGACTAATTACCATCACTGAGCAGCTGCATAAGCAGTGTAACTCAGTAACAGGTGACAGTGAGTACTGAGAAAATGATGGCAGAATTAAGATACAGTTATATCTGCATATCTCTATCTATAGATATAACTGTACCCATACAAACACTATTAGTGTTTTATAAATTTTCATTCACAGAGCTTGGACCAAATGCTCTCTCGGTGTAAATCCGGAATGAATCATTCACTGGAAAGTGCTGCTTTTCACCAGGGCGCCTGTGGTCTCCTGTGCTGTCCAGTTCATTGGAAGCAGATGTAGCCAGAAAGGAGACTGTCCATCGAAGAACAGCCAGAATAGTGAGAAACACAGAAATGTTTCCCACGAACCAAGAGCAGGACAGTTTATTAAGGAAAGGGACATGATGGGAGTGTAGAGGTCAGGTCTCTCTTCTTTGAAGAACAGGACCTGAATAGCCACAAGGAACTGTTCATAAGTCGCAAGAGACAGTACTTTTGCTCAGGAAAAGGAACAATAAATATTGGGGGACAGATGTGTGGGCGCAGCTTGGTAGTGTCACTGAGCAGAGGAATTGCCAGATATTAGAGGGTATTTGGATTGTGACAAATGCCCACTTCACTGCTGCAGTATTTAAAAATAAGTCCATCTGTCAGATGGGCACAGCTTTGGCCTGTGGCAGGCAGCCTCCACCGTAGAGCCAGCAGAAGAGGGCAGTGGGTAGTATTCATCACAAATGTTTTTCAAGGATGGAAGAGAAACAGGGGCCCCCAGAATAGTGGGGATCTCACTCAAGGAAAGCACTTCAGACCTGGTAGGATGGTCCATCTCTGTGCTTTTCAAACCAGGTTCATTGTCTCTAGTTGTGAAGCACATAGTTGGAGTTGCCCAAGTAGGAACAGTGTTGGAAAGAAAGGCAGGACTGAAATGAAAGCCTCAGTGGCAGGAAAGTTTTCCTTTTGTCTCGTGCCTCAGGAGCTTGTGCTGCTTGTTACAAACCCCACAAATATCATAGACTGCTCTAAGCGCTCCTTGCCATGCTGATTCCCTGCCCTGGTGCTGGTTGGGTCTGTTCGTGAAGTTGTGCTTGCTTCTGCAGTGTGTTTCCAGACCTGCTGCTTTCCAGCTGGATGGCCCTTTGCTGCCTGGGGGGAACAGTTTTGTGGATTTTTAACATGTTCGTTTATTTTGATAATTTCTGTTTCGTCCCCACAGAAATCTCAGTGCTTCACCTTTGATGATGAGGAGCGGGAAGAGAGGAAGGTAAGCATGCTCTTTGATTTCTTCCTCTAGTCGGATGGGTAAATCTGCTGTTCCATACTTGTGCCTAGCAGGGCTTGGCAGTGGCAGCTCCTACAGGGAAAGAAATAAGTGGTTTTTCATTAACTTAGTTAGGGAATGGTGTGCTCAGAGCATCTGCCTCCAGTTTTTCCATCAGCAGCTGGTGTTTTAGGATAAAGATCAGCATTCTTCCAGCATTAGCAAGCCCTCTGGGTTGCGTGGTGCATATAATCTCAGCCACAGATGTGTAAAAAGTGTGATCTTTTGTGTCTGTGGCATGAGTCTGCTAGGCAAAGATCATAGCAACATGCAAGCCTCTAGAGGGTAAGTGTTTTTGCTGTAAGCCAGCTGCAGGATTTGACCCAGGCTGTATTAACAGATACTTTAAGCTGGCATAATCTGGCGCTTAATGGAAAGAAACACTCCTGCCTGTTCATTTCTACTCTTGCAGTTCTTCCGTGCCAAGGCAGACCTTTGGCTGGTTGGTGGGCTGATCTGCCTAAAGAATAACGCTTTTTTCCTGGATTGTTTTCCAGCTGGATCAGTTTTGTGTCCAGTTCATCAGTTGATTGTGCTAATGCCTGTGTTAGCACATCAAGTGTGGACCAGGCAGCCAGGGTGGAGAATGGGACCGCTTCTGCCCATGCTGTTGCCAGCTAATGCTGGCATGAAGGTTTTCCGGGTACAGCCTAATGCATAGGACTGGATCTCACAAGATCCGAGCTCTTTGCCTTGCACTGGCTTGCTGTTTGAGCTGGGACAGTTGCACAGGCCGTGAATGCAGGCACAGCCTTGGGGTGCTCCACTTTTGGGGTGTATGTCATGAAATATGAATTGAGCGTCACCATCTAGTTCCTGGTGCTCAGTTGTTCTGAAGGTTTAGCCCTGGGCACATGCTCCGAGATCTCTGTGACCCGTGTCAGTCGGAGACTTTGGTTACTTACGCCTGTATCTTTGACTCCTGTGTCTGTCCCCTCGTATGGAAGAAGAGGAACGACTGTACTTTCTCACTTCTCAGGGGTGAGGTTGTGGGGCGTAATTCATGAGCTAAAGCTTGTTATGTTCTGCCAGTCTCGTGTTAAGGACTAAAATTCATTTTTTTTTCTTCATTCCTTCCCTCAGTCCTTTTATTATAATGAAGTATAACCAATTAGGCTGTGTTAAGCCAGTTACACTAAGTGATAGCAAACCTTGCAATCTTGGATTCCTTCATGCTTGTAATACGCGTGGAAAGACGTGTGCTCTGACATGGTGTTATGGTAGAGAGATCTAATGAGATCTTACCTCACCAAGGTGTGAATGTCTATCCAGTGGATTGCTGGAACACATGGTTCAAACCAAGCTGCGCTTGGCTGAATGAAGCATTACCTTTGCTCTTGTAATCATCAGTTGCTTGCCGTCACAGACGGTGCTGTGATCCACAAGGGTCTGTTGCGAATTGGTGTTAGTGGAGTTCTGCTGGTCTGTACCTATTGAGGATCTGGGCTACTAGATCTCCAGACAGCACTGAGGTTAAGGGAGGTACTACTTATTTGAATCTCCTGAGGTCTTTTCACCTCCTTTCCTAGGGCATCACATGCTCTTCTTGCCTCACTTAGGTCCTTTTGCCCTCCCTTGGTATTTTTCTGATGCATCTCTCAACCTTTTCGGTCTGTTTCTGGAGCACCCAAAGCAGATGCCTCCCTAATCTTAAGGCTCTGGGTGGGAACGGAGAACTTCTGTTGAATTGGTTGTTGTTCTTCAGTGAAGCCATAAGGGGCTTTTTTGACCTGCCCCTTCGTAGCTTAATGCAGCTGTCAAGTAAACTCTGTTAGCCCGAACCATCGTAACCGTGGGTGAAGCTAAAATATGCAATAGCAGCAGTTGCCTGTTCATACTCTGCCCTGACATCTGATACCCTCTCCCAGCCGTTCTTTGTTTCGTGCTGGGTGGCCTTGCTCAGAATGGGTCAGGATCAGATGCCAGAGCCAAATGCTTCCCGAGTGTTGCCGAGTGCACGCCTGAACCAGAGCTGTCAGCAGGCCCATCTCTAGGCGACGCTCGCACTTCCCAGGGCAGAGCAGTACAGGGTGGTGGGGAGCACTGTGAAGCTTCAGTGCACGAGGCATTGCTTGTTCCCAACCGCACAGAAAATGGCCCAGCTGCTGATCAAGTTCCTGGAAAGAGAGCTGCAGCCATCCTGCCAGGTCACGTGCTTGGAAAGCATCCGCATCCTGTCCCGGGACAAATACTGCCTTGACCCTTTCACCACCAAGGAAGGCCTGAAGACACTCTCCAGGCATGCAGGCATTGATTATTCAGAGGAGCTCGTCCGGGAGGTCCCAGACTTGGATGTAATCCTGGAATCCCTCAAATGTCTCTGCAACATTGTCTTCAGCAGCCCTAGGGCACAGGAGCTGACAGCTGAAGCCCGGCTGGTGGTGGGCCTGGCCAAGCGCATCAAACTGTACAACGAGAGGAGTCTTCCTCATGAGGTCAAGTTCTTTGACCTGCGTCTCCTGTTCCTGCTGACGGCGCTGAGAGTGGACATCCGACAGCAGCTAGCCCAAGAGCTCAGGGGCATCAGCCTGATGACAGATACCCTGGAGCTGACCCTCGGTGTAAAGTGGATGGACCCCTATGAAGTTGCCACCGAGGAGGGACTTCTCCCACCTTTGCCTCGGCAGGAGACAGAGCGAGCCATGGAGATCCTGAAAGTGCTCTTCAACATCACCTTTGATTCCAGCAAGAGGGAGGTGGATGAGGTAAGGTCCTTGGGTGTCCCACCCCACTGCATTTGCATGTCTCCAGGCTGTGGTTTGACTACTGGTTTTCTCCTTTTGCATCTCCTCGTATTACATGCTGGCCCTCACGCAGCCCCCGGGTACATGCAAGGATAGCAAGAGACTCCCATGTCCACACCTTCCTCCCCAGAGCACTGCCTCTATCCAATGCATCATTAACCCTTAAGACTTTTAGAGCATTGAAATTTAAAAGTTGGGCATTTTTCCTTCTCAATGACATGATTTGTTGTGCAAGTGGGAGAGCGAAGCCCCCAGATAACTTGCTTCTGAGTGTGGCCTGGTATTCTTTCACCTTCTGGAGGTGAAAGGAAGGTGTGATGGAGAACATCCCTGGTCAATCCATGGGCCTGTTCTGGGGGCTCTTCCAGCCCTTGTCTCAGTGTCGTAGAGTGAGGGGAAAGGTATTGGGCAGCAGGAAGACTATGGGTTGACCTCAAAAGGAGAATCGAGAGGCTACTTCTACTTACACACCCTGCTGCCAGTTTTCAGGCTGCTGGAGGGGAGGGATGGGACTGTGTGCTGCAGGGGCAGCAGGCTCTGGGATGTGGAGGATCCCCTGTCCTGATCAAGGTTTTTGTTTTCTGTCTTGGGGCCAGGAAGATGCTGCTTTGTACCGGCACTTGGGTGCCCTCCTGCGCCACTGCCTCATGATCTCTGCTGATGGAGAGGACCGGACAGAGGAGTTCCACAGGTCTTTCTTAGTTAACTAGGTCATGATCTTCACTAGAAGCAGATCTCCTCAAGGCAGATCCTGCCTGACCTTGGCATTGACAGACTCTGCTTGTTTGGTGATGTCTAAGGTCACTGCTGACAAGCAGGCATCTTTGGCTTGGCCTGCAGGTTCCTCCTGCTGCTAGAATTCAGAAATGGCCCTGCCCTTCCCACGGTCAGATTACGTGCGCTAACGCCGTGGCCTCCAGGTCGACAGGAGAAATGTTTTCTCCAGGCCTGGCCGCCCCCCAGGGCCACGTTCAATATCGCATCAGGGCTCCTCAATGGTGCCACCCACTTTGGTGGGCAACTTGCAAGAGCAGGTGTTTGGGACTTTTTAATTAAAGAGTCCATGGGCTGGCCTTAATTAACTGTTTGTCTCTTGAGCCAGCCTGAGAAAGTGTCTGCGTCACACTGCTGAGCATTGTTGGTCCAGGGCTGTCAGCTCTGAGCAGGTGACACCATCCTGTCCCTGAGAAAACCATGGTCAGAGGAACCCTAAGCAATGCATTGCATTGACCATCAAGGTGAGAATGAGTGATGCAGCAGGAGACCCTGCAGACAGGCCTCGGACAACCCAGAGCGGTCCTACTTGGCTTCTGTGTCAAGGCGCATGGTTTCTCAGTTGTCACTCAAGTCTCTTTGGACTCCTGGCAAATAGTTCAACTACCCAAAAAGCAGTTTAATTTATTCCCTTTCAGTGGTGTGAGGAGCTTGGGATGCAGCCCAAAGACAGCTTGGATCTCAGGGTCCTCGCGCGCCTGGTAGTTAGTAATGAACCTTCATTTCTGGAGAGCTGAAGAACTCCTGTGAGCAAAGGTCCGTGACTGTGTTCCCTTCTCTTCTCTTTCATGTGTTCAGTCATACGGTTAACCTCTTGGGGAACCTGCCCCTGAAATGTCTGGATGTCCTCCTGACCCCGAAAGTCCGGCCAGGCTCGCTTGAGTACATGGGTGTCAACATGGATGCAGTCAGCATCCTGCTGGATTTCCTAGAGCGGCGCCTGGACAGGGTAAGTTGAGAGGCTGCTGTGTGAGTTTGTCACTGCTCATCTTCACGAGTTCACTGCAGGGCACCTTTTCTTCAGCCTATATTTGTCCTTGAAAAGCCCAGTGCCAACATCACGGGAGCACCAGCAAGGCACGGTTAGTTCGGAGATACACCTTTGTAGAAGGGGCAGTTTTCAGCAGAGGCAAAGCTGTTATGGTTGGTAGGATTAAAACAACATGTGTCGGCTGGGAAGGCGACTACGTCATTGCTTTATGGACTGCAGGTAGTGAGGCTGGTTGAGCAGCAGATGAATAGCTGGGCGACTGGAATATCGGTGCTCCGTTTCACTCAATAGTGATCTGGTGGGTGGCTTCTGGAAGCCTGAAGTTGCATTATTTTCAAGCTGGCTGTGGTTTTTTAGTCTCTGGGATTATTCCACAGGGCCTCCAAATTTTACTGCAGCTCTTACCTACTCTGGATGCCCTGCGCAAATATTTCTAGCACTGCCGTACCACAGGGCAGGGCTTGGAGAGCCATGCTGCTTGAGGAGTGATGAAGCACTGAAGTTCCTCTAGCAGAGGCTGGAAAGCTTTGGTGTCCATCTGTTTCCCTGGTGGTCTGTACTCGTGTTCTCTACTACAAGCCAGATGAGTTGAGCTCGGTATGACTGATGTGTTTATTTTGTGGATGCTTCTGCAGGGACACAAGCTGAAGGAGAGTTTGACCCCAGTTCTGAACCTGCTGACAGAGAGCGCCCGAGTCCACCGCCAGACGCGGAAGTTCCTGAAGGCAAAGGTATGCTGTAGTTCAGCCAAAAGTTGAATGATGCTGCACTGAGGAGAGAGGAGAACAGCAAACTGCCTGCTTATTGCCATCCTCCAAACAGACCTCCTCTCTCTCTCTCTGCTAGGTTCTGATGTATGGGTGGATGAGGCCTTTGGTACCCACAGTGCTTTTTCCACATCTCCCACGCTCTGTGGATTTATTAGTTTTAGCTGATCTGTAAAATGCACGTATGTTTTTCCCCTGTCTGACCTGCTGTTGCTGTTCCAGCTCCACTGATCGCCCCTAACTGTGGCTTTGTAGGTGCTGCCACCGCTCCGGGACGTGAGGAATCGGCCGGAGGTGGGGAACTCGCTGCGGAACAAGCTGGTGCGTTTGATGACCCACATCGACACCGATGTGAAGCACTGTGCGGCAGAGTTCCTCTTCGTGCTCTGCAAGGAGAGTGGTGAGCTGCAGGGGTTTCTTGTGGGCTTTGGTGACAGGGTGTCCTGGAGCCTGGCCTCTGGGCAAGGCAGAGAGCGTGGGATGGGTGACAGGAACTTCTGTCTTCCCTTGGGCCTGATAAACTGAGTAGGGAAAAGTGGAGAGTATCCAAGTGCTCTGTGGGAGGGAGCTGCTGTCTCATGCCAGCAGGGTGTGAAAAGCTCTGCTGGAGGACACCTCAACACCCTGCAGACAACGTGGCCTGCGTTCAGACCCCCGCCCTGTGGGTGTTGTCCCTGCCATTCCTGGTATGTAGCGTGGGAGCCTCGCTCCCTGTCAGAGTTCAAAGAAGTGCTGGCGTTTCTGGGTCTCCATGGCCTTGCACCAATCTTGCTGTTGGGGCACACAGGAGCAGACAGGGCTGGAGAGGCAGGAGGGGAAGCACAGGTTGGTCTCTCTCCCCTTCTCCCGGCAGTGTCACGGTTTGTGAAGTACACGGGCTATGGGAATGCAGCTGGGCTCCTGGCAGCTCGAGGCCTCATGGCTGGTGGTCGGGAAGAGGGAGAGTACTCAGAAGATGAAGACACAGACACCGAGGAGTACAAAGAGGCAAAGCCCAAGTAAAGAAATCTGCTCCCTCTCTATAGCACCCCTTTTCCTACACTTTCTTTCCACTCCTGCTTTGTCCCTTTCTTCATCTGCCTCCCTGCTGCCTCCCTTGTCCTGCTCTTTCACACGTGCATTTCCTTCTGCATTACTTAGCAGTTCCACCCCCTGCCTGTTCCTTGGGTGAAATGCCTCTGTGGCCGAGCTGCTCATGGTGTGGCTGGTCATCTGTGCATATACTGGGTCCCTGCAGCTGGGCACAGCTCTAGGGCAAGGTGGGTTCCTTCAGCCAGAGCCCATTCTGCACCAGGCCTGTTCATGGCACATCTTGTACAGTGGCACACCATTACTCCTCTCCATCTCCAGAGCCCTGTGCTGCTGGAGTGAGCTGGATTTTTCTTTTTTTGGGTTTTTTTTCTTTCTTTGCCCGCTAGTTGCGTGGTGGTAACTTGAGGTGAGGGATGTGCAGGGAGAGCTCTTGGATTGTGCTCAGCTGTGGGTCCTGTACTTTCTTGCATCCTCTTCAATGTGGTCTGCAGGTTGGGTTTGGGCTTTTTTTTCTGTGTTAACTTTTTGCCTCATGACTTAAGAAGAGGGAATAAGTGTTGTCTGCCCTTGTGCACCTGGTGTAAAACTACGCTGTGGAATTGGCAGGATGGGGACGTTGCTCACCCCAGAGAAACGATAAGGATCTGTAAGGGGGGATGACTGTGCGTAGGACATACAGAAAGAGGTCAGACGCACCATGTTGCACTATGATAGCACTCAGGGCTAACGAGATGAGCAGTAGTGACAGCCAGCTATGCCATTGTGTTCCTGTGCGCAGCAGAGGCAAAGGAGGTTTTTAAACAGCCCTTTGGTCACTCCTCTGCTTTACCTCCATCCTCTGCCCCTGCCTCACTATTCTTCTTGCAGCATTAACCCTGTGACGGGACGCGTCGAGGAGAAACTACCCAACCCCATGGAAGGGATGACAGAAGAGCAGAAGGAATATGAAGCCATGAAGTTAGTCAACATGTTTGACAAATTGTCCAGGTACTAGAAAATTGTGTATGTTCATGTCTGCGTTAGTGCCTGCGTGTCTGTGACTTACATTTATCACAGACCTTTCTTTGAATGTATTCCCAAGGCTGCCACTAACAGAAGGGATGTAAGAAAGTGGGGGAGATACATGGGGGACTACTTCCTGAAGGCGGGCTCTGTTATGTGCAGGGGAAGGCACTGCAAGCCCCACACACCTCTTTGGCATGATGGCATGCTACAAAACTGCTCTACGTGCCTGTGCTGTTTCCAAGCATCTGCTGTCTCACTGGCTTTGGCCAGGTGCTCAGTAAGAACAGCAGCTGCTGTCCGGGCAAGGCTGCTCAGTAGGAAGCAGCGTTCTGGGGACAGATGGCAGCCAGTGCCACCAAGTCCGTTTCCCTGCAGGAGTGCTTTCTCCGGTCATCTTTCATCCATCATTAACAGGTGCCACAGAGAAGAACCCAGAGTCTGACAGCTGAGTTCAGGCCACCCCAAGGGTGGGAGGGAAAAGAGCAGCATGTTTATTGCCTGTATTGCCAGTGTGTGTTAGGGGGAGAGGAACACTGATGCCAGCGCTAGTTTTCCTCTGGCAATCCTGTACCTCACGGGACAGGACCCTAACACTGAGCCTGTTCCAGGGAACCTGAGAACAGCAACACTTGTGGAACATGCTTCCAGCCATTGCCTCAGCATGCTGGAGGCTTTACAGCTAGAGCTGTCCCCCACTTCTCAAAAAAGGATTCTTGGTGGTGGGCTGGGGTTGTGCTGGGCTGCCTCGGGGCAATTCCACGAGCTGCGCATTTCTGCTCAAGTACGTGTCTGTTCCTGCAGTATCTGCTACAAATTTGTGTTGCCTTCCCCCCTCTCCTCCCTGGTTGCAGAGAGCAAGTCATCCAGCCCATGGGCATCACGCCGAGCGGCAACCTGGCCCCCATGGAGAACGCCATCCGCGATATGGCCGACGAGAGGTCGTCTTCCGACTCGGACCTGGGGCTGGACTGATCCAGACCTCTCGCCCCAGCCTCGGAGAGCTGGGGAGCCCCCATCCACTCTCCCTCCAGAACTGGTGCTGTACCCAGAGGCTAGAGCTGGGCCAGGATTCTCCCTGTGGGATCTGGATCCAGCCTGGACCCCTCGGAGTCCACAACAAGGAACACCTCCTGCCTCCTTCCCAGCTCCATAACCACCTCTCCTTCCAGAGGGTCCTATGGCCTCGCTCCACTTTGGTCTCTCCTGTCGGCAGCCGTGAGGATTTCAGACTCCAAATTGCTTCCAGGACTTTCCAGTAGGATTTTTTTTTTCTCTTTAAGTACGTGATGTTTGTGAAGGAGGGCGGCGGGGGAGGATCTTTCTGTCACACCATCAGGGTTTAGCAATCCGCGGAGCATCTTGTGTACATGCTGACGCTTGTGCGGCTGCTCGTCGGCGCGCGTGGCTGCGGGTGGCCTGCCCTGCGCAGGGGGAGCCGCTCCCCAGGCATGCAGGTGGGGAGGTGGGGCTACAGGAGAGGGGGCGAGCGGTTATTCACGGTAGTCCGTGGGGAGCGGTGTCTGCGGGGTGTCTCGGCACGGCGCATCCATTTCATCAGCGGGTAGCTGTACGCGTGCGTGCTGCGTGTGGCTGTGAGCGTGGTGGTGTCTGCAAAACCAGGAGTGTGAGGACTTAGGAACGTGTATGTGAGTGCAGAGGGGAGCAGCGGTGTGCGCGCTGCAGGAGGTGAGTAAAGCCTCTGTGAGAAGCTTCAAGCATTCCCACCGGCCACAGGAGAGAAAAAGGCATGGGTGACAGCCAGGAACACTCTGATGTTCAGTCTCTGGCACTGCAATGTTCCTGTTACCACCAAGCTTCATTTTTTGGCGTTAGCCTTTCCCCATCTCACGATTTTGAAACGAAAGGCCAAAATCTCTGCTTTGTCTGCTGCCTCCTCGTCTGCCTTGGCTTTCCCACAAGTCCACTGCCGTTTGCACCCAGGAGCTGGTGTTGGTCCTGTCCTTTGCTGTCACTTAGATTTGTCTATTTTCTGTGTTTTGTTTTGGTTTTTTTCTTTTTAAAGAAAATATTCCAGTTTGTCTCATGTACCAGAGTTCCAAAACTTATCGGCACAAGTAGGAATGCAAAAGTGATGCTAGAATAAAGAAAACCTGACAAATGGGCGCATGGCGGTGATTCATTGAATGGGATAGCTCTGAGCAAGGACAGAAATACCTTTCTTTGTTTTTCCTGACTGGCACATGGTTCTACTCTGATTGCCCTGGGTTTTACAGTTTTATTTGGGGGGTAAAACTGGAGCATTAAATTGGGGCTAAGCCAGAACCTTTCCCTGCACCTCGACCACCAAGTATAACCGAATGGAGCATCCCAAAGTGGAAGCAAGCACTGAAGCTTGAGGATTGCAGAACAATCTTAGCTCAACCTCACAACATGCAGTTGTTTACAGGACTGTTCATCTCCTTTACAAGTGCTCTGTAACGGTTGAAAATTGTGCACACCAGCTCTGTTTTCTGCCTGTGCAATAGGGATCTGTTGCTCAGCCTTTGCAGGATGCGAGCCAGCCTCGATGATGTTTGGCTGCGTGGGTCGGCTGAGGTTTCCGACTCCCCGTGAGGCAGCGAGTGCCGTGGGGCTGGGGCTCTGGGGCGAAGGCAGGACAGGCCGCCCAGGCTCCGCAGTGGGGCACCGTATCAGACATCCAGGAAACCTGGGCCTGGGAGGGTTTGCGAGTGTTCCTGCCTGTGCATTTTTAGGAGTCTGTGCTTGTTTTCTGAAGACTCTTTCTGTGAGGTGAAAAGCGGAAGGTATGCTTCCTTTAGTTTAGTTCTTCGGTGATTAAGAATTTTTTTAGGAGTTGTGATTAAAGTTCCAGGCTCTCCCAGGGGTACACAATATTTATGTAAAGCTGACCCACTAACATTCACAGACAGGCTTCTGTCATGAGAATAGCTTCAGTGTATCGCAGCTGGAGTTTTTAGGCCAGCTGCATCTCTCTCCTTTTATATAGTAACTAGCAAAAAAATCCACCCCAAACCTTCTGTACAAAAATGCAGACCTCTGATCTCTTCCCAGCTGTAAAAGCTCTCCGAAGCTTTCCACACACGGGAAAGTGCAGGGTGTATTTTTTAATGCAATGCTTCTGACATTGTTGTACTCTAATTGTCTATCGTGCTTAAGCCCCTGACGTGCAACTGCCAGGCCCTGCTTTGAAAAGCCCCGGTGCAGGGGCTGAACTTCTGGAGTAAGGGTTTATAAACGGGAGGGTTTAAAAAGAACACGTTGCCACCATTTCCAGTGTGAAGCAACGTGCCGCAAGGCTGCTGGCGCCCTGCAAAGCGAGAGAACAGCCCTTCTGCTTTCCCCGAGGCTGCGCACTCAAACGCATCTGCTGGGCCGGTCCCGGCTGTGAGGAGGAACACACGGATTTGTTTGGATCGTGTATTTGGACAAACAAGTCTGCTCGTCTGAACGGGAACTTCTTCAAACCTTTCTTCAAGGAAGCAGCTGTCACCAAGCGCCGAACTCTCTGTTCCTGTAGCGTTAGCAGTGGATGTGCCAGGCTTCTGTGGGGTCCCTAGAGCTAGTCTGATTTATAGCAGATGAGTATGAGGTACAAACACTTCTAATTATATAAACAGATAAGACACAAGACATTGTTCTGAGGCTCTAGCTTTGCCCTGGGAAGAGCTTTTAGGCACAGAAGTCAGTAACAGTGTTCCAGTGTTGTGTTAGTAAGACACAGATGTGGGCTCAAATGCTTTTATTCCCTTTGTTTGGGTTTTCTGCATTAAGCGTAACAAATCGGTGGCATAAAATGCTTTGCATTTTGTGGTGCTTGTTTGGGGCTGGTACTGATTGGGATTGCCTCTAGAACAGTTGCTGTTACAAACAGATGGGTCAGCCAGGGCCACCTGGATGTCACTTCAATCCCCACAGTCAAATCTGGGTGCCGCACCTGTGATATGCAGAGTATGTCTGCTGGGACACACTTGGGGAGGAGCAGGACCTCACTGCAGTGCTCTGACTGGTACTGCCTCTCCCTGGGACAGCACTTACAGGGAGGAAAGGCACTTGTGAAAGGTTAAAAAGAAGAAAAGAAAAAAAAAAAAAAAAAAACAGGTGAAAAGGGGTGGTGGGGAATGACAACCCAAATGTATTCAAACACTAGGAAAGGTGTGAAGTTTACAGAAAAACCCTCAGGTGACATCAGCAAAAGAATTAGAACTCTTTTTATTATTAAATAATTAACACTACACTGATTCAAAGCTCTTGCAGCAGCTTGAGCTGGTGTTCCTGAACAGGAATGGGGGACAGGCCCCCATGACAGCATTTGTCCCCTGATTAGCAGATAATTCATCTGGAGAATAAACACTACAAGTCTGCAGCAGCTGAAAGGTTGTAACTGAGGAGGAGCTGTGAAAGGAGTTGGTAGATGCTCAGTCCAGGGGAGGGAGCTGGAAAATTCACTCCAGACCAACGTGATGCTGTCCTGCCTCAAGGCCTGATCTCCATGGCATTTTCAACGCCTGATCCTTGAAAACCAGGGTCTCTGAGACTGGATGGCTCAGGAAGAGGGAGACCCAAACAGCAAGCTGCACGTGCACAGCTCGTCTGACATGCTGGCACGAGCCCACGAGCTCCCGGCACGTACTGGTGAAGCTCTCATGGCTGGACGCGGTCAAGTGGTGTGCTGACGGGGTGACAGCCAGAGCTGCGCGAGAGGAAAGCCTCTCCTAGCAGGTGCCGAAATGAGGCGAGACGAGGAGGGAACAGCGCTCAGTAGCTACATCAACTGCTCTGAAGTCTCAGGTAGGGAAGCCTTCACGTGCAGAACCAGTTTGCAGCTTGGCGTTGGGGCTTCGCTCCCTTCAGCCTGCCTTCCTTCACGGGCGAAGGCCTCTCTGCTCTGCTCCCACGCCGGCTGGATTGAGCCACGAGCATCCCCACCTCCCCAGCATGCCAGGCCTGCGTGGATTTGCTGCTGCAGAGCCGGACAGCCTCTTCCACAGCTCCCTGGCAAGGTCTTTCTCTGCCTGTGCTGGGCATGACAACATCTTTTCAAGGTGAACATCACTCCAGCAGCAGGGAGCCAGCTGTCCTATTTGTCTTTTGCATCCAGCTAAAAACAGAAAAAACACACAGTGTTTGCTAGGGTGTTTCAAACCTGCTGGCCCCTGTTAGCTCAGCCAGCAATGCTTCCTGGCACCAAAATCCCAGAGCAGGGAAGAACTTGGTTTTCATGCTTTACCATGCTTGCATTGGCTTTATCCATCAGTGATTTAGGGCAGCACAAGCGCTGAACGAGGGGCTGGTTGATCTCATATAAATGCAAAACGGCTTGTAGTGAAAAATCAAAAACCTGACCGAAGGACTAAAAATTCCTATTCACTCATACCCCATAATCTGATGGAAGTAACAACAACAACCTGAATGTTAAAACTGGAATCCTGAAGCCAGGTTTTCTCTTGGGTCAGAAGTAGTCGTGTACGGACAGTGTATCTGTTAAAAGCGCAACGGGCTGCTTACTACGGCGAGTTGGCAGGGACCTATTGTAGACAACAGAGCTGTGCTCACTTGCACAAGCAGAGGAGTTGGCCCAGCCCACACGTTACTACTTCTGCTTAAATTAAAACAAACAAATTTAAAAAGTGTTTGATGCCAAAGGTGGAAAAAACCTTCCCAGCAGGTCTAAAGTAATGTAATAATTAACATTAGCACTAAACTCAAAGTAATTAAGAACCTGCTCTCCTATAATTTCTCACTTTTGAAGATCTCAAAAGATTACAGATGTAGGAAAAATGGCACAGGGAAATCCACTATCAGCAGGGGAAGAGTCGAGCCTTTAGTTAGCAATTCAACGCTGCCAGGTGGAGCAAGTACCCTCATGCCTGCCTGTTGCTTGCTGCTCATCACGTGTCCGGCCACCGCAGCACCTTGTTCGGTCTTGGACATGGCACAAGTGGAGCCTCCCTTTCGCTACTACTATTACTTATTTCTCACCATGACTGGAAAAAACACTAGAAACGAAACCAAAGCAATCATGTGAATGTACAGAAAGGAAAGCTCCACTAAGGTGACGCGTGGCTCGGCTCCTCGGTTCAGTTCAGCAGTTATTCGTGTTGACGAGCCATCAACAGCATCACGGGCTCCGGCTCCCAGCCAGGGAAAAGGCTGCATAAGCCACCGCATAAGAGCAGCTTCAGCACCCAAGAGCGTGCCCCGCTGCGTGTCTGCACGCTCAGTGGAGTTTTCCAGCCTCTCGCACGCATCTGAGGGAAGCGTTGCCTCAACAAGAGAAGGCCCGTGTTTTGCGCTGAAGTGCAAAGGTGAGTCCCCTGCTGACTTACGACTGAACTGGATTAATCTGGTAACGATGACGGGGGGCATTTTCTGGTTGGTCACTTCCAGCTCTAGGAAACTACCTTCATCTATAGGGCTCTTTCAGTGTGTTTGGGAATAAATTAAAAAAAAAAAAAGGTGAAAACAACAGAAAGGTTCTCAGTAATTGAGTGGGACACGGCTTGAAGAAGCGCTAAAGCACTCCCATTCAACCCAAAGTCTCCCATTTTCCATATTTTCCCTCTTTCGCCTGAGGTTGGCAGATCTGCACCCTCCCCTTCTGTACCACTGAAACATTCAGCAACGCAGCGCTCTGCAGCACCTTCGCTGTCAAATAGCACCGACCGTTGGTTTTGGTTTGGTTTTTAACCTTTTTTTGCTTTTTCTGTGGTCCTTTTCTCTGAATGCAGACCGCAAGTGTGGCAACGCCTGTGGTGCAAGTCTAACCCCAGCAAGCTCAAGCCTGCTCCCCCCCTAGAATCACCCCAGCACAAGGAACGAAGAGGCCAAGGGAGGGAGACAGGGCTCTGCGCCCCTTCCCACCTTTTCCTTTTCCTTCTGAATTAGTGTTTGCATCTCTTCATTCCAGTCCAGTAGCTCCACCAGCTTCTCAACCCCACTGATCACGTCCCCCAGCTGGGCTATGTCATTGTAGCGTTGCTGCCAGGCGAAGGGTCCTACGAGATCTCGGTTGATCAGAACTCGGGGAACAGAGCTGCGAACAGCTCCTGCCAGGCTGGCAAAGGGCTCCACCTAAAGGAAGGCAACCCGAAGGAGCAGAGAGACACGGTCACCCTGCTGAGGGGCACCGCGGGCATGAATTCACTGCGCACTAAGCCTGTAACTGTTGTGTTGAACAGTTCTCCCACCGTGGGCTAAGCCACCCCAGCTTTAAACAGGGCGTGGATGTCACCGGTTATCTGGTGGCCTTTCCTCAGGTAGCCACAAAACTCATCTCTGGCTCTCCAGGTGCCCGCCTTCACCAGGAGCGCGCAAGGTTTTCAGAAGGTCTCTCAGAGTGCATGCACCCTGTTTCTTACCCTGCCACCTCAAATTTTACCTCGATAACCCAGTTGCTCGCCTTCTCCTCTAAACCCTGTCTCTTCTCCAGAGTCCCCCTCAGGCCCTGTTTTCCGTGTGCCTTTTTCTCCTTGCGAGCAGGGTTTGCCTTAGTCCCAGACCTCCAGGGACGTTCCGATGACGAAAAGCAGGTCTGCCATGGGAAAGTCCGTCACGTGTAGGAGGAAGCGCTGCGGGAGCTCCTCGCCAAAGAACACAATGTCAGGCTTGATGATTCCAGTGCAGACGGGACAGTGAGGGACCTTGTCTGCCATGACATCCCCCTGAAGCAAGAGCACCCAACACCACTTGTTACAGGGCAGCGCACACCTGCGCAGCAAGGTCAGAACCACAATGCATCCTTGCAGCAACATCCAGCCCCAAGTCTGGTCCCCTCCAATAAAACCTCTTGGCCCCGAGGGCAAAATAACAGGCCTGCAACAGATTCTCCTCCTTGCATTAACTTATGTGTCGATGCCCAGCTGCGACCACTCACCCTGAAGTCCTCTCCTGGGAACTTCCTTCGACAGACCGTACAAGTGGCAGTGGCAAAGGTGCCGTGGGCTTCCACCAGTCTATCGGGAGGGATCCCAGCAACTGGAACACAGCGTGTGGGAGAGGACCAGCTCAGCGTGAGGTGACTGAACCAGAAACTCCACATTCACTGGGCATTTCCCCAATCCTGCCTCCTAGTCTGCTTCCTACCTTCATCTCTTCCCAGTGCTCTGCTGCTGAGAGATGGGGAACAGAAAACTCACCTCTCTCCAGGCCATCAATATTCTGGGTGTAGAGGCGCAGGAGGAGCCCTTTGTCGTGCAGGAGTCTCAGGAAATAGTGAGCATAGTTGGGTCTGTAGTTGCCAGGGTAGAGCTCCTTGGCCAAAGTGAAAAAGGGCTTAGGATTGACAAAGAAATACATCAGTTCAAAGATGGCTTCTGGGTAAGGGATGTTGTACTGCTCAAGGTTACTGTAGAGGCCACTCCCTGGGGACCTGCAGAGAGAGAAGAGTGGGGCTCGTAGTCAGAGCGCAGGAAGAGATACCACCCACCACAGGGACAGACCAAAACATGACAGAGAAGGCAGCCAGGTCCTTGGGCTCTTTCTGGCTCCTTTGTGCTGTCCATTGTGTGTCAGGAGAGCAGCTGAAATTACCTCTGCACAGACAGAGAACCTGCCTCGCATCCCTGCTCTACTGCCTCCCTGCCTCCCAGGTGCAGAGGTATGCCCGCCATCGGAGGAAGGGCAGGGCCACACTCGCCTGTAGCTGGAGTGTCTCGAGCCTGCGCCATGGCCATGTTGGCTCTTCTCTGGTGGCCAAGATGGTGCAGGGAGTGGAGCTGCAGAACCGAGCTACAGGCATGACTTAACCATCCTGAAGACCCAGGCCAAGGAACAGCCCCAAGTCCGACTGGTGATGCCAGCCTGCCTTTGACTGGAGAAGGAGGATCAGCAGGCACGGAAACTCCTGTGCCTAGTCTAGACTCACACTGATAAATAAAATGGAGGGGCAAGAGGAGCAGCAGGCACCAGCATTATCTAAGCTGAAGATCTTGGGCCTCCCAGCACTAAAAAAGGACAAAAGAAACGACGGAGGCATTACCTAAAATCCGGGATGCCGCTGGGGGTGCTAATCCCAGCGCCAGCCATCACCACCACTCGGTGACACTCCTTCTTCCGAACGAGCTCTGCCACATCCCGCAGGGTGAGCTTCTGCTTCCCACCGTCATCTCCCCATCTGCCCACTCCTAAAACAGCTCTGGCAGCAGCAGACAAAGAGAAGGGCCTGGTCCCTTGGATCCTGCTCGGAATGGACAGAAAGCACAGCAGGTGGTGTACTGACAGCGACTTCAGCTGAAAACTGCTCACGGGGAGGAAACCACCTCTTCAACTGGCCAGACTGCGTGCTAGTACTTAACAAGAAGAAAGCTTAACCATTAGTCTAACCCATACCCCAGGAGTAGATGATACCTTCCATTGCGCTTTCTTATGCGGATCTGAAAAGACCACGTCACTGGTACCACTATGAGAGGGGGGTTTTTGGACAGGGGGTGGACACAGGGCTGTCGGAACAGCAGTGCTGGGACTCACAAGTCTCGCAGTCGATTTGCTCTTGGGATAAGGAAGACTTTTCTATGTCCTGAGTTTCAAGAAGTTTCTAACAGGGTGATGCGGTCACCTGGGACAGTGCTGCCCAGGTTAGCACAGGTGTCCTCCTTGCTCTGTGTCCCCCAGGGGCTCTGCCCTGATGGAGCCCTGCGTGCACAAGCGAACGCCTGAAGGAGCCACAGGCCGGCACCGGGTGCAGGTGGGGCAGAGACCGGCGTGCTCATCTGCCCGGCCCGCCGGTGCGGGGCGACACGAGCAGCCCGGGGAGGGCGCGGGGACGCGAAGGGCCGAGAGCTGCTGCATCTCGGACCGAGCGGCGCCGCCTTCGCAAGGGCAGGACTCTGCCGCGCCAGACCAGCCTCCCGGGGAGCCTAAGCCACAGCCTGGCAGCCAGTACCCTCTTGCACGGAAACCGCTAGTATTTCTCTGGCAAACCCCGTGCCCCTGCGCTCCCGGGCCAGCCTGGCTCACACAGGAGGGGGGATGTCCCCGGCCCCGCGCCCTCCTACGAGCATCACCGCCTCCCCTTGGGCCTCCCGGCGCGGCGGCCGGGTGCGCGAAGCCGGACGGCCCTACCTCTGTCCTCCGGGGTCCGCGGGGCAGCGGGAGAGCCGGGCCGGGCCCCCCGGGGCACCGCCGCCATCCCTGGGGCCGCGCTCCCACAGGCTGCGCCAGGCTGCAAGGAAGCACAGGGCGGCTGCTGAGGGGGGCCCGGCGGCAGCGGCGCCTCCCCGCCGCCCCCCGGGGCCTCACCCGCCGCCAGCAGCCCCCCGCCGCGCCGCGCTCCCCGCTCCATGGCCGGGGCCGCGCCGCCGCTACCGCAATGTCCCGAGTAGGCGCGCCCTCCCTCGCTGCCCGCCGGCTCTGCCGCTACCGCAATGTCCCGAGTAGGCGCGCTCTCCCTCGCTGCCGCCGCTCCGGCAGCCACCCGCCGCCCCCGGTATCCCGAAGAAAATGGAATTTTCCGCTAAGCAATAACACTGAGCCATGTGAGCCGGGCAAAAGGGGATTTGGCGCCAGAGAAGGGAGCCGAGAGCAGAGGGAAGCATTTGTCTTACGGCTGTAGCCTTGAAGAGAGCTGAGAGACTGACGGAAGGGAACGTCCCGCCTCAGACGCCACTGAAAGCTGGGTGATAAAGTATATAGTCAGGGAGGACAACTAACCGGGATGTTGATAATAACTAAAACCAGGTGTCCTTCAGGTGAACTATCGCCATTATAATATTAAAATTAGCGCCCGTAGGCCAGAAAGCCCCCCGCTCAAATCAGCCCCCCACTCTCTGAGCATGCGTGGTGAATTTAAAGGCAGCTGCGCCTTTAAGGTGAAATGAGGAAGAAACTCCCCCATCGTGAGCTGG
This sequence comes from Phalacrocorax aristotelis, assembly GCF_949628215.1. Lineage (NCBI taxonomy): Eukaryota > Metazoa > Chordata > Aves > Suliformes > Phalacrocoracidae > Phalacrocorax > Phalacrocorax aristotelis. Next base: position 71,197,804 of record NC_134280.1, on the reverse strand, counting down.
GGAGTGACTTTCGGCTGTCGCTGACACACCGAACTGTACAAGCGCCTCGCGGGGTCTCGGCGCGGGGCGCAGCTTTGGGGCGTTACCGCCCGGCACCCGCCTTTGTGCAAAAATGAATGGCATAAAACGCCTCGGCTCTGGGCGGAGCGCGGCGTCTCGCGCACCGGCCGAACCGACCCGCTTTGGGGACGCCCCCCGCTCGGTTTGAGTGGTTTCGGGGATTTTGGGGCAGGTGTGTGTGGCGGGGGGTGGGGGGCAAGGCCGCTGCCGAGGCGTTGCCATGGCTACCGCGGAGCGGGGGCGGTGACAGCCCGGCGGGGCCGCCGGTACCCAGCGTGCCCCGCGCCGCGCCGGAAGTGAGTGTGCATTTCCGGCGGGCGCGACGCGGGGGTGGCCGGCCCTGCTCTCCCTCCCTCCCGTCCCGCCGCCGCCATGAAGGACGTGCCGGGCTTCCTGCAGCAGAGCCAGAGCTCGGGGCCGGGGCAGGCCGCCGTCTGGCACCGCCTGGAGGAGCTCTACAACAAGAAGTGAGCGGCGGGGGGTGCCGCTGCGGTAACGCTGGGGCGGGAGGCGGGAGGGTGGAGGGGGCCGCTACCCGCGGCGGGGCCTTCCCTCACGGTGTCCCGGGGCCCCGCGGGGCAGCGCCCGGTGCTAACTGCGGCGTGGTCGCTGTTTAACCATCACGACTCTCTCTGCGGAGAGCCCGGGAGCGGCTTTCCCCGGTGCTTCCCGTGGGGCCGCCGCGCGTTAGCGCTCGGAGGGGGGCTCGGCAGCCCGCTCGCGTTTCTGCCTTGTGTCCGTCGTTCCTGGCGGCAGGCGCGTTCCGCAGGCCTCGAGCGTGAAGCATTGGATGTGGTTCGAGCAAAGGAGCTGGTGTAAGGCGTGAACTCACCGGGTGACCTTCCTGTTTCTTAAGGCTCTGGCACCAGCTGACTCTGCAAGTGTTGGACTTCGTTCAGGACCCTTGCTTTGCCCAAGGAGATGGACTCATCAAGGTGAAGTGCTCCGTTGTTCCCAGGCGTTTTATCTTTCTGTAGCGAAGGCAAGCGATGGTATTTTTGTATTAGTGGAAAGTAAGCAGCCTCTGACTTGTCCCCGGAGAATTATTAAACTAGGTGAACCCAGCTTTCTGGGGTTTATGCACTGGGTGTGAGTGTGCAGGATTTGGTTGGTGTATGAAATTTCTGCTAAAATTAAATGTGTCAGTTTTAGAGGCTTCAAAACAGTTTTTTAGTTTCATTCACTTAAGATTTTGGGAGGGAGGGGAGGGCAGGGGGAGCCTTTTTCTTTCCCTTTTGTAATGAGGGGTTTATGACTGCAAGCGTGGGATGGATTGTCGGTGTTCACAAATGCATTGATGTATTCAGTAGGTTATTTCACCCACTGTCTGGGAGCTTCTTCTGTGTGTGAAGATAATAGCATACTCACTCCAGAGTCCCATGTTCTCTGTATGCCACAAGTAATCACGTATTTTCACTTTCCTTTGTTTTTTTAAGTTAAAATTCAGTTTCCCAGGAGATAGCTATTTCCATGATAAAGAGCCATGGGTTTCTAGAGATAGTCTCTTTTCCGAATGTGTGCAGAGGGAAATTTCAAAGCTTTGGGCCTCTGCTTATTGTACGCTGACACCTGGAGGCATGCACCGGGCCAGCCCGTAGCAGGGAGGCGTTGTGCTGTAGTACCCGCTAGCTTGCGAGTTTCTCGAGTCACTCCTTGCAGTTGGAAGGAGACTGCAGAGACAGAATGAGCTAAAAGGAGCAGGTTTTGGCTCCTGGATTCTGTAAGGTGTTGTTGGATGTCCGCTACTCTGTTGGAAAAATAAATTGGAATGCAGGGAAGAGCGAGTGTCATAGCTGAACCGAAACATCCTTTTCCCTGACTGTTGATATCTTTGTGCCCACAGCTGTACGAGAACTTCATCAGTGAGTTTGAACACAGGTGAGTGTGTTTGCCTGGAAGTTTTTAGGTAGCCCTCTTGGCTGAGGCTGTTCTGACAATGAGGTTTTTGTTCTAGGGTGAACCCCCTGTCCCTGGTAGAGATCATTCTTCATGTAGTCAGACAGATGACAGGTAAGTGCTCTTACCTGTTATTTACAGCACTCGTAGTAACTGATGCCTGGGAAATTTGTCAAGTTAATAGTAATGGGTAAAACTTCAGTGTTAAGCTGTTGTCTTTCTGGTGTACTGAAGAGGGAAAGGACTGACTCAAAGAGCTTAAATAATTACCACTAGACAGAGCAGCAAGTCTCTGCTTCGCTAGAAGAATGGCTGGTGAGCAGAAAGCCTGGCCTACAATAGTAGCACTTTTGAAGGTTGAGTGATATGCTGTAGAAAAAATATTCCAGTCTTCATGAATCCAGTAAAAGGATTTATTTCTAGGTTCGGATTTAGTTCCACGAGAATTCCTGATCTTGCTGCCTTTTTTTTTTTCCTCCTTCCTTCAGATCCCAATGTGGCCCTTACTTTTCTGGAAAAGACTCGAGAAAAGGTATTTTTGAAGTTGCTTTTTCTGGTAGTCCACCTACAGGAATTGTTTTGCGTACGAGCATATACGGGATGCCTGAAGAAGCAGATATGTGTATGTTGAAACCTGTTGAAACCTACGCTGGAGGAAACATACCCCTTTTCTCAGCGAGCAACTCTGTGTTTTAATGCGGGAACACATTAACAAATGAAACGCAACCCACATGGTCCAGGTTTCGAGAGCCGACCTGGCTGCAAGGGTGGCGCTCTCTGAACATGTATGTTTTTGTCACTGCAGGTAAAAAGCAGTGATGAAGCTGTCATCTTGTGTAAAACGGCCATCGGGGCGCTCAAGCTGAACATTGGAGACCTGCAGGTCACCAAGGTGAGGTGATGGCTCGAGCAGTTCACGCGTTCAGATGTTCTGGAGCACTGTGACACACTTCAGCAATTACTGCAGCGTGGACATCCCTGTGTCGGTGCTTCAGTTTTGAATGAGATGATGACAAATTTTCAGCTCCTGGGATTTCCAGGAAGATCTGTGGTTCTGCTTTACGTCTTGTAGGCCATAAAATGCGTAGGTAGTACTCATGGCCGAATCTCTGAAGTCTCATAAGATTCCGATGCATGCAGCCCTGGGGGTGCTGTTGCTTGTTGGTGGCCTGCAGCTGATGGCTGCAGCTGTTGGTGTGCACAGCTCAGGAGAGGGGAAAATAGATCTTATAATATTCCGGATCGCAGCTTAGAGGGCCTCATGAATCCAGCGGTACAAATGCCACTTGTTGGCGAGCTGCTGGCCATGGCTGAATTAGTGTATCGTTTCCTGTGCAAAGCATGTTGTTAGTTTCATCTTGGCTTTTTTTAGAACCATCTCCTAAAGCCAAGATGAGTGTTTTTCATGCAGTGCAGCTTTCTGTCTCTTAGAGCAAGTACAAAGTTTGATGGGTTTGGTGGGTATAAGTATATATAAAGTGTGTGTATGTAAGTATAGCTGCAGGGTGGTTGCTGTGGGTTTGGGTTTTTTTTAACCTAACTACTATGTGAAGGAAGAATGCTGTTCCTTTATTTTAATACCGTGGCCTCATCTGCCTTACTGGTGAGTGGTTGTTTCTTCTGGACCACACAAGAATTCTGTGGCCCTTGCAGTGGTGAACAGCAGGCTGGGAGCACGGGGGTGTGAGGTGTACCTTCATCGGTAACAGACAGGTTTTTGCCCTCCTCTAGGAGACCATTGAAGAGGTTGAGGAGATGCTGAACAACCTCCCCGGGGTGACTTCAGTTCACAGCCGCTTCTATGATCTCTCCAGCAAGTACTACCAGACGATTGGGAACCATGCCTCTTACTATAAGGACGCGCTGCGGTTTCTAGGATGCATTGATGTCAAAGATCTGCCGGGTAACTCCCCCTTTGCCAAGCACAGAAAGTCCCGTTTTTCGTTCTCTGTTTCATCACTTCAGTCTAAATAAACGCCCTGGCAGAGAACAGGTTTTCTCAGTGCTCTGACTCTGCTGTAGCTGGGACAGGGTCTGGCTGGAAGGAGGAAGAGCCCACAAGAATGGCTGAGTAGGATTCTGCTCCTAAGCTGCGTTGAGGTGGTGGGAGGGGTGAGGTGCACCCACTGGAAGGGGTAGTTTGTTCTAGTTCCCCAAAATCTTCAATACAGATTAAAAAAAGCAGCCCTTTTGTGCTACTGCTGCGGTTAGTGCAGGCTTCTGAATTTCCGGCTTGGGAGGGGATGAGAAGGAAGGCTGAGTATGATTCAATACAGGAGCAGAGAGAGTGTGGGGTTGATGGGGCTTAGACTGCTGCTTCATCCAAACTGTTCTTGTGTTGGGTTTCTTTTTATTTGGGTTTGATTGATTGTTCTGGTTTGGGTTTTTTTCCCCAGTATCAGAGCAGCAAGAGAGAGCCTTTACCCTGGGACTGGCTGGGCTCCTGGGAGAAGGTGTTTATAACTTTGGGGAGCTGGTAAGTTGATGCTGCGTTGGCTCACTTGGTGAGTACCAGGAATTGATTTTAGCCTATTGATGCTGTTCTGCCTGGTTTCTGCAGCTCATGCACCCTGTTCTGGAGTCCCTGAGAAACACTGATCGGCAGTGGCTGATTGACACACTTTACGCCTTCAACAGTGGTAATGTGGAGACGTTTCAGGCTTTGAAGTCAGCATGGGGCCAGCAGGTGAGCGAATCAGGTGCTGTATTGCTTAAGGCCTAGGCTCGATATTTATGGAGGACACTTAGATTCTGTGGGCCTTTACCTTGAGAATTCCTTACCCTGGTGCCTTGGTATAATTTTAATCACAAAAGCAGTAATTTTTCCTTCATCTTGATACGTATCATAAGTTTTCTTTTGGCTTCCCTCTGTGTCTGGCTGATTAAAAGAAGTAAAGAGAAATCTTGTCATCCAAGGCGAAGGCAAATAAACACGTCATGCAGTTCTGCACAAGAAGATAATCTCTGATTTAATTTCTATAATACCATTCACTCCCAGTATTAAACTGCTTCTCATGTGAAACAGTGGTTTTCCCTTGTGTTCTAGGAAGTTTGAGGAAAGCAGTGGTGCTGGATATTAGCTACGCTGGCTATACCAGACACGACTGACGTAGCAGTAGTTTACAGGTCGACTTCTGTGTCTGTTTGCGCAGGGCTGTGGCTTTTGATAAAACGTTGCCTGCCTTGGGAAGCGCTGCATTTAGTTGTGCCATTCTTATGATTTGTTTTCTGGGACCATTAGCAGGTAGTGGGTGGGTTGTAACAGCCTCCTTCCTCCTAAATGTGGGGAGTGGGTCCCCACGTGGCTTACTCCTGTGCATGGCATGCTGTTCTCCCTCAGGGAGGGGGTGGAAATAATAATGCACTTATTTGTTCCATTTTATCCTCTTGCAGCCAGATCTGGCTGCAAATGAAGCGCTTCTGCTGCAGAAGATTCAACTGTTGTGTCTTATGGAGGTAGGCTGAGAACTGTGGTGTGGGAAATGGAAAGGGACTGCTCCAACTGCCTTTTGGTGGGGGTAGCACTGTTAAATGCTCTGTTCTTTGCTGGGTGTGTTCATTCGCTCCTCTTACAGAAACTCGTGGGTGTAAAGAGTTGACTGCAAATTTTGCCCCTAGGTGGTGCCAAAACGCAAGAACTGCTAGGAAGAGAAGCCTGGTGGCGTGCTACTTGTTTGCAGTTTCAAGGGTGGGCTCTTTCAGGCTGGATATGGAGGCGGGGGAGAAAAGAGCAAGCTCTGTATCTTGAGGATGGTATCTGAAATGTTCACTCTTAAAGTGTGTTCTAATATAACAAAGATTTCTAAAACAGTCTTGGTTTCCTAAGGACTGAGACTCCTTTCCCTGACAGGCAACCCTAAATGTTTGAACAGTTTCTCCTGTCACTTGAAGGTTTTGGCTCTGTTGTTACCATTAATTCTGGTGTATAAACCTCTGTGGCCCTGGATCTTTTTCAAAACCTTAAATACTGACTTACCTGGAGCGTAATGCGTGTGTATACGCACCCACACACCCATGTGTGGGTATGTTAGTGTGTATAGATATTCCACTTGTTTACTGTGAACAAGTTTTACCACCTATAGGTACTGTGTAAGCTCGGAGATTTGATACACATGGAGACGTTTCAGCACAGATCTGCCTTATTTGGAGATTATGTTGTTGCCTAGGAAATCTGCTGCTTGGAGCAGCAGGGTGTGCGGGAGCAGGGAGCGGCGCGACTCCTTTCTGCTGATGTAAATGCATTTTTCGTTCAAGTATTTTGATTAGACATGAGAAATGAGGCTGCTCCTGCAGATTGAGAGCTCAGCAGGGCAGCACCAGGGAAGCTGTGCACATTATTGGAGAAAACTAAAACTGTGTGGGATTTTTTTCATTTGTTTCCATAAATTCAGATGACTTTCACCCGACCGGCCAATCACAGACAGCTCACTTTTGAAGAGATCGCTCAGAGTGCCAAAGTCACTGTGAATGAGGTGAGTTCAGGTTTAGACAAACTTATTAATGCCCCAGTTCTGAAGCTCTGGAAGGATCTGGACAGACCTCCTCCCAGAGGCGAACTCTTAAGTAGAAATGTCCTCCCCTGTTGTGCATTTGGACAACTTTGCTAAGAATGAACTGACTGCTCGGTGCTCCTGTGTCATGGTAAATAAAGTTTTTAAGATTCTTAGTTGTAGTCTTAAGTTGGAAGAGAGCTCCGTAGGTAGTCTGTTCCCACGTGCTCTGGAAAGCAGGCCTTTGGATTAGGTTATGTGGGCCCCTGCCAAGCTGTCCTGACTATTCCCAGTGAGGGGAAATGTCACCAATGTTTAATTTTTCTCACGGTGAAGAATTTTCTTCTGTTGTCCAGATGGAATCCCTGCTGAAGCAAATCCTGCCTGTGGTCTTTTGCCTTTTCGCCATGAGTCCTTATGAAAATAGTACCTCTTATCTTCCGTGTTACTGCCTTTTAGGTACGGGAAGACTGATGAGTGTCACCAAGCCACCTCTTGTCTAGGCTGAACAAGTCAAGATTCTTCATAATGTCAAGTTCTCAGTCTCCTAATCTTGGTGTCCCATTGCTAGACTCTCTCCACTTTTGCAGTGCCCCCCTTAAGCTGAAAGGGGGTGATGCGGAGCCGGGCATGGTGTTGCAGTGTGCTCCAGCAAGTGCTGAGTGGTGCGATCACGTCCTGTGGTCTGCTGGCTGTGTTCTTGCTGATGCAGGAGAGGGCACTGTTCCCCCTTCTTGCTACAGGGGCACACCCCTGCCTCTTGCACGGTTTGCTGTCCACCCCGGACTGCTCCTTTCCCTCCCAGTCCCTCTGCCGAGTATACTCGGAGTACGCCGCCGCCAGTCGGACCTCCCTCTGCTGTTGCTTGGGATCGTTCGGTCTCAGGTGCAGGACTCCGGGCTTACCTTCACTGTACTTCATGGGATTCATGTTAGCTCAATCTACCAAGGTCTGTCTTCATGGTAGCTCTTATTTCCAGTACGTCCACCTCTCCCTACCAGTTTGGTGTCATCTGTGAAATTGTCATCCAGCTAGCTTAAAGCTAATTAAGTGGTATCAGACCCACTATCAAGCCCTGAGGAGCGCTACTCGTGACCAGCTGCCTTCTCATCTTCAAGCCTCTGACCGCTACCGTTTCAGCTCAGTAGTTTAGCATATTTTTGACTCATCTTGTGGTGTTCTCTGTACATCCTGTAGCTTACCAGCGTGTCAGCAAGGATGTGGTAGAAGGTCTCATTGAGCACTTGCTAAAAGAAAGGTACGGGGCACCGACAGCGCTCTCTTCAACCACTGAGGAAGCTATTTAATTTAAAAGGCAATCATATTCGTCAAGCACATCTTACCCGTGGCAAATCTGTGCTTTTTCCAATTACCTTGTTCTTCCTGGGGTTTCAGAGAAAAGAAGATAAATCTGCTCTTAGGGGAAAGAAATATCTCCTGTATATTTAGATGCTGAGTCTCAAGGCAGTATTGTAACCTGAAGGAGGATGGGTGTGAGAGGCTGTGGCCGCTCCTGATTTTTGTCGTGTGTCGTAAACTGTCTTCCAAAAGTGCCATTTAAAGGTTTTATTAATCGGGGTGTGGGGGGAACTGGGTGACTCCTAGTTGTTTCTTTGGATAATTTTTTTTGTTTTGTTTCCAGGTGGAACTGCTGGTGATGAAGGCGCTCTCGGTAGGCTTGGTGAAGGGCAGCATTGATGAAGTCGATAAAAGGGTGCACATGACATGGGTGCAACCACGTGTGTTGGATTTGCAACAGGTGATGACAAGCTTGTATATTAAGGCTCTACTAACTTGGGTTTTTTGTGCGAGGTGACCTGGGAATTAGAATAAGAACTGTGAAGGGTCATTGAGAATTAGTCTCCTTAGTGTTTCTTGAAGGTGCCCAGGGAACTAGGAAGTACATCAGCTTTTCCTCATTCCTTTTTGCCTTGTCACCTGTAGCTCTTACCTTGGGTATACGGTGTGTTTTCTATGTGTTTTGCAGTAAACAGAAACCTGTCAGGAGAGAGAATAGGGTATTAGTGATGCTTCTCTTTTGAAAGCCACACAAACGCTATGAGTGTTTTCCTAAAGGGTGCAGGCATCTCTGGCTGCTTCAAGCGTAAACACATGAAGCAAAACATTGGAGTTTCTGGGTTGTAGGCAGCATGCTTGTCTTGAAGAGAAGAGTTGCAGGGCTGTAAGGTGCTGAGCTTTTCAAGTTCATCCTCTTTTTACCATTTTAAAAGACTGCATAGGGTACATGTACCTTTAAAATAAAAACAAACAAACAATCCCAAAACAAACCAGTTTGTGGAACACTAGTTGCAAACAATTCCTTTTGTGCATTTCAATTTAGCTTAAAACGTTTTGATGGTAAAAGATGTTAAGTGGCATCTCTTCTAGATGAATGGTTTTGGAGAAGCCAGTTGGGATCTCAAGTGGTGTCGTGGGCTTGCCTTGCAGATCAAAGGAATGAAAGACCGCCTGGAGTTCTGGTGCACGGATGTGAGGAGCATGGAGATGTTGGTGGAGCACCAAGCTCATGACATCCTGACATAGAGGACCTTGCACTACCCCGGGAGAGTAACTTCTACCGCCGCTGATGCCAGCGGCACTCAGACCACTGACTGTACTGAATTATATTGAAGGGGGGTGGGTGGGCAGAGGGGAGAGCAGCTTTTTGACGCTTGTTCGGAGGAGTAAGTGGCCTTTTGCTGTGTAACCCTTTGGTGCTTGGAGTCAAGATTTCCCTCTGCGCTATCATTAGTGGCACTGACCGTGGGAGCTCCCATCCCGCTCTCCTGAAAGGAGATCAAAGGCACCGCAGTGGTTGATTTATCAGTCTGGTTGTCAAACTGTCGTGGGAGGATGTGATGCTGGTTGCATGTTACAGGAGCAGAGGGTGTTTGCTGGGGAGGGGGAGCACAGAGGGTCCCTTATGAAGACGTGCTAGAGAGGTGCCTGACCAGTGGGTGGTATTACTCGGTGGGATCGGCCTTAGGAGGGCATGACCTTTCCCGGCAACCTCTGCCCCTGCAGCAGCCCAAAGGCAGCATTACTGAAATCATCTTTCCCCACAACCCCTCCTCATCTGCAGTAGAGGGAGTGTTCACTCCATCAAAGGGTTTTTTCCAGGATTACCGTTTAGTGGATGTGTTTTTATATACTTTTGGGGGTGGTTGTCTTTTACGAACACTTTGTGCTAAAGTGAGGTGCAGCAGTATTGCTGGAATAAACTTCTCTGCCTTCCCTTTTCTGTAGTTCTGTTTGTCGTCTTCATAACTTGCAGTTGAGCTTCTGGTCTGTTTAAAAATATGCTTTAAGTTTAACGCTACAAAAACCCTCTGCCCAAGAAAAGACAGACTTGCACAGCCTGCTAATCAGCCATGGGACGGGTATGTAATTTACTGAGTGTGTAGTACCTTGGCATGCACTTTATTGTCAAGGTCCTTTCTTTTTTGGGCACCGTAGTCCTGAAGCCTTTTCTCAGGTTGAGTAAGCATTACTGACTGAAAAGGCCTAAGTAAGGCCCGAGTCAACAGGTTTTTGTTCTGCTTTTGCCTCTTAATTGCTACTTTAAAAGCTTTCTCTAACGTGATTGTTTTCCCCTACTGCCGCCATAGGGATGGAAGGTAATGGAGAATTTGAAACAAAAGCAGATCTGAACTGAAGGCGAGCTCCGAGTACCCACTTGGCTGCAGGAATAGCAAACTACACCTGGGTTTATAACAGTAACTTTAAATCGGAGCCACATTCACGTACCTGGCCACGTTCCTCGGGATGTAAGGGGATTTTTAAATGCTGCTGCCAACCTATCCATGGCCAGCCCTTGCTTCGCGATGCCGGTTTGATTACTGCTGTGACTGGAGAGCTCTAGTTACCAGTTTGATTCTCTGGTGTCGCTCTGACAAACTGGACTACGGGAATCCTTATACTTAGTGTGCTTTTTCTAGTTTGCTCTCTTGACTCTGGGGGTTTAATGCCAGCAGCCGAAAGAAAGCACGTGGCTGATGCTAGACTGCTCTGCAGGTGCAAAGGTGCTTCAGGCAAGGGAGACTTAAACTTCTTAAAACCAACAACAACAAAAGACTGTCAGCCCCTATACCTGGTCACCCTCTAATCAGTTCTGGCCTAAATTTGTCGCTCGTTTGGAGTTGCTCCGTTCTGAATGCCTGCCTCTTCCCTGCCCGCCCCGTCGGGCTTTTTGTGCTGCCCTTGTTTGTGCAGCTGCGGGAGCATGCACTGAGCCACGCTGCACGGCACAGGAAGAGAAAACAGTCTGACTTTTCCTAGTTCATGCTGCATCTTGTCTTCCAAAGCTCATCCTTGATGTCGCTTTTACTGACTTCAGAAGAGCACGCGGAGGGGAGCAGCGTTCTCATCGGGAAGTGTTTCCTTTTTTCCACAGCTCAGGACAGGAAAAGGGCTTCAAAAAGCACAATCTCTGTAGTAGCGTCGTGTCGCTACGGGTTGGGAGCAAGGGAAATGCCAACCGTGTGGCAAAGCTAACGCATCGTGGGGCTGCTCTCGCTTTAGATGAGTATCAAAAAACCCTGAAGTGTTACCGCTGAAGCAGCACTAAAGCCTCCCGAGAGTATTTGGGCAACCCACTCGCGCTGTGGAGCGCTCAGGGCGTGTACGTTTCTGAGCGGCTCACTGAAGTGCGTGTGGAGAAAGTGAGTTGCGGCAGATGGTTCAGAGGCTTTTCCCAGATACCTGGAAGTATTATTTGCTGCCCAGACCTTCCTGTGTGGGAGCAAGTGCTGGCTGTCTGCTTCCCTAACACAAATAACTTGGGCAATTTGGTGCGTTTGTGGGGTGAGAGGTTCTTTGTGCAGGAGGAAGAGGAGTCAGATGTGTGGCACCCAGGCTGCAGGCCGTTTTAAACATCACCTACAGCCTTTGAGTATTTTCTTGCTAGGAATTTAACTCGCTTTTGCTTCCTTGCTAGTGCTGCGAGTTGTTCCTTGGTATCTGCCCTGTGCTTTGCTGCAACTGTACAAGGTAAAAGCTGCAGTGGGAAATGCACCTCCCTGCTGGAGCCTGCTGCAGACTCACAGTGGAATTACCCCCTTTAGGACGGTGGTGCTGTCCAGGGGCAGGATTACAGATCCACTCCCCCGTGAACAAGCACGTGGTCGAAGCAAAACCAGCGAGCCGTTATGCTGAATGCTAAGGTGAATTTTAATGAACAAACTCGGAGGGTTCCTCCCCAGCGAAGATCTGTTCTGTGGCCTTATCTTCGCTCATACTTCTGCTCTCAATGGGGTGCAGGTTGCTCTTGCCACTTCTTATTCTGTCCTGCTCTTGTAGTGCTCCACGTGTGCCAGGATCCAGGCTGTTGGCATCAGGAAGCACGCACACATCACGGAAAAAGCAATGACTTGCTCCTGCCGGCAGGAGAGGAAACAGAAGCGTTAGTGGGCTGGCTGCGCTGTACGCGGCGTTCCTGGGACGTCGCACGCTGGTGCTGTCTCTAACGCGATGGATCAAGCGCGCTCCTCTGTGCCCCGGCTCTTCCAGCCCCACGGCTGTCAGAGGGACGTTCCTGGGGCTGGGGGACGGAGGCTTGGGCACGCGCAGCGGCTTCTGCCGGCAGCGGAGCAAGCTGGCTGCTCCCTAGGTTCGATTCCATCCCTCTGTGCTTCTCTGTCATGATACTGGGAAAGCAGAGCAACTTGTGACCGTCAGTCAGCAGCGAGGCTTGGGCTCACCGTGTTTCCAGAAGCGGCTGTGGCTGACTTTCAAACGACTTTGAGGTGTGAATGACAGCGAGCAGCAGCCTCTTATATTTCTGGTGCATGAGGGCAGCATTTAACCCCTTGCACTGTCACCTCTATTTCTTTTTCATTTGGCTAGAAAAAGAGTCTCCAGGCTCGTGGAGCACTTTTTTGCAGACCTTGGAAAGGCAGCAGGAGTTACAACTCTACAAGCAAGGGGTGGAGGTGAAACCCGGTGAAGCTTTCTGGTGAAAACCCCCTTTTTCCAAGCGTGTTTCACCTGGCCCAGGAGGGTGCCCGCAGCTGGAGCGGCTCCTGTTTTGATGGGGATCCTCCCCAGAGGGGGGGATGCTGGAAGGACTTATAGGCTCTGGCTCTGCGATGAGAGCAGACCCCATCCTTGCCCACAGGGTCATCTGCCCTGGGGTGAGTGTCCCATGAAAGGGGGGGGGACGGGGCCCGGGTCTGTCCCTGAGCTGGTAGGGTGCCTTGAGGAACTATCGGTGCTGCTGACACCCCTCCCTGAGGTCCTCAGGCTGCCCCATGGCTTAGCCTCCCTGGGGGGCACCCTGGGCTGCAGGGACCCCATAGCAGGTACCCTGAACCCCAAATGTTAAAGAAGAGGCTGAAAGGATAAAATAAAATGGAAGCAAGAGCTGGGAGCAGGGTGGGTGGGGGTGCAGGCTGGAGCTTGCCCTGCACTGGGGGCACCTTTCTTCCTTTTTCTCACCCCTCCCCTTTTGCTTTCACTCCCCACAAAAATAATTTGGCTCTAATGCAGAGGGGGTTTTGTGCCCCTCCGACCAGGGTGTCCCCTGGGAGCAGGTCCTCCCCCCCATCTTTTCAGCCCCCCACAAGCTACTCACAGCAGCAGAGACTGGATGTTCAGGTGGCTTGGAGGTGACCTGTGCCCGGGGGACCCGTGGGGTCCGCAGCATGGAGGCCAGCAGCCGGGAGCCCTGCTGAAAGCCCCACATGGCGGTGGCAGGGCGAGCGCGCTGCTCGTCTCACTGTGACCCGGCTGCAGCTGCCCAGCCTGTCACCGCTGCCAGCACCCGCCGCCCCTCGGCACCAGGCTCGCCGCTCTCCCAAGGGCACGGCAGCGGGAAAGTCTTAAACGGCAAGGTTTTCCCAAATTGCTTGCTGCTGCTTTTCTGTTTTTCCTTCCCTTAAGCATGGATTCGGTTGTTTGTGGCGTTGGTTTTTTGTTTGTGGCGTTGGTTTTTTGTTTGTGGCGTTGGTTTTTTGTTTGTGGCGTTGGTTTTTTGTTTGTGGCGTTGGTTTTTTGTTTGTGGCGTTGGTTTTTTGTTTGTGGCGTTGGTTTTTTGTTTGTGGCGTTGGTTTTTTGTTTGTGGCGTTGGTTTTTTGTTGTGTGGCGTTTCCCTCAGCAGCATCCAACTCCCCACACCTCTGAGGTTAAAAACTGTCTCCCCAGCCAGCAAGGTGGGACCTCTCCATGATGCTCTGAGGGAGCAAACCTCTTCTTGGGCTTGTTAAAATTTATAACACTCAAAACACAATGTACTTTTTTTTAAACAACTTTTTTTAGGCCGCTGCAGACATGTTCCCTGATCTTCTCTGATTGCAGCGAGCAGGACCCCGCTCATCCCTTCCGTGACGATGCCTTCTCTTTGCGGTCCAGTGTTTGCATAGGCACAAAACTGCCGAAGGGGTTCCTCCTTACGCGGCGGTGTTTGCCCTGCGAGCCTGTCAGCCACAGACCATCTACGGTGCTGACAGACTGCTGCCAGTGTTTGATCAAGTCGGGCTGGGGTTTGCAAAAGCAACTTCCTATTTCCCACAGCCTGAGACCAGAAGTGGCTGAAAGCTCGAGCCTGCATCGTGTTCCTCTCACATGCGGATGCTTGCGTCAAGCGCACCTTTGTTGACAGAAGGTGGCTGCTGAAATTTAAAAGGTGTAGCAGAATCCTCTTACCTTGCAGCTGGCTTTCCAAAGGGTTTCCCTTTGATCCCCCGCTCATCAGAGCCTTTTTCCGACCAGCTGAGAGTCGGCAATCTCTGTGCGGCAGGCGCAAAGCTGGGGGGGCGGCAGAGCCTTGGGCAGTAAAGATTTTTCTTTTGTTTTTGTTTTTGTTTTGTTTGCAAAGCGTCTGCCTCTGTGAGTTTCATAAAACATCTTCCTCTGTGAGGGAAAGGGATAGTGACTTTTAGGAAACCCCCCTAGATGACATCTCACGCTTACCTACTTACTTCCCCCTTAGCCTTAGTTGATCTTCTAGAGCAAACCCATGTTCTGCTGTGCCTCTTTATGCAGCTTTTAGCGACAGAAATGCTGACCTGCGCGTCGCTGGGAGCAGCTGCTCTTTCTCCTCCTTGTCAGGAAGCAGCATCCAGGTAGCAGCCACCTCCCTGCCTTGCCCCCGCTGCCTGCAGGCTGTGAGCAGTTCTAGCTCGGTTTCTGTTAGTCTAGACCAGACAGAGGGACCTGTCTGCTCAGGGAACTACTCAGACACGACTGCAGCCCCCGTGGGCGCTGGCTGCCCCAGCCTGCCGTTTGGTAGCACCGAAGCAGGCATCTCGGATCCCCCCTCGCCACCAGCCCTCACGTGTTCAGCGTTTTAGGGTGCGAAGGAGGGGGGGCATTCCTGTGTCTTGGTCCCTTCCTGAAACCCCCCAGAAACCTCCTTTTGCTCCTGTAGATGAAGCTTCTCAGCTGCGGCAAAAGCTTGTGTGGAGGAGCATTGCTGGGACTAACGGGTGGCAGCAAGAGCGGCCACGTCGATCGGGGCAGCTGTGAAAGGCTTGGTTGTGTTTTCTGTGACTAGTAGGAGAATAATCTCGTTGTTGAGGAGTAAAGCCTTGCAAATTTTGTTCTGAACAAGAGCTAAAGAAACAGGCCAATTAAAATCCTTGGGAAGCTGGAGAAATGGCTGGTGGTAAAGGACAAATATGTTTAATGTATTTCCCCCAAAATTCTTAGAGAAACCCGACTGTGCCCTGACTTATCTGGGAGAAAATCATACTGTGAGGATGAATAAGGAAAAAAGCCTTCAGAAACCCTCCGTTCTGCTCACAGCAAGACCGGCTACTTTGAAAAAAGCCATGGCAGAGTTCGAGGAGGTTTTGGCTTGCTGTGAGAAAGGGCTTTTCTGGAAGAGAGTGTTTCAATATTCCTTTAGTAAAGCGCAGGAAGCAGAGTGCGTGCCTGTTGGCTCAGCTGGGGGAGAGAAATGTTCTTCGCCGGGGCGCTGGCGGCTGCTGGAGGGGACTCCCGCACCCCAGAGCCTTGGTGGGGTCTCTGCCCGGAGGCGAGCGGGGGGAGCCTGCCTGCTCTCCAGCGGGTTGCATCTACTTGCCTCTGCCATAGATCCAGCCCTTGCCTGAGACTAGCTGGCGCTCACAAAGATTAAAGAAGAGACTAAATTAGACATCCTGTGGGAAGGTATGAGTTTAGATCCTTGAACACGAAAGGGGTAGAGCTGGGAGCCAATATCAATGATTGGGCCCTGCCCTTTGCTGCTCGCCAGGATTTCTGCAAGGCGTCGCTCGGGTGTCCGCAGCAGTAGGACTGATCCAGCAAGGATCAGTCTGCCTCTTCGGCTGCTTCCCCGGTGAATCCGGGAAGCTGGCGCGGAGCCGACCAGGAGCAGCTGACGCAGCAGAGCTCTTTGTCCCTTTCCACCTCTTGGTTTGGTCAGGAAGGCGTACAGCAGCTCTTTTTCTTAAACCGGACATCCTTGCTGCTGCTCCTCCTCTCCCTGGGTGTGTTGTGTCAGGAGGGCCGCTCCAGGACACGCTACCATGTGTGCCCATGGAAAACCTTCCCTCCGGTCCTGTTCAGCGTGGCTGGACCCGGAGGTAGGACAAACAACGTTGCCTTTATTTGTGCCCCCCAGTCTCTTCCCTACAAGCTCACGCCGTGTTTCCAGCGTGGTCTCTGACCTTGCGTTCCTCCCAACTCTTTGGGGCTGGCAGTGGTGGGCTTAGGGCTCGATATGGAGGGTCTCGTCCTGCGTGGCTCAGGAGGTGAGGAGCTTTCACCTCCCCTGAGAAGGACAGATGTGTAATATCTATCCTGTAAATGCTGGATTGCTCAATGAGATAATCCTCTCTGAGTGCCGGGGCAGAGGCAGCAGGTCGGTAAGAGGCACCGTGTCCGGCGGCAGCGCTCTCTGTGTCTCCCCTGCTCCGCGAGGACAGAACCGTAGCTCTTCCTGCTAAGAGAGGTTTGTTTCTACAAGCACCAAACGTGCCGCACAGGGCGGGACAGAGAAACTGCTGATGTGATGCCCCTCTGACACGTTGGGGATGGGCAGTGCTCGATGGGGGCCAAGCAGGGAACCTGGAAGGTGCTCCTGCTGCAGGCGTGTGAGGGCTGACGGGTAAAATCTGGGGCTGTCCCACGCTTGGACTGAGCGTGGAGGTGGCTGATAGCATGGGGCAGGGAGCAGGAAAGGCTCTGAGATAGGAGAGACACAGGATCAAGTAACACCTGGGAGCCTCCATCTTCTAGTGAGCGTTGGCAAGTGAGCTGGAGGCGTGTTGGGATCCAGGGGGAATTTCCATTTAGATCCACAGTAATTTGCTCTTCCCCCGCCTCGAGCTTGGGTTTGTAACGCAATGCTTCTGTGCTGTCCGACGCTTGCGTGTTTGACAGGGGGTGAAAGTGTCCATGGAGGGGCCGTCACCTCCCTTTGCCAAAGGCCACGACGTGGGGTGGATTTGAGCCGGTGCATTCAGCAGTTACGGGAGCTGCCTTTCGGCTCGCCCGCGACACAAGGCAGCTGGAGCTTTGCCAGCTCCAAAAAGCTCCGCAGGGAAACAGATAACTTGAGCCTTTGCCACGGTCAGAGGACGTGCGTGCAGCACTGACTGCCGGCTGTCTCGAGGACTCTCAGACTCGGTCACGGATCTCTTTGGAGCACCCGTCTGCAGCGAGGCAGGAGCCGGGGCACGGTCACGCCGGGGCACAGAGCTGCTGGGGACGGGTGCTGTGCCCACGGCAGCGTGGCCCTGGTGCGTGGCGGAGCTCAGCCCGGGGAAGCACCGGCATTTTCTTGTGTAATGGCCGCTGGCCCGGCCCTCTTTGGGGGCAGCTCGGTAAAACGCTGCTCGCTCTGTAACTGGGCTTTAGAGGTGGTAGGAGAGGTTAGGGGCTGGGAGGAGCAGGGCTGGATGCCAGCGGTGCCCGAGCGGCGCGGGAAGTCAGGGCGCGGTGCTCGGCCGTGCCCAGAACAGCATGGGGTGGGGGTGGGGGTCATGGGAAGGAAGCCAGGACTGAAATCTGGATCCATTCCCTCTGAAAGCAGGCGAGGAAAAGGGCTAGAGCGTGGCTGGGGACGGAGGGTGGTTGTCACAGGCGGTTCCTGCCGCGGAGGTGCGTGCGCTGCTCCCCCCACCCGCTGGCCGGAGGGCAGCCCCAGCTCTCCACCCCGGCCATCGCTGCAGTTCTCAGGTGACGTTTTGATAAGAAATCATCATAGA
The DNA here is from genome assembly GCF_949628215.1 of Phalacrocorax aristotelis. Lineage (NCBI taxonomy): Eukaryota > Metazoa > Chordata > Aves > Suliformes > Phalacrocoracidae > Phalacrocorax > Phalacrocorax aristotelis. The sequence goes on along the minus strand of NC_134280.1, from coordinate 71,180,208 downwards.
CTGGTTTCTTTCTAGGTTCCCCCTTCCCTGGAGTGCAGGACAGCCCCGGAATATCTGCACTCCCTGCCGTGGGCAGTGAGCTTATCTGGGCAAACACCTGCATGTCAAGACTATGTATTCTTAGTTAGTTAGTTTAAGGAGAGGGAAAAAAAGTTATTTCCTTCCTTCTTTCTCAGCTGGGTAACTTCCGTCCTTCCCCTTCTGCGGGAGCCTCAGCAGCAGCCTCCGCCTGCACGGCCAGAGTTCATGTTCAGCCCCAGACTGAAGGCAAGATCTAACTTCCTCGTGTTCCGCACCCCTCCTGGTTTTGTTTTCGTTTGGTTTGGGTTTTTTTTTTTAACCTCCCTGAAGGCAGGAGGAAGCCTTTTCTCACAATTCAATCTCAGGCACCGCCTGGCATGAGGAAACTGAGCTGTCCCTGAGAGCTGCCAGCTGCTATTGGGGAGGGATTTCGGGGACTGCCAGCCTGGCTGGGGCGTGCTCATGCTGCTCTCGTGCCGCCCCGGCTGGCTTTTCTGCTCCCCTTGGAGAGCCTTGCTCTGTAATTTCTATAGTATTCTAGTGCTTAGCATTGCCAGGCGCCAGCTACAGCTCCCTTTTGTAAGGTGGTGTTTATATGTGTCTATATGTGTCTATATCTTTAACATATATGTGTTTATATGTTATATAAATGCATATTTTTATATCGGTGAAATAAGAAGCTCCTAGCCCAGCAAGCCAGTACTGAAGCTGAGCTAGAGATGCAGGAGTGAGCGGGAGCACAGGGGTGCAGTGAGCTGGGAGGTGGGGAGCCACTGAGGCCACAGAAGAGTGTTCAATATTGTCACAAATAGTGCTGGGAGGAAGAGGAGGAAAGAAGAGGAAGGTGGCTGTGTTGTGTTGGGAGAAACTGGTGAGATCCTATCACGGAAAGGGCAGCAGAAGGGGAAGCAGGGGGGAATTGGAGAAGTAACAAAGCCAGAGCCTGTGAGGTTTGGGTGAGCTGGAGGAGCCGCCGCCGTGGCTGGGAGACGCTGGAGCCACGAGGGAACAAGGGAGGCTCCAAAGGAGGAAACGTGCCCGGTGGGGGGAGACCTGCCCCAGGCGCCGGGGGGAAAGCTGGGGTGGAGGTGGTCAGCAGGGAGACCAAAACAAACGGAGGCCCTAGGAACGTGATGAGGCTGGAGGCAGGAGAGCACCCAGCCTTTCCCGTGCCCGGGATGCTTCAGGAAGGTTGCAGAGGGACAAGCGGTTTGCAGCCCCCGCTTTTGGCTGGCGTCCAGCACGGCCGCGCTCAGCCTGCCCTGGCTTTGTCCGTTCAACCCTTGTACCTGACTTTGTTGTTCTTCTGCAGCTCGGGTTGGTAGAAATGGCTGATGGCAAAGAGGACCCCGCCACGTTCACCTCCGCTTCTCTGCCCTCAGACCCTCGGCTGCTGGCTACGGTGACTAACGCTTACCTGGGCACCCGTGTGTACCGGGACATCCTCCACGTCAACGGCGTGTACAACGGGGCGGCGGGAGACACGCACCGTGCCGACATCCCCAGCCCTGTCAACGTTAGGATGGCAGTGCCCAGTGCGGGCAGCCCGGCTGAGACCTTCACCTTGGCCACCCGGACGGGTACAGCAGAGCACGGGCAGGAATCTCCCTGTCCTGCTGCCTCCTTTCAGATCTCCGTCCTGGGCACCCATCGCTCTTTCCCTCTGGCTGCTAGCGACCCTCTTCTAGAAGTTAAAAGTCTCTTTGCCCGTGTTGCCTCTTCCACAAGGTTGCATCTTTCTCCTGCTCAGTCTCCGTTCACCTGCAGGGTGTTGTTCTTCTGAAGTTGTGTTGGAGCAAGTGGAAAAGTTCCCTTTCTTCTGAGAATAGGAGAGATTTTCAGACTGTATCTCAATCCCTGCTGGAGCCAGGCTTAGTAAACCCTGTTTAATCACAAAGCCTGGTAAAATGTTTTATAGCGCGAATCGTTCCTCAGCAGCTTGGCCAGATTCAGTGTGTTAGCAGTGCTGTCCAGTCAAAAGCTGTGACTGGATCCGGACCTGGGAAAGGGGGTTCCTTTGCCAGTAGCAACCGGTAGATAGGGCAGAAGTGGGAGTCTGGGGCAGAACATCAAGACCGCGTGGTTCAAAGGGCTGATGGCGCTCGTTGTGCTTACAGGGACCTTCAGCCACGTGCTTCAGTCAACGGAGTATACAGCCACCCACCAGATCTACGCTCACCGTTCCCTCATCCACTTGATGGCCTTCAGCATCACCATCCGACGATCGGCTCAAGCCACCAAACCCATCACGGTCCAGCTCCAGACTCCGTTTGTGCCAAAGAGCCAGGACTTGGACCTGAACCAAGGCCCAGACTTCCAGGGAGCACAGTGAGTTTGGGTCACCGGGGGGACCTTGCCCTGCCCGTGTCCTTCACAGGCTGTCGCACGCTGCCCTGCTCGCTGTTAGGAAATAAATTACAAAAATAAGGCTAGAGCTAGGCTGAAATGGTAAGTAGCGTGGAGGCTTGTGCAAATCTGCTTCTTCCTGGCATGTATATAAAGGCCCCCAAATTAAGTATAGGAACATTTTTATTAGTTGCAACTCCAGAATTACTGCTTACGCCGTCATGTAAGAGAGCAGCAAAGGCCACAGGGACTAGATGTGCTCACAAAGTGGGTTTGGGGAAGACGGTGAGTTTGGAGGAGCTGACCTCTAACAATGGCTTGCTGGGATTTGGGACCAGCTGTAATGAATTTGTTTCCTGCGCTGTGGGGGCGGGACGGCAGCTGAGCTGAAGTGTGGGGACGAGGGGGTAACAGAGCTGCTGGGGGGGGGGGGGGGTGTCCCTGCTGCATGGTGGATGCGCACGGAGTCCCACCTGCTCCGCTCTCCCTTTCCCAGTGGCTTGCTGTCTCCCACAGCTACATCTACGGGAAGACGCTGGTTCCCGAGGTAGAGGGGGGACCCCGTCCCACCGTTCACATGCTCTGGACTCCCGTGCCGCCAGCCTTGACGTTGCATGGGGAGGAGCGGGAGCGATCCTGGGAGTTCCTGACGGCCGTGGCTGAAAGCGAGGAGGAGGCAAAGAGGAGCTACAGCGAAGGGCTGGCCCTCGTTGCTGCCGGCTCCCTGCACGCCTCCCACGCCCTCGCGTGGGCTGCGCTGTGGCGAGGCTGCTGCGTAGACCTGGATGGACCTCTGCCTCTGAGGCAGGCCCTCTACGGGTGTCTCTACTACCTGCTGAGCGCCATCCCGCCCCAGGGGAACGTGGGCTTCCTCTTCCACGGCATCAGCCCTGGTGGCTTGTCCAACGGCACTCAGGGCGAGGACTACTGGGGGCACGTCTTCTGGGACCAGGTGGGCGGGGGTTGTGCTAGCAGGTAACCTGGGGGCTTTGCACAGCGACCGGGGTGGGGAAGACTCACAGGAGGCTGCAGGCCTCCTTCTTGCCCTCCCCGGCACCAGCCTCTTGCTGGAGAGCATCCTCCGGCTCCTTTGGTAACAGCTACCCAGACTCAGCTCGATCCCTGGAGTTACTCACCTGGCTTGTCCTCTAACTCAAAAGCAAATTGCCTAAATTGGAGCTAGATGCCTGGGGCTGCTGCATAGGCGGGGAGGGCGAGGGGCAAGGAGACACCCCGCCGCAGGGCAGCCCCCTCCCCCAGGCTGAGGTCTGGGGCTACGGTAGCTCAGGTTGCTCGCTCAAGGGTGACTAGCTTAGAGCACGGCCACCAACTTTTAGCTGTTGAAAATGAAGCAAGTTGAAACCTGTCCTTCTCCTCCCAGCTTTGGTGGCATCAACAAGCCCTATTTTGGCTGAACCACTGAAAAAATAGTGTGTTTTCTGTGATGGGCACATTCAGCTTTTAAACGTAGGTTTGGTGCGTACTCAGTAAGCCAGCCGGGCTGGGTGGCTTTGCCCCAGCCAGAGGCTTAGGTCTGCTCTCGGAGCAGCCACGCCGACCGGGTGCACAGCTCTGCAGCTGAGTGACGATGGCGTGGCGTGAGCAGGAGACGCTGCTGGATGGTGTTGAGGCGCCTGTGCTAAACCCAGTCTGGTCTTTCAGTAGGAATGGCTTTTCGGTCCTGTGGACCTCGTGTGCTTTCTGTCTGGTGGTGCGCATGGTTTTGACCCTCTCCAGAGCCTTTGGCTTTGGAGGAGTCCTGCCTCCCTTCTCTTGCATGGTGGGAGGTCCTGCTGAGATCATCCTAGTGAGATCCCAGAGAGTAGCAGGCATGGGCAGAAACAGCCCCTTGTGGATTTATCCCTTTTAATGAGTCCTCAGGACAGCACCTTTAAGTAATAGCAAAATCAGGGTGAGAGCGTTTGGGATGGCAGGGACTCGAAGGGGGAGCATTGGGGTGCCCTACCAGCCAATCCCACCACCTTGCCTTCCTTGCCTGTGTCCAGGACACCTGGATGTTCCCGAACATTCTGCTGTTTTATCCTGAAGCTGCCCGAGCCATCCTGGAGTACCGCATTCGCATGCTGGAAGGAGCCTTGCGCAACGCGCAGGAGCAAGGCTACAAGGTGGGGACAGAGGCGCTGGGCGGAGGGGCAACGCGGCCCAGCCGCTGCCACCCGGGAGCGCCGCTGGGCTTTGCTCTCCTCTCCGGCTCTAGTTTTAGGCGGGGCTGAGAGCTGCCTGCAGGTGGTGGACTGGGGAGGGCGTCTCAAGGTGTTGTGCTCAGCTGCCTCATTGAGGTCTTCTCCTGGCAGGGTGCTAAATTCCCGTGGGAGAGTGCAGCCACCGGCCTGGAGGTCTGCCCTGAGGAGGTCTATGGAGCCCAAGAAATCCATGTCACGGGAGATGTTTTGATGGCCTTTGAGCAGTATTATTGCACCACGCAGGTAAAGGGAGGGTGTGCCACCTGAATGGCCTGGTGGCAAGGCCTGCAGGCTTCTGGTGACGGTCACTGTCCCTTCCCAGAGGCTCTCCTGCTGTCTGCTCCCATCAAAATTGCCGGTATCACCCCAGGGTCCCTTCTTCAGCTCTGCCTCCTCTTTCCTTGCTCCTCGTGGGCGGCTCAGCAACCTGTTGGCTCAATCCAGGCCAGTTTTCTGTCCTTTTCTCCTGCTACGTCCATCTCCTTAGAGCTTCTGTCCTCCTGCTGAGTTTGGGTCTGGCTGAGTCTCCCTCATGTCCCTGTTTTTCTCTGGCTTTGGCTCCCTCCAGGACCAGAAGCTGTTCAGGGAGGATGGAGGCTTGAAGCTGGTGAGTGCCGTGGCTCAGTACTGGTGTAGCAGGATGGTGTGGAGCGAGGAGGAGCGATGCTACCACATCAGAGGTACTTCTGCAACTGCCAGACATGTTTGTAGGGAAGGGGTTTGTGAGCAGGGGCTGGGAGCCCCTCCAGCCAGACCTGGACGGGAGCGCACAGGCTCTTCAGGCTCTTGCCCTCTGGAATATCTCACAGATGATGTTTGTGTCTGTGCGAACACGGGACAAGATGCTCCGCTCTCTTCCAATGCCGCAGTATCAGTTGTTTTTCCTCTCAGCCCCTTGCCACCCATAGGACACCTCTAAATATCTCCTTCCATGGTGGTACCAGCTGATGCCACAAGCGTGGGCACCTCCAGATCTGCTGTTGTGACCGGTGGCGCTCAGAGAAAACAGAGTGCAAAGGCTTTAGAGAGGAAGGACTTTTCTAAGTCTTTTCTAAAGTACCTGAGTTTAAACTCCCCAGGGGCCTGCAGGAGTTTAATCCCTTGAATGACATCTGGCGCTGTCGGTGCCAGGCAAGTACTACTGCGGCGGAGTCTGGCAGGGCAAAGGGTGCCTCTGCAGGCAGAGATCCTGCTGAAGCACCTTATGTTAGCGAGAGCAGGTTACTAGTGATGGGCTGCTTCTGAAAGGGGACACTGAGGAAGAAAATGGGAAGGGAAGGAGAGGTGTTTGTGGGAAGAAGGTCTGGAGGAGAAGGCTGGGTTAGAGCAAAGGGGTCTTGATGAAACCGGGGTGGTCAGAGCTAGAAGAGCCCCTGGGGTTGCTGCAGGCTGACTCTTGGTGCAAAGAGCCTTGGAGACAGCCCCAGTGCCCTCAGAGGAGTCACACATTTAAATTGTTTTCACATTTCTCTTGGGAAGTGGCCGTCTCTCCTCCGGGGGACAATCTGCATTAAAGCAGCAAAGGAAGGAGCAGAGCTTGTAGCCAGGGAAAGTTTTAATGACTTGATCATCTTGATTGAATGACTTGACGGAATCAATGACTCGAAGGTCACCTTGCCTGTGAAGGGAGGGAGATGCCCTCATGTTGAGGTATCTGCTGCCCGTCAGCCAAAGCTGAAAGCCAGGTTGTTTCTCTTTCACAGCAAGCACCACCTAAGTTCTCCCACCGAGATCGCTGTGGGATCCTGCCAGAGGCAACACCTCGCCACATGCCCAGGCATCAGTGCAATGGCAGGGCTTCCCTTTCTTGCACCACTTCCCTGAGGAGGGCCACGAAGCCATGCCAAACCTCAGCTGTGCTGTGGTGTGAAGCGTTCCCTTCCTCTTCCTCCAGGTGTCATGCCCCCGGACGAGTATCATTACTGGGTTGATAACTCTGCGTACACCAACGCCGTGGCCCAGCGGAGGTAACGCGCGCACCTTGTTGAAGCTCTGGCCCATCTCTCTTCTCCGCTGCCCAGCGATTTGGGGGGGGGTGGGAGGCAGCAGGGCTCCTGCATGGGAGGCACCTTTCCTCTCTTTGCATGCCTCTATCTGAGCTGGTCTCCTTTGCCTGCCTGTAAGCCAGCAGGAAGATGTGGGTGGTCCCATGGTGGTTCGTCTGACCCGTGTCAGGTGTCCACAAGAGGCTGAGAGGTATTTCACTCCACAGGAGGGTTTCTCTCCCTGCCTTTTCTGAGGTGTCTATACAATTAGCCAGCTGGAGACATGTAAAGCTAGAGGAACAGACTCCCAACTCCGGTGATGAGAGCTGTTACCCCAAGCTTAAACTTTGATCCATGTTCTTTTGGAGTAGCTCTTTCTTTGCAGTTGTGGCTCAATTAGTTCTTTCTCTTCCCTCTCCTCTCTTCCCCTCTCCGAGGGGGTCACAGGCACCCATGCCCGACATAAAGCATTGTTCCTCACTTCTTTTCAGCTTAAATTTTGCAGCTGATGTTGCTCGGGACTTCTTGATCCCTGTGCCGGAGGAGTGGGTGGACTGTGCCCAGAAAGTCAAAGTGCCCTTTGATGCAGAGAAGAAATATCATCCCGAGTACGACGGTTACAGCCCAGGTGAGCCGAGAGGCAGCAGCAGGCCTTTGAGCTGGCCGCTGATCACTCTTTGTAAGCCTGCAAGAAGTGGGGGCTCTGGCTGGTTCAAAGGTGGGAACAGCGGCCGAATGGTTGGCTGAGGTAAAAGCGCTAGTGTTGCTCTCCAAGTGCAGCCTTTGGGTTGCCAGTGTGGAAAGCCTGGCTCGTAGGTGACTTTTCTGCCTCTTGGTGGATGGTTTCTCATTAGTGGGCTCATAAAAATAGGAAATTTGGGAGCACAGGGAATAGGAAGAGACTTTTAGTACTGGGATGGAGGTGACAGGGTTGCTATGAATCCACTGCTGACAGTTAGGTCTATCTTTCCAAGGCCCAGTGCCATGTGTTGCCCTTCCAGCAACCCCTGGCCCCCTGGAAGCAAAGGGGCCAGTTCCAGTGGAAATGCATGCCCAGTTCAGTGCCCCTGTTCTCACAGTTAGGGGCAGGGTAATCTGGGTGCATGGGACCGTGGGAGCTATTCCCTTGCACCTGAAGTTTTAGGTGACACCAGTCTGGGTGCCATCACGTTAGGGCTGTGCCAGTGTCCCGCCTCAACACAGCTTCTAGCAAACACAGCGCCAAGGACAAGCCGTAAGCTGCTCTTCTGGTCTGCCCCTAGCAAGGCAGCAATGAGTTGTTCTCCCTGCAGTGTCACTACCTTCCCCCTGTTGATGTGGTGTTTGTTGTTCTGCATTTGTGATTCTGGGTGAGCCAGGTTTGTTCCCCGTTTGAGCAAATAGGCAACGGGTCTGCTGGTCATTCTCAGCCGGCGTAAGCGGTCTGACCGCCTCCCTTCCCCAGGTGAGCCTGTGAAACAAGCTGACGTTGTCTTGCTTGGATTCCCACTGATGCTCCCCATGAGCTCTGAAGTCCGGAGGAATGACCTGGAGATGTATGAACCTGTCACTGAGCTGAATGGGCCAGCCATGACCTGGGTGAGGAGAGGGGCAGAGCTGAAGGTGGGATTTATCCGCGAGGCGGCTGTTCCCATCCGAGTTAGTCCCTGCCAGTCCTGCCAGCGGGCATGGTTTGTCAGACCTGCTTTAAACTCTGCGAGAATGTGGACGGTGCAGAGGTTGGCTTGTGCACTGAAGATGCCTACCCTGGGTCAGAGGGATGCCAGCTGTGGTGTCACTCCGCAGCTTTTGCTGTATTGTCACCCCTGGAGGAGACAGCAGATGGCAAAAGGCCGTTTTTCTCTCCGGCAGAGCATGTTTGCAGTGGGCTGGCTGGAGCTAAAGGAGGTGCAGAGAGCCCAGAGCCAACTGGACAAGTGTTTCAGCAACATCACGGAGCCCTTCAAGGTTAGCTGCGTGGCATGTCGTGGGTGCTTCCCTGTGACAAACGCCTCTCGTTTCTGTCTCGCCTGTTCCCAGGTAGGTCACGTCACCCTGAGAGACATCACTTGGACTGGAGCCTGTGCTGCCTGAGGTCACTAGGTTATTGATATATTGAGCTAGGTGGTTGTGCACTCTGTCTCTCCTCTGCATGCTCTGAAGAGCAGTAAGGAGGCATCTGCTTCCTACCAGGCAACACCAAGCCACGGGTCACTGTTATGCTCACCCCAGGCTTCCTTCTGCCTGCCAGGGATGGGAAAGGGAATGGAGATGGTAGGATATTTGGAGATGCATCAGAGCCCACCCACCAGCTCATGCCAGGACAGGCAGCAGGGCATGGTCACGGCAACCCCACATAGGTGACAGCGACGATGATGAGCTTATTCTAACTCACAAAACTGTATGAAGAGTCCCAGTGCAACTGTTGAGTCATTTCTTTATCTTGCTGGAGCAGATCTGGGCGGAGAACTCAGATGGGTCAGGAGCTGTGAACTTCTTGACAGGGATGGGTGGATTCTTGCAAGCTGTCCTCTTTGGCTACACAGGGTTCAGGTGAGACCTAAGTTGTGCCACATTTAATTTCTAAGCAACTGCCTGTCATTCAAAACCTTACTGTTTAGTTGGAGCAATGTGTTTTCACTCACGAAAAAGAAAGGAACTTGCAGCATCCAGAATATCCTCCAAAGCCCCCAGCAGGTAACGAACAAATAGGAGCATTGACAATCCTGGATGAGCTGTGGGTGCTGGGGACAGTTAGTCACTGGTGGAGAACAGGGCGGAGTTATCAGAAGTGATAAGCTTTGGTCCATTTCTACATCAGTATTGGAAGCCATTGCCTTCAAGAGGCGTCAAGGCTAGGCCAGCGCTGGGTTCTTCAATGCTAGCTGACACCCTCAGTGAAGAGAGGCATCTGTGTATGGTCTCAGGATTGTGGCTAGCCTGTATCATTTTGGTGTCTGCGTATCAGAAACGCATACGTGGTTGTATCTTTGATTTCTTCACTAAGTGTGGATGAAGCTTAAAGGCTACGATCCACCAACTACGTTGGCCTTTCAGTTAACTATTTGAAGAGAAAGTCCATACAGCCACCTCGCAGGCAAACACAGGACTGCTGCTTGTTACACCTTATACACTGTGGTCTTTCTAAGGGGACCTCTGTAAATGGAGACCCCAGTCCTCCACCACCCCACTGAGCTGCTGTAAGCCTATTCCCACTTTAAGGGCAGGGAACAGATTTGGAACAGGTAAGAGACTCTCTCCGGGCCACTTGATGAGTGAGTTGCACATTTGGGAAGCTAAATGTCATTCCCTAAGTCTGTCCTCCGGCTTGGCTATAACGCCATCCTGTCTCCTTTGGATGTAGTGTTGAAGGGCCTTCCGCAGCCCCTCGGAAGCGATCTGCCCTCTGCACACATGTGGCTCTGCAAGCCTCTGTGGAGGAAAGAGCTCAGCTGGCACCACCACAGCATTAAAATACCTTAGAAAAACCATTAAGCTCTTCATATAGTTTCAAAGCTGTCTCTCATATCCAAAGCAGCCTGGTGGTTTTAACCCTGAAGCACCAGTCTTTTGAGCATATTCTTAGTTTAACTGAGGATGGATCAGCCTGACAAGCCTTTTGATTTCCACCGAAACCTTCTAGCACTAACTATATGTTTTCACTCCGTGTGTGTGGCCAGAAGCTGCTGAGAAACCCACCAGTTTCTTGGTGGAGCTGGGTGTGAGCTACCGTATTCCCAGCTGAAAACCTTAATCTCAGCTTTTGTGAAGCTCAGAGGTCTTCAGATGCTCCGTGTGTGTCAGGTTGGGCCCCTCTTGGCACAGGCTGAAGCCACAGGCTTTGGGGCTCCAGCCAAATTTCCACAGATGGTGAGATGACATTGACACAGCCCTCAAGGCCACGCTCCTGCCCTGCCTGTTGGGAGCCACGTGCGCTGGCTGGCACGTCGGCCTGCCGCTGAGGCTCTCCAGTCTCTTGAGCCGCCCTTGAGTCCTCTCCAGTCCATTGAGCCCTCTCAACAGACTGGCAATGATGGCTGAGAGCTCTCGTGTGCCAAGATCTGAGTAGGAGCTCACAGTGACCATTGTCTTTTCTCACCCAAAGCCAAAACACAAATATGGGCTCTGTTTGACTTCAGGTAAGGGCTTGGAGAAAGGATTCAAGCTGTTTGCTTGACTTTTTTTTTTTCCTTTTTAGATATATATATATATTTAATCATCTTTTGGTGAAGGAGCACATAGCAGTGCTGAGTTTAAAGCCCTTCAAACTGGCAGGGGTGGGAGCTGATGTGGGTTTTTGGACGTCGCCTTGCTGACTCGCTTTGGTCACAGACCAGAGGGAACGTGAAAACCAAAGCTGTGCAGACGCATCTTTGCTGAGGTGGCAAACGGCAGAGAGGGGCAGTGCTAGCAGTCAGGCGTGCCTTGCGATTTAATTGAGCAGCACTTCCAAGAGCATCTCCAGCAGGCGTGAGGTGAGCTCCCACCGGCTCCTGACCCGCCTCGTGCGGCTTTCAGAGCAATGGCAAATGAGGACAGATACTTGTTCGTAGGTGTTTTGGCTGAAGCTGAATTGCACCCCAGAAATCCCAGTTACTGCCACCTCCTGAGCCCCTCACGTGGCTAGAGGTCAGTTTCAGCTCACGGCCCAGCGCCTGCGCCCATGGGTTTGTGTGACCAGGCTCCAGTGGCCATGCCTGCTTGGGGTCCACGGCCACCTCTGCTCATTCCTGTGCCCTGGTCCCCTCCCCATCTCAGAGCAGGGTATTCCCAAAATTTTGCCAGTGTAGCAGCCAATAAAGCCACCTTCTGAACATGAGTGGGGAACTGAGCTGCCTTTGTAAAAAAAAATTTTTTTTTTTTTTTTTTTTAATTAAAATCCAACCTAATGGAAACCACAGACCCCAAATGAGGACTGGAAGAGGGACAGGAATGCCTTAGGGTGCTGGGCTGTGAAATCACGACCCAAGTAGCTCTTCACCAAACGATTCATCAGTGTGTTTGGGATTTGCCCGGAGAGCCTTGGGATGTGCCAAGGACCCTTTCTGCCCACAGGTGCATGCAGTAACGGGAGGCTCCTCTGGGACGTACGAGGCTGTGCTGTCTGGGCAGTTGGCCGACCCACGATGCTGCCTTGCTTTGTGGCCACCCTTTGTTCCCACCGCTGACCTGCTCTGCCTTTCCAGGATCACAAAGACCAGCCTCCGCTTCAACCCTGCCTTTCCTGATGACATCAACAACTTGAAAATCACTGGTGTCTCCTACTTCGGCAACAAACTGAAGTTCTCCATCACCAAAGAAGAGGTCAGGATCCAAGTGACAGAGTCTCCCCGGGACCCTCCGGCGTCTCCCCTGGAAGCTGTCCTGGAGGAGTCAGGGCAGCGGTTTCCCCTGCGTGAAGGTACGGTGTCACCACCTGGGTCTGTTGCCTAAAACAGAGACAATCTGGGGAGAAACCGTTCCCGTATCTCACACAGGTTGGTTTTTGTTGTAGGGCAGAGCGTCTCTTTCCCCACGGCAGCCGGCTGGATTCAGAGGTCGCTCACCGAGGGATTTTAAACCTTGGCTGATCCGGGTTTTACTCATTGAAGCAGCAGAAACAAATTGAAGAGCAGATGCTGGCAGAGGGGGAAGGTAAAGGTGGGTGGGAAGGTGGGGGTCCCAGGCTGTGCCATAAACCCTTTGCCCCTATGGAACTATGTGTGCCATCTTCCTCTGTGGCCCCGGGGAGTGGGTTGGGCTGGACTCGGAGCTCTTACCATGGCTGGGGTGGCAGCAGCTCCCCAAGTGACGCTGAGCATCCTTGTCTATGCTGGGGGGGCACTGAGCCCCCCGAATCCTGTTCATGTGCCTTTAACATCTCTCACTCAGCAGAGGAGACAAAGCCAAGCCTGAAAGCATCTGTTTTAAATGAGTTTTCTAAGCACCCATGACTTGTTTGTGCTTTAAACTTCTGCAACTACAGGGATGCCCCTAGCTGATAAATCTGTGTTTAGCCCAGCCCATACGTGTGCTGACTCCCGGCTCCTCCAGCACGTCCTGGCTCGGTCCTTGCCTTCTCCCCGATGCCTGCGCCACTCGGGGCCCAAGGGAGACTTGGCCACTGCTGCTGCGCCAGGTCACTCCCACCTGCCAGGCAGCAAAGAGGAGCATCCCTCGGCTGCAGTGCACAGCTGCCTCCGGGGTTTCAATACAGTGAGTGGCCGGGACCCCCCCCAAATCCTGCGCATCCCCTAATGACAAACTCTGCCAAGGCAGTGTGGGGCAGCAGGCAGTGCTGTGGAACGGGCGCTATTTTGGCACTAGTATTAGTGACAAAATACACAGCCAAAAGCATTTTAGCCCCATTTGAGAAGCGCACAGCTCCTTTTCTTTTGAGTTATTCACCATGTAACATCCCTATCATGTTTTTAACCCCTTATCTACATTACCATCTCTCTTTTCAAGCAGTTTTGGAGTTAAAGCCCCTCTGACGTGATGTTTGAAGGGCTATAGGAAGCCCAGGCATCAGTTATTGTTAATATTCTGTCAGGTTATAAGTGCAGTGTTTTTCTGGGGTCTGAGCAGAGCCCTCCTCCAGCTAAGTAGCCTCAGAGTTAGCAAAGACCTGCTGTGTACTTGCATAAAGCATTTTTGGTGTCCTAGAAAGCCCTGAGGGAGAAAAGGGGAAGGGCTGTGCCCATGTACATGTGCAAAGTGGGGGGCATGATACCCCCCAACACCCAGCTCTGCACCTCGCGGCAGCATCCCCTCCTGCGTCCCCCTTCCTGGGGTGGTTTCGGTGCCTCGTTTCCCAGCCCCGCACCTTTGCTAGACCAGACATGGGTCAAAGCCGAGGGGATGTCGAAGGCGCTCCCTGCCCTGCCATGGTCTGCCCTCTCCAAACAAACCCCAGGAATCTCAGCTGAATCCCACGGAGTTTATAAAAAGCCCTGCGGCTGGTCCCTGCCACAGGCAGCATGTGGGAACGCTTAGGGAAGGAGGCGAAGCCACTCCTCTGCCTTATAATTACGCTGGCTCTCTGTCAGGCCTTGTCAAAAGTCACCCAACCCCTAATTAACAGCAGTTCTTTGCAGCGGGGCAGGACAAACGGACACTGGCATCCCCCAGAACAGCCCCGTGGGCTGCGCCTGGATTTGGATTTTGATAGGGCCGGGGATAAAGCCTAGCTCTGAGCCAGGTCCCAGGTGGCACTAAAAGGGGTGTCATTGTCACCATTATCATGTCATCCACCCCCAAAGAGAAAAAAAGGGATCTTTTTAGTCCAGTTGCCGAAATGAGCCGGCTCTGGCCCGGGGAGGGCAACAGGGAGAGCACAGAGCAGTGGGGCTGCGTCCTGCGCTCATCCCCTCTGTCCTTGCCCAGGGACCTGCTGGGGGATGTCTGCCTTACTGCAACGAGTTTGCAGGTCTCAGCCCCCTTGGAGGTCATAGCACCTCATCTGCTTGAGGATGTCCCCATGGGGCCAAGAAGCTTCTCTGCTTCTTTCCCCTCCTCAGCCGCAGGAGGGGCCCCAAGAGCCTGCGGCTGTTTCAGGCTGGGTGGCTCTAAGGGTCGCAGAGATTATTACTTCTGGCTGCGAAGGACATGACCAGAGTGAAAAAGCTGTATTTATATTGTCCCTTTAGCAACCCCCACACTACACACACGCACGCGGAAGACTTGCAACGACTGAAACGGTTTAATGATTTAAATAGTGATCACCGAGGCTGGAGGGATGCTGTGCTCCACACAGGATAAAGGGAGTTAAAAAAAACCCGAGAGTAAATAAAAATAATTGAGCTGTCCTAAGGAGGGTGGCCGGGAGCTGGGGTCAGGCACCGTGGGGCTGGGGGTGCTGGACCAGGCAGGGGAGGGTGAGGGGAGATGCAGCGGTGTGGAAGAAGCTGCGGGACTGCCTTCCACCTGGCCACGCGCTGCCCGGTGGGCATGAAAGCGTGCGGCTGTGGCCCGGTGTAGCAGAGATGGGTGGTGGCTGGGTTATGCTGGTCTTTTCGGGGGTCCACCAGCGACGCGAAGGAGTCTCTACAAGCTCTTCATTCACTGGTCACTTGTCCTCGTCGTCGCTCCCGCTGAAATGGTAGGTGAAGAAGCCCACAGACTCCTGGGCGAGCTTGGAGAGGTGGATGACGCCCGTGATGACCAGGGCGGCGAGCAGCAGCGGCAGCACCACGCTCCCCGCCGTGGCCAGGGCATTGTAGCACCTGGCCTTGGAGCTGAAGCGCCGAGCGGCTTCCACGTCCCCGGCCACTTTCCGGTCCCGTGCCTGCAACAGCCAAGCGATGGGGCGGCAGCACCCGGGCTGCCCGCAGCTCCCTCCCTGCGCCTCCTCCCAGCCTGGCTACGTGGCTTCGGCACCCTCGCAGCCTGCAATTTAGCCCTCTGGGCAGTCCCGCGCTGCCGGCCGGCTCCCCGCCAGCCAAGAGGGTGGCTGGCCATCTCTCTGTCCTTCCATCCATCCCTCCCAGGCTGCCTGCCGGCTCTGTGCACCCCTGCTCCCCCCCCCCCCCAAGCCCTGCTGTCTTTGCCACTGAGTTTTTCCCTTCTGCTTCTTTCCTACTTCTTTCGGAGCCTTGCTGGCTCCAGCCCTCGCTTTCCCCCATCTCTCCACCCTGGTCCAGTCCAGCTGGAGCTGCTCCTGCCAGAGGGCAGGCAGAGGGACCGGGGGCATCACAGGACCCCAGCACCTCCTAGGAAGAAGCAGTTGGTCCTCCAGTGGTGGCAGGAGGCTGTGGTTATCTAGAGGGCCTCACAGCCTCACTAACAGGTGGCAGGAAAAGAGTGGGGGCTTTACCAGGTGATGGTGTCACCTACAACCAGCCTCTTGAGTGTGTTGGGGTCTTGTTGTCGTGTCCCCCCCCCGCCCCAGCCCTCCTGGGTAGTTATTCCACATGCTCTGTGCCTCCTCAGAAAGTCCATCCGTGGCACCAGCATGAGGAGGGCTCTTGGGTACCCCAAATGTTCAGTCTCATGTCCCCGCTTGGCGCCTGTACCTTGACAGAGAAGGCGAGCGCCACGAAGCCGAGACAGCAGAAGTTCATGTAGATGGTGTTGAAGACGGACCAGATGAGGTGGTCACGGGGCAGTGGCGAGGTGCCGATGGCGAGGACGGTGGGAGACGGCTCCCGCTTGTGGGACGGTGCAGGCAGGTAGTCCTCCCGTGGGTAGGAGGTGTCCATGGCCACAGAGAGGGGCACCCCGCGGCTCTCCTGCTCCACCAGCCTGGCTGGGGGAGCGGGGCAGGCCAGCCCCTTTATATAGTCCTTGTCTACGGCACAGCCTCGTCTCCTCTATATATAAACTTGAGAAATTACAGCCCTCCCTGAGCTGTGGTTATCGGACATGCTTGGCTGGGAGCTAGGAGAAACAAACTTGGCTTTGAGAGCCTCCACGCTTTTTATATCCAGCCTTCCTCCTGCGATGAGGAGCACAGACAGCGCCAGCGTGACGGCGGGAGAGGCCGAGCACTCAGGGATGACCATCGGGACGGAGCCATGGGACGACTCTGAAACCAAGTGACTGTCACCCCAAGGGGCCGATACGAGACAGACCCTGGGTGCCAGGAGCTCCCGCTGTGCCAGCTCACCTTCGGCCCACGCCCTCCAGGGGGTCCTGGCTGGGAAGACTCCTGGTTTACAGCGTGTTTGGGCTGCTGGATGCATTAAACAGGAACTTAATAGCCAAATGTGAAAGAACTACTTCTATGGGGTACCCTGGAAGTGGGAGGGGAGGGGGCTGTGCAGCAGGATGGGGTATGTACGCCCAGAAAAACATGAAGATTTTTTTTCCCTTCTGCTATGCCTAAACATTTAGGAGGAAACTTATCTAGGTTCTGGGCTGGAACTGCTCTGCCGCGCAGCGGGGACGGAGGCAGAGAGCCATGGAGCTGGCAGCAGGAGGAGGCGGCTGTCCCGAAGATGCGCAAGGACACTCTTTTCCTTTCCCGCTGTGAATAAGGTGACAGGCGAGGGGGTTTGGCAGGATGAGCTTTATTCGCAGCAACGGTGACCTATACATGGATCACAGCTCGGCTAAACACCGGGAAGCCCAGCAGCCCCCTGCCAAGGCACACAAGCGAAGAAGAAAGGGGGGGCTGTCCCCTGTGTGCCAGCCTGGCTCACCCACCCCTTCCACGCGGTGGCTGTGCAGAGACACCCGGGTGTGCAGGCAGCGAGGCGCCAGGGCATCGCTCTCCTTCCCCCTGCACCGCACGCCCGAAGTGGGGACACAGCAGACATTTTGGGAGGAGGAGGAGAAGCAGCACCCCACGGGGCGGCAGCAAGCAGGTCAGTGGCTACACCGTCAAATGACAGCAATCATGATGATGATGATCACCACAATGAGGACCATCAGGAGGGAGCAGACGATGTTCCACACCTTGGCACGGGCACCGTGCAGCCGGGCACCCTCCAGGTCCCCCAGCACCTTGCAGTCACGGGCCTGTGGGGAAAATGGGGTTGGGGGGGCGGTGTCGGCAGGGGGAGACCCGGCTGGGGGCCTGATCCGGCCCAGGGGTGGTGCTGGGGCCTCAGGCATGCATCACCCCGGGACAGGGGGGTGAAGCCCCCCGGGGGGGTCCCGTTCACCCGCCCGCAGTCTCTCACGCTTGGTGGGGGAACTGGGGTGGGAGTCACACACCGGGTCGGGAAGTCCCAGGGCAGGGTGGCATCAGGGGGGTCTGGGATGGGAGACTGGATCTGGGGGTCCCGGAATGGCAGTGGGGTCTGGGACAGGCTGGGGCGGGGGGAAGCATCGGAGGGGCCCGGGGCGGTGTTGGAGAGGGCTGGGTCGGGGGGGACGAAATCGGGGGGTCCCGAGGCGAAGGCAAGGTCCGGGTCGGGCTGAGTCGGCGGGGGGGGAGCGGGGAGTGGGGCTCCCTGGCCGGGAAAGGGTCCGGGTCGGGGGGGCATCTCAGAGCAGGAGCGGCGTCGGAGGGGGCCGGGTCGGGGCGTCTCAGGTGGGGGGGTCCCCGGCCGTGCCGGAGGCGGGTCGGGCAGTGCCGGGGGTCCCGGGTCGGCTCTGGCGACCGGGCCGGGGGGGCATGGGGGGTCCGGGGAGGAGCTGGCGGGGGGGGGGGCGGGCTGGGTCGGGGGTCCCGGGACGGCTTGGCCGGCGCAGCGGGGGTGGCGGGTAGGGTGCCTGGGCCGCCCCCCCCTCACCTTGATGGAGTAGACGAGCGCGGGGAAGCAGAGGCAGCCCAGGTAGGTGAGCCCGTAGCCCAGCAGGACGTTGAAGAGGGACCAGACCACGTAGTCCCGGGGCTGCTCGGCGGGGCCGGCGGCGGGGGTCGCCCCCCGCTCGGGGGGCTGCAGCGGGATGGACACTTCCCCCTGCAGGGGCTTCATGGTCGGGACGAGCCGGGAGCCGAGCAGAGGGAGCGCCGGGGAAACGAAACCGCTCCCGCCCGAAGGGGGGGCCCGCCCCCAGCGCCCATCCGCCGCCGCCGGCGCGGGCGGAGCGGCCGGGCAGCCCCCTCCCCACCCCGGGGGCCGCCCGGTGGGTGCCACGGCCACCCGGTCCCTGTACCCCCCACCCAGCGTAAGCTGGCGGGTGTGGGGCACCCTGGGGACTCAGAGGGGACCCTGGGGACTCAAAAGCCACGTTTCCCCATTGGAGAGCTGCTCCCTTGCCAGCAAAGGGTGGGGAGGCAGCACCGACGTGGGGCAGGGACGGGTATAGGCTTGGGGGATGGTTCCAGGGTGCTAAAGTGAGGGGCTGGTGGGCACAAGGAAAGGTGGGAGCCCCCAGGTCGCCCGCTGAGCCCAGGCTTCCTCAGTGGGGGCTGCAGCGCCTGGCGGTCCCCCTCCTCACGGTGGCCATCTCCACCTGGGATAACAGAGAACACGGCAGGAGGAAGCACAGAAATTGGTCCAGGAGGGGTGGGGGGTATCTCTAAACACCCCCCAGAAGCCCAGGGAGGGTGTGAGTGTTTATATTTAACTAACAGCACCAACATGGCACACCCTTTCCTCCTGCTCTTCCTCGCTCAGCCCTGCCTCTCCACTCATCTGAGTATGGGGTAGCCCTGGACCCCGAGGTGGGGATGCCGGTGGGGAATAATGCCTCCCAAAACCCAAAATCATGTCACTTCCAAAGAAAAGTGTGGGGAAGGTGTTTTATTTGCTGTGAGCTCACCCCGTGGGTTCATGCTGAAGAGGGTTGTCTCAGTTAGGGTGCACCAGGAGGTGCCTGAGGACCCCTCCTCATCCAGCGGGCGTGGGGAGGAAGGAGCTGCATGAGTGAGGCGGGTGGGTTTTGGATGAGCGGCGTGGAGGGGAAGGAAGAACGCGGCCATGGTGCTGCTGCTCCTCGGTGGGACGGGGTTAGATGCGTCTGTATGGGTTGCTGTATATAACCACCAGCACAATACACATGATGGTAACCAGGATGCCCAGGCAGAGTGCTGTGATGTTCAGATGCTTGGCTGTCATCCCATAGCTGCCAGCGGCTGCCAGGTCCCTCTCAATTTTTCTGTCTCTGGCCTGTGGGTCAGGAGAGGGAGATGGGTAGTGAAACAGCACGAGCAGGTGGCGGTGGTGGCGGTGGGTTGAGGGGATACCCCGGTCTTCCTCGCCCTTGAGCAGCTGGCCTCCCCAAAGCCTGGCACTGGGATCCACCGGGCTCTGCTGCAACCCCAAGACGCGCACCCCAACATGGCAGAAACGTAGCTCACGGAGGCCTGAAAGTGCTTTTTTAATGGCTTATTAAAAGACACTACACTTGGCAATGTGCTGCACAGTCCTCTTGGGGGGCTGGGGCAGCAGCGCAGGAGGGGTCGAGCCGGGCAGAAGAGGGGGGGTCCGGACGGGAGCACCACCATGGCACTTCCCACTGTGCAGACACATGTTGACACATGCCTCTCTACACTTATCAGGGCAGCTGTTAAAAACTATTTACTTTCAAGGTAATAAAAGGGAAGTGCACAGGGAGCTGTTATTTCTTATCTCAAGTAGGGGCAAAGACTTGCAGCAGTTTTGGGAGTGCCGCGGAAGGGAGCTGGGAGCCGGCTCCCCACCTTATCGTGCCGGCGGGAGATGGTCTGGGCTCACGTGAGTCCGCGGGAGGAGGTCTGGACCTGCTGCACTGCCCAGGTCCCCCTTTCCCAAGGCACGGAAGGAGGGCGGGAGGCCCAAGAGCCGTGACTTTGCGGGGACGTTGGGAGCAGAGCGGCGCGGTGGGGCTGGACGCAGAGGGGTGGGGGCTCTTGTGGGGGGAAGGCTGGGAAGCGAGGTGGGGACAGGGCGGTTTGGGGCAAGCCGGGGCAGGGTGGGACAAGATGGGACAGGAAGATAGGGGGTTAGGGAGCCGTGGTATGGGGGCAGGCAGCAGGAGAGAACCCTGAGCCGGGCGGGGGGGTGGCAGGATGGGGGGTGACTTTCCCCTCACCTTAATGGAGAAGACGAGCGCGATGAAGCCAAGGCAGAAGGGGTTGCAGAACATGGCATTGAAGAAGGACCAGAGCACAAAGTCCTGGGGGTTGGGGCTGGGCTGTGGCTGAACAGAAGCCGTGATGGTGGGGCTGAAGGTGGTGGCCGGGGAACCTGCCTCATTCTTGCCGTAGGGCTGCATGTTGATGCTGACGGTCTGCGGGAAGTTCTCCATGGCAGCCTGGCACCAGCAAAGAGCTGGGGCACAGGTTCCCCGGGCTAGTTATAGGCAAGAGGAAGGGTTTGCCAGGGTGGGGCCACCTGGCCTGATGCCATGCAGGTCACTGGGGCAGGTGCACCAGGTCTCTGGGGGACGGGCTGTGGGGAGGTGGAGGGTGGCCTCCCCCCCGGTGGGCTGGGGGCTTAGGGCCAGGCAGTGGGCAGAGCCGCAGCCCAGGCATGGTCTGGGGGGCAGGTGGAGGGGGTTTCCTACGGGTTGGGTGATGCCACCAGGTGGCATCTCGCCTGTTTCTCTGCTTTTTGCCCTCTCGGGCTGATAGGCAATTTCTGCCTGGAGCAGGTCAGGGCAGAAGCATGCCACTGGGGTTACTCTGTTGTAGCAGGGACATGTGGCATGGGAGGACAATGGGGGGACATACTGCCGGTGGGGGGGCAGCCACCAGCCCCCCCAAAACCCCCTCCCTAGCTGCAAACCACCGCCAAGGGCTTGATCCCCATCAACAGAGGCTAAAGCCAACAGCACTGGCTGCATTTGCATGTTGGGTTTTGAGGGTTTTCTTCTCCCTTTGGTTTTGTCATCCATGATGACATCTTGCAGCCATGATGATGTCTGGTGGCTGCCCAAAAAAAATTGAGGGGTGGAAAAAAAGAAAGACGAAAGCAGCAGGCAGGTAAAAACCATCTAAAGCAAAAAAAACACCAATGCACAGAGCTATAAACTATGCTGGTTTTGCAAACATGTGATGGGTTCCTGGAAGCTGAGTGAGAGGCTGATAAAGGGAAACCCTGCCTTGATGTTTTCCTGGAAAATGGGATTTTACCTGTTCAGGAAGAGCAGAGGCTTTGTGCCAGGAGGAGGGCAAAGGCCTTTATCACCTGTGCTCGCTGCCGCTTGGGTTTTCTGGCCATGCCAGCAATCTGGGCGCAGATCTGAAAGTCCCAGCCCCTGACATCACTTGTCACAAACCCACAGGAAACTGAAGTTTGTTTGGGTTTTTTCCTCAGCTACTTCCATAGTGGTGCAGGGGCTGCTTGTTGAGGTTAATGAAGTTCGTTAGGTCGTGGTGATAATTAAGGAATCGCTGTGGGAAGGAGGGAGGCTGGTGGGGATGGGCAAGGTGATGGATGGAGGAGGGCTCGGTCTCAGTGAGGATTTCAGGGGAGTGTTTGCACTCCAGCCCGAATGCCTGATGTAGGGTGCTGCTGAAGAGCTGCTTGCATGAACACAGTGGGGGGGGTCCTCATTTTGGCGTTCTGGGGTCCCTCCACAGGGCACCACCTGCTTCTGCAGCTCGTGTGGAGGCGAAGGGACCGGCAGTATCAGGATGCTGGGGGCAACTGGCAGCTGCGAGGGCTGAGCACAGCCAGTTCGATCCTTGTCTGTCATTTCCGAGTGTCTGGCTAAAGATGCCATTTCCCACAAACCCGCAGCACAAGTGGGATTCCAGCCCATGTGTCACTGACCCACCACCCACTGAAATTCCCACCTCTCTGCCTGCATTTCTGGCTTTTTCATTTATTTGCACCTAAATAAACAGGATGACAGAAAGCAGAGAGACAAAGTTTAGCCCACGTTGCTGCTGCAGCTGCCAGGTGCCTCCGCCTGGCCCCGCTTCCCCACACGCCCCCGGCCCCTGGGGAGGTGGTTTAGTCCCTGAGGATGCTGGTAAGTGGGGCTGGAGTTAAGGGGGTGTGCTGGGTGATGGCTTTTGGTGCAAGTGCCGGAGAAAGGGTGCAAGAAAGTGAAACCCTGGGGTGGTGGGTGGCTTTTGCATGCCTGGAGGGAAGGGTGTGCAAGGCAAAGGTGGGACCATTGCGACTGCGGGAGGCTCGCTCGGCTGGGCTGAGAGCGGCTGGCTGGGTTATGCTGCGCGCCGAGGGCCGGCGTGGGTCCCACCGCTCGCTCGGTTCTCGCTTCTGGCAGCGTAGCCAGGAGTTCAAGGGCTTGGTGGCTGCTTGCCAGCATCCTGAAGCAATTTCTGGAAGAGCGCAGACAGGCTGTTCTCATCCTCAGAGCGCTGCTGTCCTGCTCCTCCCTGCTGTGGGGTGGCAGCCCCTGAATTGCGTGGATTTACCCCAGAAAAAGGGCTTTGCCCTCCCTGCTTTCAATGACCCCCTGTGCCTGCTGTCCCACCTGCGCTGGTTTGGATGGGATAGAGTTAAATTTGTTTGTAGTGGCCAGACCGGGGCTGTGGTTTGGATTTGTGCTGGAAACAATGCTGATAACCCAGGGGAATTTCCATTCCTGCTGAGCAGGGCTTGCCCAGAGCCACGGCCTTTCCTGCCCCTCACCCACCCCACCGGTGAGGGGCTGGGGGCACACGGCCGGGACAGTGATCCCAGCTGACCCCAGGGCTGTCCCACGCCACACGGCGTCACGCTCAGCGCATGGAGCTGGGGGGAGAAGGAGGAAGGGGGACACTGGGATTGATGGCGTTTGTCTTCCCAAGTCACCGTTAGGCGTGATGGAGCCCTGCTGTCCTGGAGATGGCTGAGCCCCCTCCTGCCCGGGGGAGGTAGAGAATGAGTTCCTCACTTTGCTTTGCTTGTGTGCGTGGCTTTTGCTCTCCCTATTAAACTGTCTTTATCGCAACCCGGGAGCTTTCTCACTTTTACCCTCCTGACTCTCCCCAGTCGCACTGGGCGGGAGCGAGCAAGCAGCTCCATGGAGCTTAGCTGCCGGCTGGGTTAAACCACGACACCCCCCTCACTTCCTCAAGGCACCCACCAGGACCCGGTGCCGAGGTGCATCGCCCCGCTGAAAAACCCCAGTTGCCCTCTGGGGAGGCGTGGGAGGGTTTTGGGGTGGTGTGGAGCTTGAGGAGCTGCTTCACCCTGACTCCACCCCGCTCCTGACAGGGTCATTGGACTGGGACTGCCCTGGTGTGTTTTCGGCTGCAGAGCATCCTTAGGAAGACGTGCCCCAGGGTTTTTTGCATTGTGTTGGCTGATTGAGGAGGGGGGAAGAGCTCCTGGGGGTATGTGGTGAGCCTGCATCCCTGTGCCAGCCCAGCTGGGCACCAAACCCTCCCCCCCGGGCAGGGATGTGCCGTGAGGGATTTGAGCAGAACAAGGCTGGATCCTGCTCCGGCCAGGGTCGGGGAGAACGTGGGACGAGGAAGGAGCACGCAGGAGCAGGTGTGATCCAGCACACCTAGCAGTACGCTGCCAACCCCTCGTATAATGGGACGTGGCTGTTCGCAGCGCTGTAACGAAGCAGACAAGAGCCTGAAAGGTCAGGACGATGTTTTTGAGCAGGGGTTCAAAAAACCCTTTTAAAAAACATCTCGAACCCTGCAGCTGGATGGGAATGTTTGATCTGGTAACCTGCTGGCAGGTATGTCAGTGGCCTGTGAGCTGGGTGGGCGGCGAGCAGCCCCATTTGCAATTGGGAGCACGTGCTTATTTGCTCTTAAGGAAAGAAGCGGAGGAACATATGATTCACCAGGAGGTTGGTGCCAGGGATGCTGCAACAAATAACTGTTGTGTTTTGCGGGCGGGATTTCTGACATTTTACTCATGAGCGCAGCTTCTTGGCAGGAGCCTGCTGTTCTTGGGGAGAGGAAAAAAATTTTAAAAAGGCTTTTTTTTTTCCCCCCATCCTCGCGGGGCCCCAACCCCGAGGACCTGAGCCTGCCGTGGGCGAAGAGTGCAAAGGCTTCCAGCAAGCTGGGGAAAAGGAAAAGGCAGGCCAACTGCATTCTTGAACCTCTGCCAGATGGGCTCCAGCCAGGGTTTTTCATGGGGTCTTGCCCGGGTCACTTTGGACGCCACCAAAGCCAGGCAGCGGAGTGCCATGTGCCAGCAGGGTTGCTGCCTGCTTCCCAGCCAGCCCTTACGCCGAGGCGGCGGGGATGGCTGGCGCGAAGGCTTGATGCTGAAAAAGCTTTGCGGGGGAGGGGGGGGGGGGTCGCCATCTTTCACCCCAAAAGCAGCCCTGCCTGGCTGGCGTCCCCATCGCCCAGTGGTCCCAGTGCCACTCCATCTCTCAGGGCTGAGCCGTACGGCTCTGTCCTGCAGCAAGGCGATTTGGGATGGAGCCACACCACCCACAGCTTCCTCCTGGAAGCCTCTCCAGGCCCTGCTGCCCCGCGCACGGCTGCAGAGTCACGTTCGAGCTCATCTTTGCACAGCGCTCCCCCCCTCCCCAACATAAAGCTTGCTGTCAGCTCCGCTTGCTCCTACCCTCCTCCTGAGGGTTGGTGAGGGTGGGGGTGCTCCTGCTGACACCCCGGCAAAGATGAGGTGCTACCCACATCCTTGGGGTGAGCCTTACAAGCACTTTGCAGCCCATAAGGGATGCCTCTGCCCCAGGAGTACATGGGTTCACTGAGCCCAGTGCATCCTTGAGCATCATCTCTGTGATGCTCCGTGCCAAGGGACAATTCCCCCCTCCACGTGCGTCCTGAGGGCGGACAATGCCATTTCTCAGCCAGCCAAGCTGGGGCGGCGGGACCCCGAACCACCCCCTGCCAAAATGAAACAGAGCCGTGGCAAAAGTGAAAGAAACCTTTATTTGAACCTTGTTTCCTCTAACGAGGCACTGCTGCTTAGTGGCACTTGGGGCTACAAAATCAGAGTGAAGCAGCAAGCAGAGAAGCACGCTCTTTCCCTTTGCTACAACCAGTTTTTGGGTGCTCGGCTCCTGCCAGCAGAGAGGTGTCTCCAGGCTCTTCCAGGAAGATCAACGAGGCTGGCCATCAGAGAAGGCTCCTCAGGGGCTTTGAGCAGTGAGGAAAGCAGGGCAGGACCCCAGCGGGCTCTGGGGGGCCATATGGAGGACATCGCCCACCAGCTCCAAGGGGTGACAGGGGCTCCCTAGCAGATGTAGGGCGGATGGTCTGCCCACGGAGCAAGGGGAGGGCTAAGTGGGACCAAGGAAGGAGTGATGCTCTGGCTCGTGGTTGAAGAGTCTGACCGTGTTGATGGTGCCGCTAACGATCAGGGCGATGATGGTGATGACGAGGGCGATGAGGAAGATGTTGAGCAGCTGGGCGGTGATGTTCAGGTACTTGGCAGTGGAGCCGTAGCTGCGTGCCCCGCTGGAGTCGCCGAGGACTTTGCGGTCCCTGGACTGGGGGGAGGCAGAGGGGACAGTCAGTGGGGTAGGGGGGAGCCAGTGGAGGGGGACACCCCAGGGGGCTTCAGGCTGCAGCTGGGTGGGAGAGGTGCTGGAGGGGCTGTGCAAGCCTGAGCTGCCACACTGGGCTGTGCTCCCCCTGTAACACCAGCAGTACCCCGGGGTGCCCCCACCGCCCCAAAACTCTGCCTTCTCCAGAGCTTCCAGCCAGGGATCTGTGGGGGCAGGGGTCTATGGAGTGGGGGCTTTGTGGGGTCCATTGGGCACCCTCAGGTTTGGTGCTCTTTGAGGTCTGCGGTGCTGCCTGGGGTTGGGGGCTCCCTGGGGTCCATGGGGGTCCTGGCTTGGCGGCTCTGTGGGGTGCTTTGGGCACCCCAAAGTGGTGGTCTTTGAGGCCCACGGGTCTCCCTGGGGTCAGGGGCTCAGTGGGCTCCATGGGGGCTCTGTGGTGTCCATGGGGCACCCCGGTGTGGGGCCTCAGTGGGGTCCCCAGGAATCCCTGACTTTGGGGGCTCTGTGGGGTCCCTGGGGCACCCCAGGATTGGGGGTCTGTGGGGCCCACGGGTCTCCCTGAGGTGAGGGACTCTGTGGGACCCCTGGGGCACCCCAGGGTGGGACTCAGTGGGGTCCCCGGGGCCACCCCCACCCCACCGGGCAGGCCGCGGCCGGGTTCCCCCCGCCCTCTCGCCGCCCCCCCGGCCCCCCGCCGGTGGGACCCCCCCACCTTCACGGAGAAGACGAGAGCCATGAGGCCCAGGCAGCAGACGTTGGCGTAGAGCATCGTGCAGAGGGACCAGGCGAGGTGGTCGCGGGGAGGGGGCGGCGGCGGCGGCTCCACCGACACGACGGTGCTCCGCGGCAGCCCCTCCGCGTCCAGCTGCTCCAAGTCCAGCCCCTCGGCCAGCGGCTCGTAGGGCGGCAGCCGGGGTCCGAGCGAGAGCGGCCGCTCCATCCCGGCGGGCTCGGGCTCGGGCGGCGGGGGGAGGCGGCGGGGGGAGGCGGGCGCCCGGCTGCGGTTTCGTTTACCCGATGCCGAGGACGGGGCGGGGCCCGGCACCCCCCCTCCCCCCCCCCCAACCGGGGCGACACCCCGCCTGTCTCCCGGGGCTGGGCTCGGCGGGGGGGGGCAGCTTTCGGTTCGTGCTGGGGCCGTGGCGGTGGTGCCGGGATGCCGTCGCTCCTTGCGACGTTAAACCACGTCCTGGCCCAGAGGAACCGCGGGTGGGGGCTGCGGTGGAAATGCCCTTAAATTACTGTAGCCGGGATCCGAGTTGCGTGTCCTGGGGATTCCTGTAGCGGGAACCAGCGACCCGCCGGCGGAGAAGCCGTACAAGCAGCAGGAGTGCCGCAGTGACCCGGCCTGCGTGGGCGGCCGTGCCCCTTCCTCCACGCAGCACCCCACCTCTCCCGTCCCCAGCGACCCCCGTGGGAGATGGAGCCCGAAGCCACGGGCCCCCCCGCAGGCACCCACCTCTCCCGTCCCCAGCGACCCCCGTGGGAGATGGAGCCCGAAGCCACGGGCCCCCCCGCAGGCACCCACCTCTCCCGTCCCCAGCGACCCCCGTGGGAGATGGAGCCCGAAGCCACGGGCCCCCCCGCAGCACCCACCTCTCCCGTCCCCAGCGACCCCCGTGGGAGATGGAGCCCGAAGCCACGGGCCCCCCCGCAGCACCCACCTCTCCCGTCCCCAGCGATCCCCGTGAGAGATGGAGCCCGAAGCCACGGGCCCAGTGGACATTTTGTGGACATTTTACAGACACTTTATGGGGGGAGGGGGGCCCACAGACTGAGAGGATGATATCTGTGTATTATATCAAAGGATGGGAATGGAGGGGTTTAATGAGGATAGTGTGGGGCCTGAGCATGATGTAAATGATACGGAATAAGGGATGGAGAATGCACTCATTTTGGCTGGGGTAGAGTAAATTTTCTTCATAGTAACAACTTTTGTCACTTTTAGCCTTCCAGTTCTCTCCCCCGTCCCACCAGGGGAGACCAAGCGAGTGGCTGTGTGGGCTTAGTTGCCAGCTGGGGTTAAACCACGACACCCCTTCTTTTCCCCCTTCTTTCTTTGTTCCCCTCTTTCCTTGCCCCCTTATTTTCCGTTTTCTTTACTCCTTTCTTTGCCTCCTTTCTTTGTCCCCTTCTTTCCGTGTCCCCCTTTTCCCTTGTCCCCTTCTTTGCCTCCTTTTTTGCTCCCTTCTTTCTTTGTCCCCTTCTTTCTTCATCCCCTTTGCCTTCTTTTTCACCCCCTTGTTTCCCCCCTTCTTTCTTTACCTCGTTCTTTCCCCCTTTGTTGCCCCATTCTTTCCTTGTCCCCTCTTTACCCCCTTCTTTGTCCCCTTCTCTCCCTGTCCCTTTGCCCCCTCCCGGGGTGGCCATCTGGGCTCAACTGCGAGCATTGAGGGGTGCTTGGTGAAGAAACCCTAATGAAGGTCCCTGCTGCACGGCACTGGGAACCCCCTTTTCCTGCCCCGCTTTCAGCCCCAAACCCCAGCTCCCCGCTGCCGGCAGTTTGGATTTTCGGTGTGTGCAAGTAGTCGAGGCTGATGGGATACAACTTCACAGCCCCTAAAATTTCTGGCTCCATTGAGGACAAAAGCCTTTGGCGGAAAAGCCCTGGCTGGGATTAGCATCCCTTTGCCACTCCCCTAATTTTCTGGAGGGGGATTCTTCCCGGAAACCTCCTCAAGGCAGGGCTGAGACATCGCTGGCACAGGAAGGAGGATGTTATACAAAGGCTTGGGCTTGTGCCTGCCTGCAAATTCCCCGAAATCCTGCTGGTGGGGGTGGGAGAGCGGCTGGGGCAGCACGGGACAGGCTGCGGCTGGCTGTGTGCTCATCCCCTCTGGCTCTGTCACCTCTAAGGCAGCCCTCCATAGGGCCCAAGCACCCACGAACAAACGCCACTCCTGTGGAGGGACCCAAGCTTGCCTCCGACTCCGTCCCCCACAAATATGGGGTGAGGCCGAAGGTGCCACTTGTTGGGGACACCATGAAAAGCCCCATGCTGCCTGCCTGTGGTCCCCGGGGCACCATCCCCCTTATGAACATTCCCTTCCCTGCTACGCCTACCGGCTTTTATAGTATGACAGTGTATTAACGTTGTTAATATGCCTTAATTCACATTATACACTGTAATATAAGGGGGTAATAAAATTTTACTGGCAACTCCGGGATTGTTCATGCTTGACTAAAACAAACGAAACGCCAGCTGAGCCCTGGAAGGACGGACTTTGCTTCTCAGAAGCTTCAAGCTGTCCATAAAGGACACCCTGGGACAACCAAGATCACGCCGGCGTCCTAGCACCTCCGACATGTCTTTGAAACTCTCCCAGCGTCGGCTGGTGTCACAGATCAGTAACTCAAGGAAGGCTGGCTGCAGGGGCATCTGGATCGGTCGACAAGCAGCAGGAATGCTGCAAAACTATAGCTGCTTTGCAAACTTTGACTGTGATTAATAACTCGTAGCGTGGGCGCTAGTGGTTAGTCACATCGCCTTGTACCAGACAACCGAAGGGTGTAAGAACCCTGCGCAAAGCCACATTCGGGGTGCCCCGATTTGGCTGGGACTCCTCATGTGCATGAATACTTGCTCTTGTAATTCTGTACGTTGTGTCCCAGCCTCTCTCCTTGGTTGGCATGGGCCAGCTGCAAAGTTTTCGGGACACCCCACCAGCATTCCTAAAGCTCCCAATCCCCACAGGGCCGCTGGCAGAGCGGGAGGCTGAACTTCAGGCCCGTGGATGAAGGCCCGGCAGACAGCCATACCCTGACCTGTGGCCTCCCGCTCCCTTTGCTGGAGAGGTGTAAAAATTGAGGGAAATAACAGCTTAATTTCCCTGGGTTCAGCTCTTCGGCATCTGTTGGAAGAGCCTTCTGCAGAGGCCCCCTTCATCCTGCCCTCCTCTTCCTCCTGTCTGGGGCAGCCCTGCAAGCCGCCGGCTGCCCCAGCCCGCTGTAGGGCTCGGTGGGTGTTCGCTTCCTAATGAGGACTGAGCCTCCCGCTCTGCAGCTTTTCCTGCCTGTTTGTCAAAATTGGGCTTAATTACGAGCTAATTAACCTTCCACATCTGTAGGGGGCTGAGCCGGGGAAACACAAACCAGAGCACTGGTGCCCTCTAGTTTTCCCAGCTGTGAATGCATTTTTTCTCTAATAACTGATTTCTAGTGTGTTTTTGTTTCAGCCCCAAGCTGCAGCAAGGAGGAGCTGCTGCCTCAGCTTGTGGAGCGAGAAAGGAGGGGAAGAGAAAAAAAAAATCATTGGATGTTTTTCACCAGCCGGTGCAGCGGTGAAGTGAGTTGTGGCTGGTCTCAGCCAGGCTGAGCACAGGAGGCCGGGGGGGGTGCAGGGCCGTGGCCCCCAGGAGCAGCACTGACCAGCAGCTCCTTCAAGGTGGCACAGTCCGAAACCCTCCGTCAGCGAGGCCTTGGTTGCTGCCGGTATAATTAAGTCTTATTGTTAATTACTATTAGGCTTTGCATGGAGCGAGCTGCAGCCCTCGCGCTTCCAGATGGCCCGGCCAGCAGAAGTGGCCTCGGCCCCGGGGGTCCCTGCACCCGGCAAGGGGGATCCCTGCACCCAGCGTAGACGATCCTGGGGATCCCAGCACCTGCCCCTATGGGATCCCTACACCCAACGAGGGGAGATGTGGCAGATCCCTGCACCCCACGACAGGGGATCCCAGGGATCCCTGCACGCGCCCCCCCATGGGATCCCTGCACCCGCCCCCATGGGATCCCTGCACTCCGGGAAGGGGGATCGGGGGACCCTCGCGCCGGTAAGGGGGGATCCCGCCCCCCCCCGCGGACCGGACCGGGCCCCACAGCCCCCTGCCGCGGCCGCGCGGGAACCTACTATCGGCGCCGCGGGGGGGAGAGGTCGGGGGGGGGCGGCCGCGCCGAGGCCCGCGCCCAACCGTCTTGCCGGTCCCCCCGGGCCCGCGACACGCAGAGCGCTTGTTCTCCCGCCCCGCCGCCGATCCGCGCCCCCGCCGCGCAGGGACGGGGACGGGAACGGGAACGGGGTCGGGGACACGGTGCGCTCCCCCCCGCGCCCCGCATGGCCTCGCCCGCGGCGCCTCGCGGGGATGCCGGCCCGTTGGCGTGGAGACGCGCGGCGCCTCCGCGGGCTCCTCCCCCGGGGAGCGCCCATTGGCGGCGGTCCCGCAGCGGCCGCCTCGCGATTGGCGGGCGGTGCCGTCGCTCGGGCCGAGGGGGCGTGGCGGCAGCGCCCTCCGCTCCCGCCGCGGCCCCGCTCATTCATTCCCCCACCCGCGGGTGCCGGCGCGACGGGGCGGCGGCGATGCACCGGGCGGCCGGGGGCCACCGCGCCGAGCCGCGCCGCCGCCCCGCTGCCCTCGCAGCCGGCCCGTAGCGGAGCGGGCTGGGCGGGCGGGGGGCCCGATGGGCCGGGGCTAGGCCGGCGGCGGCGGGGGCGATGCGGGCGGCAGGATGCCGCGGCTCCCGGTGAAGAAGCTCCGGAAGCAGCTGAAGCTGCTGCTGTTGCTGGTGCTGCTCACCTTCGCCGTCTGGTTCACCTACCTCCACATCAGCCTGGTGCGCCAGGGCCGCGCCCTGCGCCTCCCCTTCGCCTACGGCAGAGGTAACCGGGGCGGGGGGAGGCGGGTGACCCACCCCACCCCACCCCACCCCACCCCACCCCACCCCACCCCACCCCACTAACCGGGGGCAGCGCCAGGGCGCCCCCCCGACCGCCATCACCCCTCGGTGCGACGCCTCGGTGGGTTTTGGGGGTGTGCCCCCCACCGCGCTGGGCCTTCAGAGCAACCCCCCGGCTCCGCTCCCACCCAGCACCCGCAGGGGTGGGACCCCGCACCCCCCGTCCCAGCGGGGGTTTTCCATCCTGCATCGCCCAGGCGGGTTTGGGGAGAGCGGGACCCCACCACGGGCACCTCGGCGCCGCGCCCCGGCATTGCAGCTTCAGGGACTGGGATGACCGGAGGAGACCCTGGAGACAGCCCCAAACCGGGCGGGGGTTTGGTATTCCCTCCCTCGAGCGGCTCCATCCTCATTTTTCCGCCCGCCACTTTGGCTGCGATGACAAAGAAGGCCATTTATAGCCGCTCTTCGCTGCCTGGAAGGGACCAAACCAACCCTCCCTGCCTCTCCCAGCACTTTCTCAGCCTGTACTTCTCTATCGGAAAAACAACATCCTTCCCGCTCCCACCCTCGGCCGGGGGTGCGATCCGGGGCGCTCCGGGGGGGCAGGTGCTGGTGCTCGCCCTACGGTTCAGCTTCGTGGTTAATTGCTCCCGGTTTTGCCCTTGCAGACCTCGCTGGGCTGCTCGGGTGGTGTAAAACGGCACGAAATATTGGCGGGTGAAACTTGAGCTCTAACGTTTCTGTTTGGATTGAACTCGCCTATTGGTTTTTGTCCTTAAAAAATTAGTAAGAAATGAGAGTTAGTGCTTATTTAGGCAAGAAATGGCTTTCCTGAGCAGGTCAGAGCAGCTCTGGAGGCTGGTGAAGCCTCTCAGCTCACAAACCCAAAGTTTCCGACTGTAGCAGCAGCATGATCCTGCAAATTTTTGGGCCTTACGGTAAAATCGGGGAAATTGGGATAATGCTAATAAGAGAAGCAGGAAATGAGGCTGGCTGTTCATAGCCTCAAAGGAGCAGCTACGGGGAGGCTGCGCTGCTTATTTTCTTTTCTCCGCTGCAGGGTCGTGCTCGATGGAAAAGCCACAAGTTACAGAAGTCTAACAGTGAGCGGCTGCCCTGTGTCTCTGCGATTGTCCTGGTGTTAAGGAGGGCCGAGCCCTCCTTTCAGGACCAGCAGCCTCGGGCTGGGGGGAGATGGTGTGGGGTTGCAGGCCCTGCCGAGGGCTGGCTGTGAAAACCACGGGTTGGGGGTCCCTCCGGGTGCTGGGATGCAGCGGCATGAGGGGGAGACAAGGTTTTGCTCTGCGGCTTCGTCTGGGGAGGATGCACAGAGCGATGCCCCCATGCTGGCGAGCAAGCGCCTTCCCTGGGTGTGTTTTTAGGTGCTGAACTGGTGGGTGCCTGTTCCTGCTGTCTCCCACCTCCTCCCTACGTGCCCTGCATCCCAGCCTGCCCCTCAGGGTGCTCCGAGGGGGGGCCGTAGGGTTTGCTATAGCACTGAGGAGATGCGCAGCCCTGCTCTGGTTTGCAGTGGGGAAACCCTGCGGCTGCGGCGCAGCTGAATGGCTGTGAGCTGGGGGGCGGTCGGCCTGTGGCTTTGGGGGAGAAGGGGGTCCACGGGAGGTGGGGATGTGTGGTGGGTGGGGATGGTGCGGGGGGATTGCGGCTTGGGAGGTGCCGGGCGAGGACTGTGCTCCGGCAGTGTTTTCCACTGGTCTGATGATGGGGTTTGGATTTGCCCCATGCCATGGGGAGCACGGGCATCTTTGGGGTGCGGCGAGGTGTGTGCTTCCCCAGGGGAGCCTGGACCTCTCTTGGGCTGGATCATGCCCCTCTCTGCTGACCAGGGCCGGACTCTGGGGAGACACTGCTCCTTGCACTGGGATTTTCCAATCGGTGCCTAAAGCCTGTGTGAACATGTGGCAAAGCTGGAGTTTAGGTCCCAGTGAGCCTTTTAGTTTTTTTCCTCAAGTGAGGTGATGGAGAGGGGTCGGGTGGAGGCTGAGGAAGGGATTCATCCACACGTAGATGGACCCTCAGCCGGCTGCTGCAACCCAGGAGCGAGCTGGAGTGGGAGAGCCAGGGAGCGAGCTGTTTTAGTTGGAAAAATATTGAATGGAATAAAAAAATATATCCAAGGGGAAAAAACTGTATTCAAGAAAAGGCTTGATGTGAGAGTTTTGAGTGGAGAGGGAAGGGTTTGGGGCTGAGACTGGGAAGAGCTGAAAGGCAGAGCTGTGCTTGAGGGGGACTCCGGGGCAGCCCCCCTCTACCCGGAGATATTTTCCCCCTCCACCTCACTTGCACTGAAGCCGCCTTTGTGTCATGCTGGGGGGAAAATCTTGCTTCCCGTGGCCACTGGTGTCCCACCGCAGTGGGGATAGGGTTTGCTCTTCTCCACGTCCCAGCTCTTGCAGGCGACATGCCCAAGCCAGCGGTGGAGCACAGCTGTTGGCATGCATTGCGTGTTCCCAGCAGAAAGCAGCTGGTACCCGATATTCCCTGGGGCTTAGCGGGTGTCCCTGGGCTGGAGCGAGCAGGCTGGGGGGGGGGGAGTGTGTGTCACCGTGCCCTCCTGGCTCAGGTGTCTCCTTCCTTCCCCATCTGTTTGGCCATAGGGTCTCTCACCAGCTGGGACCCTGCTGCGGGGAGCTCTGGTGTGTCCTGGTCCCAGATCCCTTAGGGATGGGGGGGACACTTGTCTCTGGAGGGGGAGAGGTGGCGGGGAAGGATGCAGGGCTCAACAGCATCACCACAAGGGTCTGTGCACCAAAACACATCTGAGATTTGGAGATGGCTTTTTTTGGCCTCTGTGAGCCAAAACCTGTCTGCCTCCTGCTGAGGATGCTGCCTGGCTTGCGTCAGCTGGCGAAGGATGTATGAAAAAAAAAAGGTTAATTACTCATTAAATGAAGTGTCACCAAGCAGATGTACTTTCTGGAGGCTGAAGGTGCAGGGCACGAGGCTTTTGGGTAGCTTGAGGGGGTGTAAGGTGGGGAGGACCAGGCTAAGTGGCAGTGGTGGGTTCGGCACATGTCGAGGAGCACAGCGAAGGTGTGGGGGGATTATTCAGGGGGTACCTGTGTCCCCTCGGCCCAGCTGGTGGTTACATGTGGAACTGGAGCACCTGGGGAGTTGACTGGGAACCGTGCTGGTGCTATGTCCCTGATAAAATAACCCCCCTTTTCTTACCTTCTACAAGTAGATAATTACCCTTCTCTGCCTAATTGAACACACAGATTCCTCATCTGAAATAATGAGGCCATTACTGTGTTCTCCCGGCTGGAAACCGCTCTGAGTCAATGGGGTGGAAACACTGGCGTGCCAGGTGGAAAGGGAAAAAAGAGGGAGGGGGGGAAGGAAGAAGGGGATAAAAAATTACAGTAAAAATCTAAAATGGCCCTTAGCAGGGGCGCAGGGCCGGTCCTCCTCCCTTGGCAGCCATCTCGCCCGGGCAGTGATTTAGCACATGGGGCATTGCTGGGAACCAGGTTTCAGGAGGGTTTTGTGGCTGGGGGAGCGCAGGATGTGTGCTGGAGGGGGCAAGGAGGATGCTAAAGCCAGTCACGGCTGAAGTGGGGCTGTCTGGGGAGCAAAACCCAGCTGGGCTTCTTGATACCCACAGGACGCGGCACAGCCTGGGTCTGGCTGCGTGCATCCTCGTGAACTTTGGAAGAAGAGCTGCTGGCGTGCGGGAGCAGGGGCTGCCCCTCTGCCGTGGTCCAGAGGGCTCCCAGAAATGCTCTGAGCCAGAGGCAGTGGTGGGTTGGATGCTCTGTGTTCGGCTCAGCCCGTCGCTGCCTGCAGAGCCTTGCCCTTGCCTGTCCCTCCCTGGGGACCTGTCCTTTGGGGTCGCGCACATAGGGAGAGCAGGGGGGCTTGGGACGACACACAGCAGCGTTTTCCCCACAGGGGATAACACATCTCTTTTGAACGGAGTGGATGTGATGTATCCTTTGATTTTAATTGGGAGGCTGAAATGCTGCAAACAGCGGTGGGTTTCATGCCTTTTGTCAGGGAACCGGGAGCAGGTAGGGAAGAGGATGAGAAATAGCCCTTTGAAGAGGAAGGGCAGTCAGGTTTGCGAGGAGGCTGGGTGCTGCTTTTCTGTCTCTTGGCATTGCCCCCCTCCTATCCCTGCTAGAAAAGGCTGCTTTCCCCAGACCAGCTCCCCCTCGGCGTGGGGTACAGGTGCCAGGGCAAACTGGGTCCATCCCTGCTGCAGGGGCTGGGGGGGTGGGCTGATGTGGGTGTCCTTGGGACCCTTCCTCTGGCCAGGAAGCCCTGCAGCCCTTGTCTTCCTTGCTGGGCTGTGGCCTGGTTTGCCCTGGGCTCCTTGCCCTGCTTCTCTCAGGTGCCCCGCTGCCCTGAATGGGCTCTTTGTCACGGCACTGGACCTGCCAAGAGCGAGCCGGATGGATGGACAAGCGAGCCCTGTCCTTCGGTTGGGAGGGGCTGTGAGCGTCTCAGGGCTTTTTGGCAGGTGATGGGGGAGAAGTATGGGAAAAATTTGGCAAGTGCCTGTTTTTGGGTCGTTCAAAGGCAAAAATTTGGCTATTCAAAGGCACGACTGGCTTTGAACCACCCGCAGCAGAACCCCTCCCCAGCCTGGCTGCGACCCGGTCCCCAGAAAAGTCCCTTGAAGCCAGGTGGTGGAGGAGGTGGGGAATTGCAGGGCTTGATAGTGAAGTGGAAACAAATGGGTTACGCCAGGGTAATTTATCCGTAACTCTGCCCTCCTGCTGCTGGTTGCTGCAGCTCTGCTGGGTGCTGGTTTGGGGGGGGCTGAGGGCTTGCTGTGATGCGCCCCAGGAGCATGATGGGCCTTGATCCTGTCTCTGCTCAGGCCACCTGTCCCTGGGGTCGTGGTGGGCTGGAGTGACAGTGTGGGGACCCTGAGCTGGGCTTGGCTGTGGGGGCTCAGTGTCAGAGCCGGTCCCCTTGCCTGCAGCTGTGACCAGTAAGGCAGGGCGTGGGGGGAGCCTGGATGTGACCCCCTACCCAGGGCTTTATACCCCTGGCCCTGGATCCTGCTCCCTCTGCCTGATGTATTCAGGTGCGGGGCGGTGGAGGGTGGGAGCTGATCCCTGGGGACTCGCCCTGCGTGCCCCAGGATTTCTGGCACTGAGCATGTGATGGCAGGAGCAGGGACCCCTAGAAAGGGGTGCTTCGCCCTTTGCTTTGCCCTTCTGGGGGCTGCGCAGTCCCTCCCCAGGGAAAGGATGCTGCGGGTGTGTTTGTTGCTCCGGTCTCTGCAGAAACCCTGGGCGGAGGGGATGGTTTTGGCACGTGTGTGTCTGTGTGGGGGTGGGTCAGCAGGTCCTGCTGGACCTTGGTGATGGCAGAACAAGAGAGCAAAGCGCTCTGTCCCTTCGTCGCTACTCAGCCATGGAGGCTCTTCCAAGTCCTGGCAGCTTAAGTCCTTTTAAAAACATGAAAAAAAAAAAAAAGACATAAAACACCCTGATAAAAAAATATTCCCCATCCCCTTTAATGTGGGTATTTGTGGCTTTGGCATCAAAGAGGCGATGGAGGGAGCGAGGCGGCGGAGGCAAGGTGAGGAGCAGGAGGGTCCTGGTGTGCCGGGACCGGTGGCGCGGTGCAGAGGAGTCCTGTCCCGCAGCCGGCTGCCTCGGTGCCCTCGGAGCCCGTGACGGCACCGGGCACGGCACTGCTCCGGCAGCGGGTGCTTCGGTGGCCATGGATGTGCTGGCAGGTGCTGCTGGTTACCCGCGAGGGCAGCTCGGTGGGTGATGCACGTCGACTGCTGCTGTCGCGTGCAGCTTGCCCTGGCCTGGCGGCTGCGCGGGCCAGGGCAGGGATGCTGGCTTTTCGTTAGGAAAACGCTCTGCTCTGAAGGCGTAGCTGCTGTACATCTGGAGGTGCTCAGGGACAGCAAAACGCTTTCCGCACCCCGCAGTATGGGCTTTTTCCCAAGCACCGGGAGCCCTTTGCGTTGGTGCCTGTGGAGCTTTATCCTTCCAGCGCCGCTGTGAGCCTCCCCTCCATCCCCTCCCGCTCCATGCGGCAGCCAGGCCTCTCCGGAGCTGCTCTTTGGGAGGGGACGAGCAGCCGCCCCAGGGATCGGTGGCTGGTTGCCTTGGCAATGGCAGGACCAAGGGATTTCAGCTGGGCAGGGAGACGGTGGGAGCCGCTGCTGACTGTGGGGGCCTCACCAGTGTGACGTGCAGGAGGGTTTTGGGGAGGGGGGAGGCCGAACAGGAGCGGATGGTCCCTGCAGAGGGGTAGAGCTCAGCTGGATTTGCTGCCA
The DNA here is from genome assembly GCF_949628215.1 of Phalacrocorax aristotelis. NCBI lineage: Eukaryota > Metazoa > Chordata > Aves > Suliformes > Phalacrocoracidae > Phalacrocorax > Phalacrocorax aristotelis. Next base: position 71,143,090 of record NC_134280.1, on the reverse strand, counting down.
AATTAAAGCGAAGGAAAAGGTTAAAAGCCCCTGGGGCTGGTGGAGATAAACCAGATGCTGGCTGAAACAGGTTGGAAAGCTGGCAGGTGAAATGGTGAACCCCAGGGGCTGTCTGCAGGGCAGCGTGGAGGTCGGAGGCTGAAATACTTTTAGGCTGAATAAATTCTGCCTGATTCCCAGGACATCATTGGTATGAGTAACCTTCTCCAGAGGCTGCGTCCCGGGAAGTGAAACCTTCATGCCGAGGGCTGTGAGGGCACATTGTCCCTGTCAAAATGTACAGGGGGATGGGTGCGTGGTCTGGCCAGAGCCGCCCCAGCACACTTTGGATCTGGGGCAAAATTAAATGATGCTGGAGGAGATGGGGGGTGGAGGGCAGCGGATGCATGGTGAGGTGTGGGCTGGGGGGAAATGGGGGAGATCTGGGGGCTGTTGATGCACAGGAGGGGTTTGGGATGCTGAGTTGAGCGTGGAAATGTCGGGGCTGCTTCTCCTGGTGGGCGTCTGTCAGCTTGAGAGGTCTCATGGCAGCTCCATCGTCAGCCCTGAGCGATCCGGCATTGATTTCCATTGTGCCGGCTGAGAGGGATGTCACGGAGTGGGTAAACAGCATGAAACAAATTGGTTTGGGGGAGGGAGGAAAAAATCCCCTCGGTCCTCTAGCTCCCTCGGCAAGGTGTCTGTGACTTGAGGTAGTGACCCAGGGGCCTAAAAAACCCCCTTTTCTCAGTCAGCGGCAGGTAAAAGCGGCATCTAAGCAGGCAAGAGTGACCGAAGCAGGTCTGGGGGACCGATCCTGCAGCCCTGCCTGCATCCCAATGATGGTCACAAGCCCCGTTTTCCTTGACCCCATCGATGCCGTCCGCTGTCGCTTGGCTGCCTCCCGGCCCGTGTGAGCACCCATGGCCTGGGTTTCCCACCGGGTGCCCTGGAGCAGGCAGTGCTGCGGGCACCGTGGTGGTGTTTTCCCGGCGGGCAGCACTGCATTTTTGCGGCATTGGAAGGGGGTTTGCAATATTGAGTCCTTGCTGGCTAATTATAATTGCTTAACAGCTCATTAGGAGGATTGGTGGAGGGATGCTCGCGCTTCTCTGGTGGCTGACTCGGAGGCTGTGTCTGCACTGGAGAGCACAGGGCTGTTGGTAATTAAACCAGTGGGTTTCATAAAAATGCCGACACCGCCGCCTCTGCTGCAGCTGTGTCTGGGTTTAAACGTCACCATGCTTTGTGTCACTGCTCCTTCTGCTCCCCCCTGAGCCCCATCACAGCAGGGTGCCCCCATTCAGCCCTTGAGGGTTGAGCCCCGATGGATGGGCTTGGTTTTGTGCCCTGCAGCAGCATCCTGGGAGGATGTGCCGGGGTGTGGAGCGGTCCTGCATGGCCAGAGGGATGCCACGCTTCACGTTGCAGGGGAAAATGGGAGCGTTAGCAGCTCTCCGGTGCCCGAGGATGGGCACCAGGGCCTTGGGGAGGGCATTTCTCCTTCCTGCTGACTCCTGCGGAGGTGGGCACCCCCCAGGCATCGCTCTGCAGCTAGTCCTGATCTGGTTTGGGACTAATTTGTTGCGGGCTGCCAGGCTCGTCTGCCTGCATGAAAGCGGGGAGAGATCAGCCTGAATTCCCATGGGGTGTAAACTCAGTTTAACACTGTTGCTTTTGCAGCTGCAGATCTGGTGTCTCTTCTCAGCAGCAAGGACTTGTTGGGCAGAGCCCCGCTCCCCTGAGCTGCCCTGTTCGTCGCCCTGGGAAGGCGTCGGAGTTGGGCTGCCCTCCTTTTCTATGCCCTGAACCCACGGCAGATGCTTGGGACAGCCCTCCCTGAGCTGCTCACCCACTTGCTGCATCCCTGGTGCATCTTATGGTTCGAGTTACCGTCTTCATCCCTCTTTCGCTGGCATCTTCCCAACACGGGTACCACATCTCGCTGGGGGCTTGGCGTTCCCCTTCGGCACGGTTATAGCTTCACGCGCCACCACAGGAGAGGTCCTGTCCCCTCTCTTTCCACCGCCACATTTTTCCCAAGAGCAGGGCTGGCTTCCCCCCTCGCCCCACTTTCTTTGCAGACTCATCAGTTTGGTAGGGTTTGAGTTGTTTTTCCATGGGGAGAGAGGGGACGGATGCGATGGTCTGGATGGGCAAGGGTTTCTTTTTGGAAGCCTTGCAGTGCTTCCCAGCCATGCAGGCAGTCTGAGTAGCCAGACTGGATGCTGGAGAAGCTTTGTCCCTCTCCCATCCCTCTGGATTTGGAGAGCTCAGAAGCATCCCACAGAAATTCAGAGATCAGAAGCAGCCAGGACATATGCAGACCTCGCTTGGGTGGTGGTCCTCAGAAGATGTCAGCTCACACTTGGGTACTCAGCATGCCTGAAACCTGGCCCTCAGCATCCTGCCCTTCACAATGTTGTCCCCGTGTTTCCAGCGCATTCCCGAGAAGCACTTCCTTGTGGCACGGAGATGCAGCGCATCCATCCCATCCCAGCGCCTCCCTGGCCTTTCCTCTCCTACTTGTATCCTCTGAGGAAGCGGCACGTGCCCGTGGAGGTCCCTTGGCAATCTCTTGTGCTGCTCCCAAGGTCTCCTGCAGCAGCTGGCAGTGTGAATTAAGGGAATTAACCCAGGCCCTTGTGTTTTCCAGCCTCCAAAGACTTTGCCTGATTTTTGGGTGTCGGAGCTGGCGGCTCTGGCAGGCTCCTTCCCCACGCCACAAAGCGGGAGCAGCCCTGCGTCCCTGGGAAGTGCAGCACGGGATGACGTTATCCATCGGGGTGGGCAGCCTGGGACTGGCTCCCATCCTGCATCTCACCCCGTCACCCCTCCCTCGGCTTCGGGATGTGCTGGGGAGCACCCTTGGGATGCTGAGGAGAGCAGCAAATCCCAGGCTCATGTTTTTGTGAGTAGTAAAACCCACCTCCGGCTCTGGTTTAGACCACAGGGCTTGGCGTCAGTGGGGATGCTCTGAGCTCTGGCTCTTGTAGCTTTCTCCTTGCCCTTCCCCATCTCCTGTGCATTGGGGGTGGTGCTGCTTCCCAGCTCATCTTTTTAGAGGGATCTGGGTTAAGATGCAGCTCTGAACATGCCTGGATGGTTTTGGCAACCTGTTGCAGCCTGGTCCACCGGCACGGATGGTGGCAAGGCTGCTCGCACCTGGGCTGGAGGCAGCTCCAGCTTGCTTTGGCATCTCCCATCTGGCTCAGGTTTTGCCGCAGGACTGGGAAGAGAGGAGAGCAGATGGGTACCACCGGCGGGGGATTTCTTGGAGCACCGAGCTAAATCCATCCACCTCTCTTTCCACCGCTCTGGTCACGGTTTGCTCGTCAGGGCAGCTGGTGGGGAACCGTAGGCTCCTGTGTGTTAGCGGTGCTGAGGCTTGTTGCCTCCCGTGGCCGGGCTGCCCTGGCCAGCCGTGTCCCCCGAGGGCCCGGTGCCGTGTCCTGGTGCGGGGGAGGCTGGCCAAGGCGTCAGACCCTCGCGGGCTGCATGGGGCATGGCAAATCAAACTGGCGCTTTTTTTTTGCATGAGATTTTGGGGGTTTGAACTCAGACATGATGTTTTGGTGGAATATCATTTTCCAGTCCCAGCCAGCTCACCTGCATCTTTATCAGGGCTTTGCAGGTGTTGGGGGCTTTGCAGGCAGCCGGGCTTGGATGGGGAGGTGCAGGGCAGGGAGGGGACAGGCACAGGGGTGCAGAAGAGGATGGGGGAGCCCCACAGAGGGCTGTATTACAGCAGGATGTGGCTCCTGGTGGTGGATAAATCGCTCCACACGTCTGCTTTGGAACATTAGCTTGGTGGGAAAGGGGTTGAAATTAATCCAGGCACCATGCCCTGAATCCCACCCAGCCGACGTGCTTGGAGCTCAGGCTGGGGTGCATCGCTGCTCTCACTGGCTGCACCCGGGCGCTTGGTGCCCTTCAGGGTCTCTTTTGGGGGGAAAAGAGAAGAAAGGTCTCCAGGGTCCTCAGCTGCTGCCAGTGCTACTGGCGCAGGCTTGTCCTGAGGGAAGGAGTCTGACCTCTGAAGCCCCAAGGCATCGTTCACCCAGACACGCAGCCTGGAGCAAAGCAGGGCCGGACCCTGACCGCGCGCCCGTGTCGGATGGGAGGATGCCGTGAGGTGCTGGGCAGCGCTGCCGCCTCCTCCGGCGCCGTACTGCTGCCGAGCCAATGTTCTTCGTCCCCAAAGAGTCCTCGTCTGCCGCTCAGGGGTTTTCATCCCCGCGTGGGCACCTTTGGGACAGGAAGCAGAGCCGCAGCTGGAGCCGGGCAGAGCGTGCCAAGGCGTTCCCTGAACGCTGTCCCACTCCAGCAGTCCCTCTCCAGCGGCTCCATCCATTCTATACGCGGCTGCCTGATGGCCAGGACCAGCACCCCACCCGATGTCTCCCCATGGGACTCTTCCTGTGGGGCAGCTGGAGCTTGTTGGGGCCGAGCATCCAGCTGGAGGGCAGGAGCCAGGGATTTTGGGAATCCGGGCCCTGATCCTTTTGCAGATGCTCCTGTGAGCTTCCCCGTACGCGTGCTGAGGGAGCTTGGCTTGCTGGGGTGTGTCTGGGTTTGTCCCTGGGTGATGGGTCTGGGAACGGGGTAGGTAAGAATGGAGCAAGCTCGCAGCAAGCAACCACGGAAGGGATGCTCATTAGAAGCAATTAGGAGATGCGGGAGGAAGCATAAGCGAGGGGCATCTCTAACCACGTTGGAGGGTTTGGAAAAGGTCCAGAAAGCTGCAGGAGAAATCCCAGCTCCAAAACCTAACCGAAGAAAGGGGCTGTGTTCGGGGCGAGTGAGCTGCGTGCTGTCAGCCCAGCAGGAGGGGGAGAGGAGGGAGGCGGGGAGGCAGCGGTTTGCTGCGTGAAAGGCCCTCTGTGCTCCCGGGTGGAGGGGGGAGGCAGCACGGAGGAGGTTTATACGACCGTGATAACAGCGAAACTCATCTCCCCCGGGGAGGCATTGCCCTGGTCTCTGTGCTGTGCGGTGGGGTTGGTGCTCGGTCCCTTGCACTCACGGCCTCATCCTGAGGACTGCTCCTGGCCCTGGCTCCTTGTCTGGAGGCTGCTGTGACTCAGAGCTGGTTCGTGCAATGGCGTGTGCATCTCCTGCCCCCTCCCTGCGCTGCTCTGAGAGCTTTAGCGTCGCTCCCGCGCTCGCTGGGGGAAGAGCTCTTAATGCATTCCTGCCGAGCATCCCCTGGGTAATGCCGTCCCCGGAGCAAGCAGGTCCCTTGCTCGTCCTCCGGAGCTTCCCCATCCTCTCGCCGCCTGCTACCTGCATTTACGTGGCTCTTTCTGGTCCTTGAAAAAGAGAGAGAGGCAGGTTAGCAGAATTAATCTGCACGGTGGTGCTGGCCGTGCATCCCGGGGGGACGCTGGGGCAGCAGCAGGGCTGGGCACGGCTGGCGGGTGGTCCCAGAGGGTGCTGGGAGGATGCATAGGAGGAAACCAAGCCAGGGTGAAACTGATGCCCCCCTTCCTCCCAGTGCTGCTTTCTCCCTCCTCTTGTGCCCCCTGAGCCGCTCCTCTCTCGCAGGGGTGAGGTTCAGACCAAAGGAGCTTGATTTTTTGAGGGGAGCAAAGTGATGCTCATTGGTACAAGGTGCTGGCCTTTCCATCGCCTTATCAAGGGGACATTTATTTCCAGTTCCTACACAGGCTGATTAGCATTTGGGTGTTTGGCAAAGTCTGCTCTTGACTTTCCTATCCAGTATTTGAATTGCAGAGGAATAAACATCGGCACAGAAGCTTGGAAGCCTTTTTCCAGGGCTCTGCTGGTGCCTTTGCTCCTGCCGAGGTGTGGGCACCTCTCGGAGTGAGCACTTGCCTCCCTGCTGAGAATAGAGAGGGTTTAGGGGGAGGCACGCAGGTTTTGAGCCTCAGCATTACTTGAACCCTGTCAGAGCAGTGGTGGTTTTAATTTAGTTGCAAACCAAAGTAGGGAGCACAAGCCCTGTCCTGCTCCTTTGTGGTGCCTGAGAAGAGTTGCTTGAGAGTGAGAGGGTCCCTGATGAGGATGGAGCTGGGTGATGGGTTTGGGGAGTGAGTGGGGGGCTCATGCCTTCAGGTCCTGAGAGCCTCCGAGGCCAGAGCCTGCACAGCCTCGCTGAGAGGAACGCATAGGGGTTTTTCCTCCACTTTGCTCCAGTTTATATGAAATAATTTCTCTTCAGATTACCCTATGCCTTGTAGCAGAGGCCCAAATCTGGGTGTGGTACCCAGAGGTGAGCGAAAGGGCTGAGCGAAGGGGGGTGACCACATCCAGCCATCCCCTGTGGATGCAGCCTGGGATGCTGCTGCCTCAGGTTTGCTCGCCAGGACCCCGGGGTCCTTGGCACCAGGGTCTGGCTTGGCACCAGAGGCCCGTGTGGGGATTTAGTCTGTCCTGGGGGCCAGGCTTAGAGTGGCACCCCCAGCCTGCATCGCGCCAGGAGAGATTCCCTGCGTGGGTACCGCAGAACCGGCCGCTGCCTCCCATCCATCCCTTGGCAGGTCCCTTGGGAGCACTGGACTCCTACTTGTGACTGTGATTAATCCACAGGTCAGCATGGTGAGGGAACAACGCTGTCCCCAGTGCTCTGTGTCAGAGCAGCAGCATCTGCGGCCTTGGCATAGCGAGGATCGGCTTTATTTCCGCTGCCTGTGGTGGCAGGAGCCTCCCTAGGACTGATGGGGGGGGTCTCGAGAGCGGAGGAGATGAGAGTGCTGGATCCTGTCCCACTCCTCCCTGTGATGCTCCCCATCACCCTCCGTGGGGCCATGGGAGGAACGAGGCAGGGATGAAGATGGGCGAGGGGAGGAGGGCAACTGGGGGGAGGCAGGGAGCTGCCAGGAGAGAGCCAGGGCTGCCAGGGACTGAAGAATGGCTGAGAGCAGAAGAAGGGGCTTTAGAGCTTAATTTCCTGTCCCTGCGGTGGGGATGGGATTTGTGCTGCCATCTCCAAGGAGACGCTGGCTGCGTGGCCGCTGGAATACTAATGGCATGGGAGGCGTGTGGCGGGGGGCTCCAGGGGCACCCCAAGCCCCTCCTCAGCCAGGCTGTGGGGTCTGAAGCCACCCCGGCAGCTCCCACTGCAGCAGCCACCGAGGCTGTTTTGCTTTGTGGGGGGAAGGAGCTCCCCAGGACTTGCTGTTGGGGGCAAAGAGGGTGTGGAGGGATGGGGGGAGCATCTTGCCGTACCGTTGGAAGGGTGTTGGTGACCCCCTCGCTGCAATATCCGTGGCTGGGGACAGGGCTGCACTGCTGCTCGTGACATCTGGGGCTCCCCCATATCTAGAAATGGGGATGGCTGGTTTTTGGGGGGACCCATGGGTGTTCACAGCAGTGCTTTTTAGACACCCGCCTCTCCAAGCATCGCATTGAGCTTCCCTTGATGCTGGTTTGAAACGCGGATGCCAGGAGCGAAGGTTGAGCTGCGGCAGTGGAGGAGCCGCCGTGCCCCCTCCCTCCCTCCCACCCTGGTTGTGGGGTGCCCGTCCAAAAAATGCAGAGGCACCCATGTGCTGTGGCAGAGAAAGGGGAAATGCCCCCCCACCCCCAGTAACTAATACAATTTCTAAGTCTGCGCCGTTATTTTGGGGGAAGTTGGTTATTTTAATGCTGGGAAGCAAGGGCTCCCTTCTCAGCCCGAGGAAGATGGGTGTGAGCTGCAGAGGGGAGCCCGTTGGCTGGGAATAATTAATGCAGCACACGGTAATTAAGTCATCTGCGATAGGGCTGTTAGCAAAGGTCTTTGCGATGGTGCCTTTAGCATGGTGGGAAGATGGGTTTGGGGACAGTATACTGGGGGGCTTGGAGCCAGTGTGCTCCGGGCAGGGCCATGGGATGCTGCGGGAGAGCTGGGGACTGGAGGGGCAGGGGAGCAGGGATGCGTCCGCAGGGATGGATGTGGAGCGGGATCCCACAGGAGCTTATCCCGGCTGTCTCTTACATAAAGGGCTGCGAGCTGGGCCACGGGGGGTGTAATTAAACCTGATGCTGACGAGCTGCTGCAAGCTGCTTAGTACAAATGTGATGAGGGGAATTGCAGCCAGAGCCCCGCGCTGTCGGCCCCCGTGTCCCTCCCCTGGGAGCAGCGGCGGTGGCAGCGCCTGCCCTTCCCCGTGCCAGGGCAAGGGGGTGTCCCCAAAAAAGGAGCGTTGTTGGGACGGGGAGGACGTGGGAGGTGGCTGCGGTCTCACTCCTCCTTCTGCTCCCCTTTTAGATGGTGAGAGGCTGGGGGAGGTGACTGATCCCGGCAGGCGGCCAGTGGCAGCCCAGGCATCGGCACGGCAGAGGAAAGCTGAGGACTCCAGCGAGAGCCACGAGGAGGAGCTGATGGTAATCGGAGAGCCGGAGTGCGGCCGGGTGGGAACGGACCTATGGAGGTGGCTGGTTCAAGTCCCCTACCCAACACATGGCCAACTAGAGCAGGGTGCTCCAAGCCTTGTCCAGCCGAGTGGATCCAAGGATGGGGAGGGCACAACCTCTCTGGTTCTGCTCAGCAAACCTCATGGTGGATTAAAAAAAAAAATCCCTAATATCCCATTGAAACTTCTAGTGTTGATCCTTGTGCCTCTTGCCTCATCGCTGTGCTCCTCTGAGAAAAGTCTGGCATTATCTCTGCACCCCTTCTTGCTCAGCTGTCAATGGCAATAAGGTCCTGCTTTGCTGGGCAAAGCCACCTTCTCCTGTGTCCTCTGCTCCATCTTGCTAACCTCCACTTGTCTGTCCTGGACCGGAGCGCCCCAAACTGGACCCAGCTGGAGACCCCGGGTGGGGTCTCCAAGCAGAAGCTGGAGAGAGGATCTCTCCTTGCTAACAGCCCAGGAAGACATCGCAGCCATGAGGACAGCCTGCTGTCACCAAGGGGCTTCGGAGCAGAGCAGGCAGGTGGGGTGGGGGGAGAGGGATGCCACATGGTGTCCCCTGCCCCATCCCAACAGCAGGTCACTGCCAAACTGCTGCAAGTCCCCGTGACAGCGAGTTGCCATCAGGGTGGGCATTGCTTGGGCTGTTCCCAAGCCACGGTGCTTTGAGCATGGGTGAGGCGAGTGTTTTGTGCTGGAGGGAGGGGAATGCATTGAGCCCCTGTGCCCAGGGCCCTCCTGGTGCCCATCTCTTTATGCCTAGCCCTGCTTGGTGTCTTTTGCAGCTGCTGGACATCTACAGTATCACTGGCTCTGCAATTAAAAGCCCAACCCACCTTCAGCAAATAACCTACCCCCCTGTTTCCAGGGGTGGGGAGCTGGGCTGTGAATAGTCCCCTCTGTTGGGGCAGGCAGGGGAAAAGTTCACTCCAGTTTGAAAGCAAACAGCCTGGCTCGAAAGGACTCCACAAACTGGAGCAAAGAAATGCTGCTTCAAAAAAGGAGATGGAAAACTTTCCTCCGGGTCTTGCTGTCGGCACAGCCAGTCCTTTATCTTTGGGGCAGGGCAGGGATGCCAGTGGCGTGTCCTCTCCACCCGTCTCACCCAAGGGATGGAACCCCGTCCCAGTCCCTCTCCATAGAGGGACAGAGAGGTTTTTCCAGGTGCTGGGAGTGGAGAGCCACGTGCTGGTTAGGAGAGCCGGCTTCAGGCTAGGCAGAAATTAAGTGGTGAGAAACATAGATGGGGAAGAGGCTGATTGTGCCTGGCTGGCTGGTTGGGGATGGGTGAGAAAGGGCGACCCCTGCTCTGATCTCTCCCAGCTCCTCATAAATAAGGGACAGATGGACAAAGGAGGAAAACGAGGTGCCCGGAGAAAAGATGGGCTGGTGCTGGGTGAGGACAGAGGGGGACGGCAGGAATTGCATCTCGGCTTTCCCCGGGAGGAGGGTGAATCCTTCCAACAAGCGCAGCACAATTATGCCACCTCCCTGATAATGTCTTCCGAGGGCACCGCTCCCCTCCGCCAGGATGCTAATGTGTTCATTTAGGCAAAGTTTGCTAATTATTTCTTTGGCACTCCACATCCTAATGGGCTGCGCTTTGCTGATGCTGTGGTTCCTCTTGCCTGGGCTTGGAGCCAGGCTCCGCTTTCGGAGAGGGTTGGCTCTGCTTTTTGGGGGGTGGCACGGTCCCTCATTGCCCGGCTGAGGCCATGGGGGATGATGACTGTGAATCCTCCTGGGAGAGGTGGCAGGGACGTCCGTGCCCCTGGTCCCATCCCCGGAGGGGGCTGATGCTGAGCGCGGGCGTCACCAGTGTGATGACGGGCTGTGACACCAGCCAGGTCCCTGTGTGACAGGTGCCAGTGGTCCCTTGGGAGAGGGTTGGTGGCTCTTCCCTCCTCGCGTGCTGGCTGGTCCCTCACTCCTCCTCCGCCTGCGCTCCCTGGGATGTGACGGCAGAGAGCCGGGCAATGCCTGCGGGGATGGCACAGGCTCACTCCAGCTCTGCTTGCGGCTGCCGGCTTGGTGGGAGAGGAGGATGCTCTGGGTGGGCTCCAGAAGAGCCCGGCTCTTCCTTGCCACCCGTCACCTCTTTGGCAAGCCGGGGCCAGGTGAATGCTCACCTAATCCCTCTAAATTACGAGACACAAGTGATCAGATTAAGCTAATCCCCTTTTAAGGAAGAGGGGGAGTGGAGAAGCATCCCGCTTCCTCTGCCTGTGAATGGACGTAGAGATTGCTTCTGCTCTTTTGGAGGTGGAGCCCAAAATACTCCGTTTCCAGTAGCCCATCAGACCAAGCAAATATTTTGGATGAACAGAAAACTCACTGTTTGGGCGAAGTTTCTCTCCTTGGCAAAGGAAGGGAAACGAGGTTAGCTGGAACACTTTGAAACTCTGCTCCCCAGGACGCCTTGCCAATATTTTTCTGCCACCTCCTGCCCCTGCTTTCCTTTGTCGTTAGCCTTGAAAGCTTTTGCCTTGGTTTGGCAATGCTTGATGTCCAAAATGAGATGTTTAGATCTAGGGAGACCTCCTGCAAGCATGGCTGGGCTGGCCCCGATCCCCCCAGTCTCTCACCTCTTCCTCCTCCTTCCTTGGCAGAATGACGGGCAGGACTTGGACGGCTGGTTTTCCAGAGGCCAATGGTCTGACCGAGCCACGCCGCGCTCCAGACTCAACCTGACCAAGCAGGCTTTGCCCTGGAACGAGCAGGTGAGCGGGTAGGGAGCAGCAAAGGGGCTGGTGGCGGCGGAGGAGGAGGTCCCAGGAAGGGGGTCCACCCAGCCCCTCACTGGGGAGCCCGCAGCCCACGTCTCCCCAGCACGCCAGGCTCCGAGGCCATCTCCAGCCACCCTCCTCCCTGCTCTCCGTCACCCACCCGGGCCCGGGGGCTCTGCCCGGTCCCGCAGTCAACGTGGCATCCGTGAGGATGAGCTCCTTGCCTGCGTGCGAGGAGCCGGCGGGCGCGTGCCGTGGGTGTGCGACGGCTCTCTTGCCAGGCTGAGCCCCCATGTGTGGGTGTGCGAGGGGACATCTTGCTGCGTGTCTTCTCCAGACGGGTCCACGCTGTGCCCGTCTCTTTGTGCTGGCTGTGCGCTGGTGGGAGGGATGCTGGGGGTGGGTGAAGGGTGGGGTCGGGCCTTTGGTGCCGTATCCAGACAACGTCCCTTGTCCGGGTGTGCTCGGGAGCCAAAGGAGCAGGAGCAGGGTTATCTCCTGGGGGTTGGTGTCGTGACCCTGGGGCTGGCACGGGGACGGGAGCTCAGCCCTTGGTGTCACCGCCGAAGGGCTGAGGCTGGGCGAGTGACGTCCCTAGGGCTTGACGGCCACATCTCAGCCTGCCCTACCGCTGTCCTTGGGAGGCGAGGGGGATGTGAGGACACCCTGCTCACCTCCCTCTCTCATCCCCCAGTACAAAGGGAAGGCAAACTTGCACGTCTTCGAGGACTGGTGTGGCGGGGCCGTGAGGCACCTGAGGAAGAACCTCCACTTTCCGCTCTTTCCTCACGTGAGTCCCAGGCCCGATGGCTGTGGGTCGGAGGGAGGGTCCACTTGTCCCTCTCTGGGTGCTGCTGGATCTCCACCAGCTGTGGGCTTGGTCCTCAAGACCTTTGCTTGCAGGCGTTCAGCTTTGGTTTGGGGCAGGAAATTCCCAGCAGAGCAGGGATGGAGGGAGAGGTGGGTGTTGATGGGACCTCCGCATCCCCTCTGGTGCCAGGGGCATGAGACCCCAGGATAACAAGGAGGGGGTGGGCAGGTGACGCTGGTGCAGGGCACGAGCCTGGGCACAAGCTGTTCATGCTTTCATGTCCCTGTCTCTCCTCCGCAGACCCGCACCACCGTGAAGAAGCTGGCTGTGTCGCCCAAGTGGAAGAACTACGGGCTGAGGATTTTTGGCTACATCCACCCCTTCAAGGATGGTGAGTGATGGAGCTTGGCCTCTTCTTCCCCTGCAGTTGCAGAAGCTGCCTCGTCCCCACTTCCTGGGCCACGTGAGGACAGAAAGGCTCTTGGAGACAGTCCCCAGTCCCCTGGCTCCCAGGCAGGAAGGTTTTTCTGGAGCAAAGACCCTCTTCCCTGGTTGTTTTGAAGGCAGGCGAACCCCCAGTCCCATCCAGGACAGAGCCACGATGTGGGGTCCAGGGTGGCCCCGTCACCTCTGTCCGTCCATCCCTGTTCCCCCATCTCACAGCGACATACTGGGGCTGAGCCCATGCCACCAGGGCTGCTGTATCCCTCTGTGGTGACCTTTGCTCTCTGCAGGGGATTTCCAGTTCTCTGTGGCATCGGATGACAATTCGGAGTTCTGGCTCAGCTCTGATGAGAGTCCGTCCAACTCCCGGCTGGCTGCGTTCGTGGGCAAGGTATGTGCTGTCATTCCCTTCCCTGAGCCAGGGATGCTTGAGCTCCCTTCGAGAGCATCTCCACCCTCGGGATGCCTCGCTCCTTGCTCCCAGCAGGCTAATAACCGTCCTGAGTGCCTTTTGGGGATGCCTAGCGCTCAGTTAATGATGTTTCAAACCCATGGGCACTCTTTAGCCACCACAGATTCTCCCTTCTACAAGTCCCTCTGGTGCAGCAGCTCTTAAAGGGAGCGTGCAGGGTCCCTGCGTCTTTGCCACAGGCAGCTCTCCTGCTTCTTTGCCCCCTTGGGAAATGCTGGGTTATTTCAGCCTGGTCCCATCTCTGCCCCTGGACAGGCCTGGTTTGGCTTCTGAAGGACCCATGGTCTCATCCTAACTGTAGCTACCAAAGAGCAGCTTATGTCCCAGAATAGGAGATTTAATATTTGCTCCTGGATTTTCTTGGTGTCAGCTCTGGGAATCGCATGGTCCGTCATTTCACCCATGCCCTTTTGGGATCTTGATGTAGCTGGCTGGTGACATGTTCCTGCGGCAGGAGTGCCACCAGCTGGGGACAAGCAGGCCCTGGGGTGGAGCTCCCGGGATATCATCCTGCCCAAAAAGCCTTTCTCTGCAGCATCCATAGTGCCCGATGGAGGGGAAGGAGAGGTTCTTGCTGCCTGGTGGGGTCTGGGCCTCGTGCCTGCTTGGCCCGTGGTGGCTCTCACATGCTCCTTCTTCCTTCCCCCAGCTGGGCACCGAGTGGACGGCGCCGGGAGAGTTCACCAAATTCAGCTCACAAGTCTCCAAGCCTCTACGGTAAGTTTGTCCTTGCTCCCACCGTCCACCCCTGGTGCACGGAGCTGCTGGCTCCACGCTGACTCTGACCAGCTCCTCCCCAGGAGGAGACCCCGGCCGTGGTCTCTTCCCAAAAGGCACGTGGGGCCTGGGCTGGACAGGAGCTCAACCAACCATGCCCCCAGGCCCACGGCTTGAAGGTGCTGGGGGCTGCAGCCACCTCTGCAGATGATGAGGTGGGGTTTGGGGGGTCGCCCCGATCTCGTGGAGCTTCTCAGCAGTGGGATGGGGGAGCAGATACCCACATCACGCTGCCTCTTTCCTTGCCCCAGGAAGGTTTAGCCACATGTGAGCAAGACTGGGAGCTTTCCTGAGATGGTCTCTCTAGCAGGGGAGCTCCCATTGCCCTGGCAGTGGTAGCAGTCAGCTCAGCAACGATTCCTAACTGGCTTCTTCCCCACTTGCGCAGCCTCATGTCCTCCAGACGCTACTACTTCGAGCTGCTCCACAAACAAGATGACCGAGGCTCAGACCACGTGGAAGTTGGCGTGAGTAAATGCCCCCACCCTGTGCTCCTTTCAAGGCTTGTCCTGTCAAGAGCTGGCACCAGGGCTTTTCCCAATGTCCCTTAAAAGACTTCATCCTGGAGCAAACCCATGATTTTCCCCCTCCCATGGCCGCCAGCAGCTCAGTCTGCAGAGGGGACGAGTCAGCGTCGCTCCGACGGGGCTGGGGCTCACCTCCCCATCTCCCTGGGCTGCTCCTGTGCACGACACCTGGCACGGGCTGCTTTTCTCTGTGCTCATCCGATCCTTTCGTGCTGCTGGCCTTTTGGGAGCTAAAGACCCTGAGATGACCCTAAAGACCCTCACCTGTGCTCCTGCCTGGCCGATGTGCTCCCGTAATGGATGCTAATGGAGCAGCCCCTCTGCTCCGGACGCCTGTGGCGCTGGGATGCCGGGTTCCCTGTGGCCAGTCCCATCCCTTCCCCTTTCTCCTTGGCCTTCTGCAGACGGGCTGGCAGGGGGAGAAAGGTCCCTCGTGGGCTGCTTCTCTGAGGATCCTGCTGCCATGGGCAAGCAGAGCCCAGGCTGTGTAAGGTCAGAGCAGGCAGGTCGCAGGACACCCCCTGCGAGTGGCAGCCCACCCTGCTGGCTTGCAGTACCAGGGTCGGTGGTGGGAGAGACGGCCGAGGTGGTGGCGTGGGTCCCTTTTTTCTTTTCCCCCTTAGAGATATAATGAGTTTCAAATCTGAACTTGTCTGCCTTGGCTGAACAACGCTGGCAAAGCCTGGAGCGTGTGTCGGGAGCTCAGGCTCTTTGGGAGGGGAAGATGTTGGCTCGTTAGCAAAGGCTTCCTTTCTCCCAAGCAGTCATTAATCACTGGAGTCAAACTTGTGCCAGCAAAGCATCTGAGAGGCTGACAACACCCCTTCCTTGCTGCCTCTCTCCTCCCCACCGTTCAACCTCGCCCTCCCAGGCCATCTTGGCCCATCCTGATAAGATCTGCATTTCTGTTGTGAAAAACAAATAGATGGGGAGACATTTTTTTTTGGAGGGAGGGAGGGAAGCCTTTCAGATGTTCAGAAAGAAACAACAACAGCAACAACAAAAAAGCGGGACCCTAATGCATCTCTCCCTCGGGGTATTTAAGGGCTTGCCCGGACAAAGGCTCCAGACATGCTTTTAAAATGCACGTAGTTAAATCAGAGCAGGCAGCTATGAAGACCCTCTTAAGTCAACGAGAACTCGTCTGCTGTCAATGTGTGTTCATGCAGCACTGGAGCAAGGCGTGGGAAGGAGAGGAGGTGTTGTACGTGTTGGCTTTGGCTTAGATCCTTGATGGGTGCCGTGGCCTCCCTGCTCCATTCTCCGAGGTTGAAGGGGGTGTGCAGAGAAGCTGCCCCATGCGCCGGCACCGTCCCTCCCCTGTGAGGCAGGACGCGTGGCTGAGTTGTGTCCCATGATCTTACTGATGCTGCTGTGGGGCTGGACCTGGCCTGCCTGGCCCAGAGGGGCACGCGTGGCCATCCTGAGAGGGAAGCAGCATGAGCCTGTGTTCCACCTCCGGGCCCCTTCCCCTCTCTGACCATGCAGGGGATGCCTGCTAGTCCCAAATCACCGGGGGAAAGGCAGGAGATGGGGCTGGGTCTGTGCTGGGGCAGGATCAGTCCCCTGCTGCCTTCCTCTCCTGCAGGGTCAGGGCTGGGATCGGCACAGGCAAGTTTCAGGGAGCTGAGGACTGGGGGAAGACCCATCGTAGGGTGCCTGGGGTTGGGCAGCTGCATCCTCAACCCCTGCCACCTCCCACTCATTCTCCACCTCCTTTGATTTTTATTTTTTCCTAGTGGCGAGTTTTCCTCCCCAGCTTGAAGTTCGAAGTGATCGACTCCTCCTACATCTCTCTGTACACAGGTAAGGGCCACGCGTGTCTGCCTGCAGCCACAGCAAGAAGGTCTCGAGGGGGCTGTACGTGCTGGTGCACCTGGGGAGAGCCAGCTCCAGAGCCTGGGAAGGAAACCAGATCCTGGGAAGTCAGATCCTGGGGATAGATCTCAGCCTCTCAACCCTCCCAGAGCTATTCCTGGGTGTAAGGAAAGCGGCGGGGGGCTGCGATGGGTAGGGGTGATGCTGGGAGTGTGCTGTGACACCCCCAGCCCCCCAAAAAAAATGGGATGAGGAGGTGACATGCCACGGAAACACAGCTCTCCTGGTGCTGCAGCCTTGCTTCTGCTAATGAGACCATGGAGGGCTGGCTCCTTGGCCTGGCCGTGAGTTATGAGGAGCTGTCGTGTAAGCAGGGATGGATGGCGCAAGGTTTAATTAAATCTATAGATCTTCTGCTTCCTGCCCCTTCCCTGGCAGCAAGAAAGGACTTGATAGATAGGCCCTGCCCCAGTGCTCAATACGCTGGAGGACTGGTCATGAAACATGCGCTGGAAGGTGTCAATAAGGCAGGAGGGGACAGGCAACAGGCGGGGATCAATGGGGAGAAGAGGGATGGAGGGGTATTGCTGGTATTGATGCAGGTGCCCATGAGATGGATAAAGCGCACATAAATTCCCCTCTCCCCAAGCGCTATCCGTCAGTGCCAGCTCTTTCTGCTTCCCGGCTCCCTCAGACCCCAGCAGCATCCCAGGGCGAAGCCACATCACCCATGGGGGCCACATCCCCGTGGCATGGGGGATGCCAGCAGCATGCAGAGCATCCTCCTTCCTTCCCTTTCTCCAGGCTTTTCCAGGGGTTGCAGCCCAGCCTCAGCCAGCTGCATGGAAGCGTTTGGGGCTTGGAAAAAAGGGGTCCTGTTTGCTTCAGGACCTGCCTGCCTCCCCGCAGCTCTGCAGCAGGCAGGGCTGCCTGGAAAAGGGAGCATCCTTGGGTGCTCGGGGCAGGCAGCTCTGAGCATGGCCAAGGTGACCGGAGCAAGGTGACCCCCCGTGGGGAGGTCTGGGGGCTGGTTGATAGCCAAGGACAACATGCCACCCTCATCCCTGAATAGGAGGAAAAACCAGCTCATGTTGCATTTACCTGCACCTGTATGGGGAGGAACAGTCATGGTTTAATCCCTTTGTCCTTGGGAGTTAAAGCCCCGGAGCGTTCCCACCCCTTGTCTTTGAGCGTGGTGAGGTGTGCTGTAACCGGAGCCGGGCTGCCTGGCTGAGATCGCTACGCTTGTCCTCTCGGTGCTCATCAGTTGATGGCAATAATCGTTAGGCTGATTAGTCACAGGGTCTGTGAGTGTGTGAGAGGGCTTGAGGAGCTGGGTTTGCCCTCGTGCAAACACATCGGCTCCCTGTTTTCCCCTTGGGAACAGGTGGAATCCATAATCCTATGAGCCCTCTTGGTGGGAGGGATGGAGAGGTTGGGGAAGTGCCACCTTGGAGGATGCTCCTGGTACAGTGCTCCATGTGCATATGCCCGTGGGGCTCAGCCCCTCTCCTTGCCTTCTTCAGATGAATCGTCCCTGAAGATGAACCACGTGGAGCACATCCCGCAGACCTTGGCCAGCCACAGCGGGAGCTACCTCTGGGAGGCACAGCAAGATGAGCACGGGGCTGACATGCTGAAGTCTGACCCCAGGGACACCTTCTTCCTCAGTAAATAGCTGGGGCCAGAGCGTCACGCATCTCTCTGGGGTTTTGGGGGAGGAAAAAGGCAGGACCTGGCTGCCACAGGCACCCAGAGCACCCCTCCTACCTTCTTCCCATCTCTTGGGTGGAGGGCATCTCTGCTGGGGTCTCCAGGGGGGCAAGCTGGGGTGGCTTGGGCTACAGACTATAAGGTGGGTTGGGCCACGGGGGTGGTAGGGCATGGCTTGGGGCTGAGCCGTGGCTGCTTCTCCTCAGCCCCTGCGATTGAGGCCTCCCGAGTGGAGAACGTGCTGGTGCCCTGTGCCTACAGCCCCACCTACGTGGTAAAGGACTTCCCCATCGCCCGCTACCAGGGCCTGCAATTTGTAAGTGTCTCCCCACGACGGGGATGGGGTCACGCTCCCACGGGAGACGTGGTGAAGCAGAGCACTTTGCCCCCACCCCAGGGCAGGGGTGCTTCCACCTGGTTAAAATCCAGGAGAAAATGTCCCTTGCTGGAGCATCAGGCTGAGCTTCTCCATCTTGACCCAAAAGGGTTTGGGTTAAACACCCTGCGGGGTGTTTGAGATGCTGGGGGTCACCTCACTGTTGAGGGGCTGTGCCGGTGGCCTTGGGCGCAGAGCTCCTGGCCCTGCTGGCCCTCACTTGCTTGGAGCGAGCCCGCTCTGTGCCCGGGTGACGGCGGTGTGGTCACCTCCCCAGGTCTACCTCTCGTTCGTGTACCCCAATGACTTCACGCGCCTCACTCACATGGAGACGGAGAACAAGTGCTTCTACAGGGAGTCCCCCCTCTACCTGGAGAAGTAAGCGTTGGGGGGACGGTATCTGGGGGTCGTACATGGAGGGGGAGGAAGGGGCTGATGTCAACCGAGTGCTCAAAGCGCTGGAGGAATGGCGCTGAGATGAGGCATCCTCAGCTGTGTGTCCCCAAGCTCCCTCCCCTGTGGGAGGGCCACCTCCAGGCTGGCTCTTTTCCCATCTTTCGGGCACGTAGCAGAGTGAGGCCTGGCAGCGCTCCTGGATTTTGGGAATCCCAGCTCCCTTTGGAGCCAGGCTGTGCCCGGTGCCTGCGCTGCAGCTGGGGATGTTGCTCCCCACGGGCACGCGGGCTCGCGTGTGTGCGAGCACGTCCCTACGCGCGGTTGCCCCTCCCTTATCTCCGGGACCTCATCTTTCCTCTCTGTCTCCCAGGTTTGGTTTTTATAAGTACATGAAGATGGATGAAGAGGAGGATGATCCACGCCAGCGAGCATTTCTCTTCCTCAACCCAGACAGTGAGTCACCACTCGCCACTGGCAGCTTTTCAGGCATCTCTCAGCAGCTTGGCATGGGGCTGAGCACCCGGCATACTCGCCCTCCAGCCCATCCGCTTGGAGATGCGGCTCATCGGGATGCCTCCAGTGATACGCTGAGCGCCTCGAGGAGGGCAGTGCTGCATGGAGCAGCTTGGCCTCTGGGCAGCCCTGTGCGCTCCGTGGTCATTCACCCCTCTCGGCTCAGCCACAAAGTGCTGCGGGATACGGGAAGCAGGATGCTGGGGTTGGGATTCACCGTCCCTGCTTCTTGAAGCCGTGTACCCACGTCTCCTGGGTTGGCCTGGTTCGTGGGCAGGATGCAACTGGACCTGGTGTGGAGTCTGGGGATGTCCGTGGGGTCTGGGGATGCTCACAGGGACCCGCGGGAGCCGGGATGTTCAGACCCTGCCTTGCTCTCGGTTTGCAGCCTGGCAAAGCCCTGGCAGGCTAGGTTTACTCCCAGATGAATAAGAGTGGTGCCAAGACATGGCCAAGGTTTGGAGGGGTTAACGGGCAGAGCCTGGAGCTGCCAGCCCTGGTGGGCAGCGGTTAGTGCCTGCAAGCTCTGTCTCCTTTGCCCAGCGGCCATTTGCAGCTCAACCTCTTGCTGGAGACAAGCTGTGCCTCCTTGTCTTGGGCCAGCACGCTGCAGGGGGGTGTGCCGAGGGGCCAGGACCCTTTGGGTATTTACTTCTGCCTTTACTCCCTAGATTTCCTCGAGGAGGAGGAGGAGGAGGAGGAGGGAGTGGACAGCCCTGAGCCCACAGACCCACCCCCTGAAGCCAAGAAGGGCTTTGGGCTGGTACCCAGAGCCAAAGGGAAAGAGACCCCGCCGGTCACCAGGGATTATGGAGACGTCCTGGACTATTACAGCTTTCGCCGCAAGCAGAGTCAGGCCCGGGACGAGGCAAGCACCCTTGGGCAGCCGGGAAGATGGAGCACGTCCCATCAGGCCAGCGCCAGCCCGGCGGCCGTCCCCGAGGACCTCCGTGGTGAGGAGGACGTGGGCCCTGTGCCGGAGAAGGTCCGTGGGCGGATGCTCAGTTGGTTACCCCAGGATCCCAGTGAGGGTGAGGAGGATGAACTGGGGCTGCTGGCGTCTTCGAAGCATGCCAGGGCTCTGAGCCTCCAACCCCACCCCTCTGTTCCCATCTTTGGTGGGAAAGCCAAAACGCCGGGTCCCAGCAAGGCTGCAGCGCCCAGGGAGGACAGAAAGCCCCGGAAAGCCCAGGAGAAGGTCTACGTGACCAGGCTGCAGCCAGGGAAGCGCAAAGCTGCGGCCCAGGAGCCGGTCTTCCCTGGCATGTTCCTTTACCCGAAACCTCTGAAGAAAGTCCATTTTCGCTCCAGGACCCCTCAGAAGCATCCCATCGCCTCCAGCAAGCTCCGTGCTGTTCCTGGCCGCCGGACTTCCTGGCTCCTGAGCAACATCTCCAAGGAGAGGGATGCTGCCAGGCGGAAGAGCGTGCGGGCGGGTAGCAGGAGGTGGGAACGTCCATCCAAGCTGGGGAGCGAGTGGCGGGCGCTGCCCAGCCTCCTAGCCCTGGGAACTGAAGGGCTCTTCAGTAGGGAGACCCATGAGGACACGACCCCCGCCCCGGGCAGGACGGCGGCCACCACGGATTACAACTCCTCCGAGGTGACCCGCTTGGAGGGGACGCGGGTGACATCCTTTCTGAAGATGTCAGAAACCACGGCGTC
This sequence comes from Phalacrocorax aristotelis, assembly GCF_949628215.1. Classification (NCBI taxonomy): domain Eukaryota; kingdom Metazoa; phylum Chordata; class Aves; order Suliformes; family Phalacrocoracidae; genus Phalacrocorax; species Phalacrocorax aristotelis. Next base: position 71,122,519 of record NC_134280.1, on the reverse strand, counting down.
CCAGCAGGAGGAGGGAAAAGGCCCGGAGGAAGAGGAGGAGGAGGAAGAAGAGGTGTCAGACTACAGCTACGAGGCAGGGGAGCTGCAGCAGAGCTGGCTGGAGGACTCCATCAACTGGCAGAGGACGTTCAGCGTCAGCTCGGTGGACTTCGAGCTCCTGCGCTCCGACTGGAACGACCTGCGCTGCAACGTCTCTGGCAACCTGCAGCTGAGCGAGAGCGAGGTCGTTGACGTGGTAGCGCAGTACATGGAGAAGCTCAATGAGAAGAATGGAGGGTAGGGAGGAAGCGGGGCACGGGCAGGAGGTGGGGGGGGACGTGTCTTCGCCCCGCTTAGCTCCTTGGGGCTGGGTGAGCTGGATGGTGGGGTCAGGCCAATCCCTTGATCAAGGGAGCTGTGGGGAGCAGGGCCCACAGTGATGGTGCTTTCAAAGGCTTCTCCTTTCCCTGTAGCATCTACACCCTCCTGAGAATCGTCAACGTGGAGAAGCGTCGGGACACGGCCCGGGGGAACCGCTACCTGCTGGAGCTGGAGCTGGCGGAGCGGGGCCAGCGGACGGTGCGGCTCTCCGAGTATGTCTACGTCCTCTTGCACCAGGGCAAGCAGGACGACAGCGCTGAGGCCAACCCTGAGGGGCCAGTCCTGGGAGCCACCGAGCCCCAGCCAAGCACCTGGAGTATCCTTTATGGAAGACCCATCCTGTGCCGGCCCCTGCGGCTCAGCTGGAAGCAGGACGTCATGGTGCACTTCGTGGTACCTGGTAGGTGGCAGCAGGATGCATCTCTCCAGGGTCTCTGCTGCTCCCTCTGCCCTCAGCATCCTCTGGTGGGAGGAAGGCAACCCCTTTGCTCCTTGGTTGCATCCTCCAGGCTGGCCCAAGGGGGATGAGGTTGGTTCTTATGATGTTATGGCCTCTCATCAGAAGGGCTGTTGGTTTGTTTGGGGAGGGGGTGCTTTTGGGACCTCCGTGGTGAGCCTGAGGGACATTTGTGGCTGTGTCTGGCAGTGAAGAACCAAGCCCGCTGGGTCCAGCAGTTCATCTCGGACATGGCCCGTCTGTACGGGGCTACGAAGGATGCCAACTTCAACGTCATCCTGGTGGACTTTGACAGCGACGACATGGATGTCGAGAAAGCCCTGCGGGATGCCCGACTGCCCCGGTAAGCCACCCCGCACAAGCTCTGGGTCCCACCCTGCTCCCCCTGAGGCTGCCAAGGGGGGGTCTGTGGGGCTCCTCGTGGTGGGACAGGCCATCCTGGTGGTGCTCACACACCAGCCGTTCCTTCCCCAGCCTGGCACAGGTCTCTGCCTCACCGCCACTCTCCTCCTCCTCCTTTTTGGGGGTTTAAACTTGTTTCCCACACGGAGGAGACGGGAATGCATAAGCCTCCATGGGTGGACCCTTGACAACAGCCGTAGGCACCTGATCCCCTCTCCTCGCTGATGGTCCCTGTCACCCTCTTGGCTGTGTCCCTTTCGGTCACCAGCACTAACCCCCTGTCCTCTCCCCTCAGCTACCAGTACCTGCGGCGCACGGGGAACTTCGAGCGCTCAGCCGGGCTGCAGGCTGGCGTGGACATGGTCGAGGTGAGCTGGGGGAGAGGAACCAGCTCTCGCCTTGGCTTCTCTCCCAGAGCTGTTTCACCCTGATCCTCCCACTTGTGTCTGTCCCCTCCCGTAGGATGGGCACAGCATCGTGTTCCTCTGCGACCTGCACATCCATTTCCCCCCCAACATCCTGGACAGCATCCGGAAGCACTGCGTGGAGGGGAAGCTGGCCTACGCACCCATCGTCATGAGGCTGAGCTGCGGCAGCTCCCCACGGGAGCCCAACGGTAAGCGGGGTCCCCTCTGCCGTGACACCTTCCCGGCTGGAAAACGTCCCCTGCCTGCCGAGGAGAGCTGTGGCGCTGGGTGTGGGTTACAGCCGGGCTCGGATGCGCAGGGACGATGGGTTTTGCTCTGGCAAGGCGGGCTTCAAGGCCAAGGGAGGGTGAGGCAATCTGGTGCGATGTCCCCCAAAAGTGGGCTGTCCCCCAGTGCACCCCCATGGGAGGTGGTGGTGATGGGGACAGACCCGGGGTGGGAAGAAGGGTTGGGATGGGATGTTCCTGACGTTCCCACGTAGCAGGGAAAGTGCAGAGGTGATGGCCTGGGGATTTGGGGGTCCCCCCATGCCCCTTGCCACATTGCTCTCCCCCTTCCAGGCTACTGGGAGGTGAACGGCTTCGGCCTCTTCGGCATCTACAAGTCGGACTTTGACCGCGTGGGAGGGATGAACACGGAGGAGTTCAGAGACCGCTGGGGTGGGGAGGACTGGGAGCTCCTGGACAGGTGAGGTTGGGGGTTGCAGCAGCCCCATAACACCCCCCAAGGCAGGCCTGGCCACGCATATTTGGGGGCAACCTTCCCTCCCCTCCGCTGAGCTGGGTAAAGGCGGGGGCGATGCGGTGGCGAAGGGGCAGAGCCTCCCGCGTCCGTCCCCTCCCTCCCTGAGCGGCTGTCCCTCCGTTCGGCTGCAGGGTCCTTCAGAGTGGGCTGGAGGTGGAGCGCTTGCGTCTCAGGAACTTTTACCATTACTACCACTCCAAGCGGGGCATGTGGAACGCCCGCAGCAAGAAGCCCCCCAAGGACTAGCGCCCCGAGCCCGGCCCGCCGCCGCTGACCCCCCTGCGCCCGCCGCAGGCCGGCCGCTGCTGGCGCCCGGTTGTCCCCGACCTCCGCCGACGCGCCGTGGTGCCGGCACGGAGGGCACCCGTAAACGAACCGCGGTTATTTTGGGGAGGGGGGGGGAGCGGGGAGGGCGGAAGCGGGTGGTGATTTCTTTCTTAAGGGTCTAATTTCTTAGCCAGAAATGAATTTATTAACTCATTAGCACCGGGACAAGGGGCGTCCTGCTGCCGGGAGGGGTAAAGCCTCCGAGCTGGTCCCCGGAGCCAGTGGGTCCCTGGGGGTTATGCCGGGCCGGTGGTGCTGGAGGCAGGAAAGCAGTACCCAAGCTCGCAGCCAGCGCTTGCTCTGCAGCCCCTTTGCTGGGTCGCCCTCCCCAAAATGCCCAGCACCGCGTCCCTGTGCCAGGCTGGAGAGCTGAGCTTTTTGCAGGGGCTGCTGGTATCCACAGGAGGCTGCAGGTGGTACAAGCCCGCTGGAGCTGCCCAAACCCTCCTGCTCCCTTCCCTGGGACCTGCGGAGCCACTGTGGAGGGGAAAAGAGGTCTGGCTCTAGGGTAGGGGGCCAAGGCCCTTGGCACGATGGGCTGGCATCGCCTGCGCCCAGGGGCTGGGTTGGGATGGGAGAGGGCAGAGCCCAGAGCAGGTATGGGGGCAGGGGGAGAGCAAACAATGTTTCCAAGCTAATTTCTGTGAAATTATGAGGTAGGAAGCTGTTTTCAGGAAGTTTTGTCTGTTTTGGGGTTTTTTTTATTCTTAAAAAATAAAATCAATGTCTTGGCTGGGATTTCCTTCCCCTCCATCACCCTCGTGCCTTGGCAGGGATGTGGTCCCCAGCGGGTGGAGGGCACGAAAAGCCAGGTTGGCCTCTCTGTCCCTCACCCCTCCCAAGCCCCCTCGCCGTGGCAGCGGCCGTGCAGGCTGGGAGGACGCTTTGCCCGCTCGCAATCACTGCTGCCACTTGTAACACCCGGGAGGGCTCAGGAAACCCTGGCCCGATGGCAAGCCCTGGAGGAGAGAGCAGCCTGGCCCTGTGCTTGCACTGGGCTGAGCCTGGCTGGTGCTGGGAGGAGGAGGAGGAGGAGGAGGAGGCAGGGCTCCCTGCGCTCCTGGTGGGACTGAGCAGGACGGGTACGGGGCAAGGATCGGTGCTTTTCGGTGGGAGCGGGCAGCAGGAGGGTTGCAAGGGGCCCCTTTGCTGTTTCACGCAGTGAGGAGGAGGAGGAGGAGGAGGAGGAGGAGGAGGAGGCAACAGCCGTGTTTTTGATGCCGGCTGCACGCCCGGACTTGCAGGGAGGCTGCTGAGCCTCCGCCCCACACCTGGGCCCCACCTGGGCAGCTGCCTGCACCCCACACGCTGTGTGGGGGGCTCGCCCCGCTGCGCCCCGGGGGCTGGTGAGCCGTGGGGAGAGCCACACGCCGCTCCGCTCGCTCCTGCCCACCCTCGCACGCTTGTTTGCAGGATGGCCGCGTGCGCCCGGGCTCTTCGCTCGCCTTTTCCCCTCGCTCGTGGACGTGCCCAGCTGCACGCAGCGCCTCGTGGGCTCCAGCAAACCCGCTTTGCTGCGGGCCAGGCTGCCACGAGCTCCTTCTGCTCCTCAGCTGGGTCACCCTGTCCCTGCAAATCCCCTGGGCTGCAGCCACCGCGTCCTTGCTGCCCTCCACCGTGAGCTTCCAGCAGCTGTGGGAGAGCTGAAATAGCCCTGGAGTTCCCCCCCCACCCCGAGTGTTTTATTCCCCATCTCCATCCCCTGGGCTCTGTTTGCGTATCTGCTGAGTTTTGGGGTGAGGATGGAGGCAGTGAGCTCAGCAACCTGCTTTTCATCAGAAAACAGCCACAATCTGGGGCTTCGGGGGCTTTTTACCCCAAATTTGGTACTTCTGGCCCCAGGATTTGCCAGGAGGGCACAGCCTTTGGGCAGGCAGCGCGTTTTTCTCTCCATGCTGCCTGTTTTTTCTAGCACTTTGGAAGCACTTTGTTGTGGGCGAGGGCTCTGGCCGCTGCGCTGGGAGTTGGCCTGTGGGCTGAGAAGTCCCGGGAAGGACGGGTGGCCCCGCAGCCCCCTGGGGCCAGCGGCGGGATCCCTAAAGCTGCCTTTCCTTAGGCACGACTTTTCCAGCAGCTTCCCAGCTGGGCGAGCTTGCAAAGCCGCCGGCATCGGAGTGGGTGCCGGGCTCAGCCAAATCCAGAGCTGCCGCTGATGCTGGAAGGGACTGGTGCCACCAGCACCATCCCCACTGGGGACGCTGGTCCAGCCCCGCTGGGTGGGTCTTGCTTGCAAAACCTTGGGAACAATTTGGGGCCAGCAATGGTGTTTGCTCGGGGCAGCGCCGGCAGCGAAACACCGGAGAGGTTTGTTTCTCCAGTGGTGGCTGAGCTGTGGTCACGGGGGCCATGTGGGGACCATGGGGAGCCTCTCCCAGGCAGGGTTTGGAGCCCCAAGTGACAGTGGGGTGCAGGCAGGTCCCCGCTTTCAGAGGAGCAGCCCCGGTGCTGGGGCGAGGCGTTGGCTGGGCAGCTCGGCCCCCACTCAGGGGGATGCTGGCGAAGGCGTTGGGGCTTGTTTGGGGTGGCAGACCCAAATGCTGGCCCTGGAGTGGCCTCGCTATAGGGCTGCCCTGGCCATGGGGCTGAGCAAGGGGTCGGTGGAGGGCAAGGGGGGGACCTCTGGGCTGAGAACAGGCCAAGCGTGACATCAGTGGCTGGGTAGAGGGTCCTGGGCAGCCTCCAGCCCTACGCTGGGCTTTGCCGGGGGGTCACCCCTCGGCAGCCCCCAGCGAGCGCTGGGTGCGGTGTGGAACCCGGGCTGCAGTGCTGGTGGAATCGATGGCCCCCAAACTGGTTTGGCCCGTTTCAAACACTCCTTCTTGGCTTATCTGGCTTCAAAGGGCTCCTGCTCCATCCCACACATGCAAACACGCTCCCTGTGAACCCCCGGGGCCTGGGGGAGCCCCCTGCATCCCAAAAACTGTGCCTGCCTCAGATCTACCTCCCCTCCATCTTTTCCTTTCAGCAACCCTAAAATCCTCCTTGTTGCACCCGTGGGTGCCCCATGCTGGGGGGGGTGTCAAGGGAATGCAGTGGGAAGGACACATTGGACCACGGCCATGGTGGTGGGGAGCGATGGTGATCTTTTGGAGCATCGCGAAGGCAGCTGAGACGCAGCTCCGCTGCCTGGGATGGGGCACCCGGGCACCCCGCTGGCACCTTGGCCGTGCCGAGGCTTTTTGTGGAGCCGCCACAAGCCCCAAAAGCGCAAACCTGGCTGCGGGGCAAGCGGGTTTTTGAGCGCACATGCAAAACAACGGCAAAGAGACTGGTTGGGTAAGCTCCCGGGGCGGGCCCGCGCCACGGCCCCACGCCCCCCACACCGGCCCCGCTGCAGACGGCATCACCCACCCCGTGCTGGGGCGCCCAGCACCTGTGTAGCACCCAGGGGTGCACCCGCCTGCCCGGGAGGATGCTGCAGGGCAACGGCCCTCCGGGGCCACCCAACAAGGTACGTGCCGGCCGGTCCCGCACCCATCGGCGTGGCTGTCCCCACCGCGGGTCCCCGGGGGAAGCCGGTGGCACCCACCCTGCCGCCGGTCCCCACGCGTGGGGTGGGAAGGGGCAGCGTGGATGCTGCCTGCCCCTGGCCACCTTTGGCCAAGAGGCTTTTTTAATCCTCTCCTCAAGCCTCAGCTTGAGCCAGCGCGGCTCTTGGCACGTGTGCGCTGCGGCCAGGCTGCGTGGTGCTGCGCCGGCCGCTCCCTGCTTGAAGCGCTGATGGCACCAGCAGCCGCAGGCTTCCCTGGGGACCCGGTTTTGGGGACAGGCACCCAGTGGTGCTCAGGGGGTGGGGGAGGACAGCGGGCACCCGGCAGCTGGGGTCTTCCTGGCGGCGTGGCTCTGTCACCCCATGGAGGAAGCGATACAGGTGCCTCTAGGCTGGGGGGTCAGTGACCGCTTTAGGCATCCCCCCAGACCAAATTTATTTAACCCGGTGTCAACCTGAATGTGGCCGGATCCCCTCAGGAATCCCCTATTTTTGCTCCAAATGTGGGGTGGTTTTGTGGCGACTTGCTGCTTTCAAGCATCCCAGTGCATCCCCGCTCCCATCCAACACCTTCCCCTATTAACGGGCTACTTGATGAGGCAAATGCTGCCGTTTTCAGCTTCAAACCTGTCTCAACTCCCCAAACACCCCCCATGACCCCCCCCCTTTTCAATTTTTGAAGTTGTGAGGCAGTGTCATGCTGGGGGATGGGGGCTTGGAAGGGAGGCAGAGCCCGGGGGAGCGGGGCTGCTGGAGGGCTCGGGGCCGTCCCTGGGGGCCCCTCCATCCCCTGGGGCCAGAGGGGCTCCCAGGGCCGTCCCCAAGCCCCTCCGTGCCTGGCACGGGGATGGCGGGCAAGCATCGGCTTGCACAGGGAGCGAACCGCCCTCCCCGCCTGCTCCCGGCGGGGGGGAACCTATGATTCATCCAGGCTCGGAGGGCTGGGAGCGCCCTGCTGAGCTCTGCCAAACTCAGTGCACCCGCCAACACTCCCCGTGTGGGTGGTGCCGAGGTGGGAAAGAGGGGGGCCCTTGGGGTTATCCCTGGGTGCTGTACCCCGAAAAGGCCAGGTGTGACCCCCGCCTAAGCGAAAGGGGGCTCCCAGTAAACCCATAAGATCCCTGGACACACCCCCACCCCCCCCAGAGCTGGGGATGGGGTCTCCTGTCCCCCGCCCTCCCGCCCCTGCATGGGTCCAAGGGCAAGATGTGATGGTGGCACCAGGGTTTGCAGCCCACTGGGGTCTGGGGAGGCCATCAAAGTAGGGCCCATCGCCCCAAAACAGTCGCCTGCTGCTCTTGCTACCCCAGCCCAGCATCAGCCGCTGCTCCTGCTGACGGCGGCACATTCCTCAGGGACAGCCGCCCTTTTCACCCTCCTAAGGAAGCACAGAAGCTGTCCTGGTGTTGTCATCGACGTCCCGGAGTTGTCATCACTGGGTGTCGTAAGCCCTGGCCAGCAAAGCCCGTAACGCTGCTGCCGGGCAGGTTCGGGGTGGGGACCCCGAGCGCTGAGCCCTGGCTTGTTGCGGAGCCGAGGCCGCGTTGCCACGCTCGCCTTCAAACGGCCAAAGCCAGCACCGGCTCCTCTGGCTGATGCGCTGTGCCGGAACTGACAGGCCAAACGCCCCATGCCCATGAGCAAGGGCGGAGCCTGAGTGCCGGGGCGCGGCTGAGACCGGGCACAACTCAGTTCAGGAGTGAGCAGCTCAGTTAGCGCGTCAGGGGCTGAGGGAGAGCGGTGTCAAAAACACTGTGGGGAATTTTGGGAGCTGCTCCGGAGCACAGCAGGCCGGCGGGGGGGTACGTGGCATCCCCCTACCCGAGCCATACTGAGGTTGGCCGGCGCAGCTCGGCGGGTGGAGTGAGCCTAATGAGTACCTGTGCAGTGGCAGTGGCTGAGTCACCCCGCGTTCATTACCACCGAGCCTGCCGGTGCTGAGCCAACCCTTTTTTTTTTTTTTATTATTGTTGTTTTTTAATTCTCTGACTGATTTGAAAAGCAAATCAGGGAGGGCCTGGCCAGTAATTACTGCCAATTCGCCCCTGCTCCAGCCCTTCCGAGAGCCAGACCCTGGCCCTGAGGGGTTTTGGTGGGCGGCTTGAGGAGGCTGGGGTCAGTGGTGGGGCTGCCCGGGGGTCTGGGGCTCTCCTAGGAGGCCATGTGGGGGTCTGGGACTCACCAGAGGGAAAACGTAGGGCACTAGGGCTTGCTGATGGGGCCATGTGGGGGCCCAGGGCTAGCTGGGGAGCTTGCCCAGGGCTCTCCAGGGAGGTTGTATGGGGGTCTGGGGCTTGCTAGAGGGACAATCTGGGGGTCTGGGGCTCAGCAGCAGGGCCATGTGGGTCACTGAGGGTCAATGGGGAGACCGCCTGGGGGGGCCATGTGGGAGTCTGGGGCTTGCTAGAGGGACAATGTGGGGGTCTGGGGCTTGCTGGCAGGGCCATGGTGGGTCCAGGGCTCTCTAGAGGGATAATGTGTAGGTCTGGGGATCACTGGTGGGGCTGCCCAGGGGGTCAGTGGGGAGGCTGCCTGGGGGGGGGGGGGGTCTGGCTGTCCCCACCGGGGCCGCAGGTACGACCACCCTGGACCCCCCCCCCACCCCGGGAACGTCCACCTCCCTCGTGCCCTCGTCCCCACGAGGTCACCCCTGGGCGCGTTGTTGCGGCCCCCTCCTTCCCGCCGGCGGCGGTGGCCGAGGCGTGGCGGCGGCGGGGCGGGCCGGGTGCCTCCCTAGGGCTCGGGGAAGCCGCCGCCACGCTCACCTGCACAAGGCGGCCGCGCTCACCTCGGCCTCCGCGCTCGCCTCGGCCTCCGCGCCGCCGCCATGCAGGAGGCTAACACCTTCTTGCTGTCGGCCCTGCAGCCCGAGGCCGGCGTCTGCTCGCTGGCCTTGCCCTCGGACCGGCAGCTGGACGGCAGGAGCCGGCAGGCGGCCGAGGAGGCCCAGCGGCTGCGCAGCGCCCGCGTCCAGGAGCAGGTCCGCATCCGCATGATGCTGAGGGGGCAAGCGGCCACCCGCCCCGAGGCCCCCGACCACGCTGACGGCGGCAGAGGTGGGAGAAACCCCGGGTCTGTCCCCCACCCCCACCCCAGGCGCACGCGTCGGAACAGGCAGTGGGGACCCCTCGGCCGGCACCGCGCTTTGGGTCACGCTCTGGCTTGGGGCTGGGGGGTTGCCCCCCCCACCGCAGCCGAGCCCCCCCGAGCCCCCTGCTGTACCCCCAGCACTGGGGATGGGAGTGGCATGACCCCGGCGTGGGCTTGTTTCACCCCACTCAGGGGCCGTGCCTCAGTTTCCCCAACCTGTCCCCGAGGGGGGTTGTGCTGGGGGGGGAGAGGGGGTCCTACACCCCACTTTGGGCTGGGGGGGGAGGCTTTTCTCACCCTGGCAGATCCCTCCCCGTCCCCCCCCAGCCTTTGAGCGGTGCTGCTGGCCGGGCTCCAAGCTCCTCCATTTAACGTCTGCGCTCGCAGCCTCCGCCCTGCTGCTTCACCTGGCACCAGCACAGGGTTTCACCGAGCCCCCCCGATCCAAGGTGTTGGGGGACCTCGGTGGTGGGGAGAGACCCCCCTGCTCGGCACCCCGAGTGTGTGTGTGTGTGTGTGTGAGTCACGGTGCTATCACCACTGGGGCTGGCGGTGGCCTCCCTGTCCCCGCCGGTGGCCCCAGGGTGGCGGCAAGGCAGCAGGGCGGTGCGGGCGCAGTGGGGCGGCCGGGTCCCTGCTGGGCTCCCATCTCCAGGGTGCCGGAGCTGGGACTGGCTTGGTGGGGGGATGCCTGAGCTGCTCATCCGGATACAGCGGAAGGAACCAGGCTGAGCTGCCGTGTCCCCGCCCAGGTGGCAATTACTTCTTTGCCGTCGGGGCACGATGAAAGGCGGGGAGGCCACTGCTCGGCAGTGCCGCTGCCCCTCCTGCTCCCCATTGCCGGCAGGCAGGTGACGGCAGCATCCTCCCACTCCCTCATCCCCCTCAGTGCTGCCAGCGCTGCCGTGGCTTCTGATGCATGTCCCCCAGGATGAGTTGGGGGCGATCTTTGGTACCCAAGACCACTCCTTTGCCCCTCTTGACCCCTTCACCCCCATCCTGCAGGTGGTCAGTATGGCACAACGCTGCACTCCTTCAGCTCCCGCTCCCAGAGCAATGGCTTGGATGCCAAAGCCTCGGTATGTACTGGGGGGGTCGCGGGCATTCATCCCCCACCCCGCGCTGGGGTGGCAGCTGGGGATGCTGGCAGAGACCCAGCCGCCGTGGCAAGAGAGGCTCTTGGCTCTGTCCTTTCCCCTCCCCATGGTGGGGATGGAGGGACAGGCTCGCAGGCACCCCCTAACCCCACGCTTCCCCCCCGCAGCTCTATCAGCCGCTGGCCAAGAAGGATTTCGGCACGCTGAAGGGCAGCGGCTGGTCCTCGCGCTCGGCGGTGGACCTCACCCCGCACAAGCGGGTGGCGACCATCAGCAACGGGGGCCTGGTGAAGGGCCGGGGCTACAGCACTGGCTACGCCATGTCACAGGCTGCCAACACCTCGCCGCGGCCCAGCTCCTTCCACGAGCGCAACTACCGGCCCCGGCAGAACTTCGACACCCTCTCGCTGCGCTCCCTGCGGCTGGCCGACGGGCCGCTCCAGCCCACCGCCATCACAGATGACCGCTATAGCGTCATCTCCGAGCAGCTGGACCCCGTGGGTCACCGTCCCCTCTACAAAAGCCAAGGCAACGGCGGCTTCACCCGTTCCTACACCTTCGAGAGGCAGATGAGCGCCGGCTCCACCACCAAGGCTGCGTCCGACTGGCTGGGGGATGGCGAGGTGACCCAGAGCCGCACCATCCGGGCGCCCGCCATGCGCACGCTCCAGCGCTTCCAGAGCAACAACCGGTCGCGGCTTAGCACCGGCTCCTTCGGCAGCATCCAGGCGGCCTCGCAGGCGGGCATCGGGAGCTCGTATGTGGGGATGGTGGAGCACAGCTCCCGCGCGCCCTCCGTGCGCAGCCTGGCCGAGTCCAGCCACCACCTCCAGGACCAGCGCGCCATGGAGATGTACAACGGGCACAGCACCCTGCTCAGCCACCAGTCCGGGGGGTGAGTGCCAGGGGGGGCTGGTCCAGCACCGGCCCGGTCCTCGTCCCCACCTTGGCCGCTTGGTTGGTTGAGGGCAAAACCCCCCGTCTCTTGCCTGGTGTTACCCTGCTGCGAGGGATGCAGGAGGGGCAGCGAGATGGTGGGCACGGTTTGGCCCCATAGCGATGGACTGTGGCATGGGCTGACCTCTAAGCGTGTCCTTGCGTGTGGCCTTGGCTCCTCCCAGGGATTCAGCTGGGTCTGGAGTCCTGTGCCCCAAGAGCGTGGTGGGGAGGGAGGCGGGCTGGCGCGTCTCCTCCGAGACACGGGATGTGGCGGGGCGCAGAGGTGGAAGACCTCTGTGGGATGCTCTGCTCGGGCTCTTCCTCACCTGCCTGTGGCTTCCAGGTTTGATGACATCGACCTGCCCTCCGCAGTGAAATACCTGATAGCCAGCGACCCCAACCTGCAGGTCCTGGGCGCTGCCTACCTCCAGCACAAATGCTACAGCGACAGCAATGCCAAGAAGCAGGTGAGCACCAGGAGCCGAAGGGAAGGGGCTGTCCTCAGCCCCTCTGCCATGGTGGGGCATCCGAGGGAGGGGGGAGGAGGTGGAGGGAGGCCCAGCCACCAGCTGAACAGCAGCTGGGCGTCTCAACCCAGCCGGGCTCTCCCTTCCCAGGCCCGCAGCCTCCAGGCCATGCCCAAGCTGGTGAAGCTGTTCAACAGCCCCAACCAGGAGGTGCAGCGCCATGCCACGGGTGCCATGCGCAACCTCATCTATGATAATGCCGAGAACAAGCTGGCGCTGGTGGAGGAGAACGGCATCTACGAGCTCATGCGGACCCTGCGGGAGCCCGATGACGAGCTCCGCAAGAACGTCACAGGTTGGAGATGATGGCGGGGGCGGGCAGGGGTCCTCCTCTCCCGGGGTGGCACATGGTGCCCTCACCCCATGTATAAAGCTGGGCTGACACATCACAGGGATGACCTCTTTGCATCACTGTTACCCACCCTGTCCCCTGGCTGCGGGTGGTCAGCGTGAGCCCCCGGGGGACGTGAGTCGGCACGGATGTGCTCTCAGCCATTCCTGGGACTGAGGATCCTTCTCCGTGCAGGGATCCTGTGGAATCTCTCCTCCAGTGACAACCTGAAGGATCGCCTGGCCCGAGACACGCTGGAGCAGCTCACGGACCTGGTCCTGGTTCCCCTCTCTGGGCTGGGGGGCTCAGGTGTCATCCAGCAGAACCCCTCAGAGGCAGAGATCTTCTACAACTCCACCGGCTTCCTCAGGTACGTGCTCTGGGCCGGCTCTGGTCCTCCCACTGTGGGTAAAGTTTTGGGTGGAGGAAGAGATGCCATCTGTGCTGCATACACAGGGAGCAAGGTCCCCAGGGCTGGTTTCTGGGGTCCCCATCCCTTGCAGCACTTGTGCGTCAAGACAAAGCCCGGTCAGCCCCATGGGAGAGGTATTAGCTGCCCTCCCCGCGCTGGTGCCCACTGGCAGGAGCAGGGTGGCCGTGGGGAAGCCCCTTCTCGCTGTGACAGACCTGGGTTCCCTGTGCAGGAATCTCAGCTCTGCCAGCCAGCAGACTCGGCAGAAGATGCGCGAGTGCCACGGGCTGGTGGACTCCATGATCCACTACGTGAACAGCTCCCTGGAAGTGGGCAAGTCAGAAGACAAGGTAAGCCCTGGGAGCTGAGTGCTGGGAGGGTTTGGGTGCCCTCAGATGGGGTGCTGCTCCCTCCCTCCTGGCAGCTGCCTGGCCATCATGGTGCAGAGGTACATCTTGATGTGATGGTGGGAAAACCAATCTGGCTCTGTCCAGGCTTACTGGGCACAGAGCGGTACTGCTGGTGTCATCGGGGTGACTCTGGAGCCCCAAGGGGTCGTGCCCATGGGGACATGCCAGGTGGAGATGCCCTGACAGGCTGCACAAGGACTGACACCCTCATGGCCCATCTCCCCCCTCCAGAGCGTGGAGAACGCTGTCTGCGTCCTGCGCAACCTCTCCTACCGCCTGTACGACGAAATGCCCCCGTCCTCCCTCCAGCGCCTGGAAGGCCACAGGAGGAACAACAGCAACATGGTGACGGGGGAGCTGGTGGGCTGCTTCAGCCCCCAGAGCAAGAAAGCACGAGAGGTCGGTGACTGGGAAGTGGTGGGCACCTTTCGGCTGTGTCACCTGGGGCAGGGTTGGCACCGGGAAGCAGCCAGCGGTGGAGATGACGCTGGGGCGGAGGAGGACGCTGGCCTCAGCTGGTGGGTGGGACACGCGGGTGAGCTCAGCAGAGGCTGAATCAGGTGTGTGGGGTGAGTTAGGGTGCCGAACCCCAACTTTGCTCTGCCATGGGGCATGGTGCAGCCGGGGTGACCTGCCCGGTCACTGCCAGCCTGGAGCTGCCCAATGGCTGAGGCCGGGCACGTGGGGAAAAGGGGACTCCAGCAGCGAGGGATGCTGCAGAGGGGACACCCACTATGATAACAGTGCTGCCCTCATCCCGCAGCAATACCTGAATGCAGACATCGTCACCTTCACGGAAGTCTCCAAGGACCCCAAGGGCATGGAGTGGCTCTGGAACCCCCAGATTGTGGGCATCTACAACCGGCTGCTGCAGCGCTGCGAGCTCAACAAGCACACGACGGAGGCGGCCTCGGGCGCCCTGCAGAACATCACTGCTGGGGACCGCAGGGTGAGGGCAGGGGAGGGGAACGTCCCCTGGCGCTTGCCCCACCTTGCCTGGTTGTCCCCACCTCCTGGCCAGCCACAGCTGTGCCCGGGGAGGGGATGCACCTCCCTGCGGGTTGGTACCAGCCTTTCCTGGGTGGGGGGTGTGGCCATCACGCTACTCACCACCTGGGCACGGGTCATCCTGACCTGGCCCGGCTGAGCAAGAGGAGGAGGAAGGTGGGGGTGGGAGGTGGCGGCAGCCGGTGGGTCCCTGGCGGGTGTCTCCAAGCGGGTGTTTGCCTCGGCAGTGGGCAGGCGTGCTGAGCCGGCTGGCCCTGGAGCAGGAGCGCATCCTGAACCCCGTGCTGGACCGCGTCCGCACTGCCGACCAGCACCAGCTGCGCTCCCTGACGGGGCTCATCCGCAACCTGTCCCGCCACGCCCGCAACAAGGATGAGATGTGTGAGTTTTGGGGAGGGACGGGCAGGGCCAGGGCTGTGGGGAGGGGCCCAACAGATGCCCTCTGTCCTTTTCCTCCTTGGTCTGGCCTCCAGCCATGTCTCAGCGCCTTCCTGCCTGCTGCACCCCTGCTCACAGCTGCGTGCGTGTGGCCGGTCCGTCCCCAGTAACCAAACGCCCCTCACGTGTCCTGCTCTGCCTCCAGCCCACCACTTCTCTTGGCTTTGCCCCCGTCCCCCAACTCCTCCTCCAGGTGTCAGGGAGTCTCAGCAGAGACTCCAGAGAGCAAAGAGCTTGAAGATGTCCCTGCTGCTGCCCTGCGGGTCCTTGGCCGGACCCTCTGTCCCCTTATTGCCCCGGGAGGTTGCAGGGTTCATCCCCAGGCTGCCGCGTGTCCCCTGGGTCTGGCCACCAGCCCTGACGTGGTGTCTTTGCCTGCCAGCAACCAAGGTGGTCAGCCACTTGATTGAGAAGCTGCCGGGGAGCATCGGGGACAAGGCGCCGCCCGCCGACGTCGTCGTGAACATCATCGCAGTCCTCAACAACCTGGTGGTGGAGAGCCCCATGGCCGCCCGTGACATCGTTTACTTTGACGGCCTCAGGAAGCTTTTCTACATCAAGAAGAGAAGGGACAGGTGGGAGATCCCTCTCCACTCTGCTGCCCCAGCTCAGAGCTGGGGTCCAGTCCTGCCTTCCCCTTCCTCCCCTGGTCCAGCGAGGTGGAAGAGGGTCACAACCAGTCTCCCTTCCCAAGGCTTGGTGTCGGGAGTCCCCAGACCAGCTCAGGGTGGCCTTGTGGACACCTTCCAGCCCTTTACCACTGCCCCAGGACACCCCACCATTGGGTTGCCCATCGCTGCAGCCACCTTTTTCCCATGTGGGTGCTTCTCCCCTCTCCTGCCAGAAGCACTCATCACCCTGCCCATTGCGGTGGGCTCCAGCCTTTAGTCCTCTGCCTCCTCCCACCACTGCCAAACCCTCAGCCCTGCCGGGCCCTTTTGGGGTGGTGCCCATCCTCGGGCTGATGGGTGCCGTCCCACGGCCAGCGGTACCCAAAGCTCATTGCATCCTGTCCCTGTCCCAGCTCGGACAACGAGAAGTCCTCCAGAGCAGCAGCCAGCCTCCTGGGCAACATGTGGCAATACACCAAGCTCCACCGGGACTTCAAGGCGGTACGTACCACCTGCCGGTGCCTCCTCCAGCTGGCGGGAT
Source organism: Phalacrocorax aristotelis (assembly GCF_949628215.1). NCBI lineage: Eukaryota > Metazoa > Chordata > Aves > Suliformes > Phalacrocoracidae > Phalacrocorax > Phalacrocorax aristotelis. The sequence goes on along the minus strand of NC_134280.1, from coordinate 71,106,907 downwards.
CCTGGGGTAGATCCTGAGGGTGGATCCCAAGGGAGTCATGGCCAGGAGGGGCTTCACCCTGGAAAGCAACACCACCCGAATGCTTCCAGGCATAGGACGGGCCCCAGCCCCACGCCTCCTCCTCTTGAAGGGGTGGGGATGTCCCCAGAGCATCGTCCCTGCGGTGGCACCTGCACCAGCGGGGTGGAGGCAGCCACGTGCCCAGCGCGGGGACACCGTGGCCGTCAGGGGTCGAGCAGAGCGGGTTCGTGCCCGCACTCCCGCTGCCCAGCGAGGCGCTGGCGGTGCCGCCGTGTGACGGGTGGCCTGTCTCCTTGCAGAAGGGCTACCGGAAGGAGGACTTCCTCGGCCTGTGAGGACAGCCCCCGGCAGCCGGGCTGCCCAGCCCTGACTCTCCCCACCAGGATGCTCCTTGCTGCCGGCCGTGCCCTGGGGAGGCTGCTCGCCACCGGATCCCGCTCCGTAGCATAGTCCCTGCCACGTCCCTCGCGCCTCCCCGCTCCACCAGGTCCCCTTTCCCCGGGCAGGGGGACACTTGTCCTCCTTCCTGCCTTAAACCAGGGGCTGCAGGGCCCCGCTGGGACCCCAGTTAGTTGGGGACAGCCCTATGGCACCCAAGGGTCCTCGGCCCCTGGGGACCCTGCCCGCTCCTGGGGAGCTGGCTGCAAAGCTCAGCTTGTCTTGTGGCTCAGCAGAGGGGCAGGAGCTGCAGGGCTTTGGGGAGGCTCCTGCAAAGCGATGCTGGTGGCGAGGGGGGCTTCTGGGGGAACCCCATCCCAGCTCCCCGAACCGCGGTGCACCGGGGTGTGGGAGGGTGCCGGTGCTGCCATGCTGTAGGTTGCACGTGCTCTGCCCTGGCTGGGTGGGGACGGGGCTTCGCGTAGCTCAGGGGGTTTGCGGGAGGCCTGAGGTGGCTTCCCAAATTTTTATGGGGTTGGCACCAGGGTAGGGCACTGGGAAGTGGCATCAGCGACGCGGTGCTGAATCCCCCCTTTGCTGGAGATGTGGGGCAGGGGCTGTGATTGAGGCTGCCTGTGCCCTCACTGCGAGAAGCCAGGGGATCCCCGAGCCACACCATCCCCATCCGCACACCCCGCGGGGGCTGTCCCTGTGCAGGCAGAGCTGTCACTGCTGCTCCCTGCCAGCTCCTCTGCTCAGGGCCGGGCCTGGCCGGTGCTGCGTAAGCAAGATTCGGGCAGGGCCAGCCGGCTTGTGTTTGCTGGGCGGCGTCTCCCCGCGGGGTGGGGAGATGCCCTCGGTGCCCGGTGCGGCTGGCGCAGGTGGGGCAGCAGGTCCAAAGCTCTACCTGCCACCGATGCCGCAGCGGTGGAGGCCAGACCGGGGCACATGGGTGGGTTGTGGGGTGGCTTCGGTCTGCCGGCGGGTTTGGGGCTGGGTGGGGAGACCTTGCGCTTGGGCAGCATTGCGCGCCCCGTTTGGGAAATCAGGTAGAGTAGGTACTAGGGGGTGGGAGGGCAGGGGAGACTGGGCGGCGCTGCCAGGAGGGGCTGCACCCAGGGATGGTGTGGCCCCTCTGGGACGCTGGGACCTGGTGCCATTGACGCTGGGGTGTCATGATATGTTTGTCTCCCCAGCTCTCCTTGTACAAACTCCCCGAGCCCTGTGTATCCCTGAAATAAAGCCCTTGAATGATGCCCGCTTGTCCGCGTGCTCGGCGGGCACGCAGGAGGGGAGGAGAGCAGCCTGCAGGACACCGGCGTGAGGGACAGCTCACCCTGTGGTGCCCTGCTCCCGTTGCGCCGAGTCAGCGTGGTGGGGATGCCGGCACTGGGCTGGCATGCGGCACAGGGATGGGACAGAGCATAGCACTGCCCGTCCCCCTGTCCAGGGTGGGGAGAGACCCGCCGGTGGCACCCGCGTCCCCGCAGATGGACAAAAACCTCTCGGAGCAGCAGCATTTTATTGGTACAGGGGTTTCTGGGGGAGAGAGGGTGCTGCAGCCGCTCCTGCTGGGAATTTCCCAGGCCCTGGGCCACCGGGACTGGGGCACGTTGCTTCTCGGAGAGCATCGCCCATCCCAACGCTTGTCCATCACATAGGAAAAATGTCCCTGCCGCCCACGACAAGGGAAGGGGGCACAGCACCCAAGGGTGTCCAGGCACTACGGGCAGGGCTGTCCCCTGGTGGTTTTCTACCACAGATTGTGCTGCCAGAAGGAGCCAGCTCCTGCTTTTCCCACCGAGACCTTGGCTTTGGTCCTACCATAAAGCCTGGGCTCCTCTGGCCGTGACCTGGGTCCGTGCGGCCCCACAGGGAAGGGGGACGCCGCCTTTGCCGGCCCGCAGCCCCACTCAGATGTCCTCTGTCACCAGGCAGTAGAAGTCTCTGCGGGCACCGTAGTTGCGCGATCCCAGGTCCGAGACGTCGAGCTCGGGTCTCTGGCTATCCCTTAGCTGCGTGTCCTCTGTCGTGCCAGCAGCCGGAGCCAGGGGAGCGCCCAGGCCGCCGATGCGGGGGGGCCGGGGGCTTCTGAAAGCGTACCCTCGGAGGCCTGGAAGGAGCAGGGAGATGGGTTTTAGGCAGTGGGGAAGGGGCTAAACCAGCCCGCCTACCACGGGAGGGTGAAGCAAAGCCCAAAGGTGACCTCCAGTGCACATCTGTCCCCCCCCAGGAGAAGCAGCTGGTGACAAGGACCTGTACCGAGGTCCCCATCCGGGTGGAGGTCTCCACCACTGTCCAGGTAGCTGCTGTGCAGGATCAGCATGGGGTCCTTGTCCTCCTGCAGCTGGGTCTGCGGGTCTGCCATGGTCCCCTGGAAGGACACCTTGCGGGGCAGGGCCAGGCACAGCTCCTTCCAGAAGTCTGATGACGGGGTCTGCGTGGGGCAGGGAGGAGGTGACCTGCGTCGGGACCACCACGAAGCCAAGCCCGGCCCCATGCAGGGGGCTGGGGAAGGCTTTGTGGGGCTCGGCTCGCTCTTCCCAGCACTGGGAGCTCAGCCAAGGTGAGGGCTGTGCTCCCGGCATGGCAGCGTGCCCGCACGCCAGTGGAGAAACCAGCCCGACCTGCTGAAATGCTCCCGCGGGCTCCAGCTCCCAGCCTGGCCCTGAAATGGCCACAGCAGCCACGGGCCAAAGCTTCATGCTGAGAGCTGAGGCTTCGTGCTGGCACCTTGGCGGGGGGAGACCCCGGAGCAGCACGGGGCTCCCGATCGCGCAGGTTTGGGGAATGAGCACCCAGATCTGGGGCTGTTTCTCTTGGTTGTTTCTTTTTTTAAATTGCCTCCAAAAGATGAGTGCCACAGCCTGCTTTTCAGGAGCACTGAAGCACAGGGAGCAGCCCTGCAGCATCATGGGGAGGCTGACGCAAAATGGGGTGCTGAGGATGGGAACGGGGGTGCCGGTGGGACGGGGTCCTGCTCAGCTCTCACCATGGAGCCAGCTCGCCACACCAGCAAGGTCACTGCGTTCCTGTGCTGCTTCAGCAGGCTGATGGCAGGGTGGGCGATCTCGCGGTACTGGCTCTCGAAGACGATGAAGATGGGTTTCTTGGAAAGCTCCAGCAGCCTCCAAAGCCCTTCCCTGTGAGACAGGCACGTGGCAGGAGGGCGAAGGACCCGCAGGCTCTGCTCCCCCGGGAGCAGGAGCCGCTCCTACCTGAATCCGCTGGTGCACCAGTCTTGCTCCAGGTACGCGACGGAGAGGACCACAATGAGACGCCGGCACCGGCTCACGTTCATGATCAGGTCAGCCGATGGCTCTGCAGGCAAAGGGATTTCAAACCCCCAGGTGCTGGTGTCGCCCCTCTGTCCAGCCCGGCCCGGGTCCGGTGCCTACCTGAGTTGGGCAGGATGGTTTGCTCGTCCAGGAAGAGCTTGTAGCCGTAGCGGTTCTCCAGCTGTGGCTTCACAATGAAGTGGACAAACTTTCGGTCGTCCGGGGCGGTGGCGTGGGAGACGTAGGCATCGTACAGCTTCCCGTCTGGGGAGAGCCATGGGGAAAGGGGGAGCGTAACGCCAGGGAGGGCTCTGCGCGTCGGCGAGCCCCTGGCCCAGGGGAGGCATTTCACAAGGTGGGGACCACCTCTGTGCCCCTCACCGTTCATTTCCAGCTCGCCGTAGCGGTTCCGGTACCAGAGGAGCATGCTCAGGCGGCATCGGACATAGAGCCCGGCCAGAAGCACCAGGAGCACCAGGACCAGGAGGGCTGCCAGCACCGCGAGCACGTGGCCTGCTGCCTCTGCAAGGACAGGGAAGGGCACAGTGAGCAGGGCCAGTGGCCCCTGGCCCAGGTTTTCTGGGTTTGGTGTAGATTTGCGCCACGATACACTGCCCTGGGAGAGGCAGCAATCATCCCCGTGGGGCTGCCTTTCCTGCCCTATGCAAGTGGGTCCTCCTCGGAGGTGTCCCTTCTCTGTCCCTGGCATGTCCCTACCCACTCGCCGCAGGGTGAAGGTGGCCGTGGCATTGCTGACCCAGCAGGCAAACACCCCGAAGTCAGCATCGTGCGTGAGGTTGAGCTGCAGGATGCTGGTTAGGAGCCACTCCGAGGCATTTTGGGCAACCCTGGGAGGAAATAGGGCCACTGTGGGTCAGACTGTACAGTGACACACCCTGACGGACAGATGGATGTACCCCAGGGTGGGCTCCTTACCAGGTGGTGTCCTGGCTGCTCTCACTGCCCAGCCACTGCCCGTCTTTTGTCCAGGCAGGGGTGGGCTCGCAGCGCTCGGCAGCCGCCCAGTGCACGGTGCAGTTCAGCTCTATTCGGCTCCCCAGTGCCAGCTCCAGCGTCTCGTTGGTGGCCGGGACGAGGATTTCGGGGGACACCCTGCAAAGTTCTGGGGGCACAGCGGGAAGGGGGTTTTGGATGGGAAAGCCGATCTAGCTCTCAGCTGGGCGGGCAACTGTCATAGCCACCCCAGCTCCCCCGGAAAAACAAGCTCTGCTGCAGGGGTCTGACAGCGAGAGGTGCTTGCGGCTGTTTCGCAACAGGCTGAACCAGTTTTTGGGGCTGGGACGGACCCTCATCCGCCCTACAGGGCAAAGCAGTGAGCCGGACCCCCTGCCGTGCCTGCCAGCGAGGGGTCCTTCCCAGCTGAAAACAGGGGAAAGGTTCGATTTTGCATCCTACCTGCCATGGCGTGCTTAGGCGACGTGCGGGGGGGCTGCCGGCATCACCAGCGGGCCACTGGTGACAGGAGAGCCCCTGTGGCACGGCGTCTTCCAGGCGGGCAAAGTCCACCTGCCACCGCTGCAGGGCGGGATGGGCCTGGAATAGATTAGAAAGGGCTCTGTGAACACTGTCTGTGCCAGGCCAGGCTGGCACAGGGAGCGCCCCAGTGGTCCCCATCGCTCCCGGCAGCGATTTGGGTTGGGGGGCGCCAGGTGCTGCTCTGGGGTAAAGCCAAAGCCATGTCCCAGCCACGGCTTGGTGGCCACTGCATTGCCTGCCCTCCCCACCCGCAGCCTGGCTTTCCCGACCATGAATTTACAGGCAGGAGGTGATTAATAACCAACCAGGGGCTACAGGATGTTAAAAATGTGGCTACAGTCAAACCAGAGGCCAGTGAGGGGAAATAAGCCACTATTGTGGCTCAGTTGTGGGGTGCAACCCTTCTCCATGAAACCACATCGATCTGCCCCTGCAGCTGCATTTGAGGGGGGGCTTAGTGGGACCCCCTTCATGCTACTAACACCCCGCCTTGGCTGCAGTGCGGCTTCCAGCCTGGCGTGCCTATTGAAATTGCTAATTAAACATTGGGGCGGTTTATTTACAGAAACAGGCTTCCTATCTCGTGAGCTCTCATAGCGTTGAGCTAAGCCAAGTGGGTGCAGCGCTCCCTTCGCTTTCGGAGGCTTGGTGTGTTGCTACCCTGCAGCCGTGCCCGGGTAGAGGCATCGCTGCACACCGTGCCGCGCCCACGGGCAAGCGGGGAGCCTGAGGATGGTGCGCAGGGAGCTGGGGGGGGGAACGGCCCCCAGCTGGCGTTGTGCAACCGGCGGCAGTGCCGCTGCAATAGCCCCGCGGGACGAGGGGGGCCAGGGGAGGACACCCCGCTCCCCGCCGATAAATCGCAGGGGTGCAAAGGGGCACCGGGAGCAAACGGCGAAGCAGGGCCCGGTGGCGGGGTTGGGCTGCTCCACCCCCAGAGATCCCAGTGCGGGCAGTGTGTCCGCTGGGGCCGATGTGGGAATAACAAGGACGTCACGTTGCTGGCGTTTCTGCAAGGCAGCACGACTGTAAACAGATCCAGAGTAACTACTGGGGCCAGGAGGGATAAAAATCTCTCTCGGCTGCCTCTTTGCCTCAGAGTTTCATTGCTCTCAGTTGCAAACTGGTTTTGGGTAACAGCGGGGCCGCTGAGGCCAGGCTCGTCCCTGGAGAAACTGCATCTCTGTGCCACTGGTGTGAATCGGGAAGCGGCGAGGTCTGCAGCGCTGCTCTGCCGAGAGCAGCGATGGAGGCGGCTGCTTCCCTTTGGCACGGCAGCCCTTGCGCCGGGCACGGGGTGAAACTGTGGGTCAAGGTACACGAGGGACGCTTATAACGTGTTCAGCTTCAGCAGCTGGAAAGTGATTTATACCTAAAGTATTAACTGGGTTTCTCCGCAGCCAGGGATGGAAGAGCAAGGGCGGGAGGTGAGCCAGCCCACCCAGCTTTTGTGTGGGGAAGGGGCGGGAGATGCTACACCAGGGTGGCGCAGTGCTTTCTCTGCCTGGCGGGGATGCTCCGGCTCTGCTCGGTCCTGCCCCGATGGGTCGCTCATAAGCTGTTTCACTCTAATGGTTGGAAAAAAGTAAGCCCCCACGAGATGCAGACTGGCAGGAGATCTCAGGGAGGCCCTGAACACCTCCCCAGCCCCGTGGAGAGGCGCAGCCAGCCAGGGCCCCTTTGCTCTGGGGCACGAAAAGGCGACAGATGCCCAAAGGGCAGCTGGGTGTCAGGGCTGCTGCTGCAAGGGAGGGAGGAGCACAGGTTAGTGGGCAGCAGCACGCTCGTGTTTCCTTCGTCTTGGGGTTGGGGACACCCCGGTTTTGTAGCGCTCCACGCATGGCAGAGGACCGTGTGGATGCCATTGCGGCGGAGGGGACGGTGGGGCTGCAGCATACCCCCGGGGCACGGCCACGGGGAAAGCGAGGCGGGCAGGGAGGTGCGGCGGCTGGGGGGCCGCAGGGCTGCCTACGCTGGGGGAGCAAGCGGGGCTGGAGAGCCGGAGGAGAGCAGCAGGGCTTGCGGGGAGAGGGCGAAACCCTGCTGACCCCGGCCGAGATGGCATCGACAGGGAAAGGGAAGCGGAGGAGAGCTGCATTTACCTTGGGAGCTGCCCCCAGTGCCCCGGCCGCGGGCTTCCTGCCAGTCACCTCCCTTGCGAGCCGCTCGAGCCGACTGGACCTACCAGATCAGTGCTTGCTTTTTCTCTTTCTTTTTTTTTTTTAAATAACGTATTTATTTTTTCCCCCTCCCCGGTTCAGCCCCTGCCTTTCACCAGGCTCTCCCGCCGCCCCAATCGCCGGGCGCCAGGCCTGCGGGAGGGGTTGGCCGTCCCTCCCTCCTGCTGCTCCACCTCTGTCTCCACCTGAACCTGTGGGGGGAAAAAATTAAATAACTCTGGCTTTAAGGGAGGGGAAAAGAAAAAAAGAATAAGGAAAAAAAGGAGGGGGAAGGCAACCCACCCAGCCTGCTGCCCCAGCAGCCCCCGGGAGCCGGGCGCACGCAGGTTGCACAAGGCTCCCGTGGCTGAGGAGGAAACCCCCGCAGCGCTCCATGGCTGGAAAAACCCACGGAGGTGTCGGGGCAGGACGAAACCCGCACCCAGCACCTGCCGCCACCGGTAATACCAGCTCCTGGGGCCGCAGCTGCAGCCAGGGGCTTGTGCTGGAGTGTGCCTGGGGGGGTTGGGGGTGTCTGTTCAATGCAGCGCTGTGGGAGAGCCTGGGGCAGAGCCTGATTTTGGGGCCACGGTTTGCTGAGCACCAGCAAGCTCGATACTCTCAGGCTCATTAAGGTGGGTTACTGATGGTGGGAGGTGAGGGGAGGCTGGGCGTCTTGGGGTCTCCTGTTTCCTTCTCCTCCCTGATTTAAAAAGCATCTTTGCAAGTTGAAACAGGTCCCATGAGGTGCCTCCTCCGGCTGGTGCTGGTCGTGGGGAACCGGGCCCAGCTGTGGCTGCTTGCGAATGGCAGGTGATCGCTCCTAATAATTACCAAGGAGGGAGTTAGAGCCCTAGTGTGCCCCAGGCACAGGCTGCATTCGCAGCAGCGGCAACGCCTGATCCTGCAACCAGCCTCGGCCGGAGTGAGAGAAACAACCGACCTGCCCTGCGGCCGCTGAGCAGCAAAAATATCGGCCAGCATGTGCTTTGGGGCCAAATAGGGAAGAAAAGCGGCTATTTTCCTCCTGCAAGGCTGCGGCTCAAGCAGGATTAGGGGCTCGGGGTGGTGTCAGGGCCCTGGTGCCTTAGCCGGGCTCCTCAGCAGTGGCTTCCACACCTCCCCACTGTGGCTGGGGAGCAGCCGGCCAGGGATTGCTCCTTCAGCTTTCCACAGCCCCCGACTTGGAAAGCAAATGGTTCTAAATTCCCCTTTGCAAAAAAAAAAAAAAAAAAAAAAAAGAAATAGCCCCACTGCAGACGAGCTGTGCTGTGGGGCCTGCAGGGGTTGGCCGCAGCCCAGGGCCACTGGCCCGGGGCAAGACAGGGGCCCGGAACAGCCGGCCTTCGCTGCCCTGCCGGGCGTGTTTTCGCTTCTAATTATTCATTTCTTTTCTTTTTTCTTTTCAGCAAACCACTCTCGCAGCCCGGCTGAAGCGCCAGGACCTGGCCTCCCGGCCGCCCCCCTCGGGCTGGCGACCCGCTGTTGCCACGGTAACGCCCCGCTGCCGGACCGGAAGCTGCGCCCCCGCGCGGTGCACGCTGGGTGCTGTAGTCCTCCCGCCGCAGGGCGCCCCCCGCGGCTGCGGCCCTGGCACTACCGCTCCCAGCGTGCCCTGCGCCGCGCGAAGATGGCGGCCCTCCCCCGGCGAGCCGCCGCTCCCTGCTGCCGGGGTGCAGGCGGGGCCGGGGCCGGGGCCGTACCGCCCGCCGCGGGCGGCTGCCGGGCTTCACCCTGGGCGTGGAAACGGGGGGCGCCGGGGCCTCCCCCAACCCGAGGGCAAAGCTTGGGGGCGAGGAAGGCAAGCGCTGGCACAGAGTGCGTGTGGCTGGTGCTCGTCTGGATAGGGCCTCTTGTCCCTGGGTGAGGTGTATGTGTGTGTTGTTTCACACGTGTAGTATACAAATCACAGAATCATAGAGTCATTAAGGCTGGAAAAGACCACTTGGATCATCAAGTCCAACCCCAAGTCAACACCCCCAGGCCTCCTAAACCATGGCCCCAAGTGCCACGGCTACACGATGTTTGAACCCCCCCAGGGACGGTGACTCCCCCACCTCTCTGGGCAGCCTGTGCCAAGGCCTGACCGCTCTGGCAGGGAAGACATTTCCCCTCATATCCAACCTAAACCTCCCCTGACACAGCCTGAGGCAGTTTCCTCTCATCCTGTCCCTGGTGACTTGGGAGCAGAGACCAACCCCCCCCCTCACTCCAGCCCCTCTCAGGCAGCTGCAGAGAGCGAGAAGGGCTCCCCTCAGCCTCCTCTTCTCTAGGCTAAACCCCCCCAGCTCCCTCAGCCGCCCCCCAGCACACTTGTGCTCCAGACCCTGCCCCAGCTCCGCTGCCCTTCTCTGGACATGCTCCAGCACCTCAAGATCCTTCTTGTCCCAAACCTGAGTCCAGCATTCGAGGTGTAGCATCACCAGTGACGAGTACAGGTAGATGCACAGGTACAGGTCACAGGTAGGTCTGTGGGCCTTTTCACATGGAGAAACATGCTCCACTCTGAATTCTTACTGGTTTTTATGTAAAATGGTTATTTTGTAAAATATTGGTGCTGTTGGCCTGCTGGGTGGGTGGTGGAGGGAGCCCTGTTGGAGGGCTGGTACTCTGGGAGCGGCCCCTTGCTCCTGTGCCCTCCAGCGAGGCAGCTGTGTGCGCGTTCAGGGTAGCAGCTATTTAAGCAGCTCTTTCATGGAGGGCTCCTCTGTTGCCCACAATACCACAGTCACGTTGATGCACGTGCTGCAAAAGCACCTTTTGTCTTTGTGGGTTGATAAAGGATCCCAAGGAACAAGCCCAGGTCCTGGGGTTGGCAAGGGCGTGAGGAGGCTTGGTAGCAAATTGGGAGCTGATAAAACCTTTCTTGTCCATCAGAATTATTCCTGTGGGTAGCAAGAAGCAGTGGAGGCTATCTTGGCTGCAGTGGCAAAAAGAAAAAGCAAGGCAGAGGGCTGAGAGCACGGCTTGTGTCAGTTCCCTGCTAGGTGGTTCGTGGCTTTCCACGCTCTTGGGAGTGAAGTTTTGAGGGCGGGTTAACGCCAGTGCCTTTCTCTGCAGTACTGACTCAGGCGTGTCGCCTCCAGCAGAGTCACCCCGCTGCCTGCGGCTGGCCTCGGCCACGGGGCAGGGCCCCGATGCACCCTCCGCCTCCTGGAAGCGCCTGTGGTGGGACCCTCGGGGGACTCGCAGAGCTACGGGTTCAGCAGCGGAACAGCTGTGACCCTGCCCTGTGCTTCGACAGAGCTGTGTCCTGCCAGACGGGCAGTGGCTGGGGTCAGCACGTCTGGGGAAGGCGGTGGCTCTCCCCTGGCTCTGCCTCTGAGTCCCCTGTCAAAATCCTCTTGAGCTGAGGCTGTCGCCGTCAGAGCCTGGGGCTCGTGGCCCCGTCCTGCCTGCTGCTGCGCCCCAGCCCGAGGTGAGTGTGCGCTGCGGAGGCACGAATGGCTCCCTGGGAACTAGCAGGTGAATGAAAATTACTGTGTAGCGTGAGCTCGCTAATAGCCAATTCTGGATGCATTTAACAGCTTGAAGCTAAATTTAAGCTACTTTGATCTGCCAGGTGACTGTGTTCCAAGGCCATCTATACTATATGAAACCGGGTTTGCTTCCAAGGTCCAGAAATGAGACTATTGCTACAGGATGAGGTGCCACCTAGTGACAGACCCTCAATCACAGTCGCTGCTCCTCTCCGAGGAGGCACAGTGGGCGCTGGCTTTTTGCTCTAAAACCAGGGCCGAGGACTCTGCAGGTGCGTGGCTGCTCTGACCTTTCCAGCGAGCTGAAAGCGATGTGGCCTCTTGCAACACGCGCGGCGCTCACAGCACTGTGTACAGCGAGAACCGGTTTCATTACAGGAAGAAGCATCACTGTGCAGACTTCTGTACAGCGGTGTGGCTCTGGCCACAGCAGGGATTTGGACCCGTCTGGCTTTTAATTACAGAATGAGACGAATCAGCCCCTAATGAAATAGTTGTTCCTGACCTGTGGTGCTCATGCTTGCTTATTTGCGTCTTTCCGAGCTCGTGGGGTGGCTATACAAGTGCACACACGCTGTGGCACCCTTGTCAATCCCATGTTTCATTCAGTTTATCCCCACAATTCAGCTCCAACACAGGGAGGCACCTATTGCCATTTTATGGAGAGGGGATGAAAGGGTGGAGCTTGAGGTTAAACTTACAAACCAGTTAAAAGTTTCCAGTTCTTACAAAGAAAAAAAGACTCTAAAGCTTTGAAATGCTCTGGTTATGGTTTACAAGGACCACAAGAAAGCTGGAAGCCAAGCCACTGTTACCTGTCCCATGCTCCTGCCTTCCTCATTAGCTGAAATTAGGAAAAATTAAGAGAAAAGCTTTTTCGCTCTACATTTGCAAACCCAGCTCAGCAAGGCTGCGTGGGCCTGATATAACGTGTGTGGGGAATCTCATGGGGCATCAAAGGGCTGTTTCTGCACTCCATGCCAAGTGAAGAGTCACGTGTTTGGGGGCTTGATAACATGCCCTCAAACACGTTATCATTCCTGGGCAGCAATGAGCTAAGACTTTGCTCCTTAAGCACAAAGAACCCTGCCTCGCGTCAGTAAACGAGGCCGGGAACGTGCATATGTTAGAAAAGTCGTGGTGTTGGCTGTGACACCAGTGCAGCCGTGGGATGTAACCCTGGCTCCCTGCTGCAGGCAAACCCCTTCTGTCTGCAGTGTAGGGAGGAGGGGGCGGCCCCACCCAGTGCTGCAGGGCTCTAAGGGAAGAGGGGGAGAAATACCAGGCCCTTGGGGCTTAGGTTTAGGCCAGCAGGTCGTGTTTTGGAGTGAGAGATAATCCTTGCTAGCCCTAACACTCAGGATTTTCTGTGTAGTTTGGTATTTCTGTTACCCCAGCACATTTAACAGGTTGTTTTCCAACTGTGCATGGCCAAAGTGCTAACTTCTTGTGACTCACCAGGCAGCACCCGCCCTCAGCCCTAGCTACCGGCTATGCGCAGGGGCTTCAGCTCCAGCCTTCTTCCGTTATCCATGCTAAGACAAAAAAAGGGTTGGGGTGCGATTTCTTTGGGTGATGTGGATGGCACAGGAGGGAGGCAGGAATGATACCAGTGTGACTACAGTGCCTCAACGGCAGCTGGAGGTCTGGCCGCTTGCGGCCATGCAGGTGTTACGTTTATTCACCATTTTGCTCGTGGTAGTTGAGCCAGGCACAACTGTCGGCCGCGCTTAGGGCAGATGCAGAGGCTGGGCAGAGCCCAGAGAAAAACAGGCTAACAACTGCGTTTTTCTAGCGTCCGTGGGAACTGCGGGATGGAGCTGCAGCCACGCGGCAGTTGTGCCAAGAGGAGGAATGTGCTGGCTGTGGTGAAGGAGGAAGGACTCAAGCTTCCTAGTGGTGCAAGAGCAGGGAGGTCACTGAAGGCAAAGGAAAAAAGGGCCAAAGTGCAAAAAAAGAGCTGGAACGAGGGAACTGGCTTTTCTGGTGACACCAAGTTGCACGTTAAGGCCGTGATTGATGAGGAAGCCAGGTCACCTCCTGCAGACCAGTCTCGTGCTCGCCCGACGGCAGCTGGGTGCTGCGCCGTGGTTCATCCGCAGTGCCGAAGCTCTTCCCCAGTGACTCGGCGTGCTGGGAAGCACCATCCCCGGCCCTGCCACGGCTTTCTTCCTCCTCACGGCCGTGCGAGTCAGAAGCCATCCTGCTCCTGCGAAGCCACTCTCACATTGTCACTTCCCAGTTAAAGCTCGGTCAGAGCCGGGGGACGTGGCCCGTCTCCGCGGGCGGCGCTGCGGTGGTTGTCCCGCACCTGCGGCACCGCCAAGCTGGGGAGGGGGGGGGCTCAAGTCCGTGTTTCATATTCTCCTCGGTGAGCGGTGGCTACACATCGGTGGAGTCCACCGTCATGCTAGAGGAGAAAGGAGAGGGACGTTGTGGAAGGGAACTGACCGAATAGGGCAACAGTGGGGAGGTGTGGAAAAATATTCGGAGTGGGAGCGGGGCCTTTTGCCAAAAATAAATAGAGCAAGACTGGCATGCTGTTTTTGGGAAATCCCTCCATCAGTGGGAAGCCAGAGCCTGAGAGCTGAACTGTGGCAGCGCGGTGCTTCCCGAGCCCCGCTCACCTCTGCCACAGTTTGGGGTGGCACCGGGGTGGGGTGGCAGAGGGGACACGGTGGCAGTGGAGGGGGGCAGGCTGAGCCCTTCTCCAAAGCGAGGCTCAGTCCATGAAGGACAGCAGCACCAGGGCGGCCCAGCCTATGGCTCTCAGCTACATTGGTTCTGTTTCCAGCTGAAATACTACCTTTTTTTAAAAAAAAAAAAAAGTTTAAAAGGAGAATTTGGGCAAAATTGCTCCTTGTTTTTACTCGGAGCTTTTCTTTTTCTGAAAGGAAAGCCAAAGCCAGACCCTTCCCTGGTGAGCTCTAGTATTGAATTGCCTCAGGTGGGGCTCATTTCACTGGCCTTGAGTGCCTAAAAGCCAGGCACCTGGGCTAGTGAGGGAGGTGGTTCCTCATTTATGGCTAACGCAGCACATCTTAAAATAAGGGGTAGTAGAGCCTAGGCTGAAAGCTGGGGGAGAAGTTACCCTGCAAAGGGTGACGGAGGGGCTGCCCTGAGCGTAGGAGCTCACAGCCCTGCCTTCCCCGTGCCTGTGGTGGTGAGTGTTAGCCCGGCCGTGGGGCTCTGGAGCGGATGGGCCCTGCAGCCAGGCGCGTCCCTGCTGGAAGCTGTGCTGCCTGAGCACAGACGCCCCTTGCACCTCCTGGGGCATCGCTCACCTCAGTTCTTTACGAAGGTTGCTGTGTTTCCTCTCCAGCAATTTATTCTTAACCGACTGAGGGACATCAGGGACGTACCAGGCTGCGATCAGCTTGATGCACAGAGCCACGTGCTGTGGAAAGCAAAGGGAGCCGCCGCGGGCAGCGAGGAGCTCCCCGGGGCGGTTAACGTGGCCCACGCGAGTGGCACAGACCCAGCCCGTTTCCCCCCGCCATCGTCCCCCCCCGATTGCCCCCACCTCCTCCTGCCTCCCCAGGTTCTCACCTCAAAGAGGATGAGGAAGGCAAGCCGGGCTGCGAAGATGTGCCAGAACTGGACCGTGTAGCTGTAGTCGTTGTCGTTCCTGTAATCCCGGTACCTGCAGCACAGCCGCATCGGTGCCGGGCCAGGCTCCCCCCGTGCCAGGTGTCGTGCCCTGCCTCGGCTCCCTCCGTGGGGGTCCGTGGGGGCCCCAGCAGCTGCCTCCAAGCCCCGCTCTGCCGCCTGCCTGTGCCACGGCCGCGGGCTGCTGTTACCTGCACTCCGTGATCGTGATCTCGTCCCCAGCAAAGCCTGGCAGCGTTTTGGGCACCTTTGTGTCTGGCTCGAAGTCCTGAACGCGGAAGATGGAGAGGCTGTGGTTGATGTAGCCGGTCGAGCAGCTGCCGGGAGGGGAAAGACCGTGTCTGTGCAGACTGGCCCAGCGGTGAAGCGGGGTGCTCCTGCTTCACGGCCGTGCTGGGGGGCTGCGGCATGCCCTAACCAAAAGCTGCAGCTCTTGTGTCTTCTAGGGGACTCAAAGGCCTCCGATATCTACAAAGCCTGCCTGTGTGCAGCTTTCATTTCTATGGTTTCCCTGGTGTGTGGGCTCTCAGGTGACTAGTGGTATGGTTGAGCACAGGCTGTAGCCTCCCATTTTGGCAAAGCCAGCACCCATCTGGGGCTCTCCCTCCCCTCCCTAGCTACCCATTTTTACAAAGCCCGGGGGAAATGACTGTCTGTGAGACTTCTGTCCAGTTCAAGTGAACTTGGCCAGTGAACCAAGGCTTGGAAGAACAGGGGGAGGGCAGGAGAGAGTGTGGGCAGGTACCCGGGCAGTCCTGCAGCTCTCCAACGTTACATGGTGCTCTCTCCATTCAGGGGTACCAGATTACCCACCGTGGGGATGATGTGATCGGGAGGCCAGCTGGAATGCTGAACACGATGCCATCTGGAAAACCCTCCCCTGTTCCCCGTTCCCCCCACCCCACTGTGGGGACTGCTCCGCTGCCTCGTGCTTCTGCACTGGTGGCCCTGGGGCAGGCAGGGATGCTGCAGGCAGGGCTGCGAGCAGCTGACTGGCAGCACTCACTCCACGCCAGTGCTGTTTTCTGTCATGCAGGGGCTGTATGTGTACTTGTAGACCTGCATGGGAATGAAGTCGGACGTGATGGCGATCACCAGCCCGTTCCCGATGACGGCCAGGATGCCGATGGCCTCCAGGACCTGCAGCCAGATTCCTGCGGGGAAGAGCGGTCAGTGAGGCCCCTCTGACAGCTCGCTGCTGCTGCTCAAGGTTGCAGAGCAAGCCTCAGCTCAGGAACAGGTTTGGTGTTGCCAGAAGAGGTCAAGGAAGGAGGCCTCCGAGCTGCCCCTCAGCCTCTGCAAGGGTCTGAAATTGCTTCTCCTTCCCCAACCCACAGCTCTCCCGCCTCCACGGCGGAGTGATGCCAGTCCCCGGCAGAGGGATGCTCAAGGGTTTCACGCTGGGGAAAAGGGCTTAACGCCGGCACCGCTCGCACAAGCGGCAGCGCTGGCAGGAGGGTGCTCCGCGGGCCCCATCTCACCGATGTCATTGGCCTTCCTGGGCACCATGCGCCGGCACAGCCGCATCATCTTGATGGCATCCAGACGAATCTCAATGAGGTTGTTGCAGAATGCCAGCAGCGGGGCGAGGGGAAAGGCAGCGACGAAAATGGTGGTGAAGCTGTACTGGATCACTGCGGAGGGGGAAAATGCTGGGCACTGGTGTGAAGCCAGTGCAGAGGGGACATCTCACCAGGTCCTGACCGCTATCTGGGTTTGTCCTGCTTTGTGGCTTGTGTCAGAGGGTTTTGCAGGGGTGAAAGGGGGGAGATAGACCTGTCTTGGGGAACCCCCACTCTCACAGGGCTGTCGGGGAGGGGGATCTGTGGGGGCTCCGCAGGGCACTGGCTGAGCCAGCCAGGCAGGGGGACCACCCTGGGGTTACAGCCATCACCTTGACACTCCTGGGGGGAGAGGAAGGTCCTGGGCAGGGGCCCAAGGTCAGCACAGTTGCCTGCTCTCCCTTGTTTTGGGAATGATCTTGGTGTGCCAGAGCTCTTGGAGCAGGGCTGGTCATGGAGCTGGGCCTCAGAGCTCTCCCTTGTCTATATATGGGCTCCCCAGCATCAGCTTCTCTGCAGCCAAGGAGGGCACGTGGCTCTGCCCTACGTACCCATCTCCAGGAACTCGTCAAACAAGCTGAAGATGTTGACCTCGTTGAGTTGATAGTTGCTCAGCCACTGCCTTTTGCAGGGGTCCTCAGCCTCCTCCTCCTCTCCTAACATCATCCTTCTCTTCTTGGGGTGCTGCCGCTTCTTGCGTAGCTTGTGGGTTACCCACCTGCAAGGGGAGGGAGCGATTTGTACCGCTGCCTGCAACGGCAGCAGGGCTGAACCGCTGCCAGCGACAGCCCTGGAGACCTGAGGGAGGAAAAGGAGAAAATCTTGGCCTGAAGACCAAGGTTATGCTCTGTAAGAGCTGGGAGGCTGTCCTGACCGCGCAGGAGCACCAGCGAGCTCTCTGCAGGCTGGAGGAAAGCTTACGGGACTAGATACTCCATCACGCTGCTGATGGTCTGCTTCAGCAGCATAATGATGCCCATCTGGATGAAGAGGTCGGTGATGCAGCCGCTGGGGTGGCACTGCAAAGGGACAAGAGGAGAGGAGCTGTGCCCCGCGAGCAGGGCGGCCTGCCCCAGGGGCTGTTTGCCCAAGGCAGGTGCTAGAGGAGGAAGCCGAGATTCCCAGAGCCTTGCAGGGCAGCAGGGAAGGGAAGGGGGGGAGTTGTGGTGTAGGGTTGGACAGCTTCATGGCAAGTCCCTCACCTCCTCCAGCCTCCACTTGCCAGCAACACGCACGTAGTTCCCTGGGTGGCCGTTGATCCTGAGCAAGGAAGCAAAGCCAGCGATATCTGTTGAGCCCCACTGCTGACCCTCGTTGGATGAACATCCAGGTGCAGGATGGAGGGCGACATCCTCCAGGCGCTGGTGGAGAGGCAAGGGGCTTCCCCCAACCACCGTGCCCATGGGGAAGAGTCATGGCCCTCCTGACATCCCAAATGGGGTCCCTGTGCTTGGCAGGGAGGGTGGAGGGACTGGGCTGTCCCTAGACCCTGGGGAGAGTTGGGGATGTATGCCCCAAACCCAGGCTCCCCTCTGGGCCCCCAGCCACCACTCACCGTCCCAGGAAAAAGGCGATGTAGATGAGCGAGGAGAAGTTTGTGAAGAACTGGAAGGTGAAGATCTTCATGGTGAAGTTGTTCTCACGCTGGGAGAAGGTCCGTGGTTTCTCTGGGGAAAGGAGCAAGGCCCAGGGGCTCAGTCGCAGACTGGTGGGACCTTGCCCTCACCCCCCTCAGATGCCACAGCAGCTCTTTGAAGGTTGGAAGGGTGTCCCTTGTGAAGCCTTCCCTGCCCTTCACCCGAGCCCTTTGATGGAGCTGAGCCCGGCCAAGCAGGGAGGTCCCTCAGAGCCATGAGCTGGGAGAGAAGGGGCCCTTCAGCTGGGAGGAAAACCATGCTGTGAGCGCTCTGGCAGCTGTGGAGGCTCCCTGCTCATGCCGGGTCTCAGCCATGGGGGGTCACTGCTGGCCTGCCATGGGGGACCTGCGTGGCAGGAGCTGCCCGGCAGGTGCTTTGTGATGGTGGAAGAAGGGGCCAGGAGCCCGGCTGCATTTGGGGACCAAGAGGGTGCTGCGCTGCAGTGCCTGGGTACTGTTGGGCAGCTCGGCGCTGCGGGTGCAGGTGGGAGACAGCCCCCAGTTTCCCTTACCCAGGTCACAGAGGTAGAGGGCCACACGCCTGTTGACCTGCAGGAGAGAGGTATGAAATGAGAGGGAAGGGTTGTTGGTGGGAAAGCAGGAAGACCTGCTGCCCGCCCACGTCTCACCCCGCACCTTGGTCATGATGACAATGGTGATGTAGTGCAGCACGGCCCCTGTCATCACCGCCATCGTGTTGGCCTGCTCGCGGAGGAACCTGAAGTCGCTCTGGGTGAAGAGAGCCACCGCTATCACCCGGTAAATGACGAGCGCGTGGGCGATGCCGATCAGCACGGCAATCTGTGGAGGAGGGCAATGGGGCGGTGAGAAGCCGTGCATGGAGGGCATGTGCTCCATCCCGCCTGAGGACCACCAGCCCTTCAAACCCTGCCTCCCTTCACCAGGATTCATCTGGACATTGCCGCAAATGCAAGCCAGCGCTCTTCAGCTAAGGATGAGAGGTTCGTAAGGTGGATGTCTCCATCTGAGCTACTTGTCTAGACTCTCCTTTGGCCCACAGGGAGAAACGAGGGCATCAAGGGTTTGCCTCTTCCTACCCTCTGTGTCACTACTGCCTTCATACTCGCTGCCTTCCTCTGCAAGAGCAGAGCCTTCAGCTGAGATCCCCAAAGGGTGGCTGGCCTCTCCTACCAGCACAGCGAGGTGTGAGCGTACAGAGGCCCCTGGATCCTTGCAAAGGGCACAGACCTCTCCTGGCAACCTGGTTTCTGCCTTTGCTCCAGCAAGAGGAGGCTCTGAGGTGCTGCTCTTGCAGCGGAGGAGGGAGAGGAGGAGGAAAGCCCACGTGCCCTTCAACCAGATCTTCCTGTTGTTCACCCTGGCACATACCATCACCAGAACCAAGAGGAGTATGACGGTGCTGCGGAAGTAGGAGTGCTGGTACTTGCGGGGTTCGTGCTGCAAATTATTGATCAGCTCCAAGGCCAGCTCCTCCTTTAAAATAAAAAAGGGGGAAAGAAAGGGTCCAGCAGAGCTGTGCTTAAGTAGTGGGAACTCCAGAGGTCGATGTGTTAATGGACATATGGGATGAGTAGCACCAGAGAAGGATGGGCAACGCAACCCACAAGAGCGTGGCCAATCCTGATTGCGTTCCAGCCCTTGTGCAGGTGGTGCCTAGCAATGGAGAGAGGTGGCTAGCATCTGCCTAACTCTGGAGGGCTCTGTCTCCCCCAGGACTGCCAGATGTTGGCTTCGCTGTTTGTCTCCTTTAGATATTTCTATCTACAGAGAACTGAGTTGGGCAAGGGGTCCCTGTGATGTGCCTTTTCTGTAGGTCCAGCTGACTGCTGCCCCGAGAAGGGAAGACTAAGCAGGATAGGTGACACCCTCACCTCATCCTCGTCCCACCCGTACAGGTCCCAGTCAGTGACCACGGTGGCTCTCTGCCTCTTCCACAGCTCCAGGAACACAGTGGCTGCGGGGGGAAGGAGAGTGTGCTGCAACACTTGGGGATGGCTCTGGAGAGAGTCACCCCACCATCGCACAGAGCGGGGTAGATAGTCGTGTTACCATCCAACCTGACGGCGGATCAGCCCTCGGCCCGTGAGGGCAGGCAGCCACTTCAGCATCTCAGCAGCACTGAGTGCCCAGCCCCACGTGGGGATGGGGAAGGAGGTGTGTGGGTGAGTTTTCCCTGGGAGTCAGGCCAGCTCTAGTGTCTGTAGGGGATTTGGCATAAACCAGAGCAAGCACCAGGGCTGTTCTGCTGCGGTGGGTGTGTTTACATGGCACGTTACTCTGGATTAATGGAAAATACACCTTCCGAGTGGAATAGGGATCCTGTCCTGCACCCCAGCGTGGCTGCACCTCTGCAAATCTGTTTACAACCATTCCATCTGCTAATCTGGATTTACCTTCCTGAGCTTTCCCCTGTGTAAACCAGCCCACAGTGACACTGAAGATCGTGTCCGTGACCTGCCCAGCCCACACCTGCGTGGTGTTTGTCACTGAAAGGGCTCTAGCAAAGCCAAATGAGATGGGTAGCTAATATGGTGATGGGATCGCATCAGCTCAGAGCCCAGTGTCTGCCGTGCTTATTCCACAGCAGGTAAGAGATCATGCAGCAATCTGGGAAGGTTGGTGAGGGATCTGGTGCTCCCTCCTTCCTGCAGCTGCGACTACTGACAGGCAGCTGCTGGAAAAGCCCAGCTAGAGAAGCCGTTGGGGGCTTTGTGGGAGGTGGTGGCGGGTGAAGGAGTAAAAGCTGTCAGGCAGGACAGGTAAGGAGTGTTTGGGGAGCTGAAGGAAATTGCTGGGGTGGTTTTGTCGCTTGCCTTGTCTGGAAGGGGACCTGATGGCCTTGGAAGTGGAGGAGGTAAGGACTAAAAAGCCCCTGAACAGGGAAGCCGTGTTGGTGGTAGAAAAGGGGCCACCTACTCTCCCCCGACGCCCCAGTGGGCTGCTCCCTCTTGCAAGCTGTATGTGCCTGGCACCAGGACATTGATACCTACCCCAGATCGCCATGAACATGGCAAACAAGACTGTCCCCTCGTTGTCGATCATGTGAGTGACCTGG
The DNA here is from genome assembly GCF_949628215.1 of Phalacrocorax aristotelis. NCBI lineage: Eukaryota > Metazoa > Chordata > Aves > Suliformes > Phalacrocoracidae > Phalacrocorax > Phalacrocorax aristotelis. The sequence goes on along the minus strand of NC_134280.1, from coordinate 71,086,251 downwards.
AGACGATCAAGGAAGAGCGTGATGGGGGGCAGCGGGGCGCAGGGGCTGTGGCACCTCAGGGTCTGGGAGAGGCCCCTGCGCACAGCGGTCCTCTTGCCACCCTGCTCCCCCCGAGACGGGTACAGATGCTGCGGGAGGGCAAAATGCAGGAACGGGGCGGACGCTGGGGCTTGTTAGCGGTAAACTCTCCCTTGGTGGTGACGGAGACCGTGATCTGGCTATACCTCCTCCTTATTACAGAGGTTAGTGGAGGTTTCCTGCATGTTGCAGCCAGTTTGCTGGGGTGGCTTTTCTTTCTGGAGGTGTGGGAACAGCACAGGCTGGGAGGTTTCCCTACCCTTTGCCTCGAGCCTGCCTGGGGAAGGGGGCTACCTACCTTGGCATAGGTGCATGTGTCGGAGAGCAGCCAGAATGGGCAATGCTGGTCACAGAGCGGGCACATGATGGTGTTACTGGCTTCACAGATCTCCTTGCTAGAGAGGAAGCCGTGGAGGGAAGCAAAGGGGAATAACAGCGGCTCAAAGCCCCGCGCACAGCAAAGGCTTATGAACAGCATCCGTCTGGTGTTCCCGACAGCCTTACCTCACCTGGCTGGAACTGAAAACAGTAATCCCAGCCACGAAGACCACCAGTCCCACCACTGCAGCGAATCCCAGCAGATAGGTGTACCAGCCCAGCCAGGCAAAGTACAAGGCCACCTTCTCACCAAAATAGCACCTAGAAGGAAAGGCGAGGTGTGGTTTGTGGCCAGTGGAAGAGACCACGTTAGGGGTCACTAGAAAATGCTCTTCTGCCCCCAAAGAGGTATCGGGTCCAGGAGGGGCAGTGCTGTCTGTGTGCCCGGGGGTTTTGCTGGGGTTGGGAGAGTCAGCCCAGCTGAGGTAGAGGGGCTGGAGGAACCCCGAGCGTGCAGCGATTCCAGCAGCAGCGAGGAGGGATGGCTGCCTCTCCCTGCGCTCCGAGCGCGTGGGCGCGCATCGTGGGCGCGCATCGTGGGCGTCGCTGTGGGGCTGCACAGCAAAGAGGTGCCAAGAGCAGGGCTCCAGCTGAGGGGCGAACGCGGGATGGAGAGCGACAGGAGGCTGTGGGAGCTGGCTCCGTCTACACCACGTGGTGCAAGGCACGCTGTCCTGCAGGGCTTTCGGGAGGCCTGTGAGAAGGCTTCTCCTGTTCTTAGTCAACCTGGTGACCGATGCAAACTAAGGAGTGAGGTTTTATTTCTGTTTTTCTTTTTTGTTTTTGCTTCCCCCCGCTTGGTTAACACGCCCCGGGGGAGCCAGTCTTGCTGACGCTCACTTCCACGTGAAGCGGGCATGGTCCCACAAGCGCTGCTGCTGCCTTTCTGTGAAGGGAGCCCGGGGGTCTAACTGCAGGGGGGTGCCTGCCTGTGGTCAGGCTGACTGATGCCAGGGGAGAGGGGTGGGAACGGTGGAGAGACCGAGTTGCGGTCAGCGTCTACAGAACAGTTTTAGAAATGCTGGGCTGGAAGAAGGGGAGGGGGCTGCAGGGCACGGCGTTTCCCACACCAGAGCACGTTCTCCTGGGCTCGGCCATCTCCCTGCAGTGCTTTCACACCTCATTCTTATGGTGGCAGTATCTCAGCTTTTCTGGTGTGGGGAAGAGGGTTGGAGGCATGGGTAAGAAATGATGGCAACTACTGATTGCCTTGCTTCCCCTCCTGTACTCCAGAGGAATTAACTTTCTACCAGCGGTCAAAGGTGGTGATGTGCTCCCTGGCCGTTGCTTAAAGCAAAGAAAAAACCCCAGCAGTCCTCACCCACCCAATTTCATACTCGGCCCCTTAATCCTTCTGTGATAACAAGAAGTCATGATGCATTGATGTTGGAAATGCGTCGTCTGACCCTGCGCACCACGGAGGCGTCGAGAGTCCCTAGTGCCTCTGCTACACTTGTAAACCGTAATAAGCATCCAAGGAAGGAGAGCACATCTCCATTCTAACGTTTCATCTCCCTAACAGAGCCCACTGACAATTTTATGAAGTAGCATGTTCTTTTTGCCCTCCTTCCCCTGGCCACGGTGCACTAGTTTTCTTCCCCTTTTAAAAGAAGAGCTGCGCTCTTCCCTGAGGTTTAATGCGGTTACAGGAGCCCCTTGTTGCCCTTAATGCCCAAGTTCAGCCTCAGGCTGGATGGGCTGCGCTGATGCTCTGTTCCTACCTCGCCCCTCTTTTGAACGTGGGAGTGCATGGTTGAGAATGAAACGGGCTAATTAAAAACCGTGCCGATGCGGGGGTTGTTTCATACTGCAAAATTAGCAGATGGAGCTCGGTGCCACAGGCATAGCCCTTAGGGTAAGAACTTTGTAGGCTTCAGAAGAAGCCCAATATGTGTGAGAACAGCCAGGTTCAAACTAATGATTTAAAAGAAAACACGGGGGCCTGGCAAAGGGCGTAAAGCTCCCTGGGTTTCAGGTGGGACCTCTTGGTTAGAAGGACCTGCTGTGCCTCTTCTGCCTGTGTTACCTGATCTTTTCAATCGGCTGTTGGCAAAATATATCTCTCCAGCGAGCCCATTTCTCCTCTAGGAATTGCCTTACCTCTTCTTTCTGGAGAGCAGAGAAGTTGGTCAGACACAGGAATATTGGGGCAGCCTTGATCCCCAGGCTGCTGTCGGGAGGTTTGTCGTGCCCTTCATCCAGAGAGGTCCTGATGCAGCCCCAGTTACCCAAAGGTCTCCCCCGCCCAGGCTTGCTCCCACGCCGCTCGTGGCTTTTCCTCCCAGGCACCCGTGTGCTCAGCCTCACCTCGTGCAGGGGAAACATTGCCTCAAAGACCTTCTTCTTCATCAGGTCATGCAGCTTCTCTGGTAGCAGAGCAGGACAGAGAGGATTAGTGAAGCTTTGCTCTCACCCCACGTGCTCCCTGCCAGGCAGAATCACCCCAAACATTTTCTGAAGCCTTCGGGGGGTGGTGGAAATGAATGCCTGGAAGAGGCTGAGCTATTCAAAAGGGATCAGCACTAATCCTTGCAGTTGTGCTGCTCTGCCAGGCTGCCGCAGGCTGCATTGTGGCTGGCTCTGGGAGCAAGCCAGGTAGGCAGGTCCTTAGAGAAGGCTAGAAAGCCAGCACCTTGCTGCCCTGCTCGTCCTGGGGCGTCAGAGACAGATGAGCTCTTCTGGGGACACAGGAGAGCGGCGGTGGGCGGCTGAAGTCAGGGGCTTGGGGAAAGGGAGTGAGGGCTGTTGCTGGTTCCTGCAGTGCAAATCTCCCAGCCTCTGGATGCAGCAGCAAATTTACTGGTCTGAGCTGTGCCCTGGCTTTCTCCCCCTGCCTCTGCATCCTCCCCCGGGGTGGCGAGGCAGCTGGGATGCCCATGCCTGCCACAGGGCAGGAGCCCTGCTGCAGATCCAGGCTGAGCATCACCCCTGCTGGCCCCGTTCCCTTACCGAGGTCGGGCGTCACCGTGTTCTGCAGGATGAAGTTCACAATCCGTATCCTGAGCGAGGAGAAACTGTGGTTAAAGGCTGCTCTGGGGTTACAGACTTGTGTTGTGTGGCCCTGGAAAGCAGGGGAGGGAGGGGAGAAGGTGTGCACCAAAATCCAGGGAAGGAAGGGGGGAAGAAATGGGGAGCTTGCTGTGGACAGCGAGAAGCCAGCAGCTTGGCAGGTGGAGGTAGACTTCTGTGGAAAATGAAAAGCCTGGCACGACTGTGAGCTGAGCGGGAAAACGGATGCCTGGGTGGAGAAAGGGGAGTGCAAGATGCTGGAAGTCAGTAGCCCGGCTCAGCACCCACCTGGTAGTCACTGCTATGTCATGATGGGCTTCGGGGTTTTGCAGTGGGCCGTCGGCGTTCCCCAGGAGATGCTGGTATTTCTGGAAGATCTGTTTTGGAGCACGGACCCCATAAAATAGCTTCTTGTCCTCAATTTTCTAGTGGGTGGAAGAGGAGGACAGTTGGAACAAAGCTGGCAGAGCTGGAGGGGCAGGGAAAGGGGCAGAGCTGCGAGGGCCAGGGGCCATGGGAGTCCTGGGGCCGGGATCTCCCCTGGCTGAGCAAGTGGTTTATTTTCCAGCACTGATACAGTGATCGGCTCAATGGTTCACATCTCCCCCATCTCCTGGGTTGCAGGAGCCCGAACCAGGCTTGGATCCTGGGTACCGCAAGACAGGCAAATATCTGCTGCCTTTTCCTCCTACAGCCCCTCACCTTGATGGTGAACCCCTTCTTGCTCAGCTCGTCCAGGAACTTCTTCCTCTTGATCTCCTTCTCGCTGCCTGCGTTGTGGATGCCGCTTACCAGCACGAAGTCCCACTTGTCGTCATCCTGCCCACAGAAAACACCAGGGAATTTGGGGGGGGGCAAGCTGAGAGCTCTCCCTCCCAGCTCCAGCCTCTCAGAGGTTTGGGCCTTCGTCATGACTGGGTAGAGGCCCCCTGGGAACGGGAAGTGAGCAGGGGAATGGGGATGGGGAAACTGAGGCAGCTGCTGCCTTGACGCTGCCCTGCTCCGCTCTTTGAGCTGTGCCGGATTTGCTGTGAGTGCAGAGGGAGCAAAGCTTACCGGGGGGACCGATGGGTCTGTGTCTTCAGCATGAGAATTCACCCAGGGATTCAACAGAATTTCATCCTGTGGAAGAGAAGAACGAGCGAAGGCTTCAGCGGGCTCCCTGGGGGATCCCGCGTCTGGGCACGGGGCAAACCTCTCCCTGCTGACGTCCGGGCGGCATCGCTGTGCCCTGGATCAGAGCCTGCTGGGGGCTTTGGGATCAAGCTGCCCTGCTCCGGGATGAGCTCAGGTGAGCAGTGCTCTGCTTGTGGTGCACAGAAACCTGCCCCTCGGCAAAGCCCGCCTGGCGTTTAGGTGCTCTCGAGTGTGTCGGTGGCTGTACTTGCAGCATGTCAAACGAAAACGGAGCTTGTGTAGATAAAATTGTACTACAACGTAAGATCAAGATCTACCTGGCCCAGTTTTCCTCTGCCAGCAGCCAGGAGGGGATGCCCAGGGAGGCAGGTATGAGCAGGCTTGTCTAAACCTTCTCCCACACGCTCCTGCTCTCCAGTTTGGGGTCTTCCTGAGCCCAGTATGGCTTCGTGTTTAGGGATCCTGGAGGGACTGCTGCTCCACGAGCGTGTGCAGCCCCTCTTGAACTGGTGTAGCGCCCAACACTTATGGCACCCTGGGGTCGCAAGGCAGCCAGACCAGAGGGAAGGAAAAAGCCCAGACCCTCCCTCTGCTCTGGACTCTGCTCTTCTTGTTTCACCTGATGCCCTGAGAGTTGCACTTGGAAGAGTGTCAACGCTTAACTCTCCCTGCTACAGTGGTTTTTACAATCTTTAATCAGCCTTTTCCCCCTCTTTAGTTGTTCCTTTCAGATAGGGCACCGTTAGCCTCTCGGTGAGGGTGGGGGAGGTAATTTCAAATTCCAGTAAAGGGAGAGTGGGGCACGGGGGTCAGAGGCTTGTGCAACCCTGCAGACTGCAGCAAAGCAGGTGAAAAATGAGTTCTTGGGAATCCACCTGGGATACCTCAGCCTGTGGCCGAGGGGCAGAGAGGGGAAGATGAACTGCTAATGTTCTGCCTGGTCCCCTCCCATGTGCTACCAGCTCCCAAGAGAGGCTGCGCAGGGGTGAACGCAGCTGCTCACCTTCAAGATTTAAGTCTAATTATGCTCAGATGCCCATCTGGTGTGGCTCTGGGGGTGCATGGAGCAAACAGGGTGGCCCTGTGGCAGCAGCTGCCCTCTGCCCAGCGTGATTTCCCAGCCCAGGGTGCCCCTCTGCCAAAGGAGGCTGCAGCGAGCACCCTTGGGTGGCCTGGACCTGGTGGGTGCCCAGAACTGGGGCACATCAGCTTCAAACCACTTTGTCCCTGTCCTCTGCGCCTGGCTTCCCTGATGTGATCTCAGCCTGGGTTTGCAGCCGTAGTGCCCTCTTAGGGGTTTAGCCCAATCGGTCCTTCAATGGGTCGGCAAGAGCGCGCCAGGCTTCACATCCCAGTGGATGCAAGGAGTTTATTTCAGACACGCTCTGGCAGCTGTACTGTGACGGGGGCAGGGAACAGATGCTGTCTTAAACCCAGTATTTTTCAGGGTTGTTGCAGTTCGCCACCGTGACTCACAGTGCAGCCCCACAAACAGTTATGCCGCCTGTCTCGAGGGCATGGTGATGCAGCACAGAAGCGGGAAGGAGCTGCCAGGGGATGGGGATACCATCAGTTAATATTGCCACCAAAGACGTTGTGACCTGAAACAGTGGCCAGCCCGACGAGTTCATCCAGCTGTAATCTTCGGAGCAGAGCGGTGGTGGTAAAACCACGCCCTGATGCAAGATCAGGATCCCAAGCTTTCACTGCAGAAGGAGGCCATGGGAGCAGGAGAGACTGGGATGAGGAAAGGCTCTGACAGATCCTGCCCTGGCTTCCCCTAAAGCAAAAGGGCCATGGGGAGGTTGACCAACAGAAAGCCAAAGTGAAAAGGCTTGAGAACTGGGATATTCTCCCCCAGGGATGCTGTTGTGGTAAGGACCAGCACTTCCCGCTGCTAAAATGTGCCCCAGTTTAGGCCACCATGTAGAGGGGGGTTTGTGGTTCTGTTCTCTGCTCTGCTAAAGCCCTGAGCAGGCTTTGGGGTGGGAGAACTGGGTTTTGGCTCGGGTTGGTCTCCGCCGGTGGGTAAGCGCCTAGCTGGTGCAGCAGCTCTCCCTGTGAGCCGCTCTTTGGGCACGGGGGAGGGAGCAGGAGTCCTGTCGGGGCCCTGCCCCATCTACCGATGCTCTGATGCTGGCACAGGCTCTAGTCTGGCACTGCCCCTCCGCAGGTCGCGTTGTCTCGCTCCTGCCTGGCTGGTTTCCCTCAGCCCACGTGTGCACCGGCCTCATCCTGCAGAGATCGCCTGCTGGGGCTGCCAGCCTTCCAGCGCTACCAGTGACCCCGGCGACGCGGAGGAGGGTACCCTTGGGGGCTTCAAGGTGTTCCTAGATGCCACTGGGGTCAGCACCTCTACACGCTGTCCTGCTGGCGTGGACCCCAGCGGAGCTCAGGGCGAGGTGAGTGGGCCTGCTACCATGGCAGCTTCTGTTTCCAGCTGGCTCCCAGCTCTGCCGCCTGCAGGCTCGGGAGTCAAAGCATCCTGACCAGCGCATCGTTCCCTGGGGAAGAGGCTGCTGGGATTACCGAGGTAGGCTCGCAAATGGGACCTATCCAGCCATGAGGCTTGGTCTGTGTAGCCAGGCTGCGGGGCCAGAGTATCGGAAGCCTTACCCCCAGACCCCTGATGGTGGTACCAGCCCCTGCCTGTGCCTCAGGGCCTTCCCCACAGGGAGGGTGTTGGGGCTGAGCCTGCAGAGCTTCAGCAGAGCATCCTTCCTCCACCACCACTCCCAGTCATAACGCTGCTGCTCTCTCAGTCCTGATGCAGCCAGATCCTGCCTCTGCTTCTCCATCCTCCCAAAATAGCAAGCACTGTTTTTAATCCCATGACAGACTTGTTGCTTTTTAATTTTCCAGTTAAGAATCGTTGGGGATGCTCCTCAGACCGCCCGTGTACGGAGCTCTGGGGAATAAGGATGTCGTGGTAGCGGGGTCTGGCTTTTCTCTGTGTTCCCATAGCAACGTGATTTACCGCCTGGTACCCGCTCAGCAGGCACCGCGACCGCCTCTGGGTAGGACTGAAAAACGGGGGAGGAATTTGCGAATTATTTGCGGATTAGCACAGACAATTCTCAGTATCCGCTGCCAGAGCGGTAACAGATGAAAATTGTATTCAGCTGCAGAGGGGGATTTGCAAACCTGTGATGACGGAAGAGCAGCATTTCAGCAGGTTTAATTCATTACAGTGGCTGCTGGCATCCTCGTGAGGCAAAGGCTGCTTTTGGGGCCAGATGTGGCTTGTACGCAGGCACCGCTGCCGAAGGCAGGGACTTCGGCTCACTAGTACTCCCACAGCTCTATTTTTTTGGGTCCCAGGGGTCTAGTGACACTGCCAGATTATGGCTGCTGTGCTCTGCCAGCAGAAGGCAGTCAGATCAGCCCCCCGTGCAGGCAAGGCCACCTCGGCCCTGAGGCAACCCTGGACTCTAATCCCTGCTATCAAGGACGGTGCCTGTTTCCCTCTTTCCTGCCCCATGGTTGGAGACCTGCTGGGCAAAGGTGTGGGAGAAGTAGCCTGCGCAATGAGAAGCAGGAATTTAGATGTTAAAAAAGGTTTTGCGTGCCCTGAAGTGTGCCTGGTTTCTCTCCAGCTGTATCGGTGGGTCCTCGTCCCTCTGTCGCAGGCCGGGTAACCCGCGGCCCTGAGCGAGGTTACCGGATCCTTCGGGCAATGCTGGCAGGCACCCTTGGGCTGGGGGTGTAGGCACTGCGTGAGTAACTTGGGCAAAGGAGACGGATGGGATCCGGCACCTTGTTTTCCTCTCTAATTGCGGATTGGTGAGGGTTTGGGTGGTTCCCATCACCCACACTGATGATCAAACTGCTTTTATCTCAGGGATGTTTCTTACAAACGCTTCCCTCAGAGCACATCTGCCTTACCTCATAGTTTCCCAAGAAATGTGACGATCTTTAATTGAGCAGGCAGCTAGCACACCTGTACGTTTACTAGCTGCCCCAATCTTAGGGAGTTTGCCTGGCTTTTTGAATAAGAAAACCATGTCTTTTCTTTCAAGCTAAGAAACAAAACTTCACAGGTCCCCCTCTCCCCTTGCTTTATTTGAGGTGCTCCTGAAACAGCTGGGGCTGTCACCTCCGCCACTGTACGCAATGCCTGGGTTTACACAAGCAAAAGATATGGTCTCAGTGCAAACCACCCTCCTCTGGTCTGTGCTCCAGCACCTCCAAACTCTGCTACCGACATGTGGGGCCACGCGTGGCCCCCCCCGGCCTGACCCTGCTGCGCCCCGGGGTGGCGTGTGGGGCTCAGCCCTGCCTCGCTCCCCGGCTGCGGAGCCAGCAGCGCACACCACTTTCCCCGCCGCGCGTTCACGGTAGGAATGAGGTTGCCTGCTGGAAAGAGGAACGGGAGTTTCATAGTATTTTTTGAGTACTTTAAAGGCTGAAAGCATGTGGGCCGTAGAGGTCGGAGCTTAGTGCCCCATGCTTCCCAGCTACAGGTGCCTCGGGGGTGCTGAAAAGCAGCCCCTTGGGAAGAGCTGAGCAGTTGCTGTTTCCTACCTGCATGGTGACGCGGGGAGCCCTTCTCCTTCCCGCCCTCTCCCTTTGCTCCTCCAGGCAGATCTGCGAGGAGCTGCCGGGCAGGTGGTGCCGCTGGGGCCGCGGGCAGGACAGGCTGCGAGGCTCCTGGGGGTTCGCTGCCGAGTGCGGTTTCCTTCCCCGGCTCCGTCGCCTGAGGTCTCATGTGAAGCGAGTGGGGACTCGACTTCCGTGTGGGACTCTCGCCTGCCTTGGGAGGGAGCTGCCTCTGCCTGGCAGTGGGCAGATAGCGAGCAGGAGGTGAGAAAGCTGCCCTTCAGCCTCGCTCGAAGGAGTGGCAAGCCCAGTACCGCCCCGCAGAGCAGGCAGGTAAACCCGCGGAGTTCCTCTCGCCAGCTCCGGTGCTCGGCCACCCCCGGCTTCCTCCTCTGCTCCTCTCGGTGCCAGTGCTGCTTTGCTGTATCCCATGAACATCCCCAAAGAGGTGTCACAAACAGCGGCCAAAAGGAGGAAGGAAATGTTAGCAGAAGCTCTAGAAAGCATTAAACTAATTCTTACAAGGAAGGGAAAAAAAAAATTAAACCTAAAAAGAGAAAGTAAAGCTGAGCCATGCATAACGTGCCTCGTTCTTGGGGTGAAGCCTGGGCTCCACAGAAGAGACTGGATGCGAGGCAGGGGGTGGGAGCAGCACAGGCTTTGAGAGTGGATGGGATGGGGCCAGGGGTGAGTTTAACAGCCAGGACAAGGAAAAGAGGCAAAGCATGAGCTTCCAGACAAGTTAGGAGACTCTGCTCCACAGTTGGGTTTGTTTGTTGTTTTTTTTTTTTTTCCTCCCCTTGAATGCAGCCCTCTTCCTCCCTGCCTTGGACAGTGGCCAGGTTTGCTCCCCACCACTTTGGTTTCCCTGCGTGGCCTCCAAAAACCCTTCAGCTGCAGAGGAAACTGGGCTTCCTGGAAGGACCGAACAGAGACCGAGAACTGCTTTCTTCACGCCTCGCTGTCTGGCAAAACAGCCCTGGAAGTTGTGTGTCTGTTTCCCCATGAGTAATAGTGCTGTTGCACTAGGGGCGTCAGGGTTTGGCGTCAATGATTGCGGGAACATCCGTAACTACTTTAAAAGCCCTTAAGAACAAATATTGCCTCCTTCCTGGATGAAGCAGAAAGCATCAAAGTGTGCTCTGAAGGTTCCTCCAAACCCACAGAGCCCTCCTGCCTCGCTGCTCCTTAAACTCCCGTCACTTCTAAGTAGGTACAATTTTCGAGAGCGTGACTGCTTCAGCCTCTGCTCCCCTGACGGCGTTCGTGCCGGGATGCTCGGCCGTGGCCCACTGGAAATCGTAACCAAATCACTGGGTGCTTTTTTTTGTTCCCAAAGGCTTGATCCATCTGGACCTACGGCTTGGAGCAGGGTATAACCTTCTTTTTACCAAAAACGGTGATTGAAAAGGTAGTTATGTGTGCTCCAGGTCTGACAGCTCTCCTTATATCTGTTTTCTGGGGTTTTCTTGCTTTAGTTTCCAAGGTAAGAAGAGCTGCCTTTTCCTGGGTATAGCAGAAGGGCCAATAACTGATCTGGATTCCCTTGGGCTCTCCAACAGTGTTGCTGCAGGTCACTCTTAAATAAAGTACGTCCCGGGGGGAATCTGCATCCTGGCAGGAAAGGCAGCCAGTATTTCCAGAGTGGTGTTCCCGGTCCAGCCAACATCACTCCGTGGCTTTGCCAAGTGCCTTGAACACGCTCCAAATCAGACCTACAAAATTAAAAAAAAAGAAAAAAAAAAAAAAGGGAAGAAAAGATAATAGTCATCCTCCAAATTTCCTGCTCTGTGTGAAATCAAGAGCAGCGCAGGGGAAGGAGCGGGCAGACCTTTAGCCTCCCAAGGTCAATCTGCAGGGTTGGCTGGGAGGGGAGAACCATCGTTATCACCAGCAGCTCCCCAAGGGTGTGGGAGGACGTGTGTGTTTACCTGGGGAGAGAGTGAAGCTCTGTAAGATAGGATCGATGGTGCTTTCCGCATCTCGTGACAGGAGACCGAAGGTCTCTGCAATAGGAGCGCTGCTGGGTTAAAGGGAAATGGGGCACGTGTGGGTGGGACAGCCATGCCACTCCACCTGCACATCTGCTTCTTCCTCCTGCAGGCTTGGCTGAGTCGCACTGGGAGGGCTTCGCTCTCAGAGGTCTCTTCCAGTGCTGTCCTTCCCAGGCAACCCTCCTGCAACGCACCGGCTCAGCTTTAATTGCTCCTGGGGGACTGGTGCTGAGGATGGCAGCGTGAAAATCAAAAATCAGGGCGGGAGATGATGTACCTTCTCGTTTATTGGTAAAAAAATCTCCTTAAGACTTGGAGTGTTGTGGAGCTCTGGTTCATACGCGTGCCAAGGTATCGCAACCGCACAAACCCTTTGTAAGCAGCCAGAACTGTTTAAGATATTATCACCCTTCACTGTTTATTGCTGCTGGGGCCGGTCACGTGTTCCCATCCTAATCGACTGTGGCATCGCATCGTCCCCGTAGACTCCAACCGCTTTGGGCAGCGGTTTGACCCGCACTGAGCGAGCTGGCATCGTCGCTCTCCAGGAGCACTCCCTGGCCTCTTAACCCTGGCTGGATGCGGAGACGGTAATTTCCACCTGAGAAATGGTAACAAACTGCCGAAGGCTTTCATGTACGGAACCACTTGGGCTGGATAGAAGATGCCTGTCTGCACCCCACCTTACAACGATGCTTTCTGACAGGGAGCTCCTCTTCTGAGTGCCCAAAGGCTATCCTGCATGCAAGCACCCTAATTTAGGAGGGTGCTAAAATATTTATTTGGTGTTTTCAGATCCCAGGGTCTTGGATATTTTTTTTTTCCATGAGAAGACCTTAAAGGGTATTGCCTTCCTGTGTATCTGGCTAGAAGGACACAAAAGCAGAAAGATCCTTCACAAAAGGTTGTTGAGATGCTTTTCAGCACCAAACTGCAACTTTCTGGTGAGCGGGGCTGTGTTTCCTTGAACTACCTTCACGTTGCTCATGAACTGATTTGAAGCAGAGGTTCTTCATCCTGCCCAGGCACGTTGGTGTTCCAATGAAGGTATGAAGCTGAGCAGCGAGCTGCTATGAGAGCCCGGCACTAGAGAGATCCTTAGCTACTACAGAAAACTGCAATTCAGTTTGTGTAGTGGGTGGCACAAAATGGGTGGGGAAAAGAAAAAAAGAAGAAAGTTTAGGACTTTTTATTTTCATCTTCATTTTGAACACATCAGTTGAAAGCAGACAGAAGTATCTGGGAAGAACTGCTAAGTGAAATGGGCTGGAGAAAATGAATGTAAGGCTTGAATCCTACCTGCTGTTGGGAAAGGAGAGGGAGGACAAGCTTCAAACAGAAGCCAGCGATGCTGAACCAGCGTAGGAAGCCTGACTAATACTTGTTGAACCTGTTAGGCTTCAGGATTGATTGTAGTGTCTATGATTCTCGGCAGCTAGTAAAAATCCTACTAGAAAACAGCACTAACGAGCAAGCTGGCTGGCAATGGAGAGCCTGGCAAGAAGCATATGCTGGGTCTGAACACTCGAGCTGCTGTCGCCGAGCACCACCAACTGTGCTTTGGGGATAGTTCAGCAGGAGTGGTTCTGGCTGGGAAATTTCCCACTTTCTTGGCCAAAAGTTGTTTTTAAATATGCGTCTAAGGCTGGCAGAAGAACGGCCAGCGTGCTGCAGAGAGGCCAGCCCACAGCTGGCTCTGGACGTGGCAGCAGAGTGGTGTAGCCTTTCTCTGGCTGTGCCATGTGCTGCTGCTTGGGGTCAAAGTAACGGGAGGAGGCTTCTCTTCACCCCGTAAGTCGTGGAAACATAGATGTGCTGTTGGAAGGGGCTTCTGGAGCTCTCTAGTCCAGCCTCCGGCTCAAAGGCGCGGAGCTGCCAGCATGAGCCCATCAGCACCCTGTCTAGCTGAGCCTTGAGAGCCTCCCTTGCCAGAGCCTCCCCCCACCCCTCGCGGGATCTGTTGCAGCCCTGCACAACCCTCCTCAGGAAAAAGCTTCTCCTCAAGCCCAGACTGCACCTCCCAACTGCAGTCTGTGGCCTCTGTAGCAAAGTCTGCTCTGGCCGTATGTTTTTTGGCCTCTTGTGCACCACTTCTCGCTGTGCCAGGCCAGTCAGCGTCTCAAAAAGCTGGGTCCTAGGATGCCAAAGGCCATTTTGCTGTAGAGGTGAGTGGCAGTACAATTGCCTGCGCTCTCTTGTAAAACTGGGGCGTTTTCACCCAAAGCCTAGTCTGTTTGGGTCCATCAGTACCCCTGGAGCTACAGCTGATATATTGCAGCAGAGGATGTGCTTTGGGGTGAAGCCCTGCTTGTAATTAAAAAGTGGTGGGTGCTTAGGAGAGTAGATCTCCTTTCCAAGCACGAGGGAAGGCTTTTTGTGCTGCCACCTGCCAGCGCGGGAGGCTCTGAGGCCTCGGGGACTGCTTCCGTGTCCTGACGCCATTCAGCCTGCTGAAGGAGCTCGGCTGGACCCTCCTCGACACATCATTCACAAGGCATCAGCATTTCCCTCCCTTGGAGAATACCGACCTGTGCTGACGGCCCAAAGCAATGGTGATGGGCCCGTGCCAACAGACACAGGGAGTCACAAGCGACCAGGAGGCCAGCACCTGGCTCCGCGCTTGCCGTGACCGCTGAAAGCCGAATCATCAGCCGCCCCCTGAGTGTTGTGTGGTTTTATTTTGATGTTTTGCACATGTCAGGGGCTCTAGGGTAGTGGGAAAGGGGCACCCAAAAGAGTTTATTCACATCTTTGTGAGATGTGGTGGGTGCTCCCCACCGCGACAGAAAGCTGTGAGACCTTAGCCTTTGCTGGCGGCACCTCCTGGAGCAAGCGAAGTGCCGCCAGGTCCCATAAAACATAGTGGGGCAGCCAGAAGAGGGTGTTTCAGGCCAGAAGGGGGTTGGGCAGCAGCCAGAAGTGTCCTTCTATATCTGCAGAGCTGCGGGTTGTTTTTTTCCTCAAAGGGCAGGAAGATTCCACCTTCTCGGGGAATCTTTGGTTGAATCCTTCTCCTTCAGATGTGGCAACTACAGAACTTAAGCTGCCTTTAGTAAATGAGGAGGAAAACAAGCAGAAGCGTGGCTTTGCCAACACAGCAAAGCTCCTTTCATGTAGAAATGGCTCTGACAATTCAGAGCTTGTGGTTTAGGGCAACTTCTGGGGCCGGAGCCCAGGCGGGCGCTCAACCACGCGCTCCCTGGTCCTAGCCCAGCTGGTTGCTGCCATCATGTGGCCACCGCATTTATTTGCAGCTTTCTTTCTTTTTTCGGTTTCGTTTCTCTGCCCTTTTCTCCACAACAGCATCCTCTGGGCTTTCTGCGTTGTCAGGATGGCTCTAGCATCTTGCCAGAACGGTCGGTCTCCCTGCCCACGGGCCGGGAGCGGTGTGTCGCGGAGTTGTTCTGGTTGGAGAGCCCGATCCCCGCGTTGATCTCAGAGAATAACCTGGAAAGCCCCGCTGCAGGTAAGAGATCCCGCAAGGGGGGTTGAGGTCGCACAACTAGGGCGCAGGAGCACCCAAAACCCTGCTTTTGCGCTTGTCTCGCGATATGCCTCGGCGTCCACCCGAAGCGGCAGCGGGCAGGTGCTCCGACCCTGGCCAGGCCTCCCGTGTGGAAGCAACAACCTCTGCCAGCAAAACTCTCCCGCGCTTTTCGCAAGCGCGAAAGCGGTCAAACGGTTCGTGTTTCGTTGCCCAAGGAAGCGGGCGCTGGGGCCGCCGCGGCATCAGGGGTGGCGCTTACGGGAAAGCACAACCTGGGGTACTTGAAAGCTGCCGCATGGCAAAGAGCGCTGGTACCTGAATAATTCAAGTGAGCGCGCATAGAATTAACCCATTTTCTTTAATTAGCATTCTTAGGTCAGATTTGCCAAAAGATACAAACTTTTGCTACAGTACTGCTACAGTTTGCAAATGCCAGGTTTATGCACTCGTAGCGTAACAGCTGAAAGGACTGCTTTCTTTATTCTTTTTCTCCCCTTCCTTCTTTTTTTTTTTTTGAAAGAGAAAACACCATATTTCTGAGCTGCTTTTTCCCCCCAGAAAAAGCAAAATGCCTGCCGCCTCCAAGAAACATATTCCCAGGGCTCACAAGCTCAAGGGGTGTTCACCAAAGATCGTGTGGGAGTTCGTGACGGTGTTGGGGATGCTCCTGCCCCGGCTGGGGTGAAACGGCTGCCTTAATTAGAGTCAATGTGCCTAAATTCCCAGTGCGCTTTCCATTAGCCATGGTTCCCTTCTCCCACTCTGCGGTGTGGTTTTCTGTTACAGAAGCAGTGTTCAAAATGCCGATTGACCTTCCAGCTCGGGGGCTGTTGGGCTTTTGGCCGCGCGGATATTGAGCAGAACAAGACTTGCGGTGTGTTGGGTGCATTGGGTGTCCTGGGCACCAGCGAGGGAGTTGTACTCGCCAAAGCGGGTTGGTTCGGCCGGTGCGCGAGACGCCGCGCTCCGCCCAGAGCCGAGGCGTTTTATGCCATTCATTTTTGCACAAAGGCGGGTGCCGGGCGGTAACGCCCCAAAGCTGCGCCCCGCGCCGAGACCCCGCGAGGCGCTTGTACAGTTCGGTGTGTCAGTGACAGCCGAAAGTCACTCCCCAGCTCACGATGGGGGAGTTTGTCCCTCATTTCACCTTAAAGGCGCAGCTGCCTTTAAATTCACCACGCATGCTCAGAGAGTGGGGGGCTGATTTGAGCGGGGGGCTTTCTGGCCTACGGGCGCTGATTTTAATATTATAATGGCGATAGTTCACCTGAAGGACACCTGGTTTTAGTTATTATCAACATCCCAGTTAGTTGTCCTCCCTGACTATATACTTTATCACCCAGCTTTCAGTGGCGTCTGAGGCGGGACGTTCCCTTCCGTCAGTCTCTCAGCTCTCTTCAAGGCTACAGCCGTAAGACAAATGCTTCCCTCTGCTCTCGGCTCCCTTCTCTGGCGCCAAATCCCCTTTTGCCCGGCTCACATGGCTCAGTGTTATTGCTTAGCGGAAAATTCCATTTTCTTCGGGATACCGGGGTGACTCCGCAGCCCTGTGGGGAGCAGGAATGCTGGGGCTCCTCATCCTCCGGGCTGGGACCTGCACTTTTCCCCTGGGCTGTTACCTGTCACAGCTCCAGGAGCAGTTCCCCTGCGGGACCCCGGAGCTTGGCGGGGCCAGGGCGGGATGTGACCCTGCCGTGGTGGGGCTGAGCCCCATGAGGGAGCTGTGGCAGTGGCGGTGCCACCCAAAACCGGGAATAAAACTCCTTAACACTGGGCGTATTAAAGAGCAGGCATGACTTTATTTGGTGGCACACACACCTGCTGGGCTTCCTTTTTGACATTTACACATGTCAGTTAACGCACCACACCTGTCTAATACATAATCACTGACCTGACTGAGCATCCTCTTCCTCTGTTGGTCTGTATCTTGTCTGCTTAATATTAAGGTTACAGTGTGATTTTAATTCACTGCCCACCCTCAAGAGGAGTGGGGGTGTCAGTCCTTTTGTCCCTCAGTTGAGTTGGGGGTCACAATCCCCCCCACCCCCCCGCCAGAATTACCTTCCTCCCAGTTACTGGGCTTCAGTAATTGTCCAATTTTTCAGTGCCTTCTGGGGCCAGGTGTTCCCTTTTATCCCCGCTGACTGATTGTGGCTTTCCCTTATCTCCACAGCATACTTCGTAGCAGGATGTTTCCACTCTCTGTCCTTGAAGTCCTACTGATCTGTATTCTTTTAGGAGGTTCTTGCTAACGAGGCATGCATTGGGCATGAGAGAGGCCCTGCAGAGGGACCTGGACAGGCCGCAGAGCTGGGCAATCACCAGCCCCATGGAGTTTAACAAGGGCAAGTGCTGGGTTTTGCCCCTGGGGCGCGGCAGCCCTGGCTGCACAGACAGCCTGGGGCGCGAGGGGCTGGGGAGCAGCTCTGCAGGGACCCGGGGGCTCTGCTCGATGGCAGGCTGAACACGAGCCCCCAGCGTGCCCTGGCAGCCCCGAGGGCCAGCCGTGCCCTGGGGGCACCGAGCCCTGCATCGCAGCCGGGCGAGGGGGGGGATTGTCCCGCTCTGCCCCGCGCTGGGGCGGCCTCACCTCGAGTGCTGTGGGCAGCGTTGGGCGCCGCAGGACATTGGGGGTATAAAGGTACTGGAGAGTGGCCAGAGGAGGCCACGGAGCTGGGGAAGGGTTTAGAGGGGAAACCGTACAAGGAGCAGGTCAGGTCCCTTGGGTTGTTCAGCTGGAGCAGAGGAGGCCGAGGGCAGCCCCCATGGCGCTCTGCAGCTCCCTCCCGAGGGGAGGAGGAGGGGCAGGGCTGGTCTCTGCTCTCTGGTGACCAACGCCAGGGCCCGAGGGAACGGCAGGGAGATGGGCCAGGGGAGGGTTAGGCTGGGCATTAGGGAAAGGCTCTTGCCCCCGAGGGTGGTGGAGCCCTGGCACAGGCTCCCCAGGGAGGCATCACGGCACCAGCCTGGCGATGTTCCAGAAGCGCTTGGACAAGGCCCTCAGAGACACGGTGTGAATTTGGGGTGTGCTGTGCGGGGACAGGAGCTGGGCTCGATGGTCCGTGTGGTCCCTCCCAGCTCAGGACACGGTTCCATGATCTGGCCTAAGCATTATTTACTACTTGAGTATTCCAGCATTCTCGGGTGTCAGTTTCACCCCAACCGTGGTCCTTAACTCCCGGTACCTCCCGCGCTGCCCCAGTTCATCCCGGAGGAACACAACGGCGGCCGTGAGGGGAGCTGGGGCGGGGGGAGGCTCTCACGGGAGGGCGGGGCGGTTGCCGCGGCAACGGGAGACGCCCCGCCCCTACCCCGGGGAGCTCTCTGCGCTTGCGCCGGCCGCGCCTACGTAAGGTCACGTTCGGGAGGGGGCGTGCTCCGCCCCGCCTTCCTCACCCTTCCTCCACGAGCCCGGCGGAGCGGCGCGCGCGCTCCCCGCCCCGCCGCCGTCGGCCCCCCGCGCGCGCGGCCGTGAGGCGGCCGTTGCCGCCATGAGGCGCGGCGAGCGGCGGGGCCACGGCGGGGCCCTGGGCAAGGCCGCCCTGGAGGAGCAGCCTCTGCAGCCCAACGGCGGCGCCCCCGCCCCGGCTGAGCGGCCCCCGCCGCCCGGCGCCGAGAGGGACAGCCCCGGCCTGCGCCGCAGCACCGAGTCCGAGGTCTACGACGACGGCACCAACACCTTCTTCTGGTGAGAGCCGCCCCTCACGCCGAGTAGGCCCTTCCTACCCCTCCTGCCCGCGTCCCCCGGGCTCGGTGGCCTCCGCACCGAGCTGCAGCTCCCGGTTCCGCGCCTGCCCCCGGCCCTGCGGCGCTCGGCAGCCGGCGGCGGCCTCTGACCCCTTCGGTGTGGGGAGGGCGGCGGCGCGAAGGCCGCGGGTTACCGGGCCGGGGACCCGGCGGGCAGGAGGGAAAGTTGCCGCGCGTTACCTGCGGCTTGCTTTGCTCCTGCTTCGCCGCAACAGATAGCGGTGCTAAACCCGAGCGGCCACGGGCTGCGCCTGAGGGTGTTTTTCCTGGCGTTGTGGTAGTATTAATTACTGTTTCCTGGCAATTTAACGGTCCTTTAGGATTGATTTTTGGCTGTGGCACCTCCTTTCTCCATCCTGATCGCAGTCCCGCTCGCGAGCAGCGTCCTCGCTGCTGGCCGAGACGTGGGTGCCACCGGGCGAGCGCCTGGGACGTGTCCCCTGGCGCTCCGGGAGCCCACACTCTGTGGGCAAACTTGAATGCTGGATTCTGCTTGTTTTGTCACCATCATCGGCATCATTTATGTGGACTCCACTGATTTCTTCTTCCTCCCTTGCTCTTGGGAGAGGCCTTTTCTGTCCAACGTTGTTTTCTGTAATCCTGCTAGAAAGCTAAAGTCGTTATGCATAAGTTCTGCTGGTCGGGTGTTGCGTATGCTTTTGTGGCATACTTGGTCCAGAAAATCAGTGCAGAAAACTGCGAGTCTCTGCGTTAGGCCAGAGGGGGCAAATCGGTTTTTGTGAAATTCAGTTCTCGCAGGCAGAGATGCTGTTGTACCTAGAAAAGTATTTCTAAATCCCGTCTTCGCTTGGAGCTGCTCCAGAAATCCACTTTAGCACACACACGTGTGCACCTGTAGTTTTTCTGCATGTGTTAAACGCACATCCTTCTCGAACCAAAGGAAACCGAGCTGACGTTCAAGTCCCTCGTTTGGAATATGAGCTGCGGGCAATGATTTGGCTCAAGTTTGACATTAGGGAGTAGAAGGGGAGGGTGCTTGGCTCTCACCCTGCCAATCTGGGCAGCAATGGAGCGGGGGGTGTTGATCTTGATGAAGCTGCTGATTCTAGGCGATATTTCTGCCAGTACAAACTGCAAAGAGACACTTAGGTGCTGCTGGATCGCAGAGTGGTCTCTGCAAAAGCGACGCATGCGAGCATAGCTGAGGGACATTGTCATCTTGAGGGCAAGAGGATCTTTCCTGGAGTTAGTGTTGCCGCATGTGGGCTGAGCACGCGATTGAATAACTGGATCCTGCCCACGTCTGCGGAGTAGTGCCATCTTATAAATGGAAAATGGGTAAAACAGTCATTTTCTTACTGCCTCGATAAGGTGGATCTTGCTAGGTGTTTTGTGGTGCCTTAAAAATACCCAGTGCCATTTTTATTGTATAATCTCGTCTTGATGCACCTTTTTGCTGTTGCGGGGTGCATGGCCAGCGTGCAGGCTGCCGCTGGTACAGGGCTGTTATCCTAAAGTAAAGGCTGTAACTGCAGTTAATTTGTCCACGTGAATTGTTCTTTTGAAAATCCAAATGTGCTACTGTTCTTTAAGGAGCTTCCCTTGTCAGCTAGTCCCTTCCAGGAGGGAAGTGCGGACAAGCATGTTGATGAATTGTTCCTTGACTTATATGTTTATTTTATTTTCCCTAGTAGTGTGTGTCACTTGCGCTGGCAGCCAGGAGTTTAAATGTTTGTAAAATTTTCAAGGTTTTTCCTACTGTTACTCTTGACCTGTGCATGACAGCATTGAGCGTGTCAGCGTATCCTTTGGTAATGACTCGGTTCTTACAGTGGGCCAACGATAAAGATTAGACAGAGGAACGATTTTCCTCCTGTGATCCTTGGAACTCTTCTTGTACTGTTTGTACTGCGTGTTAAGGAGGTGGTCACAGAAAATGGAAGTTTGAGAGAGTGGGTGCCCTCTGCTTTTGCATGTGTGGAAAAGTATGGAAAGCACCTTTTCCCCTTGAAGTTCAGAAGCTAGTGGATAAGGTTACCCACATGGCCTGCTCGCTTTGGTAAAACTGAAGAATTTGGGACTTGCAGACGCAGTCAGAAATCATTCTAGAAGCAGTTCAATTTGCAAAGGTAATTTTACTGCTATAAATGTGATCCTTGGGAAAGGTGGTACTTTCTAGCTGCCTGCCTGCTTTTTTCAAATCTTTTTTAAACTCTGAAAGCAAGTTACATGCTGTTTAATGCTTCTATTCTTATTCAGTCTTAATAACTTGAAACTGGAAAATAGTATGTTAATTATGTGTTGGAACCTGCTCAGTCAGTACCTCGACAGCTTTTTGTCATTGGGAAATGTCAAGGAAAGGAAATAGGAAGGAGCTTTATGAAACAGATTGGCAGCCTCTGTATCTTTTATCCCTGAGCTAAATTCAAAACATCTATTACTACTAGCAGCGAGCTGGAAATATTTAGACCTGCCTGGCAAGTCACTGTTCTAGGCAAACATGTTTGCTGTTGTTTCCAGTAACTTTGATTGTTTCTTACCCGTCTGCGCACAGAATTAGCTTTCTGAATACAAACAAAGGACCTCTTTGTGGCTGAGATTCTGACTTTTATTTTTCGTACAGTGTGAAGCACAGTAGATCTGATACTTTTACTGAGCTAGCATGGAAGAACCACCAGGTTTGTTTGTGTTTTTAAATATCCCCACATAGAGCTTTCCACAACATCTCTGTGGCTTTGTTTCTGTAACCTGCGGAAGAGTCAGTGCCAATGTGTCTTACAGGTTTTTGCTACTGGGACAGTGTTCTGTATGGGAAAAGGTGAATCCAGTAGAAGCTGGGGTTTTGTTACCTGTGAGCAGTAATGGTGACAGACATTGAAAGACACTTGAAGCTGGAAAAAGAGGATCTGGGTGTTTTTCTGTGGGGTGGAAAAAAAGCGTAGTAAAATAGTATAATTGATTTATCTCCACTATGTGATAAATGTAGAGGTGTGCAGCAACTTTTCTGAAGAGAAGAGGAAACATTCCTCCCCTTCCTAGTAGCCAGTGAAAGGCAGCAGAAGGTGGTGTGGTGGCGAGCCTTTTCATGCCAGCCCAGTCCTGGATTATCAGTTGGGGATTGTCTGTTTCGATATCATGTATGACTTTCTCCTAAAACTGTGGTGTTACCCCTGGTTTCTATAAATACGTAGTAGCTTTTATTTAACCAAAGAATATGTTCCACAAAGGCTTTCAGTCTTGATTTGAAGCTGTTGGGAGATGCCAAATACCTCTTTGCCACCACATTATATTGTGACATTATAGGTTAATTGGTTTTACTAAGCTGTACTTTAATTTGAATTTAATTAGCTTTAATGTCCTCTGTCATTATTGATGTGTGTCGTGGTTTAGCCCCAGTCAGTAGCTAAGCACCACGCAGCTGCTCGCTCACTCCCCACGATGGGATGGGAGAGAGAGTCAGAGGGTAGAAGTGAGAAAACTCCTGGGTTGAGATAAAAACAGTTTAATAAGGAAAATAAAAGCTGTATGCGCAAACAAAGCAAAACAAGGAATTAATTCACTCCTTCCCAGGGGCAGGCAGATGTTCAGCCATCTCCAGGAAAGCAGGGCTCCATTACATGTAACAGTTGATGGAATTCGAATGCTGGACTAAGTTTTGGGCCCCTCAGGACAAGAAGGACCTTGAGGTGCTGGAGCGTGTCCAGAGAAGGGCAGCGGAGCTGGGGCAGGGTCTGGAGCACAAGTGTGCTGGGGGGCGGCTGAGGGAGCTGGGGGGGTTTAGCCTGGAGAAGAGGAGGCTGAGGGGAGCCCTTCTCACTCTCTGCAGCTGTCTGAGAGGGGCTGGAGTGAGGGGGGGGTCAGTCTCTGCTCCCAAGTCACTAGTGATGGGACGAGAGGGAACGGCCTCAAGCTGCAACAGGGGAGGTTTAGGCTGGGTATTGGGAAACCTTTCTTTACTGCCAGAGTGGTCAGGCCCTGGCACAGGCTGCCCAGAGAGGTGGGGGAGTCACCACCCCTGGGGGGATTCAAACACCGCGCAGACATGGCACTTGGGGCCATGGTTTAGGAGGCCTGGGGGTGTTGGGTTGGCAGTTGGACCTGATGATCCAAGAGGTCTTTTCCAGCCTTAATGATTCTATTCTATGATTCTGTGGTTACTTGGGAAGACAAATGCCATCACTCTGCATGTCCCTCCTCTTTCTTCTTCTTTCCCCAGCTCTATATGCTGAGCATGATGTCATATGGTGTGGAATATCCCTCTGGTCACTTGGGGTCAGCTGTCCTGGCTGTGTCCCCTCCCAGCTTCTTGTGCACCCGGCAGAGTGTGGGAAGCTGGAGGAGCCCTTGACTAGTGTAAGCCCTACTTAGCAACAACTGAAACATCTCCACATTATCAATGCTGTTTTTAGCACAAATCCAAAACATAGGCCCCTACAAGCTGCTATGAAGAAAATTAACTCTATCTCAGCAGAAGCCAAGACAGTATCCACCCCTTATTCCATACCACCTACCTCATGCTCTGGTCCCACATTATCCAATACAACCTCATTAACCACCATCTCCCATCCTTTGATATAATATAATGCAGAGATATCATTCCCTTAGTCTATGGACCAACCCTGTAAAATGTCCACAGACACCCACAAAATGTCCACTGAGTTCATTCAATCCATGACTTTGGGCTCTGTCTCCCGCGGGGTTCACTCAGGGCAGGAGAGGTAGTGTGTGTGTGGAGTTACTGGGCACTCAAGCCAGCTCAGGTCGGGTCACTGCTGCACTTGCACTGCTTCTTGTAAGGCTTGTCCTGCATTGGTTTGGATGGTTCGTGCTGTAGTAATTCCTATAACATGCAACTCAAATCATGGGTTTCAACAATGTAAAGGTAGAACCATTACAATCTCCATGCCCAGTCCCTTTGGACCAGACCATCGGGTGTAAAATTGCAATGAACTCCTCCCCTTGCCCCTGCTCGCACTTACTCACAGACTGCAGTCCCTTAAGGGCATACCTGCTCCAGATGGAGCCTTATTGAGGAGCCACAGTCTCTCCAGGGGTATACCTGCTGTGGCGTAGACCTGTCCACAGCCACAGTGGCTTTGAGGCGTGCCTGTTCCAGTGCAGCCTTCTCCATGGGCCATAACACTTTCAGAGAAATACCTGCTCCAGCGTGGCCTCACCCACAGCCACAGTCCCTTCAGAAGCGAAACTGCTCCAACATGGCCTTGCCCATGGCTGCAGTCCCTTCAGGGCTGTACCTGCTCTGTCATGGGCTTATCCATGGCTGCAGTCCCTACAGGGCTGTACCTGCTCTGTCATGGGCTTATCCATGGCTGCAGTCCCTACAGGGCTGTACCTGCTCTGTCATGGGCTTATCCATGGCTGCAGTCCCTACAGGGATGTACCTGCTCTGTGGTGGGCTTATCCATGGCCACACACTTTGAGGTGCTCCAGCGTGACCTCATGCAGAGCCACTGATGCTTCAAGGTGCACCTGCTGCAGCACAGACTTACCTACAGCCACAGATGCTTCGAGATAAGCCTGTTCTGGCACGGGTTTATCCACGGCCACAGATGCTTTGGGGTGTCGTGCTCCCATGTGGGCTCATCCACAGGTCACAGGCCCTTCGACCTGAGTTCCCACCGGTGTTCCAGTCTGCCCAATGCAGCAGCACAGAACAGTGGCGATGCCCTGGCCATCCGCCAGCCCAGGCGCCTGGCCGTTGCTGCTACCACAGTGCTCCCAGGCGCAGCAGAGTCAGATGATAAGCAGTACAGCAAGCGGTAAAAGCAAAAGGCAGCCACAAACGAGCACTAGACTCTAATATACAGTGAGGCAAGCAAGCACAGGAGCCTGCCAATTAATAGCTATACAGCAATAACAGCTATAAATTCAATCTAGCGCATGCCAATCAAATCTGCTGTTATATCAAACAGCCCCACGCTAGGCGTGAAAAAGGACTGTGGTGGTTTAGCCTCAAGCAGCAACTCAGCCCCATGCAGCAGCTCACTCCCCCCTGGCGAGATGGGTGAGAGAATCAGGAGGGTAAAAGTGAGAAAACTTGTGGGTTGAGATAAAGACAGATTAATAGGGAGAGCAAAAGCCATGCACAGAAGCAAAGCAAACCAAACGAAGGAATTCATTCACTGCTTCCCACGGGCAGGCAGGCGCTCAGCCATCCTGAGGAAAGCAGGGCTCCATCACATGTAACAGTGACTTGAGAAGACAAATGCCATCACTCCCAACATCCCCCCCTTCCTCCTTCTCCCACCAGCTCTATACGCTGAGCATGATGCCCATATGGCGTGGGCCATCCCTGGGGTCAGTTGGGGCCACTGTCCTGACTCTGTCCCTGGCATCTTGTGTACCTGGCAGAGCATGGGAAGCTGAAAAAGTTCTTGACTAGTGTAAGCCCTACTTAGCAACAACTAAAACATCTCTGCGTTATCACCACTGTTTCCGGCACAAATCCAAACCATCCCCTACAAGCTACTGTGAAGAAAATTAACTCTATCCCAGCTAAAACCAGGACAATGTGTTTTTGTCTCTCATGCTAAATAATTCTGTATTGCCATCATGTGAAGGTGATGTTAATTTCTAAGGTTATGGTGTGCCAGCAGAGATCTATGGGGCTCAGGAAGTGTGAAAAACAAAAGAGGGAAAAGGTGGGTAACTCCATAGGCTAATACTGCTTTCGTAGGAATTAATTCAGCCTGTTTGGTGAATAAAGCATAGAAATTGCAGCTAAGGAAAAGGTAGCCTGTAGATGTCTCTGCCTGGATATTTTCTCCTGTTTCATCCGGTGTTGTGAGAAGTCTTTCCTGACGGCCAGTGCAGAGGCGTTTCTTTGGGAGTGAGGATACGTGTGTGCGAACAGCTGGTTTTGGAAATACAGGGTTGGTATTCAAAACAAAGTCTGACTTAGCCATCCCTTGCCCATTGTTTTTGCCTCTAAAAAATTAACCTTACAGCAGCATGAGATTTTCTAAAAGACTGTCTGGGGGAAGAGATGATTTATCTGAAAGAGAGATTAGGGAGATAGAAGATCAGCAAATTGGCAGGAACTTTTTTCTGTACCCTCTGGTGGGGGCTGGCTGCAGCACTTCCACGGCGACATTCCCTAAGCTTGTTGGAAACTTAACATTTGCTGGATTTTTTTTCTTCCATACTGTAAAAGCTTGCCACTTTAAAGTGGGCCACAGTGAAGTTCTGTATTTGCTGGTCCACTCTTCTGATTCTCTGCCTGGTCAGAACTGCCCAGGTTTATGCATGTTGCTTAACCTGAGCAGAGAAATCTTGCATCAGCTACTGATGTGTCACTCAGCCTGTGCTTTTTTAGTGTTTGGGTATGCCCTGGCAGTGTCCGGCTGCTAGAACACGCAGGAGGTGGTTGTGCAACCCCACGCAGTCAGTCGGCTGGGTATGTCAACTCTTGTCTCTGCCGAGGGTAGCTGTCTCCTGAGAGCTGCGTTATTAGCACGTCATTGCCTGTACCTGAAAGGAAGGGATTGCACGGTTCCTCTGCGTTAGCTAGACGTGCAGAGGAAACATCTTTATGCAGAGACCTTGTGAGAGTTTATATGCCCCTCCTGGGCTTTAGACCTAGTATTAATTCTCTGTATCGGTTTCTTTTTTGTAAGCACGCTCCACATGTTCTAAGTCTTTAAGAAGACTCCATGGGCTCATATAGCTTTCACAGGAATTAATTCAGCCTGTTTGGTGCAAATAAAGAGAATGAGGGGAAAACTTGGGGGGAGTCAGCCTGGGGTACCTAGGGGTGCTTTTCGGGGGGGAGTGCGAAGGCAGGGCTCCGCTGCCGCAGCAGTGCAAGTGGGTTTGCACCCTCTGGTGAAGTCAAAGGCTCAGCAGGCCAGGAGTGTGCAGGATTAGTTTCAGCCTGGGGAAATCCCTTTACTTGTAACGGTGTACCCTGTGCACAGCAAGAGAGCGTGCTTGAGCGCGCACTGGGATGGTAGGAGCTCGCTCAGAGAGCTGCTTCTGTGCTGGTATTGAACTCTGGCTCGTCGGAGCACTGTCACAGGACTTGAATTCTACAGCGGTTCGCAAAACAAATCATCAGCCCGAAAAATTAGCTCTGAGCTTTTATGCACTTAAATCTGGCATAAGAGCACCTTCCTCCCATTCCTGTTTATTGCCCTTTTTTTTTTTTTATAAGACCTGCTTAAAGTGTGTTATCTGAAATGCAAAGTCACACTGCTTCAGTGGAATGGTTTTAAACTAAAACATGAAACAAAGATTTCAATAGATTTAAACATATGAAAACGTTTACTATTTAAAATAGACAATTTTGGGAACTTTGATTAACTTGTGAGTTCTGTAGAACCGATGAATGGAAACTTTGTCTTCTCTCGTCTCATTCAAAGAAAAACGACTAATTTGCTGAAGCTTTGCTTTTTAACCCATTGTTCTGGTTTCTCTGTGGAGGTTTGTGTTATTGTACTTCTCTTACTGCTCTTACTGAGTGATCGTTTCATGAGAGGCACCAACTTACGGCAAGGAAAATGAGCGTTGCTATTTTGGAGTGTCACAAGTACGTACAGAAATTTAATCAGCCTTGTGTACCTTTATAGATGTGCCGAAGGCCTGTTACTGCTCTAAGAATAGGTACTTTTTGTATTATCTCTGAGAGTTTAAACAGATTTTAAAACACAGCCCACAGCTTAAAACCAGCAGCCACATTTCTGTTGCGTTGCAGATGTAGTTGCTTGCAGCTTTCAGGCAGCGTCACGTACTCTGGTTTGGTCGCCACTGATTATTGTTTTTGTGATCTGGGTGGATGAGAAAGATCCCATGTCACAAACCAGCAGTTAACCTCTTATTTTTGAAATGTTGAGGCCTGACCGCTTGCTTTGGCCGTGTGCAACATGAACGTCTCAGCTTCATGTCTCTAATTTTGGATATATTATCAAGATTATGAGCATAGCTGATTTTTTGTTGAAGGTTTCCAAACAGGATTGTTTCCCTGTTAATTACAATTTTGATATTGAATGTCAAAATACTGGTCAGTTTTAAATTGTTACTAATGTTTGTTATATTTTCCTGTATCTTACACTTTTCAATAACTTAAACACTATACTGCCGTTGAAGCAATAAGCTACTTATACTCTATTTGTCATATTTTCTTAGAATTCCCAGCATGTGTCAGGTGATGTGTTGGTATATGGAGGGTAGAGAGCTTTGACATTCATTCATATTTTTAAATCTTTCAGAAAAGCTTTTATGGCTTTACCATTATTTGGAATGAAGGAAAAAAAATATTTCTTTGTGAAAGAGTTGATGATAGGGTAAGATGGGGCTAGTTGTTTTGGTTGTCAGATTCTTTTTCTAGCAGCAGCTATTCATGGAATGTTTTAAACCGAAGAGGCAAACCACGCTGGCTGTTCTTTGGAATTTTGTTTCACTCAGAGAACTGACAAAAAGATCCATTAATCCTGTTCTCAATGATTGTTATTGTTTTTGATGTAGTTATTGCATCATTTATGACAGACAGGGACACTAATGCAAAGCAATGGGTAATAAGGGTGCGGTCCCATTCACTTAAGGTGACTTTAGTTCCTGCTGGAGATTGAATGAGGTCACCCGCCCTGTGGGGTATTAGTCCCTCCACTCCCTCCAGGGAGCTCATCTGTCCAAACCTCGCCCAGAAAAGATACTTCAAAATTTCCTTAGGTCATTTTTGTCATATACTTCATTTGGAAAATAAAAGCTCTGACAGTAATTTCCTCAAAAAACCCTACCGTTTCTAAATGTGGCAGAAGAATGAATTACCATCAGAAAGAGAAGTTTGAATTGAACTTAATCGCATTCTCTGGAAAAGCCCCTGCGCCTCTGCAAGCTGCTGCGCAGGAGAGGTGCAGTGACTGATGCTGCCTGGTGGACCGCCTGTACTGTTCTCAGTGTTTAACTAAGTTAGCAGGGCAAGCGTTTTTGTAAAAATAAAACTTGAATTATATCACTTAAATGCACCAGTGTTTAAACGGGGAAAGAGCTAGATGTAAGATACAGACAGAAAAATGCTAGTGCAGAAAAATAAGCTACTTAATGTTCCAGCTTTTCAGTAGTTTGGGATCTGTTGTGAATTGTCTTTGACCTTCCTGGCCTTACATATTTTTGTATGCATATACTTTTAGGCACTGTTTTCTCAGATTCTCTGACATAAAACCTCCTACAACTGGCTGTAGTCTGTAACCCCCTTGCTTCTGGTGTATTGACCAAACTCCTGTATAATTCCAAGGGTAAGATACCTGGGCAGCTTAAGCTTAGCTCTTCTCAGTCTCCACAGATGCCAGGCCAGGAGAACATAAGCCTTTCTGCATAATTCCTGTAATGCTTACCTTGCTGGGGATGTTCTTGGCTGTGTTGTCTTCCTCGTGCTGTGTTATTTTAAAGTGTACATGGAGATGAAAATAATCCCTCTTTACGCAGTTTAATTCATCCCGACTTCACTCGTACAGGTACTGCTGTATGCTGCCCACTTTTCTGGCTACTGTAACTGCTTCACGTTTTGCCTTGTTCCACATGACTGTAGATTTCTATTATATTTTTTTTTTTTAACTCTCAAGCTGTGGAAAGATAGGCTGTGTAGATGAGTTTATGTGCTGGTTTGTGCTGTGGGGCTTTTGTTTTTTCTCTCTGACAGGTCGGTTTGCATGATGCTCTGCTACCTCCAGCCACTGCTATTGCTTTGTCACTACTTGCAGGTTTCTGCTTAGAGCTGCCAACTTCCTCTTTCCAGAAGACAAACCAATCTAGAAAGCCTTTCATCCTGGCTTCTAGATTTCGTGCTAGACTGAAAACACCTTCACATGACTGACTCTCTTGAAAACTTGCTACAAGAGAATCTGGCTTCAGCTGGAAATGAAAACTGAGCTAAAAGGGAAGTGATGAGATACTTATATATAGCCTCTTGTTTCTCACTAAACAGGGGAGCTTGATGAATTTCAAGCTGATGGTTGTCGCACCAAAAATAAACCAAAAGCAGGACACATGAAGCTCTCGCACACTGACTGTTCACTTTGCTACGAACTCCCTGCGGGGGTGAATTAAGCCAGGCCATCGTTGTTCTAGTAGACAAGTTTCTAGACGTGTTTATCTAAATGAGGACATGCTGATAACTGATTTTTGGCAATTTACATGGCACTCAAAGCATTGAAAAAGTAATTAACTTCAAATAGGTGTTCAGACAGTGAAGCGGTAAGATGGAAGAGAGCATTTCTAGATTTATGTTGGTAGCCTCTTAGATATTCGTTTCAAAAAAAGTAAACAATAAAACGAGGCATAAAATGCAATGCAGAGCCTTGCAGTTAAGGTACCCTTTTTCTGTGGTCAAAATATAGGTTGTTGTTATATTAATTATATACATATATAAATGCATGGAAGAAGACCGTGGTCTGCTTTAAGTGAATTAGAGCATTTAGTTGAGCCCCCTGCTGCACTGCCTCCTTTGTGAGCACTGTATTTAGTTTTTTAAACTACTGTGGGTTACAAAAGAGGCACTGCGTCACATGACTGTTAAATGAACGTTAAGTATATGATGGCTGAATCACCTGTTATTTGGCATCCTGGGAGGCAAGGCAAAGGGAAAATGCGTCTGCTGAACAGGAAGCTGGCTGCTGCGAAGCCTCTGCGTATTTTTTTTCACACGTGGATTCCTTGCCAATTTTGAAGATACTCGTGGCTTTTTCTCTTGGTGTTTTTTTTTGTTTGTTTCCTGGAGCTGCTTCGTCTGTGTCCATCAGACTGCAGGGAAGGATAGTGTTAAATGCCGAACACCTCTTTAGCAGCAGCAGAAGAGGATTGCATCTGCTTATGAGGTATTGCATGTGTCTTCCAGTGGGATTAAAAGGATGCTGCAAGAAGTGGCTATGTTTTACATTAAGATGACATTGTAGTTCAGAATCATGCCTACCTTAACTTTCAGAGCAATTTTAGGTAGATTACTGGGTTTGGTGTTTAAAGGTAAGCCAGTGGACTACTTAGAAATCCATGGTGATCTCCAGCTTATCATGCACTGTGCAACTTGAACGTGTGCAGGCTCTGGTCTTTTGGCATCAAATGGAAGCGTAATTCTAGCTTCTACTACAATATATATAAAAAGAATGTGTAAAAAGAGCTGGGATGTACAAATAGTTGTTACATACAGTCATTTTAATTCACAGTTTTTCTGTTCTCTAAGCTTGATGCTTTATACCTGTGTTGCTTTAATCGTGTTGTGGAGTCCTCTAAAACAGAATTCATGTCTTTATGATTTGATCTTAAATGACCAGACTTCCCATGCTTCTGAGCTGAGGTCAGATGAGTTTTCCACTGAAAACAATATATGGCTTCTCATTAGGAAAGGCATTTTCAACTTTAAATTAAAAAAAATGCAGACAGTGTAACATCAGAATATTTTATATGTCTTAATCAGTAGGTGTACCTGTGTGCCTATTGACTAGCTGCAGAAAGTTCTCTTTTCAGCTCCCAGGTCTGGATGTGGGTGCTTAGCCCTTTTTCCTTTCACCTGTTCACGGATGGGGAAGCGAGAACATGTGACTCCATGTAGGCTAGCAACGTTCTGCCTGTACGAGTGTATTACACCAGCAAGGCTGCACGTTTTGACAGCGTAGAACAACCACTGAGCTTCACTGCAGAGCTTTGCTGACATGGTTGTTCCAGCAGAAACCCTTTGTGTAGAGGTCGCCGCGTATAGTTCTGTGGGCACAAACCTCCAGCTGTCAGTCTGTACTTGCTTGTCAGATCTAAGATGAAATGAAACTGTAAGAATTACTGGAAATAAGGCATCTCGAGGCAGTGTTGTAATTCTTAAAACTACAGCTGTTCTCATTCAGAGATTTGGGTTTTTTAATGACTAGTCCTTGTAATGCGTGATTCCCATGTCAGGAGTGAATTCCCTTCTCTTTGGTCTTAAGAGTCTGTTTAGTCTGCTGCAGTTTTTATTAATAGGCTTTGAAATAGAGCTGTGCAGCAGCACAGTCAAATATGTACCTGACAAACAAGGAGAGAAATCCGAGGTTTTTAGATCGAAGTGTTAGCACAGTTGGTGCTAATTTTTTTCCAAGTTGCTGTTGTTCACTTGGCAAGTGTTTGTCCAAATCTTCCCTCACAGCACCAGGGGAAAATAAGCTAGGCCCATTCTTGTGGTGGGTTTCTATCACACGCTGCTGCACAACGGACACGTAACTAAATCTAGTGCCATTGTCAACTCTGTTTTGTGCTCGACAATACATGAAACTTCTTTAGTAGTATTGACCATTGTCTATGTATTAGACTTACTGACGCTTTGCTGGCAGGTGAAGACACAAGCTTTTCTGCTTTCTGATGTCAATTTTCTCTATTCTAAATTTTAGGAGAGCTCATACCTTAACAGTCTTGTTCATCCTCACATGTGCGCTGGGCTACGTAACGTTGCTTGAAGAAACACCACAAGACACAGCCTACAATACAAAGAGGTAAATATTTTAGGCGGTGTTTCTATAAGGTGCGTATTAGAAAAGGGTAGCTCTATGAACAAGTTACCCTACATGCTTTTACCTTGTGGCTAAGCTACCGCAAATGACCTTTGTGTTAACTTGTTTAAATGCCCAAACCCTTAGAAAGTGACAAAACCAAGTGTAAGTCTATAAGCTCCTTTGATGCTGGTCGCTGAATTTAATTTCTAATCAGTTTAGTGTCACTCACTGTCCCACCTGCTGGCTGCTGTGCGTGTGTGATTTGAAACAGTATGAACCTCTTTCTAAAGCCTCAAAGATTCTTTCTAAAGCCTCAAAGGTTGTGTTTCTCTGGCAATGATTCTGCCTCTTTTTCTTGAAGTAACCTGACTCTTTAAATTACGCTAGCTGCAACTAAATTTTTCTGGTTTAAGTGCTTTTTGTAAAATTATGTTCAAGATTTCAATACAGATCATTATTTGTTGTTGGAAATTAACATGAGAACTTGTAGCCCAAAGGGAAACTCTTAGAAAATAAGAGTGCGATGAGTCTTACATGTGTGGTCCATTTCTACTGTAATTTAAACTGATTAAACATCGTTTAATTTCTCCTTTTTAAAGAAATACAGAAGGGAACAAAAAGGGGAAAGAAAAGTGGTCTTTTAAAAATCTAATAATATTTTAAAAATTAAGGGGGTGCGTACAGACTGTAAAGCATCCTTGCTATAAGCATGAAAATAATTGTTTTCTACCAGTTTCGTTTCTTAAATATAACGCTATTTTCTCCCCTTGCTATTAAAAGGTTTCTTCCTAATTTTTTTACATTTTTTAAAGTGACTCAGGATACCGTGTTCATTGTCACAGAGGTGCAGGAATCGGTGTATTTCCTGAGATAGGCTTGGTGGTGGTTCCGTCGGTTACACAACAGATGTAGCTCATGTAATTCCCACTCACCTGTGTGCCGAGCTGAGGGCTTGCAGCTTTGTGCACAGGGGGTGAAACAGAGCAGGTTGGAACGCGGTGCCCTCTCTGGAGCTGGGAAAATCTCTGCGAGGCTTTGGGGTGAACAAATGCCATTTTAGTCCCAGTTATAATGAGTGAGTCTAGGGAAGGGTGGAGGCCTGGCATTCTTTGCAGCGGCAGCTCAGAATAAAGAAGGGGAAAAGCCAAAAGAGAAGTGATGACACATCACTAGGGAGTAATGCAGATCTAAGGTGACTCAGTGGAATATCTTATTGAGATTAGAGCCTTCAGTGCTTTGATTAAAAACAAAACCAGAGAAGATTATTCAGCAGATTAATCTTTCTTCATGAAATAGTAGTTGTTTTCCGCATATTCGGCGCGCGGAATAACGTGTCCACTTGTTAACTCAATTTAACAGCTTCATACCAGGCAATGAGTAGCGAATGGTCTTTGATCACTTCTGCATCCCTCCTTGCAGAACATTGCCTGCAATACCTACATGCAAAAAAAATGTGAAAAGCAGCATCCTGAGAACTGTAGATGGTCTCCCAAATGCTGGTGTTTTATTGATTTGGAAGGGTACATCCCTGTTATGCTGTAGCCATGGTCATTCAAGCTACATGCTGAATTCTGAGGTAGTAGTTAACTCGGCCAAATGGTTACTTTTTCCAAGCTGAAGATCATTGCAGACATAAAGCCCAAGTCCTGTGGGCCTTTCCTAAGCTTCACCTCTGCTGCCTTGGCCCTGATTTACGGAACGGATGGAAGTGTGTGTGTTGTTCGGCACGCTCCTTATGCTGAGTCAATTTTTGGTGAACTCTTATCTGGCCTCAATTAAATCTCTTTTCTAAGGTCATTGAGGTAAGTGCTGTGCCAAGTTTAGCACCGTGAAGCTTGAAGGATTCCAGCTCAGTTCATGTCCCAGCTGTTGTTGTTACCTTCTTTAGCGCCCGTGTGCCTGACGCTCTTATACCTTGTTGTTCCTGACCAATTTTATGTGGCTCATTAAGTGTCTATTTGAACAAAAAGAGGTATTTCAGAGCAGAAGTAAGGTGGTCACAACATGCATGTTTCTATACCCCCAATTTTCACAGATTTTTTTTTCTTCCAAAACTTAAAATACCTTATCATACCCTGAGATCTTTTAGTCTTATTGTAGAGCTGCTTGCTGTGTGTTTTGATCTAAAACTTTGGCCTGCATGAGGCTGTCATTGTGTGCACGTATTTCATGGGAGCGCTTTCCTCTTAATGAACAGAAGTAGTTTTATTACCAATGAGCAGTGTCTCTAGCTGTCACGCTTTTTTATTTCCAACTACTGCACAATGACAGTGAAGCAGTGTTTCAGAGCTTAGGTGCAAAGTCTAAATGCATGCCTGTAAACACTTAAACCTCCTTTGTTTTCAGGCTCTTGCTGAGAGGTGCCAGAGCGCCTGGGAATGGCATTGGGCACTTAGAGCAGAACATTAAATGGAAGCAAAGTATACAATTTGCTGTGCTAGCTGCTGTTGCTGTGTGACCTGGACTAGCTAAAGCCATAGGAAGTCGTCTGAGGCTCTCATCTTCTGCCCCGTAAAAGTGCTTCATCCAGTCACTTGCAGAAGCAGCTGAGGGCAGGGTGAGTGGCTGGAGTCATGCCATAACTCATCAGGAGAAATGATGGACAGAAAGCAAATTAGAGCATGAGTCTGTGAGATCATGGGGTGTGGTATCTATAGCTCAGATTTATTTTTGCATCTGTTTATATGCTGACATTTCAGTGCCATTTTCCTTCCTGCGACATGCAATTAAAGGAGGAATTTTTTTAAGATAAGGTTTATAGAAGTGTTTTATATGTAAATCTAGCCGAAGTTCATTAGGATCATGCACAGAGATGTTGCTGTGATCATGTGATACACATGATCAGATTGCCCCTGGTGTAAAGACAGCTGAAAATTTATTTTGTTAGCCAAAGAGGTGCTGCGCGGCAAAACCTGCCTGATCGCCGAGACTTTTTATTCACACAGTTTCTACAGCATTCAAAGCAGCCTTGAAATAGTCCATCCTGTCTGACAACTGTCAGCTTCTCTTCTGTGAAGCGCCCAGGAGGAGCTGACAGGACTGAGCTCCAGCTCTGAGGGTAGCTAAATAAATATTCAGCGACCTCTGCATACAATGGCTGTGGAAGAAATCCACATCTCCTAAATACTTTGAATGCTGAGCAGGGGCTCTTGGGGAAAAAAAAGTTAATTTTTTTGCATATGAAAACCACATTTATGTTTCAAAAGTCCTGTATGCATCAGGGTTGTACATAGAATTTCAAGCGGTGAAACAGTCTCTCTTCTAAGATGCCTTTCTACACTAGTTTTTGGCAATAACTGATCACTGCTCAGCATGGTAGCAAGTCTAGCTTTGTGTGTATTTGCAAGTTGATGGTCTCCAGCTCCTGTCGCTGAGTACCTACAGAGAAAACCTGGTAACAAGGAGGCTAGACCTCCGTCTGCCAGTTTGTCAGCTTGTGATACCACCGAGCGGATTGTACCAGTCATGCTGCTGTAGATACCGCCAGAGAAGGGACAGGGAGTGGGAGCTGACTCATTAAAAGCCCAGAACAAAGGATGATACACAGATACTCTTAGACAAGCTTCATTGTCTTGTGTCTCTGAATCAACTCTTAAAATAACACAAACCATAACTTGTTTGTGCTAACGAAGCTGTTGCCATGTTCTCCCTTTCTTATTTGGTTAAGTGCTAAAATAATTTTTGTAGGCAAGCTTTACTATTTAGTGTCTTCCTGATCTGCTGCTCAAGAAAATACATTAGCCGTGTGCTGCCATGGTAAGCCAGCAGGCCAAGCTGCTGGTCAGGCTCTGAAGGCTTCATAAGGAGGTGGTATGATGATGTTAATGGGAGAGACTTAGTTACCACTGGAAAAAAAAGATAAAGGAGCTGGCATGGTTACTGTGCAAATTTGTGATTTTCTTCAAAACTTCCCATGGTGAGCTTGAAGTAAAATAATACAGCTGAAATTCCAGCTTATTTCGGCACAGCTGCTGTTTGGCTGAGAGCAGATTTTAGAAAAAGGAACATAACTAAGTTCCTGTGGTGATTCAGATTCAAGTCATCTACAGCTTTGGGAAAATTACCCTCACAGTGCCTAAAACCGTGATCTCTGACACCTTGGTTCATGGCTGAGCATAACGATAGCGAACAGAGATGTGTGGTGTTACACCGTACAATGCAGACTACTCTGTGTAAATGCAAATTTGTAGTCCTGGTATTTCCAAATACAGACTAGTAACTCAAAGTGCAGAATATTCTCGTTGTTTGAGATCAGCTAACTTTTTTTGACATCTTCATCTTTGAAAATTGTGATGGAACTATCTATTTGCCGTTTCATTCAGCAGCTAATTCTGTTGTCCTGCCCAGTGTCATAAACAAAGCGAAGTAACTGAGTTACATCTCTTCAGTAAAAACCATTTTTATTTTCAGGAAGCACAAGCATTTATACTCAGAGGTGAATGTTGCAAAACAGTTTTCATAAATCCTTTTGTTTTCCATTTTGAAAGAAGTTTTTGAAATGTTTAAAGCATGAGTAGTCTGCTGTTGTCTCTGGTATGTAACATTTTCTCAATAAAAGCGAAATTATTAGGTATTTTCTCTGGCTCCTGCAAACAGAGCCATTTTATTTACAGTCAAGAGTTGCATCATTTACTGCAAACACAACCTATACTTATCCTGCAGTGTAGCAAAGTATTTCTCAGTTGTCTGTCTCTTCAGCCAGCTCTTAAGCAGGTAAGTGAGGAAGCATGAAAGTTCTGTTGGGTGTTCAGATGTGCAAAAAAGAGCATTTTCGGATTGCATTACACAGTTTCATCCGTGCAGACTAAAGGCATGTGCTCAAGTATAGACCACAGGGTCTTCATGAAAAACAAGTGGTAATCCCTGAAAAATAAATGCTGTTTTGTGCTTGTGAGATGTTTAAAATCTCAATTACTTAAAATTGCAGGAGAATTTTAAGTTTGAATACTTTGAAGTTAAATGCCAGACCTCACCCACCTAACTCCCATCTCAGTCCCTTCAGGTCTGTTCCGCATGCTAAAGGAGCGGCGTTCCTGACGGTAAGGGTCAGGCATTTGGGCATGAGGATTTGTATTTTCTCATTTTTCTGCTACTTGCAAAACAAAACTTTACTGAAAAACATGCCGCATGTAATTAGTGGGTTTCAAATCCTGGATCTTGATGGCTGAGTTTGCCATTTGATCAGTAAGGATCTCTTCCTGGAGCTGTCTGGCTGCCCTTAAGGGTTCAGTTCCACACTGGCTTAAGCTGGCAGTTTAGCCTTAGCTGGGGCTGCTGTGTTGCTTCCTCGTGAGAGTGGTGAGCTGAGCCAGCCGAGCAGGGGTTGGTTTTTCCTAGGCTGGTTTTCAGCTGCATCAGTCCTCGCACCATCTTGTTCTGGCAACGTGCAGAAATGCTGCCTCCTGGAAGGAGGCAGGCGGCGGGACTGTGGCAGTCCTTATTTAGGTCTTACCTTGCCGAGGATGAGAAAACTGTGCAGGTCTGGGTTTAGCTTATTGGGGTGAAGTTGTGGGTCTCTGGTATACTTGGGCTCATTCTCTGATAATTATTATTTTTCTTTAATTAGTCTCTG
The DNA here is from genome assembly GCF_949628215.1 of Phalacrocorax aristotelis. NCBI lineage: Eukaryota > Metazoa > Chordata > Aves > Suliformes > Phalacrocoracidae > Phalacrocorax > Phalacrocorax aristotelis. The sequence continues at coordinate 71,048,880 of NC_134280.1, read as the reverse complement.
TTACGTTCTGTTAGGCTCTATATTATGGTTCCAGCTTTTGAAATAGCGACAGTGCTGGTGTGGCCTTAGAAGATCCTCCTTGTCTTTAGCTGACTAAGATGATATTTTGGAGTGGTAGCATGTTCAACGGTTCATTTTTAAATGTTATTGACATTTTACTGGAGCAATGAGAAGCTCTCTAACTTGAGAGCTTTCTCGCTGCTAAATTCTAAGTATTCTTCTGACAAAGTGGGCATAAAAGCTTCTCAAAGATGTGTTTGACTCATTGAGCGTCTCATGATCATCTGCAGGCTCAAGCTCATCGTGCAGATCAAGGAACTGCTGTTTTTGGTTTGTGTTTTGCTGGATGCGTACTCAGCCAGATCAGGCTCCTTGCCTGGCTGGCCAGACGCTAGGAAATGAGAGCAAAATGAAAGGGATGGAAGCATGCAGTTAGTGGGGAGGAAGGGAGAAGGATGGGTGAGTAAACTTCGGGGTTTGAGACAGTCTGTCATGAAACCATGCTTAAAAGTATAGCAATTTATACCTGTTTCCCTGACATATAATCTCTAAAAGGCACTGATTTGATTGACATGTTCAGTAGTTAAGAAATAGACTAGATGTTTTTTACATCAAAGAATGTAATTTATGATTCCATTAGGAAGGTGATACAATATAACCAGTTTGTTCTGTTTTTCACTTTCAGAGGTATTGTTGCCAGTATTTTGGTTTTCTTATGTTTTGGAGTTACACAAGCTAAAGATGGACCATTTTCAAGACCTCATCCAGGTAATTTAAGTTGCTTAAGTCACTCAGATATCTGTGATAAATTGCGTGGTTTATGGTGAGAGTAAATATTCATGTTACTTGTAGAGAAGGTAAGTCCTAATTTAAATACTAATAATACAGGTTCATTAACCCTGCACACTTAACACGTAGCCTCCCAGCTTCCACCCAGCCTCCAAACAGCATAGGGATCCTTCTGTGCTTCAATCTGCATGTAGCAGCGCATTTGGGGTTTTTTGGATTTCCCTGTTTTGGCTTCTTGTTGGTAGTAAAAGGCTTTGTGTGACCTGCCGGATTCTTGAAACCTTAACTTCCCTTGTTTATCCCTTTCCCACCCGCCCCCTCCCATGACGGGACTGCGCTTCTGACCATGCATCAGCTTGCTGGAGCTCTATGCGTGCTTTGCTGTATGTCCGCTGTCTACAATAACTGGCAGATTAGAAGCCCTTGATTGTGATTTCTAGTAAGACTGTAAGTCCTGAAGGCATTCGAAAGGAGAACACAAAACCTCTTCCATGTAGTGTTCTATCAGGTGAAGTATGAAAATACTTTAATTTCTTTGATCTTTATTTTAAGATATGAATCATTGAGAAAGAGTTATGGGAATTTATATAGGCTTACATAATATTCCTGAAAGCATTAGGCTCTCCTACAGTCAAATAAAGCTGTAAGTATTTCTTATGCCAAAAGTTTAATCTTCATTTTAGGAATACCATTCTGGATGAGAAACAGCAGACATGATAAAAACCTTGATAAACAGACCTTGTTGTAGAGCAGCACCCACAGCATACCGCTGCAAACTTAAGGTTTTATTCAGAAGTTTGCGTTTCTGAGGTCTTATTAAATAGCAGATTTTAGACTTTCCTTCCTGGTACAGTTAACGCTGGTTCCTACTACAAGACAAATTACTCCTTTTAAGGACACTGGTGATATCTGAGTGCCTTCAGCTTTGGAACATCCAGCGGTTTTGGCAGGGACAGAAGTCATTTTAATTGCCTAGAACAAAGTAGCATGAATGGGATGGGGAGAGTGCAAAGGTCAGAGATGTCTAAGCAAACTTCTGGCAGGGACTGAGCCAGTGTCTACCACCTCTGCATGCTGCTGTCTTGGAAACAGCCGTTGCTGGGCTGAAGCCGACTATCTTTCAGCTGAATCAAATCATCCATGAACAGGGTGATTGCAGAAGTTCCCATGTATTCAGTCACTTCAAATACTGAACGTATTCATGTCATCTTTTGCCTTCACCTTTCCTCTAGCTTGTTTGACAGGATGATCTTCTGAAGAGTGCTTGGCTGGGATAGTGGATACTTCCACGGTCGCAGGGGGACATCTGGGTGCCTGTTCAGAGGAGAACAGCAGTCTTCCTCCATACCTCTCCTGTGGGAGGGCTTTTGTGGGCAGCAGAGGGGATGGCATTGCAGCCCCGTGAGGTTCAGCACCAGCTCTCCAGTTAGAGGAGTGTATTAGGAAGTTCTCATCAGGCAGTTGAGTCTCTGACCTTAGCTTTGTAGTGCTGTTCCAGGAGAAAGATCTCATCTCAAAGGAACTGGCACTGCAGACCGCTGCTGTGCGCTGCTTCCATTTATAGGGCAGAAGGAAGCCTTTGGGTCAGCCAGGTCACTACGGTCACATATACAGCCACATCAGATCTGTTACATGGACTCTTCAGGCTGTAGCTTAAGTAGCTAGGTTTCATGCACTGCTTCTGTCAGGTGATTTTCAAGCCTTATTATTCTGTATGTGAGTACTTATTGATGACCAGCTCAGAGGTGGCTTGTTTTGGCTTGGTTTTTGTGGCTAATGTTGTTGTTCTATTTAAAGTTCTACTTACTCCGTGTTTACCCGCCTGATGTATTTTTACACAACTCGTGTACCAATTTGCTATTGGTTTTGCTAAAGCAATGAGCTTTGCTTTTAGACTCCCCCCAACAATGTTAGCTTTCCCCCTAACATTTTAGTAGTTCTTCTCTTTGTGTGTTTTGAGTTTTTTTCTTAGAAAATGGCTGTCCAGAACTGTGTAGGATGTTGCAGATGTGCGAGGGCTTATGTTTTGTGTGATAGTCTTAATGCTTCCCAGTATCTCTCTGCCAGTACCTTGATGGCCGTCTGTGCATGTGCTTTTATCATGGCTGTATTACAGTGACAGCTCAGTGGCTGGCAGATAATACAGAGTCCTTCTGTTGCAGCTGATGAGCTAATATGAAAACTTACTGGTTCCTAAGTGTGCAACTGTATTGTGAGCTCTTCTGTTACTCTAGTCCTTTGAGATCAGCTGATTTTTATCTTTGCTGTCCCTGCCTTCCCTGCTGCTGCTGTTTGTGCTTTGTGTTATTAACCTACTTTTCACCAAGGCCATTGATCTTAGCCACCACCTGAGTGGTATCCATCTAGGCTGGTGACTCTTTTTTGCCTTCATTTCAGTATTACTGGCAATGTCAGCTTTGGCCAATGGTTCATCCAGCTTTACCATTTTTCTACTGACTTCACATCCCCTCCCCCCCATTTTCTCCAGTTTAGCTAATAATTTGCTACATGGACCTGTACCAGTTGCCTTACTGTGATTCAGAGATGTAGGACTATCATGAAAATAAGTATGTATGACTATTTAGGAAAGATTTCTTTACAAACTTACCTGGCTTTTTATCCCATTTTCCGTGTTGTTCCTGTAAAGCGTTGGCTTCAAGGCCCCCATTTGGTTCCATCCAAACCTTCTAGTAAAGGAGGAATACTGCCTTAACCCCAAGAAACAATATTTTACAGGTGGCAGATCTTAAGCTCTGCTTGAGGGTCCATTTGTTGGTGGGTGAACGCCCGAATTTGGGAAGGGTAATGCATTTCATGATAAAATTAATCATGGATAAAGTCAGCATCAGTATGCTGACTTTTTAGTATTTGCAAATAAAAGATATTCTTCATTTGTATTGTCAACTCCTTTTATGGAGCCTTGGACATGCAAATAGCCTGGTGTTGCAAGAGTTCAACGATGCTTTATTGTCTTTGTCAAAGTAACGTGCCCACATTGCAATTGTGAAGAAATTTTCCGTGACAGTTATTAATGCCCTAGGAAATAGCTTTTAATATTCCCAACCTTTGCCAATGGTTATTTTGATTTACTACATCACACGTGACAGCACAAGCCGTTTGGAGAGTAAGCTGTGAAATTCTTAACTAACCCATAGGCTAGAGGGCTCAAGTAGCTAGATACGAGCAGGCAAGAACTGGATCTCTTCTGTCCCTGGGTAGGAGGCACAGGCAGAGCAGGCCACTGATGGAAGTGGATGGAGCAGCTGGTGTCCTTGTAATTCTGCAGTTCATTAGAACTTGGTCCAGGGAATGGTACGTGATCTGCTCCTTTCTGACAACTCCTTTAACAATTCCGGAATCTGGATACTCACCACTGGGTTTGCTTAAATTATTGGACTGTTGAGATGTGGTACTAATTGGCTGCCTTTTCACTGACTGGGTGGAATAAATGATTCTCTATGTAGGGGTTTTGACAAGATGAGCTTTTTTTAACACATTTTTCTATCTTAACATAGCATTTAATGTGTTCAGACATTACATTTAGACATACAGAATTGCCCACACAGAGCCTGAAGGGCTCACCTGTCTCGGTTACTCTCAGTTGTCCCACCTCCTGGTCATTGTGACTCTCAGGTCATGGGTGATGCTTTTGAACCTGAGCTTGCTGTGGAAAACCTTGTACTCCAGAGTGGTAATTTGAGCAGGCGTATGCTGGCCCAGGCTCATGTGGCTGCTCAGACCAGGCAGTTCTCCCTGCTCATGTCCTGTGCAACTTCTGATTAGCCCTTCATAGCTTCCACCTGCTCTGCAGCTCTAAGTGTCTTGCTCAGGCAAATAACTTAGAATTTCTTTACTCATTTAGCCTTTCAGGTGGCATAGGTCAACTCAAACCTCTGTTGATAAGTAGGGGTAGGTGGCTGGTTGTGCACTCAGCCAGGCAGGGCTCTCCTGTTAAGTGTTCACCCTGAGTTCGCAAGTCTCCCTACAATGGCAACAGCTTAGTGTTTGAGCATAGTCATCACTAAACTATCAGGTATGTAAATGATTAGTTGAAGCCTACTTAATCGGGAAGATAGTCCTAATTTGAGGGAGGTTGATGGTGACAAGTGCATTTAAGGAAAACAAATATTAGAGGCGTGCCAAAAATAACAGCTAAAGCTGAGGCCAGTCCAGGAAGAGAGAGAACACAATGTTCATACGGCTTTGAAAACATCTTGTTTATGGTGAACGTGTACAGATATAAAGTAGTCTTCAAAACCTCCTGATGACTTATGTCAGCCAGGGAGAAAGCACACTAAGTTATAACCAGGTCTTATTTTTTTATTCTGAGGTATTGCTGAGCATGTTCAGCAGCGGCAGATCACCTTGCCAGAACCCTATGTATACAGGAGAAGAAAGGGTCCTATATAGAAAAAGAATTTATATTTTTCTGGTTTCTGAGCTGTGTGTATGTCAGTTTCAGCGCTAGTCTGCCACATTTATGTCTGTGAGTAGTGTAAAATCTGTCATACAAGGCTTTATAGATCAGAAAAGAGCATTTTTAGGGCTCTTAGTCTGAAGGCGACGTTTGAAGGAAACAACGCCCAGTTCTGTGGGAGAAGTGTGTTAATGAAAGGTTAACTCTTCTGGCTTGAATGTAGTGCTTACTCTTCAAGGTACGCAGTCATTAGAGGAAAGGATAGAAAACACCTTGTCAAACACAAACTGATTTTTTTAATCAATCACTTACAAAATCGCCAGTGTATTTCTTTTTATCCTGCAGACTCGCATGCAAAAGGCTGAAGTACTCTGCAGCAACACAGTGGTGCCGGTCTAGGGAGAGGTTCCTCTCTTCCAAATAATCCTTTGACCAATGGAGGGGTTTTACTTATTTGTTTTTCTTAAGCTGCATCCTAGAAAGACAAGAGGGTGCAAGCATGCTCTCAGTCTGTCCTTCCAAGTGCAACTTGCCAGTGGATTTGAAAGTTAAACACATCTGAAGGAAGGACAAAAGGCTCAGGTAAGGGTTTTTACAACTCTTGTGTAAGGACGGCTGCACAAGAGGCACTATGTATTGCCTTGCCAAGGAGAAGGTATGCTGAACTCTGGTTTTCCTTCCCTCAAGGAGACCAAGGGGCAAAACCACCTCATAACGTGTGTTTAGAGGTTGGTTTGTTTGTTTTTTTTTTAATGGCTGACCCCTAAGAAGACACTTCATTGTATCGCATAATTAAGACATGACAATTATGTTTGTAGACTTTAAGTAAAAATCTTAAAAGTTCCAAATTTCCAGATAAAGCTATTATAGAGCTCTGAACTTTTTGTTATACAGGCCCCACCTGCCTATTTTTTTTTCCTGGAAGTGTAAAGTAGGCTATTTTGACGAAATTAATTTGGCAGTTCTGCTGAAAACAGGTCACACCTTCTCACGTTTCAGCCTATTTTAGTGATGGTGCCAGAAGCAGGTTGTTGGAGACTTCGTTTTAAAATGTGGGATTTTTTTATTTTTATTTCGGCTGCTTGAGGCTGAATTGGGCAACGACGACATTGATTTTTGTTTCAAGGGGCAGACAAGCCTCTGGGAAGCTCTGCAACAACTGCATCATTGTCCTGCTTTTAAGCATTAACATACCTGAGTTGCCTTGGGGTTATAGAGATAAATGCCCAAATCAGGCCTGAAGGTTCTTGGCTTTTTCACTTCCTGGCAAAGCACATTCATGCGGGTGGAACAGCTTGCTGTCTCAGCTCAACCATGTGAATGACTGTCTTGATTCCTCTTTGCCCCAATCCAATTCTAATTATCACCTAGATGTAACCATGGAAGGAGAGCTCTGTTTTATAAGTGTAAACAGGAAACACCTGAAGGAAAGTCTATTACAATCATTCCAGAGTGATTAGTACGTGATGTGACTGAGAGATTCAAATATCCCCGTGGAATGAGTCAAGTTTTGCTGAATTACCGTTCGTAAATTTTTGGATGTGGTTAGGAAAAAATGCTGGAGCGCTCTGCCAGTGCGCATACTGGCTCTGCCTTGACCTGCTCCCTTCCATATGGGAGTCAACAAAAACACTGGGTGAGATTTCAGAGCCCAGAAATCGCTTTACAGAATAGAGGCCAAACCAGTCTCTGGGTGGAGTAGGATGAATGAGGGGCATGAGGGCAGCCCATGGACCTCAAAGTTTGTACCCAGGACAGGCAGAGAGCCTGCTACCTGAGGACTGAGTCTTTCAGAGGAACCTAGGGGACAACGATGGAGCTGGAAGTGCACAAATACTTTAATTTGTGTACCCTTTAGATTCAGTGTGAGAAGATCTGTAATCACACATCTTGGGAGGATGAAAAACTGCTGCAGACTCTGAAGCAGTTGAGTTTTGCATGATGTTTCTCTTATGAAGAGCTTGAGGTGATCTCATAGGTCTTGCATCTAGCACCTGCTAAAGCTTTGGTACATCTTAAAAATTTAATTCCTAGTAAAAGTGAAAATACGTTTGATATTTTGAGATGCTTTCTGCCCCTTGAGGGAACAACCTTGTCTTCAGGGAGAAAGATTGGCTTACAAAAGTAAAAGCAGTTGTTCCTTCAGCCGGCCTCAGTCTTGCCTTTCCTAGCAGTAGGCAGGCAGAAGTTGGCAAAGCGTGTTAGCTGTGTAGGGCTGGGAAAACCAAAGCTGGACAGCTCAGGTTACGTGAGATCGTGGAGAAAGAAGTTAGATTGGTTCAGGAAGGATACAGTTCTCTTCCAAGGACTGCTAGAAAGCATTGCAAGTGACACATCTTTCCTTCTAATTCTTAAATGTTTAGTTCATTGGGTGGAAGCATTGTCACACACTGATCCCATATTATTATCCACAGCGTGACAGATTCTGTCTGTTAACACGCTTCACTGGCGAGGTGCCAGGCAGTTAACATGTACCACAATTTATTAAGTTTTCCACTGTCCTTAAGCAAGTCGCTTTAACCCATATGACAGGAATTGGTAGAGCAAGATGCACGAAACTGGGGGAAGGGGGATACGATCTGTTCAGAGGTCCAGTAGTCTGCGGCAAGGTCAAGGGTGGTAGGGGTCTCAGACCAGCTGGGAGGGAGCTCCACAGAGTTGCTCCCATCCTCCGATTTTCATAGCTGGTGTGAAACCCCCAGTCCCTACATATCTTTGTTCCCAGAGTCTTAATCGCCGCAGCACACCCTGCTACGGCTTTTGGAGCTGAACGGGGGCTGTTTGGGCAGATAAATGAGGGGCAAGGTGGGAGGAAGGCTTCTTGGTTCAGTGAAAATGTCCATGCTTGTATAGGTTAAAAGAGCAACACAACTAAACCCTCAACCACAAGGTGTGCTTGTGATTAGCGCTTAGCAGCGAGTGGGTGACAGCTTCTTGATTTGGTTTAAATACTTGCCTCAGGGTGTTTTGTTAGAAACTGTCCAGGCTCTTGACATAAGTTTAGGCCTAATCTGCTGGCAGGTGATAAGGAGTGTAGGGAGTGGCAGAGGCACCTTATTGGGGTCTGCACAGCTGGGGCTGGGGGCTAAGCAAGGGGTGACTACCAAGTCTTCACCTAGTCCCACCCCTCACCTTGGCCTCATCGTGGTGCCCCCCTCTTCAGCAGACCCCCGACATTAGTCTGGTCCCAGGGTCGGGACCCCACAAGCGTTCTTAGGGGTCCTGGTCCATTCTCAGAGACCCAGGTAATGCCTGAGCAATTCTGGCAAATTTACATAGCAGCCTGTCTGGTGGTTAGAGAGCCTTTCTGGCTGTACTCTTTAGGACTGATGGTGAACGCTTTACTTGAATGCTGGGATTTATCGTTGTGTGGTGGGAGCATCTCTTCTGGAGATCTTTAGTTACATTACAGTAAGGGAATAATTGACTGCTTTTCTGCTTGAAAGCTTGCTAACATCCCGTTTGTCTGTTTCTGTAGCTTACTGGAGGTTTTGGCTGTGTGTCAGCGTTGTGTATGAGCTCTTCCTCATCTTTATACTCTTTCAGGTAAGTGACTAAACCTCTAGTTACTGAATGCCAGTGTAACGTGGATATAAAATCCTTTGTGGTGTTCTTCAGGATTCTCGCTGATGGCAGGAGATGCTCTTCATTTTTGTGAAATCAAATCATTGTGCTATTCAATGAGATTTCTAGGTTGAAGAATTAGAATATTATAAAAATATTTCACCTGGCTGTCTAACATCCAGTTAGTCTCAGCCCAGGTTAGACACTGCAGCAAAGTGTTCTTATATGAGTTGATAAGAAGTCAGAGCTCTTGTTTAGATCAAACGATCAGGAGTTGGTGATTCTGATGTTTAGTCTCTGCTCTGCTGGACTTGATGTGACTTGCTGAAGTTGTGTACCAGCTGTTAGTTTCTTAGATCCTACAGGTTATGGGGTGAATTCATCTTATTTAACCTTTTGAAATACTTTTTACCTTGGATGGTAAGTGCTTTGAATGGGGTCTTTTTTTTTTTGCAATAAACTGAAACTTCATACACGATTTTTGTAGTGGCAGCAAACTGAGGATGATCTTTCTTCTAGAAAGATGTGCTGTCAGTACTTCCAAACAAAGCATGTTCTTTCCTACCATATCCTCACCCTTTAGTAAACTGAGATTTTTTCCCCTGGCTTTTATAATTCTGTGACTTCTCAGAAACGCAGCAATTGGTAAAATATTTTGAGATAGGCGAGAACAGTAAACCTGACGCTATTACCAAAGCCATTGTGTTCCTACACATGTGCTTACACCACTGCAGATGAAGTCTGAGTGGCAAGAAAGAGCTCGAGATTCTGAAGGAGACTCGCCTTTCCTCAGCTACGCAATCAGTGATTGCATTCATCTCCTCTGGCAACAGCATGGTTTTAAACCAAAAGCAAACGTAGAGATATTAAACCATGAGAGGTAACTGTCCTGTTCCATCAGACAGCTGGCTGGAATTCAGATTTAGATCCCAGTTGTTCATTTTCAAATAGGTCCTTCTTGCTGACATCTTAGTAGTGTTCAGTGTTTTGCCTTGTAAAAGGGTTGTGCGAGTACCATCACATACTCATCAGGTAGGTTTAAAAACTCATTTGAGATGAGAGAAGGATGAGGAGCGTGTTTGTAAAAAGTGTTTTGCCTCTAGAAGCCAAATGAGCTTGAAGAAGTGGGGCTGGAATTCAGAGGTGTCAAGATCTGTCAGTCTTCTGTTGGAGCTGTGAACAAGTTTTTAATATTGATCAAACCCTTTCCAGCTAATCAAAGATTTCCTTTGGCTCCAGCATTTCATGGTCTGCTTGGCTTTCCTGGAGGCTCCGCAAAAGTCAGTGCCAAGCTCTCTTAAGAACACAAAACTGTCCTTTTTTTTTTGTTTGTTTGCCTGGCTTTTTGTTTCAGTGGGCAGCTGGAATGTGTAGGTCAGTAAACAACGTGAGTTTCTGTCCTGTTGACGTAACTTGGGGGTTCGGTGTAAACCCTTACGCAGGGCCCTAATGTCTCGTTAGGGTTTCTTTCAGGCTGCCTGTCCTGCTTGGAGGGAGTGGAGTTCAGACCCTTTCACAGGCATGAACAGGTCTGTCTTGCCTTTTTTGTTGCTGTTCCTCACCACTGAGGAATACTTAATTTATTCTCATGTTCTTAGTGCTTCATGTCACCCTGTTTTTTTCCAGGCATCCTTGTAAATGATACTCCTGACTAGCCGCAGTCAGACTGAATAATATGTTCCATTTTTATTTGATAGTACTGTCAGAGTTCTGAATTCTGATAGAAAAGCCTGGAATTGCTTTGCTTTCCTCTGGCGGGATGTCGTGTTACCAGCTATTTAGCTGTAAAGGACACTCGCTAGCTGTTGCTCGGCTCTGCACTAAAAATACATTATTACTTTGCACAGGTTTAAATAAGGTGAACGTTTTGCTGAGTCTGTGACTCAGCTTCCTTAAAAGCAAATACAAGCTCGATCATAGTTGAAACTTGTCTTACCGTCAGTGTGAATTTAGTAGTTTTATTCTGTAACTATTATTTTCGCTGTTAACTAATTTTGGCCTTGCCCTGCTTTTACTGTCAGCTAGTCTGTCATAGAAGTTACATTGCTTCTCTTGTGAAACGCTGTCCACAGCAGCGAGCAGCTTCATTGGGAAATACCTGTTCAGCAGGTGTGAGTTACTAGTAAACTAGTTAAAGTTTTGGTCACTGTTTATAACTGATATTTTGATAGTTTATTCCTTGCTGTTCGCTTCAAGTTTGTTACCTGTGCTGCTAGAGGGACCCTACCTGAAACGACTGTTTATTCAACGAGCCGCAGTGAAATGTTTCTGCCATGAAGTGCGGTGCGGTTCTGACTTTGTGTAGCTGAAGCGAGCTGAGCACGCGTGCGCGACTAATCCTGCTAACGGCGCGCGTCCTCGCTCTGCTCGGTCTGCGGATGTTTGCATGTGCCGCATCTCTCCTGAGCTGCGCGTTCGAAGTGCTGCTGGATCTTCCCCATTCTAGGAAACCAGCAGGTCACTAACGCAGGAGATGCAGCCATTCAGTGAGCCGTTCCTGAGTTACTGGCTGCATTTTAACCCTTGCTGAGCTCAGGGAGGGGAGGGGAAGGGCAAAAGGGTCAGTGGGAAGGATGAATTGTGTGCCAGTTCGAGTGCTAAGCTTTTGGGAGGGAGGGGGCATAGAGGAGCGGGTTGGGAAATGGAGTTAGAGCTCTGATTTTTCATCTTTAAGAAATCTTAAGTTCATTCTGCAGTCATTTTTTCCCCTTAATATTTAGCATTAGAGGCCCAGAAAGTCAGGTATATGTGCTGTCTGATGCTTTGACGTCTGGATGTATTTCAAGAATTGTTCTGCAACACATTTGGAAAAAAAAAAACCCACCCATTTGAGGATACAATATTGATCTTAATTATCTTTGTGCTTCTCCCTGTATTAATACTTCCTAAGAGGGAAACACGGGTTTTGTGTTCCTTTTGCAGACTGTACAAGATGGCAGACAGTTCATGAAGTACATTGATCCACATTTAGGTGTTCCTTTGCCGGAAAGAGACTACGGTGGCAACTGCCTGATTTATGATCCTGGCAATGAAACTGATCCATTTCACAACATCTGGGTGAGAAACAAATAAAGTTACTTGGTAATGAGTCTGACTAGTTTTTGGTAAAAGGCTGCTTAATCGAACTCTTCAAAGTGCAATCCTGAGTCTTCCTGAGCGTCGAATGAAAGAACACACCATGACTGACTCTTTAGCTCTCTTATTTCTCCTCTTGACCTTTCCTGTCGATCAGATGGAGGTGTGGCTCTTTGTATCCTAATTACATTGCCTAGGAGAGAGGGCAAACTGTTTAACAATCCTTGTTTCTCAGATTATTGATGCAAACCTTTGCCCCTAGGAGTCTGGGTTTATTTGTGTGCTTAAAGAATCTTCTGCTTACAGTCACTTTGGGCACAAAGTTCAAAAGTTGCATGTTGCCGAGCAACCCCTAAGTTACTTTTCTGAATACCAGAAACTGTCTGGTTATTGTTTCTTGCTGGCAAACAGAAGACTTGAAATTCAACGGCAAAGGAATTGTGATTGTTTACAACTCCGTGATTGCATGGAGCTGTTGGTGCTTGTGTAGTGAATCCTTTGGGTCTACTGTGTAAGTATTCAGTGCATCAAGAGCTGGAGTAACTGAGAGCAGCTGTCCTTTTCTAGTTTTGGGGCAAAACTAGGAGGAGGATTTTCCCTTTCCCTTTGCCCGGGCATTTATGGTGGCAGGACTGATAAGACTTAAGAAGCTCTGATAGGTGAAAGATGGGGGCCTGATGAAGAAATGCACGTTCTTGCTCTGGCTTGAACATGTTCTGCTTCTGTCCCCTTGGAAGGCAAAGAACATGACATCTAGCATTAAAAAGGTAGTCTCCACTTTATCAATACAATCCTAATTCCAGTTTCTGCCCCTTAAAATTGTGACTTTGCTTTGAGGTTAGCTTATTTGTTCAGTGTGCTTGAGAACATAAACTCATAAAATGCATCTGGTATTTATATGAGAAACAACTGAAGTTTATTGCTGCATTTTTCTTGGGGAAGAAAGTACGCCTTAATGGGTTATTGTTTGTAGTGCAAAGTGACTCACTCTCTCTTCTTGGTTTATAGGACAAACTGGATGGATTTGTTCCTGCTCACTTTTTTGGCTGGTACCTGAAAGTAAGAATGGGTCTTCTGTTACAGTACTAGTCTACTTTTAAAGCTTGACTGCTTCTGTTTTAGTGATGCCAGTCTTTGCGGTCAATTATATTAGGCAGTCATCTGTGAACTAGAATAAGTGTTTGTAATACATGAAAGGCGCTTCCCCCCCCCCCGACCATGTTAGGTCACCTCATTTCTTTCCAAAGTAACATTACGTTGACAAGCTCCCTCCAGCACTGTAATTAATTCTGAGGTCAGATCAATAAAAGTAAAAACCTTTACTCCTGTATCAAGATAAAAGCGTGAATGACCTCTGAATGTAGAGTACGGGGATGACAGCGTTCAGTGGAAGTCTACTGTTACCCAAACACAGATGCATGATGATACACTACTATACCGAGGCAGGCTTTTGCCTGTGGCATCCAAATCAGGACTTTAAATATTTAAACGGGTAGTGGGCTAATTCTTGTTACTTTTAGTCAATATCAACCTCCTGCAGACGGAATTCCAGTTGTGCTTGTCTTTGGCAGAACACATGTTTTGCTGATTGCTTTGGTCTCTTAGCTGCTTTTTAACCTGAGCAAACTTACTAGCTACCTTTATTTTGCTCTGCAGACCCTGTTTGGTTTTTTTCACCTACAAGACCGCCATATGTAATAAACTGGAAAAGCTCAGGCCATTTTAACAATAAGCTATAACTGTTGTTTTGTTTTTCCTTTTCAAAAGCACAGATGTATTCCTGTCAGTGTTTTCTTTTGTTCTGGCTGTTTTCCCCTGTAACCAAAAGATGGGTATGCTAGGCATGGGGAGGCTTAGATGTCAGATCAGCTTGTCTGTGGCTTGCTCTGTTAGCATACAGAACTGTAAATCTGGAGAAACTTGGATCTACTTCACCCAAGAGAATTACATGAGAAACTTAAATATCCAAATAGCATTTCAGTTGCATTCTGTATTTATTTTTACAAATAATGTCATACTGAGGAAAAAACGCCTAAATCGTGAGAGCCTCGTAACAAGACATAAGGGGAATGGTAACACATTCCTGAGGAACTAGAATGGGATAGAATTCAATATGCCAGGCCACTCAATCAAGCTATTATCTGTCTTGGTCTGGAAGAAGCCTAGTTTTTATTAGAGAGACTGTTTCTGCAGAAAAGCTTGAGATGATATGTCATCCTGTCACCCTGCAGTCTGATTTGAAGAGCCCAGCATACTCCACGAGGTGTTTGTTTCTGTGCTGCTAAGCTTGAAGGAAACTGGCTGCTATATTTCCTGTTTGTCAGTTAACATATTTTTCTATAAAAAGCTGGAGGTTGAGTGTGTTGTCGTCATAAACAGAGATGAGCGTGTGTTTGGGTTTGTTGTCTTTTTTTTTTTTTCTCTGGTTCAAGTAACAGACTCTTAAGCTGTATCTTGAAGCACCAGAATGGCAGTACTCAAAATGAATGTGCCTCATTCATCAGAAATTACTGTGGGACTCCCCGGTTGCTCTGGAGTCATTTAGATCACATGCTGTCAGACTAATGTGTGATGATGCCTATCTTGTATTTTTCCATCTCCTGGCTGAGGCGCTCAATGCCAAGCTCCGTCTGCTTTTGCAGAATCGGTGCTAGCACATTTGGGGTTGCCCCTTCCATCCAGGCACCCTGCTGAGGATACAGCAGACCAGATGTACAGGCTCTCTGTGCTTTTATCCACTAACAAATATGAAATAAAGTGTTACCACAAATCTCTTCCCTTGTTTTGGCAGTAGGCGGAGATGGTACATATGTTCTAGGGCTGCAGCTCGGCTGAGTCCTTATGTTGAATGTGGAAGAAGATGCTGCTCTTCATTGCTCACCCTGACGAGCTGCCAGCTGGTATAAAGTAGGCTCAGGTGTCCCAGCACAGCCAGGGCTGAGATTTAGTGCAGGTGACTTTAAAAGTTTGCATTCAGCAGGCCCCGAAAAGCCTTTTTGGAGCAGCATTAGAAGGTCTACCTGTGGTGGTTGAGCACCTCATAACTCCATTTAACTAGCATACTTCTGAATCCCACCTTGCCTGCCTTTAGTCTTTCATGTAATGGTATTAATGTCACCATCTATATTCTTCAGTGTCTGTCTTGTCCATTGTGCTGCATACCTGATAAGTTTAGAGGCCTGTGAGCATTTGGCTTTACTAGACTATCACATGATAAAAATAAGATTGTCATGAGTTTCCTGATCCTTTTCTGGATACTGAGGCAAGATATTCAACTGTAGAAATAACCAGTAAACAAAGCACAGTGTTGTCTGCTGTGATCAGAGTCCAGAAGGGTTAACCTCATATTCCTCAAGTGATTGGTTTTGAAATTTGGGAAAAAAGGTACTAATTTTTCCAAACACTCTTGCAAAACTGTAAATCTGAGCAGTGCCTCCACAGTATTTATGGAGTTCTGCTTTATTTAGATTTCTAAAGGGCGATAGCATAAGTGGGGCCTGGTTCTGCTCAGCCTGGTGTGCAACTATTCATTTGGTAATGGTTTTTAGTGTGTTGTGCAGCTGTTGTGGATGTTTGACAGAGTTTGTTCTCCCTTTATATAGACATTGATGATTCGAGACTGGTGGATGTGTATGATCATCAGTGTAATGTTTGAGTTTCTGGAGTACAGTCTGGAACACCAGCTTCCAAACTTCAGCGAATGTTGGTGGGATCACGTATGTACTGCATCGATCATAATATAATGTATTTGTCTAGATGGAAGTATGTATTTTAAAGGGAGGGGGTAGGAAATGATGAGAACTAAATTATGTCACGTGCATGTGGCCAAAGATGCCTGTGTGAGTACTACAGCTCGGGAGCATTGGTGCTTCTCTGTGACGAGTCTGTAATGTGTTTGTTGCTGTATAATTTGGCGTGTTTTCAAACTGTTGCACATGGTTAAACGTTTTGGTTCATTTCACACCAGAGGAAGAACCTAGACCTTTACCCGAGCATTTTCAAATATTTGGTGACAGTACAAACCGTAAAATCTAAAATTAAGAGAAAGGTAAAACTTTGTGTATGAAGTGTCAGATGGTGATTCTTCTTGCCTGTTAAAAAACCCAAAACCAGTCTCAGTGCAATCTGAGTCCAGCTCTTCCTTCTGTGCAAACCTATCTTCACTGTTTTCTCCAAACAGTAAATATTACTGGGTTCAGTGCTTCCAGTGTGGTTTATAAAAAGGTTTTGAAAGATAAAGGTTTGGCCTTACCATAAAGCTGTATGGTGTTTGCGTGTGATAGTCTATAGCCATTCTTGTCCACAAATACTGCTTGTGTGTGTTTTTTCAAGCCAGAGGGACTACTGCGATCTGGTTTCTCTGCAGAAAAAACAAGCTCTGTAGCTTGAAGTGACACACTCTTTTTTCTTCTTTTTTTCTTTTTTTTTTCTTTTCCTATGAAATGTAAATTGGTTACCAGAGTGATCAAAATTATCTACATTCCTGGCACACAGCTATGGTTCTTATGTTATTCTGACTTGCTTTTATTCTCACAGTACAAGCTCTTCCCCAAGCTTGTAATGATTTGCTACATGGTTGTATTTTATAAAAGTAAATGCATTATGTATAAAGGCATCGAGCAAAGCTATTTGGCCTTCAAGAAACTTCTTATGAAATGAACACTGTGCGTGCTGCTTCTTTGAATGCTGAGGACTGCCAGTCTTTTCCTAGCTCAAGAGCTCCATCTCCAGAATTAATGCTTGGCAGTAACATAGAGCACGGGGAGAAATGACTTGTTTAATTTCACATCTTGAGCCTGGAGATAAGTCATTTCTTTAGGAGGCAGCCTGAGAGCCTAAAGAGTATGTTAAGTTATTGGGCATAATAAAATCCATCTGTAGGAACAAGTTCAGATTTTTTGGTGTGTTCCTAAAGTTCTCATATAACAGAGTGGAGCTGAGCTGATAGTAAGTGGGAAGAGGTGTGCTCTGTAGCGGAATTAATACAGCAAAAGAGAATCTGCAGCCATCATCTGTGGAAGACTTTTGCTTTGTTTGAGTAGAGTGGGGCAGCTGGAGTTCTGTCTCCTGACAGTTCGTGCACGTCCGTTCTCTGGGGATGTTCAGTCTGTGTGACTGAGAGTGTGTCTGCATGTATGTGTACCTATAGTATCTTCCCTTCTACAAGCTTTAGTGTTTCTTCTCCAGCTTCACTGTGGTTTTTCTCCTTTCAGTGGATAATGGATGTGATCTTATGTAATGGATTAGGAATTTACTGTGGGATGAAGACTCTGTCTTGGCTTTCTTTGAAAACATACAAATGGCAAGGACTTTGGAACATTCCTACATACAAGTAAGTTGGTGTGGAAAGTAATTCCACAAGCAGTAGCACAGCGCAAAGTTTGGGCCAGGGTTAAAGATCTTGGTTGTTGAAAGGTTGTGCTGTTAGGGTTAACGCGAATTAAAGAATTCATGTGTGTTTAGATGACTCAAGTACCTAGTAACATTACTGCATGGAAGCTTGTTTGAGAGTTTTATTTAATTTGCAAATGAAATTGTTGAAAATATACCTGTCATGAGCATTGCCTAATGTCTAGGAATGAGGGCATCTTGTGGAAATGAGCTTATTTAATCAGTCAGCCTCACCGCTGTGCCTTGGAAAATCATGGAACAGATCGTCCTAGAAGCTATGCTAAGGTACATGGAGGACAGGGAGATAATTTGAGGCAGCCAGCATGGCTTCGCCAAGGGCAAGTCCTGCCTGACCAACGTAATGGCCTTCTATGATGGAGTTACTGCATCAGCGGACAAGGGAAGAGCTGCAGATGTCGTCTATCTGGACTTCTGTAAGGCCTTTGGCACGGTCCCCCACAGCATCCTTCTCTAAATTGGAGAGAGATGAATATGATGGGTGGACTGTTTGGTGGATGAGTAATTGGTTGGATGGTCGCATCCCAAGGGTAGTGGTCAGCAACGCAATGTCCAGATGGAGACCGGTGACGAGTAGTGTCTCTCAGGGGTCCATATTGGGACCAGCATTATTTAATATCCCACATAGGCAGCGGGATTGAGTGCACCCTCGGCAAGTTTGCAGATGACACCAAGCTGAGCAGTGCAGTTGACACGCCAGAAGGATGGGATGTCATCCAGAGGGTCCTGGACACGTTCAAGAAGTTGGCCCATGTGAACCTCCTGAGGTTCAACAAGGCCAAGTGCAGGGTCCTGCACCTGGGTTGGGACAACCCTGGCTATCAATACAGGCTGGGGAAGAAGGGATGGAGAGCAGCTCTGCAGAGAGGGTCTTGGGGGTGCTGGTGGGTAAAAAGCTGGACATGAGCTGGCAATGTGCACTTGCAGCCCAGAACCGTATCCTGGGCTGCATTGAAAGAAAGCTGGCCAGCAGGTCGAGGGAGGGGGTTCTGCCCCTCTGCGCCGCTCTGAAAAGACCCCCTCCAGCGCTGCATCCAGCTCTGGGGCTCCTCAGCACAGGAAGGACATGGACCTGTTGGAGCGGGGCCAGAGACGGGTACAGAAATGCTCCGAGGTCTGGAGCCCCTCCGCTATGAGGCCAGGCTGGGAGAGTGGGGGTTGTTCAGCCTGGGAAAGAGAAGGCTGCGGGGAGACCTTATTGCAGCCTTCTGATACTTAAAGGGGGACTATAAGAAAGTTGGAGGCAAACTTTTTAGCAGGGCCTGTTTTGATAGAACCAAGGCGTAATGGCTTTAAACTAAAAGAGGGTAGATTCAAACTAGATATAAGAAAGAAATTTTTTACAGTGAGGGTGGTGAAACCCTGGCCCAGGTTACCCCGAGAGGTGATGGATGCCCCATCCCTGGGAACATCCAAGCCCAGGCTGGACGGGGCTCTGAGCAACCTGGTCTAGTTGCAGATGTCCTTGCTCACGGCAGGGGGTTGGACTAGAGACCTCTAAAGCTCCCTTCCAGCCCAACCCATTCTGTGACTCTAATGAAGTTGTTAAAGGAGATGCAGGAATCCAAGTCAGGATCATACCCTTTTGTTCACAGCAAGGGTCCTTGTGCGGATAATGCGTTCCCTAGTAATCAGAACTTCACGGTAATTGGGACACTGAAACTTAAAATTTAATAAAACCCTTGTAGTCTTGTACCAGTAATGAACTACCCTTTCCTGTAGCGTGTCTTTGCTGAGCAAAGCAGAACTGAGGAACTGCTTACCACAGTGGTGTAATACGTTAAAGTTTAAAATCATAGTCCAAATAACAGGCTTCTAACTCAGAATGTTTGTCTCATTAAGTAGTAATTTTTATGGAGTAAATGGAGGCGTTTTGCATATGTGATTTGGTGTCTCAAATGGCAATGTTAGTTGATGTGTCTTATGTGATGTTTCTTAAAATTGCAAGAATGTGCTCTGCTTTTTTCCAGAGGTAAAATGAAGAGAATTGTCTTCCAGTTCACCCCGTATAGCTGGGTCAAATTTGAGTGGAAGCCAGCGTCCAGCTTACGCAGATGGCTAGCAGTCTGTGGCATAATCTTTGTAGTAAGGAAACTTCTTTGTCTTTTCTCATCTCTATAATTTGATTTCATGTTTTGTAACACTGAAGCAACTGTACAAATGGTGACAGGCTGAAATTCTGACTTAGTGACATTTGTTTAGTTGAGGCTGGAAGAGGTCACTTCTGAATCCTGCAGAAGAAGGGTCTGTTTCCACGTCTGTGGTATAGTTTAGATTCATCGCATAAATATTTGCTCTTCCTTGCTAAACAATGTTGATTGGCACTGTGAGCAAGATAAACTATGATCTCCACATAATCCAGCAAATAACTGCTGCCACCAAAAACATTGGCTTTGGATGAAAGTGGCTTGTTTCTCTCAGTCTTAAGCAGATACATATCACGTTACAGCTGGAGAGGACTGTAACCAAAGTCTCAGGCTTCTGTATGTTAGCTCTGAGCCACATGGCTCCTGAAGCACGCGGTTTTGCCACAGATAATATTTTTACAAAGACTTAAATAATTCAGTTATCCTAGATTAGTTGTTTTTCACTGAACACGTAGCATGTGATGGTCTTAACAGTATCGAGCTTGAGCAGTTCAGGTGAAGTAGCTTCCCCATTTAGACAGTAGAGAAAGTTGGCTTCTCCAGCAGTCACGAAGGATGGACAGTCTACCTCCTTCATCTGGCCATTTGAGTGGCTGAATCTGTGTTACGGGCATGCATCATGTTGAACTTGTAACTTCCATTTCACAGTCACAGGTATCACGCACATGACACTGAGAGGGAGGATAAACTTGGCAGTTTAAGTGCTTCTTCCTCACTCCTGCCTCTTGTCAGTGGGCGGACTTTGGCCTCTGTGCTATCCATGGGATGTCAGTTGGCTCTGTTTTAAGTAACTCAAACTTATTTAAATTCAGCAACTATGAAGTTTATAAAAAAAAAAAAAAACTTGTGATACTTGTAGTGATTCCAGAGACAATGGGCATTAATCAGTGTCTGCATTACTGCTATGGTACAGGATATAACTCTGTCTTTTAACAGTTGCCTAGAGCAGCCTACCTTTAAGCATCTAGAAATATGTAGAATGTGAAATCTGGTGGTGGTTTATTTTGGGACCTGTCCAGTGACGTTCCCTGTTCTTGTTGCTGGGTGGGACACGTTAATCAGCTTGGCAAGCCACCATCACCTCTCTTTCTCATAACATTGCATTTTACGCTCATGTCAGATTGCAGACCTGAGGGTGCTTCAGGAGCGATGTGCTCTCCATAAGCACGCAAGCAGCGTACAGCAGTGCCTGCAACGAGTGCCAGGCAGTTTGCAAACTCGGTTGAATACAAGTTCACATCACCTGATTTCCGCTACATAAACAGTTTGCCAAGTTCACGTAGCACGGCAGAGTTGCTGAGGTTCCCGTAGTTTATGGGAGAAGTAAAGTAAATGTGCCTGCGTAAATAAAACACGTGCTTCTCCGAATGGTTGCTGTGTGTGTACTCCCAACTGTTTGCAACCTGAAGAAATTGTGTTTTAAGTGCTGGAGCAGATTTTGCAACTGAGAGATCCCACTGAATTTATACTAGTCTTTAAAATAGTACTCCTCCTTTTAGCAAAGCCTAGCCTAGCTTCAGCTGACAGTTTCTAAGCAGCTTCAGGTGTTGGCTCACTCTTTCTTTTGGATTAAACAATGCTTAATGCCGTTTGTTATTATTTCTTTTGAAGTGAGAAACTTGTGTCTACTTGCTCACTTAATCACATTGCCAGGGCAGCTCACTTGAGAACGTTTTGCTATAAATGTATACACAGTTCTCCTAAGCTGGCTTTGGCAGAGACGTTTGCATAACTGTAAAAAAAATGAACCAAACCGAAAAACCCAGGATGTACTGCTTATGCCTCTCATTATTTTGGGGTTCCCTCAGTCAGATTTTAAATGATAGTGAAAAGACAAGTTGCTGCTTTTAGGGTTTGTTGTCAGTAGTTCCGCAGGTACTTCAAACTCCCGATAAACTTGTTCAAAACTAGAGGCAGTGCTTGTCCAGCGTTCTGCTGTGGTTTTTTTTAACGCCTCTTCCAACACACAGAAAACTTTTTTGTAAACCCAACTGTTCCTGGTCATTATTGCAACTGGTGATGGTGTGCTTGGTAATACCGAGGAGGACTTTGAGGCGTTAGAGAAATGGTGGGGGGAGTTATACAGGGAGAGAGGGAGATTCCAGGCTTCATTCAGTGAAGTCTTCTGAATGTAATTAAAATGTCCTTTTTCTCAGTTTTTATTGGCAGAGCTGAACACATTTTACTTGAAGTTTGTCCTTTGGATGCCTCCAGAACACTACTTGGTCCTGTTACGACTTGTCTTTTTTGTCAATGTGGGAGGTGTGGCTATGAGGGAGATCTACGACTTCATGGACGACCCGTAAGCCAGTCCTCTTGTGTATATACCATGTCAAGCTTCACTTGCTTTATTCTGAATTTGCTCCAGCTTGTTGGCATCCATCTCAGGGCAGTAGTTCAGCTTGTCAGGGACCAAAAGACCTAATCCCAAAGCATCTGCTTTGTGTTCCTTTGTTTTGAAGGTAAAATTCTACTGCATCTGGTTAGAGAACAGCTGTTGTTAAGGGCACTCTGCGTGCACTGTTTGTAACCTCAGTTTTTAATAAATGATCACTCTTTTGAGAACGTAATGCATAAATTAGCTGGAGAGCCCCTGGCTTGTGGGCAGAGGAGAGTGGAACTCCACTTTCAGATTGATAGCCAGGAACCACAGTCCTTAGATGTACCTTCTAAGGACAACAGGGCCCAAACTAAAAAAAAATGTGTTTCTTAAAGGTGCTTCTTTTCTTGAGCTGTCTTCCAACTGGTCCCTGGTCCTCTGGAGCTCTTGTGGCACCCTCTTGCAGATCAGAGGACCCTGCTATAGCAAAGTGCACCCATACGCAACAGTGCATGTACTTTCAGTCTGTTCCTCCTTAAGCATCGTATTTGTCCTTGCTGCTTTTGTTTCTGCAGACCGTGTAAGACCTGAGACAGCTTTGTTCTCAAAATCACGTTTTCTTTTAAGTTTTAGTACTGATGTCACAAATTGCCTGAGCCCACATCTTAAGTCTGAGACAACGTCTGGCTTCAAGGGATGTTTCACTGTCTGTCGCTGACCAACACGAAAAGTGTCTGTGTTCAGAATTTAGGGTTCCAACATTCTGTGAAGATCAGTTTCCCTTGCAAGGCTTTGACTCCTAGAACTGGGAAGAAGGGCCAACCCACATTGCTTAGTCGGATTTCAGGACATTCAGCAGTGGCAGGCTGCCCCTGCCTTTGGTGTCGGACCTACTGGTTTGGGACGTGCCTCCAACTCAAAGGTAAGAAGAGGTCTCTGCCTCTCACTGGTGAGCTCCTCTCCTTAGCACCATTCACAATCTTCTGGTCCTTGTGTTTGGGTTGGAAAAACTCCTTTGCCCTCTGTTCAACCACATGGCATAACATTGAAATTTAGGAGAATCATCAATCACCAGTGCCTCATTGCTGATTCAGTTTGTTGCCATTCTTCCAATGAGCGGGAGAAGTTCATCCAGCAAGCAGAGACTCTCATCCTGAGCTGCATGTCTTCCTCATTGCCACCACCCCCTCCTGTTCTGGTCCTCTTGGTGGGTAAGGTGACAGGCCCCCTCACTTCTGAAGCTCGTGGCTCTGCTTGATGCTCCACAGAGCAGACATCATCAGGCTGTCATGCACAGCGGCAGAACCTAGCATCTGGTCTTACCTTATATCTTCTCTGTGAAGGCGTTTGCAACTGGACTTCAATTCCTTCGTGCGTTTGAGGTCAACCAAGCAGAGATAATCTACCCCTGTTTTACCAGCTTAACTGGGTGTATTTTCACTTGCACCTTTGTACCAAGGACCCTTTTGGATTCTTCTTGTTGTATTGTAGGGAGAAGCTGCTGGGGAAGAGCAGGCTGTACCAGAGGTTCCCAGCTAACAGCATATGAGAAATCTTCCTGACTTTTTCCTTTTGGAAACTCGCTCAACTTCTTAACGGATGAAGGTTGGAATATTCCATTGACCTTCCTTGTCAGAAACATGGTTCGTTGCCTTCTCTGATAGTGACGGGATTGTCTGAGATAAACTTATTTGATGTCTTCAGCTAACCTTGCAATATTTAGTCTAGGAAGTAGTGAAATTCAAATATGAAGACTTTTTCTCATTCTGGATTCTTGGTATCTGCAGACAGTTCTAGGGCTTTGCTTTCAGGAACTTGGTCTCGGACCAAGGTGACATGTGGCATGGTGACAGTGAAGTATCTAGGATTGAAATAGTCCAAGAGGAGGGGTGGTTTCTGAAGCTGTTCTCCAGCTCCTACATACCACGCTCCTGTTGTGACCAATATGCTGCCTCTGAGTTCTTGAGGAATGGCTATGTGAAATGTTCCTGCCCAGAAATACTTTGATGCAAGAGTCTGTAGCCTTTAACCTTGCCTTATCTTCCTGATTTCTAGTCTTCAGGTCTCTTCCAAGGAGTCTGCATTAAGGCCATGAACTTTAATCTTATTCATCAAATACAAAAAGGACTTTTCTTTAAAATCTTTCATGAGTAGGAGGGCAGGAAACAAACTCTCTCCCTTGGCAGCTTTATGTTCTGCCCAGCTCTTCTGTTGGGGTTACCTTTAATTCTTTTTTTGTCAGTGTGCTGTCATAAGCTAGTGAAAGAAAACGATGGCAAATGAGGAAGCAGATCCGCACAGCAGAAAGCTGACCTAGTCATCTGAACAGCTTGAGCTCACAGGGAGAGATTTGCTGTTCCGTTTTTTCCTCTCTATCCATGTGTTCAGGCTAGTTTCTGCCCATTTAATCTGTCATACCGAATGAACCAGCTGGAGCAGTTTCTGAAGCCCTTTCATCTGAGTTGGTCTAGGCGGGATACCTTTTAAAATGGAATGCACTCATCCCATCCACATCAGCAATAACCTACACTTGATTTACAGCATCATATATTATTCCAGTGTGTTTAGACGATTTTGTGTAGTTTGAGCTTACGCGTTGGTGTCAGATGTGGCTCTCGGGCCTCTTGTCTAAGGAACTGTGTGTTTTGTGTGCTTGACTTGCAATGACTCCCCTGGATTCAGGAGAGGGAAGAGAAGCTCTGTTCGCTTTCCGTGCATAGATCCCTTCCCGGATACTGAGAACCCATGGGGATGCAGTGGAGCAGATATGTCTGAGCAACAGGAAAATGCCTGCTAAAGGAAGCATGCTCTCTCCAGCGCAGCTCCTGCATCCGATGAGACGAGGGGAGGAGAAACTGGGAGCAATGTGCAGCCGCAGCTCCCTCTGCCCCAGCGCTATTGGAGACGCTTGGGCCTGGCTGACCTGCGGCGCTGGGCAGTGTACCAGCCGGAGGCCGCAGGGTGTCAGGCAGCCTTGTCGCTCTGCCTAGCCGAGAGAAGTGCTAGCAGAGCAGCCGCTCTCCGAGGAAATCCTCATCAGGGATTTGTAAGGTGCCTTGTCTTTCATCCACCGCATGGTGAAACCGGCAAGGAAGCATGGCCCAAAGAGCTTTTGTGGCTACTGAATATCACAGCATTTACTAAGCCAGTGCCTCATCCAGACAGGAGGCTGTACATCACAGCAGTCATAGACCGGATGGGAATTTCCCATTGCTGCAGTGCCCTAAAGTACTGCAGAGGTCACCTCAACATGTCCACCCCCCTCTCCCCAGGCCTCTCTAGGTTTGTTATCGCTTTTCTCCCCATCTCCTCTGTCCTGCCCCAGTAGTTCCGCAGAATTCCAGCTGAATTCTGCTGGATGTGTTTCGCTTCACATCTTTCACTGTGGTAGGAATGGAACACAGTAAGCCGGACAAAAGAGAAAGGACCTGGCAGGAAAAGGTACTTCAGAATACGCTATGGTTAAGTGAGAGGGCAAGGCCCTCTGCACAATAGATGCTCCCTGTGATTAAAGCAGGGGTGTATAGAACAAAGGCAGGATAAGGAAGAAGAGAGGCAAAAAGCACAGCTACCTTTAAGCTTAGTTGGAGGTGCTTCTATTGGCACGGTTTATCCTGGGCATCTTCAGAGACATAATCATCAGTCAAGGTAGTGCGTTTAGGGCTAACAGGACAGCGCACCAAAATACTTTGTGTGGTTTTTGAGTAAAAGATACCATTCAAAGGCTGTTGAGAAAAGCTAGTTGTGTGTCCTTGCTAGTGAAACACGGTGCTTGTGGTGGTTGGGGGTATTGCTTTTTCTCAAGTTCAGCCTTCCTTGATTTGAATCAGTTGGATTTCGGGAAACATTTAATTAAATCATGCCATGGGGGGGAAGAAAAAATACACACAAGTTCTAGTAGCTTTCTCTTGGTTCTTTCCTCTAATGGGATTAATATCCCATTTTAGATGCAGAAAATGGGTGGTGGGAGAACAAAAATTTAGTCTACCAAGCAGGAAGCGATGTACTTGACTCTGCACTGTTGGATAGCGCGTCTGCATGCGCCAGTGGTGCGATCCAGTGCATAAAAAAGGGCTTGTTCTGTTGCCCACACAGAACCCCATTTGATTATTGACATATGAATCGTCTGGTCTGTCAGGGCAGTAAGCTGCAAAAATGTCAGATCTAGAAATGACATGAACAGGCACGGTCAAGAAGTGGAGGATCTGACTGGTTTAGATCAGGCAATGTACCCAGGTTTCTAGCAATTCTAGCAATTACCTGTGAGGGTAATGAGGCTCCCTGAAAGGCAGCCTGTAGCTATTCTGGCTTTATACATTTCCCATGCAGGAACAGGTGACCCCAGAGATGGTGTATTTCCAGTCTCCCCTTCTGCAAGTAGAGCCTCTGTATAGAAGCCTTGGTGCTACTGCAGTTTAGTTTCTGGCATTACTGGTTGGTGAGTCCTTCACTAGACTTGTACATAGCACTGCAGCTTCGCATCAGCTTGTCTGGTACTGCTTAACAACAGACCCTGGGGATTAAATATTAATCATGTATTTGCCCCAGGGTTGTGTTGTGCTAGAAGTGAAACGCCGTCCTAGTGTCTTCCAGTATCTTGCCTGTTGTTAAGCTTGCTTCTTTTAAAATCCGTTCAGAGGTTGTTAGTGACAGCTCACTGAACACCTTTTTGGGAAGAAAGTGTGTTTCAGAATGCAATTATATAGATATTAAATATGGTTACGGCAGTGTGACTTGACATTTGCAGAGGAAATATAGGAGTAGAGCTATTTCACACTGTACCCTGAACCTCAGCTGGTCTCAAGCTGGTCAGATAACTGTTGTATGTGGATTTACCAATACCCTGAAAAGGGGGACACTTCCTTGTGTCATGTGATGATGATGTTTAACTTTTAATGTATTTCCAGAGCCTCTCAGAGGAAACTTGAGCAATACCAACATGAAAGTTGTCAGCCTGCATAGGCTTAGTACATGTGTAATCCAAACCAGACTTTTGGAATTGTGCAAAGCTGAATGAAATTACTGCGTCAGCTGTCTTTTTATGCATATTTCTCTGAATGCTTAATTTTACAGCAATAGCTTTGTTTTATCCGTGCATTTATTTTGCAGGAAGTTCCATAAGAAGCTGGGTCAGCAGGCATGGCTGGTTGCTGCTATTACTGCCACGGAGTTTCTGATTGTCGTGAAGTATGACCCCCATACGCTCACGCTCTCTCTTCCTTTCTACATTACCCAGTGCTGGATCCTGGGGATTATACTGGTGCTCACCTGGACAGCCTGGCGTTTCTTCATTCGGTAAGCAGTGTGGGGTATGCCTGGGTCTCGGGGGGGTGGCTCTGGACACCCGGCAAAAGCGCATCTTCAAATGAACGCTGCCATTAGCCTTCGGTGCCTCCCGAAGACAGACTGCAGCTCTTTCGGATGGCTACAGCTGCAGTGGTTTTGTGCAGGAATTAAGTAAACAGGGGTTTCTGTGCACGATCTGGCAGCTTTCTTTCCGGATCAAGCCTCTGGTAGCTTGAACCAGACCAAAGGGTCTTTGTGACACCACTTGCGTTAGTGTTGCTGTAGAAGCAGGTGAACAGTTAAGTGCCTGACTGCACCTGCCCTTCCTGGGCAAGTGAGGGTGGCGGATGAGATCAGTGGTGTTTTTCCTGTGCTCCGAGTTAGACAAGACTAAGATGTTCTGTAGCTTCGCTGCAAGAAGAATCTGCTGCATTGCAATTGTCTGGGCTGTCCCGGTGTCAGCGAGGAGCGAGCCAAGTTAAATGTGTTTGGTTTGGGCGCTGCTCTGTGCAAGTAAATGGAAGGCAGCTGCACAAGGCGGAAAGAGTTACACTGATCTATAGAGGAGACCCTGTGAAAGAGCAGTGGTTGCTCTTGCGGAGCATCCTGTTGCGTTAGGCTTCTGAGAGGGGGGATAATAGCCAGACTACTAGCAAGAATCACAAATTTCAAGTGAATCAATGCCATCAGCAATTTTAGAAGTTTACAGGCAAAAGACTCGCGTGGGCTGTTATCCCAAGGGCACTCGCATCCCGAACACACTTGCCTTACTGTTGTCATCGTGTACTGAAATTGTTTGTTCGCGTCACTAGTTCACGTCTGTTTGCTTTTCTTTTCAGTGACATCACCTTGCGGTATAAGGAGATAAGGCGACAGAAGCAAGAGCACAAACATGAAAAGGACAAGTGCTTGAGCAATGGTGATGGACACTCATCGATACTGGATGAACAAAACGGGAACAAACTAAGGGAGAGGAAACTTTGAGCAATGGACAAAGGGCTAAAAGGAACTCGGAGTGCTCAAGTTGGCCTGGTGGACAGTTTCAACCTTATCCTACCTAACTTGTAATTTTCATTGTTAGCTTTCCAATGTGTGAAAATCCTCTTGGGGAGATGACGTCACTTTGACGTACAGCCCTTTCTCCTGACGTACGCCTAGTCAGGGTCGGAGACAGTCTGTGTAGAGGGAAGTCAGAACCAACGCCGTTGCAACGAGGCGGGATCTTCATTCAAGCGTGTTGTATGTCTTCCTTGAAATTGAGCAAGGTTCGGAGACAAGGGGCTTTAAAGCAAAGCGCAAAGGGAATCTAGCTGATCTATTTCCAGTAAACTATAAGATTTCAATTTTGATGTTTGGGCATTAGGAGCGCTTGTTATGGAGTGTGCAGATAGCAGACCCAGGAAACGAATTTTTGTCTTTTTTTCCTGCTGAAACTACCTTGAGCTGTGGAGTAAGATCATGTAAAGTGTTCAGCTGCTAATTAACAGAACTGCAGCGAGATAAACATAGATAAACCGAAGCTTGTGAACAGGTTGCGTAACTTGCACAGAATGTACACTACTGTCACAGCCCCTGTAGTACGGGGGTTATTGCCTTTCCCTAAACTGACCTGCAGCATCCTGGAATATCCTACACCAGGTTTATGTTGTATCGCAGCTCTAGGGAGACAGACAGCTTCTCCTTTGTTCATTTTTTTCTTTTTTTTTTTTTAATTTTTCTTGTAGTCTTGGTCATCTCTTAAATGTAAAGGAAGGTAAACAAGAAGGGTCAACCTGCCTTTCCTTCCCTTTGTGGAGTAACATATTACGAGCATAAAACTGGGAGTTACTCTGTCAGTCTTAAGTTATTTGCCTTATTCTCAGCTCTTTCAGTTCTCTTTCCAAGAGCATTTCATTCTTGGTGTCTGCTGTAGGGGACACGCTGGTTCTGCCATCCTCCCGAGCTGCCCCGTTCCTCCCAGGGTAACCCCAGGCTGAGCAATCTCCGAGTCCAGCCGGATCAGGCGTTCTCTGCAGTTGCGCACAACGTAGCTGTTGACGTGCCGCCGCCCCTGCCAAGAGAGCAAACCGAGGCGAGGTGCATTGTTCTTCCCCGAGCCCTGTGTAGCCGTGGAGCTCTGCAGGCCAAGCTAGACAGCGGTTTTGCTGGTGACTCAGCATCTAGGAAGGGAAATTGGAAACCTGGGCTGCATTTTTTTGAGGTCATTATTTCATGGAAGTGCTACACTAAGCATCAATTTTGTAACCTCTGCTCTAAGCCTTTGCCTTGGCGTCCGAGGCACTGACGTAACCGTATCACTTTTTTAAATACTGTGATCTAATCTGGCTCTTAAAGGGTATTTTTCACAGAAGTGTTTATCCGGAAGAAAATGAAATAAACACCACCAGTAAAATTTCAAGAGCGCAATTCCCAACTTCTTAAGCAGCAGGAGACTTGCAGAGCTGCTGACTAGCGAACATCCGCCTTTTTGATCCGTTGCGGTCTTGTACAGGAGCTACAACCAAGGTCTGCGTTTCTCCCATGTTTACAGCGTGAGCCAGATACTTCCCACCCCTGAAGAATGGGCTTGCAGCAGCAGGGCACTCCTCCACTCATCGAGCCGTTCGGTTGCACGTGAAGAGCTCAACAAACGAAGCAGAGTGTGGGCCGGGGGGGCTGCCCCCGTTGCTCAGCAGAGGGAGGGGAGGATGACCCGTGCGAGGGGTGGCATCAGGCTGCTTCCTCGAGTCTGTACAACATACTGTGGATAGTTGCTCAACAGTTGCTCTTAAATGGTAGGGTTTTTGCTGCTGTGAGGTAGTGAAGAATACATGGCTGTGTAGCTAGGTGCTGACAAGTTTGTAACTGGGCAGAGTGCTGAGTTGAGCAAGTATTTATTTTATGCCTTTCCACCCGGAGTCGTTCTAGTTCCAGCTTTAGACCAGTCTTACTAATTGTTAACTGATTGTTTGGTAGCTCGTACCAGTGTGTTGTGCTTGTGTAGTCCCAGCTGAGCAAGGCTCAGGTCAGTGTATCTCCATTCTGTTTGTGCTGGTTAGCACAGTGCCCCCCCGCCCTGACCTCTCTGCAGTACAACCTCCTGGGTCTGCCTCGTGGTTCGGGTGGTAGCAGGCGCACCTGGGGAGGATCTGTCGCCGCACCTGCCCCCTCCTCCCCGCCAAAGACCCACTGACGTACGTTTGAAACAACTGGCGAAGAAATACCCGTTCCCTGGTAATGATTCTGGAGCCGTGACCTAATGCATAAAACACTGACTTGTTTGTCTACGTCCGTCTAAACAGCTTTTATGGTTAGTCTGGATAACCAAACCAGTGTAATAAAGCGATGTTTGCTGGTGTGTTCTTTGGTACAACGTGTGCGTGCGCGTGGTTTATCTCGCTTGTCGCCTCGCAAGTGGAACTGCGGGGCCGTGGTCTGAATTCCCCCGCAGTGGAAAGGCTGGCGAGTGCGTTGGTGCTGTCCATAACAGGTGCTGGGCCTTAAGGTGATGAACTTGTCCTGGTTTTCAGAGGAACGGGTGTTACAAGCCCTTGGGCCACCGCTGTAATTCAGAACTTCATCCTGCAGGACATCTACAGGGGTGGGCTTTCCACTGTGAGGGGGGGCTTGGGCTATGCGCAACATGCCGAGCAGCTTTGTAGTCTTGGCGCTTCCCGTCCAGGCTGATGCCTGGCCCTGCAGGTGGGCTCTAAGCACCGCAGTCTTGCCTGGTTTTAGGAATCCTTTCGTGATCATCTCTCGGAGAGGTGCTCACAAGCAGCCTTATACAGAGGAGGTGGAAGGACAGCTGATAAGCTGCACTTAAATAACATTTGGGGTGGCATAAAATGAGACCAGCCCTGCGGAGCCGACGGAGGCAGCAGCCTTGCACTGCTGCACGCATCTGAGTCTTGCTGCGCATCTTCCTGGCTTGCCGCCTTTGTCAGAAAACGAACGAGAGACCTTCCTCGGGTGGGTGTGCCCTGGTGTTTGTAGTGAGAGTTACCAAAGGTAAGTTGCTGGCTTTAAAAAGATAAAATGCGAGGGAATGGTTGGGTGGGTGAGAACGTGCTCAGCTGAGGCTCTTGTGGGAGAGTTTTTTTTCTTGCAAGCGGTTTCCCTTTGTTGTGGAGGCGAGCTAGCAGGGGCTTTGGGGTGCGCAGTTCTGGTGTCCCTCCAGCCCCCTGGTGCGGGCTGCCATGGTGGTCCTGCCTGGTTAGCACCCTGGTGCCCGCCCGCGCCCTCATCTCCGTCACCGCTCGGGCGCTGCAGCGGGGCTCCGCAGCCCCGAAAGACAGCCGTCCCCTTCCCCGGCTGTACCCACGAAGCCCTCGGGTCCGATGGCAGCAGCGGGGCTGCCCGAAACTCCCTGGCGTGGCACAGAGGAGGTGCTGACCCTGCGTGGTGCCGTTCTGGGTGGCAATTCAGCTGCTCCAGAGCATCCCAAGTTAGCAATTAGCTGTACTTAGCTGTTCCAGACGGCACCCTGGGGGTACCCGCTGCGTGGGCCGACTTGGGCAGATGGGAAACGGCGCTATGCGAGCGGCCTCAACCCCGCGGTCCCCAAAGCCCCGATTCCCACCAACCTGTGGGTCCAGCTCGGCACCCTTCCTCCCCCGTCGCTATTCCAGCTGCCTCCGGTGCCGAGAGGAGGCAGCAACAGCAGCCAGGGCTGCAGAAGGGTTTCTTTGCTGCTTTTTTTCTTCCCCACTATGACTTTTTGGTCCTGTTGCTGGACTCACAGGGCCTCTACGATGCTTTTGGCAGCATCGGCTCCTGACACAAGTATTCTGCTCTTTTTTTTTTTAAGCTGGATTGCTAAACTGTGCCTAATAAAGGGTCAGGCAGTGGCCCCTGCTTGCCTGCCTGTAAATGCCAGGTGAAGGAGCAGCAGCGATTTTGTTCCTGCAAGGAGGAAAGCCAGGGAGGGCACGCAGGGTCTGTTGGGGCTCTTTTTAATTTAATACTCCTTCCTTGAAGGTACCTTTAACCCTCCTCTGCTGGGGGGAGCCTGCAGGAACAGATCTTGGCTGAGCGGTGCGGGGCTCTGAGCATTTGCTGCCTTCCGATCATCAGCCCCGGAGAGTTTGTCCCTTAGGTTTGAGTGTCATCTTTTAGGTTTTTTTTTTGTTTACCCAGAAATAGTAAGTCATCTTTTTTTATTATTTTTAGACTTAAAAGTTTGCAGAGCACTGCTCTAGATGGTGTTTCCTACAGGAATTCAGACTTGGGCAGGGGAAGTAATTCAGGTAGATCACCTGTGGCTGAAAGAGCACATAAAAACCACCTGCTGTTAGATGCAAGGTGAGACCCCCTCCGCAGGCGAGTGTGCAAGAACGCGAGTGTGCAAGAACGCGAGTGTGCAAGAACGCGAGTGTGCAAGAACGCGAGTGTGCAAGAACGCGAGTGTGCAAGAACACAGTGTAACCGCCTGGAAGATACCAGGTATGCAGGCTGGCTGCTGTCGGGGAGCTTTTGCTGGGGTATTTTGACCAAGAATAAGCAGCTTTTGCCTGCGTAGTGGGCTGGCTGAGCGTGCCACCCGAAGCAGACGCCAGCTGAGGTGCCTCTGCCACGTCCCCGTGGGGATAATCCCCCCCAACCCAGCAGGAGCAGCCGATCTGCTCGCACGTTGCTCATCGTCAGGGTTTGGTTACCGGCCTGCGTCACTGGGCTGCTGTTCATTAGCGACCGAAGGCCTGACCCAAGCACAGGGGCGATGCCAAACTCGTGCCGTCTGTTAGCGATACGAAACCGCTGTTTGTTGGGTTAGTGGCGTCTGTGGGAGGCCGGATCAATCTGCACATGCCACACTGGGGCCTCTGGAGATTACCAAAACTCAGCCAAACCCGATCCCGTTCAAAGCACCTCTCCGTGCGTCAGCCGCAGCTGCCTTCGCCCCGAGGCTGAAGCGATGGAGAGCCTTGAGGTGGCCCCGCAAGAGGGTGCTGGCGTCCCGGGCTGCGCCGCAGCGAGGGCCAGCCTGCCCAGTCCCTCGGGAGCGGGACTTCCCGCTGCGGTAGGTGAGGTTTGGGAGCTGGCGAAGGAAGCCCTTTTTCCAACTGGTTTCTATACGCCTAGAGGAAGGGCTGCGTTTTGGAAAAGGCTGAGTCCTGGCTGGGCCGGGAAGCCCAATGCTCTTGGGAAGGACCCTGGATTGCAGGATGAGGCTTCTCTCCCACCCAGGCAGCGGTTTTTGGGTTACAGTCAAAACTTAGTCTGTTTTCTCCCTGAAAATTAATTCCCTGCCAGGAAAATCATGGGACCGTGTCCCAGCGCTCGTCCTCCCTGGAGCGACCTGGCACGGGAGCCCCGTGGCAGGGAGCAGAAGGGCAAACTGGCCCTGCTGCTGGATGTGGGGTTTTTCCCTGGGAATAAAGGCTCTCTGGAGTGTCACCCTGCCCCGTGGCCAGCTGAGACCGGCTTTGTTTGGGGTGCATGGGTGTTTTCCCCCACAAAATTGCAATTATTCTGTTTTCTCCAGTACAAGCGCAGCGCTGCCTTGCTGTTTGAAACAAAGGTGGCCTGGCATTTGAGGTAAGGTGGCCGAAATCGTGGCTATGGAGCCAGGGCAGGACGAGGAAGGATCTCCACCCCCGTTGCATGAGAGCATGTAGGAGAGGTTTGGCTGATGATCACTTTGCCCCAGGAGCAGGCGCCTGCCGCCGGGCACCGACCCTGTGCTCTGCAAACCGCCGAGAGGGCTTTTTGGGCCGAGTCCCGTGTCAGTGCCTCTTGGTGCTTTGAGAAGAAGCTTCGCCTTCTGCACTGAGGGAGAGGAGAGCTGATGGATTTTCTTTACGAACAGGCAGAGCCAACACCCCGCTGCTGGACAGCCCCAGCCCTGCCCAGGACCCCGGGCGCTGTGGCGAGGCAGGATGGAGGAGGGAGGAGGCTGGTGTTACCTTTCCCATCCCGTCAGGGGAGAAGAGCAGCCTGCATTAGGGACAGGTGAGGATCTGAGGATTTGGCTCTCAGGTGATGATCCACAGACCCCAAATGGCTTTTATGGAGGAGAGCAGCACGCTTTGGAGGGCAAGAGGAGGGCACTCAGGTCCTGATGGAGAGAAATAATACACAGGGTCCATGGGGTGGCCCTCCTGGGGGAGGGGGGAAGAGCTGAAAGGTGCAGAGGTGCTGCAGGAGGCAGCAGGGGAACGGGGGGTGTCGGTGGGGGTCCCTGGGCAGCAGGAGCTGGGGTTTGGGGCAGCCTCGTCTGGGCGCAGGGACAGGGGGCTGAAGGATGCTGATGCCGGGGAGGGCGGAGGGGGCCGCGCTCGGCTCGGGGACTCCCCAGCTCCCGGGGAGGGGGGCAGGAGCCGTCCCCGGGTCACCCAGCGTGGGGGGGTGCCGGGGGGCGGGGCGATCCCCCCAACCCAGGTGGAGCCCGGGGCGGCACCGCCCGCAGTCACCATCCCCCTCCCAGCCCCCAGTCGGCCAAAAAATGCACCTTTTTCCCCCAAAGAAGCGGTGAGTCGGCGCTCCGGGGGCCACAGGGGCCGGTCCTGGGGGTGCGGCACGGGAGGGGTCCCCGGCGAGGGGAGGGCTGCGGGCGGGGGCGGCGCTGGCTGCCCGGGAGTGCGGGGCTGGGCGGGCGGCTGCCCTCCGCCTCCCGGCTGCGGGCTGGGGGGACTTGGGGGGGGGCTGGTGGTTGTGGGGTTTGTTGTTTGGTTGGGGTTTCCTTACGGTAACTTCCTAAGGAAAGTTGGCAGCCTGCGGGGCTGGGTGCTGGAGCCCGGGAGGCAAACCAGAGCGAGAGACCCCTGCGCCGAGCCCCAGCCCCCCCCCCGGGCCCCCCCGAGCCCCGCTGCGGCGGTGGGAGAGCGGAGCGGAGCGGAGCCGAGCCATCTTCTCGCCAGCCCCGGGAAGCGGCGGATCCCTCTGCTTGTGCAGCCCCCGGCGGTCGCAGCCCCCCGGCTGCCTGGGAGCATCGCCGGGCGGCGGAGCCGGGGCCGTTCCGGCCCCTCGTCAGCCCTGAGCCGGAGGAACCGGGTAGGAAACGCTTTCCAGGCTAACCTTGCCTGCTCCTGCGGGGCAGAAGGCAGGGGATGCGGGTGGGGGGGAGGGTTCCTTCTCATCCCCTGCCTTTTCGGGGGATTTGGGCTGGGTTTGAGCAAAACCTTCAGGAAGGTCTGGCCGGCCGGGAGAGCGTGCCTCTCCCTGGGGGGCGCAGAGACCACCCAACTCATCGCACGAGTGAGCGGGAGGCGCAGCCCGCAGCCTCCCGCGGCCGGCCGGCCCCTCGAAGGGGAAGGAAGCAAAGCCTGGCGGGCTGATGCCACAAATCTCCCGCAGTGGAGCATCCCAGCCTGGCCCCCGTCGGAGCGGGGGGCTGTTTGGATCCGGGAGCCGTCCCCGCTGAACTCGAAATCCGTGGGGAGCTGTGGGAAGCGGGGAGCTGGGCAGCGCGAGCCCCGGCCCCCCAAGAGCCGCCGCCGCTCGGGTGCTTCCCCACCTCTGCTGCCTCGGCGGTCGCCGCATTCCTCCCCGCTCCCGGCGAGCGAACACGCTGCTGCCGCTCAGCTAGTGCCGGAGGCCGCGAGGGGGGTCCCCGCTCTTCTGCGCGGAGCCCCGAAGAGATTTTTTCCTGCCCGTGGTGTTCGTTACCTGCCCAGGTAAAATACAGCAATAAGCCCTGGGAAGGATCTGGGCTTTTGCCGCCTGTGAAGCCGGCGATTCCCGTGCTGAGCCTCGTGGCCCTGGGAGGCGCAGGGTGGTGCAGGGTCGTCGCCTTTGGGTGACAACCAGGTGGGACAGGTGCACCGCTTGCACCCCGAGGTGTCGGCCTGCCGGGAGGCGGCTGCTTCGTGAGGCAGCGCAGGGTCGGGGGGCAACGGCTGAGCGGGTTTGGGGTCAAGCGCGGATGAGGGGCAGAGCCCAAACCTTTGTGTTTTGTCAAGTTTTGGATGCGCGCTTATTTTTTTTGACAGATGTGCCAGCAGCAAACTTGATGCTGCTTTTCTGCCAGACAGGGCTTTCCCCCTCCTGCAGAAGGGGGACGGAGAAGGGTGGAAGAGCCTTGCTCAGAGCCCAGGATGGGGCGAGCGCAGGGTCGGAGCTGGAAGAGAGGAGGAGTGTTGCTGGAGGGCCAAGCTCACCAGTGAGGAGAGTTTAGCCCGGTCTCAGGGACCTGGCAAAAGCAGGCGTTGGTGTCTGGGTAAGGGCAAGAAGGAAAGGATGACCTCGGCAGTTGCTGCTGTGGTTTGTAACTTGGGCTGTGAAATCTGGGGCGGCAGCGTGCTCTTGGAGGGTCTCTGCACGGCACAGGGCCATGCCTGTGATGGTCCCGGTGCTCTGGGACCAGCCAGGGTCTCTGTGCAAGCTGTGTCGGGCCCCGCACGGTCTCGATGCCAAAACAGCAGCGAGGTGTCAGACCACCCTAAGCCTGGGGGGAGGCCCCCCTTCTTCCAGAGGGGACACGTGGCTTCGTTTCCATTTCTCTTCCCACATCGAGCCATTTTATCATCCCCCCCAAGCAGGAAAAGGTATCCCGAGCTCTGCAGCAGCTCACAGGGAAGCAGAGCTGCCCCGTCCCGCAGCAGAGCCCTCTGAGCCGGGGCAGAAAAACCAGCCGTCCCCGTGCTGCCGGCGGTGGGACAGTGGTGCCTGTCCCCTCCTCACCCCTCGCATTCGGTTTCCCAGGAAGGGATCTGAAAGGCAGCTCAGCGAAACGCTCGCGGGGAAGAGCTTAGTTAAAGTAAAATGCAATAAATCCCTTCCCCGGGCGCCGAGCGCCTTCACCTGCTCGCTCGGGAAAGGCTGGTATTGTTTTGCTAGAAGGAAAATACCACCTAATTCAATTCCTGTGCTGAACACTGCAGTCACTCGGTGTCTCTCTGGGTGATGCCTTGGGAATCTGCTTAAGATGCTGCTTAGAGCTTATTAGAAAAGGATGTTTTGAGGGGAAAAAAAGCTTTGAAAGAAATGGAAAATTGGAAATTCTTTCCAATTTCCAGACTGGAAACTTCCAAAAGAAATTGGAAAGAAATGGAGGGTTTTTTAAAGGGATGTTTGCTCTTCTGCAGAGAAAGTTGGTCCTAAAAACTTCTGTATTGTCATATTAAAAAAAACCAACCAGGAAATATCAAAAGAAATGGAGCCTCTTCGTTAGTCACAGTAGTTTTTCAGGACATAAAAAGAGGCTGTTTTGGGTAAATCTCCATAAAGTTGCACTATTAAGATGTCGGTGTGGATTTCCAGCACTGAACAGCAAAATGTCCCTTAAGCTGAGTCAGTCTATAGAGGACACGAGTTTAGCACGTTCTCAGCCAAGATATTGCTGAGTGTTTGTCCATTGCACACAGAGGTTTATACATGAGGAAAGAAGTTGGGGGACAAGATGGGCAGCTCCCAGCCTCGTCCCCGCCTTGCTGTCATTTTGGGTTAGTGGCTTGATTACACTTAGCAAAAAAGCCCTCCTCCTGCGGTTACCCCGAGGGCGGACCACGTGGCCCTTGCAGAGGGGTTCCCCCAGCCACGTCAGGCCAGTGTGGCTGATATTTTATGCCATAATGCACGGCAGATTCCACCTTTGCCTATTAAAATCCAAGACTGGGTGATTTTGGGGGGGGGTGATCACCCCTGCTGTGCCTGAATCTGCGAGCGCCCGCGGTGGGCTGGAAGATGATGCCCAAATGCTGAATATCCATCCAAGGCAAATCCGGCTCTTCCTCCTGCATGACGAGTGGGTTTTGGGACTGTGTGAGTTTTGCAGAGGGTCTGGGGGGGCTCCGATGGGGAGGTTTTAAGTGCGGTACTGACGATGTGTCCCTGGGCTTGGGGTTCGGGGACCGCGGTCTGTGGGAGCGCGCCAGCGGACCGTGCTCCGTGATCTCCTGGCGCAGGTGGCGGGTCGCAAAGGCGGTGCTGCCTCAGTTCGCCTTGGATTTGATCGTTGGGTGTTTGTGGGGGATCCCAAACCCCCTTTGCATAGCAGGAAATAGCTGGCTTAGATAAACCCCTTTCGGCATCGCGCAGTGCCTCTGCCGGGGTCTGTCTCGGAAGAGCAGCTTCCGTATGTTTAGGATGGATCTCGCGTACGCCTCGCCTGGGAAAGCCCCTCTGGGGAGGAAGGCAATCAAGCTTTCCCGCTGCAGGTATTGATTCCTGGGGAACGACATCATCTAACCCTGCAGCGACCCAGAAATTGGGCTGCTCGTC
This sequence comes from Phalacrocorax aristotelis, assembly GCF_949628215.1. NCBI lineage: Eukaryota > Metazoa > Chordata > Aves > Suliformes > Phalacrocoracidae > Phalacrocorax > Phalacrocorax aristotelis. Next base: position 71,010,734 of record NC_134280.1, on the reverse strand, counting down.
TTGTGCGCGGCCACAGCAGAGCTGCGGGCGCAGAGCAGCCCCTCGGGTGAGGCTGAGGAAAGCTGCGGAAGGGAAAGGCAAGGTTTAAGCTGGAAAAGAGATTGGAAAAGCAGCAAAGGGCGTAAAGGGCTCCCGGAGGGGAGGCGTCATGCAAAGAGTGATTGGAAGTGTCACCCATTAAATACTCCCGAGGTAAATCACGCAGCTCTGTGTCTCGGTGTGGCCACTCTCCTGGTTCCCGTGGGGTTTTCAGTCCCTTCTTTAGCTCCCCTGTCAGTGGCTGAGATGCTTTAGTGCACGTTTGCTCTGTGCCTGGAAGATGAGCCAGAGGCCAGAAGCGGTGGGGGGGCAGCAGCTATTTAGCATCCCTGCTAAAAGAAAAAAAAATCAAAAGGCAGTTCTTTTAAATTTTTTTCCCTTTATCCTAACTCATTGTCTCACGCGTTGCAGGCTGTCCCGCTAGCGGGGAGCGTTTGCCATGGACAACAGTCACGTAAGCAGATACCGCTTAAGCGGTGAGTACGTCTGAGCGAGCCCCGGGGAAGGGTTTTGGGGGCAGAGCTGGCTGGGGCTCCCCCATGAGCTGCTCTCGGGAGGGATTGCTGATCCTCCCTGCTTTCTGCAGGAGGAACCCTTCTCACATGCACACTGGGTTTAGTTTGTAATACAAAGGTAAAACCCTTAAAAACCCTAAGCTTTCCAACATTAGGGGCTCAGCCCTAGAAAACAGGCAGGTACAAGTACGAAGATGGTTTCCAGCTCAGTTATTCAGAAGTAGGAGCCAGGAAAGGGTTATTTTGCCCCAGTTTTGCCCCCCTGCTGTATGTAGCAGGAGGACGCTGAACTCCTTGGAGCTGGACGGCACCGAAAACCTCCATGTTCAGGAGCGCCCTGGAAAGCTGCAGCGCTTCCCCCAGCATCCTGAGCTGGGGACGCAGGGGATAAATCACAGCCCTTTGCAGATCATAACGGGTTTGGGCTGGGGTGGAGGAAGCGGGACCTGACTCCTACCCCAAGGCTTTAATCCACGAGATCCCTCTGGGCTGCTCATGGCCGCCTGGAGGGATCAAAATTAGGCGCTTTGGATGCGAATAGTTGGTTCCTTTTGATGCGTCCCTTTGCTGGCTTCTGCCGGGGGAGGTTTGGGGGCGGGGGAGGCAGCGGGTTGTCCCTCTGCACGGATGCGATGTGGGCGTAAGCCTCCTTGGGCTTTTTCTGGCTCTGGAGCTGCTGCTGAAGGAGGGAGTGCTGTGGCGTGACGCAGGAGGACTCCCTGGCAGCGCTCTGTAATGAGAAGTCCTTCCCCCCCCCCCCCCCCCCCTTTTTTTGTGTTACCCTGAGTGATTGGTGTTGGTTCAGTCGCTGGTGTGATGGAGGCTGGTGCAATGCAGCAACAACTGCTCAGTGTACCATCGCAGAGCTGCTGTGTCCTCCCTGCTTTGCAGCCGCAAGCCTGGCTTTCTCCTCCCTGGATCACAGCAGCAGCACTTGTGGGTTTTCCCTGCTTCCAAAAGCTGTGTGTCTGGGGTTCCCCCCCCATTTCTGGATCTAATTGGCATCCCCAGCCCATGGGAAACCAGGCAGCAGGGAGGGTTTCCCTGTGGTGGAAAGGGCGATGCAGACGTGCATCGAGTGGGATGAATCTGTAGCTGGTGAAAGGAGCCCCCGGCAGCCCTGGGGTGATGCAGCTGTTCACTGATTTTCCTGGTTTGCTGGGGAACAGGGTTGAAATACACGTGGGCTTCCCCTCCCAGGACAGCAAAGCAAGGACTGTGGTTTTTTGGTGTTTTTTTTTTTTTTTTTTTGGCTTGCCAAGCTGCTGCCTGGCACCGTTTGCAGCCCGACCGAGTGGGACGCTGCGCTTTGTCCCCCACCTTGGCCGAGTTTCTGGCGTGGGAGCAGCAGAGGAGGAAGCCTCTGCCCCGGCGCCATGGCTGGCTGACGGTGCCTCTTGTCCCCTCGCAGTTGCCACGAGCCCGCCTCGGTGGGAGATCGGCATCTACGCCACCGGCGCCCTGGTGCTGCTGGGGATAGCCGCCGTCAACCTCTGGAAGCTCTGGCGCTCGGGCAGCTACCCCGCGCCTTCCCCCTTCCCCAACTATGACTACCGGTACCTGGAGCAAAAGTACGGGGCGGCGTGTTCGGATGCTAAACACAAGGTAAAAGTGCGGAAAGTTTGGCTCGGCTCCTTTCCCTTTGCAGCACGTGAGCTGCTGGAGGGGCAAAACCGTCACCTGCAGCCTCTCGCCGGTGGGAAAGCTGTTGGAGGTGGCCTGGTGCTGCCGGGGGGTCTGGGGGGATCAGTGCGGAGCTGTAAATAGGGCTTGGGAGCTGCAGGAGGTGCAGAGCTTGCTGCCACGGCAGCTTGAGGCCAAGCAGGGGCTGTAAAGCATCCAAAAAGGCGCCAGTGAATCCCGGCTGTCCCTGGCTTTGTACGAAGGGATGGGATTGCATCTCTGGGTTTTTCTTTCCCTGTTCGCAGCGAGGGATGGCCCTGGGCTCGCAGAGGGCGCTGGATAAGACCTCACCCATCCGCAAGGCCAGCCTGCGGGCAGACGACACCTTCGAGAGCATCAATGAGCTGGGGAGCCTGGAGCTGATGAGCAAAGACCTGGGCTTGGCCCCCTACGGCCCTTTGAAGAAATCCATCTCGGCCGACTCCCTCAGCTCCGTCTCCTCCATCGGGAACAACTTCGGGCAGGATTTCACGGTGGGGCAGGTGGAGGTGTCCATGGAGTACGACGGGAAGGCGGCCACCTTGCACGTGACACTGCTGCAGGGCAAGGACCTGCTGGAGAAGGAGGACGCTCGCTTCGAGTCCTGCTTCATGCGCATCAGCCTCCTCCCGGCCGAGCAGATCGTCGGCATCTCCCGGGTGAGCCGCTCGCCCCTCTTCGCACGAAACCCCCGCGGGCGCGTGGCGACGCTCGCCGTGTGCCGCTCAGCCTTTGCTCTTCGGTCGCAGCATCCCTTGGCCGAGCTCCCCAAGACAGCGATGGGGCCTGGGGGGCAGGGACGCGTTGGGGCGGGGTGGGGTTGGCACAGGATTTTGGGGGCCCTGCTTGGGGGGTTTCAGCGTCCTGCAGTGTAGGGGTGTCCTGGATCGGTTTGTGCGTCAGAGACCCGGCAGAGGCAGAAGTTTCTCCCTCTTGGCTGGGATTTGCGATGACTTTGCTGTCTCCGAGCGTGGCTTGTGACAAGTTTTTCTGCTGGACTATCCGTGCTCTGGGGGCCGGGGATGCTGCAGCAGGTGGAGGACGTGCTCTGGGGCGAGACTGGGGAGAGACGGTGTGTTGGGCAGATGCTGCCGGCATCGTGCCGCGTCCCCATGCACCCTGTTCGCCCTAGTGAAGCCCGAGCACGGCGCCCCACAGCCGCCTCTCCGTTCTGCAGCGGCCGCGATGCTTTCCCTCCCCGCGCGGGATGCGGCGGCCAAAGATCTGGGCGGCTGCACCAGCAGGGCCAGAACCAGGGGTGTTTTGGGGGCAAAACCTCCCTTTTTAATTGCCCCAAAAGCTGCTCTCAGAGAGCAGGAGCCTCAGTTTTCTTTCAGCTACTGCTTTTTGTAGAGCTTGGGGTCAGCCTGTTTGTTTTAATCAGGATATTCCAGAAAGGAGCAGAAAGCTTCATCCCACTAAAGGAACCTTTCTGCGGGGGTGGAGGTACCATCCCAGCAAGCACAAAACCACGGCTTTTAAAATATTTCCACAGCGCCCTTTTAAGACCAATTTTCCATCCAAAGATCAGGCTGTTTATTTATGCTCTGGAGATATTTATTATTTAGCATCATTATTTATAATTCACCAGCACTAATTACCCTCTCTTGCTGTCCTGAGACAAGTAATAAAGACACATTTGGTTCTTTTAATGCTTTACAGTACTTAGGGCTTCATTTTTGGTTGTTAGGGTTTGTTTTTTTTTAAATAGCAGCTAAAATTTCTGTTGTGCCTTTCATCCAGAGATCCCAAAATACAACGTCGGCTGCAGGCAGATAGTCATCAGTGGGACTCTGGAGGTCGGTGGTATCCGATGGGAGAGCATGGGGCTGCTGCGCTAGGAAGGGGGTGAGGGGGGGTGCTGCCTCGTGCCCTTCGTCCCAGGGACGGGGCACGTCTAGGAGAGGACAGACAGACAGACATGAGAAAGTCCTTGGGATGAGATGAACCATCTCCCCACCGCTGCTGGGGAGCCTGGGCACCTCTTGGGGTGAGGAAGCGCAGCGGGTTCAGGGCTGAGCCCCCTGACCTCGCAGCGGGATCCCTTTTCCACCGGCTTGGACAGGTGGCAGGGAGATGGCGGCTCTGCTTTGCTCCCTGCCATCCAAGGCTGCGCCTTTCCATCCCGCGGGAGCACCGGGCCTCCTTTTAGGACAAAACCCTGATTTTGTGGGTGGTGCCTTCAATGCCAAAAGAAATAGGGCTGGAGTAGGGGAAAAGCGGTCTCTAAAGCCATGATTTCAGAGCTGGTTCCCTCCACCAGCGCTTTGGGACCGGGGAGTGACCAGCACCCTGCAGGATGGGGCCCTGGGGAGCTGCTGCTGCGTTGGCTCCAAGGGAACGATGTGACATAGAGACGATGCCTGGCAAAAAGCATCGGCCCATTTGGCACGTTTAGGGCTTGTGAAGCCCTTTGGCTCCGGCTTGGAGAGGGGCAGGAGGTTATTCCCGTCTCCTGGAGTGGCTGGGCTGGCCACGCAGCTGAGCTCCCAGGGTGCCAGGATGCCTGGCTCTCGCATCTGAGAGCACCAGATTAACCTCAGAATTTTAATTAAAAGAATTACTGGGTAATGGGGCAGGTCATGGCCCCTATTTTCTACCCCTATTGCTGAGCAGCTGCTGCAGTCAGGTGGGAAACAATCTTTGTCACCATCAGGGCTGGGGGACACCGTGCCCTTGCTGTCCCCAAGCCACGCGCTCCTTGCAATTCCCACAAGAGAAATCGGGTAGATCTCGGACACGACCCCAAAACCCAGCGGGTATCAAGGCAATCCCCCCCCCCCCCTTCCCCACGGCAGATTCAGCGGAGCGCCTACGCCGTGGCCTTTGACGAGCGCTTCTCCATCCCGCTGGACCCGGTGGCGCTGGAGGAGAACAGCCTGCGCTTCTCCGTCTTCGGCATCGACGAGGACGAGAGGAACATCAGCACCGGCATGGCCGAGCTCAAGCTCTCCGACCTGGACCTGGGCACGCGTCCCTTCAATGCCTGGCTCTACCTGCAGGACACGAACAAGGTGAGCGGGGGCGTGTGGTCCATCTCCCACCTGGGTTTTTTTGGGGGGTTTCTGCTCCCTGCTGGGCTGGGCTTGGTGGGTGATGGCACGTCGTGTCCCGCAGGCAGTGGACACGGTGGGGGAGATCCTGCTCTCCCTGAGCTACCTGCCCACGGCCGAGCGCCTGACGGTGGTGGTGGTCAAAGCCAAGAACCTTGTGTGGACCAACGGCAAAGTGACCGCAGGTGAGCAGGGGGTGCCTGGTGGGCACAGGGGTCCCTCGGTCTTCTGCCAGCTGGAGGTGGGCTCTCCTTCTCTATCCTACTGTGCTACATGGATATTTATTGGAGAGGCTCCACTGAGGACAGACCCTACCAGGAGGGTCCCCCAGAGGGTGGTTTCCCCCATTTTCTCCATATCACAGGGGAAACACATGACTGACCCCGGGGTTTTTCTCTCCCCCCACCCTGAGCAGATCCCTTCGTCAAGGTGTACCTGCTGCAGGACGGGAGGAAGATCAGCAAGAAGAAGACAGCGGTGAAGAGGGATGACACGAACCCCGTGTTCAACGAGGCCATGATCTTCTCTGTGCCGGCCATCGTGCTCCAGGTCCGTCCTGGCCTGGGGTGCATGTCCCATCACTCCTCGAGGTCCCCAAATCCCTGCACTAGTGGGGAGTTCCCAGGGTGTGAAGGGTTCTGGGGGGACTGTGGGAGCTGTGGGGTGGGGGCCATATATGTGCATATGCAGTGTTGGGGGGGATGTATGCATGGGATGGGGGTGTAGGGGTGTGTGTATGTCTGGGGGTGTGTATGCATGGGCTACGGGGGGGGTGTGTGTGTGGACATCTGGGGGGGGTATGTTCTCGTGGATGTGTATTTATGGGGTGGGGGTGTGTGTGTGGGGGTGTATGGGGTAGTGCTGGGGGTATGTTTATGTGCGCACGTGTGGCCGGGGAGGGCGTGGGGATTACGCGCATGTGGGGGTGGTGTCAGCGCTAGCAGTGCAGCGGCCGCTCTTCGCTGGATCGGCGTGATGGCCTCGTGCTCCCCCGCAGGACCTGTCCCTGCGGGTGACGGTGGCCGAGTGCGGTGAGGATGGCCGCGCCGACAACACGGGCCACGTCCTCATCGGCCCGGCGGCCAGCGGGATGGGCATCACGCACTGGAACCAGATGCTGGCCACGCTGAGGAAGCCCGTCTCCATGTGGCACCCGCTCCGGCGAAACTAGGCTGCTGGTGGGGGGAGCCCGTCGCGCCCCCGGGGTCCCGCACCCCGACACCGGCTCTGCCCTGGGGACAGCGGGCGGAGGGGGAGGCGCTGCCCGGCCGGCGGCTCGGCCAAGAGCCTCCGCAACACGGCGTTTGCAGCCGGGCAGGGGTTGAGCAAGACTTTGCAGCGCTGAAAAGGCAGAGATGCTGGCGCGTCTTGCTGCCAAAGTATTTGGAGGATAGAGCAACTCCTTGGCTGCGTCTCTCCCCATCTGGGTCTCCCTCGCATGCGCTGGGGGCTGCGAATGGACCCGCTGAGAAAGGAGCCTTCCCTTCAAATGGACCTTGAAAATCAGCCCCGACCTCCCCGGGCCGCCAGGCAGGGCCCTGAGCATCCCGCGTGCTCCCCAGCGGCCCCCCAGTCGGTGTTGCCCTGGGATGTGGACCCCAAGGGCTCCCGGCGAGGGGGTGGATTTCTTTGGAAGGGGGTTTTTGGTTGAACGGGGTGGGGGGGAAACGGAGAGGGGGTTGATAAAGTGCCGGCACGGCGTGGTTTCTCTCGGCATGTGTGGTTTTTCTGTTGGGTTTCAGAGGGATTTTGGTGTGCTGCACCGGCGCTGAAACTTTTCCAGCGAGGATGGAAAAAGGGTGAAGTAACGGCAGAAAAAGCAATTGCGATGATCTATGGTTTCTCCTTCCATCTTTTGTTAAGCAGAGCAGATCTCTGCCCGCCCCCGCTGGCTGCAGAGGGGTGTCTGCACTTGACGGGTGGTTTTTCAAGCTCTCAGGTTTGAGGTCATATCCAGGCTGAGTCATCCCCTAAAGGCCCAGCATGGTTGGGGTCAGCTTTTTCCCACCCCGGCCCCTTTTCCCAGCTAAACTAACCCTCAAAGCTGCTGTAACAGCACTGCAAAATCCTGCTCTTTTAACACAAATCTCGCAATGGGGCATTATTTTTTTTACAGCCCCTGGTCCTGGAGTCACGCTCTGCCTTGCTCATCCCAAAGCTTGCTTGTTTTAACCGAAATCGGGGTGCAGAGCCGGAACCTCGGCCCTGTGACCGAAGGCAATCACGAGACACCTTAATTTCATAATTTTTAAGCCCAACTCCTGTTCTGGGGGGAAGGGAGGGGAAAAATCTGTTTGGATCCTGTCTGCTCATGAGCTCCTGGCCCAAGCAAGGACAAGCCCCTGGGTAAGGTTTGGGGGTTTTCTGGGGGAGCCGATGCCCACCCCATTTTCTGGAGGGTGACAGACGGAGGGCCCTGGTGGAGCTCCCTCGCGGCACGGGCTGGTGGGCAGAGGACGCCCTGGGGACACACGCCTGGCTTGCACCGGAGCCTCGGCTTTTCTCTGCCTGCAGAACGCTGGCGGGAAGCCAGGCGGGGAAACCTGGGGGCGTCTGGGGCTGTTTGCCAGAAAGCTGGTGCCGCGGGCTGAGCACGGTCAGGGATGGAGTTGCTTGAATGATTTGAGCAGGACAGAAACCTGTGAATGAGCCCTTTATCCCTGGTTAAGGGGAACGCCGTGGTGGTACCCTGAGCTGGCAGCAATTTTCCTTTCTGCTCATCTGTCTCTGCCTGACCTTCGCTTTGGGATGAGGCTGCGACTTCTCTGCTGCCCCTCGCAGGCGCTGCTCTGGCTCCGTCCCCCGTGCGTGCCCAGCAGCGCTTGCCGACGCACAGATTTTCTTCTCCCGTGCTCCGTCTCTTCCTCCTCCCCACCTTTCCCCCCAGGAGCCCCGAAGTCCCATCTGCTGCCGCGGGAGGAGGTGCCACCACCCTGCGGGCTGACGCACGGCTGGCCCCGGGGACCAGGGCACGAGCCAAGGCAATGCTCGGCGCCGAGGTACGGCCGGGCAGGCTGGGTTTGCCCGGGAGTGGGGCTGCAAACGGAGGGGTTTTTTTTGAAAAATTGAGCAAGGTTTGGGGTTTTGGTTGGTTTTTTTTTTTTTGGAAGTGTTCACAGCCAGTACTAACAGGCACTGAGGTTTTGGGGAAAATTTGCTTATTAGCTACCTCATCCAGTATCTGGGAAGAGAGACAGACACAGAAATGCTTGGCTATCATGCAGCCCCTGCAAACTGCTCAGCCTTTGGTTAGGATGCGATGAGTGCCTTCCACTGGTGCCGAAATCGCCAGTGGGCAAGATCTGTGGTGTTTGGCCCCAAAATGATGGGCTGTGGGTCGTTTGGGGCGTTTTATTCTGCCTCTTTCCAGTCATTCCTCTGTTGGAGGCATCCCAGTACCTTTTGCTTCATGCTGGGGACAAAAAGTGGCTTCTTGAGCTATTCCTCAGGGGTGGCGGGCCCTGTGCGATGCCGCGGTACCTGCTCGGAGCCATGAAGGAGGAGGGGACAGGGCAGGAGGCTGCGGGTGGGTGGAGAGGTGGAGGGTGAGGATCAGCAGGCAGAAAACAACATGGAGATGGCTTAGTTGCGGTGGGTACAGGAGGCTGAACTCAAGGCTCCCTCCTGCCTGGGGGGCTGCACAAAGCTCACGTGGCCGTACCCAGCCTTTGCTGCTGTGGACTTTCCCAGAGGACATCGGCCTCCGGGGAGCTTTGCAGCAAGGGCAGGACAAGCAAAAGAAATGCATCTCCCTGGCTGGTCTGGGGAGCGTTGGGGAAGGGAACGGCACATGGCAAAGAGGGAGAGGCCTCACCAGCGCTACCGGGAGGGCAGGCAGCGGGCTGGGTGTTCTGGCGTGGCTTGCCGTGGTGCTGGCAAGGCAAGGACTCGAGGCCCCGCCGTCCCCACGGAGCCCTGGGGCAGGGCTGAGCCCTGCATGGGCCCCATCCGGCACTAGGGCAGAGCCTGGTGGGGCTGAGCCCGCAGCCGGCAGCCCCTGCGCGTGGTGGGGAGGGGATGCAGCCCACCTCTGCCTGCTCCCAAAGGGCAGCCTGAGACTTTGGGTCTTGCTGGCTGCTGTGTGGACACACCAGTCCACTCTAACTGGGAGCCGTGCTGGGAGGACTGCTGGACTGGGAAAACAGAGCTGGAGGCATCCATTTTCTTAGCCGGTCTCCCTGGAGGAGTGGGTCACCCAGGGTTTTCAGTTCCTCCTGTGGTTCTGCTCACAGACACATTTTTACTGTAGCAGGGAGAAATGTCACGGCAACAGCTGATTGCTTTAGGTGTTTTAATATCCGTCTGCGTACATCCATTACTTTGTCAAAAAGGATAACCGGGACAAATAAAGCTACTCTCCCTCCTCTGTCTCAGCTCTCTGTGGCTTAGGGAGGCCCAGCAACTACTTCCCCGGGCAGAGTGGCTCCAAGCTGTCTACCGCCCAAAATCAGAGCTCCCCTTTTCCTTTTGGGCTCAGCACGGCCCTGGAGCTTTAATAGCATCTTTGGTTTTTGCAGTCTGACCTGTGACTTCAAGGTTAAAAAAGGAAGTACTCAGATCTGTCATTTCTCCTTGTCTTTCTTTTTGCTCTTTCTCTGGCTGGTCAGTTCGCTGAGCTTCTTGTCAAGGCGCCGCTGGAGATGGGCTCTCTTGGCTGGGTCCAGGGACTTGTCTTTGGAGCCGCTCCCGGGGTAGAGAACCCCTTCTCTGCTGATCCTCTGCCGCGCGTGGGCCTTGGCCTTCTCCCCACAGCCGTGAACCTGGTGGCAAGAGAACAGATGCTGGTGGCAGCCGGGAAGCAGGGCAGGGATCACGTACCTGGGAATCAGGAGATTTTATTTACGGAGCCTGGAATTCTTCTTCCACCTGCTTTGCACCCCCCTAAAATCATCTCCCATTTATTTAGAGCTCCTCTAACAGGAAACAAAATATGAAGGTAATTTTTCTCCTTATGGAATCTACACAGCAGGGGAATCATCCTTTTGGACGGTTTAAGTGTTTCCATCCAGAACCTGGAACATCTGGGGGAAACTGTCAGGCGTTGTGTGAACAGCTGGACATTTTATGGTTCGCACATGAGAGCTAGAAATAAAACTGAGCTCCCGCTTACATTCTCTGTTAGCACAGTCCGACTTGGGGGAAAAAAGAGTGAAACAGGAAAGGTGGCATGGGAAATAAGAAGAGGCTTTTCTAGCCATGTATCTGCTGCTTTAGTGTAATTGGATCCGTCTTCTGTATTGGAATAAAAAAAGCTTCATAACGCTAATTCTGTGCAGGCAAACCCTTTCCAAACCCCATCTGCACTGAAACCCAGGCCGTGTTTAAGGTGCATTAAGCCAAGTTCAACACTATCCTGAATCATCGCCACCAGGTCTAAATTAGAGGCCCTAAAAGTTTATCCCTTCTGCTTGGTCCATCCCAAAGTCGTTTGATATTTTCATGAACGTAAGCTGATCTGAGGATCCCAGCCCGTTCTTCCAGTGCCGTGACAAGCCTTCCTCTCCCCATCCCTGCCGGAGCAGGCTGTCAGCGGCCGGTAGCAGCCGTGCACAGCACCTGGCCCGCAGCGCCTAGCCAGGGCTGGGATTTCCGAGCCTGCTGCCTGATCTGAGCCAGCTGTAGCTAACAGGCCCTCCGGACCAGCCTAAAACGGGCAGTAACTCCTGCGGCGGTAGGTGCTGGCTGACCATCGCTCAATGGGCTCTGCTGGGCTGCACAAGATGGGGGGGGCGTTCAGCAGCTGGGGGCTGCCAAAGGAGAGGCACGAGCTCTTTCTGAACAGGGACCATCCGTATAAAGAGGCTCCAGCCCCTCTGAGATGGCTCCAGGTATGTGCTAGCCCCTCTTAGGGCCAGGCATGGCTAGGAGGTCCCAGGCTATGTCACATCGAGGCCTGATAACATCTGGAAAAAGGGCTGAAGTTCAAAAAGCAAGAAAAACTCGCTGGTATGGATTTTATCCTTCCAATTGTTTCTCATTGGGGTTCTCGTTACAGTTCAGCAGGGAGAGGCGATTCTGCAGGAAGTAAATTTATATCCCAACTGGATTGTGAATGATGATAAATACAACTATTCTTTGCCATGGAAACAGATAGTACTTGACAAGGGGAAAATCTATGCTGAGGATTTATAGGTCAGCTTGCTAAATGTTGCTAAGCTCTGGGAGGCTCCACGTGGCAGAGAGCTATGCCTGGGTGATGCAGGATGAGGGATGAAGGGCACAGAAGGCTGCAGCTAAATGGAAAATCACCACCTCTCAGCCTGCGTACTCACCACAACCACCACCCAGCCACGTCAGCTCCGCCTGCAGGACTCAAACCCTGAGGCCAGCTTACCACAGAGCATCACATTTCCAACCCTGGAGACCAAAACTTACCTGCTTGCCTCTGCACCTGCACAGAAAGACGAAGCCTGACACCAGTTTAACCTTAGTTTCCTTCCTTCCCAGATCTGGGGAGGGAAGGGGTCTCAAGCAGCTACAGAAGAACAGCAAGGAAGAAGCTGTTGGTTCGGTGGCCATCGCAATACTACTCCCACAGAGGTGCAGGACATTACAGAGCTGCTGAGGTGCCTGCTTGAGAGTCCTCCTCCACAAAAAAACAGAGCAGAGGAGGCTGAGGGACTGCTGCCACTCAGACATCGATGGGAGCTAAAGCTGAGGCTGCACAGTGTCAAGCGACTCGGCTCCAAGCCAGCAAGGCACTTAAGGAGATGCCTCATTGCTAACCAGGCACGCAGCACTGCTCTGTGAGGGCTCAAGCCTTGACTTCTCCCTAGATTGCAGAGGGAATCTGCAAAAAGCTGGGAATCGAGTGTCCAGACTCCCCCAAGTCACTGCCTTAAGCCCGAATGTCTTCATTTCTCCTCTCTGCCTTGCTTTATCTGCATGACCGGGAGTTTAAATGCCAGAGAATGGTGAAGAGAGGCACAAAGCAAGAGGGAGGGGAGAAAAAGCGCTCAGGAGGAGGCGTGTGGTCTCATGTTAATGCCTGGCAGCCCTTTCTACCTGCAGCTCTAGAAAAGCTCTGACAGGGAGGGTTCTGGTTCACACTCCTCGCACGGAAATCCTGCCTGGGAAGCTCGATGGGGAAAATTCCCACGTTAAACCCGAGCTGCCTGGCACACCCTGCGCCTCTCCAGCCCCTCAGTGCCCAAAGCCCTGGGCAGGCGGCCCGGCCCCACGCGTACCTCCGGGATATGATGGCTGAGGCAGTAGCGCCTGGTGCAGTGGAGGCAAAGCTGTCCCAGGGTTGTAACGCTGGCTTTGCAGTGGGGGAAGCTGCAGGTGTTGTCAGCTTTAATGGCAGCAGAAATCAGAGCGTCAATATCTTCTTCTACCGTGCTGTCTGCTCCGCTTTGAACTGCTGGCTTTCCTGGGGAGAAGACAGGGGAAGAGACCTGGCCGTTTAGAAGTTGAGGACAAACCCGAGCAACCCGCAACCTGGGCTACTGAGAAGCAGCACGGGTCCGGGGAGTTGCTGTTTGCGGCAACTGGGATTTCAGCCCCCGTGAGACCTGTCACGCCAGTACACACTGGCCTGTGTTCAAAGGCACTAGTAGGAGCTCAAGACTCCCACCCGTGGCGTGTCTGGGTGCCTCCCTCTGCTAAAATGGCTGGGGAAGAGGAAGGGACCACGGCTGGCAAGGAGGACAGCAGCTCCCAGCTCTGTTTTCCCCTGCATCCGCGTTTAGGAGACAGCCACGGCCTTCAGTGTGGGCCAGGTACTCCTCTTAGCTCCTTGCCTAACATTTGGGAGCCTCCCATCTAACTCCTGAGCCTCTCTTCCTGGGAAAGAGTCCCCAGCATTTTCCCTTCGACTTAAGACATTTGCCTCCAGGCATGCAAAAGCCCTCTCCCTCAGATGCTGCAGCCAACTGATGCTCCTGCCAGTTCTCATATCTCTGCAGCGACAAGCATCAGAGGGCTTTCCAAGAGCCACATCTCATGCTCCACGCATGCAGACAAATCCCAAGGCCTGGAGGCAAAAACGGGGATTAAGTAGCACAACCCATTCAAGGAAGGCCATTAATTGTGCTGCTTGTGAAGACAGTGACCTACCTTTCGCTTCACTTTTGTCTTTTTTCCTGCTGCTGCCCTGAAGGCCGGCACTGGGCTCCTGAGCCTTCCTCGCTGCCTCCTCCCGTCTGGCTTTTTCCCTCTGAACTCTCTCCAGGTGCAGGGTTTTCAGGTCCACTTTCTCTGAGCTGTTGCTGCTTCTGCCTGGCTCAGCAGGGACAGGAGCCTCCCTGCTGGGATGTTGTGGCTGAGGAAGGGGAAGCTGCTTGCTGGGGGGAGCGGCCGCGGGCGGCGAAGGCTTGGCAGGCTCTTTCTTGCGAACGCTGATGTACCGCTCCCTCCCGTCCCCGGTGCTCACGTGCTGCAGCCCGTGTTCCTCTGCCATTAGGTGAACCAGCATCCGATCGTGAGAATTGAGGGAGGGGGGGAAATCCAACTGCGTCTCGCTGCTCTCCAGGAAGGCCACCAGCATGGCCCTGAATCTGTTGGCACCTTCTTTTGCCCCCGGGCTCTCTCTCACAGGCCTGCTTGTGTTCGGGGAGGAGCGTGCTTCTGGCTTCTGGCAGCCTGGTTTGGTTGCTGCTGCTTTGAGCTTCCTCCCCAGAGGCAGCTGCGGTTTGGGGCCAGATGCTGCGGGGAGCTTTGTGCCCTGCTGCCGCTCACTGCGGCCCTCCTGAGCGTAGTTTTCGGGCACGAGGTTGTCGAGGTACTCGAAGGCTGTTCGTACCTCCCCGTGCTGGCTGAAATAATCCACCAGCCGCTTCAGAAAGGCTTGGTTGCTGACGGTGTGGGTGTCGCAGATGACAGCCACGTGGCGCCGGGCGCGGGTCACCGCTACGTTTATCCGCCGGTCTTCCGCAAGAAAGCCCACCTCGCCTGTGAGAAAGAAACCAAGGGGCTCAGGACTGTCAGTGGGTGCAGTGTTGGCTCCAGGTCTAGATTTGGCCCAAACAATTGAAGCGGTGCTTAGCTGAAGGGTGGGAGTCGGCATTTACTGGACTCTGGTCCCTGACTCATGTTTCACCTTCTTCTCTCTGCCCCTGTTTCACCACCTGCACGCCAGAGTGAGGGCTCCCCACTGAGTGCCTGGGGTCAGGAGGAGGATGGATGGCACAGGGAGAAGTGAATTGTTTTCCTGGGTGGTCCACAACACAAGATCAGGCTGGGACCCGGGAGCAAACGCAATATGGAGCAATGTGGAGGAGGGTCACCTTGCAACAGAAGAGGAACTGCAGGTAAAGAAATGCACCCTGACCTATACAAGTCCCCCCTCCTGCCCCCAAGCTCTCAATGGGTTTAAAGTAACAGCCATTTGGGCAACTCTGCAAGGTTTGCTTCTGCTCTCTGGCCATTTTCTTAAAGAAAAGCAGTAAGAGCTAGCAAATGCCAAGATGACTCAGTGAGGATCAGCTAGCAAGAAGGGTAGCGTGGGCGGCTTTTGAGTTTGCAGCTGCTGGGGATAAAGACCAGGACAGTCGGGAAGAAGTTAGTGTCTCCGCTGGTGCGGTGACCAGCCTGGCTCTGTTTCTGCCTTGCCTCAGCTGAGCAGTCTAGTTTGAGCTGCCATTGAGGAACAGGGTGTGGGCGATCCCCCCTCTGCTCTGCAGCTGAGAGGATGATTTCCAGTTTCTCTGATGTGGTTTTGCCTGACTGCGGGGGCCAGTCCAACTCCTCTGATCTGGCAAGAGGGTCTCCTGCTGGATCGGGAGTGGCTGCAGAGGGACAGGCACCGCTGGTCAAGGTTCCCGGCCTCCTCTGAGTTGAGAAATGCAGCTGCAAAAGGGTATGGATTTGTCCCAAGGGTCTCAGAGGACACTGACAACACCTTGTGCCCCATGCAGACCACAGCCGTGCCCAGACACCACGAGAAGCTGTCTCGTGCCCCCAGGAAAGTGAGCGACTCCTGTACCGCATCTGAGCTTTGGCTGCTAGCTGTGCACGGGAAGGGGCTGGGGGATGCACGCCTTCACGGAGGACACCAGCTCCCGCTGAGCAAAGGCAAGGTGAGTCACTCATGAATAAGGACTATTCTTAGTCCTGTCCCCCACCTCCATCCTCCCCGCAACGCTGCTTTTCTTGCTCTAGGCTTTCTTAAAAAAAAAAAAGCCTCCTTCCACACAGCCTTTCCCTGTTTTTTTCCTTCTAGACATCAGCACTCCTAGCACATACACAGCGTCTCGCCCTCAGCAGCATTAGCAGCAATGGTAGTGCGGTGAGGGATGTGCCTCTCTGCGGGTTAGAAAAGGGCAGTGATCCACGCACGGGGAGAGGTGGTTCACGGAGCGGTCCCACTCGCGCCCTCTGCTCGAGCTGGCTGCCACAAAACCCTTCAGCACGGGCCGATGGCTCCGCCAAAGGAGCTGCATGGCTCCAGGGCAGCAGCTTTTTTCCAGCTATTAACTTTTGCTGCAGCTGCTGATAGGAAAGAACTCGATTTTCCGCTCTAGATTTTGCTCCCAAAAGAAGCATTTTCTGTGCGTGACTTGTGATGCTAGTTCTTGCTCGCATTCTTCAAGGAAGTGACCCACAATAGGCTCCAAACCCAAGAAATATGCCCCCAAATTTCCACCTTTAGCGGGAAGTGCTCAGCACTCCAGTAAACGTGGTGCTAACCTGACATGTGCCATTCTTAGGACCCTGGGCTAAATAATTTCTGAGGCCTCAATAGCCAGGAAACCTTCAAACTAAGCAGTCCTGGCTTCCTTTTCACCTGCTGCCTAGCAAGGGAGCCTTCCTCTGCAACTGTGACAGCAAATATATTTGTTCATTTAAAAAAAAAAGGCTGAAAAGGAAGGTCCTTGCCAGTAAATTCATTCAGAGCAAAGTGCTAGAGACCGTCAGAACTGCTGTTAAACCACAGCACTTGGCTACATGACGAGCCACCTCTGAGCAGTCACACAGCTCCTGTTTCTCTCCCGTTCCCCAGGGAGTAACTCTCCAGCAGTGAACGCTTACCTTTCCTGTTGGATCTCACGAACGACAGGATCACTGCCTCTTTCTCTCTTCCTTGGAAACCATCAACTGACTTAATTTCTAGCTCTGGGTACCTGTGGCAAAGGTGCTCTCTTAGCATGTCCACCTGAAAAACATGCAATAGACACCTTTTAAAGGCAAGCACAAAGTGAAAAGGATTAAAATGGCAATATTTTGGTAAAGTCCCATCCTCTCAAACCTGCAAGGCTGAGCACTCACATGTCCTGAAGGTCAAGCACTGACTCCTGAGGCTGGGAGTGGAAAATACCAGACTAACAGCATTTCCCTCCATGGCCTCAAGCTGCTTAAACGTGGCAAGGTTGGCCACAAACGCTGATTATACAGTTTGGCTCTGCTGACTTCCACCTTCATCTCTCTGGGGACGTTCTGGTATCGCTCTTGGAGATGGCAAGGTTTGAATCCACCCCCGTGCATCTGCTCTGCATGCATGTGGAAAGAGAGAGATGCCAGGAGAAGGTCATCTCACCTGGAGGTTGTAGGGGGCTACAACGGCGATGTCTTGTGCCTTCACACCAGCTTCCACCAAGGCCTGGATGTGCAAACCCACCAGCTGCACCTCCCCTAGAGCAGAAAGCAGAAGTGGCGGTGATGCGAACAGGCTGGCAGGCAGAGCCTGAAGCCGCCAGCCTGGACGTGCTGCAGCTCAGAGAAATTTGCCCACCTCCCCTTAAAGAGCAAGGAAAGGCTAAGGAAAGTCCTGCCTGCAGCCCAGCGTTGCGCGGGGGTAACGATTCCCAGCCTGGCTTGCTTGGTTAGATGGTGATGTGCTACACAGCCCGTTCCCAGGGCCGCACAGCCCTTCTTGCCTGTCCAAGTCACCAGCTCGCTTAAGCTTAAGAAGAACTTTCTGAACAGCACTTGGCTTTCTCTGGCCTTCCCATATTAATCGAAGAGATCAATGATACTCCAGGCAATAGATTATTCTCTGTCTGAAGCAAGACCCTACACCTCACTAAAAATTCAATTCTCTGTGCTGCAGCTGAAAAAACTCCACCTTTCCTTTTCATTCTGCTTTTTCAATTCCCCGCATTTCTAAACCCCCGTGACCAAACACACAAGCTTCACGCTCAATTCTGTGTGCTCAGACCTTCCAGAGACTGCAGGCAGCCTGCCACAAACAAGTGGGTATTCTGGATGGTGGTTGGTTCAGAGAGATCTAATGAGGACAAGTTAAATGCAAATGCGGACTAGTTCACTGGGTTATTGCCTGGACTGACTTTACCCTCTGTTTTGCAGCAAAACACAGGTATAAAAACCCAGAATCTGCAGTATGCTGCTCCAAAAGGCTGCCTCCCAAATTTTGGGAGATGTGCCTTTAATCCCCTGCTCAAAATCCTTGAGTTATCTTAGAGAAGTCTTTTTGGCTCTCCGTTTGGGGACAAGAGCCCGGCTCTGTTCAGCAGGGCCATGGGGACTGGTGCATGGAAAAATGAGAGGCACTTAAACGCTGGCGGGTTTTCAAACAAAAGAAGGCAAAATATATTTAAGCTGGTAAAAACTGTCCTTGTGTTTTACAGACCACTTTCCCTGCTTTGCCAGAGAGGGACTTGAAGCCTCAGAAATCTGTTGCTGGCATGAGATCTGCCCTGATGAGCAGAGAGGAAAACAAACGACCCCCTGGAGCAGGCAGCCATGTTGCCACATAAGCTCTTTGGCCACATGAGTGAATGGCTAGAGAAGCCTGTGGCTCGGCCACTGGGAGAAGGGCCGGCAGCAGCCAGGGGTGGCCGCGGCCGAGGTGGCAGGGCACAGGGAGATGGGTCCCCTCCAGGCACCACAGAGCCAATCTGGGCAGTGAATTTACAGCCACGGGGAAGATGATGTCCTGAAAGAAGAGTCTCACTTTCCCCAAGGCCAAGGCTCACTGTGCCCTCCCAGCAGTCCTTTAGCCGACAGCTTTCTGGGCTAAAAGCTCTCCCTGATGCTTTCTCCATAACAAGGTTGGCATATGTGGCTTGTCGGATGAAGCACCACATTTTGGACAGCCCATATGCAACACATCCTGGCAAAGGCCTTCTGTGAGCCTCTTAAGAGCCAGCTAGCTAGCTGTGGAGATGCCAGACTAAATCTAGAGAAGCACGAGTAGCATCCTTGAGCAGCAAATCACAACCACCCACTCTGCTGAGGAAGCGTGGACACAAAGGAGGTAGCATCACCATTTTCAACGTTCTCCCACTTCATTAGAATGGCTACGGCGCCTGACTTCACACTCAATCTCTATAATGAAACCTATATTTTAAGTCAAAACACTGCAGGAAACTCAACGTCTTAAGAAAATGAATGGAGAAGAGCCAGACAGGACTTCACGAAAGGAGCAGGACTGGGAGGCAGTTCTGAGCCATGTCTACAGCCTCTCTGAAATAGGCTTGTGCTTTGCCTGATATTATTTGTTGTGCCAACTTGTGCAAAGCACCTGCCACAGGGATCCTCCACCCTGTCCCAGTCCACAGCATGGAGAAATGTCTCTGGAAGGGAACAAGGCAGCCAGTGTGGCCACCCACAAGCTGCACGCTGTCATCGCAGCCCTGTGACCACTCCGCTCTGGCTCCGAGTTCTTTGAGCTTGAAGGTTTATAGAGGAAATGCTGACTCAAGTAAGCATGGCTCCCTGGGGACCCCACCTTCCCCCTGCTCCCCGCTCTGGAGGGGGACATCTCTGGGACGTGGCTCAGCTGGTAGCGCAGCCGAGCCTGTGGGAGGCTGAGGACCTCAATCAATTTCGGCCAACAAAATTTTCCGAACAACGGTACCTGGATTCCCCTTAGACTGCTCATCTTCCACTTCCAGCTCAAACAGGCCACAGCCAGCAGTGTCTATAAGCAGTAAGGGAATCGCGGTCTCTTCTGTACAGGTGACGCCCGGCAGGTCCCTGCACAAGGTATTTGGGAAAGGGCCAGTTAGCAGCGCTGAAATTATGCCAAAGGGATGATCAGTTGTGTGGTTGCTTACTCCTCCCAACAACACTGCAAAGACAGAGGGAAAACAGAGCTGGACATGGCTTCTGAGGGATAAGGCTACAGAGCAACAACAGTGTCCTGTGGGGTGAAAACGCAGGAAGACTCGCTCTGGAGGTGGTGAAGAATGGCAGAAACCGAGAACTGAGGTTCCCCCCTTTCTGCTCCACCAAGCTTCGGATCCCTTTGCATCTGCGGTGATGCTACCAGAGCATGCCATGTACAATAACTAAGCAGGGCCCTTTAGCTCTGATCAGGTCCCCCAGCTTTCAGCTCCAGGCTTACTGGGTTCAGTGCCAGGACGACAGCGCAGCCAGCAGCACAGCAAGTCCTGAGAGGTCCAGGGGAGTTTGGCCAACACCAGAAAGCCACAGCTGAGAAGCCATTATTGCTCTGCACCATGGGATTGCCATTTAAATGCTCTTCCAAAATGCAAATGAAGAGCTGAGGGCCCTCGAGAGTCTCACAGGGGCCAGCCAGCATTGTGGAGAGCTTCCTCACCAGCTGTGCTGCACAGCCCGGCTATTGCAAGGCAAGGGTACAGCGTGTGGGTGTTAGTCTCTCAATTACACGGTCTCAAGCAGGAAAGATATGCAGACCTAGGGAGATGTGGCAGCTGCTTTCTGTTTTTTACAGTGTTGAGAGGAAGACGGAGTGCCTGAACTGTTAGAGATTTCACAGCAGTGCTGTCGGGCAAGAGAAGAAAGCACAGCACAAGGAACCACAGAGGAATTGGGTTTTCACATCATTCCTACATCTAAAGCTGCTGCATTCAAAAAAAGTATTAATAAACCATATTTTAATACCCAAGGAAGTTGGTAGCTGAATTCACAGCCTAGGAAGAGGACAGGCAATGGAGGGCAGGAATGGAAAGCCTGGAGATGACAGGAAAGCTCTGAAACAACGACGTGTTACTGCACATCATGGAGAGCTGTGACTCCGGAGAGCCTGCAAATAAACAAGCCAGAAGGCAAGGCTTCAAAAAAGAGGATTACCTCTGAATGACAGGCAGGGAAGTGAGGGCAAAGGCAGTTTCCAGTTCAAGACAAGCCCCCAGCTGCAGCCTCTCCTTCCCAGGACTCCCGGCCCTGCATGTCTGGTCTCTGCATTTGTGTGCCACCAACAGCCCTTGCTTCCCGCGGACTCTGGACATTACTCACTCCATTGACAACAAAAACCTCCTGTTGACTGAAGCTCAGCTATTGCTGCTGTAATGCCTGGCTGGGAAGGTACAGGCATCAGTGCAGCTATGACAGGAAGCCAAAGACCCTGCAAAAGAGCCCAGGATGCACCTTCCCCAGTCCTAGGGCAAACAGAGCCCAAAGGAAGAGGCCTTCCCTGGCTTTGGGGACCGGCTGCCTCAGCCCAGCGACTGGATTCAGAGGCACAAGGTACCTTCCCCATCTCCCAGGACCCCAGGGACCGGGAACCAACTTTACTTTCCACGATCTCCTCTGGAGCAAGGCCGTCTCCAGCTCCCCCTTAGAGTGCTTCTTCCCCTCTGGAGGCTACGACGGGTTTATCTCCCTCTCTTCGTAACATCAAACCTAACAGGCTTCCCATCGCCTTTACACCCGCCCCGCTTGCTGGCCTACCACTGTCCAAGTCTGTGCAGGCGAGACTTTTAGCAAAAGCCAAGTTCTCCGTGCAGATAATCCTGATTCTTTGCCTACTTGCAGGGGCCACGGGAAGCCCTCGCAGCATCTCTCAGTGCCAGGAAAAATCTCATCCCTGGGAATGTCGCTTCAGAGGAGTGATACATAAATATTTTAGGTGAGAGAAGAATCCATGCTCTTCTAAGGCAGTGAGGTTGCAGCAGAACCAGCTGTTGCCTTGGAGAAAAGGTGTCCAGTGCTTTGCTACCGCTTCAGCACGAAGGGAAAGGCACTTCTCCCACCTGCTGCAAGCTAGCCCAAGCTGCGGAGATGGATTTTTGTTCCCGGAGAGATTCTCGGTCTGTGATGACAAACCAGTTTGTCCCTGCAGCCAGACACCGGATCCAGGCTCCACGCCCTGCCCTAGGGCATCCAGGCACCCTGTGCTTCGTCTGGGAGGAGGCGATCCCACCTGGGTGAGCTGCGCATCGCGACCAAGGGGCATTCTGGCTTCTGAGCATCTTCCAGGTCTCACACTACTGGGGCGGGGGCGATCCCCCATATGCCCATCAGCGAGGGGGTGTTAGCCCAAAAAAAGAGTGCTAAGGAAAGGGACACCTGACACTGTACTTAGATAAAAACTGACAACAGAAACAGCTGGTGATTTTCAGGCCATATTCGCACAGACTGAGTCACAAATTCTGAATGTGAAAAATACTGCTTGCAGCCTCTCTGACTTAATTCTGGAGATGTGTGGGGGTTTCTGATGTGCTTCAACACCCATTGCAGAAGGAAGGGAGATTTGGGAAGAAGGTTTTGCTCCCTTGGAAATACTCTGCCCTGGAAAGTTTCCTTTTTGTGAGAGGAGATAGTGCTGCAGAAATCCGTAACAGATCACAGACCACGCATTTCCAAGTGCCTCCCATGGCAGAGCAAGAGCTGGTAAAGAAGTACGAGGGTGTGTGGAGCAGAACTGCACTTCTTCCAACGATCAGTCTTTGTGCTTCAGGTAAAGGAGGTGAGACTTGCGTCAGCAATACTCTTCAGGGAAAGGTCGTGGTGGGAGCGCAGCCTTACTGTCAGACATTGAAGAGTCGTTCTGAATGAAAGCTGCAGGTATCAGGCTTTACAAGTTCAGCTGGACCAAAAAATCCCTCCCAATTTGTAGCACAAGATGTCTGCACCTGGACCTTCTTCCAGCTGTAGGACTCAAGACTGGGACACACTGCTTCAAGCTTCACCTCTCAAAAGAGCACCAAGGTCATTGTAAAGTCAAGGCCAGAATACAATCATACGGGCCAGCTTTGCCACTTCCAGAGGCGTGGTGGGGGCTACGGTCTGCATCACTCCACTCAGAGCTTTCTTCAAAAGGAGACCTTAAAATGCTTTCAGCAGAGATGGAGATTCCCCTCCTTGCACTGAGCTTTGGGACCCTTCAGGTTTGTCACCCACCAGCCCTTAGGAAGGAGGTAACAAAAAGCTACAGACCCAAAGTTTGTCAAATGCCATTGCTGCAACTGCAGCTGGAGCCCAGGCTTTGGCTGCTTTGCAGTATGAGCAGGCAACTCCTGTGGGCACTCGCCAGCCTGCCACTTCCCTAGGATGCTCCCCTTAGAATGGAGCTTTTCCTAGAACTGTCAGAGAATTAAACATTTATTTCTTGCTCAGGTAAGGGATTAAGCAAGTCATTGGCCTAAGCCAACAGAAGAGGTGAGATGCTCACAAATACCATGAAGGAATTTGTACCCACACCCAAAACAGAAGATCATGGTCCAATATCAAGCCCCTGCATTTCCTGGTCTTTTACAGAAGCACAGAAACTTTACGTCGTCCAGTGCCTGAACCGAGGATTGCTGTATTCATGCGATATGTCAGCAGGGCTGTGGACTGGCAGGTCTGATGATGAGTTTAGAGACCAGCGCCTGCAGGAAAAGGCCCTGAGCAGGGGACTAAGGACTTTCCCATCCCACTGCGGATGGGAAAGAAAGACGTTCACTCCTTCATCAGCTATAAAAATAAACCAGCTCATCAGACTAACAAACTCGCCTAACTTCAACTTTTGAGTTGGTTTTCTGTCTTAACGGTTTCAAACGATTTTGCCCTGGGGTACTTCACTAGTGCTATTTTTAATCTGCAGAGTTAAATGGAAAAAAACCATGGCAAGGAACAAGAACACTTGAGAGGAGGGTTTTGTATGGCACTGATCCCGGAATTAGATCTGTATGGCTAAAACACTGCTGAAGGACTCCCGTCCATCTCAGCTGAGCTCCTCTTGGCAATGATGAACCAGCCTTGCCTACTCTTACCTACAGACCCCACCACACTCGCCCATAAAATCCCATACGTATACACAAACGTGTGCGTAAACCAAGACAGAAGTCAGTGTAGCTTCACTGATGCAAGTTGAGCTGAAGCCCCGATCGCCTTGAAGCCTTAGCTCAGAGCATGCTGACGCCAGCAGGAAGCCCTGTGGGGGCTGCAGCCGGTGTAGATGAGGGGGCCGGGGGTGTCTCGAACACCAAGCTTGCTCTTCCCGTCCAGGCAGTGTTGTTCACACTGTTCACAAGTAAGATTATTTTGAAACAAGCATGACAACATGGCCTCTCCAGCCACCTCTGTCCGAAACGGGATCTACTATGAAATTGAGAGATTCTAAAGGAATACCAATTTTTCTGACTCCTAAATATTTGCATTTAAAAAAAAAAGTATTGCTAAAACTCCAAGAGCACCACGCGGACACGCCCGGTGACATTCCAGGCTTCTCCAAGCCCAACAGAGAGAATCAATGTTTCCCCATCCACCTCCCAGAACTGCACTGACTGCAGTTTTAAAAAGCAGCAATTATTGACAGCCACTGCGTGTTGGCAACAACTGTCCGCCCCAGGGTGCAATGCAAATAAAATGCTAGTCACTTCCTTTAAATTACCAAAGAAAAGGGAAACCACTGTAGACAAGGAAGGGATCCGATGCCCTCAGACCTGCCTCAGGTGCTGCCCTGGCAGTGAAACTATCCGAGCTGGAAAGGGAATCTTGCTTTCTGCTCTTGCTGATGTCGATGCTGGGACCAAAGACGGGACACAGGCTGGCCCTCATAATGGCGTGGACATGTGGAAACACAAGACAAGGCTGGTGTTTGCTCCCACCCTCAGTGAGACCTTGAGATAGAGAAACACTGCTTGGGGTATGCCCACTGCACGTCGGGCCTTCACATATTCGCAGCAGGTGCAAGGGGATTTTATCTTGCTGCTCGTCACACCACAGGAGGAAACAGAAGATAACTCTACATTACTTCTTGTTACATGGGACAAGGGACAACCCCCCCCAATTAATGTGTCCTCAGTTAAATAAGGGATGAAACAAATGCTATTGCAGGCCCAGGAGGACTGGAAAACTCCATCACAGGGAAGGGACAAACCCTGCAGGTGATGGGATGAATAAGACATCTCTGCTCATGTACCAGTGCAGAGCGAGGCACTTACTTGAGCAAATGCTGGGCTACTGATGGGTGAGCAGTGAGCCGGCCACTGTACATCTCCGAGGAAGCCCACTGCATGACGGCCTGGTGCATTCGGTACTGCACCGTCAGCATCTTCACAATCTTCTCCCCGTACCTCTCGACGAGGCGCTCCATCAAGCTGAGCGAAAGGCCCTTGGCAGCAGCCCTGCATGGGAAAAGCAAGTCAGAAGCGGAGTCTAGATGTCTGATCCAAAGTGATGATCTAAGGTGCAGATGTCACCCTCTTTGGGCTAAAGCATCAGTCAGCATCTCACTACAGACGCGGCCCCGGCAGTGCTGCAGCTGGACCTGAACGCAGTGTTGACCAGTGCTATCGGGGTTAAGCTGCAATGCCATCGGAGCAGCTGCACCACCTGCACTGGACCCTGCTGAGCACCCTGCTGTGGCTGGGATGGCGTTATCTCCCAGGCCTTCCTACTCCGTTGCGCTTGGGTACCAACAGGCGGTGGAAAGGGAGCAGAAGGCTGCAGGGTCCCACGCGTTATCTTCCGGTGTAGGCTCCCCAACAGGGTGAAGACCCTCAAGGATAGACTTCTGCCTTGTGCAGAGATCAGATCAGCCTGAACGCATCAGGGCGGAGAGGTGCCTGCTTCCCTTTCCCGCAGGGAAATACTCGGGAGTGTTGCCACCGTAACGCAAGAGATACAACCGGTATCGGCTATCCCAGCCTGCGGCGGTCAGTTCTCACACCCCGATGTGCTCAGCGTGGTGGGAACAGGACGAGCGAGGATGCCCAGGTTCTCTGCTTGGGGAACCAGCTCCAGAACAAAGAAACCTCTGAACCTGTGAGCTCATCCTGTCAACATCCTTAGTCACGCTGCTCGTAACGAGCTCGAGACACTGCATCTGTCAGTGTAACACTACACCCGCGTTACTGCGAGCTCAGCAACGGCACCAGAACCACCCAGTGCATTAGCATCAGAGCTCGACCCCAGATCTTGAAATGCTTGGTGTCAGCGCAGTCAGACCCCGCTAATGTTTTACTGAGACGCTTGTGGCTCAAGCGTTCTCAGTACACTCACCCAGACTGACGCACTAATGCATTTCAGTGCTCGTTGCTTTATTACCCATTAAGAAAACCAACACTCCATCACTTCTGGCAAAGGTCCCGTGCTTACCTCTGTGGCACAAATTAATAAAGCTCCTAATGAAATAAGCCTTTCAGGAGCCTAATTGCTTTCTCTTCACCACACAGAAAGGGTTTGTTAGAAGCATCGCCCAACGGTACTGTCTGAGGAAGAAGGACAAGAATCGCTGCGCTTTGGCTTTGCTTTTTGAGCATTTCAGAGCATAAAGAGTTTTTTTATACTGTGCATCCACTGCCTTGTACAAGACTGTGGTTCATGGTGAGGGGCTCTGGTTGCTACCAGAACACAATGAACACGCACAAAGATGATGAAATGATGATAGAGAACAGCTCAGGAAAATTATTTCTGTCAAGGCTAAGGGGCACAGCACGTACCCGATTGCTGCCGCGGGAAGCCTCACATTACTACATGGCAACACAGCGAGCATTGTGTCTGCTGTACTGGCCGGCCCTGTCATGTTAACAACAGGGCACTTGGTAAATATAACATGAGACTGCAAAGTCATTAAACCTGCAGAAGAGAAAATTGAAGGTAGATCTTTCCGAGAAGTTGAGTCTCATTAGCCCTCCTCGCTAAATCACAGAACGCAGCATACACAGGAAAAAGGGGTCATAAACTGCGAACGGACGCACCTGCAGGACTTTGGAGACAGCGCTGCTTTTTCAAAGGCTGTTGTAATGCTAACAAGCCTTGAACACCACGTACAGGCACAGAAGCCAGGAGGAGGGTTGGCAGGTTTGCAATAAGGATGTTGTGCTTTAGGCAACAGAGTTTTCCAGCTGTGCCGGGCATTTTGCTGCTGATCACGAACCACCCCGAGGTTGATGTGAAGCTTTTACAGCTCCCCAGCCCCAGTGCTGCTACTGGCACGTACTTAGAGAGGTCCTTATGCTCCCAGCTGAGAGCGCGGGAGCAATGCAAGGTGTGGGTGAGAGAGCAGTCTGTCAGAGGTGGGCTGGGTTTTGGGGAGGGGAAGGGGATTAGGTGGGGTGAGGGGAAAGAGCAGGACGTGGGGCTGGGGAGCTCATTGCCATTGTCAGGAATTAGCTTTTCTCCTTCCAGGCTCATCACTGAATGAGAAGGCACCGACAGCCCGCTGCTCCCAGCTCAGCTCTGCCCCACGGGGGCACGCTAAAAGGCAGCCTTGATCACCCAGGCAAGGGGGAAAGGAAGCGGTTTTAATAGGGAGAGTTGTCTGCACTCAGGCGAAAGCACCCACATGAAATATCTGTTCCTTGAGGAACAGCCCTTCCTCCTGCGTGACCAGCAAATCTGGAGGTTCAGAGCCCACCTCTTACTTGATCTTTGCCTAGAGCATGACCACTATCACCAGGATAAAAATGCTTCTGGTTCCTTCCACCAGCCATCCCCTCCTGACAGGCTAACTGAAAAGCAGGTCACATATTGAATCACCCATAGGCGAGGTGATTCTTGGGGCCAAGAGGACACCATGAGGCTTTAATCACCCTGACCAGCGTCAGCTGCGACCCACACCCTCTGCCCACCGGCCCCATTTAAGCTCAGCACTGGCCATACAGCCCCTGCCTGAGTTGTGTCCTAGCTCTCTCCTGGATGGAGAGATCTGTGGACCTTGGATCTAGGCTGCAGGTCACTTTGATCCTGTCTTTAGCTGTATCTTCTAGGTAGAACCCAGACCCATGTTGTGGCTTTGCTTCTAGCCCACCTCCTGATGCAAACCCAGGCCTGGTCCACAGCTTGCTGGAGCTGCTGCTGAGCCCTAAGAGCCCCCGCTCGCTGTGCTCAGGCCACGTGGGGCCGTGCCCTGGTGACGATGATGCTGTTCCTGGTCTTCGCTGCTGCCCGACACTGGCTGTGCAAGTCACATCAGGCGACTCAAGCGAGAAGTGAAAGATACCAAAATGAGATGCTCTCAAAGCGTTAAAGGGATGCAGCGAGCTTGGCAGCCTTACCAACCAAAGGTACGTCCCGTTTGCTTCTGGTCTTCACTCCCCTCTCTCAGCTTACAAATTCTTGCAAGTCTAAGAGCAAGCCTAAAAGTGATTTTTTATGCAGGACTGATGGGAAAGCCCTGGTGTTTTTTAGCAACAAATATTCTGAAGCATTTCTGGTAATGAAACACAGTAAAGCTTGGGGAGGCATTAAACCTCACAGCAAGCCTTAGAAATAGTGCTCTTCTATATACTAACAGCACAGTTTCCACCACAGGGATCTACATGAAGTTGTATGTTGAATTAATAATGAGGATGTTAAACCGCTTGCGAATATTTCACCTGTTAATAAATTTCCTATTATTTTACCACTCAGTTAATTCCTGCTATGGCTGATTTCTATGCCAACAAAATCATAAGAGCACTGAGCAAAAGCATTTTTAAGTATCAATTGCTTTAGAGAAATTAAATCGGGACAGGAGGTTGGACAGACAGAATCAAGCACCTGATGCTCTGGAGAATCTACTTTAAAGTACCTAAAGCAAAGCTAGGAAAGCTAAAATTACTGAAACCAGCCCACAGCAGCTGGTGTTTGCTGCTAACCTGGTTTCACCTTGCTTCACACACAGGAGAAGGCTGTACTTGGCTCAAATGCACCTTCCCAGGGAGGGGGTGGGGGTACCAGGGTAGATCCCAGTGAGGGACGATGAGGCCCTGCTGCCCTCCATAGGTAAGGCTTTCCCCTCCAGCTCTTGGAAGAAATGCTGCATGTTAACGGTGATGGCTGTGGCCAGGTGGAGCCCGGTATTTCAAAGGTTTTTGTGCCCACCATCGTGTGAAATATCTTTTATGGGCTGGGTGCGAGGAGTCAGCCTGCCATGTAGATGTCAAGAACGATCAGCACTAGGGGGAACAAGAGGGATGAAGCTGTGCCCTCACTCATGTTCTGTCCGTTCTTATCCTCTGGTTAGCTGGTCTCCTTCCTAAGAGACAGGAGGCATCAGTGTGACTCTGATCTCTGCTGTACACCACCGAACTCAGACAGCGCAGTCTAGAGAAGGATGTCGCTGCGTTTCCCTACCTTGAGAGCTCTGCATTATGCTCTTGGATGTCAGAACAGGCCGAGGCTGTTGTGGACATGCAACGTATTAGCTGTCCTTTGCTTTGTGCCCTGAGCTTTTCTATCCCGGTATAGGTTTAAGAGGTTTCCAAAAGGTAAAGTAGTAGTAAGTGAGGCTGTGCAGAACACCCCCTTTCTCTGGGTATTGTGGGGTGTTTTTTTTAATCCTTGCAAATATGACGGAGGCGGGGAGCTTGCTCCTTCCAGCTTTGGGGGTTACCACAGAACACCAAGGCCTGACGCTTGCTCTTCGGTGACAAAGTGAAAGCGAATCCACTTGGACCTGGCAGGCAAATCAGCAAACTACTGAGCATGGAGGACTAGCACATGGATGGGGTGAAGACGTCCAGCCTGACTGCTAACAAACCAGGCGGCAAAATATCCCCGTACCCGCCTAAGAAACTAGTTGAGAGCAAGAGGTCTGATAAGTATCTGCGGATATCTAAAGAGCGTAAAAACAAATTAATAAATCAAAGCCCTGATGTGGAGACAAATCAATTAGGGTGTCGGGAAAGGACGGAATGAGGACTAAAATGAAAACGAGGAAAACAAATGTTCCTGTCAGACAGCAGAAAGTGTCCTGGCATTGAGATGCCCTCTGGGACTGGGCCAAAACCCAGCAGGAGGCTTGAAGCTGATGTCCATGAGCTTTGGAGCGGGCTGCCAAGAGAGGAACAGCAGGGGACTGGCATTTGCCATCGCTGGGAGGTCGTTCAGAAGAAATGCCTCCAGCACAGGTAAGATGTGGGTGAATGTACTGTAAAAGGTGTGTGTGGGGATGCCTCTGCGTCCTGAGAAAACTCCAGGGATGTCAAAAAGCAAGAGAAGCACCCTTCAGACTCCGCCAGAACTCCCTTAGCCTCAGTGGAAGACAACCCGATGATGATAATTGATAAATGCTGAATCCATGGAGGAAAAAGCAGGTAGCAAGAAGGTAGTTACCCCAGACAGGGCCCAGCTCCCTGAGCTGAGCGCAAGCTGTGCGGAAGCCCAGTCATCTGACCGCACTTGCAGTATGGCTCCTGCAAAGTATTCCTGTTTAACAGAGGCTTCCTGCTTAGGTAGGACTGACTTCACATACCGTAGTAACAGACGATCCTTCTGGCAGCCCAGATTCATCCCGGCTAACTTTAGACCCTTCACTGAGGTCCCGAAAATAGGAGTCCACCCACCTCAGGCCTGCTGTCATCAATGGAGGAGAAAGGGAAGGTAGGCGGAAGGGTTTGAGGCCGCTGCATGAATCATCCCTGGAAATAGCTTATCGTTTTCCGTTAACCAAAGAGGAGATGGCAGGTGATTCGGTGCCTTAATTAGATCTCTGGAAATACCTAACAAGATGGAGGTAGATGCCTTTGTGTTGCATCTTGCAGCCTGCAGGGACTGTGAAAAGCGCAAAGCGGTGCTCTCCAGCATCTGCTTTCTTTGCACCGTGCAGGGGGATGATGCTGTAAAGAGGAAAGCTGTGTTACGTGCCTCGTTCGATACAGCAAATGCTTTTAGTTGGGCAGCAATTAAAAACAGGGCCAGAGTTCAGATCTGTAAGGAAAAGAGCTAATAATTTTTAAAGGTGTTTATCTGAAAAGTAATTGGATTTCTCAAAATAAGTTGCTCTAATTGATCAAAATTTGTTAGCTTTTGCACTTAATTAGGAGGCCAGTGAGCCAAACTGTCAGCTGCTCCAGCTGGACCTCACTGCACGTCTCCATCACAGGCTGGCCGGGCCATTCCACTAGACAGCAAGAGAGCTTGAAAGAGAGACACTCTTTTCTTTCAGCGTTAGGCAGTTTTGCTTCCTACCAGGATAACACGTCGCATCCCAGGTATTTCCCACGGGACAAACACTCTGCGTTGTGCTATTTAAACCCGCTGGAGATTCAAATGCTCTGTCCAAGAGCCCTCTGCTCTACAGAGCCAGCAGAGTTGAGGGACATGTTGGTAGCCTGGAAAGAGGAGAGGGAGACTTTGCTATTCCCATACAGAGGCTAGGACTAGAGGGGAAGACTCCAGATCAGGGCCTGCCTGATGAGCACCCACTCCAGCTTCTGTATGTACAGTTAATACCTACCAGTGTACCCATCTGCGGTTACTACCTGTGGGGCTGCTACTGAGAGCTCCCGCTGAGACGAAAGGTAAAGCCATAAATAGCTCAAAAAGCTTTATTTTCCACTTGGTTTCCTGCATTCTCAGTCTTCCAATAGTCAGCCACCTGAGTAACAGGCAAAGCTTGAAAACACCCAATTTTGAATAATTTTACTTACTAAGATGTCAGCCTTTAGAAGTGAGGGGAAAGTCAGGAAAGATGGACTCGCAGACAAACGCCAGGCTGGGTTTCAAGACATCTTGGTCAGTCCTAGAAGCCACCATGGGTGACCTGTATGACGTGGGATGAAATGGGGAGAGTAATCCTCCTTCCCCCTTCACGCTGTTTATCCAGATCATAACGGGGACTGTCTCTCACTGCATACACCATGCCTAACGCAACAGGATATTACCTGGAGTTTCCAGTGCTGAACCAACACTTCGATAACAAATATAGAAAGCTGGGTTTTCTCTGGTTCCATCCTGTGTGGCTTCTCTTGTAGCTGCTACTCTGGTTGAGTTCATACGATGGCTTTCGCCTGAGTGCAGGAACAAACTCAGGTCTCTGCTTTGTTATCTATTTTCACAGAGCTGAAAATCTGCTAGACTTTCACACTTTGACGGATTTGCTTCACGTTGGCTAATAGGTGTCAAGAGTTGCTCGGGGAACTGAGAGAAGACTGGCTGGCAGAGGCAGCTGCCTTGTAGCAGCTTTGCCTTTTAGGCTAAAACAGAGAGACTTGCCTGGAGAGTGGCAGCATTGGAGAGCACAGCCCATAATTCTTCCAAGTAAGCTGAAGTCAGCTTGGCTTTTTGCACTTTATCTTCCAAAAGGCAAGTGTCTGCGAGGCTGAGCTCTGGTGACTGGTGTCTTGTCACACCAGCACCCAGGTCAGGGAGCTGCTGATGCCTTGAGCAATAATTTTGGTTAGTGTAGCAAGTTTTTTTGGATCATAATTTACTGGGAAGCCAGGCCAAGATATAAATCTGTTAACACTATTGATGCAGGCACGCGTTCTGTCTGCTCTACTTTATTTTATATCTATCGAACTTTAGGAAGGGAACAGTGTGACGCAGTGTTTTAACACCCCTAAGGTTTCTTGTCCAAAAGGGATTACCCCACAAGTGGTGGGAGCTGACCGAACAACTGACTTCCCTGCACGGTTGGTAACCCTGCCAAGGCAGAGGTCCAGAAGATCTGACTTCTAC
Source organism: Phalacrocorax aristotelis (assembly GCF_949628215.1). Classification (NCBI taxonomy): domain Eukaryota; kingdom Metazoa; phylum Chordata; class Aves; order Suliformes; family Phalacrocoracidae; genus Phalacrocorax; species Phalacrocorax aristotelis. The sequence continues at coordinate 70,978,984 of NC_134280.1, read as the reverse complement.
CACACTTCCTCTTAATTTTACAAAGACCAGTTCTTTGTGCAGCTGGGATTTTGAAAACATGGGAAGAAAACATGCAAAATGCAGAAAAAAACCTGTCAAGCTCTCTTTAAAGAAAAACAATGGGAGCAGCAAGGACAAAAAGCTTGGTCCAAGTCACACCCACAGGATCTAAGGAGCAAAACAGTGTTTCTGATGGAGAACGAGGATGATATGATCACCTGTGACCACAGGAGAGATGCAAACTAGTGGTGGCTTTTCATCACAAAGTCAAATGAACTCAAAACTGAGGGAGAGGAAACTCCTCAAGCAGGACCAGGAGGCAATCCAGGAGGCCTGCAGCAGACGGGTCCTACCAGTGAGCAGCTTTTTGCTGTTGATTCCACGACGCAGCGCCAGCAAAGGCTCCAGGCATCAGCCATCATGACAGAGCAGAAGAAAGCAGCTGGGCAGGTGGTATAATGTTTTTGCAGCTCTTCTGAAGAAAATCTGCGTCACTTCAAAGAGGGGCCAAAAGTGACATCAGTTGAGCGTTAGACCTGCTCACCCGTAGTGACAGAGTCCGTATGTCTACTATGTTTTGCCCTTAATCTGACAGTCTTGGATAAAATAAGTCTCTAGGCTCTGTTCCCGGGGTTGGGCAGCCCTGTCTGCCTCGCCAGCACACAGCTGCTGTCTTGGGACCACAGTGACTGTTTGGTGAGCATTTCCACCCACCTAAAGGTTCTGAGCTTGTAGATCAGCATTGCTGTGGCAGGAGTGTGAGACACAAACAAGTGCACTTCCTCAACCAGCAGCATAAGCAGAGGAAGGGCACCCACCTCCCTCTCCTCTGTCTGTTCATAATTTGCAAAAAACTTACTGGCACAAGCAGAGAGAGGGGTGAAAATCACAAACCAGTGCCGCTGCTCAGAATGGCAGCCAATGAATCCTGCTGGCCGAGGACAGCAGGAAGACTGGGGCATCATGCAGCTGTGTTACAGTGTCTGGTGGAGAAGAGGAGCCTTACACATCACTTAAGGAAAAGAACGATAACCCTGGAATTAGAAGGACCCAAGTGCAAATTTCTTCTCGCCAGTAACCAGATACTTACTCCAAAAAGTACCCTGCACATCAGGCAAAGAGCTCTTCTCTACTGGGACAGTTTTGTTATCTGACTCCATTTTAAACCAATTCCCCATTAATGTAAGCAAGCAAGGCTCTAGCCTGCAGCTAGCCCAGCTGCTTCTTCCCACCCCAGGCTAATAATATCTGTCAGTTTAGCACAGATTACAGCCTCTCTCCCGCTCCCCAGCCTCGGCCAGCCACTTGGCTTCTGTGTGGAGGTAAAATTACTTACTCCCAATTTACAGATGGGGAAAACCAAGCCACAGAGACTGCAAATTCTCAGTACCTAAACAGCGAGACAAGAAGGGTAGGGGGTTCTGGACAGGCTTTTTTCAGTTCACCAGCCTAGATACCTCTGCCAGACAGGGGGGAGTGTGCTCATCACCTGCCAAGATGCAAAATGCAAATGCAGAACAAGCATTTGTGCATCTGATGATGTAAAACGAGATGGTACAGTGCCTTAATATTATTTGTGCCACCTCTTCGCCACCTGCTGTGAGCACCTGTCTCCCCTGGATTTTTTATTTCCCTTGTTCAAAATTCAAGTGAGGTTATAGATATGTATCTTGCTCATTAGTTTTTGGAAGCAGGAGAGAAAGGTTATTAAATCAGGCCTATTGCTCTGCTTCTGCACAATGACTGTTCAGTAATTCCAGATCTAGAGCTAGATAAACATGCACACATTTCTATTTTAAACAACCTGAAGGCTCCCCAGTAGTATTTGGAGCAGCCCCCTCGAAGCACAGGCAATTTACACTAACTGCAGATCTTTTTCACAAACTAATTGTTCTTAATAGGCATGTTGTAGGTATTGTGAGGTTTTATAACCACGGTGGCGTGTGTGATAACGCAGCGGCTGGGTGAGCCAACTCCCACATTAATATGGTAAATAAATACATGTGGAGCCACAGAAACAGGATTTAATAAAGGGAAGAGAAGACTTGGATTAAACTGGGTATGAGCCCGAATTCACTCTACAGAGCCTGCAGTCAGCAAAGAGGAGGCAAACCAGGCCACCCTTCTTGCCAGGTGCAAGGAAACCTCATGTAGAAAAACAGACTATCTTTCTTAAAAACAAACGTTTTAAAGTTTATATATAAACACTGGTCAGTGAAACCAGAACCTGTGTCTCTGTTTTGTTCACCTTCTGTTTGCTTACCATTTTACTAGTTCGAATGGCTGATGTGATCGTTTTAAGCTGTTTTTTTGAACAACTTCTCGAACCACTCTGAAAATTACTTTGCATAGGAGAGAACTGAAACACAGCGCTACTAAGCAAGCGGAATCAAAAACATATCTCTGCTGATGACACATCTCTCGGGAAAACCATCTGTCAAAATATACACAATTTTGAGTAATCCAAGAGTAGTGCATAGCGTAAGTACTCCTTCTCACTAAGGATTAAAACCAAAGCAAACACGGCAAGCTCAACGCACTGAATGCTTTGGAGCCGGGGCGTGTTTCAGGTGACTGGGGGGAGGATGCAGGCAAGCACGTGGAAAGCGACTGTCAGGCCCTCAGCGGTACCGGCCAGGCCAGGCCAGACCCTCTGCTTATCTGCTGTTTGTCTCAGCAGTACCTGCCCCTCACGCAGAGGCCCCAGCAGAGCAGCAGGACCTGACGTCGCTACAAAGGCTTTTTGAGCAGGGCTGTTTGCACGATGCTGCAGAGCAACCTCTGGCGTTCCCAGTGTCACAGATCTTCCCAAAACACAGTTTGGCGTGAGTTTCTGCTTGCTCTTCCTGCCTCTTTGCGCTCGCCCTGCCTGTCTGCCTTGCGTTTTCTGCAGAGGGTCCTCTCTGTGGGCACACAGCTCCCAAGTAAATGTGGGACAAGGACAAAAGGCAATGCCGGAGAAAGCTGGGGCTCTAGCTGCTGGATTGTGCCCCCGATGCACCTTAAAGGACCTCTGCAAAACGAGCACAGCAGTGCTTCAAAGGCAGGCAGCTCCCTGCCACTCGGAGCAGGTATTCCCACTGTGAACAGCCAGGATTTGGTGCAGAATCACCTTCTGTTCCTGAGGCTTGCTTTAGCAGCTCTGCCAAGGTAACTCACCTAAGGTTGTTCCTACAAAGCAGACTCCTGCGGGCCGCACCGCTGCTCCCACACGGGTGAGAGCCTCACTGGCAAGGTGCACGCACCCTTGAGAACTCCCGGTGACTCCAGAGCGGGGCCGAAGGCTGCCTGTCAGATTGCTCTCCCTTTCTGCAGAGTCGAAACCCTCGCCAGCCCTGGAGCAGCTGCACAGCAGGCGCTCGTCAGCACAAAAGGCAACTCTCCGGCGCCGTGCTGACCTCACAGGCTTTGCTATTATGTGGTTCGGGCAGCAGCAGGTAAAACAACCATCGTGTCCCCATGCGATAGGAAAGCTGGCTCAGATGGAGCCACGTTAAACTTTAAGCAGTGGCTACCAGTAAAGCAGGCCTGACATAATTCTGGCACTGTGACCAAACCCAGCTCGCGGGGCATACCAATAAATAATCCACATCAGCGAAACCTCTCGACACTTGGGGCATTCAGAAGCAGTTGGCTGCATAAATAACAGGAGGCCCCAGGACCGCGGACCGCTCCTTACTTGTGAGAGATGATGGTGGGGGGAAGCTGTTTGTGATCCCCGGCCAGGACGCACTTCCGAGCCTTCAGCAGAGGTATCCAGCAGCTGGCTTCCAGGGCCTGGGCACACTCATCTATCACCACGAGATCAAAGTGATCTTCAGGAAGCAGCTTCAGTGGGCCATCAGAGGAAGCACCTAATTAAAGGAGAAGCCATACAGCTTAGCAGGGGAGCACAGAGGAGCAAACTACCTGTTTTTAAAACAAACCACACATGCTTTGTGATTGAGGGAGGCAGGTAAAGTAACGTTTCTTTGCAGAGGTTTAGAAATTCAGCTCTGTAGTCCACGCCAAATACATATACATTCATATGTACGTGCCAGAATTATTTTTGCCAATTTCTGTTTGTCCTTCTTTGCCCTGGCATCTGGGCCCAAAAACTTCCAAGACTCTTTGAAAGCAACAGTGAAACCCAAACGACAAATAGAATATGCTTGAACAGTTCACCTGGAGCAGGAGCAGAGCAAAAGCACTAGTGAACACCCGCTCTCCAGCCCTCAAATGCAAACAAAACCTCTCACCAGCCAAAACTGAAAGGATGAAGGACTTGAGATCCGCCTTCCCTGACACACTGAGGGACATCCCAAGAGGGAGAGATCAGCTAAGACCCTGCCTCCTCTGCCCTACGGACCCCGGCTGTGCTGCTCTGCCCTTCCTCATGGCAGCAGGAGAGGGGAGAGCGCAGACTGTAACTGGACAACCACGGCAAGGTCTATTTTTGTACATCAGACATCCATTTGTAATGTCAAACAAATAACCCTTACGCATGTCCTGCTGTAATCCAGGCATGAACCGATATTGATCCATGCATCGATCAGAACTGTGAGTTTCAGAGGCATCAAAAACATCACTGCAATTCATAAGAAAAAGGGATGCAAAAGGAGAGGAGGATTAAGAAGCCAGCATGCCAGACAAAGAGATTTTTATTCATGGCGTTCACAGAAATGTTCTTCCAAAAGCTCCAGCGCTATTGCAGTGTAGCTCTGAAAGCAGCTCTGATTAGGGGTGATTTTGCTTTGCCACTGTAAATCCTGCTGCCTCTACTGCTTTGCATCAGTTCAGCTGTTACAGTTTGTCAAGTGAGGCACCATGTTTTCCTTTAAACATTTTTTTCCAGCCTATATGAATCCACGCTGGTACCAAGGGGCATACAGTTTGAACAGTTGTGCCATGTGAAGGTGAAAGGAAAAGAAGTAAGTAGAAAGGTTCTCTCTATCTAAAATGTGATGTGCAGCTGGTTTTCTTCCCTTACAGCCTTGCAGCTCGACTTGAGTTTATCGAACTCCCATTAACTAAAGGTCACTGCTGTCCCTGTGTGTGGCCATGATAAAATTCTCTCTGTGCTGAACCTAGCAACAGAGCACTTTGGCTTGCGTGAATAATAATTCCCATCAAACTACGTGGTTTCAGACAAATACGAAGATGACTTAACTGAGAAAAATACAAAATCCAAACCCCTTGTTTGTCCGACACCTTTTGCTGAAGCAGAACTGCACAGACCTCCACGCTGGCTAGCGAGCCTTAGAGTCCCAGGAGAAAATCACGTCTGATCAACACAGCAGTCAGCACAAAATACCGGTTTTACTGAAAGAAGGAAACCTCCCCCTGTTTTTTCAGGCAAAGTTAAAAGAAGCAAGAGGCCAATTCCCAGCAAATAATGCACCAGAGGATTTATCTTTCCTTTAGCCTTCACACCAGTAACTTGTGAACAGCCCTGGAGGTTCTTTTTTTATGATCTAAAATTATTGATGTTTCCTTTCAGCAAATAATCCCTGAGCAACCAAACCTGAAGATTATAAGTGGTCCCTGGCGTATTATACATCTGATCTGGAAAAGCACTTTAGCACGTGTTAAACTTTACGCTTGCATTGCCTTTCAATCGCCAGGGTGTTGCTTTCCTGCTTGTAGATGCAGATGTGCCTACGTGTGCTGCCTGACGAACACATGGAACTGTTCCCTGAATCCCATGTCGTTTACACCACTGGGGTGACTTACAGAGCCAACCAAATACACGCAGACTGAGAGCAGGCTATGGAAACATGTGCTGTATCTAGTCAGTCACAGAAATTAGCCAAGCAGGAAAGCAATTCCATGTGACTGATGAAATCAATAAGCAGATTGCACACCTCCGATAGCACTTGTTTACTCACTGAAAGCTCAGCTCCTACTCAGAACTAGCAAAGATGGGCCATGTTGGCTCACACCAAAGGCCCTTCTGGACCCATATTCTTTGCTGAACAACATCACGTGCTGGGGTGTAAGCAGGTAGAATCCCACTGTGGGGGAGTTTGAGAGCTTGCAGCAAACTTGACTGAACACTCAGGAGCTTGGAGCAGAAGACTCGGTCTCCCTCCTATCCTGGCAGGATGCTGCATTGCAGGGCACGTGGTTTTCACATGAGTCCTGGCAAGCAAGGTGAATTACTGCAAAGAAAAAGAGGATCGCGCACCTGTGTTCGTAGCAAGGACAACACTGGCATGCGTAAGGGCTGCAGCCATGGCAGTTTCTTCTCGTTCCTTTAGCTCCTTTCTCAGTGCCTTAATCTCACTGAGAAAATGGCTCCGCTCTCCCTTGTCTTGAGCCTTTTTGGTTTTTGCCTGTAAGATAGAAAATCAAGATAGAACAAACTGTTTCTAGTCCTAGGGATATGTTCAGCTTCTCAGATAACCAAAGAACCTGGATACAGCATGGCTTCTCTGTGTCCATCACGATACACTGGCTCATCATGATCAGCCCCATGAAACCTTGGTTTCTCTCCCCTCTCCCTGCCAGAAAGCCCCTTCCACAATCAGTGTTGCCTGAAGCATAAAGAGTATTTCTGTCTATGTAAAACATGAGCTATATCAATACAATCCCAGGCTCTGAGCATGAAGCAGCAAAACAAGACCGTTGCTGCCCAGCTGGGAGCATCAGGATTAACACTATTGCACAGGGTCCAGACAGCAATTTCTCAGACTTAGCTGGTCCATGCTTAAACTCCTCTGGCTGCACATTTTGATGGTCTTGAATTGGGAGCATAAAGTGTTAAAAAGTAACTTCGCGTCCTCAAGTCCTCTGTTCAGCCCTTCCTGCTCTGCCCTGTGCTCTCCCGATGCCCCGGAGATCAGGTCAGGTGCTTCAGTCTGTCTGACGGCTGAGTCCAGGCACCAGTCAAAGCATCGGGGCACAAAGCAGGAGTAACGTGTAACGGCGATGAGGCTTAATGGGAAGAAGGGTCTTGTGCCTTTCTCATCCTGCTCTGTTGCTGGGGGGGAAGCAGGGACCCTCTGGCTCCAAGTGACCTCGAAGCAGGGGGGGCTCCCCAAGTTGACTGCACCATGTCCAGCCAGAGCAGCAGCTTTGCATTTTTAAAAAGGCGTCTCTGAGTTGCAGCGAGTGATTCCAAGCACTATCTAGACAGGATCATGGGGTTTTTTTAGCAATGGCTATTAAAAATATCTAACACATCACATCATCACCACTGGTTGCTAGCGCTTCCCCAGCTACAGACCAGCAGCTATGATACAACAGCCAAGCTATCCTTCAGTGCAAGTCACCCTGAGAAAGGTACCCACACTCTTGGAAATTTGGATTATTTGATGGAGGTAAGGCTGATGGCTTGAGAAAGCTGAAAAAGCTGCAGACAGAAGCTTTTATAAACAGCCAAACCAATAAGACCTGATGGTTCCTACAATCATCCTCTGTACGGATGGATGCTCCAGTGTCTAACAGGGTTCGGCTCCTATTGCAGCCTTTACCCTAGGGAAGACATTCATGTGTTATGTTTTGGTTAAACTTGTAGGTATTTAATAGCCATGAGACCTCTACATGTCCACCAGTGTATTGAAAATTGGCTGACGGGCTCAGACGTTGCAGGGGAGGGGTCACAGACAGGTACACAGATAATGTGATCACACAGGCATCTTGTTGTTAGCTTGACCTATGAGCACAGGGTGGGTGCCAGTCCCTGACACTCACTGAGCTGAAGGGACAATGCAGGTTAGCATCCACTTCCTCTCTGTTAGAGACAGAGGAACATTAGAGAGCAAAACTGATGGTGCTGGTAGGGCCAAGTTTAATGTCTGTTCTGCAAAAAAGATCTAGTTTGTAAATCAACAACAGCAACTGTTCTCTGATGGTGGCTGGTGACATTAAAATACAAACATCCAACTGACTCTTAGCTCTGAAAGCAGCCAAGGCAGCAGGAGCCCAGTCCTGAGGTAAGAGACCACTGTCAGTCAGCCCCAAGGCTATTGCTTGGCACGCTGCGAGCCTGGATCCGGCTCAGTCCTCGTTAGGGCTCTGTGGGTGCCAGCAGGCTCTAATTGTCCTGACCTGCCTCATTTGGGCCCCCACCCACACTCTCATTGGTCTGGGAGCTGATTTAAGGCTAGACCTTGCCCCAGCCCTAAGCTATTAGGTTTGTGTCTTAGGCCTGGCTTTGTTCCTGGGTTGACTGCAGACCTGCCTCCTTTCTCTGGACGTGTCTGGGAGCCTGGACTGCTGGCTGACCCTGCTCAACATCGCTGGACCTGTGCTGCCCTTCCTGCTCAGGTACTGTGGGGCTGTGCCCTTGGTGCAAAGAATACCTGGAAGCTGATGTTCTGGGAAGGTTGAGGCCTCAACAGGTGAGGGAAAGAGATGCAAAGGGGTAGAAAAGCGCAGCGAGAGCATGATTTTTCATTTATGCTCCTAGCTCTCTTGGGGTTCGGTGTAATGGTGAAGGAAAGAGTGAGAAGAGTCAAAATGTGGCATGCACAAAGGAAGAAATTATTACGGGGCAAGTAGGGATGTTGCAGGGGAGAAACTGAGGCAGGATGAGGGGAAAAATGGGCCAGGACCTCAGAGGTGAGCTCTCTGCAGCCCAGAGAGAGAGAAAGAGATACTCATAAGTCAGGCGCATCTTCTGTGAAAGACACGATCATGGGCAGCTCAAAGCCTTGCTCTGCAAGCTGAATTGCAGCAGTATGTGAGCTCCTGGGTTTTTGTTTGGTATTTCAGGGCAGAACAAGCCTTGGTGGCCAGTTCGTGTCTCCCACCACCACATACCCCTTGCTCTAGGGAGGATATAGATGGAGACCTTGGTGCTGAAGGCTCTTCTTTCTCCCTAACTTCCCTTCCATTATGGAAAATCAACAGTGGAAAAAATTCTCCTCCCACCTTTCAAAGTGCATCCCAAGGAGAGGAAAGGGAAAACTAACTACTAGTGAGAAAGATGGAAAAATAAACTAAGAAGTAAAAAAGACCTGGGGTAGAGCCATGACTGCAACCAGGTCTCCACCCCAGCAGAGAAGTATATCCCCTTTGTGAACTTGTCTCTTAGCTACAAGTACAACTTTTCCCTTCCCTTTTTCCCTTTTCCCTCTCCTTCCCTTACATTATATGCAAAAGCAACTTTTCTGCCCAGTGACTTCCCCAGCTGCTCAGCAACGGACGCACTGGATGATGCATAACCACATTTGGGAAAGCTGAAGCTGTTGCCATAGTGGTGGCTGCAGATCAGTGTTCATGGAGCTGAAAGCCGTGTTGGATCTGCATCATTTGAAAAAGTAAACGTGCAGTGCCTTACTGAAGGGCAGGGCAATATACTTGGGCAAGTATGGCACAACATGTGTGCAGGGGTATGAAGATGCCTTCCTGCATATTTGACCGAGACAGGATCTTTCCTGAGCTGGATGCATCTGCAAAATGGCTTCTGGACAGTGCTGCCACCAGAAGGGGGAGGGGAAAAACATATCTAATTAGTATCAAAACCTATAATCTCAAGGGAAAGAGCTACTTTGTAAATTAAGTTTGGAAAAATCAGGTTGGGAAAGAAGAAATTAAGGATGCATTTTTATAGTGTACTCTGCTTTCTACCTGAGGTGGCTGAGAGTGGGAGGGAGTGTCAGGACAGCCAGGCATCTCGTTAGGAAGTGAGTTAATGATGTGAATGTTTCTCTCGCTCTCTGATGAAGGGGATTGTATGAACAATGCTAGATAGATAATCTGGAGAGTAGGGCACTGCAGCATCTCCCCATGCAGCAGCAATGACTATGATTTTGCTACTTCAGTGAGGAATTCAGCCCTTGGCTCCTTCCACAGCAGATAAAGATGAGCAGGTCACCGAGGAGGCCCAGGCAGCCCTTGGTAGAGAGTCTCCCTGTGAGATGCCTTTTCAGGTTGGAAGCCTTCCCCAATTCTAAAATTGCCGGGTTAAATGCTTCCCGATCAAAGTAAATGGGATTAATCCAGGCCACGTGCCTCTCCAACTGTCACTGTTAGTCCCCTGCACTATGCTACTTCTTCCTTTCCTCTCCCTGGAAGTGGTCTTGCCACTGTTGTCTGACCATGAGAGGCTCATGCCCGCCAATATTCTACCCCTGCCCGTATACAGTAAGATCCAGACTGGGAGCATCACTGCGGGCTCGAGGTGCCCTGAACCCACAAATACCAGGTTCAGGTAGGGTGCAGGCTGGCCTCACGCTGCCCATGGCTCGCAGCAGGACCAGCCACTGTGACTTGCCTCTAGGCACTGATTTTGGGGCAAGCTGCAGCACCTGGCTGTAGTGATTGTCTTCTAAGAACATCGAAGAAGTGGCAGACTTGTTTCTTAGAGACAAAGCAGCTTGCCTGGCTGGCAGATCGGGTACTGCTCACCTAGGGAGCTGGCATTCGGGTGACCCGCACAGGGTGTGTTGTAGGGATACGTACAAAGGCCTGGTCGATGTCCTTCCTGATATCCGCCACTATCTGGGCATTGTCGCTACGGGCCAAGACTGCGTCCAAGGAATGCTGTTGGATGGTCTCCAGCAGGCGAGCAGGGTGCCCAAGCCGCAGGATGTGGGCTTTGTAGCCAGCCAGCCGTTCCACCAGATTATCCACAGCAACGTTGGAAGGGGCACAGCACAGGACCTGCGAGGGGAGAAACCAAGTGCTTGTTACTGCCAAGGACAGCAAAATGCTGGAGCAACAGTATTTGAGCAGGAACATGTTCAGCAGAGAGAGGGAAACCAACACATCTACGGGGAATAAACCACTGGCATCTCCGCAGCCTCCAGACACCAAAGGCAATTCTCACCTTGCTTTGCAGCACCTGTGCAGGGTCTTCAATAAATAGCAAACCAGAGCTTCGAAGCTTACAATTACACCTAATTTCAGCTGATAAGAGAAACTCCTGGCTCTTTGCCAGCCAAGCCAGGCTCTGCAGTGTAGCACAGCTGTTAATGGGTCTGCTCCAGCTGCCATGAAACCCAATGAGCTTGCAAAATAAACCAAGGTGGTCACTGTCACTGCAGTCCTGCCGCCCATACTCACTTTCAGGCCTTGCTGTACGGCTTGCAAGATGATCTCTACTAGTGTTGTGGTCTTTCCTGTGCCAGGTGGTCCATGGACGATGGCAAGCTCCCTCTGCGCCAGAGAGAAGGAGACGGCCTCCCTCTGCGATGCATCCAGAGAGTCATTGTAAAGCTTTAGAGGCTCTGGGGAGACAGCAGGAGATTCACTTGGACCTCGGCCCTAGCTTGGGTGCTTGCTGAGAAGCGCAAATCCACGAATGCAAACAAGAAGCTCTCAGTAGCTGGCCCAAATCAATTTGACAATGAGCGTAACCTTCCTGGGGAGGAAGGTACACCATGTGCCATCTAGGTGGATAAAAGAGCCCAGACTGGTAAAAGTGAAAGCATAACAAGCCTTAAAGCAAACAGGCTGCCCATCCTGCACGTGTGTCTTCCCGCTCCTCTCTCCTGCCCTGCTGCTTTGCAGATGGAGCAAACATCCAGTTGTGAACACAGTCAGCCTGTATCGGAACTTCTCAGCATTTAATGAGGCATTTTCTTGCTATAACATCAAGTGTGCAGGATCTCCTGGGAGTGGAGGGTGCTTTGGGTTTATTTTAAAGGTGAGCCAGCATATTTAGTAAACATTCAATAAAAAGAGGGGAGGAAGTAGTTGATCTAGAAAACAAATCGCTCCTGTTTCAGTCAACAAACCCTGCACAGCACTAGTAAAAAAGCAGCAGAAAAACAGACAGCTTCTGTGAGCAGAAAAGAGCAGTCCTGTATTGTTCAACAATGACTGGAAAGGAAGGCAGGGAAAAGATACAAACCAGCAATATAAATGATGAAAACTAAAATTAGTTCGGGCTTTAACGATCAGAAAGGGAAAAAGGGAAAAGAATATGCAAATTGCATTACAAGAGAATTGGTTTCACTGCAGAAGACCGAATTCTCACAAGCTGCTTTTTACCTCCCAGATTTATCTAATTTAAACCCATATTTATTCTCGTCCCCCATAATCCTGCTGCTAATCTCCTTGTTCATTATGGAAGTTAATTACAGCAGAGATGATGACTCATTACACTGAGGTTTACCGAAAATAATGTTCCCACGAAAGCTTATATAAGACAAATCTCTGGGCATCGTTCCCTGCTGGGCATCATGTGTTTTATCTGTAGCTTTGCATTAAGGGCTTGATTAAAAGCGTGACAGTTTCTTCTGGTTTTAGGCAGGTTCACTTGTGTGCAACTCCCGCGTAACCTCTGGCACTGACTTTTGGAGCAGCACAACTAAATGAGGTGTCTGGGTTAAACAACACTTGTTAAAAAGGTGCTTAGTGAGGAAGAGAGAAACAGGACTAATGGTACTTTTTTTCCTGTTAACCTGCCTCTTGCTTTAAATGTAATTTTTGAGTTGGTGTGCTAATGACTGAGAAGACTAGGAAGCATCCCATGGGCTGGGGGAGAAAGACAGAATAGCTCAGAAACTGGAAGGCATTTCCCACAATGAGGAACAGCCGGGACGTAGGAGTCATTGATATTTCCTTGCTCAAGGAATGAGATCAGAAACAGGCTTCTCCACACGTATGCATACCCTCTTCCCTTTTAATCACACACTGCCAAAAGTTGCTGTGTGGGCAGGCTGGGAAATGTGCCTCTCTTCTGGGCTGGGTGTGTTAGTGGTGAGGAGGGTAGAGCCTTTTAAGGGATGCTGTGGCTCCTCTAAACTCCTCTCCATCTACCAGCTGGGCTCCAAGTAGGCTCACCTGAAGAAATGAGGTTTATCCACTCTAGCAGAGCTGGCCCAAGAGCTCTTTACAAGCAATCAGTTAGGATTTGCACAGATGCTCCCAGAGGACACCCGTTAACCAAGCTCTAGCCCTGTGGCACCAGCTCGGCGTGGCACCAGCTCTGCATGGCTGCCTCCTGCTCTGCCCGAGGCTGTCCCTCTCAGCCTCCCAGTGCAGACCATGGGCAGGCTGAATGTAAATCTTCATCCTTGGGCCTGGCAGGGATTGGTCTTGCTGGTGGTCAGGTAATTCAGCGCCTGATGTGCAACTCTATTTAGGAGTGTAGCATGGTGGGGGTGGGAAATCGCGTTGGCCATCAAGGCTGGTCCTCCAACGCTTCTAGGAACCGAGACACTTCTGCACAGTACCAGCAGTTCGGGTGAAGAAGTGGGTTGGGGAGTGATATTCAAGTCCAGGAAAGGGGTCTCTGTGCCAAACGCAGATGGGAACAGTCCCTCCTGGGAGGACGAGCTCGAGCTCTCCAGAGCTGGAGGCCCCTCCCTTCTCAGCGTACCTTCCAAAGCATATTCCTCTCTATCAGTGTGTCTGGGCACGGAGGGCAGACCGGACCCTGTGACCGGCTCCTACAGTACCACCTAACTGCAGCCACACGCTGTTGGACAAAATCCACGTGGGTGATTAAGCGTGACACAAGGAACTTTCCCTGCTCTCCCTATGAAGTATTTGGCAGCTTTGTCCAGACTGCTTAGTTTTAACTTATGGATCTCAAGGGCCTCTTCATGGCCTCTGTGACAGCAAAAGGTATCTCATGGCAGAGGGACAAGGAGCATCTAAGACTTTTGCAAGTGACTGGTCGCATGCGCTGTTCTGTGCCAAGAAGCTGAGGAAGTGTCGTGGTTCAGCCTCAGTCGGCAACTAAACACCAGCTAAAACCATGACAGTAAGTTTTGCTAGAAATCCCTGGTGCTTCCCCAGTGCTCTGTCTGCTGGGTCAGCTTTCACTGGGGACACCCCTGCCTCCTAGCTAGGCTTTTCTCCTTCCTTCTTTCTCCTTTCAAATATCTTTTTACAGCAATAATTAGAAGTAAGCCATGCCTTGTACTCCATGTGACCACACGAGCCAGCCAGTGTCTGGGCATGGAGATGAACACCCCTAGTTTTTTTTCTAGACCAAGACTACAGGAGAGAACTGCTAGCTATTAGTGATCTGCACAGGATTATGCCTACAATTAGACCTTATTTCTGAAAGAAAAGGGAATGTGTCCATCCAGCAAGCAGAGCAATGCTGGCCTCTGCTGGCAGGCAAAGCCTGTCTCTCTTTCTATATGTCCACAACAGTGTAGGGGTGCAGGGGTCCCTGCATACGTGCTGCGAAATAGCAGCTGTGTCCAGGGAGGGTTTCTTGTAGGAGAATTCTGGTGGGAAAGCTCTAAGTGCTTCTGGGCCATGAGTTCAGGTTAAAGTGGAAGAGGGCCAAGCACAGCATTTCTTATGGATGGGCCTCTGGATTTTGCTTCCCAGAGAGTCTGACAAGAGCAGAAAACCTGTCAGTTCAGAGCTTGCCTTTTAGAAAGCTTATCTTCCCACTTGGTACCTTTCTGGGGGAAGCAAGGAAAGGGTTGGAAATGGTTTGCAGTGGGGACCAGACCCATTTGTAGCTGCAGATCCCGTTTACCCACTGGTGATACCTTCCTAGGCTCCTTTTGACTACTCCATAGGTTATTCTTCCCAGAGCCTGTCTAGTGTTTGTGTTATGCCAAGGATAGTTATTGAGTTGTATTTTAAGTGTTTTGAAAGGACTTAGCCTTTGATGTGCAGTGCTATAGGAAACCCCTCAACCCATGCACAATCCCAGCAGCCCAGGAGGAGAGATGAAAAGCACAGATTTGGTGTCTGACTTCAGGGGATACGATCCTTCTGGCTGCACAGGGGGTGTGGGCTTGTGAGAGTGTGCTGATGCTTTCATGATCTCCACTAGCCTTTCAGCTATGCCCTTTGTGTAGGAGACAGCCTCCAACGCCCCTACCCCTTACCACCCCATGGGGAGCCACCAGCTTTCTGGATCAAACCTGAAGCCCCTGGCTGTCCCTCACAGCTCAGATCCCAAAACGTTTATCGGGCCTGGCCCAGCTCAGCGCTGAGCCCAAGCATACTCCTGGCTAGACCCAGAGGGGCGACCCAAGCATCTCACAGTAGCCATGGTGTGAGAGCCCACTAGCTGTGAGATTTCCTGTTCCCTGTAATGACCGTGGGATGGGAACGCTGGTACAAACTAACTTCAGGCTTCTCAGGGTCAAAAGCTTGGCTTCCTGCCCCTGCCAATTACTGACAACCATCTTACACAAGCCCACTCTTGGAAAACGTGCTCCAGGACATTGCTGCAGTGGGAGCGATGCCTGTACCCGTTACTGCTGGGAAGGATTTGTCCTGAGCAGGATTTTCCTGACGCCATGGGAGACCGCTGTGTGCAAATCAGCATAGCACCAGCAATTCTGCCAGTCTTCAGGAGCTGGGTAAAAGGGCACTAAATGGTTTTTGTCATTATTACCGTTCTGTGCATACTGATTTGGGTTTTTTTTTTTTAGTTAAGCCGCTATCATGCACTGGTCAGACACCAGCAGCCACTACTTCAAAACCATGTTTCCATTGGCTTTATCAGACTCCTTGTCAAACTAATCGGTCAGCGACTGGATTTAGGCACCCTCCTGGGATGACACAGACTTTAATATAGATCCTCCAGGCACAGCATTTGGCAGCCTGCTTTCAAGATAACCCGGGCAGCTGCAATCCAGTCATGAGATCACAGTGCAGCACGGCAGAAAATAAGCAGCTAAAAGCTATTTACCAGATAGGCCACACGGATAATGTAACTCTATTTGGGTACGCCCTAAAGAGGCCCTGTACAGCCAACCTTTTGGGGAAGAAAAGAAAAACTAAACCAACAACAAAACAAAACCCAAACAACCCAGATGCTTTTCCCTTTTCCCTCCAGGTTGCAACCACCAGCAGAGCAGAGGATGGCATTGAGACTCCACTAGCTTTTCTGCTGGAAAGAACCACCACACCTCGCATCTGTCGGTGGTACTGGTGGGCATTCTGCACTCGTGTGCTGCAGCCTGGGTACCTTTTGCCTGCTTTCTTGAGGCCATGAAGCTTGCACAGACTTGCTGTCTATCTCTGGTGCCCTTTCAGTTCACGCCCTGTTACCACTTGAACCTGCTGACCAGTTTCTAACCAATTTGATATCAAGCCCCTATATGCTTTATGAAAATGCACAGTGGTATCAGAAGCAGGCCCGAGACTCCCATGCTTGCAAAAGGTGGCTTCTAATTTTTATCCCACACGAAAAAAAAAAAAATTGGATTTAGGATTCTGCTGCTGCACATATCACTTGCTGGCACCTATTCTGCCCTTGGAGGAACACCCTTGAACATCCAGGCATAGAGCTGGGTCCTTATGATTTCCACTCACCCTTCTACTTCTCGATCACCTTGTAATTTGGTTCTTCCCTGCCATTTGTACAGAAGATGGTGACAAATGCTCCCCACTAGGATCTCATCTGTTCTGAGCCTTCCTCTTCCTTTCCTGCACAAGGGTCAGTGCTAGATTTCTCTCTGGGCGGCTGTTTTATATGGTCTCACTCCTGCCCCTGGCGTTCTGGGCTTCTGGCTGAAGTGCAGCGCTTATCGCACCCTGGAATGGCATTAATAGACGTGTGTCTAGACAGCCAGTTTTGAGATGTACAGAACTTATTAACACTGAGACTCCTGATGGGTTTTGAAATCAGATGATGGCTGGGATGAGACGGATACAGGGAAGCATCTCCCTAAGAAACTATGATGCTTGGTCATGAAAGGAGGTACTGTGGCACAGAGGAGAAGCAGCCTGAAATGCTGTGGGGTTTTTGTGCCCTTCTGCGTCAGACTGCACACCTGGGAAACACTTGCTGCCTTCTGCAGAGTTTCCATACTACTTGCAGGGACGCATCCCTCTGCCCTAAGGTGTACAGGACACATGGGAGCTGCATGTGCCATCACATAAGCATAAGAGACAGGATTTATCCAGGCAGCTGCTGAGAGCCCTCCCCTTCAACTCAGTGGAGGCTGGCAGTTCAAGGCACCTTGCGGGACCTATTTAAAGTTAAAGTCATTGTTATTTAATTCCCAGCTAGTATAACATCCTTCTAGCTGGGGAGGAAGGAGCTATAAATTGAGAAGGTAAACAGAAGGCCTTTCCACCCTGCCAGAACATTTTGCTGTTCTCAGGTGATATGCTGCCTTCTCACATTGCATCTCCTCTGTGTCTAATGTGGCTGAATGTTTCTATCGGTCAATATTCTCAGTGCTGGGGAGATGTAAAATTCATCTCTCTGATTAGTTTGGCACATCTGAGCTATTTGGTGAAAGGGAGTTTTTCTTCATTAAAGAGGCAGTTCTGCTACCACAAGGGAAAAAGCAAAGTTGAAGCTGCTAAGAAAGTTAGTTCATTAAAATTTAATCCTTTTATCTAATATTAAAAACCTGAGTACAACAAGGTCCCTAGGTAGCCAAAAGGCTAAGAGGTTTGACTCAGACTAAGCTCAGTGCTTAGAATTATGGAGATGTGACTCACACTACCATTAATTCTTTGTCCTTGGTATCTCGTATCAGAAGCCCAGCCTGAAGGGGAATGGGAGCGTGTATGTGAAAGAGGCAAACCACTGTGGACAACCAAATACAGTAATCTAGGCAAGAGAAAAGCTGCAACAGGAAGCACAGAGCGCAGGCAGCTGTGGTGGGGAGGAAGCCGAGCAGAATCCTGGCCAGCAAGGAAGCAGGCGGGGTGGATGGCTTCACGCACGGCATGCCGCCGGCTGGTGAGAGGAGAGACCCGAGCTCTCTCCGTGGCTCAGATACAGGCTGCCGGCCTGATCCCGCTAGGCAGCTTAATCCATCCTCTGCCTTCACTCCCCGATTTTTGCAGCCCAGATGATATTTTCCTTCTGTCAAGGGATAATATTCATTAGCAGCTGCTCAGCAGTCAGATATTCTGCTGATCAGAGGCTTGGTTTCCCCATGGTTTCTCTGAAAGGGTAAGCTGTGTAATTTCATCTTTCATTTCTCCAAAGAGTTGCATCAGAAAATGTCTGAGTAAAAGGGGGTTCTACTTATAAGCATTTTTCTGACAGCCGTTGGTAAAACCAAGTTGTGAGGTTTTAAGTATTACATAAAACCAAAGCAGCCTGCACCCCTCCAACTTGACTGAACACAATGAGAAGGCTGTAAAAATAAAACTGCCAGTGTTCTCATGCTGTCTCAAACTGCAGTAGTTTCGGTCACTTAATTCCCATGAAGGCAGAGTTATTGGATTTTCAATATAGAAGCAGCGCTGGCACTTTCTGATCTTTGAAGTTTATGGATGGGATTGGAGCAGGAAGCAAATAAGAAAATGCCTCATGAACTAAACTGAATTTCAGACTCCCGAATGTGTGCAAACAAATTCCCCCATCACAAATCCTGCCTGTTTTATCCCAGAATTCAGCTTTACTTGGTACACTGAGAACAGTGAGCACTAGCTAGCTAAATAGATTCTCTTCCAGTGACAGGGGTCTTTACATGAGTGAAGTGTCCAGTGACCCATAAACCAGTATGAAAAGCAACTGTTCAATGCTGCCAGTTGCAACACCACTTATTACTCGCTTTCAGTACTTGTGTCTTTCCTGGAGCAAAGCAAGCTGCATGTTTAATGATAAAAACTTCACAAAGACCAGTTATTTGTGTTCCCATGAGTAAATTCAAAGAATGGGTCTTGAACTGAGAGACCACAAGCACCCTTCTCAGCTGGTCAGCCCAGAGACAGGACTTGGAGGGCTGGAAGAGAAGTAATGGCAGCACAGGGTGGGAAATGCCTGCAGAGTCATCACTTAGGGCTCCAGCTCTTTGCCTCTGTCGGATGTGACATCTGAAGAGGGAGCACCCTCCTAACTGGGCAGGGACAGAGTGCAGAGCCCTTATCCTGTGGGTAGGGAACTTCAGGCTTCACTGGATGCTCTGGAGAGTGAAGATTTCTGCCCTCCCTGTTTTCCCCACAATAACTTTCCATATCTTTGCTTAAAACCAGCATGAGAGCAGCAACATCACTGCTCTCACCAGTCCATCCAAAAGAGCTCTCCACCTGGGTAACTCGCAGCTTCACATGCTAAGGCACACTAAAACCAGTAGCAGTCTCAGTGCATGCTTTTTGGTGCCAAACTTGGCTAAAAGGCCTGCTGAACCTAAAGTTTCAGACTGCAGTTAGTAAACTAAATGCCTTGCTGCAGGTGTCCCCCTGACAGATGCAGGTGGGGGGTCCTGCATGTCTCTGGTCAAGGTGTTTGTGTGTCTGAACAACAACGAAGCGTCTAGAGAACAACTGAGGGGCGGCTGAGGGAACTGGGATGGTTTAGTCTGGAGAAAAAGAAGCTGAGGGGAGACCTTATCACTCTCTACAACTACCTGAAAGGAGGCTGTAGTGAGGTGGGTGTTGGTCTCTTCTCCCATGTGGCACATGATCAGGTGAGAGAAAACAGCCTCAGGTTGCACCGGGGAGGTTTAGATTGGATATTAGAAAAAATTTCTTTACTGAAAGTGTTGTCAAGCACTGGAATAGGTGGCCCAGGGAAGTCGTCACCATCCCTCAAGGTACTGAAGACGTGTAGATGTGGTGCTTAGGGACGTGGTTTAGTGGTGGGCTTGGCAGTGCTGGGTTTACAGTTGGACTCCGACCTTAAACATCTTTTCCAACCTAAATGATTCTATGATTCTACGTACTTAGCTGTGAAGGTTGAGGGGCTCTGACCCTAAAGTTGAAAAAAATTTCTCTAGAAAGAACAATCCAACATCTGCCATCACTCTGGTATAAAATCATATAAAGAAGCATCCTTACTTGTGTCACCGAATGCGCTTGGATCAGAGGAGAAGAAGAGGACGTTGATCAGATCAGAGGCTGGACCACTGCGGTACTGCTTCAGTGCATTTAAAGCTCTGCCAAAGAAGAAAATAGCCAGGTTACACACACCACATGAATTCCTTCAGAGATCCCTGCATACCTTAAGGCCCAGTGACAGAAGACTCTGGGCACAGATTCAACTATTCCACAGCTGGAAAATGTTATTCTACAACAGATTAACATCAAACTGCTGCATCCCCCAATCCTCGCACACGCACCCCTTATGTTTGCCAGAATTCCACTTCCTATTGCTCCAGTTTGATACAGTCAGACCCCGTGCCGAGCCTTTCCAGCAGGTTAATTCAGCAAGAGCTACTCATTCTCCTGCCAGGGTGGAAAAGACTCTACACAGGATCCAGGAAGCACCAGAGGTGATACAACATGGGACCAAAATATGTAGCTGAGTGTGGGATGAGGGGCAGGAGGGGAAGCGGGAAGAGCAGGACCACACCAGCCAGCAGGCAGATAAATTTAGGCTGTTGTGACAGTGTAGCATAACATATCCAGCTGAGTCCTCTCAGTACCGGTTCCCTCAGTAGCCAGCTGAAAAAGGCAGGCACATCCAAAAGGTGGATACCTCCCTGAAGTGGAGCTGCTATAGGAGTAAGAGGAATAAGGTAGGAAAGGAGGGAAACCAAGCTGAGTGAAGTGAACTGAGATCTGTCTCAGAAGAGCTCTTCCAGAATAAACTTGGCAGTTTTCATTCCGCTTTTGCACTTGTGAGCAGAGTGACCGTAGGCGAGCTGCAACCCCGTGGCCCTTACTTTTTCAGCCTGTTGTAGGTGACGTCGTTGGCTAATTTCAGGAGGCGGTAAGAGCTCTCCCGGTCCAAGCTCAGCACGCCATCTCGAGATTCCTCAAAGGCAACAGTCACTGCTTTGGAGGTGACACGGGTTACAATGCCTGTGGAGAGCAGATCACCCTGGCCAGCTGAATCATAAAGGCCCACAATGTCCCCTGCAAAGACAAATTTGAAGAAAGAGTGTGAAGTGGGGGAAGCATTTTGAAATCCTCTCTTTGGGGAGACCAGCAACCAAGCACAGTCCAATGCAGCCAGCAGGACCACCCGCACCAACCACAGCTCTAGCGCCGGGCCTCCTGCCAAGGGCAGAATTTGTGTCTCCCCGTAAAGAAAGAAGAATATCCCCCTCTCAGCTGACAGAAAGCACAGCAAGAGCGAGCAAAAGGACAATTAGCAGTATGAAGACACCAGACAGCAGTTAACCAGCTGCCTTCAGACCTTCACACACCACAGGTCTTGGGGTGGAGACCAGCACTGCTCAGAAAGCCAGCTTGCTTTCACACAGATCTTGGAAGAAGCTGACTTCTCTGAACTCTCAAACAAACCATTTTACACCCATTTTATTTTTTTAATAATAGCGAAGGAGTCTGCATGACAGTATGTGCCTCCCAGATGACTGCCCTACACCAGTCAGCAGCACTAAGAAAGACCAGAGATTTTTAAGGACTTGCTACAGCTTTTTCACAGTCGCTGTGAGATGACAAAAGAGAGCTGAATTATGTAGTGTAATGATGGAATGGAGATTTTGGGCAGGATGTTTGACTAAGTTCGTAACTGGGCTCACATTCGTTGAGGATTAAATGCCAGATTTACAAGCTATGGGAAGCTTTTCTCCATAAGGCCCATCAGCTCTTACATTAAAATGCTTGTGCCCCAGGAATAATTTACTGCTACAGCAACGCTATTTCTCTTTGAAGAGCACTGGCAGATGCTCTCAAGGCTGAGACCCCAATCTGCAATGAGTCATTTTAATTTCAAAGGTCAGCAGCTTGGAGGCCTGGGTGACAAAGAATGCATCACCAAACCAAACTTCAACACACTCTGGAATAGTACCATCGTGCAACCAGGGCCAGAAACAGTCTGGTTCCCCATGAGGACCTGCTTAGCAAGCTCACTGGTCTAGCAAGCTAAACCAGGAAAATTACTAAACTAAACCAGAACGCTGTCTGGTGCAGCCAGCTTCTCTCCTCTGGACCAGTTTTGGAGAGCACAAGGCAATATCCTCATTGCCTAAGGAAAAGAGAAGGGTCTTTGCAGGGAAAAAATAGTACTGCAGGCTCACTTGGAACTACCTCGTGGTCAAACCCAAGTCCTTCTGCAGGGTAAGCCTGCCCAGCTGGTTACAGCATGGCAGGCAGCGTCCCTGCCTTCCTTGGATACCGGCAACAGCTCAGCTCTGACGCTCCCGGTCGTGTTGTCATGGAAGTGATGGCAGAGGGTGAGACACAAGTGAAAAGGGCACTGGCTGATGTGCTGGTGAGTCTGTATTTCTCTAGTACGTTTACTTCCAACGGAAATCCAGGCGTGTCAACTAATAACAGGGCATACCTCACTTCTTTATCTTCCTCGCCAAATGTAACAGTGCAGGGAAGGGCAGAAATACGGCAGCTCGGGAAGGAAAAAGCAAATCCCCTTTCCCTTTTGCAATTGAAGTGTGACAAAGGCTCCCTACCTACCGCAAGACACAAACACGAACACTTTGGCTTGTACAAAAAGTGCCACAAAATCTTTAATGACGAGGGACCCAGGCTTTGTTTTTATGTATTCAGAAGGAGAGAAGCCAGCTCTTTAATCATCAGCACTATTTCCTGGTGCAACATACATACCCATAACAAGCCAAGGGAAAATGAGTCTGGGTTTCCCTAGATTCATCCTCTAGCAATAACATTTTCTCCCTGCCTTTTTTGCATCAATTGCTCCGTCTTTACAAATATCACATTAGAAAGATGTCAGGAAGAAGATATTGGTCACCTCTCACTTTACCTACTTCACACTGGCAGGAACACCACTTACCAGGCCCGAAACTGTTATAGGGCAGCTCAGCGTCTAAATCATATTTTCTAGGCTGAAACGTCACGAGCAGCCGCCCGTAGAGGCCGGTTCTCTGGTTGGCAGCTTGGAGTTTTAGCAAGCAGATGCCTCTGCGCTGCAGCTCCTTCAGGGAGATGCTTTCCTGCCATGCCCTGGAAATCACACAGGCGTGAAAACCATTTGCTGGACTGAAGCTGACATTCAAAGCATCAGGTGACAAAACAGTAAACGACAGGGGGAGGAGATGGAAAAGAAGGGGAACAACGACGGCAAAAGAAACACCAGCTTGATGAAGCGTTGGCTTACGCGATCGCTTTGCAGTGATGTAACTAGATTGGCTTCCACGGGCTTATCCTGAGAGACGGGGCAATGCTCACAGAGCCTGGAGAAGAGGTAACATCTGTTTCTGTGTATTTTCCCCTCTCCTGTCTGGGTGTGAGAAGGAAGGGCCTGCCCAGTTACCCATGTCCCATGAGAGAATAACGTGAGTTTTCTCCTATCACGTATTATTGCTAAAATGGAAGATCTGCCACTTTTTATGTGAAGTTGTGCTGACCTCTGACAAGCACCACACATGTGGCTGCAGATGGAAAAGGAGCGGGTGCCTGGCACAGACTTGCAGGCTACAAGTGACTATGGCACAAAATCATAGAATCATAGATTCGTTAAGGTTGGAAAAGACCCTTAAGATCATTGAGTCCAACCGCTAACCTATCACTGCCCAGGCCACCACTAAACCATATCCTCAAACACCACGTCTGCCCTTCTTTTAAATACCTCCAGGGATGGAGACTCCACCACCTCCCTGGGCAGCCTGTTCCAATGTTTGACAACCCTTTCGGTGAAGAAGTTTTTCCTAATATCCAACCTAAACCTCCCCTGACGCAGCTTGAGGCTGTTTCCTCTCGTCCTATCACTTGTTACTAGGGAGCAGAGACCAACCCCCCCCTCACTCCAGCCCCTCTCAGGCAGCTGCAGAGAGCAAGAAGGGCTCCCCTCAGCCTCCCCTTCTCCAGGCTAAACCCCCCCAGCTCCCTCAGCCGCCCCCCAGCACACTTGTGCTCCAGACCCTGCCCCAGCCCCGCTGCCCTTCTCTGGACACGCTCCAGCCCCTCAAGGGCCTTCTTGTCCCGAGGGGCCCAAACCTGAGCCCAGCATTCGAGGTGGGGCCTCACCAGTGCCGAGCACAGGGGTCCCATCCCTGCCCAGCTCCTGCTGGCCACACCAGTGCCGAGCACAGGGGCACGATCACCTCCCTGCTCCTGGTGGCCCCACTATTCCTGATACAAGCCAGGATGCCATTGGCCTCCTTGGCTGCCTGAGCACGCTGCCGGCTCATGTTCAGGCACAGGCAGCGGCTTTGCAGACTGCTGTCCTTTGGGCTCAAAGTCTGCTGCAGCAGCTGCGTTTGCTGCAGAGTCTCACTTGCAGGGAGTGTCTTTATTTTCATATAGATCAAAACAAAAAAGAAAACCCCCAGGTTTATTCTCCTTAGCCCCCCAGTTTGGCTTGTTTCCTGTAGGTTGCTCCGTAGGGAGTTGAAGTGTCAGGGGATGCCAGGAGTCTCGTCCTGCCTCCCGGCACCCTCTGTCCTCAGGGCTGGGTAAGGCCAGGCCTCACCAGCGCCAGGCGTGGGGTACCTGCACCCCTGACACGGCCACACGCGACCCGGGGGGGCTGGTGACACCCCCGTCCTTCCTGGCACCAGGAACCCACGCGAGTCAGGTGGGATTTGGTTTCAGCTCGAGCCCTGGGGGCAGGAGAGTGGAGCTTGGGGGAGGCTGCAGGGTCCCAGCACCCCCCCACAGTCTGGGGGAGGAGAAGGGGAGCCCCATGGTGTTGCTGATGTGAGCTTGGATTCTATAGGTGACAGCAAGCCCTACAGGGTGAGTCTAAGAGGGATTCCTACAGGCATGAGCTGGTCCTATAGGGCTGAGTCCAGCAGGGTTTCCCAGAGGTGAGAGCTGGCCCTATGGGGCGAGTTTCCTACTGGGGCATGCTGGTGATATACGAGTGAGTACAGCAGCATTTCCTATAGGTGACAGCACATTTCCCACAGGTGACACAAGGTCCAATAGGCATGAGTCAGCAGGGCTTCTCATAGGTGACAGCAAGTCCCTTAGAGGTGTGTCTGTCAGGGCTTCCTATACGAGTGTCAGCGTGGCTTCCCATATGTGACAGCAGGTCCTAGGGGGAGGGTCCCTCAGAGTCTCCTATAGGTGACCTATAGGCCTTATAGGGGTGTCAGCATGGCTTCCTATATGCAACAATGGCTCCCAGGAGAGGTCCCTCAGGGTCCCCTACAGGTGACAGCAGGCCCGTATGTGACAGCAGATGCCGGGGGAGGGTCCCTCAGGGTCCCCTATAGGTGACAGCAAGCCCATAAATGATAGTGAGTCCCAGCGGAGGGCCCCTCCGGGTCCCCTGCAGGTGAGCTATAGGCCCCGCCGGGACGGGTGCGGCCGCGCTGCTGCCGGTGCCGGCAGGCTCCGTGCGGACGGCCCGGCGGGGCTCCCCCGCAGGCGGTACCTGCTCTCGGCGAGCTCGGCCTCCCGCTCCTCCCGCAGCAGCTCCAGGTGCCGCTCCGCCGCCTCCGCCGCCATGGCCCCGCCCTTCGCCCCGCCGGGAACTTCCGCTTCCGGGGCGAGGGTCACCGCGATGGCGGTGGCGGCGGCGGCTCGGCGGCGGGCGGCGGGTGAGGCGGGACGGGACGAAGGGCCCCGAGCTCCGCTGCGGCGGGGCAGGGCCGGGGGCCGCGTCCCCTCCGCGGGCCTAGCGAGCCCCCGCGGCTCCCCGAGCGGAGCGGAGCGGGGCTTGCCCGGCCCCGCGGGATCCACGGCACGCACCTGGCGGGTCACCCCGGCGCTCTCCCCGCGGGGCAGAGCCGCAGAGGCGAACGGGGCGCAGAGGAGGGCCTCGGGCCTTGGAGCGGCCGGGACGCCGCGGGGGAGCGTCAGCAGAAAGGAGAATGGGCTTTACGCACCCTTTCCCTATCCCGCCATGAGCGGTGCCGCAAGGTCCAGGGGGTGGGGGGTGCGCTGGGAGTCTACCGACCCCTCCCTTCCTCGGCGGGCTGGGAGGCTGGCAGGGGTTTGTCCCGGGAGCAGGGGTCGTTCGTCAGGACGGGGGGGGCTCGGGGGCCCGGCTTTGCCTCTGGGTGCGGTTTCTGCGCCGGGGGAGCGTGACCTTGGTGAGCTGCGGCCTCTGAGTGAGGTGGTTATGTACCTCTTGGGAGGCACGGTGGTGTTGGGTTGGTGGTTGGACTTGATGATCCTAGAGGTTTTTTCCAGCTTTAATGATTCTATAAGACCATGGTTCTAAGTATGTTTGGTCTTAAGAGGTCCTTTCCGGTCCCTTGTATGGTTCTTGCTTTGGCTAATGGGTGACAAAGACAATGTTCCTGCAAAGAAGCTGTGCGCTGTTTGTCTTTTAATTAAGCAAATTGTTCTAGAAAGCATATTGTTATCCCTGAGATAACACAGGGATAAATCCCCGAGCGCATGTTTTTAGGCCTTCATCTGTTTCTGCTAATTAACAGTGTGTGCGGGCCAAGCTTCTTTCCAAAAAATGCTGAACCTACACTCAAAGTGTAATTTAAGTTGTACTAAAACACACTCTGAGTATTTGCCTATTGGAACGGTGACACAGCTTCACTGTTCTGGTGAACGTTAGCTCGTGCACGTGTCGCTCTGAAAAGAGCAAATACGTTTTTCTAACTCCCATCTGCCGTTGTTACTTGCTGGGCTGCATGGCTCATCCGCGCCTCTTGCTGGGAAGGAAAAGGCATGTTTGGGGTGGTGAAAACCCACAGACGGGAGTGTTCGAACCAAATCTGCCGAACCTGCCCCGCGCTTCCATTTGCTGTGTCTCACCTGGCGTTGCGGTGTTTGCTCGGGAGCCGCAGGGCCAGTGAGTTACTGGCAATGTGTCCTGCCTGCCTTCTCTGTTTTCGGAGTGAAAGCTTTGTAAGGCTTAGTAGAATTTTCTGAGAATCACCTGGTAGATGTTCTGAATAGCTTCCCTCCCCTTTCTGGAGGGCCCAGAGGGCTGGGAAGGATCCTTCCAGCAGCATCAGTTAGGGCTCAGAATTAAGGGAGTGCACGACGGAGTTCCTCAGGCCACCTGTTTCTCGCCTTCGGTCACGTTGTTTGCCAAAAGAGGGGGATGCTCTGAGTGTAGCTCTATGAAATTGTGGTGTCTAGCTGGAAGTGTCACTTGGAATAAGTGTTTGCAGTGGGAGGCCTCTCGTGCTCTCAGCAATGCTGCGCACAACTGACGGGCCCTTTCTCTTACTGTGTATTGTGTTTTGCTTCCCCCTTTATCTCTGCCTGTCATGATAAAATGGAACAAAGCTTTTACAGCGCTGTGACACTTCAGCATTGCTGTAATGCTGCCTCACCAGGGACTAAAAGCCCAGCAGTTGCTGCTAATTTTTAATTCTTTTTTCCCCTCTCTCCCTTCTAGCCTTCTTGCTTTCCTCTGCGGTGCGGCACCAGAGTTCCCAGAGCACGTCACTGCAGCAAGGGTAATGTCAAATGGCTTTCTGCTTTGCTTTTTGCCCCCTGAAACACTGACCTTCCTTGCTGGGGGTGGGGAGGGTGGCTTGTGTTTCCTTTGGAAAGGCTTGTCTGGCCCCTTGGTCAGTCTGTCACTTCCCAGTAAGTTTTGGACTCTCTGCCTACCTTCAGTCACCTTTGCCAGAAGGACACTTCTGTTGATTTGTGAAATTAAGCAACAGAGTCTAGAGACAGATAATTAGATGATCCACCAAGAAAAGGGCTGCAATGTGGGCTTAGCCCATAGTAGACAGCAGGGAAGCCACTCAAGTCAGGGCATTGCAAACTCCCCAGCTTTAGAAAGGGCTTCAGCTGATGCTCATCTTTTTATATACAGGTAGCCTACTCTGCAGGCAAGGTTTATCTCCTGCCTGGAGCCTCCAGTATCTGATAAATACCGAACTTGCACTGCAGTCTTCATAAAATGGGGTTAACAGCCAGGAAGCCTCAGGCTTCGTTTGTCTGAGTGCTTTGAGAGCTGCTTGTTTGTGGCTTTTTGCCTCCTCTGCTGGGATCTCACAGGGCGGTACGTGGTCCGAGCCGCAGGCCGTGCTGCTGCTTACTTTAACCAGGAGGGGACACTGCAGAAATAGAGAACTCCTGTGAGCAGCGTCGGGGAGAAATGGCAAGGTTTGCTCAGTGCAGGGGGCTGGCCTCTTCCCGCCGTCCCCGGGCGTGTGGGAACACACTGGGGATCTCTGCCTCTGACACAGCAGCCAGCATTATTAGTAGACCCCTCAACAGACCCACGACGCCTCGGTGCTTGTGGTTATACGCTTGCTTGCAAGTGCTTTGAGTTTCTGTTAAAATAAAGCCCTCTGAGAGGCCTTGCTGGGCGTTACAGACTAAACTGATCAAACGCAACTGCTGCTGTGTTAATTTTGCCTTCTGTCACTAGCATCTAATGTTTTTTTCCTGAATATTTTATGCATTTTATGCATCCTGCGTTATTTTTACGTCTCGTTTGTGAGGGAGATGGTATTTACTGAGCAGCACCCTTCTCTTCAGATTTCAGAAACCGGTACCTTTCTGGTCATCTCATTGCTATCCAGGGTGCATCTCCCTCCTCTTTAAATCTAAGATTGTCTTTGTGGTATCATAGATTCCTGCTTAATAAGGAGCTATAATCCGATGCCTTTCGGTCACGAGCCTCTTTCTGAGCAAAGGCGTTTGGCACCTCTCGGGATAATCCCTGAGTGCTGCAGGATGGACTTCTGCCTCCTTTCCCTGCCCCCAGAGCGTGTACCGCAGTTCTCATGAAAGCACTGCATGTGTGAAGTACTGACCCTGGCTAGAGTGGTGCTTTTCTCTCCAGTTCTTTGGGAACAAATCAATAGTTTTTGTAACTGGCTCTTACGCAGAGGTGTAAACAGCTGCCTCTGGTCCTCCTTGTTGTTGCTCCTTGTCCTTGAGATCTTAAAACCAGCTAATTATAAGCAAGTGACATTTGCATTTTTTCCACTCAAACTCACACTGTGAGTTTCACATAGTGTTTCATTTTTGAATTAATGCCCTGTGGCACATTTGAGCAGCATTAATTGTTGTTGAGCTCTGATGTTTTGTACAGGGTTCTTGTGATTTAGTGCTGTCCGTGCTGCTGTCAAGAAAGGCAGCGTGTGCGAATACCTGCGGTACTGACTGTACAGGGCTTGAGGCGGTCAGGAATTAGTTCAGTTTTGAGGCAGAGGATCCCTCCCAGTGACAAGCTTGAGAAAAGCAGAAAGCATCCACCGTGGCAGCTAATGAGAACATGTTGCTGGCTGCTAGCTGAAACGCCCCTGGCAATTTTCAGTCTTTCGTTCTGTATCTGTTCTGCAGCCTGCTTGCCTTCAGGCCCCCAGTTTATTCACTAAACCGAAGGTGTCACTTGTTGTGCCAGCCATATACCATTTTCGTAAGTGAGAGAGTAACGTCTGAAGTGTAGAAAGTAGAGCAGGCTTCAGGTAAGATACCTTCTGCACAGAATTTGTCATTCAGGTGACGGTGCAGTTTGAGCTGTGGGTGCTCCCACGATTGTATCGGTGCTGAATGATCCTAAAGGGATGCGCCTGTGATGCTCAGGAGTCCCCCGGGCTGGTCACCAGGAAGGTCTTTGGGGACCGATGCAACGTCTTGGAACAGAGAGGCACGGTTGCAGAGTGTTTGAAAAGAGATGTTATTAAAGCGATTCTCTATCACAACAGTGGAAGCTACCCTTTCAAGAAGAATAAGGATTTAATTTGCACCTTTTAGCAAAATATCTCGGTGCTCAAAGCCATCATAAGGACCGATGCTTGTGCTTGGGCGGGGGGCGGTGCGTGCTCCCGCTCCCTTCTGTGGTCTGAACCGAGATAGGCATGGGTCTGAGAGGTCTCGTTAGACGGCTCTGCTGGTCCCTCCCCAGTGTGGTGTCATTGTAGACGGACGTGGTAGCAGCACAGAAGAGGCTTTTGGGCTAGTGTTTGTTGTATTAAGTGCTGAATCACATTGGGCGTGGGAGAGGCTGTTATTGCCATTCAGGGAATGCAGCTGTAAGTCACAAAAGAAGAGCAGCCTCATAACTCTCCTGTAAAGAACCCAGCTGTGGTCTTAAGGCCCTCTCTAAACTATCTATTTAACAGAGAAGAGCTTCAAAAAATAGAGGAAAAAAGGATGTGTGTGAGTCATTTGTGTGTAGCACTCAAGGCTCGTTTAAGAACGCTCATTAGCCCTCCTTCCCCATCAAAGGCGCGTTCCCTCCTTCCGGATGCTCCCCGCGACTGGGTAACTTCAGAGCTTTGTGTTCGCTGCTGAAGTGGGTTGAGGAGCGTCAACGTGTTCAGCCTCTCAGCTGTGGTGGAGGGAACTTGTATCTATACCTGGAAAAAGTTTAAAAAGAGCCTTTTATCTAAAACTCAGGGGTAAGCAGGGTTTAAGGTAGGTCTGTTCCCAATGGAGTTGGTGACAAAATGAGGCAGTGGAAAACGACCGGTGATCGATGAGCTTCATCACCACTAGCACATCGAGCTGCAAATCTCAAAGTCAGGAACAAGTGGTAACCTAGCCTGGGTTAATTTTCAGTTAACTTTCAGTCTGCTTCTTTCTGCACTCTTCCTTTCTTTCAAACCATTTCAAATAACATCCTGAAGTGGGCAGTTTAAAAAAAAAAAAAAAACGGAAAAAAAAAATCCATTTCCCCATCCCGAATATTATGACAGGATGGGAGTAAAGCAAACCAGCCGTAGAGGCATTTATCCCTTTTTCTTTAAGTTTGCTGCAATTCATGGTGAACCTAAGTGGCGTTAAGCCCTGCGAGCGGCGACTGTGTTTGTTAGAGCATTTGCAGGTTGAACTTGGAAATGAGACCAAGTGTTTTCTCCATGGTTTTGAACAGCCTTCTGATACAGGCTGCAGCTTCAGCACTCTTGCGGCATTTCTTGTCCCACTGGAGCGCTTTTGCCAGGTGTTGGGAGGAAGGTCTGGTGACTTTGCCATATCTAGTGTCCTCCATCGGTTTAAGGCCTAGGGAGGTGACATGTCTTTGCCTCGCCTGCCACCCTCTGTCCAAACACTTAAGTCCGGAGTAGAAAACCTCACCTTGCTCATGAGCTGCTACAAATTGAAAGATGATATGTGGGAAGTTGCTTTCTGGCCACAGTGGGCTTTGGGTTGAGTCTTTTCTACTGACAAATCATGAAGTTCCCTGCAAAACTTCTGCTCCCCCAGTGGAAAACCACTTCCTAATCCATCTCCAGCTTCTTTTACCTTTTCTTCTCTCTTCATGTTTTACATCTCTTGACAATATCTGTTTGCTACAAGTGACTCTTACCTTATTGTTCACAGACTTGTCGCCAAAACATCTCTGACTTCACCCCCATGGCCCGAAGTGAAACTTCCAGATCCGGCAGAAGAAGCCAAGTATCATGCAGGTAAAGGTCTCCAGTCTCCACGTGAAGACCAGCACTCCAGTATTGCCATTGGTGGCCTGACTGAGCATAAATAGTGTCTTCAATGATTGGGGCTAGTTTTTATTCTTCATATTTTTGTCTAATTTCTGGCACATGTTAGTGTCACTGGACTTGTGCTCCAGCTGCACTGGGGACATGGGTAGAACGTGAGGTCTCCTTAGTTTCTGACAGCATGTAACACTCCCAGAGCAATCTTACCTGATGTTACGTGTTGTTTTCTAAAGCATGAAACAAGCCTTTTGGACAGGAGAAAACAATTGTTTTTCTTTTAATGAATAAATGAAAAAGCTCAAGCCAGCATAAGCAGTTGGATGGTGGGCACATCAGAGAGCTGGTGTATTTTAGCGCATAAAACAGGGCACCAGAGCCAGCATAAGCAGTTGGATGGTGGGCACATGAGAGAGCTGCAGAGGTGTGACATAAGGCAACGAGCAGCTGGGAAGTGACATAATGTTTGTGAAGGCATTCTTGTCGCCACATCTAGTCAGGACCGCTGAAGGCAGCCATGGTCCTCCCGAAAGGAGCACGTGGGCCGTGCAGTGGCCAGCCGCACATGTTGGCGAGTGATGTGCCCGTAGCTGTTCAGCAGCCATCCTCATTGTAGTGCCTTACTAGAGCACGTCGTTCTTCCACTGGTGACCAGACACAGGTTCCCCTGGCAGGCGGGGATGTGCGAATCAAATACAGGGAAGGCATGTGTGTCTCGTCTCCCACTGCCCAGGCGGGGCTGTTGTCATCCAGACCGTGCTAGGGGTGGTAGTGGGGAAGCCGATGTGTACAGGATGTTTCTCAGAACTAGGCAATAATGAGCCCCAGCGGGTGCGTTTCTTTTACAGCACTGTGGTGGTGGCAGTTAGCAGCTGTGTGCTTCGTGCAGGCAATGAGCTCCTGTGTATTAACAGGCAGTCTTACTGTCTCATTGCACTAGCCTCTGGGACATCTTTGAAAGGCACCTGACTTCTCTGCTTTCGATGGGAGAGACCCAGGAAGTGGAGGAGAGGAGTCCTTTTACAAGGAGAGAGTGAGAGGAGAACAGCTGAGTTGTGTCCCCGTTTTTCCAGAGTCTGCTACCATCTGGCTGAAGTGTGTTAATCACTGTGAGTGATGTGCTTCGGAGAGAGCCTCCTGCTCCAGGTCTCCTCTCTGTCTGTTTTTCACCCTCCTTTTTATCTGCTTGGCGCTCCTGGGGTTGCTCAAGTGACAGATGAGCGTTCTGTCCCCGAGCATGATTTGACCCAGCAGTGAACCATAAACTGCTCAGTTTGATTTGCTGAAGTCCTGTGGCGAACAGGGCCCATGTTTCCCTCACTGATTCACATGGGATCCTCAGGGCCCGTGAGATTTCCGTGCCTTGTAACCTCCTACTGTTTATGAACTTGTATCATCATCTCCTGGCTGTGCTTATCCAAAGCAAACAGCGAGAGCGTTTGAATTCTGCCTTCTATTTTCCTGCTGGCTGTGGAAACAGCCGTGGGTATTTTAGGAAGGGTCGCTTCACATGGTGCTGAGGCACAGGCCATGCTAACAACCAAATGGTAACTTTGCTTGGTGTTTCCAGTCACTAGACGTGTTTGGAAGAGTTATCCACAGCTTCAGAGCCCAAGTGCGGCGAAGAAAATGGACCTTTTTCGGTTACGAAAAGATGAGAAAGCCCCGTGGGTAGAAAGTTGAAATTTGACAAGGAAATAACTCTTGTCAGAGCACGACTCTGTGTTTTGCTGAGAGAAAACTGTAGGCCAGCATTTCGAAATCTTGTTTTTGAAATGTTGAGCACAGGACTGCTGATATACCTGGGTTAGAGCTGGAAGAAATTTATTGTACCCGTTGTGCCGTTGAGGACGTAACAGAGAAGGGGTTTGTATTTTTTCTCTGGACTTTTTGTAGCGGACGGCTGTGAATCAGAGGAGAGAGTACACAGTGGGTTTTTCCTCTGGGACAGCAATTCCAGCAACACAGGAGCTAAACTCTTAATCTTTGTGGGAACCGCAGCAGCTTCTGCCTTGCAGATAGTTTCTGTCCTTACCTCTACCTTTAGGAGTTTGCATCTGCTGGGTTGAAACTTGGACGCTGTCAGAGTATTCCTGTAAGGACTGAGTTTGGTTTGACTGGCTGCTGAATTCTTGTCTGTCCCAAATGGATGTTGTTTTGTTTACATTCCAAGAAAAAATGATTCAGCCACTTTTGAGGACAATGAAGAAAATCTACTTTCCCAGTTACAGAAAAGTTGCTCTTTTGCTGAGCAGCTTGAGAGGGTGGAAAGCTGCCATTTGGCAGGGGGATGGCAGTCATTAAGCAATACCTTTCCCATAAAAATTGGGTTTGGCTTCACGGCACAGGAAGCTGATCACAGAGACGGGGTTTGTTCGTGTGCAGGACCTCGTCACTGGGGTTTGCACTGCTCCTGGCACCCGCTCTGCACGCGTGTGCGTATGGGAAGAGGTTGTCTGGGAAGGAGTGAGGGAAAGGGCTCTCCTGCCTTCGCTGCAGGTACAGGTTCTCAGGCCGGGCTTTGTTAGTATGCTGGAGGCCTTTTTCCCCGTGTACTTTGCTGAACTCTTCCTGATGTTCCTGCGTGCCTTACGCTGCGTTCAGAGTCCTGGGCCTTCCGCATACTGCTTGGGAATTGAGGGGAGCTGCCCTCCAAAGGCAGGGCACGTGGACAAGCGCTCTTTACTGGAAGGCTTGGTATCTGAATATGGATATGAATACAGTGCATTTTAGGAAGCCTAAGAAATAGGCCGAGAAGGCAAGTCTTAGATTAGCTGCACAGGATATATATTAGGTGTTTACTTACGCATGGGTCTGCCAGCAACTAAAATACAAATAGGTCATTCAGTTTACAGAAGGGAGGCTCACACCCGGTCGGACATAACACTGCTGTTGATCCTTGCTTAGAGATTCCCAGAAGACGATAAAAGTTTTGGTGGGAGAGGGTTGTGGCTGAACTAGTTTTGAACAGCTCTTCTCACCGTGTTGTTTTTTCTACCCCGACTCCTTCCTTGCGGTTTGCCAACAGAAGTGGTACAAAAGGTGAACAAGATGATCGCCACGGGCCAGTATGGAAGGCTCTTCGCTGTGGTCCACTTTGCCAGCAAGCAGTGGAAAATAACCAGTGAAGACTTGATTATGATGGACAATGTGCTGGAGGCTGAATGTGGAGACCGAATCCGGATGGAAAAGGTGACGTGCCGCGCTTCCACGGTGCCTGTGGTGCCATGCTGTGTATGGGGCCAGAGCAAATCACCTGCCAACATTCCTTGAGGCAAAACTCACAACCAGTTGTTAAAAACACATCCTGAAGAGCTCCTGTTGGATCTCCCGCTCTTGCTCCAGCTATTTGCTTTGCCTTAGCTTTGTTCCAATTTCAGTTACTCTGTTACTGATAATATTATTGTGTTTTTTTGTTGAACAGGGTTGGAATGAGTTGTGCCAGACTCTGTTAGGAGACAGATTTTTGTTGTACTAACTTCATCCAAAAAAAAAAAGAAAGTTACAGCAGTTGTTTCTAGAG
Source organism: Phalacrocorax aristotelis (assembly GCF_949628215.1). Lineage (NCBI taxonomy): Eukaryota > Metazoa > Chordata > Aves > Suliformes > Phalacrocoracidae > Phalacrocorax > Phalacrocorax aristotelis. Next base: position 70,944,490 of record NC_134280.1, on the reverse strand, counting down.
ACGCCAGCTAAAGACTGTGTTTACCTTGAGACTCCCAACACCCAAAATACTTGCAGTATTTCCAGAGGGACTGTCACTGCTCAATGCTTTGCAAGATCCTTATCACGCTGAGTGTGTTGGGTGGAGGGAGAGAGATGGTACATGTAGGGGAGAATTGCCAAGATGCAATTCAATATCTTCATCCTTAGCCGTGGTTGACTAGCAGGAACTTGTAGAGGCTCATTAATCCAAATCTTAAGTGAAAGATTATGAAGTGGGATTCTGTTGGCTTAATCGTAATGTTGGTTGTTAGAGCCAAGCTAGCAGCTAAGGGGAGCCGGGCAGTTTTTCTCCTCATCCACTGCTTTGAAGTCCAGTTTTGAGGCAGCTTTTTAGGCGTGCCTTCAGCTGCATCCTGATCTGCGTGGAGTAGCCAGCTAGGAATGCAGAGGTCTGGATGGGAGTGAGGAAGGCAGAAAACTTGCCTAACCGCCATAACCCTTTGGGGATTTCACTGGCAAGTATCTGTCTAAAACAAAAGTCAGAACATCACATGGCCATTTATATGTTGCTTTTAACTGCTGCTGTACAGCTAGCATGGGGAAGGAGGCAGCCTGTGAGAAACACTGCCTCTTTCCACGATGCCCTCTCTACTGTCCTGCCTGACCCTTTAGGTAGGCAGGTGGCTGCAATGCCCTGAAACAAAAGGGCTAGTCCCTGGGGTGGTGAATCCCCTCGAGATGTTCATTTCTTCATTGCCTGTCTTGAGGACTCATGGAGGAGAATGAGGAAAGTGTTTCTTTACTGGGATATGTAGAGATTGCTATAAAAATCCAATTATTTTAGGAGCTGCCATTCATTCAGATCCCACACAAGGCATATTGTTGTTCTTTCATGTGCTTTTCATATCTTTTACAACTGTCGGTGAGCCAGAACGGAAAGGTTCAGTGTGTTCCAATCAACGTGAAAGATAATTCTAAAGCATGTTTTAGTAGGATACGCTCTCCTGGAAGACTTGTCTGTTTAACCAACCTGTTTCTTGCCCGTTAGCTGCCTTTCCCCACCGTTCCTCTCTAGTAACAGTGTCAGGTTTGAAATGTGTAAAGGCCTGTTTCTAAGCAGTTTGACTCCTTTATGGTGGCTGTAGAATTTGGAAGATATTGTTTGCATTTCTGCTGGGACAATGAATCGGTGGTAAATGCTTGATTTATTTTCCATAGGTTTTGCTGGTTGGTGCTGATGACTTCACGCTTATTGGAAGGCCACTCCTGGGGTAAGATGTCTCACACAAGAAATATCTTCAGGCAATCTTAAGACAATTCTTGTAATTAATTGTAGCTTCAGGGCTCCTACCGTCCATGAAACTGAAGAGAAACCTGGATTTATCAGCACTAGCTTTTCTCCCAGCCCTGTGGCTTTTGAAAGAATCCCCAGTAAAACAGGCTCATCAGCTCTGCTGGCTCTAACCATCGCCACAGTGCCAGGGCGGAGCAGCAGTGCCCATTTCTAAGGTAACTGTAGGCTGTTCACCTCTTCTGGGTTGGATCTTTTTTCATGGTGTAAGCCTTGTACAAACTAGCAGTAAATCTTGCTTTTCACCATCTTTACTCCCTTACCCTAAGTTTGGTGATAGTCGTCTTGGAATAACCCAGAAATCCTTTCCCATCCATTAAACACTTAATCTGACTTGGGTTTTTTAACCCATTTCCTTTTGCCATTGTCTTAACCCAGCAGGCTTTAAGATTAATTTTAGAGTTCCTAGTTTTCCCTTCCTCTTAGTCACATAGCCCAGCAATCAAAGAACTGGGGAGAAGGCGTTTGCACCCTTGGCACCACCTCTGTCCCAGTGCTGTCGGACTTGCTATACAAACTGGTGGAACACCTGGTTCTTCAGCCTTTTCTTTACCAAAAGGAAGTGGTGTGTGGACCAGGGGTTATTGCTCAGCTCTTAGCACTGGCCAGAAGCAAAGTCATGAACTGTTGATTTCCCCAGGATGAGAGGTTTTAGTGGTAAGACAAGCCAAGATAAGGTGGGCTGCAGGCGCTCAGAGTATCTGGAAGCCGTGGCTGTGGTCTGGTTGCAGGCTAAACCGCATGTTTAGGTCTTGGTTTGAACTGCAGCAGTGTGGCAGAGGACGGTCAGATAGGGAGGAACTTGTACATCTGAGAATTATTTTGTGGCTGCTTGTAGGTTCTGGTTAGAAATACCGCATGGTTTCAGGCTGGTTTCACTTCTGAGTGCTTTCTGTGGTACCAAGGGCTGTTGGTATTTAAGGGTTACTTGTAACGTGTTTGTACAGTTGGTAACGTACCTCAGTTGTACAGGTGGTATCTGCCTCGGGTTCCCTGCGTTAGGCAGGATTTTGAGGGCTGCGAAATACTGCAAATAGATCTGGAGTAGCAGATCGTCAAGAGTCTTTGAATTATTGCCAGATATTGCACTTGTGGAAGATTTTAGGAAGGGGAATCTCATTATTAGGAGTAGAAATGTCATCTTGCAGAAATCCAAAAAAGAGCCCAAGTTCTACAGACAGGGATGTGTCATGTCAGGCACCTTAGGAGCACCATCCTTTACCCGGCACTCTCAGCTCGCGGCCCCGGGGTGGTTCTTTGCAACTCTCAGTTTGTTGCTGGACTTGGCATGTGGCCTGAGACCCAGGAGCCCTGGGATGGGAAGAAAGACAGCCGTTTGGTTTCTGCAAGTGCTCTAAGTGTGTGGAAAGCAGTGTCAGTTGCTTGAAGCAGACCAAACCGCACATCTGCCAGCGTTAGCTTGAACTCCAGTGACTTTGGCGGAGGAGGATCAGCGGGAGGAGGAGGCAGCTGACCAGGCAGGACAGAAGGCTGGTGCAGAGGTGCTGTCCTCCCTCCGAGCTGCTGGGAAACCTCCCGAGTCCCCCACTCTCTGATACAGACTGAAGAAAGGAAAACAGAACCCGGCGTGTCACAGGCAACGTGGACTGCAGTTCTGTCATGTAGTTCCTAGTTGTGCCTAAACCACAGACATTCTGGAGAGTAGATAATAGGCTGGATGTAGACAAAGGCAGCATTGTTCCTCTGTTGTTTTAAAAATAAACGCATTGGTGAATGCTTGCACCGGTGTCTGCGTAAGACAGTTCATTACAGCTGCACTCCCTGTTCAAACTCGGAGGCGGGTAGGAACTTGTCCTGTTTTGGACAGATGGTCATGCTTTAATTTTCTGTAGCAGTCAGATACCTCCCAAGATGACACTCCTCTAAAGCCTTAAAAAACAACAGTGCAACAAAACAGAGCTGCGTGGCAGAGGCTATTCTGGGAACTTCTAGCTGGCTTCTGCCCTGGAATCTGTTAGGTTTTGTGTTTGTTCAAGTAACTTGCTGTCTGGTCGATTGGCACAAGGGTGTCGAGCGGCGTCGCGGGCTGTGTATTGCAGAAACTGTTGTGCACTTTTAAAGCTGTGATTAGAAGTGAACATAACCTTGGGCGGGTTTTCTATTTCAGGCCATCAGTTGAGTGTCCTCAGCTATTTTAGACCTGAGTGAAATGAATGGTCCCTCTATGAGAAAGTTTAGCTTATTTCTAGACAAAGTACAGCTGATGGGAACTTCTTCCTGTAGACGAACCCTGTTCTTTCTCCTGCTACCTGCCCGTTTTTGCAGTGGCTTCAATGGAAACAACATGGGGCCTTGGTCCTGTTCTTCTCCCAGACAGCCAGGCTGGGATTCAGCTACCTTCTGCAGTGGGCGAGTGAGCCTGTCTGTTGAAATTATTACCTCTAAGAGCTGTGATCCTTTAGGGCTGTAGGTTGCCTGGATCTTTTTCACTGCTTAATGACAACAGCTTTCAGCCCAACTTAGATCTACGAGATTTCAGTGTGAATTTTTCTTGCCTCCTGCAAAAACCTGATCGATGTGCTTTGTCACGAAACATCTTGCTGCTGAAAGCAGCCGGCCTGACTGTCTGTGTCAGACGCTGGGAAATGTGTGACCCCCTTTTTATTTTTATGAACATTCATTCCAGTCATACCGAAAACATTCGATAAAGTTTTCTTTTTCTTGGGCCGTGTTTTGCTGAGAACTTTTCTGTTCATATGCACTTCATCAGTGAGTTGGTTTCTGCTGTGCTTCAGCCTTTCAACCAGCAGGTCCTAGTGCTTTGTCCAACAGAGAGGGACTCACCGGGCCCGTTGGCATTGAACTTTTGAATTGCAGAGTGAAGCCACACTTGGATACTCAACTGTCTCAACAATACCCTTCAAGATTTGCTTGAAAGCATGTCAACAGCTATGAGTAATTCGGGGGGATGGGATGCTTATCTACAGATCTGTGTCAATGTTGCTGCTTTTGGCTGACTGCTGCTCAAGGCCTAGGACAGCTAGTGTGGTCCAGTGGCGAGAGCTGTATCAGGGGGAGCTTGGCTGTGCTACTGCAAGCCCTGGCTCTCCTGAGAGCAGCGCAGAGATTTCAGCGACCGGGTCGCTTTATCTGGCCTGGCCGCTTTCCAGCTTTCCCATGTGATCATCATTAGTGAGTTTCTTACATGCCTTTACAGTCCAAGCCTGTGAGAAGTCAGTGGGAGTTTAGCTTTCCCTTCGCCTTCAGTGGACAGGAATTAGGCCCAGAAAACATAGCTCCCTAATTATAGTGGTAAAACGCGGCCAGCCCCTGGAGTGCAGTTCATTCTTTGGTTTCTTTCCTAGCGTTGCAAAGCCTGCTGTGTATTTCAGTAGTGCTGTTGGGTGCTATCGCTGGGCTGAGTCTGGATTACATCCTTTAGCTGGGATGTCAGGGTCACCCAGTGGTCTTTTAAAATCTAGATATGTCTGTGTTCTTCTGGGCTAGTCACTAAATGCAGATATATCAGTTTCTCTCCTCCGGCTGTCCCTCCCTCCTCCCTCAAGGATTTGATCTCTAATACATATTACACCCCAGAGAGTAGATGTTAAGAGAGATGGTAAATGTCTCGGAGCCTTTGGCCTCCTAGTGACCTTGCTGGAACGGTTAGGCTAGATGGGTTTCCCCCTCTACCCTCCTTAAGTGCAGACAGAGTCATTTGTCAGGAGGATGTTCTTTAAATGTCTCTAGCCACGAAGTGAGCATGCTAATGAGTTTTTAATGGTAATCTGCACTGATGCCGCATGAAAGAGTGTCTCTTCCTTCTCCATTGTGGCTGTTGATTAAAACCACGCTTTCCAAAGCTTCAGTCTGGCTCTTGTAGTTCCTGTGGATGTGGGCTCTGTAAGGCAGGGTGTGTTATCTGTGTGTCGCCTTTCCCCAGAAACCTGCTCACTGATAGGAGGAGAATGTAAACAATTAAAAAGTTATACTTTCAAAATTTACTTTTAAGGAAAAATCTCGTCCGTGTGGAGGCTACTGTGATTGAAAAGACGGAGTCATGGCCAAAAATCAACATGCGCTTTCGGAAGAAGCACAACTATCAAAGGAAGAAAAGTAAGATGAACACAGAGCTTCCTTCCCTGCTGCTTTGTTGCTGGGTCCGGTGGGGGGACGTGACACAGGGCGGTGGCTGGGGAAGGAGGCTCGGTCACCATAGCCCCAGGACCCCTTGTAGCACTGCACCTCTTTCCCAGCCCGCTGCCCCAGGGGTGCCCACAGTACTCGGAGCACGGTGACTTAGTATTCCCTTGGCCCCCTTTGTTAGATAGGCTCGCAAAAGACCCTGCTGAAAATAAATGCCCTGGGCAGAAAAGCAGTCTTGTTCTCTTTTCCCCAGCTTTAACTATTGGATATGTAATCACAGATATTAGCAAGTCTTAACAGTACCCTGTGGCAGGCTTTTTGATTACCAAATGGCTGCCCCCTCTCCAATACGACTGAGAGAGAGAAAAATTACAACTTTTTTTGTGGAGTGGATGCTAGAACCTTGACCAGCCTGACGCCATCCCACGGGAGCTCTGCCTAGACCTCTTGTTCACGCCACACCACTGGTGTGCAGCTGTCCCGCCAAGGTGGCAGCATCTGCCAGTACACCCCCTCCTAGGAACCATCACGCCTTGGCACGCCGCGGGCTAATGTAGCTGAGCCAGCAGGAGCCTTCCGAAAGGTACGCAACAGTTTTGTGCTGCCATCTGATCTTTTTTCCTTTTTTTTTTTCTTTTCATTCTTTTGCAGTCATTAGGAACCCACAGACTGTCCTTCGGATAAACACCATTGAAATTTTCCCCTGTTTGTCATGATTGATCGGGTATTGTGTGGCTTAAGTTTGTTATTGCTTTAGGCAATTATGGAAATAAAACTGCCTTGTCATTGGAAAGTTCTGGACTTCTTGCTGTTATTGGAAAATGGAAATCTATATGTGCTTTCTTTTTAAAACAACAAAATGAAGTATTTTTTAAACTATTATTTCAGCCTTGATGGTGTTTATTTGTGAGGAGTTTTAAGCAGCCCAGGAGCCACTGCTAGCTGTCAAGCTGTTTCATGCCAGCTGGCTCTACCTTTGCCTGCCCACCTCTCTACGTACTTTAGGAATTCAGGCTCTCAGCTGCATCTTAAAAATACCTTGGGCTTCGCTGGCTGTGGAAGGAAAGGGCCATCCGCCTCCCCAGTCCCAGAGGTGAGGCCCTGAGCCTGGAAGGCAGAATATGTGTATAATTAGTCAATTTGAAGAGCCTGTTGCTGTGCGTAGTTCTCTGCATCCCTGCAAGCTTCCCTACCCCGAGACTGTGAGTGCACGTCAGACTAGCAGGGAGGCAGGCCTGTTTGGGTGAGCTGATTTGCCCTCTGGAAGTGCTCGTTGCTCTCCGCTGACTGCAGTTAATTCACTGTAAATAGGCGAGGTGTTTTTAAGAGAGCTAAGTGCAATTTTGCTCCCCGCCCTTTTTCCTCTCCTGACAAAAGCCCTGCTGCTCTGTGCATGTAATTGCTGGCATTGTATGGCTTCAGGGAATATCCTGGGATACAGTGTGGCCCAGAGCAAACGTGGGGCTGAGGAGAGCAGTGAGACAAGATGACCGCAGGATCCCAGATCTACTCCCAGCTCATGCTCAGTGGTGAAAATCCTTCTTAAGGATTAGCAACAGGAGATGCAGCTGAGAAATTGCCCTCTTAAAGGTGAGCCAGAGAGTCTATTGCATAGCAATAAATTGTCTGCGTGTGTAATACCATCAAAATAACAGATACCACTGGCTCAGGAGTGATTTCGTGCCTATTTCACAGACTTGGTGCTTGGCCAGCTGAGTGTATTTGCATGTCTAAGGCTCAGTATTTTCTCTCCACTTTGTCTGCAAGTCCAGTACTGTCACCTACTGAGCAGCAGGTTCAGCAGGCTTATTCAGCCACGGTCTGCATCTGTTTCTGGACTGTAATAACAACCAGGAAGAGTTTCCTAGAGCTTTCAGCAGGCTCTCAAGTAGCTATCGGGTTCCCTACAACTACCATGAGAAGTGATAACTGGGCCCTGCTCACCCTGTCACTTCTCCAGGGAATGCCTTGCTTTGAATGAGTCAGGAGGAGAGTCTGCGTATGGGTGCCCTTATGCACCCTCCGTGACTCCTTCGTAGGGCCAAGGTTGCCCACAACCCTGTACTGAAGGAAATGCTAGTTTTGAACATAATTATATGTGGGTCTCGTCCTGTCAAATCCCGCAACTCTGTATAAACCTTCAGGAGATCACTTCAGGTGCCGTGAATGGCAAGCTTGATGGCTCAGGCTGTGTTTTATCTTGCCTGACTTCAGCTAGAGAAAGATCTGGGCGTGCTTGGGTTAAGTTGGTTCTCTAGTCGCTGGAGAGAGATGGTCATCTGCAGAGGCTGACTCATCTCTTCCCCTTTAGGATCAGCTGGCACGAACAGCCCTTGGGAGATGCTGTTCCTTCTCTGCTGACTGTACAAGGAGGTTGGACACCTAGGTTTTAAACAGCTAGCAGTAATATGTGTGCTGGGGCCTTTCTGCGACCAGCCTTGATCATTGCATCCTTGTTTCCAAGCTCTTAGACGTGGAAGGCAGTGGGGGACACCCCTCCTCCAGAAATCATCTCCCCCCTCTTCCCCCCTCTCCCAGAGGTGGCCCCAGCTCCGCGCTGGGACCCCAGATCCCAGCAGTGAGGCGCAGTACGTTGCGGGCTGGCACGAAGACTCTTGCAGTGACTGCCTTCCAGTTACAGACTGTTCACAGTCCACAGAGGAGGCAGCATTGCCAGCTGAAGCAATTTCACTGCAAACCTCACAGTCCCTCTGTTTCTTAAGGCATGTGAGTGCCAGGGCTAAGAAACAGCCTGTGTGTCTTGGCTTTGAGAGGATGTAGGGGGAATTTTCTGTCCCTCCCGGTTATGGAGAAGCACTTGAGAATAACAACAGAGGCTTCGAGGCTCAGAAATACAGAAGGAAGAGCCCAGTGTTGATTCAGAAGAAAAAGCAAATGTCAAGTTGGTCTGTAAAATTGGTCCCCCCAAAAAAGTCTTTGGGAAATGTAATTCTAATCCGAGTGAGATACTATATGAAATTAGGGTGGCTTCACAGTGCTTTTGGGGGATCAAAATGCAGGAAGGGAAAAATTCAACCAATATCAGGAAGTCTGGATTTTTGTTTTGAAAATTTTATATCATAAAATCAGAGTGAAATATTCAGGTTTTATTGAAATGATGTGTTCAGACTGAGGCAAAAGGGGATTATTTTGGACATTTTCATCAGGGGAATTTAAAGGAAAAGCTTTTTGCTGTTCCAAGTGGAAGCACAAATCCCCAGTTCTTCTCTGGAGTGAAGTCACGAGTCTCCATTTGGCTTCACATATTGAGGGGTGGCTTGCGATAATCCTGGCTGCTCGGTGTGGTTTGCCACACTTAAATAGTTTAAGAGCAGAAATTTCTCAACAAAGCAGGCTCCCCCCTCCCCAAGCACTGATTTATAGTGGAAATTTATCTGCTAGGACAAAACATCTTGTTGGACACCACATCAGATCAGGGTGGAATTTGAGAGATGCTTTGCGCAGAGCCCCTGAAGATTAGGCATCCACGTGGGTTAGACGAGAACCAGGCCTGAGCTCCTGCCATTCAGCACCTCTAAAGCAAAACTGCGGCGTTTGTCCCCATAATCTCCCCTTACTTAGTGCTCTTTGACTCTGTGTAAATAAGGATCCGCTGCCCGGAGGGAGGCTCGAGAGCCAGAGCGGAGGGCATCTGTCTGCTCCGAGTCAGACCCGAATTCCAGCACGTGCTCCCTGCCCGTGGGCCACAAAGCCGCTGGCTGTTCTGGCTTTTCTCTCGCGCTTTCGAAGAATGTCGGTAGGGCTCCGCTTCGTTCCCCGGCAGAAGGACAACAGCCTTTGCAGCGCTGACGTTCTTCTACAATAAGGAAGCGTTGTTTTCTCGCCAAGCGGGACCTCGCCAGGCGGGAGGTGCCGTTGCTTCTCTGCCAGCTTCGCTTTGGCCTCGCATCGCTCTCGCGTTCCCCCGTTTCAAGCATGAATGCCTGGGTGCAGCAGAGTGGGTTCCTGGCTCTGCTGCTCTCTGGGCCCCAGGCGGAGCGTGCAGTGCCCCCAGGACACCCCTCGCTCCCCCGGTCTGTTACCGCCCTGGAGGGGCGCAGGGAGACGTGTAGCCAGGCCCTAATTAAGCGTGCGCTGTTGCACAAGAGATCAATGAACTGGCCTGGCTGAATGTCAGCCCAGCCGAGACCTCATCCTTTGCCCTTTTAAAAAGCAATGGACCGTGGCACTTTAATTCGTCTGTGGCTGCGGGATTGTTTTCCTCTCCCTCAGATAAGGAAGCTTTCAAGAGTTGCATTTGGAGCATGGTTTCAATCATGAAAAGGTTAATGCGGTTCTTCTAAACCCTCCAGCAGGATGCGATGCTTACGGCTGCTGGGGTGCAAAGTCTGCCCCTGCGAGGTGCTCGGAGCTGTGTTCCGCATCCTGACGAGGATAAGGTCATCATCGCGACCGAAGGGGAGACGGCCCGTGCTGGTTGTCCCACAGGACAGCTTTCTGTGGCCTATCCCCACAGCTCTGTCTGGACAAGTTTTAAATTACCTACGTGATGGGGTTCCTCTTCCTTCCCTTGGCAAGTTGGTCTGTGTTCTAAAATAGGCTTCACAAGCAAAGCCATTTCTCGCAGCGTGAAGGCTTCCCGTTGTGAGGATCCATTACTTGTGCAGCCTAACGAAGCGTGACAGACATGGTAAGCGTCAGCGTCCTTTCTTCCCGGCGGTCACCTTCTGCAGAAAAACAGAAGTGCACGAAACTCTCTCTTTGGGACCCGAGGGCCAGCAAAGGGATTTAGCGACTTGGTTGTGATGTTTGGGTCTGCTTAACATTCTCACGCTCTGCCGTGTCACGAGCTGCAGGCGCCTATCCTGTTCAAGCAAGGCAGCTTGAAAAGTTCTTAGGACATGTCGTTCGGGCCTCTGGGGTGGAAGGGAAATGCTGTTAATATGCCCCTTTGGTGTGTTCTTTTTTTTCCTGTCAGCTTTGCGAAGGCGTCTTTGAACTCTTACATGGAGCCAGATTTATTTTCTCAGCATGGTCTGGACACGTTTTGGCTGCACATCGAAATACGCTTTAGCGGTTAGAAATCAGCCACAGACAGAATGTAACACCAGGAAACGGCCTTGGTTTGATTTCTCTTGCACTAGAGGTTTTATTCTCTCTTTTGACCAAAAAAATAGCCTCTTCATTAAGAAGAGTAAAGGGAATGCTTCACCACCGGGTCCAGGCTGACACAAAGCCCTTACAGAGAAGTCAGCGGCCAGCAAGCCTGGGCGTGAGCAAGCACTGGGGCTAGGTGTCTTTCATCTGTTTTCTCTCTCCCTATTTATAGAACATGGGAGAAGCGACTGGATCCGTGTCCTCGCTCCTGCCGCGTCTCTGCCTGGCTGCTAATGCAGTATTCACACGGCTGAAGCAAAGTCAGGGCTTGATTTCGGTAGGAACGGAGCGAGTCTGCAAAGCCGCTGAGAAAGGAGAGGGCCCTGAAGGCTGAGAGCACTTTTTAATTGCATGCTGGCTTTGCTATAGCAACCAAAAATATGTTTATTGACGGGGCGGCGTGGCTTCAGTTATATTCTTGGAGAGCATTCCCCGACGGCCCCGTCCGACGTTAACTCTTCCGAGGCGTGCTGGCAGCGAAGCTTGCTGCATGCAGTTACTGTCTCGAGAGGGGCAGCATTTGTACAGGCGTTAATGAGTGACAATTAAATGTGATGCGTGAGTTGGCAACGCGGGGTCTGAGCCCTCCGAGTGGATGCTTGGGAGATGAGCTAAACGTTGCGGGACCAAAGCTTTGAAATACCTTGGTCATTTTTGGAAACGGGGTGCCGGCTCCGAAGCGGCTTGAAATTGAGTGGGTTTCTGTGTAGATTTCTAGTGCCCCGCACCTTTGGATCATCTAACGGAGAGAAAAGGGACCAGCTTTTGTTTTACCTTCCTTTCCTAAATAAAAAAACACCACTTCTCTTTCAGAAGCAGCAAGGTTCAGGTTTTTGGGGAGCTCTCGAAATAGCCAACGATCTGGCGGGGGTTTAGTTTGGACCATGGTATGGGACTGCCAGGATCCGAGGCTACGGCCTGGGGTGATTTGGTTCTTTGTCTGCTTTAGGACAACTTTTTATTTCTGCTGGATTTCTGTTTGCAGGGACATGATTCATGGGTGCCTTTGGCCTCTTTCCCAGTGCAGACTTCACATCTTTAAAAAACTGCAAGTATGGAATAGCCTGACCACAAATATTTCAACAGAAAACAATATGTACTCCACCTACTTTCATCCGGCTGTGCCGCAGGTGCTTTGTTACACTGGAGGTGGCTTATTCAGCGATTGCGGATGATAAAGCTGTGTTTCCATCGCCCTCCAGCTGAAAGGTCCCCAGCAGACGTGGGACCGCGTAGGCACCAGTGCTGAATGCACGTGTGGGAAGACACATGTGGCTTCCCACCATGCCAAGGAGATCTGTGTGTGAGGTGAGTAGGAGTTTCTCCAGGTCGTCCCCAGATGTGCTGTCAGGGATATAAACCCACCAGCTCCGGGGCCCAAGCCAACCTTTTCCTAAGGAAGTCAAGGATGTCTTTTTCTGCGTCATCTCGGAAGCAGTTGGTGTCGGATCGGAGGGTCACAGCAGCCCCATCCAGCCTGGTCACGGGTGATGGCTTTGAAGGGTGTAGAGCTGTTTTCTCTCAGAGCGGTGCTTTCGGCTCCCCACCTCGGCGGGAGGGTCTGCAGCAGTACGTGGTTACCTAGTGATCCCCGAGGCCAGAACTTCACCGGGCTGGAGGTGAGCATAACACTTGGAATTGCAGCACTTCTAGGTTTGTTGGCTTAAATCAAGGACGAAAAAGAAACAAATTTACACACGTTCTGCTCTAGCTCAGTCTACTTTTATTTCTGGTTTTGAGATAAGTGAAACAACACGGTGTTTTGGGGGGTGAGAATGAAGGTGGATGCAGCTGGCCAGAGATGTTTCTCCTTCAAAGCTCTGCCGTTGGCTATCTAAGCACGTCATTGCAATGTGCTTGGCTGGATTTAAACATTTGCCGCCACAAAGAGTTTTGGGTGGACGCTGCTGAATGCACTTGTATTCTGTCGTGGAGGCTAAGGAAGTACAGGAGATTATCTTAATGGAAATACCACTTCTCCCACTCCTCCTCTGTGGGCTCTGCAGCAAGAACAGCACTCTCTGTTTCAATAACACTTCTGCGTCGCAGAGCGGGTTTGGTGACGCTGCCCTTGGATGCGGGGGCAAGTGTCTACAGATGCCCTTGTCTTCTCCAACAAGAGCCTTTAGGGGTTTAGCAAAGGGGGCCAGTGAGGGTCTAAGGACAAAAGATGGGTTGTTGCCAAGGGCTCAGTTTCTTGGGCTTGATGGGCTTTGCGTAAGGTCACCCCAGAGCTGAAAGATGCCTCCTCCATGCTGAGAGCATCTACCATGGATCTCCTGTATGGCTTCTTCTGTGTAGGATAAGGCTGAGCCCGTGAAACCTTGCTGGGTGATGTAATGTCTTTGAAATGCGTAACTGCCACGGCCGATCAAAACTAACCAAAGAGGGGACCTGGATGGGCAAAGGAGGACACTCACTCGCTAACTGCTAAGACCAGTCTAAGAAGCCAGTTGAAAGTGTCCTAAAATCCAGCCTGGGATCTCGTCACTTGCTAGACATCATAGCAGGGCCACTGAGGTGTTCCTTGAGGGGAGATCTGCTGTCTTTTCCCTTGGCACTTGAAGAAAAGGATGAGACAGCATAATTTTCTCTGCCATTGCTGAGAAGCCTCCCAGTGGAACAGCTCTGCAAGGGAGAATGTTGGGGGTTTGGGGTTTTTTGGTGTTCTGAGTATGTGAAACAACGCTGCGACTGTCTGGTTTGGTTTTTTTCTGAGGAAGAGGGAGGTGAGCTCCAGTCTCAGCTGGGCTCTGCTGGCCTGTTCTCCGTGACGTTCTCATGCTGTTCCAGCCGAACACAGCGTTGGGGCTCAGCTTCAGTCCTACCCACGACACGGTGGTGCAACGAGAGCTACAAATCTGTCCCTGGTCAGAGAGCTGAAGCCATGACAAATCCAGGATTGGCTCTACAAAGGGTTGCAGGAATGTGATGCAATGCAGCCGATGAGAACTCACCGATTCCCATTTGTTGGGAAAAAATAAACTGGAAAGGGTAACCTCTTGCAGAATTCATGCTTGGATATTAATATCTACCAGTAGACCTCATCTAGCGGAGCTGTTGAATCATTTTTCTGCTGTTCCATTCCCCAAGGAAGGGTGCGTACGAAGATGGTTGGCTAGCACTTGCCATCGTGGGAGCTCACCGAACACCAGCCTGGGGCACAGAAACTACTCAGATGTGGTTTAACAGCAGAGCTGATGGAGGAGCAAGGACCTAAGTCTCAACCCACCTAGCTCTGAGGGATGCTTCAGCTAAGCTTAGCAAAGCTAACAGTGGACTTAACCTAGCCTTCTGCTAGAAGCAGAGGTGAGTTTTAAGCACCTGCCACGGGGGAGGTGGCTCCTGGATGCATTTACCGCAAGTTGGGATGCACCCAGGCCAAAATATATACGGACACTACCCAGGGCACACAGCGTGGGAGCTGTGCTACGTAGCCCTGCTCCTTCGCACCATAGTCGTCGCGGCTTCTGGTGGCCAGATAACCAACTTTCCTAGCCGAAACCCCCCTGGCGTGCTGCTGCCTTCGGCGGAGCCAACCGGCAGCTCGTTCTCTGCCGTTGGAGTGGGAGATGTGTTTCACTGCACATCGGTGCTCTGTTCCTCGCTCCAGCTGACAGAGCGCAGCAGGATGCACACGCTTGCAGAGGGAGGAGAAGGGGCAGAACTGTGAGAGAAACCGCCGCGGGTGGGGGAGATACAGCAGCCCTTCTTTACAAGCAGAACCCGCGCTGGAGGCTCAGGGCTGCTCGTCCGTGTCGGCACGTGCATCCCTCTCCTGCCCGATGGAGATGCACGTGGGAACTGACGGGCCGCCGTCGCGAGGCCACGAGTGGCGGTGGTTCAGCCTTGCAGAAGAGGGGAGGTGAAGTGATTTTCCCAAGGTGATATTGGAAGTGTGTGGCAGGGCTGGCAGGTGAATGCAGCTGTGCTGATGCTGTGCTTCAATTTTAAGTCCATCCTTCTTGTTCCCGCATCCCTGCAAATACGTGCCCTTTTAATGCAAGCAAAATGAAAGCAGGCAGAGATGTATAGGTCGGGACTGCTCGGCCTCCAGCACGGCACAAGGCTGCGGTGCTAATTGCTTTACCAAGAGGCGAGGGCAGCACGCTCCTGCCACGAGGGACTCTCGCACAAGAGGAACCTGAACAGCCTCTGGGAGCAGTGGAAATAGCTGTTCTAGATGCCTCCAGCCAGGAGGCCAGTTCCTGCCTTCCAAAGTGCAAGGGTTGCTTTTCCATGAAATCTGACCATTTTTTTTTTTTGTCATGAAACTTGTAGGCAAAGAATTTTCTCTGCAGCTTCTCCCTCACTGTGAGATTTGGCCGAAACCAGGAAATATATTCAAAAATGGTATTGAAGAAGACAGAGGACTTGATTGCAGACATCTCATTTCCTTAGGAAATCAGGCTAAAAATAGGGAAGGAACATAACGGAGACTTCTTTTTCTTGACACCCCCCTCCCTTCCCCAGCTGGGAATCAGCTTTTGTCCCAAAATCTGAGGTTTATTGCTCTTGCTGTTGTCTTCTGGGCTCCAGATGTAGTCAAGCCGTGAACGTGTCTCTCGTCAGCTTTGGAGAACGGGTGCAGGGACATGGTTGTCGTGCGCGGCTGATGCACAGAAAGGCACGCGTGGGGAAGCATATGCCAGCTTGCGATGGCAAGCTGACTTTCAGGGGGAGGTGTGCTGGCTCTCTGAGGAGAGGCCTCCAGGCTCCTCCAGGACAGCCCCTGTTCTACCCAGGGCCCCTCTCTCCAGCCAGAGCTTTGCCCCGGTACAATGAACAGCGATGGCTCTCCCGTTGGCAGCCGCAATGCTTTAGATAACCCTTCTCCCTGTTCAAGGTGAGACACCCACTCAGGCGCTGGTTGTGTGCCAAAGTCTTCTGCAGGCATCAGCGGTGTTTACTTTCGACACATGATACGGTCTATAAATATTGGGTGGGTTTCGTGTTACCTTGAGCACCGTCCAAGGCGGCGCGGATGGCCTGTGCTCTGTTGCAAGCAAAGTCACCTGAGACAGTCGGGCAGAGAGATCCCAATGCCAGAGAAATGACTAAAGCCTTCGGAAAAGAGACCGAATCCCTAGCGCAGGCAGTCAGCTGCTCCGCACCCTCGCTCAGGTCTGTTCCGCTGGAGTTTGTGGTGCTGGTGTCACCCGTGCAGCTGCGCCCTGCGGCGCACTGGGGACAGTCGGACATTGCAGGTCTTTCCCCTCATCCCAGCACCCTGTGGCCCCACAAGACGCAGCCGTGCCCGCGCTGGCTGCTGCTCCAGGCAGTTACACGTTACCTGTGTCCACACCTGTACGTATACACGCACACACAACCCCTTGCTCTGCGGTACACCCTGAACACTGGTATTTAATACAGCCTCGCAATGCCGCTGCACCAAAGCATGTGCAAAGTCTGGTTCCAGGCCTGTTGCAGAGTCTTAGCTTTTCGGTATTGATGGCGGTTTACTTGCTGATTTGTGCAGGGCCAGGACTCGATGTGCAGGGCTGGCGCTCGATGCAAGGGCTGGGTGCTGTGCTACCGCCCGCCTGTGGAAAGCAAGCTGGGTCTGCCCAGCCGAGCTTGGTGAGGACCCGAAAGGTGGGACAAGGGGGGAGGCTGGGGGCTGAGCCAACTTGCCTCCATTAGCTTGTTTTGCCCGCAGACGTAGCCGCAGATGAAGCCGTGATTTCACGCAGGGATCTGGGGGGAGGCAGCACCCTGGCCGCGTTTCCCCACCTGGGGAGGTGTTGCGCCTCTCCCCCGCTCCTTCTCCGCTTTGCCCCCTTTTAGGTGAGCAGCTGCCTTTCGTTTGGCCAAGGGTCCCAGCGAGAGCCCCCCGGAGCTGCTTGTGTGCGGGGAAACCGAGGCGGGGGGCCCGGAGCGCCCCTCTCCCGGCACCGCCGGCGTCCGGGGCGAGGCAGCGGCACCTCGGCTGCCTGACCTGGGGGCACCACCCCTCGGCTGGGGGGGGAGGAGGAGGAGGAGGAGGAGGAGGAGGAAGAGGAGGTGGGCACCGCTTGGGGACCGCCTGCACCGAGCCCAGGGGCTGAGCCCGGCCCGGCCCTCGGGGCGGAGCCGGCGGCGCAGCGCCCGGCGGAGCGGGGAGCGCGGCGGAGCCCCCCGCAGCCCCCCGGCCCCGGCATGAGCTTCCCGCGGCCCCTGCGCCGCTCCGTGAGCCTCAGCCCGGCCCGGACCCTGCGCCTCGTCGTGCTGGGGCAGAGCGCCGTGGGCAAGACAGGTAGGACGGGGCTCCCCGGCATCCCCCCGCATCCCTCCTGCACCCCCGGCATCCCGGCCGTATCCCCCCGCATCCCCCCCGCGGCCGCGGGTCTCCGCCCCCGGGAAGAGGGGTCGGGGCCCCCGGGGGTGCAGCGGGGCCGGGCGGCAGGCTCAGGCAGGCGGCACCCGAGTTCCCCCCCGTCGGGCTTCAGCAGCCAGGGCTCGGCCCGAGCGGGGTCTCGGTGCCGAAGGGGTCCCCAGGGCTGCGGGTCAGGGTGGGACGGTGCCGAGCGTGGGAGCTTCCAGGACCGAGAGCCGAGCTCAGGTTCGAGCTGTAGCGCGTCCTAGGCGTTTGCGGCTTGTTTTAGCAAAGGGAGTGGGGTTTGCAGACCCTCGAGTTACAGCGCTGCGCTTAGTTTTCCTTCAGGAAAACTCCCTTTCCCTGCACTTTGCTCAGCGCTCTCCGTCCGCAGCTGCCGGCGTGGGGATTTGGGATGCTGAGCCGGGAGCACCTGAGCTCGCTCCTTCACCCCCACGCCTGCCCGGGGATCATCTTCCCACCCCTTCCCGCTCCCCTGTCCCGGGCCACGAGCACCCGGGGGCGAAGGCATCCTCGGCTCCGTTTCTGCGCAGCACCCGGCGTGCGGGAGCGGGCTCAGGCGGTGCCGGCCGCTGGCAAGGGAAGGTGCGTGTCCGCCCGCGTCTGCGTTGGTGCCATTGCAGCGGGGCAGGGGAGCAGCGAGGCACGCAGAGCTCGGGGGGACGCGGCCGGGGCTGCTGTGACCTTGGGCACAGGGCAATGGCCTGCTGGCTCACCGCTCCGGAAAAGGCATAACCTTTAAATACGCTGCAGCGGTGGCACCTCCGCCTGGCTCGCGGCCAGGGGCTTTGGCTGTTGGTGCCGCTGAAGTTGCGTTTCCATATACAGTAACCGGCCAGCCTCGTGCCTGGCTGGCAAGCGAGTTCCTCTTGCCCAGCGTTAGCGAAAGATCATGATTTCCCTGATTAAATTAAAGGAGGCAACTCCCAGCTCTCAATTAGCAGCCTGGCGCAGGAACGGGGCCCAGCTCTGGGTGTACCCAGAGCACCGGGGCGGGGGGGTCCCTGGGTGGTAGTTGGCCTCGAGGTCCCTGCAAGCAGATGGAGCCGTGAGCGATGGCTGTACAAAGAGTACGAAGCGCTTTGGCTCGCCCCCTACCCCAGCCTGCCCATACGCGCTTCCCCCCCCCGGCATTGATTGCATCTGGCGCGGAGTGGGCGCCTGGCAGCTTTGGGCCCCTCCTGCGAGCAAGCACGAGGCTGTTGTGCCTCCTCCATAGGATGGGAGCCCACCAAGGGCCTTTAAAGGTTCCTCCAGCTGGGTTCAGCCTCGGTGCCCTTCTCGGTGGCTGCCACGGAACGGCTGGATATCATGCAGGGCTGATCTGCAGGGTCTGCCTCGTGTCGGCTCAGCTCCGGGGGTGCCTGCAGCCCTCGTGCCCTTCAGCAGCGCTTTTTTGCTGTCCTCTTGGGCTGTGACAGTAACACAGGCCGTGAAATCTGGGCAGAGGGAGGCAATCGATACCAGGCTCGTGCAAAGGAGAGCCGGACCGTGCCAGGAATCGAGAGCGGCCCCTGGGAATGGCAGGCACCCTGACGCAGGTCTCTCCCTGCCGCCCTGGGTGCTGTCCTGCATGGCCTCTCCAGCAAAGGGATAGCGTGTCATCTTCACTGGGTGCTCTGCCCGAGCTGCCGGGTCCCACTGTCTGCGAGCCCCTGCGCCAGACGGTGAGTGCTTTCCCCTGCCCGGTGGAGCGGTTAACACCCTGGGTAATGGCCCGTGAGCATCTGGCCTGAGGGACCTGGCGCATGATGAAGGAGTCAAAACCATCAGCATCATCGCCAGAGCTCACGGGGGGCTGGGGAGGATGGGCTGCGGGAGGCGGCGGGGTGCTGGTCCCCCAGGCTGGGGAGAGGCAGGGCTGCCCGAGCTGGCTGGGAGAGGAAGGGCTGCGATGCGTGGGGATCCCCTGTTTTGGGGAGGGGAAGCAGGGGAGGGTGAAGGTGGGTTTCATCCAAACCCATCCCTCAGCTGCCAAGCTCCCGGTCCTGGCAGGGTGTGAGTGGACCCCATGCCAGAGCATCACCCAGGTGAGCTGTTGGCATCCACCCCTTTGGGAAGCAGAAGCCAGGCTGGGAGAGCTGAGGGGGCCGAGGTGTGTGAACAATCCAAAGGGCAATTAAAATCCAGACAGCTGCAAAAGGGAGAAAAACCCTTCAGTTACCAGCAAAAGGGTTTGATTCTTTGGAGCAGTTTGGAGATCTTCACGATCCGGTGATCCGAGGTCCCAGATCCTCCAGGCGGGGACAGGTTTGGGTGCAGACCTGTGGCTGAACCCCGTCGGTAGTTTAAAGGTTTGGCCCGGGCTGTGTAAATCACCTGCAGGAGGCTGTAAATCCAGCCCAGCCAGAGCTTGCATTATCTTCTGTCTTCTGCTGTTGATGCTCGCCAGTGTAAACTTTGCCATACTTCAGAGGAAAGCTCTGCTTACAAAACACGAATGGAAGATGAATTGCTGCTGTAAGCCGTTACGCGCGCAAGAGAGATGTGTTATGCAGCAGCATAAACAGAGCAGCACGTGGGCGCACAGGGCTCGATGCAGCCCGGGAGGTACCCAGCCACTCCCCGCAAAGGCAAGTTAATTGCGCATCAAACCATCCCGTGGTTGTTCCTAGAGACCAAATGAAATATAAAATTAACCCTTTCAGCTTTGGGGCTTTCCAAGGAGAGCCCTTTCTGAGGTTATTTATGTTCAAGATGAGGAAATAAAAATTCCTTATAAGGCTGCATGGATGTGCTGACGCCGCTGTGCCTGCATCCACTTCTTCCGATTGGCAGCTTCCCGTGTGTTCTTGCGCTCCAGCCAGTTTTTAATCAATTTAATTGTCTCCTGTTCTCGTACAACACCATGCGCCCCGGCTTTGGGTGGCTGCCTAACATATGACACAGAATCAGGTGCTTTCTAGAAATCGAGTCTGACTTGTCTTGCTCTCCCCCTGATAATTTGGTCGCCTCTTTGAAGATGCTGATAAGTGCCTCCTGCGGGATCCTTGGTTACCTCTGCAGAGCAGATTTGCTAAATTAGATGCTCCTTCCATCAAATCCCTTCTCTGATGGGCAGAGTTTGAAGCCCAGAGATGGCTGGGAAGGTGAGAGGATGGTGAATCCCCCAAGCAGGAGCCGGGCAGGTGTAGGAGGGCAGGAGAAGCTGCTTGGGGCAGGGATGCTGGGGCTGAAGAAGCACAAAGCCCGGCTCGGGTGGGAAGCCCCACTCCCAGGGCAAACACACAGCTCCTGACCGGCACAGTGTGAGTGTGCAGGGGCAAGACGTGGAGACCATTTGCCGATGGCTGGCTGGGACAAACTGCCTTGAATCACATGGGGAAAGCAAGCTCGGTGTGGGAGTGCATCAGTCCTGCTTGGTGTTAGCTTTTCATCAACGTCTTGTATTTTTGAGGGGGTTTAATACAGTACCCTGGGTTTGGTGAGGCTTATTGTCCCTTTGCACTCCTGCTCCGTTTCCTTCCTCTGCTGTGCTGATGCCTGGTGCACAGCTCCTCCATCCTGTCCCTTCTGGGCTCTGCGCTCCTGCCTTGCTCTTCCTGGGTTTTTTTTTTCCTCATCCCCACTCATTTTCCACCAATTTCACTTTCCACTGCTGTTGCCTTTCCAAGCCAGCTCTCAGCCTCTCCGCTGCCTTTTGCTGATGTCCCTGCACAGCCTGTCCATACCCATTACCGTCACTGACACCTTGAAGGGCTTAATCATCACTTCCATTAGCCGTGCTCCTGTGCTCCCTTCAGCCTCCGAACCACGGGCTTCTCTGTCCACACCAGAAAATCACATCCAGGCATCGACGGTGCATTTTCAAAGCAGCCCTGTTGGAAAGGTGTTACATACAGAATGCCACGTGGAGGGTTTTGCTTTGAACCGGTGTATCTGCAGCACCAGGCACGTGGATTGGCTCCTGAGCACCAAGGCAGCCCGGAGGGTCGTTTGAATTAGCTTGGACCTCAAGGACCAAGTGTGAAGATTGGTTGTGCTGCCTCACTCTTTCCAAAGGCAAAGAGCAAGACATTCCTGGAACAACATCTGAGAGGGTGTTTGTGCTGCTGCTGACTTTTCTCCCTGAAACGCAGCTCTGTAGGGAAGATCCGAGGGCGAGAGGAAAGCTTGTTCGCTCTGCAAGGGCGGGGGAGCTGCTTTCAGAGATGCCAGTGCTTTCCAAGTCCACCCTGTCACATCCTAAAGGCAATTCCCTGCAGAAAGATATTCTGGAGGGTGGGGATGGAGGTGAAGGCGAGTAGAAAAATAAGCCTTTGTGCTTGGCTGAGGGTCATTTGCCAGCAGAAGGGATCTCAGGAGATGCAGTTGGTCACCTGCGGTGATCTCGTTTCCAGACTGGTCACTTCTCCCGCTGATGTGGAAGCTCCTTCAGTGCCGGGGACCTTCAGGGACTGGATCTTGCACCGCCTCCTTTGGTGTTTTCTGAGCAGAGGAGGTGTAACGTTTGAATCTCCCGTTGTGTTTGCTCTGTTGCTTTTCCAGCTCCGTGACCCAGAGCCGGGTTCCCGTAGCGCTGCCGTTACAGGGCTGCTCCTGAATTAACCCCCCGGCAGCCGGAGCTGCAGAGTTTCTCCTCGGTCTGAGCCGAGCTGCAAACCCGCAGCCCCGGCGTGCAGCCACATCCCCACCCGCCTCCGCTGGGCGGCCGCTGGTCTGTACCAAACCCCCGCCACCCTGTAATTATCCCATCCTGGACGAGGTGACCTGTTTCGGCAAGCCACCGCGGGCTCTGCACGGCATGCCCTTGCTCCGTGCGCGGCTGAACAGCACCTCAGCTTTGCTGTTGTTCCTCCTCCTCTGTGAAAGCCCAGGAGTGAGACCACTCATGCTCTGCAATTGCAGCCTCCAAGCCATGGTTTTCCCTTGCTGGGCAAAGGAGTTCTCTTGCGTAAGTGCCTGGTGTAGGCTTGGAGGCAACTTCTGCGCCGCTGGTACATTGATGGCACCACCTGCTCCTCCTCGCCTCTCCAGTACCCCCGCTTCAGCCCGAGCAGCACAGCCTCCTCGCAGCTCTCCCGGGGCTTTTCTAGGGGGTGCTTGAGGCTGCAGGTGTGAAAAGTCAAGTAAAAAGTATTTTGGCTTTGCTTCAAAGTAAAACCATGTCTCTGGCCAGCTCTTCAGCACCGCGTTCCTGCGTCCACCCTTGGGGTGCTGCTAGCCTCGCCGTGCTCTTCCTGAAATTAAGCCGGCTTGGTAGCATCTCTCCAAGGGCTTGGTAGCATCTCTCCAAGGGCTTGGTAGCATCTCACCTGCTTCTTCCCATTTTCACGCATCCCACTCTCCTCTAGTCACCTCCCCGTGCCATCCAGGGTGCTGGCATGGGGACCGCAATGGTCCTGCCTTGGCCCCCGGGGCTGCTGCGGTGCCAGGGAAGGCTTCCCTGTGTGCCGGCTCTGGAGCAGGAGAGCGTGATAAAACCCAGCACTTATCAGGGCAGGGGCAGATGCATTTTTGTGGCCCTTTGGCCACATCGGGGATGATTAGCAAAGCTTGATGCTCTGTTAGCAGGAGTGACAGGTACGCTCTGGCTGCCTCCTTGCCCTGCTCAGAGCAGCAGGATTTTCAGCACCTCCAAATTGCTTCGTTACTTAGAAAGCCTTTGCTTTTTCCCCGTTTTCCCATTCCTGGCTATTTGCCAGCTGAGCCTCAGCCCTGTCTGCTGTCCCCATTGCTGGAAATACCCATCTAGAGACCTTGCACTACGGCAAAGCTTTTGCTGCCCCTTACGGGAAAATCTAAGGAGTCTTTTTGTTTTGTTTTGTTTTTTCCAGTCCCCAGAGAACCTGCCCACCTGAAACAAGCCCTTGCTCTGGAGCTGAGGTCTGTCTCCTTCAGCCTGGCTGGATGGAGAGAGATGATGAGAGGCAGTGCTTTTCCCCAGCGAGCAGACAGCCCTTGCCATGTTTGATGGAGCTATCGGGCAAGCCTCCAGCATCAGCAGACCTCACCCAGCCTCACACTAGAGTGTAATTCTGGCTTCGCATCTCCCGGCCTCTGGTGCAGGGAGATGCGGTAATTGGATACGAGAGGTTTCATTGCCCGCATTGCCGTGCTGAGGCTGTTCCTGCCTTTCCTTGTTCTTGCAAGCAGGAAAAATTGGGCCAAATGAATTGATGCCCGGGTTGATGCTGTGCCAGCAGACAGAAGGGGCAGGGGTGTTTTTGTGGCGGGGGGGTGCTTTGTCCCCCTGCACAGTGGAGAGCTGCTGGGGAGCAGGACTCCTTGGAAGGGTGAAACAGAGTCAGCGGTCCCCGCTTGTGCCCAGCATCAACCAGCACCAAGCGCTGGGGGTGTGAATTCCCAGGCGCAGGCACGGTAGGGAGGTGATGTGTCGGCCCAGGGTGGGCTGGTCCTTGGGGCACCTGCTCAGCTCCTGCTCCGCCGGCTCCTAATGCTGCCGGGTGCCTTTCCAGGACTGCTTGTGCTGCAATACATGGCTGGCGTATGAGGAGGACCTCCCGGTTTGCCGTGCTCTGTGTTCCCCCGACTTTGGCCTTTTGATGAATTTCATGAGATTTGGTGCCAACGGCCTCCCTTTCTCCGTGCGGTGCGCCTGGGTCAGGTTAAACAAACACTGCTGAAATTCATGAGACCCATCCAGGCGGTCGTACCGTCAGTGACGCTGATACAGAGGGAGAGCCTGGCCCAGCACCGACTTGCCCCCGTGTTGAGTTCGCCATTGGAAAGCGGTTGGCTGGCGGCCACTGAGGGGATCACTCACCTGGCATAAAACTTAAGCACGTGCATAAATCTTTGCAGGGTCAAGGCCAGAAAATGCTATTTACCAACCCCAACTGTGCAGGAAAGTGAATTCCACGCGCGAGGAGCCGCCTTTCGCCTGCACGTCTGGGTGCGCTCCTGCGGCGCGGCTTCGCCGTCTGCCGAGCACGGTGAAACGCCTGCGGTCTCGGCCGCCTCCTGCGGAGCCCAACCGCCCCTGGCTGCCGCTTTTGGGGCTCCCGAGCTGCCGCGTCCGTGCGACCTGGAAGGACATTTCTGGCAGCAGCAGGAGAGGTTGCTCTGGCAAGGCGAGAGATCGGGTTAGCCGGTCTTGTGGGGGCCGTCGGTGCTTTCCATTGCTGTTGGGCTGCATTTCATTGACGTGACAGGTGTTTTGGGGCTGACAACGAGCAGGCAGCTTTGGGCAGAGGTGCCTGGTATGTTGCTCATGGAGCTGGGCAGAGACCTCCTCCTCTGCCTGGGGCATCCTGTCGTGCATTGGGTTTTGGTCCTTGATACAACTGCTTGCAAAGAACATGCAAAAACCATCTAGCCTTTTCCTAGGGCTGCAATGAGGTTGTTTTGAAATGCCAATGTCTACAAGCTCCAATTTTTCAGGCTGCATAGGAGAGGCGAGGTGCGAGCTGTCAGCCCGGGTGGCCTCCGGCCCGTCCTGGCCCACTCTTCCCACATTGCCCCCGGGGTGAAGCAAAGCAGAGGACAGCCTGCATGGGGCTGTGCCATCATCTGAGCACTCTGCAGGGAGAAAAGGGGGCTTGTAGCAATCTTGGTCCAAGGCAGCCACCTGGGCAACCGTGATCCTCTCCCAGTCTGCCTCACCCTCACCTTTCGCCACCAAGATCTGGCAATTTGCTGCTTTACTGTAGTCTTCTCTGGTGCTCACAGGGCAACCCCAGCCAGCCTGTGGCGGTGACCCAGCCTACTTGGGCGCCTTTGAAGACACTTTTCCCAACCCTGTGATAACCTGGTCCTCACGGCGCCGGGTTTGCAACATCGCTGCTGGGGTGTCTTCTCCTGGTGCCCACACGGGCACCTTCCCGTGAGGCTGGCAGGCCTTTGCTCCATCCCTCTAGCCTCAACCAGCCAACGTTTCTCTGCAGGTTGATCTGACAATTATAACTGGGTTTGTTGTGGGTTTTTTTTACAGCACTGACTGTAAGATTCATCACCAGGAGGTTCATTGGGGACTACGACCCAACTCTAGGTAGGTAAAGTCCTTTTTCTTGTTGCTTTTGCTGCTGCCACTGGCTCAGCCTGGAGACTCTGGTGCACCCAGTGCCGCGCCCGGCAGAGCTGACTCTGCTCCCAAACTCACTGTGTTTGTTCCTCTTCCTCCTTGACCAGACTGGCAGCGGTCAGAGCCACCAGATATTGTGGCACCTGCCTGGCTCTTGCATCCCTTCTTCCTTTTCTGTTTTGTTAAGGCAAAATCTGTTGGGGCGAGCAGCTGGCATCGCGTGAGGCAGTGCAGCGCGCTTTGTCATCCTTGGGCAATTTGCTAGGAGGTGGCTTTTAAGGGGAAGGAGGTATCTAAGCCACTGGAGCAGTGGCTAGTGCTTCCCTGACTTGTAGAGGGGTTTGTTTTGCATTTGGGTCTGAGGTTTTTGGGCACTGAAGTCACATCCCTGCCAAAGTATCCCAGAAATGACCGGTCGCTGGCTGTGCATCCTTCTGCCTAACCCCTGCCGTCACCCGCTACGCTGGGAGATTTTGGAAGTCTCTGTGTTGCTCTAACCCAGCTGGTTCACAGGGGACCCAAGGGAAAAGCTTGGTTTGAAAAACAACCCTGCCGTTGCCCCGTCTGTGCTTTACATCCCTGCTCCTCACTTGCTATGGTGAGCGATGGCTTTTCCCGCCCCCCAGGAGTGCGATTTCTTTTTCCTCTCTGCCTGCTGCTTCTTCCTCCTGTTGGGCTCACTCCGTATGATGGGATAAAATACGGAGAGCATACGGTGAGCGTACCCGGTGCTCCCCCGTGTCGGAGGAGGGGGAAGGTGCCTGGTTTATCCCATAGACAGCCAGGCCAAGAGGGCTTGCGCCCCAGCGTGCGGTGGCACACGAGCCCCGGCGTGACCGAGGTGCTCCATCTGCACGGAACGAGGCGTCCCGTCGAGCATGCTGCGCCCAGAGCGGTTGCTAAGCAGAGTGCCAGCTGGTTTTATTGCCTGATGACATTAGTGAAGCTCAGAGTGGTTTTTGTGCTGGAAGAGCTGCCCAGATGCACACCTCGCCGCTGCTTTTATTGCTTGGTTAGAAAGGAGCCGCTCCCCTGCCGCTTCGGAGCAGGAGTTCAACGCCCGCTGGGCAAAGGGCTCCGGTAGGAGCATGAGCAGGGTCTCAAAACAAAACCCAGCTTTTCATACCCTCCTGCTGAGCCCCTCTTCCTTTGCAGAAGCATCCCTCCGTGACCCCTTTTTGCTCCAGTGCTTCCGTCACCCTTGCCACTTTATTTCCAGCAAGGCGAAAGCCAGCCGCGTGCTGGCTGAGGGTCTCTGCTTTGGGCGCAGGGCTGCCCCTTCCCAGGTGTGGGAGACAGGCTGAGGACCAGTTCAAGAGGTGGACTCCAAACAGAGGCCACACAGGCTGCAGGTGGCAGCGGGTGAGAATTGACTCCTCTGGCATGGCTTGCACTGAGGCCACCTCAGCTGTCATTTGCTACCCCGGGGGCTTCCCTCACCCACACTTTTCTGTCTGTCCTCCTCCAGAAATGATCTACAGACACATGGCTGTCATCGATGGGGAGATGGTGCACTTCGAGATCCTCGATACAGCAGGACAGGTGAGCTCACACCGTTTCACAGCTGGCTGACCCTGGAAAACACCATGGCAGAAGTGCGACTTGCCGCTGAAGGCAATCCCTGCTCTTCCACCAGCTTTAATCTGTTGTGTCCAAAACACTGATCAGAAAGGAAGTTTTGGAGAATTTATGTCTCTCTAACGTCAATTACAGTGTGGCTTCAGCTAAATATTTCCCTTTCCGCTTCGTGCTGTGTGGCACAGCCCTGCTCCCCGTGTCGGTGGAGCATCCTGATGGCAGGGAGACAGCTCAAGGGAGCAGGAGGGTGCTGGGCCAGAGGAGCCACCAAGCACAAGGACTGCGGGCGATGGAGAGCCCTATGCTGGCTTCCTGGCTAGCAACAGCCCTACCTTTGTGTCCCCGCTTTAGCAGCGCTAACTCTCCCCCCGCCCACATCAGGACGGGGCTGATTGCAGGCTTCATCTGTCATTTTGCCCAACCCATCAAATTCCTGCCCCGGGCTACCTGTGATGCTTTGCACATTGCTGCTGCCTGCAAGCCCACGGCCAAAAACCTTCAGGGAGATGGTGACGGGCCCCCTTGGGAGGTTTTCTAGGCTGCAACCAGCAGCGTCGGTTTTTAAGAGGTGTTGGGGCTTCTGGTGTTTATACGAGCTTGTCTGCCCTCCAGGAGGAGGATTCCCTGCAGATAGAGGAGAAGATCAAGTGGGGCGATGGCTTCGCTGTGGTCTACTCGGTGACAGACAGGTGCAGCTTTGACGAGGTCATGCGGCTGTGTTTCCTCATCAACCACATCCACTCGAGCCCCAAGCGGAGCAGCGGGAGCGAGCAGCCCCCTGTGGTCATCGTGGGCAACAAGAAGGACTTGCAGTTCGACAGGATGGTGTCCACGGAGGATGGTGAAAACCTCTCGAAAGCCTTGAAGCTTCCTTTCTACGAGATCTCCACCCGGGACAGCTATGAAGAGACCGTGGCAGTGTTCAACAGCCTCTACCAGGAGCTCATGAGACAGGGGCATTTCTCCCCGGGTTCCTTCAAGAGGAGGACGGTGTCGAAGCTGATGGAGAAGATCCCCAAGATGCAAGCCAGCTCCACCTTGAACTCAGCGGGCCGGAGCCTCAGCTTTAACTCCTTCAGGGACTACATCCCCGAGTGAGCGTCCCCAGTGCGGAGGCAAGAGCCGGGACCGAGGGACAGGTTATCCCTGAAGCCCGCTGCTTCAGCCCCAGGGTTGAGGGGCAGCTCGTGGGGCTGGCTCCCAGGAGGGCAAGGCTAAGACGTGGGGAGGGTGGGATTGGGGTCCAACAGCCTTTTAAAGCCCGTAGGCTTTTACACATGGGCTTTGCGTCAACAGGGAAGATGTTCTACGTTCATCTTACCCCTTTGCTCCCTCTTCCTCCTCCTGCATGGCTGAAGTCAGGAGTGACGGTGGTTCGTGGTAACTTCGGTGGCGTCGGGTCAACCCTCGCAGCCTCAGAAGTGTTTCAGCGGGGATCAGACCCAGCACAGACACGTCTGTGTGGGTTTTCCTGCTCCCCTAAGAAAGCTTGTTGGGTCTGTCTGTGCCCCGAAGCGCGCACCCACCACGCCGGGGTGACCCTGAGGCTTGCGCTGGCCCCTGGGCTGTCATCAGCCACCCCTGTCCCAGGGAAACCGGCCGTCGGTTCTGCTGCTCAGTGTTGCTGGTGGGTAAAATCCCCTGTGTTTAGTGGTGGCTGCTCAAAACTTTTCCAGCCTGGCCGGTCGCTCCAGGGAGCAGGAGGGGGGTGCCCTGCCCACATGCACCCCTCGCTGCCCCTAGACCCGCCCGCATGTGGGCTGGTGGGTGGCAGGGGGCTGTCTGCCCCTCTGCCTCTGCTGTGGCCCTCCCTGAAGAGCCAGGCCAGCCGGTTTGCCCATCTGCAGCCACCAGTGTCTGTCTGTCAGAGCCCAGGGCTGCATTTCCATCCCGGTTTTCCCCTGGGTTTGTGAACTGAAGCGGCTCGCAGAGGGGCAGACCCCCACGTCCCCTGCCTGTAGTGGAGCTGCAGGGCCCCAGCTCTGCTGGAGCCCTTCTCCCTCCCAGGGTGCTCACGGGCCGGCACCAAGGGCATGCTTAAAAGCAAAACAGAGATCTGTTTACAGTGGGGGAAAAAAAGCCTGTTAATCCCTGGCTTTTCTAAAGACCCATTTTTTTAACATTTCAGGCTCCTTGGGCTGCTCTCCTTTAATAACACTGTAAATAAAGTCCCGGGCAAAGGGCAGCGATGGCAGCAGATGTTGCTGCTCCATCTCAGGCTGCAGGCACCACGTGCTCACTGCTGTGCTGGGGTTTCTGCCTTCGCCGAGGCTCCTCCTTACATTACGTTCCCATCTCGCTCGGGGCAGCCCATCCTCAAGGGGAGGCAAAGCAAACAGGCTGCATTTCTGATGTATGTTGAAACCTTAGGCTAAGATCACGCTTCTTCAGTATTCCCAGGGCAGCTTCTCCTGATAATGCCTTTGCCCTGCAACTCAGCTGCACGTAGCACGAGCAAAAACCGCTGGGTGCCAATTTGAAGTATGGATGCAAAGGAGCCAATACCAGGAGGTGCAAATGATGCTCCTTGCAGGGACCCCCTTGTCTGCTTATTAATTTCCCTGTGCCCAAAGGGAAAATCGCCACAGCCTGAGAATTTGTCTTTTTGCACAGAGATGGGGCAGCAAAGGCACAGAAAGGAGCAGTGCTTGCAGCCAGTGGCATCTTCTCCCTGCAGCACCGTGTCTCTCCCTCCTGATGCAGAGCGCTGCGTTGCTGTTCGAGGTGAATGTGCGGGAAGACCTGCGGTGTAACACGCCCGTGTCCCCCCTGTAGCAACCTATCGTGTCGCCTGCTGCTGCGTCCTCTGACAATAAAAGCCGAGTTAGCAAACACAGGCGATGCTCTTGTGCCTGTGAGCGTGGGGACGGGGTTATTCTGTCGTGCTGTTTCCCCGTCAGGGAGAGTGTAGCAAAGTGGGGCACGGTGGGGGAGGGCATCTCCCTACCTTATGCCTGAGCCCCAGCACCACGTGCCTCCCTGGCTCCCTCCACCTCAGCAATGGGGAAGGCGAAGGCAGCGATGTGTGCCGGGGGAGCGTATAGAGCGAGGCTTCCCCTGGAGCCTCGCAGCCGGGGTAAAGCACTTATCCCACCTCCCCTCCCTGCTGCGAAACTCTCACGGACATCCCTTCCCCTCTTATGGCTCCCAGAGGTGTTTCCTGGCGCTGCTTGCGTCTAGCCAAGGGCTTTCTCACCAAGGGTTTCATTAAATCCCACCTTTGTTCATAGACCCACATCCCTCCCGTGGGGTGAAGAGGAACCCTGTTGAGGGGCTGGGCCAAGAGAGCAATTTGGGACTGTTCCTTGCCAGCATCTTAATTAAAAACCTGAATGCCAGCAGTGGGAAATGCTGCTGGGGGCTGCTGGTTCGCTCGCAGTGTACAGCGAGGGCAAAACTGGGGGATTTAAAGCCTTGGGGACCTGGCCAAGGGGAAACGAGGGCTGGGGTTTTATTGTTTGTTTTAATTTTAGGGGTTTTTTTATGGCATTCCCAAGCGAGCTGAACGCTGTGAGCCGGGCTTGAGGTTTTGTGGTCTGGCAGCTGGAGTGGGTGCTCGCTGCCCGGCTGCTCGGGGATGGCTGGAGAAGGGCGGCTTTCGGGAGGCGCTGAGCTGGCGGCAGCTGCTGCGCGCCAGGGACCCAGGTCAGCTGAGAGCCAGCCCAGCCGCGAAGCCGCCGGGACGGGGAGAGAAGAGCCCCGTAGCGCTGGAGACGCAGCCTTCGGCCTCACTCCCTGACCCCAAACCCAGCAGCTTGTGGCCACACCACCAACCCAGCTCAAGAGGGATCAAAAATCATTGGGATGCTGGACATCTGCTCGAGCCTTTCTCCGTGACACAGAGGCTTTGGGTGTCCCTGAGCACATCACTGAAGTCCCTGATGTCCCCAAGGCTTGTCCAAGGGACTGTATTTCCTTGCTGGCTCGAGCTCTACGTCGGTGCAGCTCCGGGCACAGCAAAAACCCACGTTATTCAGCATGAATTATTCAAAATGATGAATGAGAGAGGACCAGCTTGTGAGCAGAAAGCACAGCCAGCTGCCGGGAACAGCATCCTTTGGCGCTCCTGGCCTCTGGGAATAGAGGAGCGCTCGGCACAGCAGGGATCACTGTCCTGAATTAACCCCAGCACTTTTTTTATAGCACAAGGAATTCAGAAAGGTTTTTAGCCAAAAGCTCAGTGCGGTTGCTGCCCGTTTCAGCCCACAGCCCCCTCTCTGGGGCCAGGAGGCAGCTTGGCCTTGCTTCCCTGCTATAATTGTCAAGAAACCTCATTCGTATCAGGCTCAGCTGCGTTCAGAGAGGCCGGGGGGCTTGTTAGGGCTGCTAATTGCTAATTACTGAAAGCCTTTAGTGGCTTTCCTGGGGGAGTGTCTCCTCCCAGGTACAAAGTCTTGAGGGTGCCACATCCATGATGGGTGGGAAAAGGCTTGGTGGGGGGAGTCACCCTTGTGGTGGTCTCTTGGGGGGTGGGGGGGGAGACACAGATGGGACCTCAGGGGCTAAAGGTGCCCTTGGGGATGATGCATTGGGGCAGCCCAATACAGCCTAAACCCCTGTGGTGGGGGCTCTGCAGGGCTCAAGCAAGACAGGAGGAAGAAGAAGAAAAAGTGGAAGGTCTCTGCTGTCCTTGGAGCAGAACGTGCTTGGGGAGGTGAGTTAAACTTGGGTCCCCAAAGAGGAGGTGCCTAGACCTCCCTTTTGCAGCCCCTTGGAAGAGCCTGGCTCTGATGAGATGCATGACCTGTAGCTTCCTCCTCGCTGAGAAGGACAGTGCTGTTAAAATAACACTTACGGGGATTTTTGGGGTGGAATACAGCGGTGTGTGGAGTGAGGGCTGTGATTTCATTTGCCTTGGAGATCTCAAAAAAAAAACCAACCACCCCTCTCTTGTGGAGGACCAGGCTTCAGGGCTGCTTAATAACCCACACAGGAAAGAGAGACTGATGGAGCCGGGGTATCCTGTACTGACCCTCTGGGCCTGTGTGTTGTTGGAAAATGCCCCTCCTCCGGGGACATGTGGGTGTCCAGAGGGTTGTGCAGCACCTGGGGGCCATCAGCCCTTCGAGCCCGATGTCTGGGCTGCGATGGCTCGGCTCCACAGAGAGAAGTTGGAGAGCTTTGGTCTCATCATCTGAAAGGCATCTCCAGGGCAGTGATTTAATTTGGCGAGTGTGTAGGCTGCAAATCTGCTTACCAGATTTCTGGGAAGCTTGGAAGATGCAAACAAAACAGAAATGTCCTTCCTAAAAGCTCCCTCTCCTGCCAGACACCACCAGCCGCTCCTGGGCACGCTGAGGTTCCTCATATCTCCCCTTAACCCCGTCTGCAAATGCCTTCACTGAAAAAACGCGTATCACGTGGGCCCAGATCGGTACGTGTGACTTTTCCCGTGTTGTACTCAGGCTGAGCCCTCCTGAGCGAGATGGGGCGGGAGCTCTTTGCGCTGATGCTCAAGCCCTTTTGGTACCTGCTCCTCTGCTTATGCACCCCATGCAGTTTTGGGGAGCTTCCTCAAAAATTAAGCCAGCTACAGGGGCTGGGACTCAACTCCAGCAGGCAAAGCCTTGCTCGGAAAGAAAAAACCATGCTTAGGTGGGGATGGGAAGGCTGGTTTCGGTGGGAGATGTGACCACCTGTTAGCAAGGGGCACAGCATAAGCCTGTGGGGTGGAGCTGCTTTCTCTTTGCAGCTGCAGCCTTTACCTTTGATCTGTGTTGGTGGTTTGTTGTTTGCTTTTTTTAAATTTAATGAAAAATGGAGGGCTTGAGCTTTCTGAAGGCTTTACCTAGAAGAGCAGTGTGTGGATCTGGTCTTGCTGCAGCCCCAAACCGATTCCTGGGGGCGAAGGGGAGAGTGGAGCCACAGGTGGCACCCTCCAAGCAGGTGCTGCTTTTAGACATGCAAAATAAGTGCAGCCTTTCCTCTAGTGCGTTGCTTTGATTTAAGCTCAGAGCCAAAAAATCGAGGTGGTCTGGGTGCTGCAATATTTCCTGGCTTGAAGATGCCCAACGTGGGTGCCTGGGGGCTCCCGGGTGCTGGGTCTGGGGGTGCAGGAGGGTACGTGCTCAGTAAAGGTGGTTTCCTTTGGCATGACAGGCTCCTCTCTCCCAAATTAGCAGTTTCAGGCGAGTCTTGTGCTATGATTGTGTTGGGCAAGTGGGCTCAGTCCCTGCCACCCTGGGTGCCCTCTAAATGTCGGGCTTTGCCTGGGGTGGGGGTTGGGGGGACAAGAGGTAGAAGGGGGCTGTTTCCATCCTGTTGGCAGCCAGAGCCTGTGACTTTCCAGCTGTTTAACAGCTGCTGCGGCACATCCGTGGGTAATCTGGGGAAGCTGAATACCTGCGGGGTGCTCCGTGCTGTCCCCAGCCCCACCCTCTGCCCGAAGAACTGCTGCTCGACGTGGGACCGCGCTTAAAGCTCAGGCAGGCTGTGAACGGGTGGGAACAACTTCTCGCAGTTCAGGCGGACACGACGCGGGGTGGCAAAGAGACAATAGCCCCGAGCAGTCCCTTCCAAATGCCGTTACTATTTATATGCCCACGTTTTCAATGCGAGTCCTGTTGCTCGTTTTATTGCCGTTATAAATAGCTGCGAAGTTGCCTGGGAGTTAATGGAAATTCGGGATTGCTTTCCAGGGGGAAACGTGGGGCTGAGGTTTAGGGTTTTCGGGAGCTGTATCACCCTCTCTTCTTTTTTTTTTTTTTTTTTTCTTTTAAACTGTGCAATAGCTTAGCTCTAATCACGAGCACTATAACGAGGCTCTGTAAGGCAGGAGAATTTCAGCACAGCTGAAGGCTTTTGCTGGCCCTGAAAGGAAAGGCTGGGAACTGCAACAGGGAGAAAAGCAAAAGCAAACCTCCCACCGCAGCGCACCAGCCGGCTTGTCCCTGGGTTTGAGTTTTAAGGCACCTCCTCCAGGTTAGGAAAGAGCAGATAAAGCACGGGTAGGTACCACGGCGGAATTGAGGGCAGGAGGATGGGTACGCCTGTGCTGTCAAGCTTCAGGCAGTCTGCTTTGGCCCATCACTGTTCTCCTGCCTTGTACAAATAATGGGGGGGAAAAAATGCCTTTTTGGGTGTAGGCTTTAAAGGTAATGTAGGATCCATCCCCACGGCGAGAGCTGGGCCAGAGTGCGGGGGATGAGGCTGCTCCCCCTAGGGAAGACAGAGGAGAGATGCCAAGTCCCGGAGGCACTTTGCTCCCACCCGTTTTCTTTTGTTCTTGGCCAACCCACGCACATGGGGTTTTTTTGGCTGTTTTTTCCTCCTCCTTTTTTTAAAATAATAATATAAAAAACCCCAAGCATCCCCTGTATAGGCTGGGCATACTGCTGCGAAGCGCTGGTGCTTTGAGCCCATAGGAAAATATTGATGGTAAGGGCTGGTCCTTTCCAAGTGCAACCCTGTGCTTCTCACCTCTGCTCACATACGTGGAAAACCCCTCTGGCTGTTCGTGCTATCTGCTTTTGCAGCCAGCTTGAAAGGTAACGACAGGATTTTTGAAAGGATGTGGTGTGTGATCTACAGGGCATGCTGCGAAGGAAGCCTCTCTTACGGGCTGCCGATCCTAAATCCCAGTGGGAACGAGCCTTAGTCCCTGTTTTCTGGGTGTTTCACCAAAAAGCTTTGATCTCTGAGCTCTGCTTATTGATGCTGGTGGGTTAAATATATTTCCAGCTGCCCACCCCATCACTTCCCTGGACACTAGCGGCTGTAGGAGTTGCATCCCACCCACCCCAGCAAAAGCCCTCAAGGATTTGTAAATCAAAGTCCTTCAGAGGTGCCCCTCAGCGTCCATGGGGCTTGGAAATCCCCACTGGATGTGAAATGGGGAACTCGAGGTCTCTTAAGACCTGCAAAGTCGGGAATGGGGAAAGATGCCCCATTTTGCAGAGGAGGAGGCTTAAAAATGTGTTTAAAAAAAAAAAAAAACCCAAACAAAAAAAACCCACACACGAAAACCCTGCAAGAATTGGGGCAGGTCAGCTTGCTGGAAGCCAGGCAAACCACCCCAAAATGTTTTTTCTGCAACCAGTGGAGGAGAATTGGTTTTTCTTGGCGGTTTGAGGAAGACTAACCCAGACAAAGTGGGGCTTCAAGCTGTTTGTGGGAGCCGTGTCGTGCTACGATTTGTGATGGGCAGGAAAACTGGTAAAATCATTCCTCCACCCCACAAAAACATGACTTGATGAGAGGGTTCAGCCCAAAATCTCCCGTGCAGCCGCCTGTTTGCAGAGCGGGGGGTGGGGGGAGGTTAATTGGGCAAAATGCTGAGTTGCTGAAACCTCTGGGAGGGTTTTTCCCGGGTGTGCAAGGAAGAGATTTGAGCTGCTTTTTATGAAAAGCATTCTTAAAAAAATCCTCTCCCTTTCCCTGGGACCCCGCCCGGGTGCAGCCCCCCCTCAGCCCATCGCATCGGCACCGCCGTGCTGGTAGCAACCGCCAGACTCGGCATCCCTGGGTTTCTCTAATCCCAGCCCGGAGCGATTCGCAGCCCCTCTGCCCTCCTGCAGCCGCGATTTAATCGTGCGCCGCGTGACAGAGCTTTGCCTTGAGCTGCTGCTGCCAAATAACCCCATCGGTCCCCCCACCCGGCCAGTTTTGGGGTGAGAAGCAGGGAATTACAGATCTCTGTGCAGCTTTTCTGGACTTTTCAGGGCTACTGCTGCATCCCCATCCATCCCCCTCTACCCTGCCCTGGAGGATTAAACCCTCCTGGCGCACCAGGGGCCACAGCCCCATCCCAAAGATAATTTTTGTGATCTCCTCTGCCTGTTTCTGCATGGTTATTAGCCAAACTGTGCTCTCACTGGGGCCAACAGATTTATAAATCCTCATAAAAAGAGTGGCAAATCCCACCCTAATAACTCGTAGCTGAACAGCTTGGAATCACCGTGAGATTTTATCAACTTCTGCTTGTTGCCCTTTTCCAGGTTGTGGGGTGTGTTGAGCCGTGCGAGTCCTGCGACCTTGCCCATAACTTCTTTGGTGGAAGAAGCACCCCTTCTTCTTTCTTTTTTAATGTTTCCCCCTTTATTTTAACTAGCTTTTGGTCTGTAACCTTGATAGCTTTTTTTGCAGGGTCCCGTGAGCGTTGTGATCTCTTTCTTTAGCACTTTGCGCCCAAGCCTGTCTCCATCACCTATAGCTTTGCTATAATCTCCTCCAACCTGGCAGCTGGAAAGCGGTGATCCCCTGTCCCTTTTGGGTGGGTGACATTGTCCCCTGTCTCATCTCCAAGCTTTCGGTGAATCCTGTCTCATCCTTTCTCCTTATCCTGGATCCGACCTTTTCTCCCTGCTCTGGAGCTGCTGCCAGTGGCTGGGAGATGCTTGTCCCAACGAAACTGACCCATTTTTGCCCCCATCTCATACTGGATATTGCCCCAGCTGACATGCAAAATTAATCCTGGGGTTGTCAGGGTTTCACCTGGATGCAGAATGAGGAAACTCTTTGAAATCTCAAATTTTTTTTTAATAGCTTGGCAGCCAGCAGCTTGTAATATTGCTTGTAAAATCCAGGTCTTCCCTGATCAGCCGCAGGCAGGGGGAGGGCTGGTGGGATGAGTGCGTGGGGCATAGAAAAAGGCATGTAAATCCCTGATTTCCAGTTTTCTGCACTGGTGGGGATTGCAGCGGTCCCAGAAGGCTGCTTGCCCCGGCAAGGGTGCTCTGCTCCTGGGTGCAAGCAGCTCCCGGGGTGACCCACGGGAAGCCCCAGCAGCTCACTTAATGAGTGGTAGAGACAGGGAGAAAATCCTCCAAAATACATTAATAGTAGTAATAATAATACTAACCAAAAATGCCAAAGCAGCAGTATGGGGAGGCTTAGTGCTGCCACGGCTGTCTCGTGTGGATTTGCAGGTGTGTAGTAAGGGCTCAACCAGAGCCATCTCAAAACCTTGTAAAAAGTCCCTTTTAAATTATTCCTGTGTAAATAAATACCTTTTTTTCCCTCATTATTTTCTGTCTCTGTTTCTAATGTAACAACCTGAGGATATGCGCAGCCTGCAGGGGAGCAGGGTGGGAGGGAGCGTGCTGTGTCTCGTCTTAGATAACGCTCTTGAGTTTGGTTGGATCGAGTTGCCTCGGCTATAAAGGTCTCAGAAGTGTCCTGGAGGAAAAACTACCCTGGGGAAAGAGGAGAAAAGCCTGCTGCCCAAGCCGACAGCGGAATAATAATTGAGGCTTGAGTGCTCAGCCATCGACGACCGCTTTTGGGGGCTGCTAAAGCATCTTTTAATCTGCCTTCAGGTAAGAGCATGCGGCTACGCCTTTGCCGGGAGGTGGTGGCGGGGGACGCGAGGGGTGGGTGGCGGAGCCGGGGAGAGGTGGCACCCGTCCCCGACGCGCGGTTGGCCCCAGAAGGCAGCCTAGCAGCCGGGCGGGCTGGCAGGAGGAGGCAGCGGTCGGGGCCGCCCGGGACGGGGGGCTGGCGGCGGGGGGAAGCCGCTCCCACCCCAGGAGGTGGCCCCTTGCCCGGCCGGGGCACCGGGCGCCCGTTCCGCGAGCGAGGGCTCAGCCAGCGCCACCGGACCCTGCCCGCAGGTAACTTTTCTCCCTGCTGTGGGCATTAATCAAACACTTGTACAGGCAAGAGGGAAGGGGGATGGAAAACCGGTGTTGCTTCCCTTCCCCCCCTTCCTCTAACCAGCCCTGCTATATTTTTTCTGCGCCCCCAGGCTATGTGCCGCTGCTTTGCAAACCGAGAAGCAAAGCTCCGCCGCTTCGTGAAGCGAAATCCCAAAGCTGTGCGGAGGCTCGAGCGCGGCCTCGCTTCCCGCCGGCTGCTGCCCCGTCTCCCCTCCCGCGGCTTTCGGCCACGCGTGGGCTTCCCCGCGGCCCCGGGCGGCGTCGCTGAGCGGATGCCGCCGGCCGCGCCAAGGGGTTGAGCTGCCAGCGCCGAGCCCGGCAGCGGGGTCTGCCGGCAGCAGAGGGAGGCTGCGAAAGGGATTCCTCTCGCCTTTGGGTCACTGCAGAGAGAAGAGTTGGGGCTTCATTTTTTTTAAATGTGGTTTTTGTTTTGTGGTTTGTTTTTTTAATTAATATTCTTTTG
This sequence comes from Phalacrocorax aristotelis, assembly GCF_949628215.1. Lineage (NCBI taxonomy): Eukaryota > Metazoa > Chordata > Aves > Suliformes > Phalacrocoracidae > Phalacrocorax > Phalacrocorax aristotelis. The sequence continues at coordinate 70,906,997 of NC_134280.1, read as the reverse complement.
GAGCAGTCCAAGAAGAGGGTTTTCTTTCTTGTGCTGCTACAGGAGGGGAGAGACAGAGGACCTGGAGCATCCCCTGCGATCAGCACCATGCCACTCACTCGCCCCACCAGCCAAATCCGCGACGCCGCTTGGACCTCGGGCTTCAGGGAGATGACGGAGCCCTGGAAAGGAGCCGTCGGCTGCCTCGGCGTGGCTGTCTTCTTCGCCATGACCATCGGCATCATCTCCTGGCAGGCGCTGGAGCAGTCACCCGAGGAGTGGGTGCTGCGGGGCCATGCCGGCGGGATGCTGTGGGAGCGCCGGAGCGGTGCCCTGCTCCTGCGGGCGCTGCCGGCGGGGCGGACGGTGGCGGTGATCGCGGTGGGCGGAGTGCCAGCCACAGAGCCACCTCCACCGCGGGACCGCTGCTGGCACGACGGCGGGCAGTTCTGCTATGCCTGGGAGGAGGACGCGGAGCTCCGGCTCTCCCTCGAGCCCCCACCAGCCCCCGCCACCGAGTGCTACGGCGTCCGCTGGACCCCGCTGCGCCCCGACGTGATGCTGAAGGTAACGGGGACCCCCGTGCCCTTCTCTGAACCGTGGCGTTTGGGGTGAAATGAGCCAAAGCGGGGAAGATCTGGTCTGAACGCACAATTTCCCAGCATGGTTATGGGATCGCAGCATGGTTGGGGGCACTCCACTTTCCATAGCCTCCATGAGCTGGAGGGTCCCAGAGGAGGAAAAATCCCTTTGGAAGCCTTGTGCCCTGATGTTGAGCCCCCAAAACACTGGGGGGCTGTGGCGGCCACCTCCTGGTGCCGCATTGGTAACCCCAGGGCGGGAGAACCATGTTTATATAGAGACTGAATAAATAACCGCTTAAGATCACAATGTTGGCGAGAAACGTGAGGAGCTCAGAAAGGTCTCTTCCAACCACAGACACAATGTGCAGCTCTCTCGGGATGGGATTAATCCCTGTCCGCTGCTGCAAAAATTTATGGGGCCTTTTTTTTTTTTGTTGTATCCTTCCCAGTTTTCTCCCTTCGTTAAATAAAAGCAGACTCTGAAAATGAGCCTTGGGGAGGGGAAGGAAAAACCACATCAGACCACGTTGTCCTATTGTGGACAGGCCTTGGGAGAGGCGAGGGAGCGGGATGGGATCCCGTGGGGATGGGGAATTTTTCCCCTTTAGCTGCAAATCACCTGTTGACATTGTTTTGGGCAGGTGGAAGGTGTTGCCTGAACACAACCACCGTGTGTGGGGCTGGTTTGCCTTTGCTGACAACAATTTGGGGCGGTCGAGAGGATGAGCAGGGAAGAATGTGTTTTCCCTGCTTTAAAAAACAAAACACAAAACAAAGAAAAACAAAACAAACAAAAAACCCCCAACAACCCAAAACAAAGCCAAAACCAAACTGCTGGGAAATGATCCAGGGAAACTTAAGAGTTAAGAATAGGCTTCCCCCCTCCTTTCCTGCTGGTTGACTAGTTCAGCTGGCACCTGGGTACAGCCACTCTGAGCCTCCAGGGTTTCCACTTTAATAATTTACGTCTCCTCTCCCCACCCCTCAGTGAGGCTTAACCTCTCTCTGCCCCTGTGGCAGAAACAAGCTCGGTCCCCGGGGGCGCTGCCCGAGCCTTGGGGTCGGGTCGGGGTGAGCAGGGGTGTGCTGTGCCGAGCTGGGGGCCGCCGGGCCCCCTCTGCCTGCCCCAGGTTCCCAGGCGTTTGGGGAAGCCCGGCCCCGCGTGCGAAGTCACACGGGATGCTAAGCCCTGCTGATCCCCCGCTTTGGCAGAAAGGGGAAAGCTTTACGGGCTTTGAAGCTAAAACTGATGGTTTCTGAAAGGAGGCGGCTCGAGGACGGGGATGTCCCCCGGGGGCCAGCAGCTCATTGCCCCGCTGACCCATCAGCACTATGAGAAGTGCCCCAAACACCCGAACTGATTTAGTCTCGCTGAGGGAAGTACTTTTTGTTACCAGCCCTCAGGGAAGAGGGAGGCTTTGCCTTGGGGGAGAGCAGAAACCCCACAAATTAGCCCAGGGACACTGCAGTGCTATTGAGATGAGTGCTCACGACAGGGTTAAAATCTCCCCGTGTGCACGCAGGTGCAAATTCAGGTTGTAAATTTACCCCAGAAACACTGCAGGAAGTACTTAGGAGAGATTTTTTCTTTTTTTTTTTTTTTTTTTTAAAAAACAAACCAAACAGATTTTTTCCAGGCTGGGCTGGTGAAAGCACTCTTGCTGCATTTTAAAGCCGCTGCCTTGACATTTCCCCCTCCGCTGTCACGCTTGTCCTGCAGCAACGCACACCTGCGAAGCCTCTTTGCTTAGTTTCCAGCACTTTTTCACCAGCGACTCAAAAACCCGTTAATTTTTGGTAATTGTGGCTGGGTGCAGAAAGGTACCTGGGTGGGTGCTCCGAGGTGGGGTGACATGCGTGGGAGTTACCTCTGGATCTCCAGGCTGCTTCAGAGCAATTTAATTTTACTCAGATTAAGATTTTTTTTTTTTGTTTTCTTCAAGGTAAACAAAGCGCATAACTTGCACTACTGACTTGTGCTACAATTTTTTCCTCTTCCTGCACTTACATCATTTGATAACTTTAACAAACCGCAGGCTGAGAATGGTTGAATGGTCAGACAGAACTTCAGCATTTCTTTTCTTTACCTGGAAGCCCAGCTCTTGTGGAGGGAAAACTTAAACCTGAGTATCTTCTACCAGGTCAGATGCAGAAAGCAAAGAGTGAGCGCTCACTGCTTTTTGCATGAAACACCTAAATCTCATGGGGTTGGGGTTTTTCTTCCTGGGAAAAGACCTGTCCCGTGACTGCTCCGACAACGTTGTGATAACGTGAAGGGGTTTTGCCTCTCCAAATGCAACCGTTCACATGTTCATCCTCACCCCGAGGCATTTCTTGCCATCTGATGATGCTCTCTTGGCTGCAGGATTGCTTCTCCATGGCCAACGTCTCCTGGTACGGAGGGGCGAGCATCCGCGCCCAGCGCTGGCCGCTCAACGGCGCCGAAAGCCACGCGCAGCCCTTCGTTAGTGGCGACTTCAGCAAAAACCCTGCTGGCTACGGGCCTGTTTTGGAGAGATACTTTTTAGGTTCAACAGGTAATCGCACCCTTCCCTCTCCAATGTCCTATTGCTATTAATCCCTGGGTTTCTCCATCCCTCTTCTCATCTATAAAGTAACTAGTTAAGAGCAGGGTAGGTGTCTCAGAGGTTAAAATATCCTACAAATGTAGGGACAACTGGCAGCAGGACACAAGGGACGGATCCCACACTGCCTCATCCCTGTGGAAAAGGCCATGATATTAAACCTCAGCGCAGCTAAGCTGCATTTACAAGCCAGTACCCAAGAGGATGGGATTGGCCTAAGTCACCCCAGGGAAATTCCATGCTCTTAGTGTGTCCTTTTCATTGTTTTGTGGAGTTTTTTTGTTTGGGTTTTTTTGGGTTTTTTTGTTTTTTTTTTTTAATAGCTGAGGTTTGTGTCCATCGCCACATCCCCCAGCTCCACTCAAGTGGCTTCACCCCAAGCTCACAGGTGCCTGATGCTGCTACGGGATGCTGGATGTAGCTATGAGTTTAGACGCTGCTGTCATTTTTGGGTGGATGTTTGGATTATTCCGCAGAACACCAAAGTTCAGATAGTCCCCCAAATTAATCAGCTGATCTGCAGCTGCCCTGCATTGATGAAGCTGAAGCTGCTGCCTGAGCTAAATGCAGAGCAAAAAGGCAAAAAATGGAGCAAATCCACCCCTTGAAAGGCATTTTGGAGGTTAAAAGGGAATAGTGGAAGCAGACAGTGGGGATCTGCTTGCGTGGCCAGATCTGTGGCTGGGATGAATCCGGGAGGTCCTGGTACCAGTTAGGCTCTGCCCTGCACATCCCTGTCCCTGTGGCCACCAGTGTGAGGACCGAGAGGAGCCAGGCGCTTGCTGAGACACCACTTTCCTCTTCTCTCCCCAAAGGAGTGACGGTGACGGTGGTACCCGATGTGCCCCTCTTGCTCTCACTGGAGAGCAACAGGCATTTCTGCCTGGGAACGCCGGCGGGGAGAGCCGCGGTGCCCCTGCGCTACCTCCTCTGCATCAGCCCCGACGTCGCGGCCGCCCACCGGCACGTGGGCAGCCAGCTCGCGGGGCAGGCGCGGGCACTGCCAGATACGGCCCTCCTGGGGTAAGATGCTGCTTCCCTCCCAGCTACAGGCGTGCCCTCCAAGCCCTCGTCCCAGTCACTGCCCCGAGCACCCCGTGCCAGCATGAGGTGCAAACCCCGCTGGCTCTTTCCACCACGCAGGTCTCCGATCTGGCGGTATTATGGCCCGGTGGGTTCGGCTGCCAAAATAAAACGAGGTTTGAGGTCGCTGGTCAAGAGGTTGAAGCGGCATCACCTTCAGGAGGGGGTCCTGGCCCTGGGGGAGCGCTGCACCGCCATCCTCGCCGCCGCGGTACGTCCCGTCCTGCCGGCCCTCGGGCTCGAAAGGCGGGTGGAGAGCTGCCATCGGCCCGGCTCTCAGCACCGTTAAATCCCTACCGGTGAAATGCAGAAGCTCCCGTTTTGTGGGGTGTGGGGGTTGTGAGCCTCCCCTCCCTGCCAAGGGATGCTGGGTTTGGGGTTTCACCCCATGCGGGTGGTGACACGGAGCAGCCGGTGCTCTGTGGCTCTGAGCCTTTCTGCCTTTCCCTCCCTGCAGGACCACGTGTCCTCGGAGCGGACGAAGAGGCACGACTCGGCCCGTACCTGGGACCCTTCCCTGATAAAACCGCTGCAGCTCTCCATCACGCTGTCCCCGTACACCAGCATCGCCTCCCCGCTCTTCCTGCGTTCGCTGCGGGACAGCGAGGCGGCGAGCTACTGGCTGAGCCTGCAGCCCCGGCTCGGGGGCTGCTCGGTACGAGACCCTCCTCCAGCCCCTGCTGCTCCACATAATTAAAACTTAAAGCTGAATAAACACCCACAGAGGGGGACAACCGGATCCTTCTGTGTTTGGGACAAACCCTACGGGTGCAAACTGATGCCTGGGGGAGCAGCTTTTCTCCTGTTTCACAAGGAAGCAGCTTTCAAATTTCTACTTCAAAAAGATGTTTTTAAAAGTCACCAGTGTTCAGAAAATCCTCCCAGTTCCCTTTTTTGCAGTCATTTTAATGATATGCCAGATTGCCATCAACTCAGGGATTTTGGGGGGGGGGGGGGGGGGGGGGTGTCGAGGGAGGGTTTACACCTTTGTGTTGCACTGCGATGGTGCAAACTGGTGGGGCTGGGCGGGAGCTGAGCAGGCATCCTCTGGCCGTGGGCTCCGGGGCTGGTGCGATGTTTTATGGCTCCGACAGACCTTTTCGTCCTCTGCTGCAGGTCCCACTGCTGACCACGTGGAAGGGGCGGCTCTGTGCCCGCCTGAACGTCAGCAGCGAGGCGGCGCTGGGCTGGTACCTGGCACGTGCCCGGCACCTGCGGCAGGCGCTGGGGGCCGCGTACATCGTCTTCGAGGGCGCCGAGGGCAATGCCTTCCTGGAGCAAGCTGTCCCACCTCCTGCCGAGCTGGCGGGTGACCGGTACACTGGGGCGCTGGCGGAGGCGCTGGCGACGCTGGGCAATGCCACTGTCATCAGCGCTGGTGCCAGGTGGGTACCAAGGAGATGATGCTTTGCTGGAGCCCGACGGCTGTGTGAGCTGCCTGGGAGATGGTTGAGGTGATGCTTTAAATACGCCCTTGGGATGCCGAGATGCCGCTCAGCACCCAAGGAAGCAGCGTAGAGGTGGTCTAGGGCAATATGTAGGGAGGGATTGCTCTCTTATCTCCTCTTCCTCTCTCTTTCAGAGCATTTTAATTGTTTTGGGGTTTGTGTTTTTTTGTCTTAAAGGACAAAAATGCTTAAATGCCTTAATGCCAGATGCCATAAAAATGCATCTTGTCATTTTTTGGCCATTCGAGCTTCAGGTCGCTGCCTCTTCTGCAGGAGGGAGAGGGCAAACCCTGGAGTCTTGGCTAAATCCCTGTGTTGCTAATTGCTTGTGGTGTCAAATGACTGCAGTTTTCTCACTTTTCATGCTTGCATAGCCCACGACAGGGTTAATTTATTAATTAGCAGTTGTAACATGCCTCAAGACCCTTGGTTAAAGGCACTGAAAACTACTACTATTATTTTTTTCCCCCACTATTTTTATGTTTGGCAGATGCAAATGGATACGCAGGCTGTTTGCCAAATGACTTATTTCATGTTGTGGATGAGGCATTGATGGTAAACTGCATGAGAAGGCAACTTCAAAGCAGTTCATTTTCAATGAAAAAGCAAAGTTTCACATGCTGAGGTGGTGATGGGCTCTTACTCAGCCGTCTAGAAAACCAGAGTGCTGGAAATAGCCCCTTTTCTAACCATTTTTCAGTCTGTCCAGGATCATACCTTTCCTGGTGGGCAGTTTCCATACCAGAAGTGTTTGATAAGCCATTGCATCAGCCTTACCACCTCCTGAGATGAGAGCATCCTTTTGGGGAGTCAGCAAATGGGTGGGAGGTTGAGGAGGAAACGAAACTCTAGGAGCAAGCAGACTCAGACCGAAACCCCTCCCTTAGCTACATGAGCTCCAGACCATTTTTCAAGCCAAACCTCGTCATGAAGATCCAGATTTGACCCTTTCTGGCCACCAGAAACATTGACTCACATAGCAGGCTGCTTGACAACATGAACCCCTGCCCTGCCAATAAACCCAAGGTGTACAAATGCTACTAGAAAAAAAAAATAGGGGGGGGAAATAATGTTTCCCTCTGGCAGAGAGGTAAAACTGCTGTCAGAAATGACAGCCGCTCAGTGTGAAACAGATGAGCACGAATGAAAGCCAGGAAGATAAATCCTTCCTGCAGGACATGTCCCCTGGGCCATCTGTGTGGCAAGGAGCTTCATGCTTTGGGTTTGGGGAACTGCCTGGACCCGGGGCTCAGGGTGCTGTTGGGATACCCCCACTGGTGCCACGGGTATGTTTTTTGTGAGCACTCTTCCCCCCCCAGGTCAGTGTTGCTGTATGAGGAGTAGCAGGAAGATGGCTACAACCCAGAGCGTGGCTGTGCTGTCATCAAGGAGGGCCACCAAATTGCGGTCCTCGTGAGATCAAGTAGGGAGGAAGCTTTGAACAGGGGATTTGGGGAGGAGGAGGAGGAGGACTGGGGCTGCCAAACTCAGTGCAGTGGGTGGGAGCGGTACCGGGGAGCCCCGATTTCCCTCCAATGGAGATGCCAAGCCGTTGGAGAAGCCCATATCTGACCACAGCAGCTGCCAAGACAGCCAGGCATCGGAGAGCTTTGGCTTCTGTGAACCATCTAAAACCATTGGGTTTGTGCTCGTTTCGCCCAGATCCAGTCATCTACCGCTCTTCGTCCAGATGAGCCCGCTGCGCTCGGACTGGAGCCACGCGGGGCTGAAGGGTGTTATTCCCTCTGTGCTGCACTACAGCCTCTTGGGCTACAACTTCTTCATCCCCGATGCAGTAGGTAATAATTTCTTTTCTGTTTCCACTCCCCCGCTATTTCTGGCTTTTCTGCAGAGGTTCTTACAGCAGTTGTTCAGGCGAGAGGAGCACAAGAGGTGTGTTTGCACCATCTCACTTAGGTGTGCTCTACAAATCCTTGAAGCCCTTTGTTGCCGGTACCCAATTTTTGGCTGCGCTGACTTGATTGGGTTGAATGTTACTAGGGAATCGGCTGAGGAATTAAAAACAAAAAAACATGCTGTAAATTTTAATAGGCAGTCCCAGAAGCAGGTCTCTGGGGATGCCCTTCGCAGAGCTCCTTACCCACAGGCGGAGGGCAGCCTGCCACCTCTCACAGCTCTGCTTGAGCTAAAACCCACCCGGCAAATGCAAGGAGGGAGCCTGGAGCCAGGGAGCTGCATGCCCAGGCTCCTGGCTGGGAAATAGATGTTCTTAAACCACCAGCAGCCCTGCTCCTCGTTTGTTTTTCTGCTCCAAAGCACAATAGCTTGAGAAATCCTTAAATAAAAACATTGAAAGTCAAGAAACAATTATTTAACCAGGGCCAAGCAGCTTGGTTTTCCCCTCTTCTTGGAGGTGACTGGGTTATTTGTGTTTAAAACCTGCCCCAAACACGCAGAGGCTGCATGTGAAGTATCAGACCCGGAGAGCGGAGCTGCAGAGACAGCCCTGAAAAAGGGGGTTGTTGAGCATCTTTCAATTTTATCTCTATTTTTAGCCAGTTTTCCTTAGAAAACAAGGCCTAGGCAACCACAGCATGCCAGTTCCCTCCTCAAAGGTTGAACCCATTGGCTTATTTCGGCCAGGCGCCGGAGCAGATCCCCCGCATGGAGCGTGTTGTGGCGCGCGTGGTCCATCGGCTCGTGTCGCCGGGCCCTGGGAGCTGCAGCAGTGCGCAGGGGCCACTCGGCGTGTGAAAAGCCCCCGGAGGAAATGGGGCTTTGTGGATGGTTTGGGTGAGCCCTTGGCACTGCGGGGGTGCTGCACTGGATTTTCGGAGCGTGACTCCTAGAGATGCTCCAGCCCCAAGGGCTTTGCATCCCTTTCCCTGTCCCATCCCATCCTCTCCTGTCCTTCCCAAGCCCCTCTGGTGTTTGAGGGGAACCTTCCGCTACATGCTTCTGATCAGTTGGTTAGCAATCCTCTGCTTCTCCACCACTTTTTCACCATGAACTTGAAGGGATCCAAACTACAGGAGTTTTTTCCTGCACTTTGCACATCAAAGTGGCAGGGAAGTCCAGCATTTTCCCAACATTTTTCTTTGCAGGAGAGAAATCCCTTTTTACAATGTTCTGCTAAAATGTAGAAACTCCTGAGACATCACCCCCAGCATGTCTGGTCCTAAAATGGCCAGAGATGGATGTCTGATTGACATTTGCTGATGGTGCTGAAGGAAGGAAAGCATGGGTGAGGAGAAGTCAGCCCCCTTTGCGATGGGGTAACATGTCCTGCCCACATGGAGAGCAGGTTGTTTGGGAGTCACCCCCTGATGAGATGCCCTGAGCAGCCTCACTCAGCTCCTTGTCCCCGGCAGGAGGGAGCCTGGCCAGTGACACCCCAGGGGACCCGGAGCTGTACGTGCGGTGGCTGCAGATCATGACGTTTCTCCCCGTGATGGCCTTCAGCACGCCGCCCTGGCTCTGCTGCGACACCTGGGTACGTACCCCCATGCCCTGCAGAGCAGGATGCGGTGTCCCTTACACGACAAACACCCCCAAAAGCCATTAAAACCCCTACTGGGGAAAGCTGAGGCTAAAAATCACTGTCTTGTTCTTGCTACCCACAAAACCCTGCTCTCTGCCCCAGCAACCAGATCGCTGTACGCTCTCAGCAGTATTTGTGCTGCTGAATCAATGTGAGTTCACGTGCTACGTGCAGCCACGGGGCCGGTATCGCAGCGCCTGTAGAAATGACAGCAGTCGTCACGTGTCTCTCTCCCTCCCTTTTGCTGCTGGAGTTGTTTAATTACACTTTGATCAGGTAGTTAATATCTAGAGCAGAGCGAAGCCTGCAGATTCACCTTCAAGATCTTTTTAAACAGTTGGAGGCGTTTTCCCAAGGATGTCACCTTTAGGGCAATAAAAGGGGAGAGCGATTCCTAAAATCATGGGCACGGGGGGGGAAATGCCATTAAATCTCTTCGCCAGCAGCAAAAGAGTTCGTTGTTTTGGCTAAAGACATCAACACCCCGGCAGATATCACCTGCCAGCTGCTGTCCCCAGCTTTCCCATCTAAATGGGAATAAATCCACTGTATCAACCCCATTTGCACCTTGTTAGCTGCCATAACTTGATTAGGACATTACAATTCTCTTGCCAAGGGAATATATATATTTTTTTTTCTTTCTTTTCCTGCTTGCTTTCCTGTTTATTGGATGAAGGACTTGTCACAGGTTTCTCTTTCTTCCCCCACCCTGCAGGTCCTGAATCTCACCCGGCAATGCATACAGAGGCACCGGGACTTTGTTGTGCCACTCCTCATAAAGTACAGCGAGGAATGGCTTAGTTTGGGGTACCCCATCTTCCGGCCGGCGTGGTGGCTCAGTCCCACGGATCCAACCGCTTTCACCATAGAGGATGAATTTCTCATTGGAGATGAGGTAGGCAGCGCAGGGACTGCATGCCCTCCAAGGGTAATGGGGGGCAAGGAAGGTGCCCCCTGCGCTCGCCCTTCCGCCTCTTTGCACCCCACCTGAATGCAGCGCTCATGCAGAGGTTGGGTGACCCAAAGGGCTGATGGACCCTGTTGGCTCCTGTGGATCTGCAATTTATGCAAAATGAAGAGTCAACAAGACTTTTTCTTTCGTTTTTTTTTTCTTTCTGTTGGAAGACACCTCCTGATGGTCAGCATTGCTCTTTTTCCCCCTCTTTTCAGGCCGTCAATCCCATTACTTGGAGCTACAGCCCATCACGACCAAGGAGCAGCACCACATGCAGCCTCCTGGTCCTCTCAGGGGGCTCCTCTAGCCACGCTTTGGGGTTTTTCCTCAATCCTAATCAAATGCAACCCAGAACAGATGGGGAGCATCAGTAAGCACAGACCCTGGGGCCCAAATTCAGGCTTACATCGATGTCCCAGTTGAGTTTGCTGACCAATATATTGCCTATGGGGTTTACTCATTTGAAGCTATATCTTACCCCACTGGCAGCTACAGTGAGGATATATTCAGCCCCTGTGAGAGTTTTGAATGGAGGCCATCAAATTTATAAGGCTGTCACAAGTTAGGTGAACGTTATCAAGACATCTGTGGCGTGTTTAACACAGATTGATGTTTTTTATCCGTTTTCCTAGTAGAGATTTAAACGTGGCTGGCATCTGCTTCCCTGCAGTTTTCTTTTTTCCCCAATTGTTCAGATTTCAGTGGTTTTATGCTGTAAGTATTCCTTGCAAGTCTGGTGTTTTCACACCTTGGTTGTGGCTTGTGTAGGGGGGAGTTTCTCCCATCTCCCTCCCTGAAAACGCACCTCTCTCATCCCATCACAGCTTGTGAAATGTTTGTTTAGCACATAGAAGGCATGACACATAATGTGATTTATGGCCGCTTTGAATAAAAAAGGTCTTGGAAAGGCAATCCAGGTCTTCAGAAAAAGACCTTTCTTAAAGAAAACTGTGCCTCATCCTCCCATTTTTATAAGGAGAACTTCTATTTTGTGTGGTGGCATCACTTAATCTTTGTCCCTCCTGCTTTGCCTTGGTGCAGGATATCAGCAGCTCAAGATTTCAGCAGTTCCTACAGGGTTGGGGTTTTTTTCTTCATTAAAAGCATAATCCTCTGTTCATACTACTGCATTCATCTTGCAGCGTGCTGGGCTGCCTTTACACGGGGATGCTGCTAATGATGGGGACACGGTCTCCCTAAAAAAAAAAATCCAAACTCCAAAAAGTTCAGTAGTTTTTCTTGTTTTAATAAAAACCAGCTTATGCTGCAGTTATATTTACAGGCTCTGCCTGCAGCCTCGAGCAGAAATTGCAATACCTGATTTCCAAGCTTGGGGTTCTTACCACAAATTCTGCAATTTAAATTTATAATTTTGCTTGTTGTTTTTCTTTAAGGAAACTTTCATTGCAGAAGACTGCTAAAATGTCTTTCTGCTGCTTCTTAAAAAGTAGAGAGCTCAAATGATCAGGTGGGATGTTTTTAAAATACAAATCCTTGGCACAAATAAGAGTTAGATCGGTGTTGTGTGAACGCAGAGGTTGGAGGGAGCCGAGGCGTTTCTGCTGTCCCAGCGTGCTGCAGAGCACAGGTCTGGGCAGTAACAGTGGTAACTGGCTATAACTGCACGGAAGCTAAAACACAGTTCTTTCCCCCCAAATCACTTGAACTGAAGAATCCCTGATGCAATTGAATTGGCCAAGGCAGAAATGTGGTCTCCGTGAGAGTCCCAGTAAAATAGGGCAAACTCGTGGCCTTTGGTGGGAAGGTCGGAGCAGCGTCAGCCCTATCTCCTAGGAGGTGTGGAGTTACGGCTTGGCTGAGAGCTCCTAAAATGCAGGAAAAATGTGGTGTCTGCTCCATAGGCTTGTCAGGGCCAAGCATTTCTGATAAAGCGTGATGGGAGGCTGGCAAAAATCTTGTCTGACTTTGGTTTTCACTCCTGCCCCACCCCCCTACCCCCCCCCGCCCGGTCCCCAGAGCCTGAGGTTGTGGCAGGAGAGCCTAGATGGGGATGTTTTTGCTTCCAAGCTGGGTTTTTGGAAGCTAGGAGAATAAAATGCACTCCAGAAATGGCATTGGTGCAATTTGGAGCATCATTAATAATAAATTACTGGAAAATACACAGGATGATTCTGTCCCAGTAAGGTCTGAGGCAAGAATAAGTGTTAGGACACAGGGATAAACCTTTTGAACATCATCCCTCAGTGCAAGCAGCTGCTGCAGGGTGCTGATGAGCATGGCTTTGTGCTACTGCTGAAGCCTTTAGCTCCTGAGCTGCACCTTAGGCTTTTTTGGGGGGTAACTGTGCTGGGAGGACAGCCCTGCTTGGAAACCTGATTTTCAGTCTGCGATTTGTACGCTTATTACTTCCAGATCTCATTAATCCACATCTCCTGGCAGCAGTACATTCATGCTGAATCTGGTGGGACGACACATCTGTCAAATTAGGAAGAGCGCTCAATAAATGGTTTTTATGTCAGATTTTTTCTGGCTACGAAGGGATGCCAGTATCTCTCTGCCCCCTTCGAGCAGATGGGACAGCAACAGCTTTGGGTTTGTGTGGGTGGTTTTGAGATGTGGTGTGGGACTGCAGCGGTTGAGGAGGCTTTGATCCTTGACTAGAGGTCTTGAAAATGGATTTAACACCCCACAGCCATATTCCAGCATTACTCATGAGCAAATTTCCACTACTGGGAAGGGGAATTGGAGCTGACCGCTCTCGAATCCTTCCAGCAAAGCATGTTGAAATGTAATAGCAAAGAGACAAGTTGCACTGATTTGGCAAAAGTAATATTGGCGCGTGCTGTTTTGTGGCTGTGACACAGCGCTGCTGCTTGACGCTGCAAGAGGCAGGGAAGCCAGCTCTGGCTGCCAAATGTATTCCAAAGGGCAGGAGGGTCCAACAACGTCCCCCAAAGTGTGCCAGACACCACGATGTCTCCCTGGGATGATGCTGGTGTGCAGCTCGAGGAGCATCCCTAAGGGCTGCAGGGATGAGTCCCCAGCACTTGCTCTTTGCTATTGACTGGGACCTCCAAAAATGGGGTTTAAGAGGGACTGATCCATAAATCTAATATCAGTGTACACTACTTAGCCTTTTTTCCTCCTTTAATGGCCTTTCTAGAGTGTTAACTTTTTTCCTATCATCCCCTCTTCCTTCATCATCATGTGAACCCAGTTCTGTGCAAATACAAATCAAAGCCTCGGTGTTCAAGTAGATTTAAATTGAAGCCAAAGCAGCTGATTCTGTGTAGGTTTGGGGTTTTTTTCTTTTCTGAAAAGATCTGCTTTTCTTGCAAAACTCTTATTTAGGGCCCTGAAGACCTCTTTCAGTTTCTGAAATGAGCACCTTTGTCAGGAGTAAATATTCTCAGAATGTTGAAAAGTGCTTTTCCCATAAAGCAAGGAAGACAGAGTTTTAGCCTTTTTTTTTTTTGAGACTGGATTACCTTGACTAAGTCATTGGGGAGGAGCAAGCAGAGCACACTTCTTACGCCTCGTGTCTGAATGGGACTCACTGGTTTGACGCAAGAACAACATTTTTAGTGCTTTTATTTTTATATGCTTTTTCAAATGCAATTACCTGTATGCCAAGGCCACTGGCTGAGATTTTAATGTGAGGGCACTGGGCAGCTATGTCCCTTGAAACTCCAAAGAAACCTTGAGTCCATAGAATGATAAATGTGAATGTGTTGCTTGAGGCTGTACATATCATGTTGCATATTTTGAACACCAGCTTTTCCTGGGGCTTATGTAACCTGCTACACTTAATTAGCATGAGAGGCTGAAACACAGATCTTTCTCCTAAGTGCAGGAGAGGAAAGCTGAGAAGGGAGGGTTAAGTATCCTGGAGAGCAGCCCCAGGCAGAGGGCTTTTGAAATCCTCCTTTTTAGCAGCCTGGAGCTAAAGCTCTTCTCCCACCCCTATAACATGTGCATTTCCAATTGAAATACAAGTTTCTGCTTGGCTTTATATCAGATTATATTTGACTTCGCTGAAGAAGTTGTATCAGAGCCTGCCTGAACCAGACCCTCCCAAGCACAGGGTCATGGGAGGAAAGGGAAATTCCTAACTCTGCCACAAATCCCTTCTGTGGCACGGGGATGCCGCTCACCCTGACTCTGCGCCACCAATTCCCATTGTAATCCTGTAAAACCTCCTCAGAAGCTGCTTCATGTGAGCCTGAACCCACCTGCAGCCCCTGGGACTTGCTGGCCAGCCTGTGCTCCTGCTCTGCCTGCATCCCCCCTGCCTTGCTCAACTTAAAAGCACGAGCTTTGTTTTGCAGGAAACGCAGACTTCTGATGCGTTTTTTTTGTTCATGTCTTCCAAAACATGAGCTGGATGGACTTTAGGGCTACTGCAGGCAGGGATGATCCCAGCCCTGGGAAAATGAAGGCCACTGCATCACCTTTCTCACTGCAATTCGGGACACCCTGTGCTCACCACCTTTGGCCTCTGCTGCTTGCATGGATGGATCCGTCATGTGCTAAACTTCTTTTTTTTTTTTTTTTTTTTTTTCCCCTTTCTCTCTTTCACTGCAGGTCCTGGTTGCCCCAGTAACAGAAAAAGGCCAAATGTGGAGAGATATCTACCTGCCTGGAGAAGGACACCTGTGGATGGACACCAACACTGCCCACGTGTTCGACGGAGGCACCGTCCTCAGGAACTACTCTGCCAGCCTTGCGGAGGTGCCAGTTTTTGTAAAGACCTCTTAAATTCACAGACTGCTGCAGCTTTCAGACAGTTGACCTCTTACAGAGCAGCGCTGGCCAAATGTGCTCGCTCTTCCGTGAGACTATGTCAGCCCATTTGCACTTTTCCAACACCCTTTTTTCTTTTTCTTTTTTTTTTTTTTAAATTGCAGCGGAAATTGTTTGACTCTTTTCTCAATCGGTGTTATTCTAAAATAGTGGAAATACAGCTTTGGCACAAACATCCATCCACGCAGAATGTTGGCCTATATCTTCCCAGGGTTTTCCTTGTCGGGGGATAGGGTGGAGAGAGAAGTGTGTGTGTGTCTCTGGGTTTAGGTGGGCACCTCCAGCATTTCCAGGCCCCTGGCACCACGCTCAAAGATGCTGCCTTGTCCAGAGAGTGGGTTTTCCATAAGAGGAGATAAACAACTCTCAGCTTACACCAGATGGGATGTTTTGCATTTAAAGAAAAAAGTATATACAGGGGAAACTAACTATGATAGCTCTGTTCGTGTGCATGGACATCACATGTGCTAAGTGCTCCCTGTTTCTCTCATCTGATGCTGCGTGTCTGCTCTCCCAGGAGAGGCTCTGGTAGCAAGAGCCTGACTTCAAGGGTAATTAGAAAATTGTGTGAATTCTGGGTCTATTGGAAGCAGGTTTCTGTGGAAGAAAAATTGATTTGACTAACCTAAACTTGATAAAGGAAAGGAGTGGCTCTAACAGAGCATGATGTGGGCAGACAGGATGATTGCCCACCTTGACATAAGAACTGTGGATCTCAGCACCAAACCCCTGCGTGCCCCAGCTAGTGCTTTTCACGATTTGTTGAATTTTATGGGTTTTTCCAGTTATTTCTGGCAGTACAAGGGGCATCCAGTGTGACTGGCTGCCTTCTGTTCTGCCTATGGATATGTCTTCTGCTGGAGCGATGTCCCACGTGCTGACTATGACCTTAAGGAGATTAATAGCTACTGGGATAGTGCAAGTTATGGATTAATGGGACATGAACGTGTACGTTGATGGGGTGATTTCAAAGGCTGGCATTTGGGAGCAGGGACGAGGTGATAGCTGGGGCAAGATTGAGCCTGCATGCAGTGCTTCCAGCAGTATTGCCACGTTCGGGCACATCCAGCCTCTAGCAATGAAGCACGCTGGGGGTATGTGGAAACTGCTGCTGTACCAAGCCACAGCTCTGCTGAAAAACTGAGATTTAAGGGGTAACAGCTTCTGCCACCAATATTCCCCTGAAAATAAGTAGAGGAAAAACAACGCAATAGGAATAAATGGGTTTCAGATGTGAAAGCCTAGAGAAGGGAGGGGTGAAGAGATGAGGAGGGGATGTGGTGAGACCCGAGCTCCTTCCCTGGTCCACAGAGGTACACAGCAAGGCCAATGGGCAGCACCGAGAGGAAAACGAGGGGCTGGATGAGGATACCAAGGCACAACCAGGAGCCTAGGCCATTTCAAAACACCCACGAAGGTTGCTCAGATGCATAAGAAAGCACAAGCTGAAACAAGGGAAGCTCTCGCTAGCTGTGGTAGAGAACGTGTTTATTTGGAGGGAGGGCAAGCCCTGGAACAGGTTGCCCAGCAGGGTTCTGCAGGCTCCATCCCTCGAGATTGTCAAAGCCTGACCGGGTGCAGCCCTGGGCAGCCTGCTCTGGCTGCCCCTGCTCGAGCAGCTGCTGGGACGAGATGGTCTCCGGAGGTCCCTTTCCAGTCTCTGATTTGCCACAAGAGGAGACGCCAGGAGAACTTTCTGCGTGGATTTCGTTCCTCAGCAGGAGCAGCGGGGCTGGCTCCATCCTGCCGGCTGCCGCTGCCAGAGTCAGAGCCAACCCAGGTGGCGACTGACCCACCGCCACCGTCCGTCCAGGTGCCCCTCGGCAGCACCACAGGCACCGCTCGAGGGCCTTGCGTGTCCCCGGGAGGGCTGCGCTGCCTCGGCAGGCGATGGTCAGAGGGCGAGTGTTGCGTTTCCCTTGTTGGTCGGGTGTGCCAGCAGCTCTGCGCCGGCAGGGCTGCGGGGCTTCCGCCCGCCTCGGCCCCGTGCTGCACGCCCTTCTCCGGGGGAGTCCTGGCCTCTGCGCTGGCTGCACTCCCTTCTCCTGGCATAGGCTGGGACTCCTGTTCAGGGCATTAGACCTGAACCCTCTTCTCAATCCCTCCTTCTTTCCCGCTCCCAGTGGGGTCAGCCCCCAGTGCTGCGGGACCTGTGCGGGGATCGGGTCCTCCCTGCAGAGGCTGGGACGTCCCGCCATTGAGGCCTTTGAAGCTCGGCCGTCGTCAGGATCCCTGCTTTTCCACTGCCTCCGCCATGCAGAGGAGTCGTGTGTGGGGCCCGGGTGCCTCCTATGGGCCCCCTGGCCTCGCCTGGGGGACCTGCTCCGTTGCCTCTCCCAGGGCCGGGGACGCTCCCTGTCCCTGCTGGGCCACGGCTGCCTGCTGCGGTGGGCCGGTGATTGCCGAGGTTGTGCCCTGGCGCTGCGGGACCTGCGGCAGGATCTGCTCCGCGTTGCGTGCCGGTCCCTGGAGGAATGCCTGCGTGCCTGCTGGCGGTGCTCGCTCCTGACGAGGAGGCCGGGACGTTCCGCTTGGGCCTTGGAGCTCAGCCCTAGTCGTGAGCAGCGTCCGAAGCCCTGCTCTGCCACCGCCTCCTGCTTCCTGAGGAGTCGTGCTGGTGCCGTCGGTGGTCACGGTGGTGCCGCCTCGGGGACCTGCCTCGGCTCCTCTCTGGGGCCCTGGCGTGGCCACCGCCGTGCTCTCTTCTGGCAGAGCTGCCATGCTGGCGGCCTGAGGAACGCTGCCGCCTGCTTTCTGCAGAGCGGCGGCCTTGCCTTCGTCTGTTGTCGGGTGCGATGATGTGCACCTCGTGGTTGTTGGCTCCCAACTTGTGGAAGCGGTGAACAGGCTGCCGGCAGTTTGGGCACACGGCTTGTCTGCGGGTCCACTCCCAAATGCAGGGAAAACAGAATTGGTGCCCGCACCAGCTCACGGAGGCTTCATTGGTGATGGTGTCCTGGCAGATCGTGCAGAATGGCTCCTCAGAGGCACCCAGCGGCGCGGCCTGGGGCACCTGGCTGGTGCTGGGAGCAGGGGAAGAGGTGCCCTGCTCTGCCAAGTTCTCCTCCTCCGATGCCATCTCGTGCTGCAAACGACAGAGAGAGAAAGCTCACGACCTGCCCTGGAAGCAGCAAAGCTGATGAAGACGAGCGCTGAAGAGGTGCCTGCCTGCTCTGCCTCGGGGCTGTGCTTGTGGTGCCACAAGCGGCAGGGACCGTCCCGGAGCAGATGAGTGACACCAGGGGCATCTCAGTGTGCTCCTGCTCTTCGGGCAGGGCGGTGACTGACCTCTCGGAGACGTGCAGGCAGGAACTGGGAAGGCAGGCCGGCGGTTCGTGGCCTCTCCGCAAGGGCAGGAGAAGGGTGGGGGTGCGGCAGGTCGGGATCAGCGCCCCGGGTCCTGCTGTCGTTCCCGTCCAGCAGATCCTGTCTGCGCCCTGGGCAGGGAACTCGCGGGATGGGGGTCCTTTGTCCCCCCACCTGCAGACGTCTGTCCCCAAGGCTCGAGAACAGCACTGTGGCCCCTTCAGGGCTGCCCCACGCCTTAAAGTGAGCGATGTCGCGGGAGTCAAGGTGACTCTCTGGTGACATCACAGAGCTTTTGGGAACCACGGCGAGAGGGCAGAAGCCCGGTGTTGGGGGGACAAAAAGCCCCCTTTGGTAAGCGTACTGTGTCCATCGCTGGGCTCCCCAGTGCAGGGGGGATGTGGACATACCGGAGAGAGTCCAACGAGGGCCCCAAGCATGGTGAAGGGACGGGAGCGCCTCTCCTATGAGGAAAGGCACGGAGACCGGGTGCTCGATGGAGCTTACACGCCTCGGTGGCACACAGGCTCTGACCTTCCTATAGTTTTTCCCCTATGCTGTTATTTACGTGAGTGATTCAGAAAAGAAGGGAAAGGGGAAGGGGAAAGGGAAAGCAAAAGGGTAGGGGAAGGGAAAAGAGAAGGCGAAGGGGTAGGTACGATAAGTGCAGTTGGCAGAGAGCTACAAGGATCATCCAGTCCAGCTGCCTGACCGCTTCAGGGCGACCAAAATTTAAAGTAAATTACGTTGCACCAAAGGCTTCTCTGCTTTTTCTTGTTTCTCTAACTTGTGGTCAAATCTCTGCCCTTCTTCGGGCAGGGCGGTGACTGACCTCTCGGAAACGTGCAGGCAGGAACTGGGAAGGCAGGCCGGCGGTTCGTGGTCTCTCCGCAAGGGCAGGAGAAGGGTGGGGGTGCGGCAGGTCGGGATCAGCGCCCCGGGTCCTGCTGTCGTCCCCGTCCAGCAGATCCTGTCTGCGCCCTGGGCAGGGAACTCGCGGGATGGGGGTCCTTTGTCCCCCCACCTGCAGACGTCTGTCCCCAAGGCTCGAGAACAGCACTGTGGCCCCTTCAGGGCTGCCCCACGCCTTAAAGTGAGCGATGTCGCGGGAGTCAAGGTGACTCTCTGGTGACATCACAGAGCTTTTGGGAACCACGGCGAGAGGGCAGAAGCCCGGTGTTGGGGGGACAAAAAGCCCCCTTTGGTAAGCGTGCTGTGTCCATTGCTGGGCTCCCCAGTGCAGGGGGGATGTGGACATACCGGAGAGAGTCCAACGAGGGCCCCAAGCATGGTGAAGGGACGGGAGCGCCTCTCCTATGAGGAAAGGCACGGAGACCGGGTGCTCGATGGAGCTTACACGCCTCGGTGGCACACAGGCTCTGACCTTCCTATAGTTTTTCCCCTATGCTGTTATTTACGTGAGTGATTCAGAAAAGAAGGGAAAGGGGAAGGGGAGGGGGAAAGGGTAGGGGAAGGGGAAAGAGAAGGCGAAGGGGTAGGTACGATAAGTGCAGTTGGCAGAGAGCTACAAGGATCATCCGGTCCAGCTGCCTGACCGCTTCAGGGCGACCAAAATTTAAAGTAAATTATGTTGCACCAAAGGCTTCTCTGCTTTTTCTTGTTTCTCTAACTTGTGGTCAAACCTCTGCCCTTCTTCGGGCAGGGCGGTGACTGACCTCTCGGAGACGTGCAGGCAGGAACTGGGAAGGCAGGCCGGCGGTTCGTGGCCTCTCCGCAAGGGCAGGAGAAGGGTGGGGGTGCGGCAGGTCGGGATCAGCGCCCCGGGTCCTGCTGTCGTCCCTGTCCAGCAGATCCTGTCTGCGCCCTGGGCAGGGAACTTGCGGGATGGGGGTCCTTTGTCCCCCCACCTGCAGACGTCTGTCCCCAAGGCTCGAGAACAGCACTGTGGCCCCTTCAGGGCTGCCCCACGCCTTAAAGTGAGCGATGTCGCGGGAGTCAAGGTGACTCTCTGGTGACATCACAGAGCTTTTGGGAACCACGGCGAGAGGGCAGAAGCCCGGTGTTGGGGGGACAAAAAGCCCCCTTTGGTAAGCGTGCTGTGTCCATCGCTGGGCTCCCCAGTGCAGGGGGGATGTGGACATACCGGAGAGAGTCCAACGAGGGCCCCAAGCATGGTGAAGGGACGGGAGCGCCTCTCCTATGAGGAAAGGCACGGAGACCGGGTGCTCGATGGAGCTTACACGCCTCGGTGGCACACAGGCTCTGACCTTCCTATAGTTTTTCCCCTATGCTGTTATTTACGTGAGTGATTCAGAAAAGAAGGGAAAGGGGAAGGGGAAAGGGAAAGCAAAAGGGTAGGGGAAGGGAAAAGAGAAGGCGAAGGGGTAGGTACGATAAGTGCAGTTGGCAGAGAGCTACAAGGATCATCCAGTCCAGCTGCCTGACCGCTTCAGGGCGACCAAAATTTAAAGTAAATTACGTTGCACCAAAGGCTTCTCTGCTTTTTCTTGTTTCTCTAACTTGTGGTCAAATCTCTGCCCTTCTTCGGGCAGGGCGGTGACTGACCTCTCGGAGACGTGCAGGCAGGAACTGGGAAGGCAGGCCAGCGGTTCGTGGTCTCTCCGCAAGGGCAGGAGAAGGGTGGGGGTGCGGCAGGTCGGGATCAGCGCCCCGGGTCCTGCTGTCGTCCCTGTCCAGCAGATCCTGTCTGCGCCCTGGGCAGGGAACTCACGGGATGGGGGTCCTTTGTCCCCCCACCTGCAGACGTCTGTCCCCAAGGCTCGAGAACAGCACTGTGGCCCCTTCAGGGCTGCCCCACGCCTTAAAGTGAGCGATGTCGCGGGAGTCAAGGTGACTCTCTGGTGACATCACAGAGCTTTTGGGAACCACGGCGAGAGGGCAGAAGCCCGGTGTTGGGGGGACAAAAAGCCCCCTTTGGTAAGCGTGCTGTGTCCATCGCTGGGCTCCCCAGTGCAGGGGGGATGTGGACATACCGGAGAGAGTCCAACGAGGGCCCCAAGCATGGTGAAGGGACGGGAGTGCCTCTCCTATGAGGAAAGGCACGGAGACCTGGTGCTCGATGGAGCTTACACGCCTCGGTGGCACACAGGCTCTGAACCTCGCATAGTTTTCCTCTATGCTCTTATTCACGAGGCTGATCTAGTAGAGAAGGGAATGGAAGAGAAGAGAAGAGAGCGGTTGGCAGGGACCTACAGGGATCATCCGGTCCAGCTACCTGACCACTTGAGGGCGACCAAAAGTTAAAGGAAATTACGTTGTTCCGAAAGCTCCTTGTTTTTTCTTGTTTCTTAAAGTTATGGTGCAACCTCTGCCCTTCTTCGGGCAGGACAGTGGCTGACCTCTCGGAGACGTGCAGCCAGGAATCGGGGAGGCAGGCCAGCGGTTCGTGGCCTCTCCGCAGTAGAGCCCCATCTGGTGCGCAGCAGCGTGCGCGAAGCCGTGGGCCCCTGCCCTGGGCGGCTGCGGTACGGAGCTGGTGCCCGCGTTGGGGGCGAGCAGTGTCCTGGTGTGATGCGGGGCCGCGTCTTCGCAGAGGTGTCCCCACCCCCAGGGCTGTGATCTCATTCCAGCGTCCCTGTAATGCACAGGCCACCACCCTGCAAGACCGAGTGTGTCTGTAACGGATTCTGGCCGTGAGCGACAGCAGCCGCCTCCTGGGCCTCGTCGTCCTGGGCCCGGCTGCTGGGGCCGTCCTGCTCGCCCCCAGCCGGGGTGCCTGGGTGCATCCCCAGGGCAGGGCTGGGCCCCTTGGAGCGGCCTGGCCCCAGCACAGGAGAGTCCCTGGGCGCCCCGCTGTCCCCCCCAGCCCCGCGGCTCAGGCTTTTAAGGTAGCGCTCGCATTCCCATCAGTGGCGCCAGAAGGCAAGGGGCATACGTACAAGGTGGCTGTCTCGAATGCAATTTCCAATTACGTATTTTTTGCACTGGGTGAAAGCCTGCTGCCTGTCTATCGCAGGTCCATTTAAGTCAGTATGCAGTAGAGAAGGTGTAAACGTTCCCACAATAAACTGGAATCCATTTTGAGTGAATAATCTCATTTCTGATTACCTCGGTGGTCTTCTAAGAGAACGCAGGCACTCACTTGCTGCCTAGACTTTAGCCTGCGCTGGCTGAGAGCATTGCCAAGCCTCTGCCCGGTAGCAGAGCACGGCTTCTTTGGTTGTGTGACGCTGCCGGGTCAGAAGGCCTCTCTCAGATATCCACCTTGCTGGATTCATGTGGACTCAGTTTTCTTGCCCGTCTCCCCCAGCAGTTATTTGTTGCTGCTGATCGAGGTCAGCGGTAGGAAGGCGCTTAGCCTTCAGTCCCCAGCACGCAACTCCTGCTGGGGGATCCGAATAAAGTTTGGGGAGAGCTCCTTCCCCTGCGTATTGGATTAAACGGATGGGGCTTTTTCTAGCGTGTCCCCTACTTTATTCGAAGCTGTGGAGACAATGGAGGTGTCTTGAAGAGACCGCCAAATAGGACGGATGGGAGGGGTTTCCCCAGGAGCTGTGCCTTGGGCTGAGCAGGCCCACGTTGGGGGTGTTTTGGGGGAGGGTCTGCAGTGGGGCTCACAGCACCCCATAGCGCGGCCGTAGGGAGCGGCCCCCTCGGGAAAGGGCTGCCTGAGGGACACTGCCTCGAGGCCGCTGCGTCGTTACGGTTTGCTCTGGAGCTTTTTCCCTTCGAACGCCGACCCAAACCTCAGAAGCGCCCGCCGCTCCCGCCCTGAGGTAAAGCCGGCGCCCCGCGCCCCGGCCGCCGCGGCGCAAGGCCCGACGGGAGTTGTGGCCCCGCCCCGCCCCGCCCCGCCTCCAGCGGCCGCCAGAAAAGCCGAGCGCCAGCGCCGCGCGCGCTGCGCTGTGCCCGCCGGGAGCGGCCGCGGCGGCGGGGAGCGCGGTGCATCCTGGGAGATGTCGTCGAGCCGCCGGGGCGGGAGGGGGCGCGGCGGCGCGGGGAGACTCCATTTCCCGGCGGGCGGCGCGGGCGCGGAGGCGGCGGGCGGGGAGGCCCCGCTGCAGCTGGACTTGTACGGGCTGTTGGGGGTCGGCGAGAAGGCGTCGGAGAAGGAGGTGAGGGCCGCGGGCCGGGGGCGCTCACGGGGCGGCGGGGAGGCTCGGGCCTGGGCCTGGGCGGCGGTTGCTGCTCTCCGGTCGCTGAGCTGAGCTTCGTTTGCTTATGTGCCTGGGGAAGGAAAGCTCCTCCTGTGTTTCCCAAAAATCCAGTTGTTAGCGGTTGGTCTGGGTACGGTAGGTCCCCATAAGCCATCTTGCTGGTTCCGTGGCGCTGGAGTTAGGCGTTTCCGTTTTTTTCCTGTCGTGTAATCGGTAAGTCACGGCTAAAGGTAATTTGAGCGCCTGAGCTGGGAAAGCGACCCTGCAAGGGAAGTAAGGCTCTGAGGAAAGCTGCCGGTAAGGGAGCAAAGTTAAACTTGAAAGGAAAACTTTTCTTTTCCTCCTTAGGGTTTCCCCTCTTTTTTTGTCTGTATCAGTAAAGATCGGCGGCAGCGCAGCAGGGTAACGCTTGCAAGCTACAGTCTGGGCATAACCAGCAATTGTCTGAGGCTGCCTGGCAATCCTGCGCGTACGGAGCACAGGACGGGGGACAGGCCAAAGGTAGTGCACAGGACTGAGATGAAAGACTTCAGGTGACCTCAGCTTCGCTGCTGGGCTGCTCGCTGGGGGAGAAGGATGAGAAAGGTACAAACTGGATGTTACGGAGCAACCCAAAACGGGACAGGTGTCCCTTAGCGTGGCAGTCCTTGATGTGGAAGACCTGAAGCAACCCAAAGGGCCTTTGTATGCAGAGCAGCGTGGCCGGAGGAGGTGAACGAGTGGGACCAAGGCTGTGAAAGCAATTTGACCTCCCCGTTTAGAGAAGCCGTCTCTGAACTTGCCAGGTGGAATGGTTCCTGTGCTAGTTGTGACCGCTGCCTGGGGAGGAGAGTTAGCCTTCTCAAGGGGAGTCTTGCTTGGGCCGGAGGTGGGGTTAGGCCTGTGAGGCTGTAGCTGCCCATTTCCCTTCCGGGAGCTTGGTCCACCCGGGGGTGCCGGGCCAGCGCTTGTTCCCCTCGTTTTAGCCGAGGACGGCTTGGCAGTGGAACAGAGCAGCTTTTCTTCCTTTCCTTTCTTGCATGCAGCCGTGTCCCTGACAGAGGGAGCTCTGGCTGTTGCAAGTGACTTAGCTCAGAAAGCTGTCCGTCTTTCTTTGAAGCGTAAAAGACACTAAACAGTCCTTCACCTTGCCAAGCTGAGCTGTTGCACGGTAAATGGGACTTTCTCCGTCCCAGAGCTAGAGCCGCAAAGAGCGCCGTGCCCCTCTGGCTAGAAAACTGCCTCGGGGAACCAGACTTGGCTTTGGCGATGGTGAGGTTTGACTGCTGTGGTACAAGGCACCTGGAAGTAAAACTTCTGGCTTTGAAAAGCTCAGGCTCATTCAAAATATGGCTGCCTGCCCACTGAGTGTCCTGGGTTCAAATGCCCGTCCCTGCAGTACGCTGACTGAAGTGGAGAGTTCCCCACTGAACTGGAGAAGATCAGTACTCTGTGCTGCCGTACAACAATAGGGAGTTATCATGCCTGAAGTTGCCCCCCTCTAATTCTCACGGGCTGTTCAGTAGCTGTAGTTAGTCTCCTTCGTGCAGGGGGGGGTGAAACTTTTCCAGAGTCTCAGAGGTCGCAGAACCTCATCCTTTGGTATTCCTGAACCTCGCTCCCATCCACACGTTTCTATAATGAATTGCCTTGTTTCATATTCTCTGTCTGTGTGGGCTTAAAATACAGTTTTATGTTTCA
Source organism: Phalacrocorax aristotelis (assembly GCF_949628215.1). NCBI lineage: Eukaryota > Metazoa > Chordata > Aves > Suliformes > Phalacrocoracidae > Phalacrocorax > Phalacrocorax aristotelis. Next base: position 70,882,033 of record NC_134280.1, on the reverse strand, counting down.
GAAAGGTCTGTTCTTTTGCGAACTAATTAGAGTGCTGTTGAGGCGGTCAGTTCAACAGCAGGATTTAGTTCCTCTTGCTTCCTACCCCTTTCGTTCTGGCAGAGGCTATAGTGTAGCATCTGTCGCTTTCCCACAGCAAAAACACTGATGGAAGAGTTTAAAAAAACCCACCAGGGATCCAGATGCAGAAACTCTTTTTGGGGCCACCAGGGTTTTCCTGTATGACTGTAAGTCAGTCAGCTCACCCTAGCCTTTCCTAACGTAATTTCACCTATCGGAATTGGGAAGGAGGCTGAGCATTTGCGTAGCATAAAACACGCTGAGATCCTTGCAGCAAGAGCACATCACTAGAAAGTACTTAGTTGCAAGGCCAGATTAGATTCTTAGGCTATGCTATCCTAATTTTTTGCCTGCCCTTAATTTTTCCACGCTTGTTCCCACCGACACGACCTCTTGCAGGGAAAAATGTTGCAGAATCTAACAGGTCTCCTGCTTGTGTTTTTACTGAGCTGTTTCTAGCCTTGATTGTGTCAAGTCTGGGCATCGTAGAAGGGAAAAATGCTGACATCCAATATTCAGTCTGTGCTACAGTTCCTGATGGTAGTGTTGCACAAGCCTTTTGGGTCTGAACCGGCCTAGTGGAAATCCAGAAGTGTTTGCTGTTGCCATCTGTACGTTCTCAGGGTGAATTTTGTGCTAAATGCTCTTTAGCCAAGGGGTTTTCACTCATGGCCTTTCAATCTTTTTTTCCTTTCCCCTCTTTAGGCAAGCAAGAAGGAAATGGAGCAGAAGGCAGAATAACTCCCAAGCTCAAGGTAAGACGTCCTTATAAAGCCGGGGTTTGATGGAACACTATGCAGCTCTGGGAAACAGAAGGGAGACTTCAGCTCTGCTGAAGCGGCATGTCCCGTGGTACCGTGGAGGTGAAGCTCCTCTATCTAATGTGTATCATGCGTGTGAACAACTCCTGTCACTGCCTTTCAAATACCCTTCCTACCTCACCCTTTTCCCTACTGCCCGGTCCAGATTTTTGAGCCTGAAATTGAGTTTTCTCTGCATTAGGCATGGGGAAACATCTGCTTATTCACCTGATACAGCCACTAGTTTGCCCCGCGGCTCAGGCACCACTCCCTGTTTTAGGTGGCGAGCAGGGGGCAGGCCCCAGCTGCACCCACTGCAGCGAGGGTGCCCAGGAGCTGCAGGGACTGGTGCTGTCGGCGCGGGACAGGCCCAGGGTCTCACTGGGGGGGTGGGCTCCCCGGCCGCACAGGACCCTGGCAGCTGTCAGGCCGCGTGGCAGGAGCTGGGGGAGAGGGGCTGCCGGCCCTGCCGCAGCTGCGGCTTCTCTGGTTCCTCTGAGAGCCTCAGCCCCCCCGAGAGCCTGAACAACATTGACCTGACCCCAGATGGAGGAGCCCCCGCAGAGCCGGGGCCCGCCTGCTCCCTCAGGCTCAGGCGTGGCAGCGGCGCCTGTTCAGCCCTGAAGGTGCCCGTGGCCGGGAAAGGCCTGGTCACTTGGGATGACAGTGCCATCGCTCTGAACGTTCCCCCCTTCCTTCTTGTTCCCCCAGCTCTATATGCTGAGCATGACGCCATGTGGTGTGGGACGTGCCTCGGTTCAGCTGGGGTCACTGTCCCGGCCGCGTGCCGGCCCAGCTGCTTGTGCGCCCACAGCCCCACCCGCTGGTGGGGTGGGGTGAGAAGCAGAAAAGGCCTTGACTCAGTGTAAGCCCTGCTCAGCAGGAAGGAAACCGTCCCTGGGTTATCAACCCTGCTTTCTGCACAAGTCCAAAACACAGCCCCGGATAGCTGTAATAAAGAAAAGTATCCCAGGCAAAAGCAGCACAGTCACCAAACGTATGTCTCTGCAGGGACGAGCGCCCAAGAGACCCGTCTCCAAAGGCTTCGTCCAGAATCCCTGCAGAGAAACTGGCCCTTGGTAGAAATGGCACAACAATCTTGTCTCAGGGCAGGCGGCCCACGTGGGTCCAGTGAACGAGACTGTGCAGAGTCCAAGGCCAGGATCGGCCTGGCGAATAAGGGACTTGAGGAGAAACTACCTGAAGGTCGGTGCCTGTGTCTTGGGTTTCCCACAAAACACCACACCTTTGGCCCTAACCAGCAGGGCTACGGCGAACACTGGAGCGCTTTCCCCTGCCACTTGGAAATACTGGTTACTCTCGGCACGGTACACCCAAGGCTCCTTTTCTTTTTCGTGATCCTCAAACACCGGGTCATTTTCATTTTTATGCTTCGGACTTTCCCCAGAAGCGTGTCTTCCCTTCCTCTCCTCTCCTTTCCTGGCTTGAAGAAGGCACTGGTGCTGCAGTTCCGTTAAGGGCTGTGTGCCATGCGGGGCTCTGGGGAGGAAGGGCTTTGTGGAGGAGTTTCCCTTGCGCTGCTCCCCTCGGCAGACACAAAGCCAGGAGGCCTCAAGGCCCCAAGCATGAAGAGAACCGACAGAGAACCTCAGCTCGTCTGCTCAGCCTTCCCCATCTGCTGCCGTTGCACCCTGCACTCCCTGGCACGGGTCCCTCTGCTCCTGCGCTCAGCCCAGGCTCGTGGGGACTCCAGTCCCTTCTCAGCGGTACCCAGTGACGGGACCGGACACAATGGGCACAGGGTGAAACAAAGGAAGCTCTCGCTAGCTGTGGTAGAGAACGTGTTTATTTGGAGGGAGGGCAAGCCCTGGAACAGGTTGCCCAGCAGGGTTCTGCAGGCTCCATCCCTCGAGATTGTCAAAGCCTGACCGGGTGCAGCTCTGGGCAGCCTGCTCTGGCTGCCCCTGCTCGAGCAGCGGCTGGGACGAGATGGTCTCCGGAGGTCCCTTTCCAGTCTCTGATTTGCCACAAGAGGAGACGCCAGGAGAACTTTCTGCGTGGATTTGGTTCCTCAGCAGGAGCAGCGGGGCTGGCTCCATCCTGCTGGGTGCCGCTGCCCGAGTCAGAGCCAACCCAGGTGGCAACTGACCCACCGCCACCGTCCGTCCAGGTGCCCCTCGGCAGCACCACAGGCACCGCTCGAGGGCCTTGCGTGTCCCCGGGAGGGCTGCGCTGCCTCGGCAGGCGATGGTCAGAGGGCGAGTGTTGCGTTTCCCTTGTTGGTCGGGTGTGCCAGCAGCTCTGCGCCGGCAGGGCTGCGGGGCTTCCGCCCGCCTCGGCCCCGTGCTGCACGCCCTTCTCCGGGGGAGTCCTGGCCTCTGCGCTGGCTGCACTCTCTTCTCCTGGCATAGGCTGGGACTCCTGTTCAGGGCATTAGACCTGAACCCTCTTCTCAATCCTTCCTCCTTTCCCGCTCCCAGTGGGGTCAGCCCCCAGTGCTGCGGGACCTGTGCGGGGATCGGGTCCTCCCTGCAGAGGCTGGGACGTCCCGCCATTGAGGCCTTTGAAGCTCGGCCGTCGTCAGGATCCCTGCTTTTCCACTGCCTCCGCCATGCAGAGGAGTCGTGTGTGGGGCCCGGGTGCCTCCTGTGGGCCTCCTGGCCTCGCCTGGGGGACCTGCTCCGTTGCCTCTCCCAGGGCCGGGGACGCTCCCTGTCCCTGCTGGGCCACGGCTGCCTGCTGCGGTGGGCCGGTGATTGCTGAGGTTGTGCCCTGGCGCTGCGGGACCTGCAGCAGGATCAGCTCCGGTTGCGTGCCGGTCCCTGGAGGAATGCCTGCGTGCCTGCTGGCGGTGCTCGCTCCTGACGAGGAGGCCGGGACGTTCCGCTTGGGCCTTGGAGCTCAGCCCTAGTCGTGAGCAGCGTCCGAAGCCCTGCTCTGCCACCGCCTCCTGCTTCCTGAGGAGTCGCGCTGGTGCCGTCGGTGGTCACGGTGGTGCCGCCTCGGGGACCTGCCTCGGCTCCTCTCTGGGGCCCTGGCGTGGCCACCGCCGTGCTCCCTTCTGGCAGAGCTGCCATGCTGGCGGCCTGAGGAACGCTGCCGCCCGCTTTCTGCAGAGCGGCGGCCTTGCCTTCGTCTGTTGTCGGGTGCGATGATGTGCACCTCGTGGTTGTTGGCTCCCAACTTGTGGAAGATGTGGTGAACAGGCTGCCGGCAGTTTGGGCACACGGCTTGTCTGCGGGTCCACTCCCAAATGCAGGGAAAACAGAATTGGTGCCCGCACCAGCTCACGGAGGCTTCATTGGTGATGGTGTCCTGGCAGATAGTGCAGAATGGCTCCTCAGAGGCACCCAGCGGCGCGGCCTGGGGCACCTGGCTGGTGCTGGGAGCAGGGGAAGAGGTGCCCTGCTCTGCCAAGTTCTCCTCCTCCGATGCCATCTCGTGCTGCAAACGACAGAGAGAGAAAGCTCACGACCTGCCCTGGAAGCAGCAAAGCTGATGAAGACGAGCGCTGAAGAGGTGCCTGCCTGCTCTGCCTCGGGGCTGTGCTTGTGGTGCCACAAGCGGCAGGGACCGTCCCGGAGCAGATGAGTGACACCAGGGGCATCTCAGTGTGCTCCTGCTCTCCGGGCAGGGTGGTGACTGACCTCTCGGAGACGTGCAGGCAGGAACTGGGAAGGCAGGCCAGCGGTTCGTGGCCTCTCCGCAAGGGCAGGAGAAGGGTGGGGGTGCGGCAGGTCGGGATCAGCGCCCCGGGTCCTGCTGTCGTCCCTGTCCAGCAGATCCTGTCTGCGCCCTGGGCAGGGAACTCGCGGGATGGGGGTCCTTTGTCCCCCCACCTGCAGACGTCTGTCCCCAAGGCTCGAGAACAGCACTGTGGCCCCTTCAGGGCTGCCCCACGCCTTAAAGTGAGCGATGTCGCGGGAGTCAAGGTGACTCTCTGGTGACATCACAGAGCTTTTGGGAACCACGGCGAGAGGGCAGAAGCCCGGTGTTGGGGGGACAAAAAGCCCCCTTTGGTAAGCGTACTGTGTCCATCGCTGGGCTCCCCAGTGCAGGGGGGATGTGGACATACCGGAGAGAGTCCAATGAGGGCCCCAAGCATGGTGAAGGGACGGGAGCGCCTCTCCTATGAGGAAAGGCACGGAGACCTGGTGCTCGATGGAGCTTACACGCCTTGGTGGCACACAGGCTCTGACCTTCCTATAGTTTTTCCCCTATGCTGTTATTTACGTGAGTGATTCAGAAAAGAAGGGAAAGGGGAAGGGGAGGGGGAAAGGGTAGGGGAAGGGGAAAGGGAAAGCAAAAGGGTAGGGGAAGGGAAAAGAGAAGGCGAAGGGGTAGGTACGATAAGTGCAGTTGGCAGAGAGCTACAAGGATCATCCGGTCCAGCTGCCTGACCGCTTCAGGGCGACCAAAATTTAAAGTAAATTACGTTGCACCAAAGGCTTCTCTGCTTTTTCTTGTTTCTCTAACTTGTGGTCAAATCTCTGCCCTTCTTCGGGCAGGGCGGTGACTGACCTCTCGGAAACGTGCAGGCAGGAACTGGGAAGGCAGGCCGGCGGTTCGTGGCCTCTCCGCAAGGGCAGGAGAAGGGTGGGGGTGCGGCAGGTCGGGATCAGCGCCCCGGGTCCTGCTGTCGTCCCCGTCCAGCAGATCCTGTCTGCGCCCTGGGCAGGGAACTCGCGGGATGGGGGTCCTTTGTCCCTCCACCTGCAGACGTCTGTCCCCAAGGCTCGAGAACAGCACTGTGGCCCCTTCAGGGCTGCCCCACGCCTTAAAGTGAGCGATGTCGCGGGAGTCAAGGTGACTCTCTGGTGACATCACAGAGCTTTTGGGAACCACGGCGAGAGGGCAGAAGCCCGGTGTTGGGGGGACAAAAAGCCCCCTTTGGTAAGCGTACTGTGTCCATCGCTGGGCTCCCCAGTGCAGGGGGGATGTGGACATACCGGAGAGAGTCCAACGAGGGCCCCAAGCATGGTGAAGGGACGGGAGCGCCTCTCCTATGAGGAAAGGCACGGAGACCTGGTGCTCGATGGAGCTTACACGCCTCGGTGGCACACAGGCTCTGAACCTCGCATAGTTTTCCTCTATGCTCTTATTCACGAGGCTGATCTAGTAGAGAAGGGAATGGAAGAGAAGAGAAGAGAAGAGAGCGGTTGGCAGGGACCTACAGGGATCATCCGGTCCAGCTACCTGACCACTTCAGGGCGACCAAAAGTTAAAGGAAATTACGTTGTTCCAAAAGCTCCTTGTTTTTTCTTGTTTCTTAAAGTTATGGTGCAACCTCTGCCCTTCTTCGGGCAGGACAGTGGCTGACCTCTTGGAGACGTGCAGGCAGGAATCGGGGAGGCAGGCCAGCGGTTCGTGGCCTCTCCGCAGTGGAGCCCCATCCGGTGCGCAGCAGCGTGCGCGAAGCCGTGGGCCCCTGCCCTGGGCGGCTGCGGTACGGAGCTGGTGCCCGCGTTGGGGGCGAGCAGTGTCCTGGTGTGATGCGGGGCCGCGTCTTCGCAGAGGTGTCCCCACCCCCAGGGCTGTGATCTCATTCCAGCGTCCCTGTAATGCACAGGCCACCACCCTGCAAGACCGAGTGTGTCTGTAACGGATTCTGGCCGTGAGCGACAGCAGCCGCCTCCTGGGCCTCGTCGTCCTGGGCCCGGCTGCTGGGGCCGTCCTGCTCGCCCCCAGCCGGGGTGCCTGGGTGCATCCCCAGGGCAGGGCTGGGCCCCTTGGAGCGGCCTGGCCCCAGCACAGGAGAGTCCCTGGGCGCCCCGCTGTCCCCCCCAGCCCCGCGGCTCAGGCTTTTAAGGTAGCGCTCGCATTCCCATCAGTGGCGCCAGAAGGCAAGGGGCATACGTACAAGGTGGCTGTCTCGAATGCAATTTCCAATTACGTATTTTTTGCACTGGGTGAAAGCCTGCTGCCTGTCTATCGCAGGTCCATTTAAGTCAGTATGCAGTAGAGAAGGTGTAAACGTTCCCACAATAAACTGGAATCCATTTTGAGTGAATAATCTCATTTCTGATTACCTCGGTGGTCTTCTAAGAGAACGCAGGCACTCACTTGCTGCCTAGACTTTAGCCTGCGCTGGCTGAGAGCATTGCCAAGCCTCTGCCCGGTAGCAGAGCACGGCTTCTTTGGTTGTGTGACGCTGCCGGGTCAGAAGGCCTCTCTCAGATATCCACCTTGCTGGATTCATGTGGACTCAGTTTTCTTGCCCGTCTCCCCCAGCAGTTATTTGTTGCTGCTGATCGAGGTCAGCGGTAGGAAGGCGCTTAGCCTTCAGTCCCCAGCACGCAACTCCTGCTGGGGGATCCGAATAAAGTTTGGGGAGAGCTCCTTCCCCTGCGTATTGGATTAAACGGATGGGGCTTTTTCTAGCGTGTCCCCTACTTTATTCGAAGCTGTGGAGACAATGGAGGTGTCTTGAAGAGACCGCCAAATAGGACGGATGGGAGGGGTTTCCCCAGGAGCTGTGCCTTGGGCTGAGCAGGCCCACGTTGGGGGTGTTTTGGGGGAGGGTCTGCAGTGGGGCTCACAGCACCCCATAGCGCGGCCGTAGGGAGCGGCCCCCTCGGGAAAGGGCTGCCTGAGGGACACTGCCTCGAGGCCGCTGCGTCGTTACGGTTTGCTCTGGAGCTTTTTCCCTTCGAACGCCGACCCAAACCTCAGAAGCGCCCGCCGCTCCCGCCCTGAGGTAAAGCCGGCGCCCCGCGCCCCGGCCGCCGCGGCGCAAGGCCCGACGGGAGTTGTGGCCCCGCCCCGCCCCGCCCCGCCCCGCCTCCAGCGGCCGCCAGAAAAGCCGAGCGCCAGCGCCGCGCGCGCTGCGCTGTGCCCGCCGGGAGCGGCCGCGGCGGCGGGGAGCGCGGTGCATCCTGGGAGATGTCGTCGAGCCGCCGGGGCGGGAGGGGGCGCGGCGGCGCGGGGAGACTCCATTTCCCGGCGGGCGGCGCGGGCGCGGCGGCGCCGAGATGGCGGGCGGGGAGGCCCCGCTGCAGCTGGACTTGTACGGGCTGTTGGGGGTCGGCGAGAAGGCGTCGGAGAAGGAGGTGAGGGCCGCGGGCCGGGGGCGCTCACGGGGCGGCGGGGAGGCTCGGGCCTGGGCCTGGGCGGCGGTTGCTGCTCTCCGGTCGCTGAGCTGAGCTTCGTTTGCTTATGTGCCTGGGGAAGGAAAGCTCCTCCTGTGTTTCCCAAAAATCCAGTTGTTAGCGGTTGGTCTGGGTACGGTAGGTCCCCATAAGCCATCTTGCTGGTTCCGTGGCGCTGGAGTTAGGCGTTTCCGTTTTTTTCCTGTCGTGTAATCGGTAAGTCACGGCTAAAGGTAATTTGAGCGCCTGAGCTGGGAAAGCGACCCTGCAAGGGAAGTAAGGCTCTGAGGAAAGCTGCCGGTAAGGGAGCAAAGTTAAACTTGAAAGGAAAACTTTTCTTTTCCTCCTTAGGGTTTCCCCTCTTTTTTTGTCTGTATCAGTAAAGATCGGCGGCAGCGCAGCAGGGTAACGCTTGCAAGCTACAGTCTGGGCATAACCAGCAATTGTCTGAGGCTGCCTGGCAATCCTGCGCGTACGGAGCACAGGACGGGGGACAGGCCAAAGGTAGTGCACAGGACTGAGATGAAAGACTTCAGGTGACCTCAGCTTCGCTGCTGGGCTGCTCGCTGGGGGAGAAGGATGAGAAAGGTACAAACTGGATGTTACGGAGCAACCCAAAACGGGACAGGTGTCCCTTAGCGTGGCAGTCCTTGATGTGGAAGACCTGAAGCAACCCAAAGGGCCTTTGTATGCAGAGCAGCGTGGCCGGAGGAGGTGAACGAGTGGGACCAAGGCTGTGAAAGCAATTTGACCTCCCCGTTTAGAGAAGCCGTCTCTGAACTTGCCAGGTGGAATGGTTCCTGTGCTAGTTGTGACCGCTGCCTGGGGAGGAGAGTTAGCCTTCTCAAGGGGAGTCTTGCTTGGGCCGGAGGTGGGGTTAGGCCTGTGAGGCTGTAGCTGCCCATTTCCCTTCCGGGAGCTTGGTCCACCCGGGGGTGCCGGGCCAGCGCTTGTTCCCCTCGTTTTAGCCGAGGACGGCTTGGCAGTGGAACAGAGCAGCTTTTCTTCCTTTCCTTTCTTGCATGCAGCCGTGTCCCTGACAGAGGGAGCTCTGGCTGTTGCAAGTGACTTAGCTCAGAAAGCTGTCCGTCTTTCTTTGAAGCGTAAAAGACACTAAACAGTCCTTCACCTTGCCAAGCTGAGCTGTTGCACGGTAAATGGGACTTTCTCCGTCCCAGAGCTAGAGCCGCAAAGAGCGCCGTGCCCCTCTGGCTAGAAAACTGCCTCGGGGAACCAGACTTGGCTTTGGCGATGGTGAGGTTTGACTGCTGTGGTACAAGGCACCTGGAAGTAAAACTTCTGGCTTTGAAAAGCTCAGGCTCATTCAAAATATGGCTGCCTGCCCACTGAGTGTCCTGGGTTCAAATGCCCGTCCCTGCAGTACGCTGACTGAAGAGGAGAGGTTGCTGCATTTAGGTTGAAAACTGAGCTTTCTTGGAGGCCTCTTGCTATTGGGACAGGCTTGGTTACCTTTCGGGGTGGGGTGGGGGTGGTAATGGAGCTGGTAATGGTAATTAGCACTTCAAAAATGGTCTTTATTTTCTGTCAGGCCTCGGGGGGCATCTAATCGTGCAAATGAATGCTGGTTCGACCACAGCCTTCTGCTTCTGACAGAGAGGGGTGTTTAAGTTAAGCAAAAGCAACACCCAAAGAAACCCTCTGAATAGTAATTTTTTGTTTGTGCAGTGTTTTGGTTGGGGTTTTTTTTCCAAATTGCTTTTCTCGACACAGGCTGAAGAGCACCAACCAGTAAATCTCAGTTCTGGCTCTTTCAGGTTAAGAAAGCGTACCGGCAGAAGGCCCTGACTTGTCACCCAGATAAGAACCCGGACGATCCCAGAGCGGGTAAGTTGGGGCTGTGCAGACACAAACAACTCCTCATGTTTGTTTTCACACGTGCAGGCTCCTGGAAGAGGCTCTGCTGAACTGCGGGTCTGGCTTTGTCCGTAATTAAGGGAACGCCTGGGTATATGTTATGTGAAGTATATGTACGCAGGACTAAGAGTTATTTTCCTCACTATTAGAGCTCTGCTTTTTAGGGTTGAATGCATACACGTTGGGGTTAGAAACATGAGCTAAGTTAAGTCAGTGCTGGAATTACATTTGCACCTGTCAGGATCTTCCCACGCGGTACCTGAATCCCAGACCTTTGGCCGTGCTGACCCAGTGTTTACTGGCTGGTCGTTACTTTAATTCCTACCCCTCGCAGTCGAAACTTCAACAGCAGTCTCAGAAATGATATTACCTATGGGCAATGCCTGTTTTTTGCCTGAGGCCCTGGTTCTCTGGAACCGAGCGTGCCTAAATTGTTAGCAAGGTCTGGCTTCCGCAGCTTCTGTCTTGAAGTTTTGTAGCTACAGGGTGGCAGTGAAGAGCAGCGGCAACCAGGAGGACGCTGTTCATCGGGACACCTCCAAATAAGCATTGTTCTGTGTCTTGCGTTTCCCAGTTTGATGGGCTACACAGATTGCAGATTTGTACCTGTGGCACAGAGAACTTTTCCACCAGGAGCAAGAAGTAGATTTGAGCAGGAGTGAGGGGAGAGCAGGGGGCTTTATCTGCAGAAGCTTGAGAAAGCGGTTTGAAGCGTGTGGGGAGGCCTCCTGCTCCTATGTGTAACCTTCCAGGAAGAGGGTCAGCATGCAAAAATGTCAAACGCAAAGTTTGAGCCTCGGGCTGAAAAGCTGTTGATGTGGAAGGGAGGACTTGTTTGTAGCTGTATTTCAGGCTGTCTGCAGGTTGAGGAGCACGCTTCTGTAGACAGGTTCTGTAGAAGTCACGTTTTCAAGATTTCTGTTAAAACGAAACGGCCCCAGCTTTTGTTTCTTAGTTGGCACTGAAGTTTATGTGACAAAAGTTGTCCTTTGAGTTGAGGCGATCCTGGCTACAGGCTGGCTTACAAATGCTTTGGAAAGATGATTCTTCTTTCTGGTGTTCTGCAGGTCTCTTCCGCAGGGGGTTGTCTTTTCTGGTTCACCTGCAGGCCAGTAGCACGGTGTTGTGCATCTCACCCTCTTTTCTTCTAATTCCCAGCGGAAGTCTTCCACCGGCTGTCTCAGGCCTTAGCCGTGCTAACAGATGCAACAGCAAGGGTAAGGATGCGTCCCTTGGTGATGCTGGGCTTGCGCGGTGGTACTCTCTGCAAGCGTGCTGGAGAAGTGCTGGAAACTCTTCCTGTCTGTCCTGCTCTCTGCTCTGGTTGGGAGTTCAGGAACGCCGGTCTCGTCTGTGGTTCCCTGTAGTTGTCCGTGACATGAAATAGTAGGTGCCAGCTAAGAACTTGGGCAAACGTTCTTTTTCTGATTCGATGTGCTGGGAGTAGCTCTGGCCATTTGCTGCACGGGTGAGAGAGTGTCTTTAATGATGCGTCAGACCGGGGCCTACCCCGTGTCAAAAAACAGGCGAAAAGCAGCATTGATTCAGGGAGGCGTTAAATTCCCGTGGCAACGGTGCATTTGCAGTTGCCTTGAAGCCAAGTTCTGACAAATAATACCTAGATGTGATTGCAAAGGCTCAGAGCCTTTCTTTCCATGGGGCACAAGAGACTTGTAAACTGAAAAGCTGAATCATAGTCGTGATCTCTGCCCTTTTGCTGCACAAGCTTTGCAGGCTGCCAGGTCTAGCTTGGACTCTCCTCTTGCTGTGAGGAAGTGGTTGAGTGCCTGCTGCTCAAGGCCTGAAAGTAATCTAGGCGTGTGAAGGGAAGAAGGGAAGGCGTAAAAACAAAATAAAAATGAGCAAGTAACTCTATCCAGAAAAGCTCAGGAGAGAAGGCGTTTTAAAATTTTAGAGGATAGGGTTTAAAACCATGAAATAACTCTCCTCTTTTCAAACACTGGCAAAGCTTGTAACCTCCCCTCCAAGGGGCGATTAAGCTTTTGGCATTCAAGCACTTTTGGGCTTCTACATTTTAAAGGGAAAAAAGTGTTTAGCAAACCCTTCCTGTGCAGGAAGGAAAAAGATCAACTTTTCTAGTTTATTAAACAAGAGCAGTGCTTTCCTTAACAACTATTCTAAAAGGAATATTTGAGAATTTGTGCCGGGTTATGTTTTACCTACTATAGAAGGGTTCTGTGTGGGTTGATGAACAGATTATCAACTGTTGAAACAGGTGGCAGTGAAATTGCCAGTGTACCCCAGTTCTTAAGTCTCTAGTGCAAAATTAATACTGATGTGTTATTGCTGCTGATGAGTTCTGATGCCCTTTGACCTAATACCTTCATGTGAGTCAAATATCTGTCTTGTGAACAAGTCTTTCGTATAAAATAGACCTTTTTAATGTAAAACTTAGCTCTAAGCTTCTAAAGCTACTTTTGGCATGTTCAGGAAACCAAAATATTCTTCCCACCTCTGAAGAGGGGTCAGACTTTCTCTCCAATGCACTTTGAAGTTACTGCTGCACTTCCTCACCCTTTTGGGCCCCATCTGGAGATCCTTGGGCCCCTTCTCATGTTTTCAGGGTATTTGTGTTAACTTCCAACACTTCTAGGAGGAATGCAAGTGAGAAGCAGGAAATGCTTCACCTCTGCGTAGTGTTTCAATATCTGATCTCGCCTTTATTCACTGCTTTCCGTTTTATCTCTTCTTTGTATAGCTTCACACTATTGTGTTGGTCCTTTGACAGGCGGCGTATGACAAAGTGAGAAAGGCTAAGAAGAAAGCTGCGGAAAGGACAGAAAAACTTGATGAGAAGCGAAAGAAAGTGAAGCTTGGTAATAAAGTCAAAACTTCATTGTCTCTTGGCTTGAAGTGGTCGTTAGCTGGGAGTTTGCATTTCTCCTACCGCAGGAATTCACCGCTGATTAATCTGTTGTGCATTTGGGATGGCTGTGGTTTCTTTATGCCCAGTACAGTATAGCAGCCATCTGAAATCTCTTGCCAGAGTCATAGCTGGGGATGGTTCTGCCCTGGGAAGGAATTAGGAGATTTGACTATTAAGACAGCTGATACTTTGATGTGCCTGGGCAGAGGAGAGGCGGCAGAGGTATCAGGACTTCACTTTGAAACTGGTGTGGGTGCAGCCAAGTTTGTGATCTTTCCATCCGCCTCTGGTCAGCAGTGAAAATTCTCATTGGATTGTTTTCATTTTATTTCTGCAGACCTTGAAGCCAGAGAACGAGAAGCCCAGGCCCGCGAGAGTGAAGAGGAGGAGATCAGGATAACGAGAACATTAGAACAAGAAGTAATGATAAATCCGTAGATTTCTCTGCTTCTTTTGAGAAGAATTGCTGAAAGTCGTTACAGTCGTTACGAAAACCATGTGATGCGAGGCAGTAAATGGACGTATAGCAGTCCTTTTGGATTAACGGGGTCTGTGAAAGAGTGGCCTGTAGAAGGGATCCAGTCTGGCAAATGTGTCAGTCTCGGGGTTTATGTTTTGCCTGCCCTTGCCCTTTTGCGTAGCAGGCGGTATCAACAGCTCATTGGTTTTACGCTGGCTGACGGGGCCTGTGTCACTAGGAACGCGAGGGCTCCAATTTTACGAGCGCTGGAGCCGTCACAGGGGAAGTGGCAGGAGGTTGCCCCAGGAGATGGGCATAAGGCAAAAGCTCTCCTTGGTGGTCTTTAGGTGGCGTGGACCAGCTGTGGAACTGTGCCCTGAGATACCTGTGCTGTCTTACCTCTGCCGTAGATAATACGCCTGCGTGAAGAAGGCTCCCGTCAGCTTCAGGAGCAGCAGAGGCTCGTTCAAGAACAGATCCGGCTTGAAAGAGAGCAGCATGTCCAAGGTGAGAGCAGATGGGACTGGAGCCCTCGGCCAAACTACATGCACGCGGGACTCCAACTCTTCTGCAGACAGAGCTCACGCACAGGTGCAGCCTTCTGACTGGGGCACGGTGCCGTAGACAGGATCCTACTTGTGCGGGGATCAGTCAAGAGTAGTACTTCTGTGGGGTTGCTTTCTTCTACGTGGCATCGTGCTGCTCTTGTGCACATTGCCGCTCCTTTTCAATAAGTATTGTAAAGCACTGAATCTAGGTCGCCTGATGTGGAGCCCCACAGTTGTGCTGGAGGGAGCCTGAAGTCTTGCTCATCCGTCAGTGAAAGCCGTCAGTGTTGCAGGTGCAAAGTAGGGAGTGGTTCAAGTTTGGAAAAAAAGAAAAAAAAACCAAAAAACTACGTCTGTGTCCCTCTGAAAGGTCTGAGTACCTATCGCCCAAAAGAGACTTGGCGTGGAGAATAGAGTTTTGTATAGTCTATGATTGCTGAGGCTTTCCTTCCTGGAACTGGATTTCTCATGTTCCTTGGGCGTACCCAGGCTTCATCCCAGGTTGGTACAAAGACCAGCAACAAATCTGTCGGGAGACGAGCACCGCACTGAACTGGAGAACATCAGTACTCTGTGCTGCCGTACAACAATAGGGAGTTATCATGCCTGAAGTTGCCCCCCTCTAATTCTCACGGGCTGTTCAGTAGCTGTAGTTAGTCTCCTTCGTGCAGGGGGGGGTGAAACTTTTCCAGAGTCTCAGAGGTCGCAGAACCTCATCCTTTGGTATTCCTGAACCTCGCTCCCATCCACACGTTTCTGTAATGAATTGCCTTGCTTCATATTCTCTGTCTGTGTGGGCTTAAAATACAGTTTTATGTTTCAGAAAGGTCTGTTCTTTTGCGAACTAATTAGAGTGCTGTTGAGGCGGTCAGTTCAACGGCAGGATTTAGTTCCTCTTGCTTCCTACCCCTTTCGTTCTGGCAGAGGCTATAGTGTAGCATCTGTCGCTTTCCCACAGCAAAAACACTGATGGAAGAGTTTAAAAAAACCCACCAGGGATCCAGATGCAGAAACTCTTTTTGGGGCCACCAGGGTTTTCCTGTATGACTGTAAGTCAGTCAGCTCACCCTAGCCTTTCCTAACGTAATTTCACCTGTCGGAATTGGGAAGGAGGCTGAGCATTTGCGTAGCATAAAACACGCTGAGATCCTTGCAGCAAGAGCACATCACTAGAAAGTACTTAGTTGCAAGGCCAGATTAGATTCTTAGGCTATGCTATCCTAATTTTTTGCCTGCCCTTAATTCTTCCACACTTGTTCCCACCGACAGGACCCTCTTGCAGGGAAAAATGTTGCAGAATCTAACAGGTCTCCTGCTTGTGTTTTTACTGAGCTGTTTCTAGCCTTGATTGTGTCAAGTCTGGGCATCGTAGAAGGGAAAAATGCTGACATCCAATATTCGGTCTGTGCTACAGTTCCTGATGGTAGTGTTGCACAAGCCTTTTGGGTCTGAACCGGCCTAGTGGAAATCCAGAAGTGTTTGCTGTTGCCATCTGTACGTTCTCAGGGTGAATTTTGTGCTAAATGCTCTTTAGCCAAGGGGTTTTCACTCATGGCCTTTCAATCTTTTTTTCCTTTCCCCTCTTTAGGCAAGCAAGAAGGAAATGGAGCAGAAGGCAGAATAACTCCCAAGCTCAAGGTAAGACGTCCTTATAAAGCTGGGGTTTGGTGAAAACTGGCAGAACGCTATGCAGCTCTGGGAAACAGAAGGGAGACTTCAGCTCTGCTGAAGCGGCATGTCCCGTGGTACCGTGGAGGTGAAGCTCCTCTATCTAATGTGTATCATGCGTGTGAACAACTCCTGTCACTGCCTTTCAAATACCCTTCCTACCTCACCCTTTTCCCTACTGCCCGTTCCAGATTTTTGAGCCTGAAATTGAGTTTTCTCTGCATTTAGGCATGGGGAAACATCTGCTTATTACCCTGATACAGCCACTAGTTTGCTTTTGAAGTGTTGTCTTTTTTTATTTCAGTAAGCATTGTTTGTCCCTGTTCCCCAAATAATTCGTTCCCTTTGCACATTCCGATGTTGAAATCACTGTCTCAGCAATTCTGGATCGTAGCTGTAAATAGCAAATGTAGTTAATGTGCAGGTGGCAGGAGCTGCATGGAATGGGGCAACATTTTCAAATGGACAAGGTTAACTTGTCATGTTTATTCCCCAGCTTAAATGGAAATGCAGTAAAGATGATGAGACAAGAGGGGGATACTCGGAAGATGTTCTGTTGCAGATCCTACAAAAGGTCCTGTCTGACTCTTTCCTACTACTTGATCTTCCCCTGTTCTCACTGGTATAAGAAAGGATAGTAAATTCTGGGAAGCTACATGTAAACCGGAGTGGCTCATTTTTTTCCCCTCTGTTGTCCAGCTTTCTCACTCATGCTATTCTGAGAGATCCAGTCGCTGTGAACTGTTCCTCAGCTAGCACCTCTGTCTTGTTCCCAGCAGGGACTCTGGCTGGAACAGAGCAACTGCAGACTCTTCCCACTGAGTGGTTCGTGGCCTGTATAAAAGTTAGACTGGCTGTGTGGTTGTGGTGCACTTTTGCCTTCCCTCCAAGCACTATGCATTAGCTGCTGTGGGAAGTTCAGAGACAGGAATAGACAAGCCTGTGATCTGATTACTCCCAGCATGTGGTCTTTATTTTCCCTTTGTGCAAGTCTCTCCTGTAGCTCTGACTGAGCTGAGCAGCCCTCTTGCACTAGGGCTTGCTGGAAGCAAAGGTTCTAGTTCCATGTCTCCCCAGAACTATTTCCTGGGGGGACAGAAATCATGACAGGTTGGGATCACTGGAAGCATCATGCAAGGCAGAAAGGGTGATGGCTCAAGCCTCATGTCTCTGAAAACACATGGGTTTGCTGCCTTCATTCCACAGATGAATTTGACATCTGGGTCTGTAATTAACTCTTCTTTCTTCCTTTGTTTTAACAGTATGGTGATGTGCTCAATTTGTTGATCTCAAGTAGGAAGACTGGGAGTGCAGTCGTGGAATTTGCTACAGTTAAGGCTGCTGTAAGTCTGGCGGAGCCCCCAGATGTGTGTCGTGGAGAGTGGGCAAGAGTGTTGCAGAAGGGGAGGGTTAGCAGGCTGATGGCCTAGAGACGCTGCCTTGTCATTAATGTCATTAAGGCAGTGGAGAAGGGTAATGAGAGTCTAAAGGTACAGATGCATGAAGGGAGTGGTAAAGCTGGAGGCATAAACCCGAAGCAGACCATGCACATGAACAAGCAGGCTGTGCATGTAAAAGGCTGAGCAGAGACACTGCTTTATAAAGCAGACGCTGAGCCATTTAATCAGCTCTCACTGAAGGTGAACTACCCATTGTGGAGATGGGCTTAACGAGTTTTAGAGGTTATATCAGGCATTTGCAGTTTAGAAGAAATCAAAATGTCTTGACTCACTATGAGTTATAATAATTCATGTGGCTGTGAAACAGAAATCATCAGTTGCCCTTAATTTTAGTAGTTCCATCAACTTAATCTTACACTGTACAAGAGTGTCTATTCCTTATCGCCTGTTCTTTCACTCATATACATAAATATTAAAAATACCCTGAATTGTCTGTGACCTGTTTAGCAAGAGTACTGGCAGTGATGTGTTCTATCTATGCTTGGTGCCGATATGGACCTTAAAGGGTGCTTCTCATGTAGGGCAGCTGTGAAATCTTTGTTGTTTGTACCCTAGATGCCAGGCTGAGGTGGAAAAACTCTCATGATTTTTAGTGACCTGTGAGGGAGTGGGGTCTGAAATTCAGACAGTGACGAAATAATATTTTCATTGGTAGGAGATGGCTGTGAAGAATGAAGTTGGCCTGATAAATAATCCTCTAAAGATTACCTGGCTGGAGGGCCAGCCCCGGAACAATCCGAGCACTGTCCTTTCTGATAGCACTAGTCAGCCCAGGACTTCACAGGTAAGGAGACATAGGCTGCTGTTATTTAAATCTGTTTCTATAGCAACCTAAATTTAACAGTGTGCTTTGCATTTATGGTAAGATATGCTGATTCCCAGAAGAGCTGAACAGAAGCTCTTAATGAAAGGCCTGCCTTTCTGGTGAGCCTCTTTGTGCTGAAGCAGTGGCTTTTCTAAAGGACCTTTTGGCTCAGTAGCAGCACAGTGAGAGCACAAGCTATTTGGATGACTGGATTTTTGTACAATCTCACTCTGTCTTCCAACTGAAAAACAAGGATGTTCCTTGCTCAGCCCAAAGCCTCTAGTGCCATTCTTCTGGATTTTTTTCTAATATACTTTGTGGGAATCCTCTGGCTGATAGCTGGTTGAAAATGGGTCTCCTAGAAGGCTTTTTTTAGAGAGGCTTGGTTACTCACTGCATTCACAAGAGGGTGAAATTTCACTGCTGAAAGGAAACCTATATTCTTAGGGTCTGCAGGAGGGAAGAGAAAGCAGTATCAAATTAAATACCTTTGTAGAGACCTTATTGTCTGGTTTGGGTCCTCTTTACCCGTGTGGTTACTTTGGGTGTGAGATGTTTGTTACTCTCAGCTGCTTCCGGTTTATTTCACCAGATAATCCCTCTGAAGCTGTTGCTCTTGAATAGCAAATGTATTCCAATCACACAACACGTGCGAGGAAATAACATCTGGTGGCTAAAACGTAGAAACCAATCTGAGGACATGTTGCAGTACATTCCTGGCTCTCCATTACCCCTTGCTTCTGTTGGCCCTCTGGAGTGGGAGCTGTGTCCCCTTCTTATGAAGCATGTTACATTACACTTAGCTCTACAGCACAGGATTTACCTTGTGCTCTGCATGTCTTCTGAGCTAGTTAGTAATTCCTTGGCTGTGAAGGGACCCGAGATCCTTTGCTGGTTATCTGAGTTCCAGTTCAAACTTCCTGTGACACTTATTCCCTGCTCCTCCTTCCCTGTGGTATAAAGATCAAAAAGGTCTAGTTGCTGAGAGGATTCCTGCCTCCTGCTCTACAGGTGCCCTTAGTCTGTGTCTCAATCAGCCTTATGTGTGTTCTCTACCTAAATATTTTAGCAGCTTGAGATTGCTCAGTACATTCCTTCTCCTGACTTTTTAAGTATGTTACAGTGGGTGCATTTATACATCAGAATGCCATGTTGTTATCCTAGCTTTGTTTAGGGCTGTATGTTTGCGCTTGGGAGGCGCGTTTCTTGCCTGAGCAGCCTGGCCTGAGCAGCATGGCTTCCCAGAAACCTCAGGCAAAGGCAGTTGTAGCATCGTAGCCCAGGAGCCAGGCAGATCTGCACAGTGTAGAACCAGTGAGAGTCCTGCAGATGCAGCAGATTCACAGAGGTGGCCAGAGTGTTAAAATGCAAACTGGGGGGAAAAAAGCAGAATCCAATCCAGTTTATTTGAGTATCTCTCACTAGTAGAGAATGAGAACTGGCTCTGAAGAGCTCATTCATACCCAAGAGCGTTGCTGGTGCAATTGGTAGTGGATTCTTGCCTCCATGGGTTCAAAAGCCTTGGCTTTTGACTGGGTTTATCTTGGCTTGTTTCCATGACCAAAGCTTGTTAGTGTGGACCTGCAGTGTCTGCCTGCTGTGAAGGATTAGCTTGGTGGAGCAGCAAGGGAGAGCAGGCTAAAGCAGCAAATGGTGTTCGTGCTGTGTGGAGGTGGTGACTCACTTCTGCCCAGCACTGCCTCGTCAGTCCCATATTAGCTCTCAAAATAGTGAGGAGTTATGGCCAGTCACTTGCATCCTTTCCCAAGAATTGCACTCCTGATGCTTGTCTGTCCTTCCTTCTGCTTTTATGTGCAAGGAGCTGCAATTTCTTTGATTACATTGCAGCCTTGCTGTCCCAGCTAAGATTGGCACGCTGTTCTGGTACCCACTTTTTCTAGTTCCTGCTCCAGACCCTCCCCAAACCCTGTTGCTGCTTCCACTAGGATGCTTCCAAAATGTGTAAAGTGGTAATAGCTTCTCTTGGCTGTACTGCTTCCAGTTGATTTATTCTTTGTCCTCAGCTCTTCAACGCTAGACTATGTAAAATGAGCCCTTTCAGATATCTTTTCCCACTGCCTCAGCCTACTCCCTGCCTTATCCTTTCATACCCAGTCTGGCTTCCCAGCCATCAGGGTCCGCATTCTTGCTTTCAAGCTGCACTGACCTCATTCTGACTTAAGCTGCCCTCGCTTCCTATTTGCTGCTCCCTCTGGGTTGCTCCTATTTTAGTCTGGATCCACACCCATGTTTGCTCCCACTCTGTGCAAATGCAGCTCCTTCCCTGCTCTGCTTCAGAAAGCAGCCAAAGACCTGCAGCGTTCTCATGGCAACGCAGTCGCTACTCGTCCGCTTCAGAGCTGTGCCTGCTCCCTGCCTGGGGTAGTCAGCCAGGAGCTGTGCCCCAGAGCCTTCACATAAAGGAGAGCCGCACGCTAACGAGAGCGGGGGACGCTGGAAGCAGTTCCCAGGTGAAAGCAAGGCTGATAGTTGAAAAGTGGTGCTGTGAGGAGGCAGTAAGTTGCAAGATAACTTTGCCTTCACAGTCTTGGTTGACTTGTTTTCTTCTACAGCAACGGGTGCATGTTGTGCAGCAGTTCCTGGAGAGCTGCGGGAGCCCAACAGGCGAGCAACGCCTGAATTACAAAAGCTGTGGATTGGGTAGTGTTACTCTAGGCTATTTGAGAGCAACGACTGATTGCTGCAGCTCTGAATGGTTCAAAGCACACAACAGCTGTACAGTGCTGTGAAGGGCATACCTTGCCACTACAACAGCGTGAAGCACTTGCTCTGGGAAGGTCTTCCTTGCACCGTTAGTAGTGGGATCTCCCTGGGAGTGCTCCTCATTCATTTTGGGCCATTCATTCAGGCATATTAAAGTGCTGAGAAAAGCCTTCTGGCACTCTTGCATCTTTTCTAAGCTCCTTTGAGGTTTCATAGCTTGTTTTATATTATCTGACTTTACCGCCTGATGTGAATCTAGTAGGTTGAGC
Organism: Phalacrocorax aristotelis; assembly: GCF_949628215.1. Lineage (NCBI taxonomy): Eukaryota > Metazoa > Chordata > Aves > Suliformes > Phalacrocoracidae > Phalacrocorax > Phalacrocorax aristotelis. Next base: position 70,861,428 of record NC_134280.1, on the reverse strand, counting down.
CGTCTGTGCCTCCTCTGAAATGTCTCCGTGCACTTTGCTGTAGCCGGTTTCCAAAGCTTATGGTTTTCTGGGTGTGTGGAGGTTTTATCTATTTTTTAAAAAGAGCCCTAGTATCTAATCCAACTATGAAAAAGGTAAGAATTGGTGACCCAGTAAGTTTCTGCATTGTCCTTTTAATACTTTGCCCTGATACTGCCTAAAATGTTCTCAGCCTGGCACAGCTTTTCCCACTGTCCAGCTCACAGGGTGAAGAACTGTTCACTTCAGCGCTGGGTCTTGACCTGAGCCGTGTGCCCTCTGCTCGGGGGAAGGTAAAGTACCAATAGCTCTAGCCTTCTCCCGGCCCAGAAGAGCAGAGCCACACTGCTTCCCCACCCTCATAAAAGCCTGCGGCGCCAGAGAGGATAGGTCTGGGTCACTACAGATACAGGACCTGTGCTCTTGGTGCCTGGGCTTTGGCTGGCTTGCTACCAATGAAATGAGGCAACAAGACGCTTCCAGTCACAGATACATTTATTCTTCCATATCTGTACAGCTGATATATCAGCGCATGCTTCAGGTAGCAGTATCTAGAGACATTTCTTCTCCTGCTAGTATGACAAATAAACTGCTGTTGCTGTATTACGAGCCTACATGGATGCTTACCTGTTTCCAGGCTGGGAGTGCCAACTGCACTTGAGTTAGGGGAAAAGACACCCACAGGAAAAAAAAGGAGGAACAGCTTTGATTTCTCGCATCTGAACGTGGTGGGAGAAGAAACACCAGTGTCTCTCTCTTGACCCTTGCCGTAGCTATGGCTTTGAGATGCAATGCTACTGCCTCCTAGCAAGCTGCCTGCTTATCCACAAGTGATGTATGTCATATCCCCTTCTGTCCGTGTTCTGCAGTGTCACAGCCACATCCCCAAAATAACAAGTCTTTTGCCAAACAATGCCATTCTTCCATGAGGAGGAGATGCTCAGTCAAGAGTGGGGAATCCCCAGCGTGGAGAATGGAAACTTGCCCACGAGGTTGCGGCAGACAGTGCTCTCATCTGAGCACGGAGCCCGTGAGCTCTGCTCCAAAGGACTGCTTGGCAAGGACAAGGACAGTCTGTGGTGGGTAAGGCGAGAACAACAAAACAGGCCACGCACAACAGGAGTGCTGCAGTAACCTTCATCCCGCTAGGACTAGAGAAACTGGCAGCAGCAGTAAGTAAATGTGGTATGTTAAATGATAAATACCTTCAGATGGTGTAATCTCTTGGATTCTGTTTCCTGAGGGTCTGCAGAACATCCTCGAGAAGTGATAGCCCCAAATCCACTTTGAAGGACAGGAAGGGATCAGGCAGGTCAGAAAGAGTGGTGCCATTCTGGGGACCTGGGAATTCTGAGGTCCCGCAGTCTGTAGCCTGGTCCTTGTGGAACTGAGTTTGCGTGGCTTTGTGGTATTGATGAGTAGCACCAGAAAAGGAGATGTCAGAGTGAGAATCTGTGTGATCAATGATGTTAGGGCAGCTAGAACTGTCCAGGTACAGCCGGGGAGGCTTGGGAGGTGCTTGTGCCTTGGCTAGGTTTTGCTCGCTCTGACATGACAGGTAATCAGACTTGTCCTTCAGATCCCTCAAGCATTCCCTCTTCTGGCACTGTCCATCGCTGTCCAGAGTGTGGCTGTTCTGATTCAAGATGATGACTTGGTTGCCCAGCTTTTTGTGTCTCCTGAGGGAGAACCGTCTGAAGAACGTTGTGGACTTAAGGGACCCTCTCCGCCAAGTATCCATGCTGATGAAAGGCAACGAGAAGGAAGGAACTGCTGACTCTTCACGGTTGGGTGTTGGACTTAAGTTGCAGGATCAGCAGCAAGCCACACAACAGGAACAACCTCTTCCTTCCCTGTTCCCGTAGCTGGAAGGAAAACAGAGAGGCTGGTATTGCAGGAAATGCAAACTTCACACTACGTCCCTGTGTTGGCCTGTCTTAGACATTAAGGAGTCTCCTTCAGTGGAGAAGGAATGGCGATGTCTGAGCTTATTAAATCTGTGCTGCAGAAACAGGCTGATGAAGAATAGGAACGGCACACAGTCACCATGAGAACAGATTTAATCTAGCATCTAGAACAGAAGGGCACTTTGGTGCCATGGTAACGAGGCACCTTCCTGGTGAAGGGCACAGTATAAAAATCTCAGTGGGTGGTTAGGGAGACGGTGACTCAGTCACACTGAAGGAAACCGAAGAAATACAGTCAAACGGAAATTTAAAAAGCAACAAAACGCAGATGTAAAAGACACAACTTAGGAAAATTGAATGCAAAATAGACTTACGCTGTGTTGGAGCAGCACCTGAGTCCAGGAGGCGGAGAGGAGAAACCGCTGAAGCACTTGGAGAACCGTGACCACCACATTCACCGGTATGCTGGGAGGGTGGAAGAAGCAAGTCCAGGGACGACTCAGCCAGGTTGGACCTGGAATGCTAAAAATCCACAATGCCTCCTTCTCTTCATGTGCCTCCTGTCACTGCTTCCCAGGCTGCAGTTCCTTGTGCGTATGTATTTGTTTTGAGCCAAGCCCTTGCTGAGTCAGCCACGTCAGAAACTGGGTTTTACACTATTGGTAATTGCCAGGATTGCAGGAAGTAGGTGTGTAGAGTGGCAAAGCATCGGCCCACACTCTGCCTGAGGAGAAAGCAAGCTCCCTTAGAGGCGCCCGGATTGCTTGAGCGCTGTCAATGTGCATGTTGACTTGCAGCCCATCTTGAATCAGACTGCTGCTTCTCCTGGTGCTCTCCCTTCTGTCGCGTCCGATGGCTTGGTGTATCAGCAGGGCTCCCAGATGAGGCCGGAAATAATCTCTTGTCTGTTTTAAATTTAAATCCAGAGTGTGAGGTAGTAATTCAGGTTTGTACGGGTGATTCATCTGCATGAGTCTCATGTAGGCTAGTTCGTTCAGCCAGGCAAATGACAGTAGGTATCTGTGGTTTGTGGACAGGAACTTTGAAGGAGCCTAGTTCTGCCACTGAAGGCTGATACAGTCTGGTGCTTTCTCGGACGCTGTGAAAGCCTGTGCTGCGCGGTACTGAAAGGTTATTTCATTCATGCAGATACCATTTATGGCGTTATAGTCCCTTCACTTCCCAGTCTAAGCTTATCCTCTATTGTGGGCTTCTGTTTTGGCCTCGCAGCTAGACACTGCAGCTGGAGGAGCCGCTCTGCCGGCACATGACAACAAATTTGCACTTGCCCCATTTTCATGCAGAATCTTATTTAGCTATCCTATTGCCTCTTCATCCCTTCTATTTTGTATTTAAGATGTCCTTAAATCACCACTAAATCTAGTTCCTAGAAAAATGAATGTGAGATTTTTTTTTCCATTCACCTTCTGTCAAAATGCTTTTATTTCTACCTGAACTGTCAAGCAAATGAGATGGATGTTTCCAAGCACTGCAGTGCTTCGAATACATCCGAAATAGTAAGGCCACCTACTAATGTTAAACGCTTTTTGAAAGCAGAGTGCCAAAACCACCACTTTGCTCTGCGGTAGCAGCTGTCATCTGCTGCCTACATTTATTAGGTAGAGTCTGCAATCACCGTGTAGCTGACGTGACAGCTGCTACCACACACAGCAGAAAGGCTCCAAGAGCTTTTGAGAGCTGAAACAGTCTTGTGTCAGGTTTGGGAACGTACCTGCTGGGTTTTTTTTTCTGCAGCCACTTCCGTGACTACGCCTCAGGAAGGTTTGGTATTTTTTAAGGCATTAGCCTTTCTAACGGCTGAGGTGCACGCTGCACTTTGTGCACCAGCGTTGCACTTGCAGAGCAAGCTTGTCATCCAAATCAACCAGCTGCAGCGAGGCGAGCCGTGCTTCCCCATCCAGCCTCAGCATGAGCAGCAAGAGGGTAATTGAGGCTCCCTGTCTGGCCCGCTCTGTCTCGTCGGTAACGCTGTTAGGAAGCAGGCTATTTTCTGTGGGCAGGCAGCTTTTGCACCTTACCTGCTTTCTGTGGGGTCACACTGCTATGAGCCACGTTCCTGACTCAGGCGTGCGTCTTGTGAGTGTGGTTTATGGAGGGGGGCTGGGGTGTACCCTGTCCCTGACGGGCTGTGTTTGTTTTCCGCTCCTAGGCGTCAGCGGTATCAGAGCGGGATTACGAGAGCCTGGTGATGATGCGGATGCGCCAAGCAGCAGAGAGGCAGCAGCTCATTGAACAGCTCAAGCGGGAAGATGAGGAAGAGTCTCACACCTAACATGAGAGTATGGATTCTCCCCACCCCATCATTCTTCATTTCCAAAGCTGTTTCTTAAATTAAGTCAATAAACCTCCTTTTTTTTAAACTGGTGTAGGAATACAAACTCTCAGTGACTGCAGCCCTTATTCTTTTTCAGAATGGGGGGAAAAATAGCTGCATAAGCTTCGAAGTAAGTGCATTAACCTGTCAGTCTGTGTACTCAGAGCAGCTGCCCCGTCCCAGAGGATAGGGTGTGAGAGGTCAGAACACCATAGCTTGGAGCTTCTTTTAATTCCTGAAAGCTTGTTCAGGAGCTGTGGATCCTGAAAGCTTTGGTAACTGTTTAAAACAACCCACGGAAAGATGTTGGTCTCTTTGGATAAATGTTTTATTGGTGTTACCCCTACAGCAGGATTGATACTGTCCCAAACAATCCAGCATTGCAGCTGCTGCTGCTAAGATTACAGAGCCCATACCCAGAACGTTCACAAGAGCTTCCTGTGCTGCTCTAAGGCTATCGCAGGAACGTGTTACGCTCCGATGGCACACTTGGGGCTGAAGGCCTCGTGATGCTGCTAGCCACAGTCCCGTTTGGGAGAGGAGCCAGCCTTGCTGAAGGAAGGACTGTGTAGGCTTTGCAGTTCCCGCTTACGTTTCAGGGACGAGCTAGTCTGCCACCTGTGCTTGGCCTGCCCCCACGGCCAGGGAGAAGGCATGCCCTGAACTCACGGCTCAGCACGTACCTCTCTGGGGTGGCCCTGAGGAACAGGCAGACAAGGCTGTTACTTGAGCTTCCTCCAATGCATGCTAAATAGATGATTAAAACGTAAAGAGATGGTATTTGCCAGATTCGGAATAAGGCAGAGAGTCAGCCATCTGTTCCCTATGCCTGATTTTACCTGGACTGGGCATACCTTCCTCCCCCTGGCCTTGTGAAAGGGCAGGGATGGCAGGTTTCCATTGGGTCAGGTTTTGCCTCTGTACCGTTCCTCCCCCCCACGCCCGAGTGCCTGCAGTCTGGGACAGAAAGGAATTACGGGGGAAAAGGTTGCTGTGGGTCCTGTGCGAGATGATTCCCAGCAGGGTCTCGTCCAGGTGGAACGCAGGAGCCTTCCTCGCTATTCCTTGTGGAGGCACCACACCAGTGTCTGGCCCACGCCTGTCATGCTCACCACCCGGTACCCGCAGGTCTCCAGCTTGTTCAAGACTATCCGCGGTGCGTCGTTCACGTAGTACTCCCAGCTGCAAGCAGGAGAGAGAAAAATAAAATGAGGTGGAGAAGGAAGAGACGAGAATTTCCTTGTGGAAGTGACTCTGCATCACTGCTAAACCAATACAAGAGGCTGCAACGACCACATCTGGCGTGCTCTCTGTGCGATGCAACGTCTTGGTTAATCGGAGGGGGAAGGCCAAAGCCCATGGCTACCGAACCAAGGAAGAAGCCTGTCCAAAGGGGAAAGGTCGTGTTAAATTGAAACCTGGTTTGGGGACTGGTTGTCCGAGGCCACGTGCTGCTCGGTTAACTGGGCTGAAGCTGCAGCAGAGAGGGTTGACAAGTATTTGCAGCTGGGAATTCATGGAGAAAGTGGATAATCTCTGCAAGGCAGGGAAGAATGATTCAGGTGTTTCTAAGGAATGAGACACCAATGTTTTACCTATGTCAGAGCGTGTCTGTAAACTGGGTGGTTTTGAGAGCCTGTGCGTGAATTTTGTGGGGTGGAAAAAACGGCTGCCTTCAGCCAAGTACCAAGCTTTTGAAAAACCAGAGTCATCAGTCCTCAGCAGAGCTGCCAAATAAGGGGAGCACAGGTTCCTCTCTGCCCCGGCAACTCCGTGCAGTTGCGTGCAGTGCCTGTCTGGGGACTGACGCTGGGGATCTTTGTCCAGCTTTTATTCCTGCGCGGTTTCTGCTGGCTCTGTGCATGTGGAGCAGAAGCTGTCCATCCCTGAGGCTGCTTCTCCGCAGGCTTTGAGGGCTGTGAGGCTGCTCCCACCGCAAAGCAAGCAGGGTGACTGCGGAGTACGGGCACGAAAAGGGCTGAATTAGGTGGGGAAGGCGCAGAGCTGAGATGGCAAGCGTAACCTTCAGCGCTGGATTTGGCAGCCTTTCTGTTCCTTTAACGCAGTCTTTTTGGATGCAGTATTTGTTCAAGCAGATGGGATAAGCTTCATGATAGTTTAGCTCTCAGATGACTCACTGTGCCAGATAAGCTGATAATGACGGGCTACAGGATCATTGGTGATCTTGTTTGGGCACCTTAACAAAGACTTTCCTGATTTTCATACTAATAACAATAAAAAAAAAATCGCAAAGCATTTCCAAAGTTGCTCTTGCTAAGGTTGCAAAACATTAATGGAGTGGTGAGTGCTTTTAAAGCACGAAACACCACCAAGATGTGAAAGCTTTTTTTCGGTGTCTCAAGACAGACTATACTTTGCTATAATTATAGATGTGGTGTAAAGATAATGTGTATTATTATAAGTGTCTTTGAACTTAATGCTTTCTCCAGGAGGCTTGCCACATTCGTACCCTTCAGATTCACATGTTGGGGTTGGTAAACATTATTCCCTTTATGCAGAGGAAGGAGCCGAGGCAGGGATTGTTTGTTATTTGTAGCAACCTAAAAAAACCGAGTTGCTGAACTAAAAGCAGCAGGAAAGCTGAGTTGCCCAGGGCTTTAAACACAGCTCTGTATTGCGTGGAACAAAAGATTACACGCAGTGCCTGTCAAACACGCCGCCGTCTCCGTGTGCAACCGGTCTGAATCGGGATGGAGTGGCCGGGAACATTTGCAAAGCCTTTCCTCACACCTAAATGCCAGCAGGGACCAGCAAAGTCACCCAAGATTGGATTCTGCACTTGCACGTCGCTCAGTGTGTGACCCCAACTGCCCTGCCTCCCAGGTGAGCCAAAGCCAGAGGGCCCGGATGAGCGTGCACGGGGATGGGACTGAGCTGGGCAGGAGCGTCCTCCGCACGCGACGCAGCAGACAACCTCCTAGTGATACCTGCCCAGCTGTCCTTTTATCTTCCTAGAGGATGGGGTTTGCCTGTGCCCCAGGGAACAGCTAAATTAAAGTATTAGCAGGTGCCTCAGACCTCAACTCCCCAGATTTGACAGAGAGGCTTCAGTTTCCGTGTAAGACCAAACAGTGCCGACGGCCTTTATAATTACAGGAGAAGCCGGGGCTGGTGCCCAGCAGTCATCCCCGCGTGCACGTCCACCTGGGTGGGCCCAGAAGAATCCCCTCCTCTGCAGCAGCCAGGAGTCCGGCTTTTGGTCCTCGGCCCCACGCAGGCTGGGGCAGAGCCCAGCTCCCCCCTGCTAAAGCCCAGACGCCCCCGGGGCCCTGCCTGTGCACATCAGATGGGCGAGGGACAGTGCATGCCTGTGCGCCACGTGCAGTAGCTAGTGCAGAGCTACGTAACAGGAGCGGTGCTCTCTCTCATTAGAGGCAATTAAGTACTTCACCTGCATATTACAGTGCCCCAGCAGGTCCCTACCGCTTAGACCCTTTCTTTCAGGCTCCCTCCGAGGTCACGTTTAAGGTTTTGGGGCCCACGGTGCTGCAGGAAGGGCGTCCCATAGCTGGGTTTACTGCTAGCAATGCCTTGCAGTCGGATGGATGGAAAGCCCTGCTCGGCCGCGGTGCAAGCGCCGGAGCGCTCGTCCCTGGCTGGGGTTTTCGGCAGAGCGGCGCCCAGGGCTCACCCCGCTGGCATGCTGCCGTGCCTCTCGGGGGTGTCAGCAGCCACATTCCAGCCAGGTTGTTTTCTCCACCCCCTGTTGCTCAAGCACAAATGGGGAAGACGCGCCGCGGGGATGCAGCGGAGCACAAGCCATACCGAAGGTGGGGCAAGAGGGAGCTCGAAATGTTCCAGGCCACAGGGAGGGAAGAAGGGTGGTGAATCCACCAGTGAGATTGCACAGACAGCTCGGGTCCTTTCTCCCAAACAAGCAAAGCGTGGGACCCTGGTTCCTTATAACGCCGCATCTCCTCCCCGGCTGCCACCACGGAGGCGTTTTATCTCTCTTTGCCTTCCTTTTCCACCCGAATCCCAGGGATCCTTGCCCCATCTCTCAGGAGCCAGCAGCGCTGCTTCCTTCTCGAAGCCTCCTCTTTTCCGCCCCCCCCACCCGGGTCTCCCTTCCCTCATTGCATAACTCCCGCCCGCTCCCGCGCTCGCTCGGCAGGCAGCAGCATGAAGCTGACGCTGCTGCCAATCTCCCGGCCACCCACAGCCTTGGGAATAGCAGCGTGGGGACGGCTCAGCCCGGCAAACCCACCCGGCGCGGTTCGGCGGGGAGATGAGTGACGGGAGGCCTGAGATGAGCCTTCCCGCAGGCGGGGGGAGCTGGCAGTGGCCTGAGTCTGCCTTTGGAAGGGTTTCTCTTTAACAGGGGGCTTTCAGTGGGGTTTTTTTCATCCCTTTCTTCACAGTCTCCCACCCTGTTCAGGTTTTTAACGCTGCAGGAGTTGAGGACCCAGACCTTGACGTTTGCCAGGCTGGTACCGCGTGGGTGGGTTTTCCCAGCTCCGACGATGGAAGTTTGAGAACATACTGGGACCGAGAGGCCCCTTCTGTTTCACGCCTGGTTCTCCTCCTACTCCTCCTCTGCGCCATGGCGCGAGTGGGCAAGCTTCGGCAGAAACCTAACCGCTCCTCTCTGTTGTTTCAATTCCCATTTGGGGCTTTGTTTTGCTTTGTGGGGTTTGGGGTTTTTTTTTCCCCCCTGGAACAAAACAAGATGTGAGATATCAAGTGGGGAAAAAAAAGGAAAAAGAAGTGGGCCAAGATGTAAAGAACATGCTGGTAACGTCTCCACTTTGATGAAGGCTGGTGTCAAACTCGGTGTGGGCAGAGAGAGACGGGGATGTGGAGAAGCGCCAAATATATACAGTTTGGGAACACGCAGGCTAATGGGTTGGGGTCAGGGAAGCAGCTCCAACCCTGGGGCTCAGCAGCCCAAGGAAAAGCTTCAGGAGCTGTTGCGAGAGGCTGGCTCGGATGCTCGGTGACAGGGAGAAACCTCAAACTGCACTAGAGAGCGGGACGGGACGGGACGGGACAGGCTGCGGCTGAGCGTGTTGGGAAGCTTGGCACTAAAAAAGGCCACAGTCAGAGCAAGGCTGTGAGAGGAGGGGCTGGAGCCAGCTGCTTCTGAGCATCTCAGGGCTGGGAATGATAACAAGACACAGGAGGTTTGTGTTTAAGGAATAAGGGTGGGATAAAGGCAGAGAAAGTTATGCAGAAAGGTTCAAATGCTCACTGTGCCTGTTTTGTTTCAGCCAGGGCATGTGTCGGGTAACAGCCAGAGCATCCCAAGCGTATAAAGGGTAAGGAGGGGGGAGGAGGTGGGTGAGGTGCTAAAATGGGGTCAGAGCAAGGGAAAAAAGAAAGAACTAACTGAAATATCAGGCAGCATTTCCTTAGGTGAGCATTAACAGGCAGGGGCAAGGACATGTGTGTGCCCTTCCAGCATCAAACTAGTCCCAGGATTAAGTGTGCAGCTGGAAGGTGCCATGGAGATACAAGGAGTGAACTCGTTCCCAGTTTCCTCAGGAAAACACGGAGGGGGGAGGGAGGGCCTGAAACGTCGCAGAGGAGGACTTACAAGTGGTTCCCCAGCATGTTCCTCTTCGTGGCCCCCAGGTAGCTCATCAGGCTGGGATCCGAATGCTCGTCCCCCACCATGGTGGGGCCAACCTCCTGCAGGGAAAGGCAGCAGAGCGGTGAGCTGTGAGCGGCAGCGCGGCCGACCCCCTCCCCGCTCCCCGGGGCAGCTCCAGGAGGAGCTTTACTGGCAAGGGAATTATTGTCAGCCACCGGCCGGTCCCAGCAGAGGACCTCGGTGGCTTTGCTCCTGGAGGGCCACCTGCTGGCTGAGCTCACGGTGGCTCTGGTCCTCCGGGATCCGCCACTGGGAAGTCTGTAGGACAGCAACGAGGTGCTGCTCACAGCCTCGTCGTGCAAAACCAGCAAATCTGTGTGTTTCACCGTGAAATGAGCATCCCCAGCTGGTCAGGGACTGGTAGAAGACAGCTTTGGGAATGGCTCCACTAGCCGGGAAGGGTGAGGAGATTGGGGTGGGAGGTGCCGCGGAGTGGTTGGAGCAGATGAGCGCCCATGGGATGACGAGGGGCAGTCACGCTCCCTTGGAAGCGACAGGAGACCAGAGGAGCTGAGGGGAGGCAGTCGGAGACGTGAGTCATCTCACCACCGGAGCCATCAGGTAGACTTCCCACACGTCATATGGGGGGACGGGGACATTGCTGCACGCTGCTCCAAAAGCGTTATTTTATGAGATATTCCTGGGCTGGAGGTTTTCCAGGGCACGGCAGACAATGACAGCGCCGACGTGACATCCGCAACGGTCACCCCCTCCCAACCCACCCCCAGCACAGCCAGGGAGCAGCCGGGGGGGGGCAGCACCCAGTGCCCCACCACACCGAGGCTGGAAGAGCCAGAAAACACAGCCTTGAACACCGCCCGTAGCTACGAGGCTGGTGACAGGGAGAGACACCACATACACCCCCGTCGTGGGCCCCACAACCCACCCACCTCGCTCTGCACTGATCGGGATGCGGAGATGCCCCATGCTCCAAAACCTACCCCTGCACCCTCGTACTATCCCTGAAAATAGCGAGTTTAACTGATTTGAATAGGTGGAGCAATTGTTTCCTTTCCAGCCTCCTCTTACGCTACTTAGGAAAAGTTTGCAAGTGGAAACTCTTCTCCCGAGGGACGTCCCCCATCCACTGGCCCCTACATCACACTATTATCAACACTTTATAATATGCAAAGGGATGCTCAACCCTAAATAATCTCAGAAATATATTAACTATCACCCAGACCCTTTTTGACCCCTCTCTTCTCTATCACCCCCCAGAGAAAGCAAAGCCCCGGGCCAGGACAAGGGTCCCCGAGCCTCGAGCAGAGGCCGCACGTGGAGGTTTGTGGGCCGCGTGCTCCGCCGTTGCGGTGTGGAGCCCTCGGTCCCGGGAGCGAGCGCCGCAGGATGGGAGACTGCGCACCTTGACCCACGGTGAGCGTAGCAACGAAGCGGCCGGACAGTCTGACAGCGGGGAAAGCAGGGAGTCTCTGCTTGGCTGGGAGGGCTGAGATAGCTGGTTGGGGGAAAGCGGGGAGGGTGAAATCCCTCCCTGACAGCATCTATCTACAAACTGGTGCTGGCAAACTGTGCGTAAACCATGAGCCTCCATCAGATCCCAACTAGAAACATTTCCACAGCGCCTCTGATCGAACATTTCAGCGAGCTGTGCAAGCGTGCAGCATGCTCTGCCGCCCGGAGGGCTGGAGGGAACAGAAACTGGAGCAGAGGAAGCACCTTCTCAGCTCGCTGCTCCCTGTGCAGCCCCCCTGCCGCAGCCCAGCACCGTGACCCCCGGGAAGACGTGCCACGGGATGGGGTAACTTGTCCCTGCCCCGGCTGCTGCCAGGGAAAAGCAGCAAAGTCAACCACCCCCTGCTGGAGCAGGACGGGCTGTTTCCAGCCACGGCTCAGTGCCACGTTTCAGGTTGGAAATGTTTGCTTTGCCCTGCTAAAGAGCAGAGTTTGCAAAGTCTCCGGGGGGGGAATCGTGCTGAGCTACGATAATCCAGCCCGCCCTGCTTCCTGCCTTTCCCTAAAGGGCCACGAACCCCAGCCACGCGGCGCTTTCTGTACCTCGGCCCATAATCACTCAGTCAACTTCTACAACACCAAATATCACTGCAGACAGGTGCGTGGGTGCCGCAGCATCCCCACGCGTCCTCCTCGATTCGCTGCTCGCTTGGCTCAAGGCGTGTAACGGGACATCTTCAACGACGGCAGCAGCGCCTTTCACCAACCTCCTGCCAGCGCGTTGGTTTGCTTTCTCCAGCATTACCCCCTTCCTATCGCAAAACCACAACGTCACAGTTTGCCTGTCAGGCACATAGTTCCCCTTCGAGCTGGGAAAAGGAAAAAAAAGCCCAGGCAAACACACTGCTCTGCTCTTGCAGCCCTGGCAGGACGTGCCGGCTGACGGCAGGTCAGCAGCGCCTGCTCCGTGGACCACAGATGCTGCAATCGTTAGGAAGTAACATTTCCTTTATGCCTTTATAGGAGAATAACAGGCTGCGGTCTCAGCCCAGGCCTCGGGCAGAGGTCCCTGCTGCCGCCTGGGCTGCTGCAAGAGCCCCGCTGCCAGCAATGCCCTGCCCTTTGGCCCCGGCGGCGTTTTCCACCGTGAAACGGCTATTCGGGGAGGAGGGAAAACCTACGGCGAGGATGCGTGGCTAGAGATGAGTTTCTTTGACATTCCTGGGACCCTACAAGAAGTTTCCCTCGCTTTGTCTCTCGCTGTCCGCGAGGGGAGGGTTCTGGGGGGAAGGGGCTCCCCTCGCCCCCGACGCCTGCTGCCTGCGCAGTGCCGAAGGGTTGGGGGGCCGGGAGGTGCGAGGGCGGTTGTGCCAGCACGGTCGTGCCGGACACCTCGCATCGGGCGCCGGCTGCAGCAGGGCCGTGCCGGGGGACCCCAAATCTGCGGGGCATCGCCCCCAGACCCTCCCCACCCCCGCCCCAGCAGGTGCAGCCCGGCCCGGGACAGCAGCAAGGGCGGCCGGAGGCAGCGGTGCCCGGTGCAACCGATGCGTCCCGCTGTCCCCGCCGGTCCCGGCCCGTCCTGGGGGCGGCTGCGCCCCCCGCCCGCGCCCCCCACCCCCGGCAGCGCCCGCTGCCCGGCTCGGGGGGCCGGGGGGCGGCGGGGCGGACTCACCATGCGGATCTGGGTGCTGATGAGCAGGTACGGCATGTCTCCGCTCCCGCTGCCGCCGCTCGGGGGGGGGGGCCGTGCCCGGGGGCGGCCCCCAGCCCCCGCCCGCCCCCGCCCGCCCCCGCCCCGCCCCCGCGTCCCCCGGCAGCCGCGTCCCGCCCGCCCCGGGCCCTGGAGGGGGGGGCCCCCGGAGGCTCCGAGGGACTTGGGGGGTGTTTCAGCGGCAGCCGGGGGGCGGCCCCGACGGGGCACCCAGCCCCGCCCGCCGTGGGGCCGAGGGGGGGCATCGTCATCCCACGGGGGACAGTGTTATCCCACGGGAGGTGGCGGGCGGGAGGTGACGGACAGGGAGACAACAGACAGGGAGGTGCTGAACAAGGAGAAGACAGACAGGGAGACGATAGACACGGAGACGAAGGGCCAGGAGCCGGTGAACAGGGAAACGATGGGCAGGGAGGCGAAGGATGGGGAAATGAACGACGGGGAGATAAAGGACCGGGAAATGAGGCCTGGGAGGTGATGGACCCGGAGCCGGGACCCTGCAGAGCATCCCAGGTGCTGCCCAAGGGTCCCTTCCGAGCAATCCCCCGAAGCAGGGTGTTTGGCATAACCAGCACACTGGGAAAAAAAATCATTTTTCTACCAGCTCTTGCGCTTGTATGTGGAAACATGGGGGTTTGAATCCCTTCCAAATTTGAGAAGCTCGTTTCCTGAGACCAGGTCAGGCAGAGGTGCGTCCTCTGTAGATGCCGATGGAGTGATTGCCCCCTCCACACCCACCCTACCAGTCTGAAAACCACGTATAAAGCAAATCATATTTCCATAAATAGCAAATAACATTTCCCTGGGCTCAAATCTTGAACAGAGACCTCTCCGTGCAGCTCGCCCGAAACTATTAACGAGCCATAATAAATTCCTCATCTTGCTAATAAACTTCAGAAAGAAATGAGTGCAGGAGAAAGCGGAAGGCGGCTGTTCCCGGCCAGAGAGCCTGGGCTGCGCTATGCTGCGTCCCTCCTGCGTGACCCGAGTTACTGGTTAACTCCAATGGGGAGCGAGGGAGAAAATTAACATTTCTGCTCGCTAGGGTAAAGGAAACTCCGACAAAGCCAAACCTGTCTAACCCTTATCATTAACATTATTATTAACGTGTTTGTTGGGTTTGGCATGATAAAAGAATATAACCAACAGCGGTTGATGCTATCAGCTGCCTAAAATGTGCCCCAAATATTCAAATATATTCATTTTGAGCTGTATGTGGGACACCTCACGCCACGGGTTAAACATCAGCTCATTTAGGCCATTTCCATTCTAAGGAGGCCTTACCCAAATCCCCACTGCCAGAACAGTCCGAATCACTCTTATTTTCCAGTGTAAACCTGCGTTTGGCTTCTAGCGTGACAAATTAACATGTTATTGCCTCTGTTGCCCAGCTAATGAAAAGGAAACGCTGCCTCCTGTGCATTTCACCTGGGTTGTGTTTGATTTCCACAGGAGTCCCAAAATCCAGGGACCTCAGCCGGGCGGTCTCACTGCGACCGTGGGCCTGTGGTTACCCTCCCCCTGGCTGCAGAAAATAGTACAGATATGAAACCCAGACCCTTCGGTCTGTCCACGAATTAAAGCAAAAGGCAGCCAGGGTGCTCACCGCGTGGCAGCCTGCCCAGCTCTCGCTCTCGCTGGTCGCTCTGGCCCCTACACCGCTCTTTCCTGGGGAGTGCCGGGAAATCAGAGAGGAAAATGAAAGCTATTTCAGTATTGAATTTTCTGATGAGATACTGAAATCTGGGAGGCAGCCAGGGCGCTCAGCCCTGCAGTGGCGTGAGAGCGAGCTATAAAATACAGTGCAATATATCTCAGCGGTACCATCCATCATCCAAAAGCATCTCATTACCCTTTGGCACTGGCTCCGGGCAGTCTGCTCATGGCCCTCGTCGGACACGGAGAGAAACAGGGGTTTGTGGGAGCGGCCGGCTTTGAATCTCCCCCAGAAATTCAGATAAAAGACAGCAAAACGTTATTTGGCTGTGCCAGAAATCACCATCCCGTTACCCACGCTTACGGGAGGCAGGGGCCATATAAAGAGCTTTATCTTCCCTCTTCTGACAGCAGCGGCTTTTTAATTCACGCCCTCTTCTTTCTGCAGCACCCAGTTGAATCTCCTGCCCAGAATACTCCTGGTTGGGCGGAGGGCAGCGCCTTCGGGCGAGCACCCCCCGAACCTGAGCTGTGGGTTTGCTTCTCGAAGGTGAATGGCGCTGCGGAGGATGAGCCAACCGCTGACGGCTGCGGCCAACCGCAGGGAGAAATCCCCGCGCGGGCCTATTACAGAGGTGATTAAATGGTACCGTCTGTTAGCTGAGGCTGCTGCTGAGAAGCTCCGTACCTGGGACGCAGTAATAAAAGACGTTTAATCCATCTTTTTAGCTAGTAATTAATACGCTGCAGAGGGTGGTAAAGGAATCACTGGTTTTCCTTTGGCTGTTCCGGAAGGTGGCATTTCTACTTTCAATAATCCTGGTAGAAGCAATTTCTTACAGACCACGGGTTTGGAGGATTGCCCTGGAGACGGAACTGCCCCACACGTTCGCTGCATTTGCTGCGGAATGGAGAAATTCAAACCCCAAAGGCTTGGGCTGGTTATTTGGCCATTCCTGCCTTCTTCGCCTCACACAGGGTCTATTTCCACCTAAAATACCACAATCTCAACCCAAGAACTGGCGCTCTTTACATCCCTGGCACCACGACGAGTCCTGTGAATGGTTCACTCGCTAAAATAACCGTTTTCCCCCCTGCTACATCACTCGGGAGCTTTGGGCTTTCCTGAACTCCTCCTTTTTGTGCATTTGCCCCTTACTCCCAGCAGCTGTCAAGCCCCAGCCAGCCAAGAGGGAGGTGTGGACCTTCCCCGCTTTCCACGGCCCCATCGCTGCTCCCGGAGCCGGGCACCGTCCTTCGGGGCACGTTTCCAGTCCCAGAGCTCGCTGGCGGACGGGCCAAGTCCCCTGCAAGCAACTCTGCTCGGGGGCTGAGCAGCCCTCGCCACATTAAAGGGGTTGCTGTTCCCAGAGCTTGGACGGCAACTCGACACGTGCAGAAGCCGTTGCCTTTGCTCTCGAGTGTCCCCAGTCACCGAAGAGGTGGCCGATACACGGCGTTAGCTCTTTGCAAGCTGTGGGCTTTGCTCCTGCTCTGGGGCATGAAGCCGTGGGCTCGTTTTTATGAGGAAGCAGTGATTTTCGTACCACATTTTGATGCCACATGGGAGAAATAAAGGCTTTCCCCCACAGAGCTGAAGATAAAAACCTCCCCAACTCCTTTTTGCTTCTTGAGGAGGGTTGGTTCTTGCGTCGGATGTGAGGCTAGGCAACGCTGGCCTCAGCAGCCCATCGGGCACGGCTGCTGCGGAGCCACCGGAGCAAATGGGCCTGAGGTGTCTTTGTAAAACCGGACCACAAGGTTATTCGGGGAAAAGCAACGCATTTAGAGAAAAGAAAATAGCTTAAATCAGTCTCCACGTGTTTATTTTACCCAGAGCCCCACCGCGCCCCAGTGCTGCACACGGAGGTCTGATGGTGGGCGTGAAGGATTTCAGACCGGGATTGCTGTTGTCCACAGCCGCTGACCAGCCCCGTCCTCCCCCAGCCAGCGATTTCATCCACGGTCTGTGGTTGACCCCCTGCCTACAACCCCAGCAAAACCTCTCATGAGGCAGTGGGATGGGGTGTTACCACCACGTTACCCCGGCAGCGATCCCCGCTGCCCTCACAGAACAGCTGAACCACAACAAGGACGCCGGCGCAGGTTGGGGGTCTGTCTGTGGGGCTGATGCCTTTGGGGGCAAGAGGATAATAACCAAATCCGACGGCGGTTCAGACCCACCCAGCGCGGCTGTTTGCTGCTGCTATAAAGGGGTTAAACAGGAAGAAGAAAGCACCTTGTCTTTCTGGAAATTATTTCTTTCAAAAAGCTTGGGTTTATTACTTTCATTAAGCGCAGCGGGGAAGAACAACGACGGGGCCAGCTGTGGTGTCGCTCAGATACCATCTTTAATATCCGCAGGAGCAGGAGCTGGCGCTGCCCTCAGTGGTAGGGCTGTACATCATAACCGCCCAAAGAAATTCAGCCTGCTCCCTCCACGGCCACGTCACGGGCTTGTCACTGCAGCCATGGCCCCATGGCTGTTGCTCGTCAGTCGGAGAGGACGGGGACAGCTCACAAGGTGACAGCGGGTAAAGAGCCAGCGGCAGTTGCGGTGTTTCTCCCGCTACCACCAGAACTAAAGCCCAGTGCCCCCCGGTCTCAGCGCCAGGCGGAACCGCGGTGCCGCAGCGGTGCGCCGGCTGTGCTGGCCGCTGTGCCGGCATGGTGGGTGCTGTGGTGGTTTTGTGGGGCGGTGGTGACACAGGGGTGGTTCGGGAGGCCAGGGCACAGCGCTAGTGGTTGCGTCGGGGTGATGGATGTGGAGCAGTAGGGACTGGGATAGCGTGGGGTGGGTGCAGGTGTAGGTGCGCATTTAGGTCCAGGTGAAGGTATACATGTAGGTGTAGGTGCAGGTACAGGTGGAGGGGCAACTGCAGGTGCAGTGGTGGGTGCATTATAGATGCACGTGCAGGCATAGGTGTAGGCGTAGGTGCAGTTGTAGGCATAGGTATAGGTGCAGATGCAGGTGTAGACATAGGTTATAGGTATAGGTGCAGCTGTAGGCATAGGTGTGGGTGCACATGCATGTATAGGTGTAGGTCTAGGTGTAGGTGTAGGGGTAGGCGCAGGTGCAGGTGTAGGTGTAGGTCTAGGTGTAGGGGTAGGCGCAGGTGCAGGTGTAGGTCTAGGTGTAGGGGTAGGCGCAGGTGCAGGTGCAGGTGTAGGTGTAGGTGTAGGGGTAGGCGCAGGTGCAGGTGCAGGTGCAGGTGCAGGTGTAGGTGTAGGTGTAGGGGTAGGCGCAGGTGCAGGTGCAGGTGTAGGTGTAGGTGTAGGGGTAGGCGCAGGTGCAGGTGCAGGTGCAGGTGTAGGGGTAGGGGTAGGCGCAGGTGCAGGTGCAGGTGTAGGTGTAGGTGTAGGTGTAGGGGTAGGCGCAGGTGCAGGTGTAGGTCTAGGTGTAGGGGTAGGCGCAGGTGCAGGTGCAGGTGTAGGTGTAGGTGTAGGGGTAGGCGCAGGTGCAGGTGCAGGTGCAGGTGCAGGTGTAGGTGTAGGTGTAGGGGTAGGCGCAGGTGCAGGTGCAGGTGTAGGTGTAGGTGTAGGGGTAGGCGCAGGTGCAGGTGCAGGTGTAGGTGTAGGTGTAGGGGTAGGCGCAGGTGCAGGTGCAGGTGCAGGTGTAGGTGTAGGGGTAGGCGCAGGTGCAGGTGCAGGTGCAGGTGTAGGGGTAGGGGTAGGCGCAGGTGCAGGTGCAGGTGTAGGTGTAGGTGTAGGGGTAGGCGCAGGTGCAGGTGCAGGTGCAGGTGTAGGGGTAGGGGTAGGCGCAGGTGCAGGTGCAGGTGTAGGTGTAGGTGTAGGGGTAGGCGCAGGTGCAGGTGCAGGTGTAGGTGTAGGTGTAGGGGTAGGCGCAGGTGCAGGTGCAGGTGCAGGTGTAGGGGTAGGGGTAGGCGCAGGTGCAGGTGCAGGTGTAGGTGTAGGTGTAGGGGTAGGCGCAGGTGCAGGTGCAGGTGTAGGTGTAGGTGTAGGGGTAGGCGCAGGTGCAGGTGCAGGTGCAGGTGTAGGGGTAGGGGTAGGCGCAGGTGCAGGTGCAGGTGTAGGTGTAGGTGTAGGGGTAGGCGCAGGTGCAGGTGCAGGTGTAGGTGTAGGTGTAGGGGTAGGCGCAGGTGCAGGTGTAGGTGTAGGTGTAGGTGTAGGGGTAGGCGCAGGTGCAGGTGCAGGTGTAGGTGTAGGTCTAGGTGTAGGGGTAGGCGCAGCTGTCATTAGCCGCGGCAGCGGGCGGCGGCGCAGGCGCAATAAGGCGCAAGGGCAGGTGTGATTAGGAGGTCGGCTTCGTGACGTCACGGGGGCACGGCCCTGCGGCGCGCGGCGATGACGCACCCGCGCGCCATAGGGCGCCTCTGTCCTCACGTCACCCCCGCGCGCCGCCGGACGGACAGACGTACGGGCGGGTGGCTCACGAGGGCTCCGGCCGCGGGCGGCCATGGCGCGGCCCGGGCCCGGGCGGCTGGGGCTGGCGCTGGGGCTGGGGCTGGCGCTGGGCGCGGCGGCGGGCGCCGGCCTGGGCCTGCTGTGGCGGCGGCGGCGGCGGCGGGCAGCGGCGCGGCCTAGCACCGGTAGGGCCCGCGGCCGGGCGGGGAGCGGCCCCCGCCGGCCTCCCTCCCTTCCTCCCTCCCTCCCTCCGGGGCTGGGGGCGTCCCGCGGGTCGGGGCTCCTGAGCCGCGCTTTAACCCGGGCTTTAAAAAGCCTGCCTTCAGCCGGCAGAGCCTGGGGCGCCTCCGGTTCGAGGCTTGCCTTCGTGGCGCGCCTCTGAGAGCTACCTCCAAGCCCTTAAGCTTACCCGCTCGCCACCCGCCTCCCGTGGGGTCGGAATCTCGAGCTTCTAAAGATGCTACTTCGGAAACCGGAGCTTTTTGTTCTTTATCCGAGGCTGTGCAGAACTGCGGGGGCAGAAAGCAAAAGCGTGTTCCTCTCTAGCCATTGCTGGGGGTTTAACGTGAGACCGGCGGCACCGAGGGCTGAGCAAGCACCGGCTGCCTCCCTTCGGTGGCGGGGGTGGGTCAGTAGGCCAGGTTTAAAAACTGAAATTACGTCTGGGGAAGGACTTTCCCTTGAATAAAGCATCACCCTGACACTTCATTGGGGTTTCGGAAGGCGTGTCTGTGCCGCTGTGTTGGGGCGGGAGGAGTCTGAGCAGCGTTTTAATCAGAGGTGTTGCAGAACCAGGTGTGAGGTACCTGTGCCTTCCTATTCCCCTGCAGCACGTACCGTGTGGGCCCCGCAGCGGTAACGGGAGAGCGAATGCACCCGAGCGGCTTCCCCAGGCGGCTGTGGCAGGCTGGTTGGTACCCGCCGCCACGGTAAATGCCCGGCCCTGGTTGTGGAACGTGTGTCTCGGGAGGAATCGGTGCGTCCAGTGTCACAGGGCTTTGCCCTGACACGGCAGGTCCCGGCAGAGCCAGGGGAGCACGGGGTGTCCGCCCTGCGGGAGCGACGCTGCTGGAGCAGGGCAGGTGCCAGAAAACAGCGTGCTGTGGTGGTTCTGTGCAGCCCCTTCTCGAGATGGTGCGATTTCTGAGGAGCTAAGGAAGAGTAGGGAGAAGATTGCAGTGGGTCTTTGTTTAAGAGAACTGAGATTTTTATCTCTGAGTTTACACAGACAGGGTACTCTGGAAGATAAGCCTTTCATTTCTGCAAATCTGGCTGCTTTTCTGAGTGGTTCTCTTTTTTTGTTGTTAATAGAAAAAGAGTATTCTTCCCTAAATAATTGACTTAACTGGTAGTATGTTAATTTATTGTATGAGCTCTCAAGAAAACATATTTAAAAAACACAGATTACATCTCTTCTTGCATTCTGGCAGATCGCCCTGTACCTGCAAGAAGATTTCGGGGTCAGACAGAGTGGTAAAGGTTGTAGAGAGTTAATCCAAGGCAAGGGTGTGTTTGGATGACTGAACTGCTGTTTAAAGTATGTTCTCTCCCCTTTGGGTTTCTGTAGGGTATTTTTTTCCTTGAATAACACTTGGGGGGGGGGCGGGGGGTTGTGGTGTGGTTTGGTTTTTTTTAAAGAATAGGTCTCTTTTGGCCAAAATCAGCTTCCGCTGTCCTCGTTCATTGTCTCATGGTATGTTGTAAGCCGGATGCTCTCCTGGCTGGTGGTCTCCCGGGGCAATCACAATTCAGGAGAAAAGCCGAGCGTAGTCTTTCAGTGCAATGTTAATAAAGAAGTGTATAGAATAGGAATTAAATTAATTTGCAGTTAAGGACTTCAGAACGGCAGTTTCCTTAGCTACAGTAGTCTTTGTGATATTCAGTATGGATTTTGCTCATTTTAAAACAATCTTTACAAGGGGTTTTTTACAGACGTGTAGTTAAAGAGCTTTATTTCCCCTAATTGCTATTGCAAATCTGTTAAGAATGGCTGGACGCTGGTGTCGGAGAAGGGAGCGGCAGACCAGCTGCAGAACGGAAAACCTCAGGCCAGGTCAGGCAGCAACACTCAAGACCAAGCCTTGTATCCTCCACCCACTGAAAACAAAATTGTGATGAGATGTCCCATGTGAAATCCTTTCCCATTTGCATCTGATGACTGTTTTCTCCTCTTGTTTTCTTTCAGTCGTGCCCAGAGTGCTGGTTCCTGCAGAGGCGGGAGATGGGGCCATGTACACACCTCTCCTAACTCAGGGCGAGCAGCTGGACGTGCTGGAGCGCCTTGACTTCGTGTTACGAAACATTTCGGAGCTAAGAAAGGAAGTGGAGGAGCTGCGAAACAGCCTGCAGCACTTAGCTGCAGAGATCGTTAGTGAAGTCAGGTATCGACCCTGCCGGCCCCTCCCTGTCCTTGCCTGCTGTTGTACATATTTACTGTGTGGCCACGATTATGTTAAATTTAAAATCCAAAAGTGGAAGAAGTGTGTCTCTAGTTTCTGCTGGCATTATGTCTTGACCTTCAGTGAGATTAACGTAAAGAAAATTGTATGTTTAGCCAGGGTTGGGTTTTTCCCGTATGGACTACTAAGTAGTGACGCTTCCTTCATATTCTAGACTGGGAAGGTTATTTGTTCTTAAGTGTTTGTCTCTTGTTATTACTCTTTTCTCTCTGATTCCTGCCAACTGGAGGTAACTTTTGATACAGAATAAAAGGTCCTGTACTCCGCAAGATGTTTCAGGATTCCTTTGTGTTTGCTTATTGAGGGAATCGGAGGAATGCGTGTGATAGGTTTATCCTTTTGTATGTGGATTGCACAGAAATCTGGACCGAGTCTGTGGTCGGGCTCGCAGGATGTGGTGCTCGCTCTGTGGTAGCGGGGTGTCTGTTAGTGAGAGCGAGAAGTCACCTTGTGAATTCTCTGGATACAGAGCGAATTGGACAGGATGTGCTAGAGAGGAGAGGGGAGGTGAAGTAGCAGGCATTTCACTGTCAAATGTGTATTTGTTTCTCCTTCTGCCTTCCTCAAAGGTCCCATCTGGAAGAAACCCAGAAAGTAACTCGCCGGAGGCGGTTTCCATTTCCCAGGGAAAGAAGTGATTCCACAGGCTCCAGTTCAATCTATTTCACAGCCAGCTCAGGAACAGCCAATACGGACGATGGAGAAAGTGAAGGAGGGTAAGAGAGCACCGGGGCTGTGGTGCCCAATTCCTTACGTCTGAGCACTTTATAACATAAAGGAAGGGATTTTTCTCCCCACTAGGTGTCTGTCATCCTGGTTTTATCTGCTTTTGTTCCAGTAAGCCTGCTACTGCCAGGGCCAGTGAGAGAAATGCAGTGATTCCGACTTCTAGAGAAAGGAGGGGAAGAAAGAAATACATAGGTTCTGAGGTAGTTGGGTTTCTTTAAGCAATAATTTGAGTAGGGAACCTTGCAGGAAGAAAGGAAGTAGGAGTCCAGCCTGGGACTTGAGTGAGAGAGTTTATGAATAAAATTTCCATACAACAATATATTTTAGAATGTCTGGAAAACTTGAGAAAATGTAAACATATTCCAGTTAAGTAAAATGTCTTTGGGGTATTTCTTACGGATTTTTCTCAGTGTGTCACACTGATCAGTTGTGTTGCTTAAGTTCTTCAAGTTTAAAGACAGGTGAAAAGTACTGTGCAGTTTAAGAACATCAGTAAAAATGACAATATAGATGCAGGTGTTGCCTTATTAGATAGACAACAAGAGGTCTAGCGCATGCGTGCGTGTGACTGCTGCCTTTCTGATGAAATGCTTCTCTCCTGTGCTTTAATCAGATGAGTTCTATAGCTTCTGAGGTATGTAAGCGTGTCTAAAACATGCAGCGTTGGCTCTATACGTTTTCCAAGGGGAGTTGAAATGCAACGTAATTTAAAGAGTGAGTCACAGACTCCCAGGTGGGAAGGGACCTCAGGGATCATCTAGTCCAACCTTTCTAGGGAGAGCACAGTGTGGACAAGATAGAAGCTTGCACTTGATGATCTTAAAGGCCTTTTCCACCCTAAATGATCCTGCAATTCTAAGTTGATGAGAGCACGGAGCGAGGCAGGCGGGATTTGGACGTGACACGCTGTTTGGTGGCAGCTCAGAGGCCAGTCAGCCGGTGCAGGCTGACGCTTGGTAGCACGGGTTTGTAGTCACGGGACAAAACAGCCACTGCTGTGGCGGCCGGCTAGAACAAAGGCCGCGGATCTGCAGGGAAGCAGGCTTTGTGCCTGCCAAAGAACCATGTCGCTTTGGTACTGTGTCTTTAGAAGCTGGAATTGGTGAGCCAGGAAAGAGCTGATGTGATCTCATTCGGGATCTAGAACTGCTCCCTTCCTCTCAAGTGGGTGTTTGTATGAAAGCAAAATTAGGGGGTGATTCGCGATGGTGTAATAGGTAATGAGGCTGCATAACAAGTTTTAAAGCGATACAGTTGATTCTGAAGACAAGACCTTGCTATCTAGATAATAACAGATGCGTGGAGTCGTTGGGGTGCCAATATATCTTGTAAAGCATGCTGAAAAGGGCGGTCTCTTTCAACGGGTAGCAGCCCTAACTGCCATCTGGTCAACAGAAAATTTTAAGCCATGACCGAGGCCGACAACAACTCTGAGGTTCAGAGAAGGCATCCTCCTTAGGGGACCTCGAGTGAACGGGTGCAACAGGCATGTGTTTTACTGCAGACCCTTGTACTCTGTTAGGAACCCGGTGGTGGTTGGAGACATTCTTACATTTTATGTAAAACCTGTAATTAGGTTTAATGACCAGTGCGGAGAATTAGTGCATAAGCAGCTCTCACCTGATTTTAAAAGACTTCCAACAGCATGTAATTTCTCTCTCTGGTGTTTGTCCTATACAAATAGGTATAATATTAGTCTGTTCAGGACCAGCTGCCTTTAGTATGCAGTATTGTCTTTTAGAGATCTAAATATAAGAATTTCCTAGTAGAAAATCAGGGTAGGAAAAGGGAATTTTGGAAAAGACTATTTAAGCTTTTTAGCAGCCACTGGGAGGAAGAATGAGACTTCTCAACAGATAGATTTCAGCTCTGTATTAATTTCTGGCAGTTGTATTCCTTTAATGAAACTCAGAAAGGAGAACTCACATTTCAGCTTTATTTTGTAAACCACACGGACACAAGCATCTTCTCGGATTTCACACACAATTGTCAAAAATAATCATGAGCTTTCAGGAGCCCAGAGCTCTCGGGCTGTTTAATTTCTCCGTATTGCTTTGGCGCTGCGTTGGTCTTCTGGGCTCCTCTGCCTCCTCTTTCCATGTGCGTTTTTGTTCCAGAGAGTGTGTTTTCATTTTCACTCAGGATGCGTGCTAGCCGGAGGCCTCAACATACTAAAGCATTTAAGAACTTTCCATCATCGTAAACTCGAGAAAACAGGCTGGTAACATCTAAATCCCTTAATCTTTCTGAAAACTCTGAGTTTATGAAGTTATATGTGGTATTACTTGTCTTTTTCAACGGGCGGCATCTTGTATGAGCTGTCTTGGAGAAAACACATTTTTGTGGTGAATTAAAAAAAGCGTATAGGAGCCATCCAGCACTGCCTGTTTTTGAAGACCTTATTGTGCTTCAGGAGCCTTCAGTGTGGAAAGTGTTTTTCGCCTGAAGCACCGCAATCTTTGCAGCTCCCAGCAGAATGCTGCGGTGAGGCAGCATCACAGCTGCGTAGCCCACAGCCGTGCTGCGTGGTCGGTTAGGAGGGGAGATGAGAGAATTTGAGGAGTTTGTGTTTAAGTACCTACAATGAGTTGGTCTAGAGAGCTAATCATGTCATTAATTGTAAGAAAATATCAAGAAATGAAGCTTTGAACTCAGTCTGAAACGGAGCCGTGCCAGTGTCACCTACCACCCTGTCGCTATGTTATCCGTTAATTTAGTGCTGCCTACGTAATCTCCAGCATGACGTCTTGTAGTGCTTGCTTTCCTGGCTTTGCAGGGATAAGGCTGGCTGTAATTGCTGGTTCTAAAATGTGCCGGTACAAAGCGGTGCTTTTTAAAATTTAAGGGTGAGAGTTGGAGGCTGTGGTGAGTGAGGGAATTTGTTTACTCTCTACCAGAGGGAAATGCTTGAGCATTATTGATGGTTCTTGGAAAACTGAAGCCTCGATAGCCAAACGTGTCTTGTTATCTGTGTGTGACCCAATTACTGTAACTGCTTTCTTCAGATACAGACTTTGGTCCCGTATCTTTGTCTCAAGACAAAGGCAGCTTCGCACGCAGAGCGCTCGGCCCTCCCTCGGAGGGAAATTCAGCCAGGGCAAAAGGGAGTACAGCTGTAGTTACTGACTGCAATGACTTTTAACTCCAGCACAACTTGTAAAGCTTGGCTTCGGCACAGTGTAACTGGGTAACAGTTACAGACATCCCCTAGAATTAAGCGTTTGTACGGTTTGAAGTAGCTTGCTTCAGGAAGAGAGCTTTCTATTCAGATAAACCAACAAAATCCAAATATAAAAGTGCATATTCTTAAATTACTGGCTGACTTGCGGTTGTTCTTCAGTCAAGAGCTTGCAGATAAATGTGAGGGGGACAAACAGAGTCCTCTCTAAAAATAAATTAGTTCTGGAACTAGACTGATACCATTGCGGTGGGGTGTCAACATATAATGCTGTTTTAAACTTCCAGCTTAGGTGCCTGTTTATGATTTGGGGAGATTAATTTTAGCCATTGTCAGAAACTTTGATCCGCACTTTATCCTGGTCCGTTTGACTAATGTAGGAGCTAATTATTGCCTGGGTTTTTGTACACGTGGTCTTTTTGTGGCTCGTTTGCTGTCTCCTTGCCGGACTTCCTGCTCATGTGAAATAGTCTTGATCGCTCTCCTACTGTTCTGCACCTTCCACACGTCAGTGTGAACAGGCTGTTTCATATTCAGCGCTCAGACACGATGATGGAGGTACTGAATGTTGCCAAAACAGTTATTGTGCCTGAAATTTCCTGGAATAGGCTAAAAGCCTCAGGTTGTATTTTCCACGTGGATGAGCGTCTTGTTGAGATTCTCTTTTACAATCCATACATTTAACTGAATTGTCCTGGCTCTGCTCATAGTTTTTTAATTCCCTCACACTGAAGTTAGAAGGCCTAAGAGAAGCAAGTGAGATGTGGATGATTGTGGCTGAGTTCTACTTCGCTTTTGGGGGGGGCCTTCTTTAGCTTTCTGAGGTTGTGTATGTTACATGAGTAATAATAATTGGTGTGTCATTTGAGACACTTGCATCGCACAGTGTTCTCCAGGATGAACTAAGGTACTCTTCTTCCTCTGTTAAGAAGAGCTGGGTTTTCTGTACCATATATATAAAACCATCATAGGCTGCGCAGCATCTCCTCAAACTAATTCTGTGTTGTGGTTTGGGTTTTTCCCCCTCGAAGGTACACCACAGCCAACGCTGAGTCTGATTACGACCGGGAGTCCGAGAGAGAGAGTGAAGAAGGGGAAGATGAAGTGAGCTGTGAAACAGTGAGAACTGTGCGACGGGATTCTCTGGATCTCGTCAACGAGGATGAAACGCATTTAATCTTGGACTCCTCGCTAGAGGAAGGACTGGGTCAGCTACTGCAGCAGGCTGACCGCTTGCACGACGGAAATGAGCAGGAGAAGAGAGAGGGGTTCCAGCTGCTGCTGAATAATAAACTGGCGGTAAAGGTTGCCTTTTTGTATTTTCCATCAGTGATTTGTTTCCAGCTAAATAGCTGGGAAAGAGGAAATTGCATCTCTTAGAAGGGACCAGGCCCTACACAACAACTGGGCCAGCTTCCAGTGGTCCCCTTCCTCAGGAGCAGCTTGGGAGCGGGCTGAAGGCCAGAATTGTTCGGGCCACAGCAGCAGCCGGTTCCCAGTTGCTTTCTGTCTTGGAATTCCGTGTCTCATCATGTCATCACTTTCCCATAGCGAACACACGGTACATGTGTAAATTAACAGTACCGTGTGTGTGTGCAGTAACCTTGGCAGATGTTTTGAGAACGTTTACCTCGGCGCATATGCAATGGCCCAATCTATATTCGGGGAAGCTTGGTCTTTCCGGGGGCTGCTCAGCGCACGTGTGCGGTGGTTGCGTGCTCGAACAGAGGCTTAGGCAATACTCGGTGTGTATTAGTTAATGAGATTAAAAATCTGGGTGGTGCAGGTGTTTTGCCACCATAAAGAATGTGTCTCTTTATATCAGGTGATGAGAATTGATCCCCTGCTTCGATGAGCAGTGGCACTGCCCTTGTGGTGTGGGAGCACAGCGAGGGCAGTGACGGTTCAACCCGAGCTGCCGCAGATAGCTAGCTTACACCTCTGGCCGCAGGCAGCGGGCGCACCCAGCACTGAAACGTGTCTTCCTGGGGCTGTTGTGACCTACAGCAGCCGTGCAGGTGTGCCTGCGCCTGCTGCAGTCGCGCTGTTGGCCTCTCTTTGTGTTTACCGAAGTACTGCATCGCCAGCAAAGACAGCGTTTTGGGTTACCGGCCTTTTAAACAGCAAAACCTATTTTGGCTCCTGTGTTTCCAGGAGGAATGGAAGGACAGAAATTATGGATAACTTGATCAGTTCTAATTTCAGGTAGATTTGCTTTTTGTTTTTTCCTTCTCACTGGGAAGAAATGACAGGCCCGTTGGCTTCCGAAATTCTCTTGCATGTTTCTTTCTGGTGATTCTCCCACTTTCTTTTATTCACAATACTACCACAAAAGAAACCAGACTGTTAGGTGGTTGTGTTTTAAGTTTTTACCTTTTTTTTTTGTTTTTTCTTAAAGTAAGTTTGAGTTTTTCAGAACACAACCACTTCAAATTTAGCAGCGTAGCTACAGTACTGTCCTGGATGTAAGAACAAGACGGGATGTGGAACTCTTTGAATGTGAACTGAATCATGAAAAAAGTAGAATGCAGCTTCTGAATTTTGTTGAAGCGGTGAGGTTTGGGCTGGGTTTTTTGCCAGTGTTTTGAGGCTAGTGGAGGCTGCTGAAGAACCGACCCCAGAATGGCCTCTGAAGTGGAGGGGTTCCTTGCTGGAAGGCGGCAACAATTAGACCCATAGCAGTGGTGTAACGTCGTAAGCTTAATTATAAATTTGGCCATCCAGTTTGCTCTTTTGTGGTTTTGCTTCAGTTCTTGCAGGGTTGGGGCCGTCTAAGGTTTCAAAAAAGGTCTGTGCGACTCCTGGTACGTGCCCCCGCTTGGTGGTTCTTTCTCATGCTCTTTGCCAACGGCAGAACGGGTCTTGATACGCAACATTTATGTTCCTACTGCAGTATGCGGACCAGACAGACTTCCTTTGGCGCCTGGCCCGCGCGCATAGCGACATGTGCGAAATCACAGAAGACGCAGATGAGAAGAGGTCGTACGCATCTGATGGTAAGGAGTTGTGTGTTTGAGGCAAAGGAGGCTGGTCAAAGCTGACGTTATGCTTCAGATTTATAAACCCTACGCTTGCAAATGGTGTGGTGGATTTTTTTTCTCCTTCTAGTCTGTTTTTTAGGTGAGAAGCTAGCAGTGTCGTGGTGGTAGGGGTTTTAACATCTGTGCTTTCTGAAAGATAGTATAAGTAGGCCAAGGGCTAGTTAAGGTGTAAAATTTGTTTATCAAACCTATCATCCGTATCCTGTGTGGTATTAAGATAAATGAGTTTTTGCTTTAACGCACTGAATTTTTTGTTCTTGGAGGAGAGAGGGGCAAGTGGGGCAGGTCCTAGATCTGAGGCTGTGAAATGCATCAGAACAAAACCACTGACAGCTTTAATGAGCTCTTCTTAACATGGTGTAGAGATGTTTCCATTGCAGATAACTGTACTTCCAAGTGAGGCGAAGCTGTGTTGGCAGGTTAATGCAGTTTGCTGCTGTACTATAAATTGGTGTGGTCTCTTTGGTCCTGGATGTTCCGCACCACTGCAAGAGTATGAGATTATTTATGAAACATTGTCAAGCCAAATGTATTATAACATTAACAAACGTATGACTTTTATGCTGTTCTATTATTGCACTCTAATGACCTCAGAGGAAGAAACTAAGAAAGTGGATGGATTTCTTACCTCTGCCCGCTTGTTTGCAGGGAAAGAAGAGATAGAAATTGCCTTACAGAAATGGAATCAAAGTGCTGAGTGCCATCAATGGTATGTAACTTTTTACTTCTTGCTTTTAAGAAGCATAGGAAAAGGATGTGGAGATTGTTGTGAGTTGAGCTGCATTTAAAAAATGAAAACATAATTATTTGGTCTTACTTGGAGCGTACTATGTTGACGTTACCTTCCGCAAAAAGCCGTTTTAACAGCTTTGGTTAATTGCCATAAGTAATGGCTTGATGGGCGGTAGGTTTGGTATAGTAATAAACTTTGCTTTGCTTACGCCAATTTAATTATGAATTTCCCTCTGAGGCGAGATGGCTGGAAGAGTTCTTGAGCAAAAGCTCCCAAATAGGATAAAGAACTCTTTTGGGCGCTAAGAACAGGTTGCATCAAGGCTTTTGTGAGCCCGCACCTAACGAGCTGATGGACCTTGGTGGTGGTAGTAAAGGATGACCTTCCAGGTGAGGCTCGGAGAAGCAAGCTACTGGCAAAGTGAGTTTGAGATAAGGAGGTGCAATGAGCTCCGCTGGGTGTTCACCAGGCTAAGTTTATCAAACTGTGTATTCTTTGGGCTGCCTGTAGCTTGAGCGCATCTCTCGCCATGCAAAAGGTGAAGTGGAGGAAAGCTTGTTTAGAGGCTTTCTTGGGAAGTGTGCAGTTTCCCTTCCAGGAAGTGGAAGACAATTTGCGCAGCAGCTGGCTCTCGGGCCACTGTGTGCGCCCGGGCGGGATGCTGCAGCGTCTCGGCACGGGAAGGAGCCAAACTCCGTTGGCATCGCTTTTGATGGCGCACACCCTGGGAAAACACGTATTGGAGCGCCCTGTGCTCTGCTGGGCGAGGGTGGGGTGCCAGAGAGTACGTTTCACGCAGATAACTTGCAGAAAGCTAGTTCCCGAGTTCGGGCGCGCGATATGTTGAGGCGCTCTGTTCTTCCCTGCGTCCTCTGTTTCCTTTGGCCCCTTTTCAGGCCCCTATAGAGCAATGTGTATATCCTTCAAAGCCAAGCTCACAGCCGGCTGCACAGCTGTGGGGGCAAAGTCTTAAGAGCTACATATTAAATATGAAAGAGGTTTTTCCTTTGTGTTCCTCCAACATTCTTGGGCTAATTGTTTTCTGTTACTGACATTTTGATAATGCGCAGAGATGCTTGCTTTGCGTCCAGCGTTGATATATTTGCCTCGGTCAGCTAGGCCTGGAGCGTGGGCTTAGTACTGTGCCAGTGTTCTCATATTCATCTTAATTCTGGAGTGAGGAGAAACATCATTCTTATCAGACAGCCTTTTGGAGAGTGTCTTCTGGCCGGCACTGCTGTATTCTGCTCACGGATGCTGCTTGTCGCTCTGCAAAGCATTCTGGCTTTGAAATGAATTGAGACAGCAGCATATGGCGCTTTTTTTTTTAACAAAGATATTTTTTTCCATGATAAAAGACGGAATGATCCGCAGTTTAGCCAAGGAAGGTGTTCTCTGTTCGTATCAATGCTGCGGCTGGTTAGGGTTTCAGTAAGGAGGTGTGCGAGAGGGAGGCTACCTTGCTGGCTTCAGCAGCCTCAGTGGACAGGTGCTGGTTGCAGCTCGTGTACGGGGTTGAAAGGATTGCTCTCCTTTTTGGAACAGACTCCCAAAGGGTTTGTAGAGTGGTACAGATATTTGTAGAGGTAAGGTATTCTGGTGAATTCCTTGATGAACAGTGCTTATCAGCAGCTATTGTGAAGGACTGACAACATGTAGGATAGAATAAATGAGATTTTTTTAAAAAAATGGAAATCACTTGGAAAACAGGATGCTGAATTTTTTTAGCAAACAAGATCTGTGCTGTTCTGAGATGAGTAAATTTACTCAGAGGATCAGTTTGGACTACTGGCACCTAAATAAATGCCTTTATCGTCTTGAAACGACTGTGCAATTTAGCTCTCAGTAATGAATTGCCATTCTCAGTTAAAGCTTTGATATGAAGGCGGAGTACTGGGACAGACAGTGTGACTAATCTGTAGCAGATTGGGGTGTTTGGCTTTGACTGCTGGTTGAACATCTTGAAGGAATGGGTTTTTAGTCACCAGGTTGTGTCTTGAAGTTTGTAAGCCACTTTGATACTTGGCTGTTTGACGTTTTACAAAGCAAGGTTCTAATTTGGGGTCTAACGTTGATAACTTAGCTCTATTTCAGGGCTTATAGTGCACAGAAGCAGTGGCTGTAATGTGATGTTTAGACGTGTGTCTCTGGTAGAAAATCTCAAGCCTTTTGAGCTCTCGGTGCCTCTGTCACAGCCTGTGTCCACCTCTCCCTCGGCAGTTTTGGTGAAAGAGTGCACAGTTCTTGTCCTATTAGACCTGTCTCTTTTCCAGACAGGGGTAAGGCTTCTGCACATCTACATCTTGCCTGTAATTGTAGAGAGCAGCTGCAGAAAGGGCAGCTGGAGGGAGGAAATAGCGAAGCAGCGTGTGGGAGGCATGGGATTTATTGGAAAGGAATATGTAACTACCTTTATCAGCCACAGAAATAATTTTCTGCCATGAATAGAACAGGAAACGATTCCCTTTCCAGCTCTGCGTGGGTCATGGGATGGTTGCAAGCTGTTGTAATTGCAGTCTCTTTATGCTAATTAATATTACCCTGAGAAAAAAATTACTGCTAATGAAATGATGCTTAATACATGAAAAGATACATATATAGATGTGAAAAATGTGGGATATATATATAGTTCCAGAAGACATTATAGGTTA
Organism: Phalacrocorax aristotelis; assembly: GCF_949628215.1. NCBI lineage: Eukaryota > Metazoa > Chordata > Aves > Suliformes > Phalacrocoracidae > Phalacrocorax > Phalacrocorax aristotelis. The sequence goes on along the minus strand of NC_134280.1, from coordinate 70,829,615 downwards.
TCTTCCCTTTACTCGAGCAGTGGGCACGTTGCTCAGAATTAGTTTAGTTCACCGTGCTGTCTGTGGTAGCGATGTTTGGGGAAAATCAAAAATAAAAACGAATTAAAAACCCCAAGGACAGCAGGCAACGACCGCTTCCCTGCAGCGTGGCGCCCCTGCCGCCGGCCGGGAGCGCGCAGGGCTGAGCTCGTGGCCGTGGAGGAGCCAGCCTGTGTGAGTTTGTGTCACCTTGTTTAACCACTTGGGCCCTTCCCCTCCCATACCGTCCCCTGGCGCAGATCCCATAACCAAACGTGCTCTGTGCGGAAACGAACGGCTTACTCTGAAACTGCCAGTGGAGGTTTGAAAGCTTCCTTTGGGTTTGATTTGATGCCCTACCTCTTGGTTTATGGGGAAGTGAGCAGAGAATGGTTGTTCACGCTTCCTTTGTAAATGACTGTTCCATTCTGTCGTATTTCTCTCTTCAGTATCTGTTTCCCTTGCTGAAGAATCCCAATCTTTTATTATGTCTCTTCATAGGGAATCATTTTGTTTTCTCTTACCACCCGTGTTGTCTTTCCCATATTATTTTCTTTCTAACGTGTCTTTTTTCAGACAAAAGTACAGGAATTCACTGTGGAACACAAGTTGTGGAAGCAGCATGGATTTGTGTAACGCTAAGCTGACCGTTCTTTTTGTTCTTATTTCCATACACAGGAGTCAACATTGTCTCTCTCTTTTCCACAGCAAACTCAATAGGCATTTTAATAGAAATATTCCCGGTGATTTTTAATGTCTCTTCTGTGTGAAGCCTGTGACTGCGTAGGTATCGCTAGGGCTGCATTTTTTCCTGTGTGCTTTCACATTGACTGTCATTTTCTGTGTTATCAATTGCCACTTAAGGCTCATGGATTACTTAGGATGCAGTTGTGCTGGTTTTCGGTGCTCATTCGGTGTTTTCTTCTGTTGCACAAATCATTCCGTTTTATTGGCTTTAAGGTGTGATGCTTGTCAAGCAAGGCGGAAGAAACTTTACATACAATCATCGTTGCAGGTAAAACTCTTTTTTCCCCTCTCTCAGTGCCTCATAGTTGTTGCAGTAATGACTGGCATTTTAAAGCAACAAAGAAAGAAAATAACTTTTAATACGAAGGGATTTGTGAGTGCTGGCGAAGGCAGCACCGAGTGGAGCGTGACTGGCTGCAGCTTTGGAGCGTTTTGTGGCTGGCTGGTTTGAAGGCTTTGGCAGCAGGATAGTAAGTGGTTTCTCAAGAATGATAGAGAAAGCAGTAAGTGTCTGGGAATATGTCTGGACTAGCTCTGGGATCTGCCCAAATATGAAGGAGAGTCCTTTCATGCATCTCTTGGGTCGTCTTGACGTTAGATTTGGTACAAAGCTGTTATTGTAGTGGCTTGCTCTTGGAAGCCAGCTGGTCCCAGGAGAGCCATCTCCGCAGAGCTGGTCGGAACAGCACGGCGGTTTGCTCCGGGATGCACAGACAAGTCAGCCTTTGTGCGGTGGGACTGAGCTCTGGCTGGGCGTTCCTTGTGGGCACCGCTTAGGAATACAGAAGCGAGTGAGGAGTTGTGCTGGGCGTTTGATGTATTTCATACCTTTAGAATAGGTCTGTGTATTGTAGGCTGGTACTACACCACGTATTCTTAATGCCTGTATGCTCCTGTCTTACAGTTACCTGATTCTTAGTTTTGATACAGGCATCAAAGCCATTCTGTGCTTTAATTGTAAGAGATCTCTGAACAGGTATTACGTGCAACTAAATAGATCACTCCCTTAGCTGATTTCAGCTCAAGAATAGGAGGACAGAGCAAGGTTATAAGTCTGTTCTTGCTTGCTTTTAGGGATGGGTGGAAGAGGCATCGGTTGTTGCACAACCCTGTATGTTTTGCTGCTTAGACATGAATATGTGACATCCTCACAAATGAAGCGAGAGGGACAATTGTGGCTGTGTAAGAATCACCCCTCCGTGTCGGTGTGGCGGCGCTGTTCGCGGTGCAACTGCAGGCACGTAACAGCAGCTTTGGGGATCAGGAATGGATAGTGAGCTGCGTGTTTGCCTTGGCTTCCACTCCTGTTGTTAAAAGAAACACTGGAAGTACAACCAGAGCAGCGAGGGATTTGAGGTCCATCTGGGAAGAATTGTGCAGGTGCTGTATTACCGGCTTTTGTTCGAGCATTGCGCATTGGAAACGAAATGCTATTTGCTGACTGCTGTGAAAGCTGTCATTGCAGAAGAAGTAATAAGCTTGGGCCCTCTTGGAGATGATATAGATGTTATAGAGAGGCAGGAGGATGCGTTCCTGGGCTGGATGAGCCTCCAAAATGTCCTCTGTCTTCGAAAGAGTCTGTTGCTTTGGTGGAGCGTCTCGCACACTTGGTAGCCACCAAATTGCGCACCAGCCCGTTTAGATTCTGTGGGTACATCTGGCTGTCCGTGGGTAGATACCAGCTTTTTGAGAAGTGACAGCATTTCAGATATGACTTGGAGATAGCTTTAATTTTAACAACTGGCAGTATTTCAGGATTTAACTCTTCATGGATTACTGCCCAGATCTGGCCAGTTTTGAGCTATGTCTGGATTTATGAGCTGAGTGTTTCCTGTGTCCCAGGTGGATTAAGCAGGGAAGTTACGGGCAATACGGACTGGGGGCAGGAGTAGCTATAGCAAATAGGAATAGGCATTAGAAGGTATGTCAGAACTTGGAGGAGGAAAAATAGGATGCAGCTAGAGCCGCCTGATAGCATCCCCCTGACTCAGGAGGGTCCCTTGCTTCATCAGGGGTGTTGGTGCCTTGGAACATCCCCGTGTCCCGAGCCAGGGAGGCTCTGAGAGTGGAAACACCAGAGAGGAGCCAAGGAAGAGAAAGTACTGAAAAGTATGTGCAGGGACAAAAGAAATCTCCGCAGGGATCAATATTCCCTCCTCCTCTTGGAAACAGTGAAGTAACTTGACATTTACAGTCTGTGTGTTGTTTTTTGTTTGTTAGGCATAAAAAAGAGAGAAGTTCTGAGAACAGAGATGGTAAGAGTAAGTCAGTAGAAGGCTCCCATAGCACTGTTGATAATGCTACGAATGTGCAAAACAACTCGTGTACTACGAAAGGCTTCATTTTGCAGCTCTTCCTATCAGCGTTGATGCAGGTGACACCTTCCTTTAAAGCACTAGTAGTTCCTGCAGTCTTCTTGTTTTTTTTAATAGTTTGAATGTCTTGCCCTGGTACGTCTGGGCTCTTTGCTGGTAGCTGTGGGGAGGACAGTTGGAACAGCAAGTTCTCTGAGTAAAACCAGAGGGTTAAATAAGCATGAGGTCACTCCATAAAAATTGTATGTTCTACCCAATAAATACCACTTGTATCATCAGACTTCACTGGGGATGAATACATTTTGTTCTGCAAAGAGAACGCATGTGGCCCTCTCCTACCACCTCCCGAGGCAGGCTAGAGATCTTCAGAAGATAAAACCAGCGCAGAAATTGAACAAAATTGAAGACACATTTTGTGTCCCAGCTGGGGTAGCTAATGAAGATTTTAACTTCTTTAGGATCAAGGAAGGAAGGATTGTGGTGGAGGTAGGGAAGGGGATATTTTAGCCTTTCTTTTCTGTGGCAGTCATTCGGATTTTGACTTAAATCGCTAACAACAGCGTGGTGTTAGCCATGTGCCTGAGCGTACTCCTCACTGGCTAACGCTGACTTAGCGTAACGTGCCAGGTCTCCTTGGAACCTGAATACATTCATAGGAGCGTTAATTAAGTATGAAAAAGAGCACTGATCCAGATTGGTGTTTGGTTTCTAGTGTTCAAGGAGTAAAGGACACAGGTTTGGGAGGGACCTCCAGAAAGTCATCTCGCTTATCTTCCTGCAGTGGTGCATCACACCTGGTGTACCGAAACTGCCCCGAGCCCGGAAAGCTTTAGTGGTGGGGCCTGTCTTGTCCCCTTCTCTCCCCTTTCTCCTGTTTTATTAAGCAGTGTATTCAATTATATGGATATTATATCTATATATAAAATAATATATAGAACTATATGGCTTTTCCTGATATCAGCCTAAGCTTTGTTTTTACTTCTATCCACTCTAGACATGGGAAAAGAAGTTTAACATGAGGGACTATTTGTAAGAGAATACAAGAGTTGTTGTATTCATCCAATGTTTTGAAAGAAAGCAGACCTACTTGTCACAACCTTTTAGTGTGATGGTGCTCTGCAGGCCTCCTGTTCCCATTGTCTTGTGGGCTCTATCCAGCTCATCCTTTTTTTTCTTTTTAATCTATTACACAAATTTTACACAGTACTTTGGCTGAGGCTTGTTAGTACAGCATCGTATTATTGCCTTGGGCTGCTTATGATCTACTGTAACCTTAAATTTGATTCTCTGCAGCCACCCCGCCATTAACTGGTGAATCTTCTAGCATATGCTAGTCTGCAGCCTATTTAAATTTAATCTCTACAATATTACCCAACCGAATGGAGTTATTTAATAGCTTCACTGTTGTCAGGGGATTTTTTTGCCACTCCGTTCAATGTCCATTTGTTCCCAATAACTTTCAAAGAGCAGTTAATCATGGGAAAACTAGAGTAACGGGGACTCGGGTAATTTATTCACTCCAAAAGAGTCATGGTCGTCCTGAGGGGTACTTTTCAAACAGACTGGACAGACCTGCAGTGACGAACCTCCCCTGTGCACCCTTCGGTGACGGCCGATCAGCTTTACACTGGCTACAGCTGTGCCACGTTTCCTTTGTGTGCTTACAGGAGTTTCACAAGAAGGATGCTAGCGATCCTAAAACTTAATATACGTCGGTCTGTCTTTTTTTTTTTGTCCTCCTTCATTTCTCTAAAAGCAGGAAATTTAGATCACTTTGACATTCTGTTCTTGTCGCTCTTACTGGCAAGCCTGGGAATTCAAGTTGCTAGAAACTTCTGCGTCCCATATGCCATAAGGCTGAGGTTTTGCTGTTTTGGGGGGTGTTTTTTGATCGTGGAAAGTGGTTCTGAGTGATCGTCTGAGTTCATCCTGACACTCTGAGGGTTGCACTTCCCTGCCTTCCAAGCTGAGAGTGATTCTGGTTTAAGTGATATTCTGCCTCAAGCCCTTAAGGTGATACAGGAATTACTCATTTGTGTATGTTGGGCTCTTGCTTTCATCTTAGTGTATCTTGGTCAGATAAGAGTCTCTTTGCAGCTGATGGCCCTTGGAAAGGGTGAGGCTTTCCTTGTGGAGCAGGCTTTGGCTGCTTTTGCAGAGGGACGAGAGTCACCCCGAGTTGCTTTGGTGGTTGTGTGCTCTTGGTTCCACTAGAGCAAAGCAGAGAAGTTTGTTACTTGGCAGACACGAGCCATAATCTACCCTGACTGTGCAATGAGGGACAAAAATAATAAAATCCCAAACAGTATTGTCTCAATTTGAAAAAAATTAAAGTTGTTTTCATATAAAGTAGGGAAGACCTTCACACAAATGTCTCGGCGTTCAGGAATTTTATGGCTTGGCAATGGGATAATGTTCGTAGTGCTGTAACCATGGCTCTTGTGGATTCGGCTAATGAGTCAAGCTCACATGAGGCCTCCTGCAGTTGTGCAAGTAATGCTGAAGCCGTTCCCAAGCCATCATCCAGAGCCGTCACGAGAAGCCTACAGAGAGCCTTTAGCATAGTTTTGCTCCCAGTTGCCGTATCGCTTCAGCTAGAACTAGGTATTCTGTTACTTTTCCCCCCGAGTTGTGCAAGCACACGATGGAGGACAGCTACTTAAAGGTAAAAGGTTTGGAGCCCGCCTGTGGGAATTTAAGAAATGAGTTTTTTTTCCCCTTTCCCACTATACGTACACGTGTGTGTACCTACACGCACGCTTCCTCTATGAACAAAATACTACTGTAGGACTTTGTAAATCACTTAAATCGTTCTGCTTCTTTGTATGCCATAGAGCAGCCTGTTGGCTTTCTGCTGAGTGCATTTATGTTTAGTTCCATTACATAGTTTATGTAACTAAAATAAATGTCTCGTTATCTAGTAGGTACACTTAGGTTATACGTGGATATACTTGGATGTGGCCGTGCAGTTACAATCAATGTACTGGCCTCTAGATTAGGTACGGTGTGTTGAGGAAAAAAGTTCACACATGTGAGAAATAATTATAGTAGTGGGAAAAAAACAAACAAACCCAAAACCCAAACAAAACAATGGGCACGAACAAGTTTGTGGCTTAGGAAAGAGTGTGTGTGTATGTGTCTTAAAAAAAAAAAAAGCCATACACTAGTCCACTTCCTCAGCATTTTGTAGTTTTAAACCTAGCAAGGGGATTTAACATGCAGAAAGCCGTCCGATTAGTTGTTTCACCAGAGCTGATGGTCTGTGGCAACCAGTAAGTGCTTAAGTAGTCTTAGTATCATGTTCAAGTGATGAAAAACTTGTTTAGGTAAGTAGCTGTGGACTATTTAGTCTCGGAAATCTTTGTACCTACAGCTTAGGGTGGCCTGCGATGACTAATTTTTCACTTGGAAGCAGGGGAGTTATACTTGTGTGAAATGGGGATATGATGAATGCATCTCTAGAACCTGTGCAAATCTAGCCTTGCCTTCTCTAAAAGGTAGCGTAAAACTGCAGCATCGTCAGAGGGGTGTGACGAGGGATGATCAACAGCATGCAACAGCTCTTGTAAATGGAGTTTGTTAATAGGTTTGAGACTTGTCAGGCTGGAAGAGAAGTAACTGAGAGGAATGTGACTTAGCTGTACATCGAGCGGGAAGGGGAAGTGGGACCACTTCCTTCCAAAGCAAGAACTAGACGGCATCGGATGAAGTTGCTGAGCACCAGGCGCAAACCAAAAGAAGCGTTTTCTATCCTGCACGTGGTTAGGCTGCAGAATGCTTTGCCCCAGGCCGTGGTGGCCACTGAAAGCTTGTGTGGCTTCAGAAAGCAAGTGGACATGGAAAGGAAAATTCAGACAATACCTGACCGGATGGAGGCTGGGAGAGTGTTCAGGGGAAGTGGTGTTATGTGCTTACCCTCTTATGTGCTTATCTGTGCACCTGCCATTTTCACTTCGGGAGAAAATAAATGGGGTTTGTGAGGCCGTTCTTGTCTTCATCCTGTTTGCCAGTGCCAACACCTTTACTTTTGCAGAAGTGTGACGTCCTAATGACCGCAGGTCAGTGTCTCGTTCAAAATCTGTCATCTTTTGCCACAGTTATCCTCAGTTAATCTCGCAGCTTTTAGCCAAAGGGAAAAATTGTCAGTGTATAAGAGTCAAAAAATTGCTTCAGTATTCTGTTATAGCTTTTTTCCATTTTAAAATCACATTTCGTCGTAGTTCGTTTTAACTTTATGAACTGTTCCATGCAGGTGGAGTCTCTACAGTCGGTACTTTATGTCCCCTTATGTCTTTGTAGTTTATACCTCCTTATTTTCCTGGAATGGGAAATCTGCAGGCGTCAAACGTGCAGGCTCAGGAAGAAGCCCAGTGTATGCAGTAAGGTTCAGCCGTGTTGCTTCTGGGTGCAACATTTGCCAATGGGCAAGAAATCTGAAATTCCTTAACTTCCACGTTCAAGACTGAGTAGGATCCTTTACTTCAAGCAGGATTTGAGCTGTCATCCGCTACGGCCATCATCCTCTGCTATAGCTCCGGAGTCTTTCTCTGGCAGCAGGAGGCAGGCAGAACAAATAGATATGTCTCTTAAAAACCTCCTGTTTGCAAGAAGGGGGAGTTGTGGACCTGAGGGGTGTTTCTGGATCCAGTTTCTCACCCCGCACTCGGCTGATTCGTTTCCCTGTGTTTAGCAGGTCCCTGGGTGCTTAGAGGGGCACATGAACTCCTGCTGGCTTGGCACTGATCCTGTTCTCCGTCTTGTTTTACCTGGCCAGTGTGACAGCTAGAGAAGGAAACAAGGAGTATTTTCTTAACTGGAGCCAACTGCAAATGTCCCCCAAGAATTACTAGTCGTTTAAATGTTATGTGTAACCAGTCCCAGGAACTGAAAGCGCTATCTCAAGTGTTTTAGGATTTACAGTTGGTCATGCCGGGTAACAAAACATCTCTGTAGGCTGGCTTTCCTTGCTGATGCATGGCTTCAGGGTGAATGGGAACAGCTGAAAGCCTGTTTGTTAAGTGGCTCATTGGTTTCCAAGGCACATGTGTAAGACAATCCCCGCAAATGTTACATATTTCCATACGAGGCGGTGATTTTCAGTTTTCATGTAATTAGTCTTGACGCTGTCATTGTCTGGAGTGTGGTGGATTCTCCTATAGGCCGTGGGCTTCCCTCTGGGTTGAGTTTTGTGTTCTCCCATCCTAGCAGGATGCATCCTCAGAGACCTGTGCTGCTGTGGTTTGCTTAGTTGCTGGGTTTTGTTTTCTTCTTGAGGGAATACATGTGGCTCAAGCCCAAGCTGTGCAAATCCTATTCTGTTTACTTATATAAAGCTAGAAATCTGCCTCCACGGTATTCCCAAATCAATCTATCTGGGAAATGTCAGGGGTGAAGAGAGGAATAGTAATTAAAAAGCAAAAAAACAATTGCATTTCCAGAGAATCGTGTGTGCTAGTTAAATCTGGGAGGTCCTCCTCCCTTGAGCTAGATAAAGGATGCATAGGTCTCCTTGAAGTAGCCGTTGATAGATGAGTCTGGCGTGAAATGCAAGAGCTATAGCAATTTACGGCACCATTATTTACAGTGTTAGAGCAGTAAGTGAAAATTAATACATCCAATTGAAAACCTGGAGGGGGAATTTTTACTTGATGGGGATACAGCGCCATAGTAAATATCCAGGAGAATGTGGAGCTAAGAGCAACTGGCTGTTGTGAAAGTTGGAAATTTGCTAAGATGGTTGGAGGGAGAGAATAGCGTATGTGGCTGTGGGTACATCGTACCAATATGCAGTGCTGCTATAAGCAAGGTAAAAATTCTTAAGAAAGAAAATAAGACTTAAACAAGTTCATAGTGGTTGTGGCTAAGAATGATTCCTCCCTCTCCAAGAACAGATTATGCAGCAAAAATCTGTGGGGTTTTTGGATTATTTGATATACCTGAAATATAACTTTTTTTTAACTAAAAAGATAGAACTAGAAAAACTCATAACAAATAGTGAGGAACAGGGCTAAGAAATAATCTCATTTAGGTGATAAAACCCAGATACCTGCTATGTTTGTCTTAGTACCAGAATGCAAATTCTATCACAGAATTGTTGTGCTGGGGGATGTGTTGCATATTAAAAAAACATGAGTAAGTTAAACATATCAACAGGTAACAGAGAATCCCCGTGAATTTAAATTCCGTGTTGAAACAGAAAATGCATCACGCTAGTTGGCTCAGAGAGAAAATGGCAGAGCTCAGAATATCTGTTAGGGCAGAGTCCGTAATAGTGGAAGGCGGCGATTTCTCTTCTTGCTCTCCCCCAAGATTTGGTGCCGTGTTGGAACATAACGTAGCAACTGTTCTTGTTGGGTTCGTTTTTTTTTATAAGCATCATAAATGATATGATAAGACAATAACAGTGTCCCACAGCATTAAAAGCAGAGAAACAAGTCTTGATTTGGCATCGAACAATGAATGGGGTCTGGTTCAAGGTGTTAGAACAGCAAAGCCACTTTATAGTTGTTACCATAGTCCTGAGATGGAACGTCCTTGTAGGAGCATGAGAAAGATTTCGGGGAATAATGATAACTTCAAAAGAGAATGAAAGGGCTGTGAGGGAGCTTGAGTGCAAGAAAAGCTAAAGGAGTAAAGTGCTTGCAGATATTCAAAGCTTGTTTAAAGGCAGCGTTTTAGAGCTTCAGGGCGAATAAGTGCCTCATTAATAAAAATAAAAGAAGCCTTTAATCATGGTACTTTTAATTTCCTTTAAACAGCAGAGGAGACAGAACTACAAGGAGACATCTTTAAATGTCTGTACAGCAGAGGAACGTAGAACAGGGAGGAAACTCTAGCAAGTTAAATGAAAATCACTACTAAATGTTTCAGTGGTATCAAAAACAGATTACCAGAAATTGAGAAATGTTAGATGTGATACAGAATTAATGGCATAAATTTGCATCACCGAAAGCAGTGAAAGGTGGCAAACATAATGCTGGTTTTTAGAGGGTAATGAGAGAACCCAGGAAACCAGCAACTTATCCGGCTTCCCTGCCTGCCCCGTCACTGAAAGCTATTTTAAATATGAGTTGGAGACTAATAGGATATGCCACCTGCATGAGAAAATGCACCGCCTGCAGCGAGATGCCTCGCAGCGTGGGGGGGGGTGCTAGCCCGCTGCGGACGCGGAGCTTCAGGAGTCCTGGGCAAGCTCCCTCGTGCACATCTGTGAATGAAGGTAACCTCTCAGGAGTAAACAGCGTTGGCTTAATAACGGGCTAAAAAATGGGAAACGAGGGAGGTTGTGCTCAGTTTTCTGAGCTGGGGGAGGTTACCGAGCCTGTGCCAGGATGTGTACTGGTAAGCGTGTTCATAAATAGAGCCGTGAGAGCTGGTTTTAACAGTGAGTCAGTTTTAACTGACTTCAGAAGGTTGCAGAAGGATGTCGTTGCATCAAATGACTGTGCAAAAATGGCAAATGTAATAAGCACAGGTAAAAGGCGTTCCTAATGGTGCATGTACAGTGATGCTCTTTTAAAATGAGAGATTGTGTCTTAATCAAGCGGTTACTTGAAAGTGTTCGCTCCCAGGAGTCAAAAGGCTAAATCTGGGTTGAAAGACGAGAACCAAGAAAGCGTTGTAATTCACTGTACACATCTATAGTATATCTACATGGCAGTTTCTTTTTGGAATAAAGAGGTAGAGAAGTTACCAAGAAGATGCTTAGACTTATTAATGGTGTGAAAGAAGCCTTAAAGGCGCCATTAAATAGGCTGGGATTTTTCAACTTGGAAGAAAGTGAACTGAACTTCAGGTTCCTCGTCAAAGCCTTGATAGAAGCAGGTTGTTATCTCAGCTTCCCCTAAACGATGGCTGCGTGCCGTTCCTGACTTTAAGCTGTTTCCAGTAGTGCCCCCAGCAATAGGATGGTGGGTCGGGGTGGCCTCTGGTCCGATCCAGCGTAGCTGCTCTCACGTGACAGAACATTTTCAGGCTTCATCAAATGGTGTGCCAGGGAGAATAATGGTTTAGTAAGTATTGCAGGTTTCTTTCTGGTAGAATAACTCATCATCCCGATAATGGACAGGTGAAACAAGCTGTGCGGATTTGATGTGCAGTGACCTTGGTCGGAGGGATGCCAGGCAAAACCAAGAGCTGCCTTCTCGAATATTTCTTTTGACACCTTTTTCCACATAACACCTGTAGCTCAGATGGCTTCTGATATTTCAAAGCTTTTTGCTGATTATGTGTCTCCTTCCCTTCCTCAAGAGACTAATGTGTATCTACTCAGTGCCCAGGAAGGCAAAAAACCTGGTAATACTCATAAAATATTGGCAAAACTTCTAAATTGGTTATCAAGATGTATATTTTGGAGCTCTGTTTTTCCAGATTAGGTACTTTATTAAAAAGGGTTTCATTCTTCTAGCTTTTATCCGGCTCGGAAAGTTGAGCTCTGACAAGGATTTTTATCTCCTCGTCTGTGTGATAAAACCTCTCTTGATTTACTGGCAATGCTGCTGGTGTGGCACTGAACAGTTTTTACAGGCTAGCCTTGATATATTCAGTTCACAGCTAATGCTGATGGAATAGGAATATGGTCTAGCTCGTTAATTTGGGTGTTGCGATGAAAAGTTAGTTAAATACCTATGAAGCAAATTTAATGGCAATAAAAGAACTTTCACGTCTTCCTGCTGTTGTCCGTGGTCAGGTTTTCATGTTTGACTTGTCTTTGGCAATACAAAACACCCTCTATTTCACTCTTCTTGGTCGGCTGCAAAATAGCTGCTTCTCCCCACTTCTTTCCCCTCTCCTTTTATTGCCTTTTGCCTCACCGTTTCCTTTTAATCTATTGATTATGTAGAAAGGAGCACCGACACACCCGGCTAGCGAGTCTTTGAAACAGTTAAAAGAGATAAGAGGTGTGTTTGGGTTGGCAAACCACCCTGGCCATGGAGCTGGAGGTCTGTATTTTGCGTTCAGAGGCTAAAAATCCTGCTCTGATGGGAGTCAGCCAGAGTGCAGCACCGAAAATGAAGTTTCTTCAAAGCTGCGTGTTCTGAGCTCGGGGATTTAAGCTGGAAGAACAGGCAGTCTCTCATTGGGTAGTATCTGCTTCCACAGAGTTTATTTTCTAATAAATGAGGAAGTCCTTCCTGAGCTGAGATTCCTATGGGAACTTGCTGTTTGACCAGTGTCAGCAGCTTAATGAGTAGTTCTGGTTAATAATTAGTCAAGCGATATCATAATATAAGGTTTCGGTAACTGCTGAGGTATTGATCTGAGCAGTGCTTCAGAGGTCACATACTGTTTACAGAAGATTATCCCCCACCCCCCCATCATTTTTAATCTATCCCATTACTGCTAGGCAGCCTCCTGCAACTTGGTGGTGCCCCTCGTGACGTTCATCCCAAGGCATGTCACAAAACAAGCTAGAGTAAATAGCTCCCGCAAGCCAAGCTAAACAAGCAGAAGAGGGAAAAGCAGAAAAACCATGTTGGCGCTGCCTCGTGAGGAAGGGAAGTCGGGATCTGAAGAGCTCCAGGGGCTCAAATCTCAGAACCAGTGTCTTGCACATGAAAGGCGCCAGCAGGCGGGTGGCCCTGGCCCTCGAGGCACGAGCTGAGACGGAAGGTTCGTGCAAAGGGCTGAGTCGGGTAGAGTCGTCTTTTCCCGGGACTGCAGGGAAAATCCAGTCCAGGCATTTCTTACATCTTTTTTTTATTTCGTGACACAAAGATGGGACTACTATTTACTGCTTAGTTTATGTAACATTTCACCAGGCTGTTAAAAAGTATCTGGTATTTGTGTTTCGTGACAGCTGTATATCGCACCACTTGACATTTGTATGGCTGTCGGAGGAGGGATCAGACTGACCTAGCGTAGCGTCCCGTCGCATTTATTGCTGCTTTGAAGGGGCTCCTTAGGCTTGCCTTGGGGAAGGGCGGGGTGGTATGAAGGGAGGTTATGCAGCAGTTTAGCTTCCATTTTAAAAAGGGAGGGTGTTTCCCTGTTTTGTCGCAAAGCCTTAAACTTGACCTAAGTGTATTTAATGCCTGCCCACGTATTCAGGAGCCTACACGACATGGTTACAGGAGCTGTATTCTGGCGAGTTCCTGCGCCTTAGACTGGGCTAGAGACTACATGATTTATTGTATAGGAATATTTTATCTTGTCATCTTAGAAAATAAGCCGTTTATTGGCTTGTATTTCTAAACCCTAGCCATGTTGTGGTTAGGGATATTTAGCACAGGCTGATGTTTGTTGTGAAACAAACAGGACGAGATTGTAAAAACACTCACTTCGTTGCCTGCGAGTGTCGGGTTGTGGCAGTGCAGCCGTGAACTTTTTCAACTGGGGCAAAAGGACTTCACCCAATTAAGCCATCGATCTGGTAGTCTTTTCCATTATCATGAAAAATAAGAATTTTAGAACGGAACCAGATGTTTTTCACCAGAAAATTAATGTGTTAAAGGGATGAGATTTAATGACAAAACTGTAAATATTTGGGAAGCGCAACTGCTTTGTGTTGTAACTTACCCATCGAAGATTCAGTTCAGGCAAGAGCAACGGGGTGTGAAATGTTTTGTGGGCTTTTTCGTGACACTGAAGAAAGTGTACTTGGAGATTCAGAAGTCTTCTGACAGATGCCTGCATGAACATCTGTTGTGGTTAACCATCACCAGGGATGCTTTGGGATGTCGTGTGGCGAGACGAGGCAGAGCATCCAGCAGCACGGGGGCGTGGATGCAGTAAAAGAAATCTCAAGGAAGGTGTGCTTGATCTTTCTTTTCAGCTCTATTTTTTGAAAGAACAAGACCTGTGTTATTCACTTGTCCATCTGTTCCACCTAATGTTTTTTGAGCCACACTTGGAGGCGAGGGCGGAAGCCCCTTCCATTCCCACAGCTCTCACTGAAGTGGGATGGCAGAGGTCAAAGACTGAATCAGCAGGGCTGTGTTCTCTTTAGCAGCAGTGCCCTTGCACACCTCTAGGATTTATTGTTTCTTGGGAAGCAACGCAGGGAGGGAGCGGGTTTGCAGTGCTGTGGTGCGGAGAGGTGAGATGGGAGGGTGCAAATCCATGGGTAACTAACCTTCCTTAACTTGCCTTAATTTTGCCAGGTACTGTGCTTCTCAGGGACAAAATTTATTATCTCTTACTAGATAAAACTAAATGACTTTGCACTTGCAATACTGAAAACGTGTTATTCTGTTTCCCAAGTTTGGTGGCCGTGTGGGGCTGCAGGATATAGGTAGGTTTTCACAATATTTCCCCTGGAAGTAGACAACCGCTGTGCTATAGCTTGGGTGTTGCGTGTGGAAGATGGCTGCGCACCTTAGTTAATTAGAGCTTTTCATAGTTCTGGCTCTCGCTGCAGTAGCCTTTACTCCTCATTGCTCTGTGTTTTGACACAGTTTCATTGCTGAGTGGAGAAATGTGGGGTGTAAAAGTGTGCTGCTCTTGTTTGAGATGGAAGGAAGGCTTTCCAGCCATCAGGGCAATGAATTTCTTGTGTCGCATCAAACCTCTCCTGTTGACTTGCCGGCACCCTTCAAGCTAATACCTTCTTGTGCGCTAAATTTTTGCTGCATATGTCTCTTCCCTGTAAAAGATGCGCAGTATTGCTTGTTTTCCCCAGTAGGTTGTGAAGTTTTAATGCACTTACAAATCTTGCTTCTGAAGATATCAAGAGAACGTACATGCATATTTAAAACTGACTGATTTAATGCAGATGCCTCCTCTGTGTAGGTACGCTATTCTCTGTGGGCAGCTATCGGAGCATGAGAGCATTCAGAAGCGTATTCAAACTGGATATATTTTTAAGGTGAGTAGAAAGGACGTGCTGGGTTCTGCGTAAGTACTGAGCAATATTTACATCTGTAGAGTAAATGAGGAAAACTGGCTCCAGCTGTTACTTGGGAAACGATAGGTCTCAAAGAGAAGCTATGAGCGGGCGGTTTGGGCTGAGGAAGGAGATTCCAGCGACGTGTGGTGAGGGTGACTCGTCTGGCTTTGCACTTCTGCACACTATAATCTCAGAAAAAAGAAGAAAAATCTTGCAAATAAATGTTATGTATATGATGAGACTGAGAACTTGAAACGTGAAACTGCCGTGTTGTAATAAGGTATAGCACCAGCTCTTCTTCACTAACTGCCTGCGAGTGGGCTTGTGCCTGCCCATAAATGCAAAGCAGATATTTTTCAGAGAGGATTTACTCGGCCTCAGATTCCTTTATTTGCCCTTCATCCACAGCGAGGATGTTACAGGGTAAGAGGATGCACCTGGAACAGTTACTACAGAACAGGCCGTGTATAATTATTACCTCGTCAGCTACTGACAGGACCAGTAAGTTGGTTCTGTCAAAGCTCTGAAAAGGTGGTAGAATAAAATGAAGGGCAGCTTCATTTTTTTGTGTGTAGTAATTCTTGTCTCTGAGGCTGATAAAATGCTGATTTTCCATGTTCACTGAAACCATTTTAGGAAAATCTGGAATCTCTTTGTAGCTGTCATTTTATTGATCACTGACACTTAAATTGTGGACTTTTTCCTTTCCTCTTTCCATGTTTGTTCATCTGCTCTTGTGGATGTTGTATGTGCTTATAACAAAAATGTAACGTGTGTTGGTGATTGTTTTCCATAGGAACACATTGATAAAGCGATTGAATTGAAACCAGAGGATCCAAAGGCTTACTACCTTCTGGGCAGGTGGTGTTACCAGGTAAAACAGTTTATTACTACTTACTGCTGTTTTCTTCCTCCTTGGAATTTAATTCCCTGTTTGAATGAAAGATAGGTGGATCCAAACCACCAGCCATAAGGACTGAGGGCACTCTTTAGTTGCTGAGCACGGCTCTCGTATCAGAAAGTGCGGGTGTGGAAATGTCCTAGTTGCATGAAGAAGCTTAAAAGTTGCACTTGCACAGGGTCTAGAAACTCTTCATTTCAGTCCTGAAACAGTGCCAAGACAACCGCGCCGCTGTAGCACGCTGTAAACACATCGCATTCAGAAACCTCATATGGTGTAAAAGCTCGTGTTCTTGCACGTGTAGCACCTTAATGCTTTTCTAAAAGCACTATTGAAGTGTTGCCTGCCAGGACATGGTGCTATTCAGAATCTCTTGGCTTTCTAAGATGGTTTCCATAACTAATCAAGAAGTCTTAGGCAGTCCATCTCCCTCCTGCCTGCCTCCTGTTAAGCCTGAAATGTATGCCTTCATACTGGTGTTACCGCTCGAAGTGCTAGATTTTAAATGGTACAGGTTGTTAGTAAGAGTTTGTGTAAGCTCGTAGCAAGGGGGAACTGCAGGAACCCTGAGCTGGGGCTCGGGACAGACCTGGCTGAGCCCGCCTCCAGCATGTCGCTCTGTTCTACCGATCAAAGGCCGCAAGAAGGTAGAGGAAGGTTACCGAAAGCTTTTAAAAGCACGAAGAGTGTGGTTCTGTATTGGCAATGTCATTGGCTCTTGCTGTTGTAATACTTTTGTCCCCGAATCAACAAAAGGCTTTGAAAGCACTTGGTGTGCCTCTGTGCAATAGAGTAAGAGCTGCTGGGGTTGTTGCTGTTTCATTTATTTATTGCCAGTATTCTGCCTTTCGCTTGGCCCCTGGTTTTTGTCTCTTTCCCAGAGGGAAGCTGCTTGCTAGTAGTGTTACTTCTGAACTGCTCTGAATTGGAGCTCAGGCAGGTTCGGGGCTCTGGACTTAGTTTTTTAGTCACTGTGGGCGGCATGGGAGGTGGAGCGGCAAGGAGTGGATGAGGAGAAGCACTAGCTGCAAAGTAGCTTACTGTTCCCCATGCTTTGCTCGGTAAAAGCAAACTACTTCCAATCCTTTAAGCACATACGGATGTGATCAAGGACATTTCGGGGCTGGCAAGAGCTGCTGCACACAGTATATTTGTATAATGTTTTGCATGTGTTTCCTCTGCTCTTGCTACACGAAGTATTGGAGGTATTAGAAGCAGCATGCCGGCTGCTTTATAGTTCTTGACGGGGAAAAGCTGTGAGTCAAATGCCATAAATCAGATTTAGTGCCTATAAAAAGAAATAAGAGTTTGCTGTAACCATCTACTTCTCAGTTTATACAATTTGAAAGCGCTTTGCTGCTGTCAAACACGAAGTCACATTGCAGAGGCTGTAGCCGAGATAACTGACGCCGGTGATTAGAGGAGCACTGAGCTTGACTAGTGGAAGCCCCTGGCACTTTATTCTGTTATGGACTTTCTACTCAGCCTTACTGCTCGTAGAGCTGCTGAAGCCATGAAACAAAACCAGATGTATGTAGAAATATGTTAGTGCTTCTGCTATTCTGCGTTATAAAAATTATACAGTATTAAAGATATTATCAGAAGTTACATCCTATGCGTCCTTTCCCCCACTGTAAGTTCAGGGTGTTTGTTACTAGAGAGAGGAGCTGGGAGCAGGAGAATGAGATCTCATGAAACAATTACAACAGCTACCTATTTCTCCAGATGCGAATATCTGTTGGTGGGAAGGCTTTAGCCTGCCTCTCTCAGGGGAGGTGTCTATGGTGAGAATGCGTACAAGATTTAAGCCGGGAGGCGGGAGGGCTCCGTGTGTGCATCTGCTCGGCTGCATCGGTGGGAGCTGCCAGGAGCTGGTGTGGCTGCAATAGGGTGGTTTGGGACTGGGGACCACCCGCGCTGTTGCGTGACTGTAATACGCCGTTGCAGAGATGAATCTTACTTTCAGCGTTATGCGTGTGGCAGCTGGTGCGCGGAACTGCAAAAGCTGCCTCAGGACAAGGAGAAGCAAATCAGGGTCAGTTCTGTAGCTGGACTTGGATACTTGTCCAGAATCTGCCGACACTACCAAGAGCTTTGGCTTCCTCCCAGGTGCACGAGCCAGCCACGGGAAACTGGATAATTCCTTTTCTGAATGCTTTTGTCTCTAGTGGGTCTGAGTTTCATCTTACTGTCTCTGCAGGTTTCCCACCTGGGATGGCTGGAAAAAAAGACTGCTTCTGCTTTGTTTGAAGCCCCGCCTACAGCCACTGTACAGGACGCACTGCAAAACTTCTTACGGGTAATGAAATCTGATAAGCAAGGGAACCCTAACCTGACAAATGCAGTCACAAGTGCAGAATTGGAGTACTTGTGTTCTGCCTAAACTCATCACTCCCCAAGTGCTCCATGATACATCGCCATTGACTAGAGCCCGCGGAAGAAAAGGTGGTGAAAGGAAAGATTTTGGAGCCTCTGTTATAGAACAGCCAGAGAGAAGAACGTGATTTTGAAGGTGTCAAAACTAGACCCGAAGTGTTCAGAATTGTATTTAAGGGGTTTGGTTTTCCCTTTAAAAGCTGTGTGGTGGAGTGATTCACTGTGTGATACGAAATGGATTTGGCCCGTACTCTTTAGGGTCTGTAAGATCTGTTTGAGCTCGTCCCTGGGAAAGCTTGTGTAGATACGTGCTGTCATTTTAATTTCTCTCACAATGTCTTATTAAAAGGCTGTCTGATTTGGTCAAATGTCTCCATTTCAAACTTTTGAAGGCAACTACTTTAAGATTTCAGGGACACGTTGCGTATGTATTTCTAGAAAGAAATTCTTAGGAGTACTTCCTACGTTGTCAGAATCCTGCCCTCCGAATGGCTGCGTTTTGTCCTCCTGTTGATGAAAATGAACTCAAGACAGGGCCCGAGTCGCGTTTTTGAGCCTATAGCTCAAATGAGTTGAACGGACTGTCTTTGGCTGTGCCTGTGAGAACTACTCTTAAGCACCTCTGATGAAGTGTTATGGAAACAAATTGCCCTAGCACTTTATAACTCATAGATTAGGCCAGCAGTTCTGCAAAGCGTCAGGGAACGTGATACTTATTTCAATTTCTTAAAACTTTGCCAAAATGTTGTTGTTTGAGGGGGAAGTTTGTGATAGGAATCTGCCCCAGGCAATAGTCTTTTCAGCCAAAGTCATTAAATCGTTTCAGAGATAAGTTTGAGGCAAAGTGTTTTGTTCTGGATTTTTTCTTGTTCATTAGAGAGAAAAACAGCCTGCCACTTTTGTTGGTAAGTCAGAGCGGCGCTGTGGTTTGAAACAGGGACTCGTGTTTTTCTGAGGTTTAGCTTTGGTCAAATACAGGGAGAATTTTTGAAAGGACACAAAAGCATCCCTCCGGAAGGTAATTATCCCCTGAACAAGCGCACTTCCCATGTGTGCAGCAGAGTCCCTTTCGGCTTTCAGCCGCGGTCACCACCCCTCGGGGGGATGGAAATCTTCCGGCAAACTGCAGCTCTGGGTCAGTCACAAGCGGAACTAGGTCTAAGGCCAGACACCAGAGTTAAGAGGAGGGATGTTGTCTGTGCTGTGCTCAGGCACCTCGGTAGAGCACGCTGTGGGGTTCGAATGCAGGTGGGGTATGGGTCAAGCCCAGGGTTTGGGGTCGGAACGTACTGGATCAAAGGTGCTTGGAGGGTGGTGACTGTAACTGAGATGAGTGGAAGAAGGCAGGGGAATGTGGGTGATGAGGAAACTGGGAATTAGTAGCTGGGAAGGAGAAGATAAAACCTGGGGGAAGATTGCTGAGGTTTGGCACCAGCGTATTCGGGAGGAGCGCAAGTGGATGAGCCTGCCCAGGCAAGGAGGTTAAAAACAGTGCACGCACAAGCGCAGGAGGGGTTCGTCAAGCTGGTTCTGAGTCTCCCTTAGCTTCCGAGCGCTTGACTTCACCACCTCGCCGTTCCTTCATGACGCTCACGTTAGGTGAGAGTATGAAAGGTGTTTGAGTCACAGGCACTTTATGAGAACCTGAGGACTTCACTAACCCAGCCAGGAAAGCCTATGAAAACTTCTTACACTGATCTATGTATTTACTAAAGTAGAGTTTAGTCATCTGTATTTTTTTTAATTTAATTTTTTAAGAGATGCAGTGAGCCTGATACAGGTGTTGACTGTGTCCTTTGCATATCCTAATGCCTGCTTTTCCCTGTTGCACCCTCCCCTCTGTTCTTTGTAGGTTGAGGAACTGAGCCCGGGATTTTCCAAAGCAGGAAGAGTATACATTGCCAAGGTAACCAGTCACTTGTTGCTTGCTTTAGTTCAGTCGTATGGTTCTAGGATAAGAAATATTTGTATTAAAAAACTATCTTTTGCTGTAAAGTGCATGTGTAAATTACTCTGTGCAGAAGCAGCATTTTATAAGGTAACATTTCTAAAAGGCCGAATCATCTAGTGCAGAGGCGTTAAGATTCAGGGAGGATTTTGCCTTTGAGTCATCCAGTGGAGCATCCTTCTTGTTTTTCAACGGATCAAATTCTATATAAAGCGGCACTGAGAACTTGTAAGGCCCAGGCTGGAGGTTTAATCCCACCACCGCCATGGATTTCTGTGGCATATACTGGAAGAGTATCATGGGGAAAAGTAAATATAAAGTGTGCCTCTATTTTACCAATACACGTGGGAGCCTTGAGCGGTGGTTGAACACACCATGAGTGCCTGGAGCTGGTGCTCTGAAGATCATCCTGTTTGCATTGAGGGAATAATTTGTTTTGAACTCTTAAACATTAAAATTGCTGCTTAATTCCTACAACCTCCAGATGGAGTCTAAAAAAATATTTAAAGCCCAAATAGCTTTAGAAATATTGGCCAGAGCGGGTGTAGCAAAGAGTTGCTGTAGTCACTATCTGTGAAATTCCTGAATTCGTGATGTCCTGAAGAATGTGAATTTTATCAGGGCCAGGATCAGCATGCAAGTCATAGGGTCCGCTTAGTCTGGAGTACGTTATTACTGGAACCTAGGTGCAGAGTTTATTTCACAATAATCATCTCATTAAAGGAAAAGGAAGGTGATAGCAGAGGAGGAAAACCCAGCGGGAGGTGTAGTAACCTTCACATCAGCTGGGTTTTCTTTGACGTATTGCAGCTCACTGTGCCTATTTAGTCACGAGTCTGTCCGGTAAAACCAGCTGCGCATTCATGAATCGGCCAGCCCTTCATTTCTGCCTGCTTCGGTACCGTGATGAATGTGCTCTTAATTGCGTCTCTCTCGGCTTGTAAATATAGCCAGCATTTGTGGAAATTTAGAATCACCTCTAAATGTCTTGTATAAAGATTGGAAGATGTTGAACTTAACTTCCAGTGAAGTTGCAGCAGGAAATCCTTGCAAGTCTTACCCTGAATAGATTTTTTCAGAGCTGATGTGAAAATTTGGGTGTCTCTGGGTGTAATCTTACCTTGGCTGATACGTTTTTATTAGGCTAATCGTTCACCATGGGTCTGGCAGATGAGACCGAGCTTCAGAAATAGGCTGCAAACACAAACTCACATAGAGGTTAATAGGACTACTTGTACCTGTTTGATTTTGGCTTGGGGTTTTTTTCCCCCCTAATTCCAGTCTCTGTCACTCTGAATCACATCCTTAATCCCAAAATTTAAAAAGTGCAGTTGGTACCTAATTATTTTGAAGGAGGTGATGCTCTGATGGGTCAAACCTCAGCGAGGGTTGTGTTTTGTAGTCACCTTCAGACATTTCTGACTGATGTGCAGGGACACAGGGTTTTCAGAGGCGTCGAGGATGTCCGTGACTCCATCTATTGTGAATTCACCAGATGCAGACGTCTGACAGTGCTCGCAGCAGAACACGTAGTTCTCTTCCAGAACTATCCCACGGTGCAGGAAAATCAACAAAATACACACATGTACATACTGTGCAGTGGCATTTCGGGGTTTGAAGTAATAGCCCTGCAGGAGTTCAACCGTTGTCCTTATCCTAACTGAATGTTGGCTTTTTATGGCAATTACAACAATGATTAACTGCACTGCTGATGGTTTGGGGTTTTTTTAGCAACCAGTTCCTTTTACCATGCTTGTTTCATAGTCCCCGAATGCCTCTGTAACTCTCTAGGCACCAAAAACCTTGCTATTACAGGGAAGGATGGCTCTTTCTCTGCTGTTGGAGAAGAGTTCATGATGAAGGATATTTCACACCTATTCTGAGACCTGTAAATATTAGATGTTACAGTGCTTGCTGCTCAACCTCATTTTTAACAGCCATGGGAATGTTAGCTTCGTAAGATGGTGGGTCCTTGGCGTAGAGGCTTGGTGGGCCCTCGGTATGGAGGTTTTGTGGTGAAAGCAGTGTGAGGAGTAGTGGCTAAGTGGAAATAAAAACAGGGCTTCAAAAAAGGTGAAAATCACAGGGACACCTTAAAATCTCCAACTGAAAAACCAATCTCCTTCCCCAAAACGAACAAAAACCCCAATGCACCAAAACCACGAAAAAACAAACAGAAGAGGAAATCCAGTATTCCGTAGTCCGATGGTGGTTATAATGGTGTGTGAATGAAGGATACTGCAGGAAATGTCAGGAGCCTGGAACTACACAGTGCAAATGGTTAAGAGGTGGAAACAGCTTGCTCTCTCAGTTGTCAGGGTTCATGGTTGCTCAGTTACATTTGCTGCTTTTTCTTTCCCCTTTAACTCCTCTCATGTCTTTTTTTTTTTTTCCACAGTGTTACAGGGACCTGGGGAAAAGCTCTGCAGCCCTTCTCTGGATGAATCTTGCTTCAGAGCTGCCAGCTAATACAAAAGAGGTAGCGGTCTCAGTAAGAACACGCTGATGATGAGCAGAGATAAAATGGTTACAGAGATAAAACTGTTTTCTAAAAGATGTTCCAGCTTGTAAGCCTTGGTTTTAAAGGGTTTTGTTCCTTAGCGTGGACTCTCTTCTCCCGGGACCTGCTACCCGAATGCCTGAAGCAATTCAGCAAAATAATGACAAATATTAAGAAGCTGAGAGTGCCTGATGGGGGCTAAGGCCAGCACAGCACCATGCAAATACCGTGCTACTTCCAGGGTCAGGTATTAGGCACATTTGAATGCCCTGCACGTATTCAGCACTGCAGCTCACGAACTGGGGTATCCGCAGAGCTGCGGAGCGACTGCACTACGCTTCCCAGAACCCCAGTTTTGGGGAAGGGTTATTCGTTTGGGTGCTGTTGTGCCTGGCCAGCCCAATTCAGATGGGGCCACTTTTGCTGAGTGGCTGTCCTAGGGCTGGAGCGCCCTGATGACCTGCGTAGCTTTGGAGGGGAGCAGCCAACATGTAACTCTCTTGGTGTGGAGTTAGCTCCCTCCTGAGCTCCCCAAGGCTGGAGCTGATTGCGCTGTGCCCTTCAGATGTTTGTGTCTGCAGCCCAGCATTTTTTTTTTTTGAAGTAGCTAGGATATTTCAGCTTTTTTGTTACTTTTACAGGGTTTTGGAGAGCAGACTGTACTGCGTTCTAGAAACCGCCGTCTGGCAGCGCTCCCCAGCTGGCAGCTCTTTTGCACTTTCCTTTTCCTTCTCACTTTTTCTGTTAACCAGAAACCGTACAGCAGGTGCCCTCGAGTTACTGCCAGTTAAAAACTGAATAAGAACGCATCAGCTTTTCATACCGATCCCTTGTGCTTTGCGTTTTTCACGACAGTGCAAAGCAACGCAAGCAAGGTCCTCCAGCTCTTACAGCGCCAGCCTTAGTCCGATGGGGTAAACTTACAAGGCAGAGTTATGGAAGTACACGGCATTTTCATGCCACTCTGTTTTTAAGGCCAAAAGTAGTCTTTAGGTGGCTGTAGCAAAAATAGGGTGCTGAGATTCAAACCAGAAGTACGGGAGAGGTCTTGGCAGACCATCTGGCAGGGAGCTGGCTTGCCTGTGCTACCACCTGCAGGGCACTGCCCAGTATTGCATAAACCCCTTGGCCGCTGGCTGCCCCCAGATCTGGGGAAACCAGGGCGTGGAGCAGGATTTATTCCCTTCTTGCAGAAGGAAGCGTCCTAACTCTGCCTGGTGAGGCACATCCTCGCCGGACGCTGGCTGGAAGTCTCTCTAGACGGAGTTAGAATGGTCTCTGTCTGATAAATAAAGAGGATTTTTTTTCCAGAAGAACAAGAAATACGTGTCAGAGGCATAAGAGTTTAATCAGAAAAGCACAGAGGTTTTCAGGAAAGACCGGGAGAGCCACAGGCAGAAAAGTCATGAACAGTTAATTCTCTCTCCTGTTCTGAAATTAAAAGTGGGAGTCGAGTAAGGAAGCCAGTGCTTAAGTAGCTTGTTAAGTCTTTGCAAATGTTAGTTCTCATCATCAATCAAATAACTTCCATCATGTTGAGAAGGAAAACCAAAGGCATTTATCCAAACTTTGAAATCAGTGAGGGAGCCGAGGTTTGAATTCTGCTGTTTTGGTTGTCAGGTCTCGTCTCTCAAAAGGAAATTTAAGAGAAACTCTCTTTGACACTTGGAAAACTTAAATAGTCTTCAAAGACAGTGGCGTCATCAGGGAGTACGGGGGAGGGGAGAGAAAAAGGCATTAGGAGGGAAAATGTAAGGCTTAAAACCTGGTATGGGGCTGGAAAAGAAAAGGGAAATTCTCTTTCTTAATTGTTTCAATTAGGCTGTATATTTATCTGTTCTTATTGCGTTTCCAGGATGCAGAAAGCGAGAGAGAACTCGAAGAGATGCAAGCTGTCTGGGAAGAATAAATACATAAAGCCACATTCCACGTGATGCTACACAGACAGTAAAATTCCAGTTAAAGGGGTTTCGGGATCCTGACAGCTTCGATTGCACTGCGTGGATAAGGCACAAGTTTACAGGAAAAAGCACGCAGCCGTCTCCTCGGCGCATCCAGGAAAAGATCTTGGTGGGATTTAATCAGATACGACATTCTGTGTTATTTTCTGTCTTAGAGCACTGCATATGTTTGGTTTTTAAAACTCCTTAAAAATGCCAAATTCCCAAAAACGGGTGTGTGGGCAGGATTTGTGATATAAAAATATTTGTGGTTATATACGTGAGAGATATACTTTGTGATATAAAAATATATAATTATTTGTATATACACGTACATATTTTATATCACAAACTCTACCTGACAGCCGGAGCTTGGGGCCTGCTTGCCGGTGAGCTCTCCCAGCTGATTCCTGAGGAAGGCTTCAGCCAAAACTTTTTTTTTCAGATTAACCGTTTTCTCTTTTTCTTAATAATATGCATTGATTGAATTGGTTGAAATACCTGATTACATGCCTTTCCTAGGCGTTTAGGTGAGGTGGTATTTCGAGGCGCTGCTGGGCGGTCAGCGCGCCGCTGGTTGGTACCGGCGGGGTGTTCTCGCGGCCCTCGGCCCGTGCATTCACACAGGCGCTGAAACTGTGACTTAATAACAAATAAAAAAGACAACAACAGGGACTTAATAAGCGAGTTGTCGGCCCGCCCTTCCTTGCTGTGAAAAAATTGATGGTGGTGCCCGAAGCACACTCTGGCCGGGTCTTTCCGACTATGCTTGAACTACCTTACTGGTTTTCCCTGGGGGGAACCAGCACTGCAGGGAGTTATTCCAGGGGACCGCCGAGATTTCCCTCCCAAGGCAAACCTTTAGAGGGGCGTTGCTTTTGTGAGAGAAGTGAGGAGTAACGTTTTAAACTTTAGGACTTCCTTCGCTCACGTGAGGTTAAAAACGCCTTGCGTCCCTCTAAACCGCACTGCTGTGGTTTAGGTGCGATGGTTTAGTTTGGAAAGGAGTTATTTCTCAGTGAAACGCTGGTTACAGGAGCAGGAGCGCTCTGCGGCAAAGGCGATGCTTCCCGGTAACTCTGTGGCTCCTTGGGCGGCAGCGGGGTGGCGAAGCCGGCGACTGACGCTCCCTCTGGGTACCAAACAGACCTAGTAACCTGTGCTGCTCGCCGACACAGGCGGTGAAGCCAAAACGCCCTTCATTCAGCAAGGCTTTCCCGGCAGCCCTTCAGATTTCAGCTGGCAGCTAACTGGGCGCTTATTTTTTAACGTTCGTTACGTCTGGCCGTGTTGTAGAGTGTCTGTAAAGTGCAAGAGTAAAACGTTTCCGAAGCACCTTTTTAGTCCCTTGCACATGTGTATGAAACTGATGGGGTTTTTACTTTGTGAAAAATGACACCGGAGGGGAAATGTGTAGAAAACTCGAGCTTAAAACCTTCCTATTTTATAGATTCAGTGCTTTTAACTTTGTTTTTTCAATTTCTTCCCCAAATTAAACTCTCTAAAATGTTGGTGCTGAACTCATCTCATGAGATCCAGGCAAGTGTGTAATTGGCTTTATTGTCTTGAAACAATAAAAATCAATACTTTTAAACGGAGAACTGAATCCTGGCAGGCGAAAGGTGAGCCCTGTGGTTTTGTTGTGCGGAGCTGCCCTCGCGGCGCGGGGGCGCTGGATCCGTAACCGTGGGACAGTTTTATACTTGATGTGAGCTGCTCCTTCAGCTCTTCAGGGGAATGATGAAGCTGCCTTTTTTACATACTATGAATCTGTCTGGTTTTGAATATTTCCCAGTGGATGACCATTTTCCCCTACGCACGCAGCCTTTAAATAATTGCACGAGTTTTTCATCTCTTTTCTGCTTGGCTGCTTAAGCCCAGCTGGGAAATCCTCAACAGCGGTACCCCAAAGACAACGATCAGCAACGTGGCTCTTTCACAGAGGATTTGCAGTGTTGTTTTTTTCTGGAGAGAAATGGTAACAGCTCTCAAAACAGTCCCATAGTTGCATGTACTTGCGTCGCCTTCCCCTGCCAGCAAGTCCCAGAGTGGTGTTCGTCGGTGATGGTTGCTGTTCTGTGTGCTGGTGTGATGGGAGGAGTGTGAGAAGGAAATAGTTACGCTAGCAGGAGACTCACCTGTGGCTCCCTCAAGCCTTCACCTGTTAACTTGTCAAACCCTAAACTGTCGGAGCCTTTGCATCATGTATTTTCGGGCCGTGACTTTCACTCTCTGTTCCCACAGATGTAAATTCTCCTTTGATTTTTTTTTTTTTTTAAATTGGGGGTGTCTTTCAAAACAACAAAGGGTTGTAGCCTTGAGGGGGGAAAAAAAAAAAGCCAGTTTGCTGTTGCTTTCATCTGCTGCTTGGGATTCTGCGCTGGGTTAGGTTTGAGTGTTTCATCCCATTTATGTTGGAGAAGTCTTTAAGGGAGGGATGCACGAGGAAAGCAGCACCCCGCCGGACAAGCGGCCTCTGTTAAAAAGCCCTCACAAAAGGGTGCTGTAAAAACACAGCTTTGGGTTACAGACTAAACAGCCTGCGCAGAAACTGATGCCAAAAATACTGTTTTTCTTACTGATAGAAGCTGAAGTTGTTTTCTTCTGGGGGGTGGGGGGGAAGCGTTTGGCGCAGTCGTGTGGGGCTGCGACCAGAACCTTTTCTGTCTTTGAGTAAAAACAACCTGCTTCCCTGGAGGAAAGGGTGGTAATTAAATTACAGTAATACGTCTCATTTGGTGTTTGTTCTCAGACGATTTCACACGGGTACAACCTTTCCACTCTCATTTATTCTGTTTCGGACCTTCCATAAATGCTTTAATCTTCCTGTGCACGTGATGGCTTCGCTTTTGTGTTTTGTTAAAAAAAAAAAAAAAAAAAAGACCAGTTTTGGCTTAAAAGAGCAGGGTCTGGTGTTTCGCTCCCACGTCTCCTTTGTGTGTGTGGTCTTGTCCCTTTCTTGGGGGATGTGAAGTTGAGAGGTCTGTTGTTCTGGTTTTCAGGCAGGAACGATTTCCTCCGGCAGCACGGCTCCTGCCTGGAGAGCTGGGGTGGAGGTTTGTGTCTAGCAAGTCGGGTTTTTTTCTGGTCTGTTGTATATGCTGGAACTCAATTAATGTGTCTCTAAGACGATGGCGATGAAAGGCGGTGGCAGAACTCGCAGATCCTTTCAAGTGCAGATAAAAGCTGTATTTTGCTGTTTTCAGTCTGATCTCCAGGAATCTGTGACATAAGGATCAAAAGAACCTTTTTCCTTTTGGTGCTCCCTTTTCCCAGCTTTCTGTGAATAAGAAGAATGTGACTAACTGACATGATTTAATTCTAACAGCGTAGCTTGCAGGTTGATGTGGAGATAAGGCAAGGCCGTGTAACGAAAACGCTTCCCGATCGACGTTCCTTGGGGTTTATTTTCTTTCTTTAGCAGCAAACGTGCAGTCCCCGTCAGCCCCTGCTGCGCCGGGAAGCAGGAGCCGTCCCTCCCGGTTGCGAGGGGAGGGGGCGCTTCCCTGCCTTTCGGACAACATGGAAATCGAGCCTTTTTAAAATTTGCACCTACTTTGCCGACTAACCCCAGAGTGCAACGTGAATCTCTTGCAGGCACCTGCCCTGTATACATTCCTGGATGACAAGAAATTCATTTGCCCGGCACGGTTTTGGTAGAGACGCTCTCTGTCCTGCCCCTGTCCAGAGGAGTTCTTCTGGACTTAGCCCAGGGTGCCAGCGAACGCTTTCCTGGAGCTACTCTTGTCCTAATTGTAAAACTTACCTCCCTGTGGTTAAATTACAATACTAAAGAATAACTGAAGCTATTGAGCAGGTTTTTCCTCACTGTGCTGCTCTGTCTGAAATAAAGCATTATAAATAAGGAGAAGGGGACCCTGCTTAAAGCTGCCTGTGTTGCTCTCTTGCTTTTTACGCCAATCCATACATAGGTGAAACCCGGCAGCCCGGCGGGGGTCTTGCACATAACATCGTACTTGTACGCCCGGTGGCTGTGCCAGACGCCGTAGGAAGTTATGGGAAGGTGAGGTGCAAGGTTGTTGTTTCTATGTCACTGTCTGGGTTACACCTGTTGCAGATCTCTGTATGTCGATACAACCTCTACTGCTTATGTTTTTAAATGCACCCCAAGTCATACAGCCACGCTCTGTGGCAAGCGATGTACTGCCAGTGAAGTCGTTCTGAAATAAAGGTGGATAATCAGGTGTGAGCCGGTGCGAGTGTTCTGCGCTCAGCCTCCATCATCCTGCAGGCCCTCGTCAGCTTCCCCACCGCAAAATCCGTAACCAAGGGGCTTGCAGGCTCTGTTCAGTGCCGCTTCTGGGCGGCGCGGACTGGGAGTTTTTGTGCAGAGGAATAAATGAAGTGGGACCCAAGGCTTAGGCTGCCTGACGGCATAGGGAGGAGTAGTTCTGGCGGCGTTAAACGACTTGCGTAGTAGCGCATCGCAGACCTGATGTCCCCACCGTGGGAGGAGGCCGTGGCAGTGGCCGGCGAGCGCGGAAGCAGCCCCCTCTCAGAAGGCGCCCTGAGCACCACCAAGCGCGCTTCGTCTTCCCCGGGTGCAGAATTCGGGCTGCCTGCAGAGCGTCCGGCTTCTCTGTAATCTCTTCCCTTTTATTTCCTCCTCAAGGTGAAACTGTAGCATCCTCTGGTGCACTGGGTCACCTTACGGGGAGTTCCGATTTGCCGGGGCACCCTGCCCCACGGCCTGCGGCTCCGGAGGGAAGAGGACCCCAGAAGCAGAAAAAGGGCTCGCGCAGGATGAGACCTGTGGCACGGGCAGGTCTTCGGCGTGGCCAAAGGTGTGTCACGCTGCGGCACCGAGTCAGGGATGCACGCGCAGGTACCCTGTCGCTCAGGGCAAATCTCTTGACTCTTGGGCCATCGGGAGTTTCTGAATGACTTAAAAGCGGCATTTTTGCAATACTTGAGCGTTAACTTGGTGATCGAGGGAGTGGTGGCTTGGAGCACGGTTGGGAAAATGGTTGTAAGCAGCTTGGACGTCCCAGAGAGGAGGTCAGCACTGACCTTACGGCTTGGGACAGGGCAGCCTGTTCAGAAAGAGGGATTTGGAAGCAGGCAAATCCCATTGTGTAGTTGGTTTCCAATAAAAAGAGCATACCAGAGCTGTGACCACCTCTCCCATGTGCTGGGAAACTTCTGACTCAGTATTGGAATAGAAATGTCAACATCGCTTCCTCCTAGGAACGGGACAGTCATTCTGACTCCCACCCTGGCTTATTTCTGCTAAGTCCAGATTTCCTTGGTTCAATGACACTTGGAATTCCTTGGAAATTCCCTGGCTAAATCTGACCTGCACAGACCCTGCTTGGTCTGAGAGACAACCTGAAGTGGGAGGGTTGCAAGCAACAGGCTTGCTGCCTTGTTTTAGTTTGCTAAGTTGATTGGGCTGATATCTGAGTATTGTATGCAAAGCAGACATACAGTCGGAGAAAGCTGACCTTGGGGGAAGTGGTTTCACTGTGAAGGGAAAGTTAGGTTAAGGCTGGGGAGGAAGGAGAGGGGGAAATAAGGGTGAACACAGTCACAGCTTGCTGTAGACCTGCCATGCTGCTGGTTTCGCACATACAGGCAGCCTCGGCAGTATCGGGCACGAAAACGTGATCTCGGTAACTTCGGTGGCCGGAGATTCAGTTCTTTTCATAAGATGTATTTAATTTTTGCTTTCTTGAAAGCAAAAATCTGAGAAGGGCTCAAGACCCTGAAGGCAGGTGAGATAACGCAGACTCGTCCTCTGTCTCTGGACAGTCCCATCACTACAAATGTACCCCGTGACAAAAATCAGCTGCTTATTTACCAGCCTGATGTCAGCCTGACTGTGCTGTAGAAGGTAAAGGCCTCTTTGGATCAGGTTTTAATAATTAAGTTGTTTATGAAAAGCAGAAGAGGAGCTGGGGTCTGTGTAGGCTCCCTGAGCTGGGTTGCTTACATACCTGCAGCGGGTTGTTTTGAAGGCAAGATTAATGATGGACTGATGGCTTTTCTTCCTAGTAAAAGGCTCGGTTCCACAGCCAGTCTTGAGTGTCTTTTGCTCGCTGATAGAGAGCATATTTCAGCGTTCTGGTGGCTCAGAGGCCGCGGAGGGAGCGGCACAGCACCTTCCTGCGTGCAAAGGTGGCTGTCACTGCGGGTGGGGAGCGGGAAGGAGCTTGGACGCGGGACCGTAAATACACAACGCATTTCCCAGCATCCCGCTTCCCTATTGAAAAACAAAATAATTATCATATTTCCTGGCAGCGTCTCTCCTTAAACATGAGAAATGAGGTGGTCAAAGCATTGCAAAATCATCCAAGTAAGTGCTGGGAGCAGATTCCTTCCCCCCGCCGTGGAAAGAGGAGCTGCGGTCGGACGCTTCGCACGCTGCTGCCGCGACCTCCCGCACGGCCGCGTTTCGGCACCGCCACAGACGCCTCCACCTACGTCTGCGTGATCGGGGCTTGAAGAGCCCCAACTTTAAATACCTTATGGGTAGGGTAGGGTCAGAACCGGAGCTACAGAGGCAAGCCGGCCGGGGAAGCCGGGCGCGACGCTCTCGCGGGCGTTGGAGCGGTGCTGCACGCCGGGCAGGCGGCACCTCGGGCTCTGCCGGAGCGCGGGGGCAAGTCACGGCGATCTTCGTTCAGCCCAGCACCTTCTCCTCCTCCTTGGCCTGCCTTGTGTGAAAGAGTACAGGGATGTCTGGTTTTAAGGACAGAGGGTGGCCCGCACACGGCCTTTCTGTGTTGGGCTCCGTGTCAGCTGCAGGCACGCAGGGAACGATGCAAGGACAGGGAAAACCTACGCGATATTTATCAGCATCCAGCAGCACTCCTGATGAGCAACAGCGATGTCGCCTATTTTTTTTTTTTTTTGGTGGGTGGGGGCCAAGAAAGGGGAGCAAAACACGACCACCGTGTAGGTGGGTTTACGCAGAGCCCTGGGGCTGTGAGCCTCCTCTTGAGGCTTCAACTCAAATGGCTGCTGCCACCTTTGCTTTGGGCTGGGTCCCCTGGGGTTATGGTGGGCTCGTTGCTTCTGTTGGCCGTGGGCGTCACGGTCGTGCCGGCAGCACTGCAGCACGAGGTGGACTTTCAAGTCGCCTCGTGCTCTGAGATGGCTTAGAGAGGAGGGCCGAGAACCCAGGACCCTTCCCATACTCACTCCTCTGCTTCAGTGTACCCATAAAATAAGGTTGAATAAATAAGCAGCCTCTGCTCCCGGGCGGGAAAGCTGGCCACCCGTCAAGGGGCGCAGGAGTCCGCGGTGTCGGCATCTCCAGCAGGTCGAGGGTCTCCAGCTGGACCGTAAAAGCTGGGGGTGACCGTTGGTGGCAGAACTCCGAGTGGGCAGTAAACGATGCTGAGGTAGCCACTGATTTCTGTCTTATGACATCTCAAGGGTTGTTTTCACCGATGTGTGTCTAAAGAGGAGGAGAAAACTTGCTTTCAAACCTTGGCACCGTGGAGCTGCTGCTGACCCCTGTCTCATTCATGCTCAGCGATTCTAATAGCCCACAGAGGCAGCCGTGGGCAGGGCGTACGTGGGGACACGGCGGTGGCACCAGGAACCCACCAGCCCTGATGCTCAGCAGGATTTAATTCCCGTGCTATACTTTGAAGGTGTTTCGGATCTGGCTCGTGCTGTTCATGTGGTGGGTGAGGATTTACGTGGTGCGTTTGTGCCCTTAGTAATGCGCGGCGAGCTGGCGCGTGGGTATTGAAACAGGCTGTAGCGCAGCGTCACGGGGGAAGTGTTTCAGTGGGTCCAGTGAAAATGAAGTCACAGAATCCCAGGTTGGAAGGGACCTCAGGGATCATCTAGTCCAACCTTTCTAGGAAAAGCAGAGTCTAAACAAGATGGCCCAGAGGCCTGGGAAGCTGCCATACGAGGATGGGCTGGGAGAACTGGGTTTGTTCAGCCTTGAGAAAAGGAGGCTCAGAGGGGGTCTCATCCCCATGTACCAGTACTTAAGGGGCAGCTACAAAGAAGACGGAGACTCCCTTTTTACACGGAGTCCCATGGAGAGGGCAAGGGGGATGGACACAAGTTGCTCTTGGGGAGATTCCCATTGGACACGAGAGGGAAGTGTTTCACAGTGAGGACAGTCACCATTGGAATAATCTCCCCAGGGAAGGGATTGGCTCGGCCACGTTGGACACCTTCAAGAGTCATCTGGAGTCAAGAGGTGAAAGGCAGCTGTGACCAGAACAACTGGCTCTTGGGTGTTACTGGGAAGCCCAACGTGATTTTTAGGACCAACATTTTCCTGATGAGAGTGAACGCCAGCACAGGCGGGTGGAAAACTTTCTGCCACCTTCCCCCTCCACTGCCAAAAAATACCTAGATCCAGCCTTATGGATTGGTAAAGCCTCCAAAGGAGATAAATTGGCTGTTGGTAAATTATTGTCTTTTGGGAGTATTTGTACCCTCCTCAAGCTCCTCAGGGTGGCTGGTGGCACTGAGATAAGCACGGTTTCAGCTTGTGAGGCTGTTCTGTCCTCCCTCTTGGGGACCATGTATAGGTGAAGATGCGCTGATATAAAGCCCAACTCTATTAGCCTCAGTCCGACCTTAAATAAAAAAAGAATAAAATTGCTCAGGTGTGTCTGCTTTAGCCACTCAGGGATGCGGTAGGGCCACGTGCGGCGTTGGGGGCGTGCAAGGCAGGAACGGCCCCCGCAGGGCTCCGTCTACTTCATGCATGAAGGATGTGTGCCTGGGAAAAGAGGATTTCTTTACAGCTGCAGGTCATGCTGCCAGATGTCGTTCAGGAGCTGAATTTTGGGGGAAAAGATTGATTTTGGAGATGGGCCGTGTCCCATTTCAGCAAAGAGGCTCGATGCACACTGTCAGAGCTGACTTTTGGGTGCCCAAAGCCCATTCCTGCTTCAAGCAGAGGCTGGTAGGGGAGCAATACCTTACCCTGGGTTGCTCTATCCCCAGGGCATTGTCCCTCCACCCCACAGCCCCTGGGCGGGGGAGGGAGGCTGAGAAAGCCCCCCCCCCCCCCCCCCCCCCCAAACCTTCCTGAACCACCTTCCACACCCAAACTGGAGCAGGAAGACTTGCACATGGCTTCAAAGTGGTGGGGCCATCCTCCCACGCCCTGGCAACTGGTGCTTAAACGCTGCTTAAGCTCCATCAGCAAGACCCCCCCCACCCCAGCCTCCCTTAGCTCCCATGTGCCTTTTCTTGACACTGGGAAGTGCATCCCTGCCCCTTCCCCCCCAAACTATCCTTGTCCAGCCTTGTGCTATGATAGATGAAGCAAACTACTCCTTGCTACACGCTGGGGCACAGGGAGGGTCTGGTCCTTGCAGGGAGGCCCCTGGGGGGAGGTGGGTTTTGACCTGTTTTGGGGTGGGAGAGCTCGGGGGGGTGCAGGATGGGGGCTTGGGCATGAATGATGCTTCTGGCGACCACCACACACACACACACCCCCCCCCCCAGAGAAATCAAGCAGAGCCAGGTCCTGTGTCAAAGGGGTTTATTGCTGAGGGGACTTGCTGCCCTTCGCCCACAGGCAGGGATGCGCCACGGCAGGGTCCACCTGTGGATCCATCCCCGCACCCTGGCGCTGCCAACTGCAAACCAAGGGGTTGCGGTGCAGATGGGACCCCCCGCCCGCTCAGGGCTGGATGAGTGCGGGGTGCCTCAGGCGCACGGTGACGGTGAATGGCCGCGGCTTCAGGGCCAGCCCGTGGATGCAGTCCATGGTGAGGTGCTCCGCCGGGTTGGCGTGGAAGGAGCACTGGTGGAGGAGGATGGCGGTGAAGAGGAAGAGCTGGAGCTTGGAGAGCTGCTCACCGATGCAGCGCCGCTGGCCGGCCGAGAAGATCATGACGTTGCCGGCCTGGTTGCGGTCCAGGCACTGCTGCGCGTCCAGGAAGCGTGCGGGGTCAAAGCGTTGCGGGTCAGGCCACTTGCCGCAGTCGTGGTTGACCGACCACTGGTTGATGAAGACCACAGTGCCCTTGGGGATGTGGAAGCCCTCGAGTTCCACGTCGTCCGTGGTAGCATGCGGGATGGTGATGGGCACAAAGCTGCTGTAGCGCAGCGTCTCGTAGATGAAGGCTTCCAGGAGGGGCAGGTGCGGCCGGTCCTCGGCTGTGGGCAACCGGGAGCGTCCCACCACCCGGTCCAGCTCAGCCTGGAGGTCCCGCTGGAGCCGCGGGTGCTTCAACAGCAGCAGGAGGACCCACGAGAGAGCCGTGGATGTGGTGTCCTGCCCAGCTCCAAAGATGTCAGTCATGGCGCCATCCACGTCCTTGGGTCCCAGCCCCTCGGGGGGCCCTTCGCCACGCTCCACGGCAGCGATCATGACGTCGCTGACATCGCGGAGGGCGTGTGGATCGAAGGTCTGGCGGTGTTGCGCCACCTTGGTGCGCACGAAGCTGTGCAGCTCCTGGTTGAGGGCTTGAAAGTCACGGAAGACGCGGCGCACGGGGTTGGGGAAGCGCAGGAGCCAGGGCAGCACATCCACCATGCTGCCCGCCCCCACCGTCTGCCCGAAGCGGTCGTTACGGTCCAGCAGCGCCGTGAACTCGCTCTCGGCGTGGCTGTAGCGGCGGCCGAAGCAGAGGGCACAGAGGACGTTGGCGTTGGCCACCACCAAGAGCGGGGAGGGCTCGAAGTAGGTGCCGCCCTGGCTGCGCCGCAGGAAGAGCCGGACGAGGTCCCCCGCCTCGGCCACCACGTGCCGCTCCACCTCGGCCGCCGTCGAGCGGGCCCGCAGGGCGGCGTGGGCCAGGCGCCGGCGCGCCCTCCACTGCGGCGAGCAGGACCCGAAAGCCACGCTGTACCCCCCAGACACCAGCTCGAAGGACGGGAAATCGGGGCGGCCGGCGAAACGGGCGCCCAAGCCCACCAAGGCCCGCCGGATGACCGCCTCGCCGTTGAGGACCACCACCCGCCGGCGGCCCAGCCGCAGCTGGAAGACGGCGCCGTAGCGGCGCGCCATCCGCCCGAACGCCAAGTGGGGCAGGCGGCCCAGCTGCAGCACGTTGCCCACCAAGGGCCAAGCGAAGGGGCCCGGGGGGCTGCGCTGGCCGGGGGGCCGGCGCCGGGGGCCGCTGCGGCGGCGGGCCCCGGCCAGCAGCAGGAGGGCGCAGAGGAGCAGCAGCAGCAGCGCCGGCCCCGCGGCCGCCCCGTCGGGGCTCCCCGCCGCGCTCATGGCCGCGGCCGCTCTGCGGGGGCCGCCGCTCGCAGCCGCTTTAGTAGCCGCCTCCGAGGGGGGACGAGCCTCTCCCCTCCCCCGGAGCGGCCCCGGCCGCCCCCAGCTCCGGAGGGGGCCGGGCAGAGCCCGCCCGGTGCTGGGGAGGGGTGGGGGGGGGCGGCCGGGCAGAGCCGCGGGGGCTGCGGGGCGAGGGGGCGGGCGAGAAAAAGGTGGGGGGTGGGGGAGAACGACGGGAGGGTGCTGGGCTTTGTGCCCGGCTGCGAGCTCCGCGGTGGAAATGTGGAGAGGTAATCGGCAGCCAAAATTTATCGGGGGGGTGGAATTTGTATAATGACCTATTCCCACGCAAAAAAAAAATAGGCGTGCCACCCCCCCAAAACCCGCCCGGGGCAGCAGCGCGGGGGATGCTCAGTGTCCCCCTTCCCCACCAAGCTCACCCCCCCCTTTTTCACGCCCCCATGCTGGGCGGCAGGGGCGCTGGCGGGCTTTGGGAGCCTGGCCCCGCTGCAGCTTTTCAGTGGAATTCGGGCTCCCGGTGGCTTTTTGCGAATCTGGCGCTGGACATCGGCTGATCCTGACCGGCCCTTGGTCCCGAAAACCGCCTCGTCCCGAGCATCACTGGGCCCGGTGTCGGAGGTGAGGCTGGGGGTGCTGCCGGGGCGGGACGCGGGGCTGCGGGGCCGCGGTTCGGGTTAGCGGGCAGGCCGGCATCCCTCGGCCCCCTTTCCTCCTGGCACCCACCTGCGAAGCAGTCGCGGCCACCTGCGGTCCCGAACAGCGCGATGGAAGCGCCGGAGAAGTGATAAAGAGGGTTATTTTCTCATGCATCCCCCTTCGCGTGCGCTGCTGTCCCCCGGGACGCTGGAGGAGAATACAAGTGCCGCAGGGGTTTCTGTGCTTGCTGTCACCCTGGGGACGCGTCGCTGTCCTGCCAAGCATCTGCCTCCTGCCTCCCTCCTCCAGAAGCTTCGGCCGGGCCGTCTGCAGGTGGGGGAGCATCCGCTCGGGGCAGGGAGTGGAGCTGGGTGCTGGCCGTGCCCCTGAAAGAAAAACTGACTTCTAAGCAAAGGGATGCTCGTATTGGTGGGAATAAAGAAAAAAAAAAAAGACAGCAGCATGTCCATGGTCTGGTGGAGCGGCCATAGCGTTTATGGGTCTGTCTGGCGGTGGCTCAGCCCTGCTGCTCCCCGGCTCGGTGAGCGTAAGCGGGGCCGCGGAGTAGCTTTCTGAGGTTTGATCCCCCCCCCCCGGGACTCCCGGCGGGGGCCGTCGCCGTCCCCACGCAGCAAGTCCTGCGGCAGGCGACCGCCACAGACCGCGCCTGGTTTAGCTGGAGCGTGGCCACGGAGGTGTAACTCGTTACTATGTGCTCGTCTTCCCGGAGGACCTGCGAAGCAGAAAACTTCAGCCCTGCGGCGGTCAGAGATGGATGGAGACAGAAAAAACCATGCTTGCCTCTGCTGAGCCAAGCCAGCGGGTGACACCTGGAGCCTTAAGGTATTTATTGTGGCGTTAGGATTATGCAGCAGTGCGTTTGCCATCCCAAGGGGGGGGTGTTGCAGTTTCCTGTGAAAACTGGGTTTTCTGGAGGCTGCTTGAGGGCTCGGTGGTGGGGAACAGGCACGTTCCCGGCGGATCCGAAGGCAGCGGCAACGCAACAGCAAATCTCAGGCATGTGCACGCGAAAGTGCGTCGGCATCGGGGTGAGGTGTCTGGCAGAGCACCCCAGCGCTGGGCACGGAGCGAGGAGAGCAGCGCGTTCCCCCCACTTCCCCCGGCAGCTTTTCTGCAGCGTCGAGATTTACGGCTCAGCCGCGGAGCTCACGGGCGGTTTTACACGCTGTAACGTTACAGCCGGTGCCACGTCTGTTGCCAAGCCTCATGTTTCAGGAATTAAACTTCACCTCACAAAAGGTTTCTGCTGGGCTGAGGGAGCCCAGCACCGACTGCCGGGGGAAAAAACCTTCCCAGGGCAAAATATCATTTATATCCTCACAGTTATAGGCGTGCAAAA
The DNA here is from genome assembly GCF_949628215.1 of Phalacrocorax aristotelis. Classification (NCBI taxonomy): domain Eukaryota; kingdom Metazoa; phylum Chordata; class Aves; order Suliformes; family Phalacrocoracidae; genus Phalacrocorax; species Phalacrocorax aristotelis. The sequence goes on along the minus strand of NC_134280.1, from coordinate 70,791,850 downwards.
CAACGCTTGATTAGATTATGCTGCAATTTTGGGGCTCCTGTAACATGGAACTTTGTTTTCCAGTGTACAGTGTTGTACGAGGTTGGCCTGAAAGTCCTGTTGGCGTTGTGTTTAACTTTAAACATTGAAGTTAGTGACTTCTGCGATCTGCCTGGTGCACACGTGTGGTGGCTCTGGGGATGCTCTGGGGAAGGCACGGGGTCCTGGCTCTGCAAAGGCTTCGCTTTAGAGGTATATTGGTCACGGCAAAGTAGCAAATCCTGTTTGCTTGGATGAAGGGAAATTAAGTCTGCAGGAAGAAGTGAAATGGGAAATTTTCTCAGCCATTTCCCACGCTGGTCACCCCAAAACCCAGCGTCTTGGGGTCGTTCATTGCTCCCACCCGGCTCCTCGGCATCGTCTCCAGCCAAGGGGGTCCTAAAGCAGCTCGTGCGGGTGAGCAGTGGTGCCGAGCTTGGAGGGGCCGAGGCACCCCGAAGGCTCCCCTCGCTGCTGTTTCTGTTTTCAAACCAGAAATGGGCCAGAGACAGAAAATAATAACAACAATAAATAGTTATATAAAGCAATACCATAACCGTATTCAGACTAACTCCGCTACCTCAATGGTCATTTCAGCCCACACCATCCCTCCCCAAACAGCCCATTTCCAGGGTAATTCAGCAGTTTGGCTTTCAAGTTTTGCTTTTTTGGGGGGCTTTGTTTTCCTAAAAGCTCCCCAGAGGGAAAAAGCCCCGGGTCCCATGGCCCAAGCGCGGGTGCTCGGGCAGGGCCGTGCGAGCGGCGGAGGGGCTCTGGCACGTGCTGGGGTCTGGGGGAGCGGCACGGCTGGGCGCCCCCGGGGGCGATGGGGAGGGGGGTGGTGGGATGCCGGCAGCGGCGGCATCGGGGCTTTCATGTCTCGGGGGGGGGGGGGGGGGCAAGCCGATGCGAGGGGCTGCAGCTGAAACAGGGTCTGCCCTTTGAGTGCCCTCCTCGCCTCGGGGGTCTCAGCCTTCCCCCCAGGCCTGGGGGGACGTACCGTCACGTCGGCAAGAAAACTGAGAGGAACAATAATCCCACGCCACGGGAACCGGGGCATTGCTCCTTAACGCAACCGCCGAGGTTTGGGCTCCTTAGTCCCCATTTTTGGGTTATTCCGCTTCTTTTGGTGCGCAGAGGGAGGCGGTGGGCATTTCCAGCCCCGGGAGGCTCAGGGGCAGCAGCGGGAAGGGGGTCCCCAGCAGGACTCCCGGGCTGGATTTAAACAGTTTAAAGTGTCAGATAAATCCATCGAGGCTGAAAACCTTGGGGGTTGGTAAGTGTCTCGTCTTTATGACACCGGAAACATATAATGAAGCTGCTGAGCATTAATTAAGCTATTAATAATTAAGGTATTTGAAAAGGGAACTAAATGGCTCTCCCGCAGAGGTGGTTCCTGCTCCCTGGCGGGGTTCAGGGGACGGGGGGCAGCTCCTGGCGCCGGCAGGGTGACGGGGCACACGCCGGGCTGCTCAGCGTCAAATTAACGTGCTGCCATGGGGGGGAAAGGGATGTGGGGGCCCTGGCAGGGCTCGGCCAGCTCAGCGGCTCCCTTCTCATTTGAAAAACTTTTATTTTGTTACATATTTAAGTACTTTTATATACGTGTTCTAACGTTATATATGTATTTGAATGTATTTTTATGTCTAGAATAGATAAATCATTGTTCAGATGAGCAACAGTTAGTCTGAAGATGGTTATAGTAGGACTCTGTACAACTGTATATATATTTTTTGTCCGTCTCCGGCCCAGCTCCGCAGGTTGGTTTGAAGACGGCAGCTCCATTTCCCTGCTCGGCAGCGAGGGGAGCCTTTGGGGCTGCCCCGGCCTCTCTAAACACAGCGTCTCTGCTCACCTGCACAATTATTTATGTATAAATATAGAAACACAGAACTACAGAAATATAAATATAAACAATATAAGCACAAATATAAATATAAAATACATAATTAGAAATATACGAGCATATAAATATACAAAAGTACATAAACCTATAACTATAACTTAAAACAACGGGCGCGAGCTGGGGGAGTCGGCAGCGGGGGAAGCGGCTGCTCCGGGGAGGGGACACCCGCCCGCCCAGCCCTTTGCTGGGACTGGTTCTCTTTTCGGCGCCGTCCAGGAGAGCCGGAGTCGCTGTTGCGGCATCAAAAGCCTCAGCTTTGGGTCTGGCGGCATCAAGAGCGACGCGGTGGGAGGGAGGGGAGGGGAGGGCAAGGCGGCGGCAACCCCCCGCTATTAGTCCCTAAAAACGCCTTCCTCTGAAACGGAATAATAAAACTCTCAGATGCGGGGTTTTTTCCCCCCCCTTCAGCAGATCCCGACCGTGGGCGGGCGTAGGAGACCTGCGGGGAGAATGAGAGGGAGCTCTTGGCTCCAGCAAAGCTGGAAACGGGGACTGAGAAAAAGGTGGACACGGAATCAGAATGTTTTTCCCTTGGAATGGCCCGTGGAGGGACAAGGGAGGGAATAAGGATAATAATTTCATTAATCTGAGACTAGAGATGATGATCATCATGACCTCCAATAATCTTTATTTTAAAAACGCTTTTTTAAAATTTTGTATTGTATTTTATTTACTTACATTTTTTCAATTTGTTTTTGTTTGTTTGGATTTTTAGGTTAAAATTTGACAATCTGGATGCAAGAGATGATGGCTTTTTTCCAAAGGCATCCAAGTGACAAACTCAGCCCAAGTAACCAAGCATCCCATATCATTCTAAATGCATTTGAAATTCTTATCCCAGCGCAGTCAGGGAATCCTCTTTAAGAAAACCAGAAATGTAAGCAAAAGCCTTAAATCCTCGGACTTTTTTTGGGCAGGACTCATCACTGGTAGCGCCGACAGCTCCGGGGCATCGTGTGGCCCTGGGCTTCGAGCGAGGGCTTAAGGACACAAAAGCTTTGCTCCTGATGCTTGAAAGTCTTATTTGCAAGGAAAAAAGACCCCAGGATTAGGCACATGCTGACGGGCTGGAGCCCGGGGGGGGGGGGTGTTAAATGTGATGGCTGTGAGCCCCGCACCCTGGGGTGGGTGGGGGGTGGGGGGAGGAGGCCGTGCTGTTGCTGCCCTGGCCAAAAAAAAAAAAGATATTGGGCTGGAGGGCGCTGGCCGTGTGAAACACAGCTCTCCCCCTCCTAGCCCACCCCTGGATGTGCTTCGTCAGCCCCCTCGGCTCTGCAGCGCGGTCCGGGACGGGTCCGAGGTGTCTCCGGGGATGGAGAGGGCAGGGTCAGCCCCGTCCCTGTCCGGGGGTACCAGGGCGGCCCCTTGGCTGAAGGGCTGGTGCTTGGATCTGCTCCGGGTCGTGAAAATACCTGCTATCGCTGGCAAGTGCAGCTGAGGTCTGGGCTGGGACGTGGCCGCTCACGTGCGAGCCCGAAGGCGCTGGGGTGGCGCTCCGGTTTCTTAGGGCATCCTGGGGGGTTCTTCTCCAACGTAAGGGTGTTTCTCCTCTAAATTTCCTTGGAAAAGTTCCTGGGAAAGGCTTCGCTGAGAAGCCACGCTGGTTCTGGCGCCCAGGCATCGCCCAGCTCCCAGATAGTTCCCCTCTGAGGGTGTCCAGAAGAAACGGGGACCAAAGCTCTCCCGTGGCGGCAGCCGAGCGCAGCCCTCGTGTCCCCTCCTGGAGCTCAGGGTTGGCGGACAAACCTATTTTATTATTTTTATTTATTTAATTTATATTTAATAAATAATGAATATATAGTAAACAATAAATAAATTTATTTGACATTATTTATTTTATTATTAATCCCACTGTTACATCCACTGCCTATAGATGCCACCTAGCTGCCGCACCTGGACCAGACCCCCCCGAAGCGCCTGATGAGCTGAATCCCAGTGCTGACCTCAGCGCCAGACATACCCATACCGTTTTTCACGTTAATTTTATACTTCAATCGTGGACTTTTAGGTGTCACCCCCAAGATAAGGTGATGCTGAAGGGCAGCTGGAGCTGTTGCTTTTGCAGCAGCAAAACCCAGTCCCTCTTTCTCCTTCCCGGCCGTCCTTCCTGCAATGGGTGGGCATTTTCATAAACATCGTTTCCATACACATATTTTTTTCATAAACACAGAAAACCGGCGCTGCCCCATGTATGAAAAGCTGGGGTCGAAGCTGGCTGAGGTCAGACTGTGCAGATTCCTGCTGCCAGCAGTGAGCTTTGGATCAAGGACAAGATAAATAGAAAAACGAATTTAGGAGTGAGTTAGGAAATTAATCCAGGAAGGAAAAAAAAATACCCCAAAGCCCAAACACCAAACCGAACCGAGGCTCTTGGGCTGATGGCCGCCTACGAACCCTGACCAGAAATGTGAACCACGAATGAAATGCCTAAAAAAAATACAGCATCAGATGGGAGGAGAGGGTTTCTTCTTTAAATTAAAAACACATTTGGAAAAATAAAGCTGTTGTAACATCTCATTTCCTCTCCTCGATGGGCTTACATGTTATCTGGTCTGATTTTAAATGGCTCCAGAGGGGATTTTTCATCCTGCGTGGTTATAAAGAGCCGGCCGGTGGCTGAGCACCACATAAAGTAACAGGAGAAACGCACCTGCCGGGGCAGGAGGAGCCTCTGCTCGGTGCCAGCGCGGGATCCGGGACTGCAGAGCATCCCTGGCCGGCTTCTGGGGGGTCCCGGGGCGCAGCCCCTGGCCGGCGCTGGCCACATCCAGCTGCTTCCTCACGTTCCTTTTCACTGGGATTATTTTTTTCAGGGTGGAGGGAACGAAACCAGAAGCATTGGCTTTAACCTCTTTTTTGAGGGTCTCCTCTCCCCCCTCCTCACCGAACTCTTGCTGGCCTGACTTTTGCCTTCCCCGGGCAATACGGCCGCACGAGCTTCCCCTTTCTGCCGCCCCGCCGCCAGACGCTGCAGCAGCTGGGGAATACATGCCTCTCCTCCACGGCCGGGCTGTCTTTAATGGTTTTCAAATTTATTTCAGCATAAATGGCGCATTGCTTCATAGCAGGCATCTTGCTAAGGGGGTTTCTCAGCCTGGCTGTAAGAGTGCAGAGAGGCTTTGTTTTTCCCCCGTCTTTTCGCCCCCAGAAATGCAAGCCTTAGGTTCGGGTCATCATTCTCCTTCCCCAGTGTAAACCTCTGCAATGACTTGGAGTTAGATTTACTAAACCAAGGCGGGTTGAAAAGTTGTTCTCCTCATTGTAATGACAGCAATCACTTAAGAATTAATTAAACCTACAGCCAAGGGAGCTGGGAAAGCACCGGTGAAGCTGGGAGCAAAGCCTCGAGCAAAGGGATGCTCAAACCCACCCCGGAGGTGCTGGGAAATTATTTTCTTTGAGTAATGATGTCTGTTAATATTTGGGTTTGAGTGGTGTGCCCCTTGTGTGCTTTTGAGGGTGACTTGGGGGGGCAGAGAGCCCCGATTTGGGCTCTCCTGGGGAGCTGGCAGAGCTGCAGCCCTCACCGTCGCTTCCCTCTGGGTAATTCGGCTGAAAATCAGGTGAGATTTGCCCAAAGGGGACGCAGGTTGGCAGCTCTGTGGACGTAAAGAGGGCTGTAAAGAGGAGACCACGGTCAGCGGCACCCTGACGGTTACCAGGGGGTCGAGGGGAGCTCACGGCCACGTCCCCTGCGCTCGCACCCGCCGCGACGCCCACGGGGCTTTTCATTTAATGCCCCCAGGGAAGGGAGAGCGCTACACACTGCTAAGGAAGGGGGATTGCTATAAAACACGCCACCGAAACGTGTCGGCCCATCCTTCCAGGGCTGGCTGAGCCAGTAAGAGCTCGTTACTGCCGACACTTCATTAGCTGAAGCATCAGGGCGCTGTAGGAAGGATCTGATGCTCCAGCCCGGCTGGTTTTCCCTGTGGTATGGGTTTTCTTTGGGGGTTGCGGGGCCAGGCCCTTAAAATCTCGGACCTCTTGGTACTAAATCCCCTCCTCAGTTGCATCGTGATCACCATGAAGCCAAAGGCTGGGAGCTTTTCTTGCCCGACTCCTGCCTCATGGAGGACACGGGGCACTGCGGGGCGGCTGAGCGCTGTCGCGTGGAGCCCCGTGTTGATTTTTGGTTTGATTTCCCCTCCCCCGCATCCAGCCCTGACACCCAGCCGGGATCCCAACTGACCTGTGTAACTGGGTGGATAATAATCCCCAAGTCCTCCAGCCCCATCTCGTACGGCTTTTCTGCTCCAGCAGCAGCACAAAACACAGCCGACATTTGAGCCCAGCGCTCCCAGGGCTCAGGTACGGTCTGAAGCATCTTCTGGAGCTCGGGCAAGGCACAGAGGGCATTCGCAGGGGAGGGGACGGTTACAGCGAGGACCTGCTCCTGTTGTACCCTGATGGTTGGACCAGGCTGAGCTTTAGGCCTGCTTTAAAATTGGGCTTTTGCAACCTGCGAAGCCATTGCTTAATAATCCTGCTTCAGGATGAGGGCCGGAGAGCTGGCCTAAACGCACGTCTCATCCAGCCTGCGCGCGCGACGGAGGCGCCGGGGAGAGGGACGCTGATGCCGAGGCGCCGCATCCCGCCGGGAGGCTGCCGCTGGCTGAGGCTTAGCGGAAGGAGCGCCTGGATGTTAAGAAGCCACCATGGTATTTCCAGGCAGCTTGGGTTCGTGCAAACCTGGAGCAGCAAGGACCGAAAGCCGTCCGGTCCCCTCTCGCTGGACTTGAGCCACTCTGGCCCGACACATCCATTAAAAAAAGCAGTGTGGGACGTTTTGTCCCCTCCAAAGGCAAGGGGAGGCTCTTTTGCTGTTCCTGGGGCAGTCAAAATGCTGTCCAACGTGGATAGAGGCAATGCAGACCTTGTGGAGACGGCAGAAGAGCATCGCATAGGAACCGAGGGAACCCAGGGCAGCATCCACACCTTATTTTAAGTCCCAACCTTCCCTAGCGAGCCTCCCCTGCGACATCTTCGCTCGGGCCCTATCGCCCTGCAAGCGGTTTCGCTGTTAAGGGTATTTTTGCTTCAGTTCTTCCTTCTCCTGTGTCGTGGTTCAGCCCCAGTCGGCAACTGAACACCCTGCAGCTGCTCACTTGCTCCCCGCCCCGTGGGACGGGGGAGAGAGTCAGAAGAGTAAAAGCAAAATGAAATAAAAATTGTGGGTTGAGATAGGAACAGTTTAATAATTAAAATAATAATTATAATAACAATAATGATAATATAATGAAAAGGAAAAGGGAAAAAGGGGAGAAAACCAGAACCACAGGCGATGCAACCGCTCACCACCTGCCGACCGACGCTGCCCGTCCCCGAGCCGCAATTGCTGCCCCCTCCCCCGGCCAGCCCCTCCCAGTAACACACTGGGCATGACGTTACATGATATGGAATATCCCTCTGGCCAGTTTGGATCCGCTCTCTCGGCTGTGCCCCCTCCCCTCCCGGCTGCTCGTGCCCCCGGCAGAGCCTGGGAAGCTGGACATGTCCTTGACTAGCACAAGCCCTGCCCAGCAGCAGCCAAACCACTGGTGTGTTATCGGCGTTGTTTTCATACTAAGTCCAAAGCACCAGCAGTGAAGAAGATTAACGCTACCCCAGTGGGTGTGGGCTAAGCAAAGGGAAGGGGTTTTTCATGCAGCAGACATTTACACCATGGAGCTCATTGCGCTAGTCACATCTATGTGAACTCAGTCTAAAGAGCTGCAAGTGAGTGTGTAGCCCAGCTAGATGCTGCGACGCTGCCATGGGCTTTATATTTGTGGGGTTAGCTCATTACACACTGTTTCACAAAAAATTGGGGCAGAGAATTTTCAAAGAGCAACTCGCCGGCAGCGCAGCTGGGGTGGGGGAGCTCAGCTGGGATCTGCCTCGCTCAAGAACCGGAGCAAAGGGAGACGTGTTTCTGAGCCCGGGAATTGTTACTGTGGGGTTCTGCTCTCACGTGGTCAGCCTCAAAAACAACCCAGGACGGGGTCGGGGCGGGGGGTTCACAACACTGAAGATGCTCATGGCCCAGCAGCTGCAGGTCAGGGGTCCAGGGTCCACCGTTACCCCCCATATCACTTGTTTTGAGGCTGTTTTCTCTGCCTTAGTAGCACGAATGCTGAATGCTGGCTGCTAAATCTGCACACCTGCCGGTGCTCGACACAGGGAGCCCCGAAACACCCTGCTTTATGCAGCTGGGACGTTGGCGCAATGCACGAGCGACGCGGTACTGGGGTGCTTAGGGCTCTGCAGGTGCTCCTGCCCAGCGGGGGAGGCAGAAACCTTTCAACTCTTTCACGTTGGCGGAGCTAACAGGAGCTCTATATATAAATGGCAACAGCTGGATTTATAGGCAGGAAGGTTAAGCCCCCATATATATACATCACTTGACTCTCACCCTCCTCTCTAGCAGGAATTCAAGGTTTCTGGGGTTGTGGTGAAACAAGGGCTTTGTCTGGGAGGAAAAACAGCTCTTAGGAAGAGCTGGAAGCTTAGTCCCGGCCCCAAGAGGGCTGTGATCATGGAGCAACTGTGCGAAGGCTGGAGCTAGCTCATCCCTTGGACACCGACTTTTACAAAACAGCTGGGTTCAGACTCTGGAAATGGTGTTGAAATAGTCCTGAAAGGGTCTGCACGGCTCCTGCAAGGCTGGGTGCAGCAGCCCTCTCCTCTGGCAGTGGTAGCCTTCCAAGGGAGTTTAATTTGCTTCGCTATCACTTAATAAACCAGTCCTAAAAGTCCTGCTCAAAGGCAACGCTGCCAGTGCACCCAGGGATGCCCCGCGCGGGCTGACAGCCTTTCTTTTCCTGTAACTAAAATCTCCTCGAGGGGTGTTTGCGTGCTGGCAGAGAGGGGGACTGTCCTGCCAGCGAGAAGGCGGCCGAAATGAGAAAGTCCCCTCTGGCGTGTGTAATGGGAACTAATCACCGCTCTCCATCAGCTGGCTGCCGTTTCTGGGCGAGCACGAGGCAGGGCAGCGCAGGCTGCTTGGCGAGGGACCAGCTCCCCCCGGCCGCCGTCCCTCCCCCGGGAGGCAGAAGAGATTAATCCACCGTCGCCGTGGATTAATGCTGACAGGAGGGCTGGCCCCCGACAAGACGGATGACAGGGTTACACGGCAATGCGTGAGAAGCCAGCCCCTCTCGAGCCAGCGTGGTTTTCCTTGCGTGACTGCTTTCCTCCTCTCTTCCAGTCAGCTCCCACCTTGGGAAAGGCGCGTTTAACCCGTTCCTGCCCACCGATGGACGGGGAGCGCACACGAGGCCGCAGGAGACGTGGGCAGGAAAGGAAACTTGGGATCAGGGTCAGAAGTAGACTAAAAATGCCCCAAACCTGCTCTGTTCTGGGGGCAGCTTCGTTGGCTCGGTTGCCGTGCTGGATGCTCAGCCTCCCTGGCCCTACAGAGTCCTTCAACACCTACAGCAGCCACAAGCCTTTGGCCCAGTCGCGGATAAATTCACACACATGCATTTCTGGCAATGGTTGCCTACGCAGGCATTTTTATTGCAGCAGTAAATGCAAACTGCCGTCCTCCCCGCTTTGCTTAGCGCATCCACATGGAAGTCCCTGCGCTCCCAGGCTTCACCCAAACCACCCATCGGCTGGCCTTGCTCCCAGGATCGGTCTCACACTGGCAGCTCTGCGCTGCCCTTTCCCTGGGGCACTAGCTGCCCACCAGCACCATCCTCAGCCCCCCGTCACCATCCTCAGCCCACCTCGCCCACCTTCCGCACGCTCTCGCGTGCCCCCAGGTGCTCTGCCCTATACTGTGGTTGCTGTGCTTTCCCCCCTGTTTTCACTCAAGCTTCTAAACCCGTTACTTGACCAGTCACGGGGCAAAGCGTACATAAAGCCGACATTTACTGTGCTTTCCATCCCAGGATTGGTTTAACTGAATATTAAGAAAATTAATATCACTTTTTTGTCCAAGGCATAACGCAGGATGTGACCCCACGGCCACAGGATGGATTTGATGCTCTTAAGCCAGAGAAGTGCTGGAGCTCATTAGTTCCGACCAGCCTGGCTGAAAGATCCACTTTCATTTGAGTTTTTCCTCTAGCAAAGCCTCTCCTTGGGTGGGGGGGTACAGAGAGTTGCACACAGTTCACCTTTCCTCTTTTTCCAGCAGATTTAGATGTTTTTAAACTATGCGATGGACCATCAGTGGTGAAAGGATCACATTTTATACAAAACATGGACAAAGAACCAAGTACTGTCACGTCCCCTCACACACAAACTTCTGCTCAAGAAAAATAAAAGTCCTCAGGATAAATTTAGGACGCAGGAGAACACAAGTCGCTTAAGAAAAATGAATTAGTTTGAGAGTTCAAGTCTTGCAGTTTATTTTCCGAAAGGGATAGACCCACTCGGACCCGTCCCCCTCGCACCTCCCCAGACCCCCTTCGGCACCCAGACGCCTCCCAGCGCACCAGCACAGGGACGTGCCGGCGGTCGCCGCGCAGGGAGGACAAAAACATTCCCTTTAGTGATGAAATCTTTGGCTTTGCTGTTAGTTTCCTGTAAGATGTCCTAAATATTCCAAATCTAACTTTAAGCCGCGGCATTCCCCCGTTTTACTTTTTTCCTTCATCCATTTGAACCCTTGAGGTTACAGTTATTAAAGCCTCCTTTGGGGCTTGTATTTAACGACTGGACAAAGAGCGAGTGCTCCGGAGTTTGTTTAGAGCCCCAGGTGGGAGCTGGGTTATGCGGTTTCTGCCTTTCCCCGAAGAGGCCACAGCCCACTTGAGCGAGACCGAGCCAAGGATGCGTAACTCCACGGCCCACTTTGTATTTTACAGTTTCTCCTGAAAATAAAGTCTGGAACGATGCGAAAGGGAAGCAGCAGATCGTACACGGTCGGCGGAGTCACAGCAGGAGCCAACAATTTGCCCTTGCTGTTCTTTTCGCCATCAGCAGCGCGGGTCCGTGCCAGGAAGGATGGAGTTTTAGGGCCACATTTCAACAGCATAAACACACGTTGATCTCAGGAGAAAACCGCCGTGGCCAAGACTAATGCAGGCGCTCGGCCCCGGTCGGCCGCGTAACGATCAGCTCGAGTGCAGGTTGGGGTAGTTTAATTAACGCAGGTTATGCAGCGAAAATAACTGGGTGTTACCCGAGGCTTCGGGCACTTCTACCTCGGGTTGTTTTCTGCTCCCTGGGCAGCGTAACACGGGTGCTACGGGGCTGCTGTGCGAGGCCGAGGCGGCAACCCCAGCTCTCGGTGGGGAAACCGAGGCACGGGGCAAATGGAACCGAGGAAACACAAACCATACGCAGGGATGCGCTTGTTTTCGGTCCGCCTTGGGACCTTTAACAGATTCCTCCCTGTAATTAAAAACACATGGCGGGGAAGCGCCGTCCTCACCCAGAGCTGACAAAAAGGGAGGCCGGGAGCCACCGCGCAGCGCCTCACGCTCGCACCCCCACGGCTGTGTCTGGGGGAAAAAACCTCTGCGTTTGCTTCTAAAGCTGGGTACGCCGGGAAACGCCGCTGGCCACACGCCACGTGCGGCGGCCGGGGCCCTGCCCGCGAAGTGGGATGCGCAGGGCTACGAGGTGGGGCTGGGAACGCTCTTCAACACGGCACCACGCTCGCGTCCCTCCCTCCAACCGGGAGCCTCGCCTGGCTCCCCGCTTGTAGGACCAGGGGGTTTTAAATTTGTGCAGGAAAAGGCGAAACGCAGCGCCAGCTCCTCGGGAAACTCAAACCAGACGCGGCGGCGACGGGCAGAGCCTGTGTGACCGGGAACGAGCCGGTGCCGAAGCAGCGGCGGCCGGTCCCGGCACCAACGCGGGCGGCAGCTCTCAAGGGAATCAAAGCGCTGCAGGCTCTGCCGTTCGAATCAGCGCTCGCCGCCGCGCTCCGAGAAGGGCAGGGGGAGCGCAGAGCAACGCGCGCCTTTCCGTGCGCGCTTCCGCTCCGCTAGAGTTTCCTCTTCACCTCTAGGCGCGGGTTGGAACGTAGCAAGGCTTGGCTGGACGAAGCCGAGCCAGGCGGTTGCGCAAGCACACGCACACGCTTCAGAATGTAAAAGCGAATATGATTTTTAATCCTATTCTGCTGCCTCGAGAGGAACTTTTGGGGAAACATTAAGAGAAGTATTTCAAGGAGGCAGCAGGAAAACTGTTTACTAAAGGGATATTAATTATGCCTCCTTGAGGTTAAAGCAGTGTTGACAAAGAGCTTATTTAATTAGCATTTCATAGCACTGTGTCATGAGCAACTTAAGCCCTCTGTGGCAATACTTGCCCGCGCAGCTGCTACAGGGACGTCGGAGGATGACTTGAGAAAGATCTTTTGAAAAAGATTCTTGTGTTTAAAAGAAACAAACCAAAGCCCCCAAAATCCCCCCCAGTTCAGAGCCTAAGCCCTGTAAGAGCTTAGAGAAGAGGAACAAATGTTTCCCAGTTTCTTCACCTTTGCTCCCCCAGTGGAAGTTACGAACCTTTCGGCTAGCCAAGGGAAGCACTGCGGGCTGCAATTTCAGTTGTTCGGAGCCCTAAGCAGACTTTGAAAAGGAGAAAAAGAAAAATAAAGAGGTTCTACAAGATTGCCTGTTAATGCTGTGTAATGCAACCGGCAGAGAAGGAGGGTACAGGGACGGCAAAACTCCCTCTCTGCAGGGGACGGTGAAGGGAAGCAACAGGGCAGAAAATAAACACGATATTTGAATTTCAGAGTAGCCAAAAGCAACAGAAACCAGCTCCATCATCCTCCAGAGTGCCGGTTACACCTAAGCGATACCATCACACGTACACGTTTACAAAGTGGGGCTTAAAAACCAGAACCCCCACCCCAGCGCAGCTGGTGCTGGGGACGCTGCCAAAGCCACGCACCACGTGCTTTCAAGCCTTCATATTAAATAACTCATCAGATTTGTAAAACTTAGGAGAAACGGTCAGAAGGGCGACTCAGGAAGCAGCACTCCGGCTCTCCAGGCGGGAGAACCGTGCCGGGCTCCGCGTTCGCGGGGTGCGAGCCCAGCAAGCGGTTGAGCCAAAGTTGCCCGGAGGGAGCGCTGCTTTGAACCTTTGGCTCCTCGTGGAGCATTTAAGCCTATTATAAGCTCATATTCAGGTCGTTTAAACCCCATTGCAATTAGAAATAAGATATTAATGCTCTATTTTCTATGAGGGGCAACTGAAAAACGTGTTACACAGTTACACTAAAGAAAACATCGCCAACAGGTGGCCGTGAGAGTTGGGGCCTCCTCAGGTACGAGCTGGGGGTCTCAGTTGCCTTTCCATCACTCTCCATCTGTTTCTCGACCTGTTCCCTTACCCCATACTCCAGGTCACCTTATCCTGTGCTCCCTTCACGGTCCCACAGCCTCCTCCTCATACGTGCTCGACCTGTTTCTCCTCTCTTCACTTGCTCCCACTCCTCAGCTGGTTTTCCCAGCCCGTCTGAGATTTCTCTTGACCGAGAATTCTGGAGGAAATCTCCCTCTGTCCCCGCGGTTTCCCCGCACACACCTGAGCCAGGTGACCCTGCTGGGAACCCCGCAGCCCCTGCGTTCCACCTGCACAGAGCCAGGACGGCCGGTACCGCCCGAGTCTCGAGCCCAGCCTTCCGCAGAGCGTGTCCAGCGGACAAAGGGAAGCTGCGAAGGTCTGACAAGCCGCAGGGCAGCCGAGAACAGACGCTGAGGTTCCCGACCCGGTCGCCTGTAAGTGCCTTCCTGCAGGGGCAGCACGAGCCATTTCATTTCAGAGACCACCTCCTGCCACGCTTTCGTGTCTGGACTCTCAAAACCAGGAAAGCTAGCACTTCTCAGCCATGTGGACGTTTTTTGAGAGGGCACACCACCTCCCTTGCTGCTAGCCTCGCTCCTGAGGACACCCAGCATGCTCCAGGCAGCAAGGGGGACCCTACAATTGCTCACGTCAGACAACGGCCGTCAGAGGCAGCAGGCCGTGTGGGGCAGGCACGAGCAACAGCCAAGCGCTGAACCTCTGTCGCTAAAGAGGCTGAGCATCCCCATTCCTTACTGACGAGTTCAACCCCAATTTCATCCCCTAGTTAACATTTTTAACGTGAGCTTTGGTTCCTGAAACTCAGCTGCAGGCAACGGTGGTGGCGAAGGCCTTTTGCACACAGCCTCCGAAGAGGAGCAGCAACGACGAAGGCGTTCGGCTGTGAGACAGGAGGCAACTCGCCGTCTCACGAGATGTAGCGGTCAGTACGGCACGAGCGTTTGCGTACCTGAGTAAACGCAGCTGGATCCCACTGCGTGTGCTCTTCATTAGTTGTCCCAGAAAAATCGTCCCAGAGAAAAAGAACGAGGAAAATAATTTTTGCTGCCAACCACCACTATGATATTATTCTCTTTAATCAAGTTCAGAGTAGTTCACAATAGCATAGCTGACAGAAGAATAGTGCATAATATAAAAGAACCTTTTTAACCTCAAAAAACTCTTAAGACATCGGGGCACCTACAGCAGAGTTGCATTGCACGTCCCAAATCAAGGCGGTTTCTGTTAGCATTAGGAGGAAACAAAAAATCCCAACTGAGATTCACTGCAGATTTATGCACCTTATCCCCGCCTGCAGACAGAAATCGCCTCGGTCTGAAGTAACACCTGGCCGAATCCCAGAAACCTGCAGCATCGTCAATATTTTCACGGTCCTTTTTATTAAAAGCAGATTTCCACAGAGAATTAATGAAATACAAAAAATGTAATTGAAACGTAAAGTTGCCAGTTCCCAAAAACCACAATGTTGTAGCACCTGAACCAAAACTAACATAAAGAATAAGTATCCCAGCAATATCCTCAAATTCTTATTGTGGAATACCATTCTGCTTTGTTTTCTAATTGAAGTAATCCATTAAGTATTTAAGTCACCACTTTTCTTATTTGATGAACCCATCAGTGCTACTTCGAATTCACCAAGTTACGAACTTCGGCCACACGCTCTCAGATTTTACTGCGCTACGTCCGCAGGTAGGATCCAGCTGGAGCAGCAGCCGTGAGGAAAATACAAAGGCTGCGGTGCTCTGACAGTGTTCTCGGGGAACCACGTGGGTCTGACACGCGACCAAAGCCCAGGAGGGAGGGTTTCTTCCAAGAAACACCTCTAGCTGTGTCACGAAGCGTATTCACCTGATGGACTTCTACACTGAAATACGAGAGAGGCCTCTGCCGGCATTCGAAGAGCAGCTGCGATGGGTGCCACAGAGGAAGGAGCCTTTCACGGACGCTCAGCGTCGGGTCACACGGGAGGCGAAACGGAGTCTTCAGTCTTTAGCATCACCCACTCCATCAGCATTAATAGCAAACATCGCTTCAGCTTCAGGAAGGCACGGAGAGTCATAGATTTTACATATTCTGGTTTCGCCTCGGCCTTTTCGCAGATACAGTCTAACAGGGAGAAGGAAACAAAACAGGTGAGGGCATAAGCCTACTTTCAGTGACTCATTAGCATAATCCTTAAAACATCATGTTAGCACACGAACACAGCACGCTGCGGAGCTGTAAGAACCCGGGAGAAGGGACGGCACGTTGATTTTACTGCAGATGGACGAGCGCTCAGAGCAGCACTCATTTGTTGAGAGGGAGGCTGGACTTGCCACTGGCAGACCACGCAGAAACCCAGAATTTAGAGGCGCTTAGCTGGTTTCAGAAAATCTTCCCAAACCAGGCTAGCGGAAGGCGATAATCTAGTCTCTCACCTCGTGGTGGAAGCGTGTGCTATGATATTTCCTCCAATGGGTTTTTTGGGGTCTGCAGCAAACATGGCTGCTCCATCTACTTGCGCTACCACTTGGTTAGTGATCACCACCGCCACACCAAACTGCAAGGAGGAAAGCCACAAATCAAATTACATTTACTTTCCAAAATCTAAACAAAGGGGCGGGGGGAGAAAGACCCCAAACCCCAAACCCCAGGCACTTCTGCTGCCCATGCCTCTCTATCGCGCCTCTCCAAACAACACGGGAACAGACACCGAGCAGGCAGAAAGCCATTGGTGCAACATTGCGAAGCTTTAAGAGAAACAAAACTGATCACCGGTCCTTTAGAGAATAAAGCAAGGTTCATAGCTTACCTCATCTGCAAGCCGCAGAAGCATACGCAGGAATCTGGCCAGATGCATCTGCCTTGCTGAGAGCTCCCCCCTTCCCGAGTAATCCGTCCGATAGAGGGCTGTAGCACTGTCCACTATCAGCAGCGCGTATCTGGAGGGGGTAGGTACAAGGCTCTCACAAACACTTCCAGGCACGAATAATGCCTCCGCGGCAGCGTGACAGAGCCCAGCGCATCGTCAGGCTGCACGCAGATGCAGAGGTAAGCTCCTCTCAACCTGCCAGTGAGCAGAATTATTTATTTTAACACTGACTTGATCTGTAGCGTTCAGCTTACTGAGTGTACAGTAAAACCCAGTAAATCCAAGGCAGGTTGCTGCATGATTAAAAACGTAGATTTATTCTACTCTTATAAACTAGCCCAGAATGTAAGGTTTTGACACTGGAGCTATTCTGTGGACAGGTGCCTATACACCTCCTACCACCTCCTTCCCTCTCAAGGGGCCCATAAAACCTTAGTTTCAAACCACATCTGTCTACACAGGTTTCTTCGGTGCTTGGCACGCTCTAAATCATCACTACTTCTGAAAGCAATTACAAACTGGTCTTTAAAATTGTTTCTCAGGCCGGCACTTGGTCTTTGTAAAGTAACATCAGTTGTCGCGGTTCGACCAGGCGCTGACATCCAGCACGTCGCAGCGAGAGGCATTCACTCACAGCTGGCTGCCGATACACCGTGCTTATTATAGGGATGTGCCAAAGCGTAACCCGTTCTGAGAAGAACAAAACCTGACCTAACGGAGCTAAGCACTGAAAAAACGCAAGTATGTTTCAAAAAAAGTTAACTTTTGAAGTCTACGTTTACTCTGGCACTTCACAATTTTGTCATCTGTACTTCTCTTTGCACTCGCTCGTCATCCTCCGGCAGCTTTATAGCATGAATGTGCACCGGCACAAATCGCTCCATTTAAATCAGCCTCCTTACCGTGACTCAGCCATCATAGCAGATGCCTGATACAGGAGCTGGGTCTGATGATCAGTGTTAAAGCCTCGAGCGTATGCCACGTTATCTAGGACATCACTGCCAGACAAGCCATACCTGGAGAAATCGGTGAAGAAAAGGTAAAAAACCCTTAAGCGACAACTTCATCAACAGGAGTTACCTAGCAGGGTTACCTGAAGACTAGAATAAAAATCCAGAGTCCTAGGAGAGTCTTAGAGAAAAACAGACAGCAAAAAACACAACACAACTTGGTGACGAGAGAGAACAGAATGACTGGAGGTCAGCTTTAAAGACTATTTCCCTGCCTGGGAACAACAGTGAAGCAAAACACCAGACATCTTCCTCAAAATAAAACCACGGGCAAGGAGAGCCTCCGTTCTGGAACAGAATATCCTGAAAGCAGTATATTGCTAATAAAAACCAGCAATAAACAGCCTCCCACCTGCAACACCTCTGCCACTGGTTTACTACCAAAATAAAAAAGTTACATTCAACATCTTGCATTTAGATTATTTATACAGTGCTTTGGGAAATCCCTTCAAATTTGGAGAACCAGTTGATTTTCCTCCTTGGGTCTGAAACATAGTAATATTTTTTCCAATGAGAGAACATATATGATTTGTTCTCATTGTTCATTTCACACCACAGCGTATTTCACAGAATTACAGACACTCTGACGCTGGAAGGGATCTCTGTGGACCAGCCGGTCCCGTTCCCCTCCCCGCCCAAAGCGGGATTGGCTGCCGCAGGTTGCCCAGGACTGTGTCCGGGCGGGTTCTGAACATCTCCGAGGACGGATCTCCACCACCGCTCTGGGCAGCCTGCTCTAACGCTTGGCCACGCTGACACCAGAACCTCTCCTCGCTACCCTTCACATACCCCACCACGTTCAGCTCCAGGCAGATTTGGACCTTCCCAACCCCACTTCTGCATGCTCGGACAGCGCCTGTGTTCCCCCCAGGTCACCTGTCCCTGCTTCCACCTCTTGTATGCCTCCTTTTTACATCTAACAGGCGCTCCTCGTTCACCCACGTAGGCCTCCGACCACCTCTGCTTGGCTTCCCGCTCAACGGAGGGACACTCTTGAACTTGGAGGAGATGCTCCTTGACAACCAGCCAGCCCTCCTCCATCCCGCTTCACTCCAAGAATGTGTCCCACGGGATTATTCCAAGCAGATCCCCGAAGAGGCCAAAGTCCCCTCTCCTGAAGTCTAGTGCTGCGATCCCGCTCAGCGCCTGGCGCCTATCTCGGGATCCCGAACTCCACCACCTCACGCTTGGCTGGGACCACGATGAGCTTTTAGCCCTGAGCTGCACTCAGACCCTAGCTCTCGCCCCGCTCCGGAGTGCCCGCGTGCTCCTGCGGAGGGGCACGCTCACAACGCCTGCGTACGGCAACGAAACGGAGCACCTACGCCGACGGTGCGCTGAACGCGGCGGAACACATCCACGGACACAGGAGCACCTTCAGCTGATAAGGTGGGCTGGGAGAAGAGTGCCAAACTCTTCTGTTGTCACAGAACTGAGTTTTTTAGATGCTGCCTGAAGAGCCAGGTCCAAGCGGGCTCTCCAGTGACAACTTGAACAATAGTTTTACACTCTAATGACATTAGCAGAGCTGAACTTGACTTTTGTCAGTGAATACTACGAAAGATACAAGCCATGCCAAAATACATCAAATTAAGAACGTGGATTAAGGCAAGTATCTTTAGGATTTCAATATTCTGCTTTTCATAGCTGCACATCTGATGTCTCCCTCCCTAATCCCTACAGAAATTAGACAGCTAGGCTAAGCATAGCGTTGAACAGCACATTTTTAGACTCATAGTTACCAATTAACATTACCTGCACATGATAGCTATTAATACGTCAAATAATCCAACCTTACTAGGCTACTGGCACCCTATGTTTGAAGGTAAATAACAGCCAGTCCTGACTAGCATTTTGAAGCAAGACCACACTGAAACATCACATATTTGAGATTAAGGTCAAGGGCGCCAGCCAAACACTTGGCAAAGCAGCAGGCTACAGAAAGAGAGGAGTTGAAAGATGGTTAGCCCCCATCCTAGCTGAGCTGAATAACAGACTGAGGGATGGGGCTGACCGGCAGAACTACTCTCTGCATACAGCCGCGCACAGACACCCTCTTACGGGTGCACCTATGACTGCCCCAGGCATCGCTTCACTTCCTCAGCAGCGCCCAAGAGGTGTTTGTGGCCAAACAGCCACTGGTGGCAGGGGGTATGGGAATGCTCCTCTATCAGCTGCAGGAAAAGCCAGCAGGGTTCGACCAGACTGTCCTCAAAGACAGTTACCAGGATTAGTTGGTACCGTCCCCATCTGGGGAAGCGCACGCTCCCTTCCAGTAGCAAACGAGGAAGGGAAATCACTTCCTGCCGAGGGACAGTTGCACAATAGCTGTGGGGAGAGAGAAGCAGCAAAGAGAAGAGAGGAATAGTAATGCCAGATGTTTCCAGAGTGAACATCTGTCAAATTAACCTCTAGGACCTATGTGAAGTGTCTTCCAAAGATTTTTTTTTTTTTTTTTTTGCCTTTTAGTAACAAACCATCCAAATCCAGTACCGACCCAAATCTTCAGCTTACTATTTTTCAATAACTTGACCTGAATTCATTCATTGAGGACAGTAGGTCAATTAGATCATCTCCCCCTCTGAAGAAAAGGAAGCATCTCTTGTGGGCTGGCATGTCATATTTGATTTGGTATTAAATCTAATTCGATTCTTCTACCTATAGTCATGGAAAGGCCCATAAACACTGGCCTTACCTCATAAGCCTGTGGTCCTACTGAAAAGCATTTCATTCTCTCTGCTTCCAGCTGCTCATTCTTGTCCCCTCCGTTGCCCCGGCAATTTATGCTGCCCTGCAGTGAACCACATAGCGACTGCTCTGCTTCAGCCTACGGGCACTCGTGCCAACGCCACGGCGTAAAAGGAACGGCAGGGCCGCCTGCAGTGCCACGGAATCGAGCCTCGTTAAACCGGATTAAAACTTGAGTTTCTGCCCCGCACAGCCTGTTAGCTGTGCGGCAGGGTATTACAGAGCAGGCACGCCGGGAAGTCAGCCTACAGCCTAAGGCAGGCAGCTTTGCCTACCACGTCACTGGGGGCTTGGCAAAAAAATAACATCATGAAAAGAATATATGGTGAGGAAAGACGAAGGATAAAACCAAAGGAACTTTAGAAAAACATCTGTAATGATAGGCCAGGCCTTGAAGCACCCTTGAAGGCAACCCAGTCACTTGGCAATTCAGTCTTGCTTCTGTAAACGTACAGTAAGAGAGGAGGACGGTTGCTTTTTAAGGTAGGAAATTTGCACACAAGTTTTTAAAATGCTTTTTAAACCCCCCCCCAGCCTGAAGCACTGTGAACCTAAATCAGACTAGCAAAAGCGTAGTAGAAAACAGGCCAATTGATTCTATCTGTCCAGAACATCTGAAATCAGCCCGGGCTCGTTGCATGACTTTGGCTTGCAGCTTAGAAGCAATCAATGCTAGTCATTTATTACTTCCAGAAGAGCGTGCATGGCTTACTGACACGAGAATTCCTATCAGTCTCTAGGTGGAAATATTTTTTTAAATTACCATATAATGGAAATTGTTCCTCTGAAGCTCGGGCCCGAATTCCAACCTGAATAATTGCATTCTGCAGCCTTAAAATTCCTCTCCTACTTCGGCCCGGTGTGCCATGCTTCACGTCCCTTCCCAAGGCGTCAGGCTACTTTTCTGTCCAAGCTGGCACGATTTCAGCAACTGGGAAGCACCGCCAGATAAGTGAGTGCTTCAGCCCAGGCTCACTGAAGTTGCATATATACTTCGATATTTAATTGGAACAATGATCACAGAGGATTAAGCCCCACAGTTTTAATTCTGAGAAGGTCTAAAGAATCACAAGACCAGAAGTAGCTCCTTTTTCTAATGCACAGAGCCAGTACTTCAAGCTTTTAAGTCTAACCCAGATCCCTGTGTAGAGACGTCTGTGTAAACAGCAGAATTTTCATTTGGGTAATTAAGTCGTACTTTCCAGTTGGTGTAACGAACATGTCAGAACATTAGAAGTGAACATGTCAGAAGAGGAGATGAAAGAACACCTTTCAGGTGGTCAGTGGATGCTCTCATATTTCCTAACAGTTTTCCAGCTGCTGTGGCGATATTTTACAAAAGGATCTTTGTTTCAAGGTAATGCTATTGGCAGAATTTAAGAAAAATCTTGGAACATTTCGCTAATAATAAAACTGAATTGGAAAGAAACACTAGTAAGAGGCAAAGACATCATTTTCCAGGGGACAATGATGTTAGCTGCTGTCATATATAAAACTAGAAGCTTTGTTTATCAAATACAGCTAAAGCAGAGGTCTAACGCGCATGCAGGTAGACACACAACCAGAACAGAGAAAGGTTCTTGGTTGCATTTTTAGGGACAGTTCCTATGGCAACAGCCCCACGAATTTAAGGAGACAGGCTGACTTACACAGTGATCCTTATTAACTAAGTTGTCCCAGGAGTAAACGCGTTCCTTTCTTCACCTAACGCCAGTTTGCTTCTAGCCCTACGTACAGACCTTTCAGCCACAGCAAGGAGACGTTCTGGACGGAAGGTCCCTTCTGTGTCAATATACATGGCTTTTCCTTCGCCACCGCCGCGGTCAATGGGAAGCTAAAGGAAAAGCAAACGAACAAACATGAAATAAAGTATCAGCAAACAACCCAGTCGTTGCCTCATGCCCTCAGCTGGAACCGTACAATAAATCGCATCCCAAGCTACTGCGATTAGGGTCACATTTATCCGGGAAAAGTGAGAAGAAAGATTCCTGCCTTCAATCTCTAATACCTACATATGAGGACAGGTGCTTAACTTTGAGCTGGTAACTTTAGGTTAACTAAATGTGCTGTCCCAATACCTGATGTTAATGAAGCGGGCTACTCACTTGACAGGTTACTGCCAGGGTATGACACAGCTGTGTTTTTCCAGTACGAAACTCCCCGAATAACTCTGTTATGGACCCCGTTTCTATTCCTCCTGAAGGGAAAATTATAATAATAAAAAAAATAATTTAAAAAAGGTCACATACTTCAAACAAAGGCCACGTATAAAGTATTACATTTACCGAGACTCCGTTAAACACTTACTGTGGTTAAAAGTTTAAAAACTAATTGGAAAAACGGCATGTCATGCTGAGGTTTGTTCACATTGCAGGTAAGAAGTTTAGGTAAGAGCGTTTCTTAAGATGCTGAAAAGCTGAAACGACTTGGTTTTTTGATCACAGGTAGGAATGGGAAGGAGGTGATACCCGGTTTTGTTGTCTTGGTATAGGTCATAGACTAGAACAAACTGGAAACAACCAAAATGAACAGCTCTGGGTATTGCGTCATGACTAAAAGGTCTTAAAACTTTTTTGACAGCTTTTAAAAGAAAATCAGTTGTGATACAGGAAAGCAGAGCTTTTTTGTTCAACTAGAACGTGGGTATCTCCTGTCTTTTTGGCCAAGGATTGCATTCATAGAAAAAAAAAAACAAACACCAAAGCAGAGAATGAAGGCTAATCAATAAAGAGACACAAAATTATTACCTTGAAGAAGTTTATCAAGTTCTTTGGACCCAGTGGTGATCTGGATGATCTCCGACCTTCGCTGGTGGAATTCTGTTGCTGTGGTAAAGCCCATCGGAACCAGTTTAGCTGCTTCAGCCTAAAGGAAACCAAGGGAAGCAGCGCAAGGAGTGTTCATCCCGTTCATTTACCCCCTCTACAAGTGAATACTGCCATTCTCTGTTTTGTGAAATGCAGCAGCACCCACATAATTTGATGCACACGTTTTAGTTGATAGGCCATATGTTAGTTGGTACCTCTGAACAGGACTGAGGTTCCACTCAGAGCAAAAGGTTCAACATCCATTTTGCATATTTTATGGAAATCTTCCCCCTCCTTGTCCCCCCACCCTTTTAATTCAGTTCTGTCCCTGTGAAACTTGAAATACTTTAGGATAGACATACAGCCTGTTAGGACTGCTGTCTTCCTAAGTGTGAATAAATACACAAGGTAAGAAAAGGACTGGAGTTAAACACTGTGCTGGGTCGGGTTTCCATAAACGAGAGCTGGTTTGGCAGAAACCCCACGTTGTTCTGAACTAGAAGATGCTGTGAGACCACAACGCGGGCTTCCCTCTCCGTCCCCCGCAGCCAGCCCCAGGTCTCAGGGCGAGCGCCCATCGAGGCACACAGCCAACGTGCTGAAGGAAAATGGAACGGAAGGAGAGCTGTACCGGTCAGCCCAGCCGTTCGTAATGCAGCACCCTCTGCCTCGACAACTGCCAACCGTGGATGCTTAGGAATGAGTGCAACAAACCGGGGTGGTTCCTCCAGGCTCCGCTAGCGAGCTTCTCTATCTGGACGTTACCCCACAAACGTTGCACTTAGCCCCTTTTTAAACCACTTTGTGCTACAGATGGCCACTGGGTCTGGGGACGAGGAGTTCCATAACTTAATTACAACCTGTATGGAAAAAGTACTTTCTTTGCTTTAGGCTTACCATAAGCCTTCTTGACACAAGAAACGCTGAGCTAGGAGCAATAGCCATCCTGGGCATACTCTTCACACCTTCCACGATTTCTACAGACCTCTCTAATAGTCCCTCCCTCTTCTTTCTTGAAGCTGGTCCCAGGGGTTTTTTGTCTCTTCTCATCAATCCTCTAATCATCCCTACTGCCCTTCTTTGTATATCATTAACAGAGACCTTCCAAAGTCACCAGAAATAAAACTTCTTGAATATCCTGGGGTTAAAGCTTTTCCGTAACACCCTTACCAAGATTTTGTCAGCTTTGGCTTCACTGATGCCTTTGATGTTTAGCAGCTCCTTCTTCGGTGCATAAGCAACAGCCTCAACTGTGTGAAATCCAGCTTCTTCTAGCTTCTTCACATCATTTGCATTTATACCACATTGCTGAAAGGGAGGGGAGAAAAAAATGACAGGCTAAGCCACAAATACCTTAATTCCACTGAACACAGCTTCATCAGATCCGATCAAACTCTGTTATTACAAGTCAGCACGTTGAATAGTACCTCCCTACTCACTTACACACAAAGAAAATACTACGCTTTCACCAGGGGAATGTTTGCGTAAGTTATCGACAGCTTATGGTCGATGGCAGAGAAGATCTCCTTCTCTGTTTGGTTTGATAGATGCGCAGGTGACCACACACGTTAGGAAAGGGTACGCAGCGAGGCAACACAATTAAGGCGTAACTGTCAACATGTCAGGCTTTTTGTTTTGGTTTCAGATTTTTCAACAGAACACAAGAAAGAATTCAGCAACACACTTTTCAGACACAACTTATGTTTAAAAAGGACTAGTGGGTTTCTTGAAGACTCACTCTGGAGCTACTCCTCACCTACCTCTAACCTCGAGATGAGCTGTGGGCCAAAGCTCTCTTCCTCCGCTGACGTGTCCGCGTTGCCTTCGAACTGCATCTGCATGGCCATCGCACCAAGCGTTCAGCGCAGCCCCCTAGGAGAGAGCAGGTAACACCTCTGAGACGCAACACGCGCTGTTCAAACAAGACATGCGTGCAAAGCGTTTCAAAATTTATTAGCGGGTCATCCAAAGTAGGGTTTTCTCCCCTCCCATATATCTTAGCTCGTGGTATGGAAGTGTCTTTTGTGTGCTTTCCTTGGTAGAGTTAAACGTTACATATGAAAAAACCCAAACAACTCTTGTATCACCTGGTAGGGAATAAAGGCTTAATAGAGAGCTCCACAGTGCTTCGGAGTATAATATAACGAAATTAATTTGCTATTAGCAATATCTCCTCTTAGCCAGAGGTTACATGGTTGCATCAGAGGATATGCCGCTTGATCCCAGCTCCTGACCTTCGAGCTTGGCTGTCCCCAGGAGGCCCTCCTCGGGACACCCGCAGGGGCCCGCACCTGCTGCGGGCTGAGGGGGCGTTAGGCCGTGCCTCTGGGCCCCGCACCGCGCGGGGAGGCACCCGCAGCCGAGGGGACGCGGGGCAGTACGGGCGCTTCGGCACCAGCGCCGCGCCGGCGGCCTGACACCGGGCGCCGGGGCAGGGGAGGCGGGGCGGCCGCCGAGGGGGCCCGGCTCTGCCGCCGAGGCCTAGCGCAGGCCGCAGGGCCCGCCCGGCCCCCGCCACCGGGCCCGCCCGGCCCCCGCCGCCGCCCCGGCCCCCGGCCCCCGCCCCGGCCCGCCTTGGCGCTGGGGCACCGGACACTCTCACCTTGCCCCGCTGCGGTAGCTTTTAACGACGTTCCCTCACGGGCTGCCTCAGGCGACCCCCCTCCGGCCGCGGGGGTTCCCGCCGCGCTGCGCTCCGCGCTGGCGAGGGGCGGCCGGCCCCGGCGGCGGTAACGGCAAGGCCCGGCTAGGCCCGGCCCGGCCCCTCGCGCCCGCTGCCCTCCGCTCCCGCCGCCAGTTCGGAAGAGCCCGCCACCGCGTCACGTGACGGCGCGCGCCAGCAAGGCCCGGCCCCGCCCCGCCCCTCGCCGCGCGCGCCTGCCCGGCGGAACTGCGCGGTGCCTTAAAGGGGCCGCTCCCCTCTCACCCCCCCCACCTTTTTTTTTTTTTTTGGTGTTAATTGTTTTGTTCTTTTTTGTGCCGATAACTATCAACCTGCGACTCCGCGCATTAAAATGAAGCCCCCCGCATTGCCCAGGGGAAGGGAAGGCAGGAGCCCCTTCCCTCGGGGTGTTTGCCCAAATACATCCCCACCCGGTGAACTGGAGGAAAGGCGTTTGCCGCGAAGCCGGGTCGGGGCAATGGGTGCCTCTGGTGCTCAGCGCATACAAATAAAGCTAAAGATGGAGAAGGATAATGCGATTTTGGGGTAGAAGCCTGCCCGAGCTGACGGCAGGCCAGCAAGGCGCAGAGAGGGCCGCGTTGCCCTCTCACGCTGTTTATAGGGGCAAGAAGCCGTGGCTGCGTTGTTTCCCCTGCCTTTCCATAGAAATAAAGTAGCTACGGCCAAATCGCGTTTGGGCAGTGAAAGCTCTCCCCACCTATAGAAGCATCTGTTAAGAGACCGGACGCATTTCACACGCAGCGCTGCCTTGGAGGAGCGAGCCCGCGAGCGGACGCTGGGCCTGGGGGGAGCCCAGGGACACCTCTCCGCCTGTAGGAAAAGTTTCTTCCAGCCTTTCGGCCCTGGTCACCCTCGGAAGCAAAATACTGGGCAAGAGGGAGGTTTGTGTGGCACGTGAGGGTAATGCGAGATAGGGAGATCTGCATTTCACCCCTGCTGCCCGAGATTCACTAGGAACGGCTCCTGGCCCTGGCTTTGGTTGTTAGTACCAAGCTGTAGGACAACACCTAACACAAGCGTTATTGCAGACACAGACACGGCAGCCTTCTGACACCAGACAAAGCACCGTCATCACAATAGCGGTGGGCCAGGCAGAGCTTCTGGGCTTTTCATTGAAACGTTTATTAAACTCACTTCAGTGCTGGCACGCTCTCAGGACTGTCACGCAAATATACAGGACGTGAGATTTTAAACAGGCATCAGCTGAGCGTTAAATATGTGAGAATATTTACACAGCTGGTTTTATAAAGGTGCGTAACTCGAATGGGAACCTACTGCACCGAAGGAGGGAGGAAGGACACAGACCCGAGGCTCGCTTTGCACGTGCCGTCGTAGCTCCTGCGCAGCATGTCCTGACTAGCTGGAGAAGGAGAGGAAGGTAAAGACCTCTTGCATGGTGGAGCACACATCGTAGTTACTTTACTTGTCCTCTACCCCGCAGGATGGATCTAGACAAGATCTGGGTAAGAAAAGAGATGGGGAGCTGGATGTGAACTGTTCCCAGGTGACAAGAGCCTGTTTCCTGCCCATCCTCGAGGGCCCAACCCCAAAATTGCACAAAACGCCTCATTCCTTGAGCTCACTATCCCACACGGGCCAAGGGCATGAATTGTTTGGCTCTCCTGTTGATCCTTAGGGCTCAAGGATTAAAGAGCATGAGGTTTTTGAGAGGTCGACTGACTTACCGGTAGCTTCCCTGTCGCAGCGACTACCTGGTCGAGAACACGCAGCGGGCTCTGATGCGGTGCTGCCCCGGTATCGAGGAGAATCATCAGAAAAGACTTTTATTGTAATGCTGAAGGTTATTCATTACAGGACCAATATCCTGCCCGCCTGCAAACGGCTGTGCGGCGGTGTGAAAGTTGGGGCGGTAAGCGGGTAGGTGAGCAAAAGGTGTTTCTTTCTACTGGGGAAGGTTGTTTTCAGTCACTGCCTTGATAGTGTAGCAGTGGGGCCGATAAATCCAGAGCTTCTCAGGTTAGGGTAGGTGGTATCAGCCCGCAATAGCTGAGCGTTTCCAAATCAAATAAGATCGTTGCAGCCTCTGAGCAGGAGATACCGCAGTTCCGTCTCCCCATCTCCCCTGATCCATGTTGACAAGATGGTGTGGGCTGGAAGCAAGAGATTTGGCATTTACAGGTTGCACGAGGATGACAAGTAATTCCACAAGAATCCACTGACAAGCTCTGTAAACCTTCCTGGAGGGAAGAGGGGTAACTGGACTTAAGACCCAGCTGAAGAAAGCTTGCAGCAATGAGCCCAGCAAAAGCAGTGCAGCTGTTAGATGTGCCCCAACTTCTGCGCTCGCAGGCGGGCAGAAACCCCCTTACCCGCAGCAGGTGACGCACGAAGGAAAATCGGTTGCCTGGCCTTAAGCAGCACGGCACGTGTGTCTGTAACATGGCAACACGTGTCAATAAACGCTCAAAATACATAGATGCTTGGATTAGAGAGCTGTGAACGTAAGCACTATTTGCACCGTACGTTTTACCACCACAAAGCCACACAGGGGGGTTTCAGAACAAGCAGTGTGGAAGGCATGAGCCTCTTCACAGAAATCCCTTTTCCCCAAACTAGGTTTCAAGTTCAGAGAAAAACAGAACATGAGTTGCAGTTACGGGCCATACAGCAGGGAACGAGGAAAAATACTTAGGAAGAGGAAGCATTCAGAAAATAATCCTAACTTTCTTGTTATAAAGCAAGCAAGGCCAGCCCAAGATGTGGGCACCCACCGGAATGTGGGTGTGCAATGCTCATTGCTGAGCTTTGCTAAGCCGGGAGCAGCAGCTGACAGAAGAGCGTGCCGTTGGCATTCAGAAGCGAAGTTCTGTAACCATCTGTGTAAGGGTCAAAGAACGGTAAGAGCGGTTTACAGCCGACAGCAGAAGATGGCTTTTTAATTCTAAGATCCCGTAGCAGCCTGAAGAGAACTCCAAGTGACTTGACAGCAGAGCCAGCTCACAGTAAAAACCATCAAAAGGATGTTTTATTGGTCTCTGTAGAACTCTAAGTATATGAAGGTATCCCTGTGCACAGCATAAACCGAAATACATGGAGCCCTTCAGAGTCGCACACCCGAGGAGGTACTTTTTATGGTCCCTCTACTGACTTAAATCCCACCATCGTGTATTTTAAAGCTTCACAAATGAAGCTACTAGAATCAAAGCAGATGAGCGTGTGTACAAGCCTAAGCTGTCACACGTAACTAATCTTCCATACCTAACAGTTAATTTGAATTTACCTGCTATGTGTCCAGAGGGGCATATCTTGTATAAATATCCTATCTGGAAATTATTGTCCACTCGGAAGTCTTTTCCCCCAAGGCTCTTGGAAACACTGGGATATCAGGCATTGGTGTTGGTAGCTTCCGTTGCTGCAGCTGTAGTGGCACGAGAGCTGCAAGGGAGAAATTAGTAGGGATTTTGCAGGGTTCAGGCTTAGAAACATTAAGCTATTTCAACAACACGAAGCAACGATGCCCTTTAAAGCACCTGGTTTGCAAGTGGCGGGTGCCCCGGCCTTGGTGTCAGAGAGGGACAGCACATCAGTTGATTCCATACCAGAATTCTGCTTCAGCCCCTGAGCTGGCCAGACACTGGCTTTAGCGCTAGGCTGTCCTTTCGTCTTACTCTGAATTGCAAACCCGATCGACGGCTCTTTGTACTTTTGGACTTCCCTCAAAGCATTGCCACACGTTCAAGTGGGTCCGTTCCCCACTAGTGTTCCTCTCCTCTGCACAGGTTTTGGAATGTTTCCCATGAAAACTAAGGTTGGGAACATGAAAGCAGAGCATTACTAATAATGCCCAATAATTTTCATCCTCATTATTTAGCCTTTTGCCAGGGAGCTAAAGAATTTAATATGCGTTTAAGACGACGAAACAGATCACAAGAGGCTTTGGCACTGATATATACAGAAAGATACCAGTCTTAAATCAGCAATATTGGAGGGCCATAAAAGATTCTTTTCCCGTAATACGCTAGAACTTGGACGTGGTTGACATTCTCTTGGGATTCCCTCTCATGCCGGGGCGTGAGCGCTCATGGATGACCTCCACACTTACAAGAAAAAGTGCTTTAAATGAGATGCAATAAACCAACCTGCACAATTACTGATACCCATAAATGAATCATTAAAGAAATCCATACTCAAAACAACATTCCAACTGTATTAGTGTGAGAACACAATAGAGCTCATCCCCTCACAGCTAATATTGTATTACCCAATATGAAATAACAATCATCTGTACTTTTTTTTTCCTAGAAAAGTAAATTAATTCTTGAAACGTGATTAATTTATTCTCCCTCATGCTTCCCCCCATCCTTAAAGGTGGTACAGCCATAACTTGTGACCTCATCTGAGCTTTACTCCATGAATTGCTGGGGATTGTTGAAGGAAATTAGAGTTCTCTAATAAGATATATCCAGCTTTATGATTGAGCAACGGTTACAATAAGCTCTCTGCGTGAAAAGCTTTAGTAATGGCATTCTCAACAAAATTTGGCTTGCAAAATAATAGTTTTTGTAAATACATTATCTTTATGAAGATTTTAACAGAAATACAGCAAGTCCTGTAGATGACAGATGTTACGATCTTTAAGCCCTACTGCCCTGGGAGGAGTTTAAATAGAGCGTCAAGTACAAATATAAACTAAACACAAAACTGGAACAGCTTACTTTCTGCCAAATCCCCTTTTTCTACTGCAAATGCATGGCTTTGTTTTGCTTTGCTTCATCCGCTGCTTTGATTCAATATCCAGAGCAATATAATAACCTCCACCAAAGCCTCACTTCACTCTTCATAGTTAGCGGATTCTTTAGCTTGTAAATATGCTGAAAGAAAGCTAAACAGGACAAATAAAAAAGCCCAAGACGAATAATGCTCACGAAGTACTGCGGCAGCACCCTCTACCGGTCAGTTAACGCTGATACAGAGACCTGAGGAAATTTAAAAGCCATTTCAGGTGTTGCACCTAAGTCATTTGCAACTTAGGCGCTATTTTCCTAATTAAAAAGAAAAAGAAAATCCATCTGTGAAAGCCAGGCCATAGAAACCTAACACTAGGAAACGCAAGGAAAAAAAACCCAACCAGGTTCGTGTTATGACAATCCTCCCAAAAAGCTAACAAAGTTATTTCGGTAGCAGTAGGCAAATTTTCAGTCACAAGTTTAAACAGAGCAGCCAATAATCACAACTTGAAGAAAGAGCAATAATTCCAATGTTTAATGTTTAACTTCCACCTTCCAAATAGAAGGAAAATTTGTAAAAGGACAAAAATTTATGAACACTTAAACATGTGAAAACATTTTTAAACTCAAGATATTGTAAAGATACAAAAATTGGCACCTGCCTACAGAATGGACAGTTGAGAAGCGGTTGGCGCTTCTACAGGATAAACTCGGTCAGGGTTAGGGCGGTGCCAACAGCTCAACCTACATAATATACAAAATATATACAAAAGCAATCCAGACTGCACCTCCAAAATCGCATAGCTCAGTCTCCTCACTAAAATCCTAACGCATTACAAGCTCAGACGAGGTACCAGAACCAAGAGTCAGATCATACTGGACAAGACACCGAACATCGGAACAAACTTCTGGCTGGAGCAGATCACACAGATGGAACCTGATGGCTTTGAGTCTGGTCAAGCACAGGGATCTTTAGCCGTCGTGACAGAAGTACGCCTGACTTTGGCCACCAGGTTAATTATTGCAGGTGTTTCGGTTAATCAGGAGCAGGGTTACAGTTTCTGTGTTTTGGGAGGGTTTCCAGGAAACCGATAAAAATCAAACGTGATGCACTATGTTAAAATGCTACGAAGCAGTGAAGTAATGATAGTGGGAGTAAATCCCAGTCATGTTAATTTAGAAAATACTCATCATTTTTTTATACAAGAGCTCTGTAAATCAACCCAGAATAAAATCAACATGCTGTGTCAGAAAATATCCGTTCTAGGAAAGACCATACGAACAAGGAGGCCAAGACCACCGGGGGCTGAAAGAAGAGGCGAGGCAGATGGCATTTCTAAGAGACAAGAAATTCTTCCTTCTCCTCTTTTGAGTCCTCTGCTTTTGTACAAACCTGGGGCCTACACCAAGCATCCTGGGTACCAACCAATTATTCGACAAGATTACTGAAGAGCTGAGTGGCTAACAGCACTCCTGTTCTGGTGAGAGACAGCTTGGATTCTTACAAGACTGAAATCAAAGAATATCCAGTCTGACTTCTACAGTCCTGCACGCGGCTGTCGTGAATCATCTGGGATCCTGGAGCAAATCCTGATGAATCAAGCTGACTATTCTCCGCAGATAGTGGTAACCAACGGTTACCTTGGACAGAACAGCAGAAATCTCCTCCTCCCTGGGAAAGATAAAATTATCACACGTGTTTGAGAGGATAGGCCACATTTAATTCCCCATCGCTAGCTTCGAAGCCTAAGGCATATGGAGTGGACTCACCCAATATTCCCGATCTGTTTTTGGACAGTGAAGGGCAGCGAAGCAGAGGGGTAGTTGGCAGATAGAGACAGGGTCAACTCAAACTTTGCAAAAGCTGTGGAAGCGGAGAACAAAAGCTTCACTCTGTATGTGAAAGAAACAGAAAGAAAAAGATCAATACAAAATATTTAGATGTTCTGCTGCCGTTGCATTAGGTTCCAGCGGGAAAACAAGTGGTGTAATTGACGCAGCAAGCTCTGTGACTTCTAAAGAGTTCCAGTGCAGACTAACAGTAACTTCGTAAGTAAGGTTAAAGAACCTTTCCACACTAACACTGTCCGCATTCTGACACTGAGTGAGAATACACAACCCCAGCTGTCCTCGCAGAAGAAGTTAACACACAGATAATTCACAGAACCTTTCAAAAATTAGGGGAGAACATGAAGCAGTAATCAAAAATAGGTTTTCCGGTTAACATGAAATATTCCTCGGTGGCTAAAGTTTTCTGAAGCTTTAAGTAGGACTGTTTTACCTACAATTCCATAATTCTGATTCATGAATCCAACCCAATTTAAATCAGTCCAAATTTCTGCCTAGCACAGCACTCCTGTCTGTGACCATGTGCAGGAAGGCCAGGGTTGGATTTCCCAGGCAAGGCCATCAGCAGGACACAATGCCAGGCAGCAGACGCTTTGGGACAGCGTAAACCAGGACAAGCACACACCAGGTCTTTTCCAGGGAAATCTCCCACAGTTTGCAACTTCCTGAGCACAGGCTGCCCTTGCACGTGTGTGGTTGACTTTAACTACAGCACGCGTGGGATTTTTGGCGTGTAGTAGGACACCGCTCTTGCAAAGGGTACTGCAAAATGAGAACGACCCGTGGGAACAGCACCCGGGCACGTGGAGCAAGCTTAACTGGGCGCTCCTTACTTAAGGGTATACGTCAATAATAGGAGAAGGTGAAGTAGTATCTATCTCGTTCCACTGGGGCATGCCACAAAATTGGGAAGTAGTATGAGAAAATGAAAGCTAAAGAAAATAAACGTTAGTTTAAGTGCATTTGTCCTTCAGTGACTGATTCTGCTTGGCTGAAGGAAATAGAAGACTAAAAGAAACAAAGCCCTAAGCTACAGGTAAACTCCTGGCTCTGTTTCCTTTGCATTGCTATTATCTGGTCTAAAAAGTTTTAAGGGAGAGAGTCAAGTCAAACAGGAAAGTGGCAAGGAAGGCGAGGTTATGTGACAGTAAGGAAGTGGCTGAATCCAAGAACAGCTTAATTTCCACGCATTTGAATATTATAGTGCAATTGTATTAAATAAATTAGATTGTTGTTAAAACCAGTGGCATAAAATCTCACTTTCAAGAAAACCAAATTGAAAGTATTTCAGCGTTTTGTTCCTGATTACCCAGAGACACTCTCTGAAGGAAGGCGTAAGCTCCAGCTGAAGTTACTCACTTTGTGTCATTGATGTCTGTCTTCAGAAGATTAAATTTTCCACCCCATCTCCCCAGAAATTCAATCTCCTCTCCTAAGATCTTGCAACGACTCACCACCAGAGAGACGTCATGAAGAACCTAAGTGGGCAATCAGAAAAGCAGTCACCTTGGCACTCAGGCTGGTGAACTATGGGACACCTGAAAACAGTTTGCCTAGAAAGTATACAAACAAACCAAAGCAAAACCAAAACAAAACCAAGTGGTTCAACCGCTACCCCAGTTTGGATGGGAAAACGAAACCGCACAAGCATAACAACAAATACACAATCTTTGCCCTAAGATTCTCCCTTCAGCTTTGTCAACGGGGGCACACAGGCACACAGGAACCCCACGTTTGGCTCGGCAATTTAAACCATTAATTCTTTAGGAAGCAGAATGGCATTCAGCTCAATTCTTTAGCTTCTACTAGCAGAAAACAAAGGGATTTTAAGAAATCCCTATGACAGGCAGATGTTAATGCAGCAAACAAGGAAGAAACCTCTGCTTTTAGGACTCTTGCCTTCAGGGACAGGTACTTGCCCTCCCACCTGAGAATATTAATGAAGTAGATTTTTATTTGCATTGATGAAGCATTCACTAAGGTGCTTTTGCTCTCAGTATCAGCCCTATTCTCTGTGACAGAAAAGATTTAATGTTTTTCCAGAGTCCTCTAGGCTTTCCTGGAACATTACCTGGGGCAAGTAGTACAGCGTGGGACACTTTTCCTGCCAGCATCCCTGACCGTCAATAAACTGGAAAATGAGTCTTTGGACTAAACATGAGGAAGGTGGAGCTTTTTCCTCTGTAACACGAAAGAAAAACACGTTGCCAGCAATCTTTTAAAAGTCATACAGTAACGCATCAGCAGACAAACCACAAATTTACAGATGCCTTCCCAAGAATGGATTACCAGGGCAGCTACTTTCAAGCTACTCAAAAAATCTTACCATCCAAGAGAGATTCAAAGGTCAGGCTAACTATCTTTCTGGAAGGATCTTCACCAAAGATGTCACCATCTGAGAAGGAGAGGGAAAAAAAGCCCTGAAGAGTTATTATTTCCACGCTGGGTTCTGGAGTTACAGCTCTTCCTCTTCAGAAACAGCCACTCATTACATACTTTTCTCAATTTTCATAGAAAGGACTGATAAACACACTCAAGGCCACCTCTCTCAGCTTACATGCTCCTGTCGTAATGTGTTTTCTATTTCCTTTTAGCAGGTCTTCACAAATATAGAAACTTTAGATTTCTGTTAGGTAACTATTTAACCTTTCATATTCATAAAACTGAAACCTACCCATTTTGTGACTTACCTATTGGGGGTCCAAACACAACTGTGAGTTCGATAGAGTCATACAGAAAATTAAAGACTGCCTGCTGTTCACTCCATTCAGTAATCTCCCACTCAGTGAAGCTAAAAAGGGGGGAAAAAACAACCATCGCTGTAAGTTTCAACCAACCAACCAAAACAATTATCTGAAAGACAAAGATCAGAGTTTTATCCTATAAATATATATTATATTATTAATATCTTACTATATAAGTGCAGATTAAGTGCACTTGCAGCTGTTACCACATAATACACCAACGAAATTTTCACTTTCCAACAGAATGCATGAATCTGTTGGTAATGTAAAATGAACAGTATTATGCTTACATAAACGTTCATTCTGGAATTGGCGGAGTGTTGGATATAGAAAGACTGAATGCAGAGTATCGCTGCAAAGGTGTTAAT
Organism: Phalacrocorax aristotelis; assembly: GCF_949628215.1. Taxonomy (NCBI): domain Eukaryota; kingdom Metazoa; phylum Chordata; class Aves; order Suliformes; family Phalacrocoracidae; genus Phalacrocorax; species Phalacrocorax aristotelis. Next base: position 70,756,920 of record NC_134280.1, on the reverse strand, counting down.
AGAAAAACAGTGTGTCACACACGGAAGTTCACTGAGGTTTTATTGCTTATCCTAGGCTGCGAGGAGATGGGCATCCAAGCAAACCCGAGAACGTTTATATAGGAACGTTAGGACCCAAACTAGCTGGTAAAAATAAAACTGAAGGTCTTTTCCTTACTTGTATCTCTCCAGGATTTCCTGGCAGCTTTTTTCTTCTTCCTGTAGCTGGTTCATCTCAGCAAGCATTTCCTCATTCTGAGCCTCCAGATCTGACAGCTTTCTGCAAGATAAACCATCCACATGAGACGTAGCACACTGGTTAAAAAAACCACCAACCCTCTAAAACCTAAATGTGCACATGTTATTTAAGGTCTTCAGATCCTCTTTGACATCTTACCTTTGAAGTTCTTCTTCTTGGGCTTTGAGGCTTTCCAATTCTAAGAGAAAGGGAAAAAAGCTATGTGAGAAAAGAGCAGTAAAGAAAGCCCTAGCTTGCTCTGCGGTCACTGTTCTTAACAACATGAAAGATCTCAACCTGATGGTTGTTACTCCTACCTGGATACAGACACAGGGCCACAAAGGCTAGTAATTATTGAATAACTGAATGAAGTGCCAGCACGCACTCTTCAAGTCACACTGTACCAAGTTCTAAGCTCCATTTTCCAGGGGAAAACCAGTCCTTTTCATACTTTAACACCTGAGTAATTAGCTGCATCCAATGTGGAAAATAAAGCAGTAGTGTTTGCATCCATATCAGAATTAATATATCAGGGTGGGGGTTGAGTATCACCCTCTCCAGAATTTAAAAGACAACCCAAGGAGTCCATTCAGCTGGTACCATTACCTTTATCTAGGTTTTCCTCTTTTGCCGTTTCATCACTACCGTCTGCTTCCCATTCTTCCCAGTCAGAATCTATTGGAAAGAAGTATGAGGTCTCTGCAGAACTCCCAGATTCAACACTTAAATTGCACTGTGGGTTCTATAAATCTTAGTGAAAAAGCTAAGAAAAATGTACAAAAGGCCAGAAGGGTATCTATCAAAAACCTCAAAAAGTAACAGATAACAAGGAAAACTCCTTTTATTGCATTGTTTCAAAGCTGCAACTGTCCAATCTGATTTCTATGTAAGGCGTTGGAATAAAATTCAGTTGGAAGGGAAGAAGTGAAAATCCACAGAGCATCATCATGCAGCAATGCCAAGTGCTGACTGCAGCTTGTGTGGTCACAGCTGAACAAGTTTTAAACCACCCAGCTATGATGCTGAAAACAGTACAGTCCCGGAGCGCACAGCTTGGCCTTGCCTACCTGCAGGAATGCTGGCAGGTTTTGCAGCCGTTTTGAACTGCGGGCTGCCAGCAGCTGTACAGTAATTGCTAGCAGATTTACCCAGCTTGGCTACCTGTTCATAGGCTACAGTTATAATTCTGTATTTCAGCACAGACATGCTCCTACTCTTTGTACGCTGTGTAAGCAATTCGCACTAGACAAGTTTGCAGACACAAATGAAGGCCTTTAGGCCTAACGGATACTTGTGAACAAAGGAATCGTAAAACCCAAGCAACTACCAAACACAGAATCCTGACCTGACCATTTAAACAGCAGCTCTGCAGCAAAACAGAGAGATCAGCACATCAGTTGCTGGTTTGGAAACACGCACCCTCTCTCAGAGCAGCAAGACAGCTCTCTGCCTCCTTGAGCAATTCATCCACCTTCTCTATTCTTGACTGTAGTTTTCCTTGTTGTTCCTAAGGTGGGAAAATTGTACTCAAGTTAATGACATTTCTTAAAAAGCTGAATTGTCTTCTGGGACCACCACGTGGATCCTTGCTCGCTAAGAACCTAAGGGAAGAAGCTGATATAATCTGTCATTAGAAGGAAGAGGCACACTGACAAACACTAGGGCAGTAGAAAGTACTAGACACGTAACAGTGTGTCTTCCTCGTGACTTTTCATATGAAGGGATGAGTTAAGACATGGAAATAAATAAATTCCTAGAGCTTTTAGCACATACAAACTTCTGATACCTCTCACAATGCATTACTTCTGCATTTCCTTGGCAGTTACCAATCCTGACGTTACCACAGTATAGAGAGTAACTTCTGATGGCATTTCCTTTAACACTCCCGTTTTTCACTCTGTTTTGCCTAAAACCCTTAGGCAGAAGGTTTCTGTAGTGTAAGTGCAAGAAAGTCACTGTCCCAATATGTTCTACATTTGCATATAAATAAAAGGGAAGTATGCTTAATAAGGAGGAAACCTTCAAGAGAATGCAGATGTACATACAATAATTAGGCTCCTAAACTTGACAAAGACGGACAAAATACGGTAGAAGTTCCTTTTTTTAAAGCTAAAGCTCTGCAGCCGTGCGGCACCCTACCTGCGCGCTCTGCAGCAATTTGCTGTACAGTGTCACCTTCTCATTGTGAGCCAAGATTTTACTCTCCTTGATGAAATAGGATTTCATTTTGTTCAGTTCTGCTCCAAAGCTCCTCAGCTGCAATGAGTGGAAAACACAGAAGAGAAAGTGAATGGGAACGTGCAACAAAGGATGGTTCAACCGACCCTGCAGACTCTTTCTGCCTCCTCTGCTCCTCCCAACATCCCATTCTTTACAGTGTTGCCATCTGCCTGTTCCCACTAGGTGGTATCCCTCTAATTGCAGTGTGCAGAGATTTGCTTAATAAGCTTTCAAGTTTGTTATTCTTAGCTAAGGGTTTTAGGTGCTTTCATTGTTTGTAAGTATAATTCTTCCTGAATCTAGTTAATAACCAGGCCTCCGTGATATCCTGTACCAATCTAATAATGAACTATGAAATACCCTGTCTTTTATCAATTTTGACTCTATTTTCACTGAATACATCTTTATTCTTGGCATTGGAAACAGAATTGGAAAACAGAATCTCTTGATCTACCATCTCAATTCTGGCTGTGATACTTTTATAATGCTTCTGGGTTTCAAATGCAAATGTCTTTGGTGTGCTTTTTTTGTGCCTGTTGCCATTAGCATTCTCCTTTAAATACCCTCTGGCCCCAGCTTTTGATTTGGCATGTGACACCACTGCTGCACTCCAAACCCCGTACTCAGTTTTATTTTCATATGGTGACCCATATTTTCTGTTCATTATGTCTTGCAACATCACGTCTTTCTGAACTAGATAAGTGTTTAAGGTAATGGACAATTCTGCTCCACCCATGAAGCCAGAGTCGCTATAGTAACAGCAGTTCATTTTTTCCTTCCAAAATTGCAGTGTTTGCTTAGGCCCATCCAAAGTGTCTCTTCTGTTTTCTGCCCTCAACTAACCTGAATTATCAACTTGAATTATCAAGCTTTTCTGTTTTATAGCAACACAGTGCCTTTAATGTACTTTAAAGGGCACATATCCATGCATTCTTCTGACGTACTGGAAGTTCTCAGAGCAGTTTTCCACTCAGAAAACATTTTGCCTGGTATCACCTACCTGCCTGCTGTTATTCTGTGACCATCCTGCCTCTCATTTTGAGTACATAAGTTAACCTTACGTCTTCATTATGTAAGAAACGACATTATCTCTTCATGCAGTATTACCTCTTCGTCAGAGCAGGTTCTCATCACTTCCCACAAACTCTTATTCACATTCACCAGGAGCTGATCCTGGATATTTGCATAGAGTTTTAACCTGAAATATGGCGAAAAAAATATTGAAAGGAAGTCTTGCTGCAACTGCCCTGAGCACACAGAGCAGCACTTTGGTATTGATACAGTCCATTCCCCTTTTCTAATCAAAACATGGAAACTCAAATACGTTCATTTAATTGGGCCTTACATGTTGGAGAGACCCTCTAAAGCCTTAATTAGATGGGGGCTGTGTTTGTTAAACTCTAGCACATAATACCAAGCTCATTTCTTATAGTCTTTTTGTTGGGGGCAGGTCTGAATAGGAGGTAGAGGGCTAGGGAGCCAAAGAAATGGGGAGCGGTGCGAAGGAGGCTGTGAAAAATCTTACTTTGAATTGTATCGTAAAACTTGATTTTGCACATGAATTGTAAAAGGCATAACGAATCAGACCAGAAGTGTCCTGCAGTTAAGAAAATCATGATAACTGTATTTCAGTCTAATAAGCGCTGGGAGATTAGAACAACCGACTGTAACCTATTACAATTCTGCTTTCTATGTTTGATCATTTTTGATACAAATTAAAGAGTTTTACTCTAACTCTTCTGATGTGTGACCGAAACACTGTATTAGAAAAAGATAAATTACTTGAGGAAAACCAAACTTTCATTATCTCCATAACCACAACCCCTCCCCAGGAGTTAGCCCTAGACCGCCTACATCTGTCATACGCTGGCGACAGCATGAAGTAGGTTAACTAGCATTTTTATTTTTCCCATATGTAATGTATTAACTTTCTTCAGGCCACTTTGCATGCAACCAGAACTGAAAAAATAAAATTACTAATATACTCTGTGACTGAACAAACACTCACTCATCTATCATCTGAGAAAGGGCCTGGCAGTCTTCTTCATAAATACGCAGCTTGGGGCGATAAATGTATTGGCTGTAAATGAGGTCTTCTGGCGTAGGGCGTGCACTGACTGCACACTGGGGAAAAGAGGGAAAAGTTGTGAAGAAAAAAAAGACGTATTTTTTCAGAAACAGTAACTTCTAATCAATTCACATACAGACACCAACAAAAGGCCCAGAATCTTTACTTTTGCAGAACGGGGAAAAAAACCAAACCACCCCACCCCAACTGGAGGCAGCCTGACATACTTAAAGGATTGTTTTCCTTCTGGCCTTGTCCCGTTTCATTCTGAGACACATACAACCTCAGGCAGCTCATTCCACTTTTATGTGCCACGTTTCCTCATGTTTGAGCATGGACTGCCTTTTGGGACATCACCAGAGCTCAAACAAAAACCAAACTGGAAGAGGTAACTTCCTTGTAGGTGAAGACTTGAAATACGTGCGTACGTTATCCAGGTAGTGAGAGTGCTCTAGCGTAAAACAGGATAGCTACACTTGATTTGGGGTCGAAGTTCCCAATTTCAGCAAGTCCTCGGCACACCAGATGAATACGATAGGGGTATTTCAGCACGCTGCCTGTATAGCGCAGCTCTAACAGCTGACATGAGTTCCAGCCCTTCAGAGAAAGCTTTCAAGGGCTTTTGGGGGTGGGGGTGAGGTGGGTGTTTGTTTCTTATCAGAGATCAGTCACTAATGAATGGTACCAGAGTTCTGTAAGCCTGATGAATAGAGACACCTCAGTATGAATAAACTTGCAAGCTGAACGCGTAAACCAAACTGTAACTAAGGTAGTACAGCGTTTTAAATAAAAATGGAAGAAATTTAGAAGTCATAAAGGAAAAAATTTAATCAATACAAATTATATTAATTTAGCTGTGATTCTTTTTAATCAGTTTTCGTTTCTGATCATAACAGTTTTAAAGAACGTTAAAACGGACAGACTTTTTACTCGCTAAATTGATGCATGGAAATTTTATTTGGCCAGCCACGAGGCGATGAAGAAAGGCAGCACACGACGGTGCCACGTGCGCCCCAAGACACAGCAAACCGGCTTGCTGCGAACTAACAGAACAAAGAACACAGCTGCGGACCTTATCTCCAAGAAGATATCTAAATTTTAATGGGAAAATTCTACTGACATATTTGACCTGACAACCTGACATCTTACAGCGGCAAGACTTGGTCATACAGCGGCCAGTTTTCAACTAATCTGTAGTACTAGAATTAATTTCACAAGTGAAGAATTTTCACAAATATACCACTTTCCGTGTGAGGAATATGATTTTGACCACACCTTCTCATACATAGTAACAACTTTACTCTTACACTTCTTATCATAAAGACATTAAAAATTCTGGCCTAAACAGGTGTCCCACTACCCATTTTACAGAAGGAAGATCAAATTTCATTAGAACTTATTGAACATACTACTGAAAAGTTCTCCAGCGCTCTAGAATAAGCACTGGCATAGAAGAAACTCCCAAACCAGAGTCAAAATTATGCAGCCACTGCTAAGCTTTTCCACTTTCCAGGATGGCTTTTCCATTGCCCCAGTGCATCGTTCACCATGCCAGCAGAAACTGTAGTAAGCAGCAGGAAAATTGAAGTATTTGAGCTAACTCCCTGTTTACAAACGCTAAGCATTGAAATCTTGCAAACAAGCTTTCTCTGTTTATGAAACTTGAAGCTTTTCCGTGTCAGTATAACACCTACACCCAGAAGACTAAGCAGCTCATTCACATGGCTTCCTTACGTACGTACTGTTCCTTGTACAGATTATTTGCAAAACCCAGGCAGGTAATGGAGATCAGCCCCAGCATCCAGTTAGACATTCAGTTGGCTGCACAGATGTGCCCAAATAACCAAGCCTGAAACACTAGTCATAAGAAAGCTGATACGGAAATATGGTGCCTTTACTGAAAGCCGATGCCAAAGCCCTGCTTTCAGGATGACTGCGAAGTGAGACTCCTGCCTTGTTCAGCACCAAGCTGCTACCAGCGAGGGGTACTTGTCTGCATTCCCACGTCTGCAGGAATTCAACAGAAACTGGGTTCAGGCAGAACAGACTTAAGGGGAAGAAATAAAGAGTAGTAATGCCATGGTGAAGCACTTCGGGAGAAGAGAGTAGAGCAGGCAGTAGGAGCGCAGAGTAGCATTTCAGGTTTCTGATTTCAGTGGCTGACAGACACAGTAAGAAGATAAAGTGAAAACGTTAGACTGAGCTGCTAATTCTTACTTTCAAATGTATCATCCTTAAAACAAGTTAAAAAAAAAAGCAAGAATTAGTGTGTTTATCCAAGGACACACCTAAATATATGGTGTTTCATGAAGAGACTGAAATCTATTCTATTTCTCAGTACTGAGGGAAGAAAAGCATCAGACTTATCAGAGATGAACAAGCAAAGAGACAAGAGGAAGCACACACCTGCCAAAGTGGAAGCGATTCTGGCGTAACTCATTTGAAGGCCTTTAATTCAGACCCATTAGTTGATAAAAATTTAAAAATACAAAAGAATATAATTTAAGCTCAATTATATTATGCATGTCAAAGGACAGACACTCACATTGGCTGGAATATGGCTATGCCGGGGCTTCTGAATCGGAACATGGACTTGAAGAAGTGTAAAAAACTCCCCGACTGTGATAACACCATTCTGAAATTTCTGTAAAGATTAGGAAAAACATACAGTTAAGTACATTTTTCAAGTAAGAACATTTACTTGCATATACATATGCAAGTAGTTTCCCTGTTAGGACAAGAACTTAGTGTTTTCCAGTTATTTACATACCTCCCGTAAGTTATCTTCACAAATGCTATCTGTGAGAAGCTGAGACTCCATCTGACTGCTTCGCTGAACTAGCCAAAAACAAAAACAGGGGGGATATTGCTGCGGTTAATAATATCCTTATGGAAATATGAACCTAAGCTCATTAGTCCTAGGGGAAAAAAAAGGCAAGTTTAAGGTAGAGTTTGACTTTGATGTGCATTTCCAGTGCTGAATGAAGTAACAGAGGAAACAACTACTTGGGACAAATAAGGCGGACTAGATTAAGGATCTAACATAAAATAAATTCTGTGTCAGGCTGTAATGAAATGACAGAGTTCACTTTTCTGTGGGAGGAAAGCCATGTGTAACATACTAAAAAGCAATAAAACTGAGAAAGAGACTCCAACTAGTTCACAGAGGGCATCTGCGTACGCAGAGACCAACAAGCACCTGAGCTGCCAGCGGCTTTCAAGGTAAAAACACGGCAATAAGTTCTGAGCCAACAAGGGCTAGTTTCTCACTCAAAGGAAAGAGCCCAGCTTCTGCTGGATAAGGCACATGATTTCATGGCTGCAGGAGGCCAGAATTGGAATTGGTTGTGCAAATAGCAGCATGATATCGCTTATCAGATGCTTGGCAGATTTCTGCCTTATTGTTAGGTATCAGTTAATTAGCAAGAGCTAATTAAACCTGGGTGCTGAATCTGCTTAGAGCCTGTCCCTGCAATGCACTCTGAGGAGCCTTCTTCCACGAGCGCAGTGCTGAGACAGACTCATTCTGCACAGAAGCAGCTTAAGATCATCTTTGGACCAGCGGAGTTTGAGCTGGGGCTTTGCTCTGTGCTAAGGTAACTAAACTGCCTCATCAGTGCAACTTGCCCTTGAAAACAAAGCTGTACTCAAATTATGCTCCCCCTTCTTCCGGTCTTGGCTTTCCTGGAACAGCTTGGACTCTTAGCCAGAGCAGAAAAGCATGTTGACTGGCTGGGTGGGAAGCTATGTCACAGGCACACGAGGCCTTTCCCAAATGAAATACATACTCCGCGTGGGGCTCTTCCTTGATTAAGCGTAAAGAACATAAGGTTCAAAGCCATTACTACAAAGGAAGCCTTACTTGTTAATTCTGTGTCGGCCTTAACAGAATCCAGAGAGCTGCTGGTGCTGGCGTGAGTACAGTCAGGGCTTTTAGCCGACACATTTGGAGGATCTTCACCTTCACGAACCTCTACTTGGCTTTGAGACACAGCGTCAAAAGTAACCTAATATTAGTAAGTTTAAAAAAAAAATATTAAAAGAGCGACATGAAACAATACAAGAATAAGTCAATCAGTAGTTTACTGTAGCTTTTTCTTGACGTTCAGAAAAGTTGCATTTCTAGTATCGGCACATTTGTTATCTAGTCAGCATGACAAACCAGTGTATGGCCAGTTAAGCCATTTCCTACGATGACATATAGGAAGTAAAGCTGCAAAATCCTCCATTTGTTTCTCCATCAGAGCAGTAGCCACCACCGCACACCCTTCCAGCTTTTGGAACTAGAAAGGTTCTACTGATGATGTACAAGCTTATTTTTAAGGTCAGATGAATGGTCCATATTTGCACAGATTTTCTTGATTCAGTTGCAGTTTGTGCTGTCTACACAAAAGCTAATTTAAACTAAACATCCATGTTTGGATTTTAAATAATTGCTTGGGGCCTTACTCTATCATTGTACCTAAGCAACAACTAGCAAATAGTTTAGTTCAGAGGATTAAGAGTATTTGGTCAAGAAAGGATTAAAAGGATACTATGGAGAAAATTATTTAAAATGGACACATCCCTCATTCTGTCCGATTTGCTTGGTTCAGGGAAGTTGCACACATCAACCCCATTCTTCTGTTTTGGCAAAACAATGAAAAAAACAGGGGACGACATAGCAAAGTGACAGCAAACTGGTGGTTAAGAGAAACAAGAAAGCCTACCAACAGACCTGCTTACACCCCAACATTTAAACACAAGTCCCATTAGTGTCCGCTGTACCCTTGTAATGAGTGATTAGGCTCACCTGCAAGGCTCGGGAGGCCTCGTCATCCAAGTTTTCATCCATTTTGAGCTTCTTTGGACTTTGAACATCCTCCTCATGTTGTTCCAACGCTCTTTTTGTGTTGCTGCAAGTTTTTGTCTCTTCGGATTGATCCTTTTCATTGTGGGAGATTTGCTTTTTGCTTATCTCATTGCAAGCGTTTTCCATGAGTTCAGAGCTTACGGATTCGTTTGAATCCATTTCTTCTAGGCAGACAGGAAGAAATTCTTCTGCTATAAACTGAGAAGGGCTGAAGTTCTGCCTGCCAGACTTCTTGTTACCTGGGGTTTCACCAGCATTTACACTTACTCCTGAAACCGGTGCTTTCCCTTTGTCTGAAGGTTTTGCATTTATGCCTTCTACACTAGAAACAGAGGGATTTCTTCTGTTCGGTAATTTAGGCTGGAAGATTCCTAGACGAACAGTTATTCCTTGATATTTATCCTTAAGTGCCATGCCCAAATTTGCATCTGTGGGAGCAGCTCCAGATTCGAGACACATGTTCTCCTGCTGTTCGGTACAAAATGAACTATTTGGTTCATTTGCAGTATTTTTTCCTAATCTCAAGGTTTCCTCTGGCTGAGTTGATGATTTGGGCAACTGGTCAGAAAAAGCTGTTTCAGAAACAGAGAGAACTGCAGTTTTCCTTCTAATATTTTTCAGTTTTGAACAAATATTTAAAATACCTGATAATTCAGGTGCAAGAGTGGGATCTATTTGATCTCTTGGACTGTCACCGACCAAAAGTTGCTTAGTTTGTTCAGAGTTTATTTGAAAGTCTTTTGGAGGTGTCTCCTCCCCTTCAGCTGATGGCCCTTCATTTTCCTTTGATTCCTGGCTAGAAACTGGAACAAGGCTTGCTCCGGCCACACCTAAGTCTGTAGTTAAATCTTTGTGTCTAGATGAATCTTCTCTCAATAGCTGGTTTCTCTGAGTGCTACATCCATCTGGAGAACCCGTCAAAGAATCTGATTGCTGGATGGGAGGTGAAACACGGGCTACCAAATCGCCGCTTTCTTCACTGCTATCCATGGGCCCGTTATTTGGAAGCTTGAAAGATACTCTCTTTGATTTCAGTTTTTCTGACTCTGTGAGATCCAGCGGACTCTTTATAGGGGCAGAATTATCCGTGGGAAGGTCGAGATCCTGTAGTGGCCGCAGATCCATAGCGTCTTCTGGAAGCGAGACAGAATAAACAGAATTTGGTGGTGTGCCACCATGGGCTTCGATAGCTCCTTTCTCACTAGGAAATGCTGGGGCTGATGAAGCAGGGGAGGGAACGCTGGGCTTATCCTTAGATTTGGTACGATATTCACCATTCAGGTCTTTTGTATGTGGGGAATCTGTTTCATCTCTGCAAGGCAGCAACGCACTGCGCAAGTCTGGTTGCTGAGTGCTTTTGTGTGACAATTCTTGGTTCCCAAATCCACAAACATTGTTATTAACAGCAATAGTATGAGATGCTGTTATTTCCATATCGTCTTGGCTGTGGGCAAACATGATGGTTTTATCAGCAGGAGCTGCAGAAATGGCTGGGATGGGTTCTTTGTCCTGTACATTAATTTCACCACTTAATACAGCTGTGTGAGTCGTAGTGATCTCCATATCCTCAGCCACAGTAAAAATGACGGTTTTGCCATCTGGAACAGCCTCCTGATCGACCTGCTTAGCCAGGTCCAGTCTATCCTCGCAGGAGACGCTTCCAACACTTTCATCAACAGAGTGAGACTTGGTCATTTCCATATCAGCCTGGCAACTGGTAAACATAATAGTGGAATTGAGAGGAGCAGACCGACTGGGTTGCCTGCCTTGCAGAGAATTCCCTTCCAAAGCTGTGCTATGGGTTTTAGTGATTTCCATATCATCCACAGGGAACACAGTAGCTTCGCTATTCGGAAGTGCCTGCTGTCCAACCTCCTTATCCAAGTTCACTTTATCATCACATACAACTTTTACAGTAATTTTATCAGCAGAGCAAGACTTGGTAATGTCCGCATCAGCCTGGCTACTTGGGAATGTAACAGCTCTGACGGGATGAGCTGAACAGACAGAATGAAGCCCTACTTCTTTTTGCAAGACAATTTCATGGCCTATGGCAGCCGTATGGCTCTCTGTGATCTCCATGTCATTATTCTCATTGTTCAGGGAAAATAAAACAGTCTTTTCCCCTGCTGTCCCCTTCAAGCTCTTCCTTGCAGTCCTTTTAGCCATGATGAGCATCCCCGGAGATGTAGCCTTTCCCATAGATTTGTCAGCTGCAATAGTATTGAGTCTACTTATTTCCATGTCATTGTCATAGGTAAAAATACAAGTTTTATCTCCAGAAATAAAGGCTATGTCATCATTTGAACCTTTACACTGCAAAATTAACTTGTCTGCTGAAACTGTATGACTTCTGGTGATGTCCATATCAGCATCTTCTGCAAATATGGTCGTTTTCTCACCTGCAAAAGGCAAGTGTTTTAAACCAGCCACGGTTAACGTTTTCTTGCCGGACACCAAGGAGCACACATCGCCTGCAGGCTGCTCCTCGCTGTTTATTGTCATCATGACCCCCTTTTTTAAGGACATTATTTTATTGTCATCTTGAACATTGTGTCCAGGTACTGCTTTTCTTTCTGATAAAACAGGATCAATGTTGTGATTGGCAACAATTACCGCACAGTTTCCAGTCAAGTCCATGTTTTCACCAGAGGGAAACACAACTGACTTTTCTAAAAATGAAGGCAACTGGGAACTTCCCTTATGCGTTTCAGACGTATGGGCTAGTAACGGCACTTCAGCACCCCTCAAGTGCAGGCCATCAACTGAGTGAGGATTTTTAAAACCCTCTTCTGAAGAAAGTGCTTTACCAATTGAAAAATCTCTCTCAGAATGTACATGAGTTGGCATCCCTTTGTTTACGACCTTCATAGCAAGGGTTTTCTCTTGCCTGTCCGAGTTTTGGCAATCTGCTTTTATTCCTAATATTGTTCCACGTTGTTCATTTCCTTTCCTTCCAGAGGCAACGGGCTCATTACTGGAAATAAACGAACCACTGGGAGCCAAAGGAGTAACAGTTCGCTTATTTGTGTTCATTTTCAAATCCCCACATTCTGTTGCTGCAGTCTGACTTGTGATATCTGCACTGGCACTACCACAAAACCCAAAGGTCTGGTTTTGCTGCTGCCTGGATATTCCATTATTTTGGTTATGATTATTCTCGTATCCTTGTACTGTATTAATAGGAGCAACATCAAAGGCAGCAAGATGAGTTTTGGTTATGTCCATGCTTTCATCATCTGAAAACCTGCCTGTTTTGTCATTTGTGCAGGAAACTGAAGCGTTGAGAAGGTTTTTTCCCGAAGGCTGAGATATAATGCCTTTTTGACTTTGCAAAGACACGAATGCACAGGTGTCGGTGACAGTATTCTCAGGGACTTCTCTCTTTTGTCCTTGCAATGAACACATGCTCTTTGCACAGGAACTTGGACCACTTGCCCGAAAGTTTGTTGTTCCAAGCTTCTTATCAACTATTATCATCTCAAGATCTTTAGCATCCATTTCTATAGCCTGGTTTCTTTTACTGTTCCCATTGACACCGATCACCTCAAGATTTTCCTTGTCCATATATAAAGAATTTGCACCTTCACTGACATTTTTGTTCTGGTTCTTTCTTGGAATTATTTTACAATGTATTTGCTTTGCTTCTGCAGTTATCCCATCACTTTGATCATCAATGACAACAGCGTGGCATTTCGTTATTTCCATTTCTTCCTGCTCATTTAAAGTGGCAGATGTAGGTCTCTTATCAAGAAAACGAGCTTCGCAGGTGCCAGAGGTGGACGGTCCGGCAGCAGATTCATTTTCAAGATTCCTTCCATCAGCCTCAACAACACAGGTTTTAGTCAAGTCCATATCTTCTCCTGAGAATATTACCGTCTTCTCACCTGGCAGAGAAACAAGGTGAGAGTTTGTGAGTCGGGGCTGAAGCTGGCTCTTAGACACACCAGCAGGCACTGAATTTGTACACGAATCAAACCCAACATTCACCGAAGCAGCCCCGTGACCTTGGGTCACTTTTTCGATTCGTTCAGCCGAGCCTGAAGATGGTTCAAGTGCACTATTTTCGTATGACACAGAAGCTTGATTATCTAAAGCTGTTCGACTCCTTGTAATGTCCCTGCCGCCACGTGCTGGACGTCTGTTCTCTGCTAGCGAAGCATCTGTATTCAGTGGCATTTCAAAAGTTTTATGACCTGAACTGTTCGTTTCTCTAGTGCTGTCATGATAGATGACATCTGTGTAATTCCCAGTCATTTCCATGTCATCACATCTAGAAAAAACAACAGTTTTATCACCTCGGAAGACAGTCTCAGAAGAAATGGATCCTGGGATGGCAGACGTTGTTCTGGCCTCTTGTTTAACAGTTCGCAGCACTGCAGGATCTTGTCTGCCTTCGACATTTGCTATTTTTTTGTCTGTACAAAGTTGAGGGACCGGCTGAACAATTAAGTGCTGATTAGACGCTCTCCTTAACGTAGAATTATCTAACTCTGTGGATGGGAAATCCTTTTTGAAGTTTAGACTTTGATTCCCCACACTGGAGAAGGGAAAAGACATTTTAGCAGTGTGACTAGTCGTCATATCCATTCCGTCGTCTGCAAATGCCTCAGTAACATCTGCACGCAGTAACAGCCCAGGTGGAGCTTCACAGACACCAGAAAACATAGCTTCCACATCAGATGCCTGGCATTTTGTCATTTCCATTCCATCATCTTGCCCTCTAAAGACTTTTGTTACATTGCAGGTGTCCGGTGGTTCGTGGGAATATACAAATTCCACTGACGATTGTGCCACGTCTTCTGAGACTTGTGGAGGGATAAAAAAAATGTTCTCTTTTTCAGGCCCCTCAATAGGATTGCGAGCCTTTTCGTTTGACTTCAAGCTCATCAAAAATTCATTGAAATTTATTTTCCTTACACTAGTAGCATCTTCCTTCTCTTCAAAAGATGGGCACGAATGGTTTGTAGGGTCAGAGAAAAAATGAAATTCTTTGCTCATTTCTGCCTTTCCATTATTAGAGTTTAACCCAGCCAGAAATGATGTGATATCTATTTTCTCAGTATTGTCGGCTTGATTGTTTTTCAGGTTACGTGTAATCACTGCAGTGTGACTAGCTGTCATATCCATTTCATTTCCATCTGAAAAGATGAGGGTGGTGTCCTGCCTATTTGTTCTTTGACTGGTGTTGTCCGCATCATGCCACTAAGAAAAATGGGGGGGGGAGAAAAAAAACAAGGAAGGAATTAGTTACTGGCACTTAAACAAATGATACAATGTTTTATTCTCTTTAAAACAGAAATCGACTAATGCAGCCCTAAGGTTATAGCTTTATCATTCAAGGAAAGGACGACAACTTAATTATTAGAGCATATCATATTTAAATGGATTTTTTTAAAAAGAATGCCCAACAGTAAAACTGAGACACAAAGACTTCGTATCTAGACACCTTGGGAAGCATGGAACAAGTACAGAGCCTTAATGGATCCATGTTTTCTGAATCTCTGCAGTGTGGTTTCTGCCTCCACCCCCCCAATAACTGGAGGTAACAACCTTGCCCAGCTTATCACGTGTGTGCCCCAAAGCAGCAGCACCAAGTTGGAAGTTTTAAAAGGCTTTTCCACCACTGACTAGAGATTTTAGTCTCTTTAATAGTGAGGATTTACACTTTTAAAGCTGTAGGAAAAAAATGCCCAGTAACAACATATAACAACATATTTTATCAAATATAATGAATATGTTGATCAGGAACAGCTTCATGTTTACTTCAAATTACACCTGCTATTTTATAAATGCCAGAAGAAGCACAACCGTATAACACTACCCAAAACAAGGAGAGACAGAGTGTCAGTCTGACCTTTATAGCCTCACGGCGTACATCTTCTCATCCGTACTACATTTTAACTGGGGGCGGGGGTTGTTTGGTTTTTAACATTCATTAACAAGAGCTAACAGATGTTTTTAAGCAATATCTTTAAACTCAACATAAAAGCCAGAAGCCACCGCAGTAAGGGAGACTGCTTCGACAACCGCACTATTTAACAGCAGTGCCACAACATCATCACTGAAGCGTAACACGGTTCAGGATTTCTGTGCAATTGTGCCTGTGAAGGTCTTAGCTTAGAATTTTGTGTGTTATTACTTGATTCAAGTAAAGAAATTCCACTGCCTTTTCCTGCTAATCATTGCAATTTGTCTAAAGCTTTTTAGCGGCAGGAACAGAGAGTACATTGGTGTATGTCCATTCTACCCAGAGAAGGGAAAAAAAAAATACACAAGCAGGGTAATACGTGAGAGAAAAACACATAACCAGAGCTGTCTGAAACATAAGCTCCTTTGCACATTCTTAGATAAGAATTGAAAAGAATGAAGGAACTAGAGCTCACATCCTGAAAAATTAGCAAGCAATTTTAGAAGCCAGAGTTACCAATACTGCGGTATAATGCCTATTGGATTAGCAAAATACTTCAAAATACAGATTGGCTTTCAGAAGAACTTTATGTGCGTACAAGGATTGGTTTGGGGTTTTTTTAGGCAGTTGAGTGACATTTGTCATTTTTCCTACACAAATTATTGGAATATATTTTGGACACTGCTATTTTCAGCACCAAAAAAATAAAAGCCTTCACATACCTCAGTCTGCTGCACCGATGCCTGGATAGGGGCGTGAAGCAAAGTGTTCATCCCTGGTGAAAGGAAAGGAAACACTCCATTTGTTGTGCTTTTTTCTTACTATTGTATCCACTGAGCTGAAGACCTATGTGCTCGTTTTACAAATACCACTAAGTAAGAACAATTGCAACCAAATACACCCTGAAAAATACTTTCAGTACTGCCTCCAGCACGCGGAAAAGCCGCCCACACCCCTACAAAAAATGCTTGTCAACAGCTTTATGGGACAAAGCCCATTTGTACAATAGTCATCTCAGTCAGGGAGACTGTTCTAGGCATGTTAAAATTATTTAAACAGAATCAATAGCTTTGAATAAAGGTAGTTATTTTGCTAGTGGATCTATTTCCAAACTCACCAGTGATCTCACATGGAACCGCTTCAGGGTCTTCATTTCTACAAAAGGAGGGTTAGGTAAACAGCTTGTTAAAAGATTTCAGAACAGAAAGCCTCAGCAATATACTGGCAAGGCAGAGAATTCTGGTGCGTAGCTCATTGGGACTGGGCAGCAGATACCAGGCACTACGTATAGGTCTTCAACATATTCTAGTTTGAGTTGCAAGCTTATTTTCCCACGAGATTCTCTCACCTTAGCATGCCACAAGCCATTGTTCAACATACAGGTGGCATTTTAATTCCTCAGTGGCAAGTTAAAAAAAAAAAACCAAAGAGGAGATTAATTCTTTCTTTTTAACTCAGACCTTTCTCTTTGGGAAACAGAAGCTGCGTTCCTAAAGCCTGCAATCATCCCTCTCTAAAACAAAAAGCCAGATACAACGACCAGCTTATGTGGTTTGCAATCTAACCTTTAATGCCTTGTGCTCTCTACTGTTTTACTCAGTGCTTTTTCAAGACCAAAAAACCCTAGCTAGAGTGCTGGTTTTTATTTTTATATACATGCACACACACACGCACATATATGTGTTACTGTGCTGAGTTGATACCTTTAAAAGCATGAGTTAACTACCATTGTACATAAGATGTTTCCTTGCTATACATTTTAAATGTAAGAAATTCCCCTTCACATGTAGCAGCTCTCTAAATCCGTTATTTTACTTATTAATAATGCCATCATCGTGCTTGATCTAGACAAGATCTTTGAGGCCAGACTAACACTTTATTTACCTCTGAGGGAAAAAAGTTATAGTATTAAATATGGAAGACTCTGTCTATCAGATATGGAATCTGGTAGGTCTTTCCTGGAAAGCATCCCCAAGCAATCAACTTTGGAAGGAAGCAGTTTCAAGCCAAAATCGTTCAATTTTTCAGAAACCACTACCTTTTTGTGAGTGATCAGCACAGCTGCATCCTTTTTTTGCCGTATCCCTTCTTTCACCAATCAAAAGCACTGAGCGATTTTATACCTGAACAAACACGTGTGCTGCACTATGAGGAGCAATATTTTGACAGCTGCACATCATGTGAAGAAACGTATTTGCAGGACAGAACTCTATAGTCATGGGAGTTGTTTGCAAACTTACTGATTAAGCAGGACATCGTTCCTTGTATCTGCTGCACACTCTAGGAACAGTAAGAAAATTAGACATTAAAATGTGAGAAGCATGATCAGAACAACCAGAGACAAGAGCAAACTGCACAGAAAAGAACGTTCTGAAGTTCTCACTCTTGACGTGCCTTCTTATCACGGCAAAAACCCAGAGAAGCGAAGTACTTGAAAATGCCTTAGTGGGAGAAGTAAAAGGAGTCTTACCTGTACTATCTCCCTCTGCCGTGTTATTCTTACGATCTCGCTGGAAGACTCTGCAGCTAAGAAAAAGCCAAACCCAAACAACTCAGTTTTTGAAAAAGACAAGACCATCTGTTTTGAAGCAAATTAAAAAAGAAAGTGGGGGGGGAGAGCCCTAATTTCAATCTTTTCCACATGGTGTGATCTGAAACGAGATATCGAAAGCCAGAAGCTTACTGAACCCGGTGGTTTTCCAGCAAGAAACACTTCCAGAAACCCAATTTTCCAGCAGGAATATGTCTTTATAATACTTAAGATGGAAATCACTAAAAATTTAATGGGAAACAAAAAATCCTAATTACATTAAATTCACTGAACCATTTTTTTTCTAGCTAGTGATAGAAAACGAATAACAGCTCTCTTAGGGCTCAGAATCAACTCAACAGAACAGCAGTCACCACTTCGCCTTCACTGAATACTCACAAACGTACGCAAGCAGCAATTTTAGGGGGTACCAGATTATTACCTATAGCCGCATTTTATGCTTAAATGAAGGATGTAGATCTGTGTCCCTCAGAGCAAACTTACTTTATGGTGTTCGCAAAGCTGACACGGCGAGAGTTTTTCCTACGTTTTTCTATATTGATATCCTGACAACAAAGAACACAACACTTGGATATACAGAGAACTCTTCTTACACCATAAGCCACAATAACCACAGCTTTTCCTGAAACGCAAACCCAAACAAAATCCACCCTCCCCCCCCCCCAGTAATAATCTATCAGCCTAACAAGTAGCACAGATATTTACCAATACCCCTGAACTACTTTATAGTTCTCCAACTTATCCTGACATAAAGACACCCATCTCATAAGAAGCAGGATCTGAAGATCACTCTGTGAGGACTGCCCGGTTTCAAACACAAGAAGCAGAATACCAGTTAGAAGGATTTTTGTCTGGTGTATTGTCTGGCATACGAGCGAAGATAAAGCCCTGATGGTTTGTCTTTATGGGAGAAAGGGAAGGACTCATGGAACAAAGTCAGCATTTTCCTAGACAAATGTTTAAATGGTGTCACTGACTACATGATCACACCAATGCTCCTATTTCATTTTCTGAAGACATTACCAGAGGCTTTTCACTGAAAGCCTTACATGCTAAAAATGAGTTTTCACATTCTGTAATCAGCAACAGATAAACCATATAAATACATGATGCAACTAGAACATTAGCCCATAGAACACAGCCTAGCTAGAAGTAGCATTTAAAAAGAAATCCGAACTGAACAGGCCTATAGTCACAATTTCTAAGAAACAACAGACACTACAAACATGAAATATATTCTGTACGTATTTCTAGAAGAAAATGTTTATTTTGTAACTTTTACTTCAAATAAATGGCCAGGCTGGGTTATGTTTTTTCAGATGTAAAACCATCTTAGTGACTATACCAGTTTGTACATTGGTGGATCAAACTGCCAGTCAAATGACCTACTGCAGGAGCAAGTTAGGCCTATTAATCTGTTTATTCCTCTTGACAGAAGAAATATTCTGATGTAAAGCAGAAGTATAAGAAAAAATCAATTGATTTCTTATGCTATTTAGTATGCCAGACGCTATCCTCTTAAGCAGTTGCTACAGGAGTTGTTACACCTGCAGTTTAACCAGCGACAAGCTGAGGAGCAAACCGAAGATGTCAAGAGCATTGGCAAGAAAGGACTTAACAGACCTACCTGCGTCAATTCGTTCCCATTTCCCAGATCGTCAAGAGGATTTCGCGGAGCCTTTAAAATCTAGAAGAAATTATAATAGTTGAGAAGATCAGCCCCAACTACAAGAACTGATTACCTGACTGGAGAGAGTTTATAAGAGCCACCAGTGCCCAAGTCAATCATATCACTCTAATAGACTCTTTCTTTGCTCTTGGCATGCTTTTCTTCAACTGTGGTGAGAAAACAAGTTCCTCTTCACATCCTCCCTTTCTTTCCTTCACTCACTCACACAGTTTTCTTTTGAGAAATTACTTAAGTTACTCACAGAGGACAGTCGCTTCCCTCTGATGTGCTCTGTATTATCACTGGAGGGGAAAAAAGGGAAACAGGCATTAGGACATAAACTTGAAGCAAGAGGTATTCCTTGAACAGTGCTGCCACATTTTTAAGGTTAATACATTGATTTCTCTGTTATTTTTACAAGTGTGAAATTAAATAAACAAGCTTGCTTGGAATAGATTATTCACTCCAGCACCAGTTCTCAAAAATAACTGTGGAAAACCCAGCAGACTGCCCTCCAGCCCCCACGGACCGTTAGTCTCCAGACAATCCACTGCTAGGAAGTCCCCTTAGAGCTTTCCTGCACCCGATCAAAGAAACTCCCTGTTCTCCTCCTTCACAATGGAAAACTCATTTCATTCAGGAGGCGCTGAAGCGCACGCAGGGATCAAGAAAAGTTTTGCCTCTAAATGACAATATTTATACCACAATAAAGTTCTTAGGAGGTTTCAACTTACTTTTCCAAGTTAGGGTCTGTGTAAATCTTGTCCATTTCTGAAGGATGTGCTTTTCCTATGAAACGCAGTACTGAAATCCAAAAACATTAACGAACCTCAGTAAGAAAATTGCATGAAACCACAACTAGATAGCAGGCTTAGACGCTGTGATTTTTCTGTCTTTCTCTAGTCACAGAAATGCACTGAAGTGTAACAAGCCGCTCACGTCCACGTATTCCTCTTTATATCATGCTGTAGAACAACTGCACTAACAGTTTAAGTCTTACTGGTTAGGCGTCCTTTGCTTTAAAGTTAAGATTCTGCAAACTGTTGGAGATAAATGCGATCAAGCCTTATACAATACGATGTTTGCTGTGACGCACAAGACACTTTGTCAATCAACGTTTCCCTCACCCCATGAATATCATACATCAATGCAAATAACTCCCACCAGCACAGAAAACTACACCACTTACCAAAAGTTGCATACAGGGATAAAATGAATTAAGCCACACTGACAGGATGCCAGTGCTAACACAGACTAAATATTGCCTGACATTTCTTTTAAACCACAACACAATTCAGGGCTTTGAATACCAGGTTAATATTCCTCATAAAGACCACCCAAAAAATGTACTACAGAACCAACACTGTAAGATCAAGACATGCAATTCTCTGTGCTTCTTCCTAGATTTCAGTGATGATCTCCATCTACCTGCATCCCTTCATCAATAACTATGCAAAGTATGCTTACAGGAGAGCTATAACCAATCTGACAGCATTTATCACCTTACTTTATTCTCCCTTTGCTAAACCTCAGCAAGCAACATTGTAAGAGAAGCCCTCGCCTAAGCAAGGATTAAGTGATTTGTAAAATTTACAATTAAGTTTTACAATTAGAGAGAGAAATCTGCCCGGAACTGCTCAACTTTTGCGTTTCACAGACTCATAGGCTCTCAGGTCTGCAGGGACCTCTGGAGATCACGTAGTGCCCCCCCTGCTCAACACTCCAGCAGGTCGCTCAGGGCATTGTCCGTCCCAGGTCTGAGCAGCTCCGAAGAGGAAACCCCACAATCTCTCTGGACAACCTGTTCCGTCTTCACTGCATTTTTCCTCCCACTTCTGTATAAATGATATTTCTTGTATTTCAGTTTGTCCCCAACGACTGTTGTTCCTTCATTAGTTACAAACAAGAAGAGTCTGGTTCCATCTTCTTCAAACCCAGCCCATCCACACTGACAATTTCCCTCTGACAAGCAACATCCGCTGGTCTCCCTTTGTCCACCAAGCCAGGTACCTCATCGTGGGGGATTTAAGCCACAAACTGACTCTTATTTTTCAAGCTATTTCTTCAAGCGGCACAAAAGGCGGCCGCACGTACAGGTGTCTGGGGAAGGGCGAGAGAACAGCGCTTGGCTCTAGAAAGCCTCGTTTAGTCTGCTGGGAGTCTGCTATTAGGAGGTATATGAATCTGGAGTCCACGTCACAATCAACATGCTCAGTAGTCATTCTCTAATCCTTCTTTGAACTCATTTACAAACCTTTGATGTACAAGCACACGGCGGGGAGTTGAAATGCTTTGTTATTCTGTTTATGAAAAAGCACCTCTTTTTATTCTCGTATTTAAGCACCTCTCCTTTCCACACCGTGAACATGAAGAAAAACTCTGTAATTTTTTTCAGTTCATTCATGAGCTTACAGGTGCCCGCCCAAGCCCTCCTCGGACTTCCCTCCCTTCAGGAGAAAGAATCACTTTAGTCCCTCTTTATAATTCCTTTTTGCTCCCGAGCTGTTTCCCCTCACGGCCCCCGGGTTCGCTTTGCCGCGCTGACAGGGCTGTCAGCCAGGAGCACTGCCCAGAACAGCCTCCAAATGCTAATTTACGCCCCGTAGCCCCTTACACCGGCATTTTCCCAAACGTGAGTTACTTCATACCGATCAGGACCGCATTTATCGCTCGGTTTATCAGGCGATTCCCCTCACGCTTCGAGGCTGTCCCCGACGCCGACTACTGAGGGGGAATCTCCTCAGGGCCGGGCTCGGTGGCGCTCGACCCTTTTCCCACCTCGCTCCCAGAGGCGCCAGGCCTGCGGAGAAGCCTCTCCTCCCGCCTTTTGCCTGCACCCCCCTCCCCCGCCGGCCGCTACGCCGCGGGACCCGCCCCAGCCACAGGCGGCGGCCGCCACCTCAGGCGCTCCCGCGCTCTCCCGGCGCGGCCCCTTCTCTCCTTCTCCCCGCCGGGATCCCTCCTCCGCGGCCGCTCTCACCCAGGGCTCCGGTCAGGGTCCTCACGCCTGACGCCGGCGGGGCGCTGACCCCTCCTCTCCGCCGCCGCTGCCCCCCGGTCCCGCCACTCCCATCGGGGTAGGCCCCGCCGCCGCTTCGCTATTCAAATCTAACCGCCGCCCGCCGCGCCTGCGCCAACCGCCGGCCTGGCGCCCTACGCAACATGGCGGCCCCCAGCGCTCCGTACAACATGGCGGCCCCCGGGGAATCCGCACGGTGCTCCGCCGTTTGGGTGCTCGGCCTCGCCAGCTCGCCCCGCGGGCGGAGCGGTGAGGCTGGCACGGCCGCGGCCGGCCCGCCGAGGGCGTCACTCGGTCCCCAGGCCTTTCGTTGTGCCGGCGAGGGGCTGCGCGGCCGGCGCCATCGGGCGGAGGGAGCGGCGGGCGGGAGCGCTCGGCCTCCCTCCGTATAGGCTGGGCGAGGGAGCGGGTTGTCGTGACGAGGTGGCCGAGTGGTTAAGGCGATGGACTGCTAATCCATTGTGCTCTGCACGCGTGGGTTCGAATCCCATCCTCGTCGGGAACGCACACTTTTCCCCCCCAATTAATTTTTTTTCCCCCCCACCTCAGGGGACCGAGGCCTCGCTGCCGCTGGCTCACGGACCCCATTCTGCATCCGTTGGTGGTTTTAAACTAAAGAGGGGTAGATTTAGGGTGGATACAAGGAATAAATGTTTTACGCTGAGGGTGGTGAAACCCTGGCCCAGGATGCCCCATCCCCGGGAACATCCAAGCCCAGGCTGGACGGGGCTCTGAGGGACCTGGTCTAGTTGCAGATGTCCCTGCTCATGGCAGGGGGTTGGACTAGAGACCTCTAAAGCTCCCTTCCAGCCCAACCCATTCTCTGATACTTTAACCATTCTGGAAAGAAGGGGAAGCGAAGCTGCCGTCCCAGGGCTGCCACGGTGGCAGGACAGTATCCCTGCGGGTTTAGGTGTCACAGCCCCAGGTGTCTGGGGTCCTTGTGGGCTGGCAGAGCTGCCAGAGGCCACCTTCCCGCTCTCCTCCCCTGAAAGCGGCCGTGTGCTGGAGCCGCAAGCCGTGATGCTGCTGGGAACAAACCGCCTCAGCATCTCTTCCTGCAACCCCAACGCGTTGTACTGGGGCTGGCCTGGCCCTTAGCAGGAGCTTTGGGTAAATGTTTGCAAGATCAGGGGTTGAGGGAGGCCCAGCCAAAGCGATCCTGCTGCCTCACTGGAAATTACATCAAGGTTTGCTTCAGAGAAGTAATTATTGCACAGGGCTTTGCTTTTCGTG
Organism: Phalacrocorax aristotelis; assembly: GCF_949628215.1. Taxonomy (NCBI): domain Eukaryota; kingdom Metazoa; phylum Chordata; class Aves; order Suliformes; family Phalacrocoracidae; genus Phalacrocorax; species Phalacrocorax aristotelis. The sequence goes on along the minus strand of NC_134280.1, from coordinate 70,733,177 downwards.
AAGCTATGACTACTTAAAAAGCATAAATGATTGAAGAGCTAGAGGAAAGCCTTTCCTCTCTGCCCAGTTCATCAATGGCTAACTTTTTCGAAGTCTGGAAGTAGAAGCTAACAAAAGGCAGACCTCCCAGGAGACTGCCCTGCTCTGGGTTAAACACATTGTGGCACAGGGGAAGGGGCCTCTCACACCTCAGTTGCTGGAGGAGCTCTGTGAGCCCTCCAGGCGTAGCCAGCCGCAGGTTTAACTACACTTAAATCCCTGTGGAAATCAAATTATACTAAACCTTGTGCAGCAAACGGCCAGATCGTGACTCTGGAGCCTCACAAATGGCACCCCTAACCGGCCAGCTAAAACACGGCTGGAAAAGTGTGGTGGTGTGGAAGACGGGGGTCTTGGTGGTGGTATTAATTCTGAGTCAGTCCTACACAACCTCGGGGAAGTTCCCACCGGGAGGGTTTATTTGGATAGACAAGTGCTTTAGCTGCTGGCGAGATGCACATTCTCCAGGTCCTTTGCTGTAGCATAAAAAGATGTATCAAAATTAAACTGTAGTAGAGAAAGGACTCCTTTTCAGCACCTACGCTTTGTACAGGTAACTTTATGCTCACGGTATTTACCTCATCTTAGACGGGAACGTATCACAAGACATCTCCAACAGTAACACTGTCCCTATTAGCAAAAGAGCCAATGCCAACTTCTGCTCCTTTACAGCACGTAGCACCAGCTCTGAACCGAAATGGAATACGATGCAATGGGTGGTAGGCTCCTCGTGAGATCAACCTCAAGCTGTCATTGTTCAAAGCGTCTTGAAAACCAAAGCCCCGGGGTTTCGTTGACCAGCAAGGAGTGATAATGGAGAGATGCTCACTGCTGTCATTAGGCACAGCCAGAAAAAGCAAAAGCCACAGCCCCGAGCTCCAGTTCCACATCAGGCCTTTCAGCCATCCAGTCTCCTTCCACTGGCACAAGTCAGTAAAATCCCTTTCAGATGCTTATTTCTTACGTAGGGGGGACCCCAACCAACCCAAACCCCAGACAACGTAACCTGAAAGTCTAATTTAAGACTGGTGCCCCTACATCTACCGCCTTTCCCTTGTATCTAAAGCTAGTAACAGCTGCAGCCACCCTTACTGACACGCTGAAGATGCCCAAATTTCACTTGGAGTTAATGAAATATATATTTCAGTGTGTGGAGAATCAGGCCGACACTAGTTTTTGGCATCATCTCTCAAACACAGGGGACCTACTATCTCCTTTGTTTAACAAGCTAAGTACTAGACCAGGCCTTAATACATGATGGCAGGAAAAAACCTAAAACCCAGTCTGTGGTCCAATTAGAACCACGAGAGCCCCTTGGCAGGATGTGGAGGAGCAAAGCTCAAGCCCGAGTGAACTTTCACGGAAACATCCAACACATCAGATGGGTGCTCCAGAGGAGGAAGAAAGCACTTGGCTACTCTGAGCTACTGGAAGCAGCAAGCACTGTTTATTCTGTCTTGGTAGGCAAGCCCTGACCCTGGTAACATCAACAGGCGACTCGGAGCCTCGCAAGGAGGAAGGCAGTCATTCCTACGGGCCTGGCCGGCCTTCGGTGCCCAGCAGCCCGCTCACAGACGCCCGTGAAGCAGGGAGTTCTCCAGGAACCTGTGTGAAACGGTCAAACTGGCAATAAAAGATCTGTGTGAAAACCACGCCTTGGGGGGCTGAGAACAGCTCGAGTTCTCTAAAGCACAGCACGACAAGGAGAGATCACCTGAGACCGGACCGTGCTCCAGCAAGGCTGTTGCCACACCTTCTGAATAGCGTCAGCTCCTCTGGATTCCTTTCTTCACCTTTAAAAAAGGCTTCTTTAATATTTTAGAAGTGTAGAACGCTACGCATGCGCCCTGGGTAGGAACGGGCGTGGAGAAACACTGATATGGAGCGACAGGGCTGGAGACCACCGTCTGCCAACAGTCCTGAAACAACACGGCTCTTCCCAGGTAAACGTCTGGAGTGCCCGGAGCCGGCGCTGGAGCTGGTCAGTGCCACGGTGACACGGACGGAAAAGAGAAAACAAACAAAGAGAGATAAAAGAGAACCTGAGACCGCAGAATTATTGTTAACTACCCTCCCAGAGGCCAAGAAGCGACCCTATAAACACTGATGAAAATAAGAACTACAGTGATATTTATCATCCTGGAAACATATTAATATAAAAATGCATTACAAAGTCATCTGGTTTGTAAAACAGCTTTTGTTTTTCTTTAAAGCCTATTGTCACATTGAAGCAGTATTAAAAACAATTCCACACCAATCACAAACAACCCACCTACGGTACAGTTTTAAAAAAATAATTAAAAAACTAGAAGTTGGCAGACTGACCTCTGCGTTGGACTTTTGCTGAGGTATGAAGATGCTTTTGGTGAGGCGTATGGGACAGAGAAGGACAGGATCTCAGCAGAGAAGCCAGATATTTTTGAGGAGGCCGGAGATAAGCCACAGGACAGGTCGCAAAGCAGAACGGCAAAATCTACTGAATCAGTCCCTTATGAATTTCATAAAGAGAAAATCTGGGGACTAGCACCTCCAGAGATAGGCCCAATACAGAGAGATCCATCCCTAGAGTTACTAACTTTAAATTAAGCCATTAACTGAACCAATTCTGAAAGAGGAATTTCAAAGCCAAGCCCACCTTGCTGACACACCGACAGCACAAACGGGATCAGCTTCCCAGGGCTCTGATTCTGCCTTACGGCACATTCCGTGATGACTTTTGGGTTTTAAAAATCAGTCTGACAATGAAACACAGTAAAATCAGCTTTTTGTACGACAGGACATCCAGCGTACCGAACAACATTCCAGCAGCTCTTATTGCAAGACACAGGAACCCAGCAGCCCGGTAGAAAAGTCAGTTCCTGACTTTTAAGCGCACGCACTGAATTATCTGTGCCGAACATCGCCAGCAGACCCAGAACAAGGTTGAGGTGAAAGGCAAGGCTGCCCGTGCCAAGCGACGTTTGCTGCCCTCAAGTGCTCGTTCACTGAAGGACAACAGGAATCTAGCGTTGTCTCCCTGCTCCTCTTTCACCGTGCCCGCCGGCAGCCGGGACAGCTCTCCAGCCCCAGCAACCCTCCCCACCCCATCTCAAGTCACGGGCAGCTTGTTCACCTCAACCGCGTTGAAAAAAGTAAACCCGAGGTCTTTACGAGACGCTTTGCCGGCCAGCCACGCCCGCAGGTGTCAGAAGTCCTCGGTCATTCCTCCCACTCTTCCGCTGCCCACTCGGGCATCTTGGAGCAATACTCGAACTCCGCTCCCTTGTAGCGCAAGGCATGTAGGTACATCACCAGCTCCTCGGGAGACGGGTCCCGCCTTGTCATTTTACACTCCACGCACAAAGGGTCCTTCTCTTCTGAACTCTTCCCTCCCGTTTGCCCATCCCGATTCTCCCAGGAACCGAGCTCTTTGTTGTTTTCAAGCCTCTCCTGGTTGCTACCAGAGTCCAGCGGACAAGCTGCTGCGCCGTTTCTCTCAGGATCCTTAGCGTCCTCGGCAGGGCAAGAGCTCTCATTGACAGGACCAGACTTTGTGCAGCCACCTGCATTACCACAGTCTTGATTTTCAGCACTGGCGTTCAAATCCTCCTCTGAAATACCCAAGATATCCAGGCTCTGTTTGGAACGATGCTCCTCTACCAGCGCCTTCAGGAGTTCTTCATCCGTTTTATCGACCTTGCCGCCCTTCCCCCTGTCGGGGCCCCAGGCTTCCATGTTATAGATGGGGTCGTTGACAATAGGATGCCCCAAATACTGCAAATGGACCCGGATCTGGTGCGTGCGGCCAGTACGCGGAAGACACTTGACTACGCTGGTCTTGCCGTTGTAACTGAGCCTCTGGAAGACGGTTTTGCAGACCTTCCCTTTGGGGTCCACGCGGCACACTCCCACTTTGTAAGAAACAACCAGTATGGGCTCTTCGCAGACCACTTCGTGTTCTGGAAACTCCCCCACCACACGACAGACGTACTCCTTTTCCAGCTATGGGGAGACAAGAGTAACTCTCAGAAAACAGAACCGAAAACTGCCTCTGTCCTGATTACACCCGAGTCCCGTCCCAGCTGCTCCTCTCTTTCTCTTCGCTGAAATACATTTGTAGGCAACACAGTGCCTGAATTTTGTCACAACCGAACAGGAAAGGAAAACAGAAAAATCAGCTATTTAAAGCCAAATTTCTCTCACACTTTCCCCAACTAGTCGGAACATCAAGAACACAAGGGCCTGGCTTATTTTCCTCACAGGAAATTCAAGAGCCATCTCTCAGCGACCTTCCGTTTACGGCCCTGAAGCAAATCCTGGAAACCAGTACCCACCCTACAGCTACAGTTGTGTTTGGGTCAAGAGCCAGTGCAAAAATGAGGAAAAACTTCTAAAACTTTTAAAACTGAAAAAGTACTAGGTGACTGACACATTTCCACTTACAACTAATACCGCGCTCTGTTTTGCACAATCGCAGTCGGTTTGCACAGTCCCTCAGGGAAGGAGATCCCTTCCAAACTAATATCACCAAAATCAATTAAATTTTTAGTCAGTCTTCTCTTGACACCCCTCACGCTTAACGCATTGAGAAGAGCAAGATGACCACAAGCTGGGACTTGTATAGACCAAAAGTTTGGCTGACTTTAGACCTCATCTGCTTGAAGAGAATACCGTGTAAGAGACTCCAGGAACTACGGCAGCCCTCCGCTCTCACCTGTCTCTCCCGAACCTGCTCATCAATCCTCTTGGATACCTCTGCGGTCTTGGCAAACATGAGCACTCCCGAGGTCATGCGATCGAGTCGGTGAATGGTGTGCAACTCCTTCAGATCGTGCTCTTTGCCTAGGATGAAGATGACTGTGTTGTGACGAAACCTGCCGCAGGGATGTACTGGCAAGGAGGAGGGTTTGTCCACAACCACCACCTCGTCGTTCTCCACCAAGATCTGGACGGGCTGGGCAGTGACCGGCGGCTCATGGCGATGCACCGTATTCCTGAGAAAATCGTTATTCTGCAAGACAGGCAGATGATTAGCGTGAATCCAGCCTGCACAACCACCCCGTTTGGCCGCACACGGCAGGTGCTTGATGTTGGGGGGTTGGAAGTCATAGATCATTAAGGTTGGAAAAGACCTCTAGGATCATCAAGCCCAACCGCCAACCCAATGAATGAAACGAAAGCCCCTTTGTCCTGGAACCCAGGATTTTGCACAACCACCCTGCTTGTTGACATCTAAATTCAATGACACGTCTGAAGCGGTATCTCCGTGCCTCGCGCGCTCTCGGGGGCTGGTTCGGAAGCTGCGGGGCACGCCAGCTCTGCGCAGGGCTGCAGGATCCACGTACTCCTGACCCCACTGGGGCAAGGATTCCCTGGGAGACCCGATTCCCCTCAAACCGCGCAGACGCCCGCACCACCGCGGGGCGATCCCCATCACACGCACCGCGGGAGATGCGGTCTCCCACGCCACGCTCAGCACCGGGACGCCCCCCCCCGGGGAGCCCACCTTGAGCACGATGTCCAGGTCGCGCACGGGCTCCTCATTGAGGCGGAGGCGGCCGGCGCGGGCGGCGGCCCGGTAGTAGGCGAGGGGCTGGGCGCGGAACTCGGTGCTGAAGACGTGGAGGAGGCTGCGGCCCACCCAGCGGCCCTTGCAGTAGGTGCGGAAATCGAAGTAGTAGGGCCGCACCTTGCGCAGCCCTCCCTCGAAGTAGTAGGAGGTCTCGGCGAAGTGCTCCGCTCCGAAGCTCACCCCCGCGCTCAGCTTCCGCGGCGGCGGCACGTAGCGCTCCCCGGCCGCCAGCCGCCGCTTCTTGGGGGCCGGCGCCGCTTCCTCCCTGCCGCCGGGGCCCGGCGGCTCCTGCTCCTCCCCGCCGCCGCCGCTCGGGCCGGGGCCCGGCTCCGCCATGCCGCCGGGGCGGGGAAGGAGCGGGCGCGGCGGGTGGGACCCGCTCCGCGCCACCCGGCACACCCGCGCTCCCAGCAGCAGCACGCCGGCGCGCCGCGCGGCGCACGGCGTGACGCACGGACCGAGGGCCAATCGCCGCGAAGCCACGCCCCCCCAGCACTCGCGCGCCGGGCGCCTGTCCCCTTCCCGCTCCGCCGTCGCCTCAGGTGAGGCGGCGGCAGAGCCGAGCGGGATCGCCACCGGCTGTCCTCCCTCATCGCCGCTCAGGATCACGCAACCGTTAAGGATGGAACAGACCTCTCGGATCATCAAGTCCAGCCACCAACCCAACACCCCCAGGCCTCCTAAACCATATACCCAAGTGCCACGTCTGCGCAGTGTTTGAACCCCCCCAGGGACGGTGACTCCCCCACCTCTCTGGGCAGCCTGTGCCAGGGCCTGACCGCTCTGGCAGGGAAGACATTTCCCCTCATATCCAACCTAAACCTCCCCTGACGCAGCTTGAGGCCGTTTCCTCTCGTCCTGTCACTGGTGACTTGGGAGCAGAGACCGACCCCCCCCTCACTCCAGCCCCTCTCAGGCAGCTGCAGAGAGCGAGAAGGGCTCCCCTCAGCCTCCCCTTCTCCAGGCTAAACCCCTCCAGCCCCCTCAGCTGCTCCCCAGCACTCTTGTTCTCCAAGAAGCCGCCCTTATGGTCCACCGACCGCTCCTAAGCCTCCCAATTTCAGCTGCCCACGCAGCCAAGGGCCGGCGGGCAAAGGACAGGCGCATCAGGGAAAGACCAAGAGACTGAGATTTTTCTTAACCCCAAAATTTGCAGTGTTGCTACCAGAGATTAAATTAGTTGATGCAAGACAGGAAAAGAACATGCTCTCATAATTAAACTTTGACAAATCAGGGTAGATTGCTGCTCTGAAACAGTAATTGCATCTTATTTTCTTCAAGCATTAGGCAGAGTAGTCAATATTAAAGAGTATTTTTAGTGAAGGTTTAGGTATTCCTGTCTGCTTTTGGAATTCTCTGTGAATAGACGTTACCTACAGCTTATCAGAGAGGATAGCTGGAGTTGCCTGGATCCACTCACTGTCTGGAACCAGACGTGGCCTCCGAGAGCCTCCCCTGCTCCTGGAGAAACACCCTTTGCTCCATCCCTCTGGAACAAGCTCTGCTAAAGCAGAACTTGCCTTTGTGAGCACATGCACTGATAAAGCTTCCGTTCAAAAAGCAAAACTGTACAGGCCCTCCACAGTCATAATTCCCATTCATGAGCTTTCTGAGGTGACTTTAGAGATATCCATCCATCCATCTGTCAGAATTCATCCCTGAGGCAAAGGAAAACCAACAGTTACTAGTCGTGGCCTCCAGTTCAGTGACAGAATCAACATGGCTACACTGTTTATGGAAGCGCACAGGCTCCAAAAAAAAAAAAAAAGGAAAAAGAAAAGCTCTGGTCCTCAGTCTGCAAGCCCTATCTAATAGAAAACACATCCTGCTCTCCTGCTGTGCCTTCCCACAGCCAAGCCTCTTTCTCCTCTTTTTTGACAAACAGCTTCTGCTAGGAATCCAGGACTCTGTCAGTAAAGCCAGCAGCCAGGGAGATCAAGCTCACAGGGACAGCTGTGAGGAAGAAACATTCCTCAAGGGAGAGCAAATTTTTACCGAGGCCACTGCTTTTCCTTATCTGTCAGAGGAACATAGATCACGCCCATCAGTTGCGTTTCGACGATCTGCCCGTCGCTGGTTTTGTCGTACTGCATCAGAATTTGGTTTGCGCCTTCGGGACCAACAGGCAATATTAACCGACCTCCTGGCTTCAGTTCATTCAGCAACTGGCAAGCAGAGAAATCAGAATCAGCCAAAAAAAGAGACAACAGAAATAAGCCACGCTGTGAAGGTCACAACACCTTGAAAAGCAGAAGCTTGCCAGCTCCATGTAAAACAGACAGAATCAGCAGCTTCCACTGGTTCCCTAATCATTATTTTTTTCACAGCCACTGATGCAGGCAGCCCACAGCAACGGACACCCAGCACAATCACTCTTACCTCCTTTGGTACAGTTGCCGCTGCCGCTCCAACGTGAATGGCATCATAAGGAGCCTCCTCGGGGTATCCCTGCCTGCCGTCTCCAACTACAGGAGGAAAAAGGCAGAAAAGACTTTCATTCTGATAACAACTCCACGCAAAAATAATTCTCCCTATATCCTTTCAACTGCAGTCTAGATGGTGAAAACTTCGTAACAACATTGCAATGGGAACTTGAATTTTGTTGGTTTACTTTTTAAAAAGCGGGAGAGATTTCTGCACCCGAGCCATGCTAGAAGAGGGAACAAAGAAGGAAGAATTCAAAGCCAGGAGGGCCTTTCAATAATACCGTGCATTTGTGCAGACTCGAGATTCCAGATACAGGAAGAGCCGACTTAAGTGATCCTCCCCAAAACCACAACAGTGTGCACAGACCCTTCCAAATAAACTAAAACCCAGATGTGGCAGGACCACTCTCCTTTGAGGAGCATCTTTTACTGAATTAAGACAGTTACTGCACACTTGCAAGTAAGGCGTACGATAAGGCTGCCTGTAACATTAACTACTACTTGTTTATACCATAGTGTGCGGGTCAGCGTGGCACGGTGCTTACTTAGCCAGTGGTTTCTGGCAACACTGTGGCAAGCATTGACACGAACTGGAACTGCTTTGAGCAGAGCTCTGCAGCAGCCGGACCTAATGCTGCACGGGAGAGAACAAGCGTCAGGATCCCAGAGAGCTCACCCACAAGCTTTACACGGCCGGAGCTGAGCAAAGTTGGATCATCTTCTTGGACGTTTCTGATGGATTCGTGTACCAGCTCTTTGATGTGCTCTACACCCACAGCCTTCCCTGTTGGGCCCATCTAAAAAGAAACCGGCAGACAAACACCTCTATAACTCCTATAATTTAGAGGGGTGTATTTTATAGGGCAAGTTACTGTGGGGATTGGAGAATTTGCAGGAGGAAACTTAAGAGCAGAGTTTCTGAACAGGAGGTGCAACTACTCTGCCCCGTTGGTTTTAAGGCTGAGTAGTCCCAGTCACACTGGCTTCTCGAGGGATGCACAGACCCTGCCTACAGGGACTCCCAGGAATCCTGCATTTCCAAAGAAATAATTTTGTGGCAGAATTAGCGGCTTCCGAGGCAGGGCCAGTTCTTGACTAACTAACCTCCCAGGAAGAGTAACTTGACCAGCTTTCTCACACTTCACAGAAAATACTTTTAGTTTAAAAAACAAAGAAACAGCCTGTGACTACTTAAGGAGCAAAGCAAAAAGAACCTGCGGTGGACTTGCAGAGTAGATTTGCACGCTCATCTCCACCTGAACTGGGTTAACATACAGAACATTGCACGGCTGATACAGCATCCATTTGCATTCCAAAAATTACTGTATTTCTTTTTCCTACCAGCGGGCCTGGGAAGAGTTTAGCCCTTCCCCCACTGCCTTCTCTCCCCGCAAGCAGCACATGCCAGCTGCGGCAAGCTACGGGTCCTGACGCACTGCGCTAGCTAGAACTGGAGTCCCGTGAGCTTACCATCCTGGCAAAGCAAGCTGTAAGGTATCCACTTCCAGATCCAACATCCAGCGCTTTTGCACCTTCCACAAGCTGATCCTTTAGCAACTCCAGTGCGTGGGCATGCTGTGTTGGACCACAAGGACAAGGAGGTGTGAAACATCCCACTTTAGCGTCCTCTCCTAAAACTTTGTCTTGTTCTAAGCATTATCTGCTCCCATTTAAACACAGCACACCCGGCGTTCTGTCTGACACATTCAGAGGGCAATTCAAGTGTTTGGTCTGGAAGATCTTTTCACAGAACAGCATTTAGGAAGAGGCTCATTAATAAGATGTGAAGCAGCAGGAAAAAAGGTCTCATGCGAGAACCAGACAACATGAACGGTTAGCCTCAGTCGCACAGAAGTGCTATTAAAGCAACTCAAAGGGCTGCAAACTCTTTGAGGCTAAATGGGGCAAACTATTATTGTTAAGAAGAGAAAAGCTTCATGTACACAGTGCCTGAAGAAACAAGCGTGATAATCATGCCCATGGGATGTTTCACCTTTCTACTTTAGTAGTTAAGAAAAAAATAAAATAAAAAACAGCAATTTCCTCTGTTTCCATTAAAAGTGAAGAGTTTCACCTTACCATATGCGGCGCACTGATTGTAGCCTTGTATCCTAAAAGGAAACGAGTGACAGAAGTCATGCAATAAGGAAATCACAATTAAAATCACCAGTGTGAACAGTTCTTTATCCTCCCCCACTTTCCCCTAAAAATAGGAAAACACTCTTCTCCTCTGTGGCACTAAAGCGCTTCATTGACTGAAGATCTCCTCCCGTGGGGTTAGGAACGAGCTCCCGGGGGCCATGCGGTGCTGCGGTTCCCGCGCTGCTCATCCCAGCTCCCAGCTCACCCACCAAACCCCTCCGCAGCCCGCTTCACTCCCCAAGCAGGACTCGGAGCGATCAAGGAACACGTTGAACACCGAAGAGCTGTATTGTTCTTTCCTCTGGATCCCAAAACTGAAATACGGATGGGGTTTGCTCTACTTGACCTACTGTAAAACTCAGCCCCTGTTCTGGGGCGAGAGTGGAGAACTCGGACCTGCCGAGCTGTCCCACGCCCCTTTGCCAGCGTGGCGAGCGCAGTCATCGCGGGCACCGCAGGAGCGGTGATGCCTTGCCTGATGCGACTCACCGATAGACTGAGGAGAATCCATGTACGGGAAATATTTGATGTAGTGACCTCTGTCAGTAGCCAGCAGCACGTCAAAGACTCGCTGGGATTTAATTATTCCTTTTTCTGGGAGAAGGAGGAAAACAGAGACAGAAAGGGCTTAGATCCTCAGTACTGTAGCACAAAGAGATGGGATGGGAGGGTTCTGTTCAGGGAGTTAGTGGAAATGGGAGAATTCAGCCTTAATAAGCGATCCGAGAAGGGACAGAAAACAAAACCGTGGATGGAAGTACATCCTATTCAGTCTCTGCCACATCAAACAAAGTCAGGTCACGGTCCCAACTGCTGGCCCAGCCTCTCTCAGAGGACGGGGACTTACACCCGCAGCATTTCTGGGGCCAGCCAACGTCACGAAAGACAAAGAGAGTCACGCTTTCACTCCTGAAAGCGGAGACTCCGGTTCAGGTTTCAGGACTGGCACAGTGAGTAAACTAAAGCTAAGAGCGATGACTGCAGAAGCGGTCAACATCCCTTCACACCTCACCTCTGCGGGAACTCTTATGGGGGAAAAAATCAGCTTTAGCAGTGGGGGAAGCTCAAAGCTATTTTTAAGTGTGCTCCACCCTGCAAATTGGTGTGGCCGGCCATACCCACACAGCTATATTTGCAACAGTGGTGCAGCTTTATAAAAGGTGTCATGCACTTATCACTCCAGAGCAGTGGAAGGCAAGCTGTGGATAGTCTTTCCTGCTGCTTCTGGCACAGCAACTTGTTTCCAATTATAAATAGAACAAGTTCAGGCTGGGACAAACACTGAAATTCAGGCAATATTAACGCCAACATTTCAGAGCAAGCAGCATTGCGACACATCACTGATACATCATACATATATAATATATATAGTGTTAGATATCTGTACTCTGAAGTGCCAGCGGATTCCATCGGCAGCGTTAGGACGTGCTCTGCACAGGGAGCCCGCCCCGGTACTCACTGTAGAGGTTGTTGACCAGCTCAGGGTGTGTTTTTCCGCTTGAGGTCCAGGCCATCGTTCTGGCAAAGAGCAGTCCCATGAGTGCGAGCACGGCACAGGGTGGCAGGCAGCTCATCCCACGGAGACGGGCGGCGGCCTGCCGAGAGAGGGAATTCAAAACCCCACTCGATGGGCGCCCCAAAACTTCACCTCTCCTTGCTGTAACGTCATCTTGCACTTGCTGTGCTACTCAAAATACAATGGTTTGCAGGTTAGGTAGGTTGGCCGTGAAGAATCACAGAAGGTAGGGGTTGGAAGGGCCCTCTGGAGCTCGCCCCGTCCCACCCCCTGCGTGAGCAGGCACACCCAGAGCAGGGGCACAGGGCCGCGTCCAGGCGGGGGGTGAATGTCTCCAGGGAAGGGACCCCACAGCCTCTCTGGGCAGCCTGTGCCCCTGCTCGGGCACCCGCACAGGGAAGGGGTTTGTCCTCACGTTCAGGTGGAACCTCCCGTGTTCCAACCTGTGCCCGTTGCCCCTTGGCCTGGCGTTGGGCACCACTGAAAAGAGCCCGGCCCCATCCTCCTGACACCCGCCCTTCAGATATTTATAGGCATTGATGAGACCCCCCTCAGCCTTCTCTTCTCCAGGCTGAACAAACCCAGGTCTCTCAGCCTTTCCTCACAAGGGAGATGCTCCAGCCCCTGATCATCTCGGTAGCTCTCCACTGGACTCCCTCCAGCAGTTCCCTGTCCTTGAACTGGGGGGGCCAGAACTGGACGCAGCCCTGCAGGTGTGGCCTCCCTAGGGCGGAGCAGAGGGGAGGAGAACCTCCCTCGCCCTGCTGGCCACGCTCCTTTTCATGCGCCCCAGGACGCCGTTAGCGCCGCTGCCGTCCCGCAGCGCCCCGCGGTTAGAAGGACACACCGCACCTCGGGCAGCGGCCTCGGACCGGGTCCTCAGAGACCCAGCGCCGGGGCCGGGCGGGAGCGGAGCCCCTCACTGCCGCGAGTGGCCCGACGGGGCCGGGCGGCTGCCGGGAGGGGAGGAGGCCCGCGCCCCGGCGGAGGGCACTGGGGCAGAAGGGCGGCGCCTCCTCAGAAAGGCGGCGGGGCCGGAGCCGGGGCAGGGGCCGCGGGGCCCAGCCGCCGCCTTACCGAGGAAAGCGGAGCCGAGGAGGACAGGCCGCGGGCAGGCCGCGGGCCGCCCCCCACCCCCCCAGCCTCCCCCGCCCTGGTGACCGGTACCGGCGCCGCGCGCCCCGGCACTCACCGCGCAGCCGCACTAAAGCCCCCCGTTGCCAGGTGTAACGGCTTCCTCGCCTGGTGCGCGCAGGAAAACTTCCGCCCTTCGCCAAGATGGCGCCCTAGCGGATTCAGTTTCCCTCGCGCATCCTTATCAATTACCCGCCCCCCGCCGGGCGGCGGGCTAATAGGCGCTCTCTTGCCGTCGGGGGAACGCGGCGATTGGCCGGACCCGGACGCCAATCCTCGCGCGGGGAGAAGCCGTTTCCCGTGTTGACGGTGCGGGTGGAGGCGGCGGCGACTGCCGAGGCGGCTGCTGGTAGCAGGATCGGGCCCTCCGCGTCCCCGCGGAGCGGCGGTGACAGGGGTTCCCGGGGGAAGGGGCGGCGGGGTAGGCGGGGCCTGGCTGTCTGCGGGGCCCTTCGGGCCCGGAGGGGCTTGCAGGGTCCCCGGGTGTGAACACGACACAGCGGAGCGTGTCATCGCTCCCCGGAGGGAGCCCACCCTTCCCCGGGGGGGTGGGAGATCCCTAAAACATCTGGCGTGATGCCGCGGGCGGCGGGGGGAGGCCTGGGAGAGAGGGCTGTCCACGCCACCGCGTCCATCGTTTCATTCCCCCCGCCTCAGGGCTCCACGATGAGAATGATTGAGAGCGTGGACTCTGCGGTGGCCAGGCCCAGCGAAGACCTCTGGGCCGAAATCTGTGCGTGCCTGCCGCGTCCCGAGCAGAAGGATGCTGGCGACGCTTTCACTGACTCCTTCACAGATGCCTGCGCCAGCGGAGGAGGCCAGGGCGGTGGGCCAGATGGCTCTTCCCAAGCAAACCCCAAGCCCTGGGCACCCCTCAATGATTCAGAGGTGTATTTAGCATCCCTAGGTGAGTGTCTGCGAGGCTTCGATGTCTCCGTGTGCTTAGGTGCCCCATGGCAGCTGTGGCTTTACGCGGCCGGGGAGATGGTGCTCACAGCTCTGGTTGGAAAGGTGTCTTGCAGCTGTTTAATAGAGCATCTGACAAATTTCCTGCAAGTGCCTCAGTGGAAATGAGAAGCACCGTCATAGCTTTTTCAGCTATGCCACACAAAGGAACTTTTCATCAAGTACAAACTGAAGAATTTGGGCTTTTCCCCCAAAAAATACGTGGGGTAGGGACGCTGCTGGTTTTTCTCTAAAGAGCATGTAGTCCCACTGTAGTTGACTTGGGGAGGGGATACACATTCTGAACTTGTATAGATCCTGTGCGCTTCTGTCGCCAGTGTTGGTCTCACTTTTTTTACGGAGTCTCAGGAGATGATTTCTGGAAAGAGAAAAGTGAAATTTCTTTCTGTGGCCTGTATTCTGGTTGGAGAGAAGGGGGGCAGGTATGGGAGAGAAAGCTCTGATGCCTTCCCGAATCACGCCTGCTGGATTCTGTACTTTAAGATGACAGATCATGCAGAGCGTCTTTCCACGATTGCTTCTCTAAATTCCTGCATAATCTATAAAGCCATAAAGTGATTGTGAACAGCATAAACAGCTGATAGAAACACTTAATATGAGGGATGAGAAGGTTGCTAGTACTGGAGCTAACATCCTAGCACAGCCAAGCGGTCTTTAGCTCTAATTTGGAATTTGTCACCCTCTTCTAACTATTTCCTACTCCCTTCAGAGGCCTCACTGTACAACGGCTTTCAACCCCAGGGCGGATGCTCCTGGTGCCTGTTAGGAGGAAGCTGTGGGGTTCCCCTGCTCCATCCTTATGCCTCTTCTTTCCCTCCTGTGGCATTATTTTTGCTTTGGGTCAGTTTGCAACCTGGCATGCCGTGCCGGCACACACATAGCCGCCTTGGCTGGCGCAGGAGGCTGCGTGCAGAAACAGGCCAGGAGGAGCGGGTGGCAGGAGTGGCTCTGTAAGCTTTTACTTCTGCTAGCACTTCCATCTTGCCTCAGCTGCTGCTTTAGACTATTATTTCACAGGATGCTAAGTAGAGCTCTTCGTATCAGATCAAGGGTGCAACAAGACATCAGCTGCTCTTCTGGTATTAATTACTGCTGCAGTTCCAACTTGTTCAGAAAATGCCAGCGGATTAATTTTTACAAATAGGCTTCGGACTAGATTTGTGTCTGTTCTCACAGCCAGGATGAAAGTGTAACACCAGCACAAAGTTTCTCTCATACATTCTGGCTGAGTCAACAGAAATATAAACCTGTTCCAGGCTTGTACCTGGCCAGGATTAGCGATTGTGCAACCGTAGCATCAGCCTGCCGGTGTGTTTGGGCAGGTACAGTAATTTACATCTGAATTGCTAGGGCCCGAGACTTTTGGTGACCGCTCAATTCTGCAACACAAGACAACCTCTGAAAAGGTCAAGAGGTGGGCCACGCTGCTGTGGGCTAACCCAGTTCAACACATGATATACGCTTTTCAGTAAAAAGCCTGATCACAGGTCACTACCTGACCCAATTTAAGGAGGAAACCATTATAATGGGATTTCGTGACCAGAGGAATTAATTAAATTTGCTTTCTTGTAGCTTTGTGCACTGTAGTTGGATTACCCTGCGTCTGGCGAGGAGGCGCTTTTCTTCGTCCCCTGTGGCTGAGAAACTCACAATATCACATTCCGTTATGAGGCACCCAGCTAATAACAGTGCCGCGCTCGCGTTTTTTCCCCTCGGTTTGGGCATTATTTGGATTCACGCTGCAATTAGTGCGATTTGTATTCCACGCCAACACGTGTGGAAGTTGTGGGAACTTCATGGCTGTGAGATCTGAACCCTCCCGTGCGATTTCACGGAGACTGAGCAGTGACCGGGAAAGGCATTAAACTCAAAAATGGGCAGAGCTGACTCACTGCATAAACCGTATTTCCTTCAGAAGCATCACCTAAGCAATATCATCTTGTGCGAGAAATACGCTCACGCAGGCTTGAAATACAGGGGGGGAAATTACTTTTAAAATATGTCTTAGTCTTGAAAAGTTAGTTTAACTTTTTTTGATATAGAAGCCCAGCTACTTCTTTTCTTCCCTTTCAGAAGAACATAATACGGACAATAACAACCCCTCTGTTGCCTCTTCACAGAGAGAAGACTGATGAGAATTAAAGGCTTGTCTCAAGAGGTGACCTCCAAGGACATGCTGCGCACCCTCTCCCAGGCTAAGAAGGAATGCTGGGACAGGTTCCTGCAGGAGAAGTTTGAGTCTGAATTTTACGTGGAGGGACATGACTCTGATGAGAGGTAATAAGCAAGTCGATGAGAAGCGGCTACCCCTTACCGTGCCAGCAAACAGACTTTATTTCCTTAAAAACTGAAGTAAGGTTTCGTCAGGACTTGCGATAGGGCATTATGGCAAAAGTGGCGTCTCATTGCGACTTGGAGAGGCCGCCACGGGCTTCCTGAAACCATTTGATAACGGCCAGTTGCGTTGTGCTAGAGGGGAGCGCACAGAGCACGTAGGCTTTGAACTTTCAGCTCTTTTCTGCATCCCTCAGACCGGGGCGATCCAGGGTGGAAACAACTGGAACCTTCTTGATAATTTTTCCCTCGTCACATTTGGGGTCGGGAAGGAATGGAGTGGAGGAGGGGATGTCTAATGTGTCTCAGATTGGCTTTTTTTTAAGGCTTAAGTTCAGAAGTGAACCCCAGGCCATTCCCTGCATCTCAGAAAAGGCACAGTTAAGCACTGCTTCAGACACAAGTGGGGTTTGAGGTTCTTTACAGGGCTGGTACCAGTCCTGAGATGACATTTCCTGAGTGGCTCTCCCTTCCGTGCCCCTCTCACAACGCTGCTGCTCTCTCACCCATTACCCTTTTACAGATGATGTGTGAATTAAGATGAGGGTCCTTTTCTTTAGCAAACTCACATTTCCAATCACTTATAATGCTCTCCATATTCCTCCTTTCTGAGCTGACATTTTTCATGATTGCTTCTAGCTGAAAAGAAGATTATTTTTCTCCCTTGAAGAAAATCTACTTAAGCTAGTTTGGGAGTTTAAGTGTGAAAAATAATCCGTGTTTATAAGGAGTTTTTAGATTCTTTCTTTGATCAGTTAACTTCAATGTGATTTATATTTAAAGCCAAGCTTTTGTAGACGTATCTGCTCTTTCTACTGTTTTTAAAGGCTGGGACGTTATCTGTGAAAGAATTTTCCTCCCCAGAATGTGACGATGAAGTTAGAGGTCCCTCCCAAATGGTACTGAAGCATTTGATTCTCACCCACCAACACAATTAAACAAGCCTTAACTTTTAAGCACACAGATAATTTCAAGGACGTTACCGAGTGAGATTCTGCTCTTGTGAAAGAGCAAGAGTGAGTTAATTTTGTTGTGGTGGTACTGAATGACTTGGATCACGCGCCTAGAAGATGAGCATACACGTGCGCGCATACATTTAAGAATTATATTAAACTTCTAGGATTGTAGCCAGCGTTTAAACAAGGGCAGGGGTAGATCTGTTCTGGTCGGTCCAGTTATTGAGAGACAGGCTGTGAGACAGTAACTGCGCTAGAATATATTTCTAAGCTCCTACAGAACCCACAGCATGGTTAGCATTCTACCGTGTACACATACTGCCTTTTTCTTCTTCAATCTTTTGGTGTTATTTACAGTTATTAACACATTTCTATACGTGCTTCCTGTTTTGGTTTTCTTCCCCTCCCTTCCCCCCTGTATTTCCTAATCTTCATCACAATTAGGTAGTTGTGGGGTTTGTTTGGTTTGTTTTAACTCTAATTTTCTTACTGCCAGCCCAGAAGGCTGGAGAGGGAATTGTAGTCTTTGGCTACAGAGACAGACCAGTACTTCAAGAACATAAAGATTGACGTACCTGCTCAGGATTCTTTTCATTGAGAAAAATCCGAGCGTAAAACATTTCTAACCATAGTCGAAAAAGCCCAACTACAGCAGAATGTCTTTGTAGAAGGAAGGGTTCTGCTGCTCCTCTGGCACACGGAGCAGCCTCGCGTAGCCCTGACCTGTGGCAATAGGGGACCTGCGGAGGTGAAAGGAATAGACACGGAGTGTCTTCCTGACCCTTTTTTCATGCGTTCCCATGAGGCTTTGTTGCTCTCTCGTTTCACCTTGTGGCTTTTCTTTCCCTCAGCACGCTGGAGCACCTAAAGCGATGGCTTCAACCTGACAAAGTGGCGATCAGTACCGAGGAGGTGCAGTACCTCATCCCTCCGGAACCTCAGCCGGAGAAGCAGGAGGCTGAGGAAGAACCTCCAGCTGCAGAGCAGTGAGACACAGGCCAGCCGTGCCGCAGAGCTGCCTCTTGTCCCAGCCCTGAGGAAGCTGTATCCAGCGGTAGAATTAATGGGGAGGGAAGGGAGGGCAAAAGTGCCTGTTTTCAGTCACTTAAAAACCCAAACCACCCCAACACACAAAAACCCCAGCTCTGGACCTCCAGAGGCAGCCACTGGCACTAGTTACGGACAGGAGCGGAGCGCCCGTGACGCAGCATATGCTGAACTGAGATCTTTGATCTTCTCCCAGCCTGTAGCAACCTGATCCTTCCGGTCGGAACGGGAATAGTTTGTAATTCATCAGGAGACGTATTGAACAAACAAACAAAAGCGGTTGTTCAGACGCATCAGAAAATATAGTGGTCTAGAATAGAACAGATGAAACCACTGAATCAGTTTTTCTTCCCGTTTTTACCCTTTTTAATTACTCGGGTGGGTTTTTTTCTTTCCTGCAAAGCCCGCCGTGGTGTTTCCTGCGCACCTTCACTGTTTGAGCCGGGGCTGGCCCTGAGCCGTGCCTGGAAGAAGACATATTTTTCACCTCCATGAATTTGGAACCCTGAGGGAAGCTATCGTTGCAATCATTAAATTGATGGCATCACTGACATCGTAACTATGTAACGTTCCTCCGTATGTAACGCACCCTCCTACAACAGCCCGCTTTATTGGCCACACTCCGCTATAGCACAGACTGGAGGGGAAGCGCTGTTTTTTCTCTGGTTGATCATTTTGTACCTGTTTTTTGTCTCCTTCAGCCTCTCCAAAAGAGGGTCAAGTGAGATTCTGTATCGGGAAGCCAAGAGCGACAGCCAGGGAGGCCACAAATACCTTGTTTTCATCACAGACTCACATAGAATTATCCGATTTAAGTGTGTTCTAGTATATAATTGTTTTTCATTCTGTTTAACTCGGCGGAGGGTTGTTTCCCATGACTGATCAAAGACTCTGTAACCGTGTGCTTGTATAAAACCGACGCTTCTCTGACCGGCGCTTTCTGCCTCGGCACTGACGCTAAGGGTCGATAGAGGGAAGCAGCGTACATCTTCTGTCAGCTACAGCTACTTAGGGCAGAAATTGTAGGGGTGGTTCTAGTAGTTCCTGCGCGCTGGATTCGTACCGCGTTCGTTATGTACCTGTACGAAAATACATTTTTAAAAGCAGCTGCTTCGCACGCCTGCCTCGTTTCCCGCCTCTGTGCAATTACCAACGGCGCTATTCTCTCGTTCGCCGAGAGCCGACACGCTGTGGCGCTGCTTCTGCAGTGGCGTGACTCGGTGTCTGTTTGCAGGGCCAGCTTTATCAGCGTCACCACCCAGCCCGGGCTCGCCCCGCGCAGGAGCGTCGCGCTCGTCCTTCTCCATTACAACAATCGCTTTTTTTTTTTTTTTTTTAAAGACTTGAGAAACGGGGTGAATCACCCATATGTCAACGATACAAGACTTGCAAGTCTCGTGTCTTGCCGGAGGGTGGTTTTTGTCAACGTCCCTTTGAACGGATCTCTAAAAATAAGCCTGCCTTCGTGCACAGGCGTAGTGCTGTAAGTCTCTCTCACCTGCGATGCCAAGCTATAGCAAAGAGGCTTCTGAGTATTTGCCTGAAATGGTGTGTACAGAGGAAGATGCAATTTCTCTGTCTGTACCCAGGCTATTTCATAGCCCATACATTTCCTTCTTGTCATGAGCAGTGGCTGTGGAGATGCTTTATATTATCTTGTCTATTCCCCCTGAAGCTATCCGAGAAAGAAGCGTATTCAGAGTAACTGCACACGCACACAGTTCCAGGTCCACATAACCTAGCATTTCCTCTAGGGAAGGGACCTTAGAGGAGCTCTTACCATTTCATTTTTAAAAATAGCTCAGAAGCCCAAGGAAACGGTCTGGGGGAGGACTGTTGCCCAAATACAGAATTAGCCGAGGTCTTTGCGTCGATTCTCTGGCAGGATGCAGGCAGGGCCCTCGCCGGCTAGTGGCGTATACCTGTGCGGATGCCTGCAGAACAAGGTTGTCTGCCTTGATTCGTCCAAAACACCAGCCCTCCCCGAGTAGCTTCTTGTGCGGGAGGATCCATTTAGACAGAGCAGGGAAGAGCGGCTGTTCCAGCCCTCTGCGTTCCCACAGCGCTCCGCCAGGACGCAGGGAGCAGGGCCGGTTGCTGCACGCGGGCAACAGGCGCTCATCGTTGTCATCGGGTCCGGGGACTTTCGGTAACGAAGCGAGAATAACTCGGTACCAAGCAGGATAGAGGCCAGAAGGCCAAACAACTGCTCTGCGATGGAGGAGGAGAAAAGAACTAGAGCTGGTCGTTTCCATGGACCGTTGAAGAGATCTTCGTGAACGGCCGCGGCCGGGTCCGAGAGGGAGCGTCCACCCGAGGGCCGCACCAGCTCCCACGCCGAGCAGCGCCGCGTCTGCGTTGTGAAAGGGTCGGTGCAACGTCAGCTCTGCGGGCTCTGGCGCGGCCCAGAAAGCTGGATGAGCGCCGGGCCGCCTAGCAGGGTTTTGCTCAGTTGTCCCGCTGTAAATCGGGTCCTGAAGCGCTGCAGCGTCATCTCGTCAGCAGAAAATTAAACCTGCCAAAGCGCTTCTAGACTGGCACGTCATCGGAGGCTGCCTTCAGATCGAGCAATAGATCCGGGCCTGTCGATCTGCAGGCTTGCGCCAAAGGCTGCCTGACTCGGTCTAACTCAGCTGGGACGTGAACAGTAGGACTGAAAGACCTGATCTATCTGCTTAAGAACAAATAAAAGATTTTTTTAAAAAGCTGTTTTATAAGCACACAAGCTATTTTTTTTATTTAGTTTTGCCCTAACCACGCTTTTACTGTTTAGAAGCATTTACGCTGGAGTGGCCTAACCCTGTGTTGCTCACGGAGGGGCCAACATCCAGCGAGGGTACTACAGCACAGAGGTGGTTGGAAGAACAGGCTGGGAGCTTTCTCATGGTCCACCCTTTGGACACTGTCCCAGAAGAAATTAAGCTTGGGATGGGTGTATACTTAGGTCACGGTAAGAGTAGCCAGAACTCTGTTAAAACCCTTAAAAACATCTTTACAAGATCACTTGAACTGGGCACATGTGAGGAAGCGAGATGCATCCGCGCTGGTTTAACTAGCAAGGACTTTACTTCAAAGGACTACGGTTTATTCTAGGAGAAGCAAGCTGTTTAGCTCTTAGCAATCAAACTCTTCCTGGTACAAGCAGCATTTTCACTAGGGATTATTTTTTTCTTATACAGCAACACCAGCCTTCCTAGACAGGGCAGTCGTTCACACACCAGGAGATGCGCCAACGCAAACAAAAAGAGGAGCCGCTGATAACAGCGTAGCAATAGAGGAAAACCAAACTATAGGTAAGTGCAGATGGGTCCACAGTAGCAGCACCTGAAAGCGTCCACACAAGCAAAGACCTGCTATCAAACATGGGAGATTTTTCAGGTGTGAGAAACTAGTAATCACAAAAGAAATGTTAGCCCCCCCCCCTTGGTTTGTACCCTTTAAAGGCAACGCTTCACCCTTTCCTCTGCGTGAAACAGCGTTTCTCTACCCCCTTAAACTTCCCAGGGAGATGGTGGTGTAACGCCCCGCCGCCATCAGGCTGCCAGCAATTTGGTTTCGAGACGGGGCAGAATAAAGTGAAATCGAAGACCATCCGACTGCTGCCTCGCCAGCGCAACGCGAGAGCCGTTTCTGCAGACGCCACCGGCCAAAGCGACAGCCGGGCTAGCGGCGCACATCAGGCGCCAAGGAAAGGCACGGGAGGAGGAAAAGGGGGTGGAAAACTGGTGCCTCAAAGCACCTTTTTGTTGACAGCGGCACCTAAACCAGTGAGTGACTCTAGAAAAAATATAATCAGGCAATGGCTGGGGCTGATTAGCGTCTCTGTGGAATATAATCACCACAAATGTTAGTTAAACGCAGCAGCCAAGCACGAGGCAATGCACAGATTTAGCCCGCCGTGAGGATTCACGCACATCCGTGGGAGAGCGAGCACAGGCAGCTGCCTCCGGCGGCACGACCGCGCCGAGGTCGGCTCCGTCTGGCTGTGCTTGACATGCGCTGACAAACGGGCCCGTGGCGGGCCGATCCTCCCCGAGAGCTGCCGCCCGCCTCCCGGGGCAGGAAAAAGGTGGTTCATCATGTACTTGAACCGATAAAATCAATCCAATTGAAGCATGAGCTGGCAGCACCATAAAATGATGCCTGCTTTTTAATTGACAGGCTCTCTAGGATGTCAGGGTAGGAGAAGGCACAGCCTGCTGCCGGAGGAAGGTCTGCGCTGCGATTGCTGTTTTGCAGAAAAGGGGACGAAGACCGGCGTTTGCAGAAGCGGCTTCGGGTGGCCCCGCTCGTGTGGCACTCCGGAGGGGTCGCGCAGGTGCTGCAACCTGCCGTTATTTCTAAAAGCCAACCTGGTGACCGACGCACAAAGGAAAGGGTAAAAATCACAGCAAACTCTGGTTCCCAGTCACCACCCGCGGGGGGAGCGGGGACACCGGGATGGCAGAGCGGATGCCCCAAGCACCGATGCTTCAGGAAGCATCCCCAGCTCACGGAGCGGGGCTCAGCAGGGTGGGCTGCAGCTTTCACATCCATCCCTTCTCTCCGTTCCGAGGCAGAAACTCCTGCTGCGGGGCAATACGAGCTTTGGAGTAAGAGCGACTTATCCTGCCGGCTCTCTGGAAGCAGTAAGGACCAGGTCAGAAAGGGCTTTTCCAGGATAAGCACGTGCCGAGGGAGACGCTCCCGGTGCCGCTGCCGGCTTGCCCGGGCCGTGGCGCGGCCGGAGCTGGGTGAAGCCCCGCCGATGCGGGCAGACACGCTCGAGCCGCTGGGCGGCCGGGACATTACCCTGCCGTCACGTTCAAACTCCATCGCTCATCTCAAATGATCTCTTAAGAGCCTCCCGCTTTCCTTATCAGATTGTTCCGCTGTTTACCGTTTCACAGCAGCCCTCGGCCGGACTGTGATATGGAGACAAAGATGATTTTCTTCCTGCTGACTATTTGGTGGGGGTGAGCGCTCGCCCCTGAAGTCGGCTCTCAGCCGGCTTTAATAACACCGGCCCACATCCATCACGTCGAGACAAATTAACAGCCTTCCTGCACCGAAAGTCGGAATTTTGCAGAACTTCTCCTAGGACTGGCCTGGCAATTTCCATTTTTCTTACCAAAAAAAATTCCAGTCGACGATGACGATGATGATTTTTAATTTTCCCTTGTTTAAGTAAGCGGAGAAGAGAAAGATTAAAAGATCCTGCCTGTGGAATCAGAGGTTTCTAAGGAAAATGGAGCCAATGAGCAACAACCCGCTTTGGATCTGGCAGCCCGGTACCCTGGCCACGTTAAATAACAAGCAACCCTGTTACCTTACGCTGCCTTATTATGGGGCGCGCAGTAATTAACGCATCTGACTTCAAAGGGATGCCTGTGGAGAAGCAAAGATTTGGTTTTCCTTCCAAAGGAGAAAGAAAAAAAAGTAAGATAAAACTGACAACCCCCCAATCTCGGCACGAGGGGCAATAACTGCTCCAATATAGTTTCACGACAGCCTATTTCTGAGTAGCTGAGAGCTTTAAAATTGCAATGTTTGTCCTGACACGTCTAATAAAAGCTTCATAACCGCATTTTAGCTGAAAGATGGTGTTTGCGGTTGGGGAAAAGTGGCTGCTTATTTTTTTCAGGACAAACTTTGCAAACCCAGGGTGGGTTTCGGGATGCTCGTTGCCCTCCTGGCGCCTTCGCAATCCGCTGCCCTTCATTGAGCGACCCCAAACAACGAGAGACTCTGCAGGGAATCCAGCTGTGTGGGCTGCCTTCCCCCCTTGCACTTCCAGACATTTCCCGCTTCGTTTTTACCCTTTATCTGCTTTAGGATCTGCCGAGATCAACCCCTTCCCTGCCCAGCTGGGACTAGGGCCCAAGCCCTACCCAGAAACCACAAACGCAACCCCCCCCGGCGACCCTTCCTGCCGCTCCCGAGGCAAATCAAAGCCGCTTGAATTTGGGGAGTTGTGAAAATTACGATCCCAAAAGCAGCACACCAGGTTTGCAGCCAGGGCTGAGTCTGGAGCATTTTTGGCCCAGGAAAAATGAGGTATTTTCCCGTAGCTTGATTGCTGTGGGCTCCTTCGATGCTGCAAACCAAGCCAAAGGGCCGCCAAATCAGCGGCCGTCTGCCCTATCTTAACGTCAGCCCGTCACTCGGGTCAACGGGGTAATTATCCCCAGGTTTAATTTCAGCTCTCATTACCACCAGGCTTGTCATAACACTCTCGCATAATGTAATGGAAACGAAGTAATTACTATAGTTGCTGGACACTGATATCGTTTGCCACTCCAATCTCATTAGCGATCATACGTTATTAACTTCATCTTGCCACTGAAATCAATATCAAAGCAATGCTCGGGTCCTCTTTTTAATCACGCGATGCAACTGTGTTACAGTAATAAACCCCCAATTAAGGCTAATTTCTCCCAAGCCCCAGTTTCTGGAGTCGTTATCCGCGTATCGATCCATCCCGCGGCAATTCACTAACGTGAAATAAGCTGGAAATCATTTCCAAAAGGAAACTCGGTTGCCGAGAGCTTTGTGCTTGTGGCTGCATTGCACGAGGCTGACTCCAGCCACGCGTTTTCTAATTCCCCCTCATATTTCCAGCCTCCAGCCTAGCGAAGCCGCCCCCGCCAGCTCTCCCGCAGCCACCCCTCCGCAAGGGCTGCTTTTGCCGGGTCCTCCCACCCCCCCAGCGCTTGGCGGGGCGAGGAAGGGACACGCCGCCCCGTCACACGGCGGCTTGGGAACGTACCCGCCGGGAAAAGCCCTGAGCAGAAGCCCGAGTGCGGGCAGCGCCACACGCACGCTCGTGGGGCTGCAAAGCGGCTCAGGAGGCCGCTGGGAAGAACAGAATCACGGAATCGTTAAGGCTGGAAAAGACCTCATGGATCATCAAGTCCAGCCCCAGCCCAACCCCCCCAGACCTCCCAAACCATATACCCAAGTGCCACGGCTGCACGGTGTTTGAACCCCCCCAGGGATGGGGACTCCCCCACCTCTCTGGGCAGCCTGTGCCAATAACCCAGAAGATTGGCGTTTTTTCCCCGCACGCCCCCAGCCCACCCTCCGGCGGGTGCCCCCAGGAGGAGGGCAGGCAGCTCGGCACCTCCACTGTTCGGTACTTACATTTTCAGGTGACCCCGTCTCACCCTCTGCCCGGACGCGGTGCAGCGCTGGCGTAATTGAGCTCTTCCACGGGAACACAAGCACCTTTATGCCATAACGCCAAGGAGCTGGAAACCCCCTCACCACCAAGGCGGCTCTTCCCTCTCCCACCTAGCAGAACAAACCTGGCTTGGATTTTTTCCCCCACCACAATTTTTTGTTTTTCAAGTTCCGTGAAGCGCTTAAATCCCTATTTCTAGGTTTAGCAAATTGCCCCGGCTGCAGAGGACAGAGAAAAAAGGGCTGTTGAACATGAAGAACCCCCTACAGAAAAGGCCTGGTGTGACCTTTTATATCTAATTGGGGAATTAGTTTCACCTCCTGAAGCACCTTTGGCTGCTTTAGGCACAGCTGAAGCTTGGCCATGCTGCCCCAGCAGCTCTGCTGGGTTTAACGGCAGTGTCTTAGCAGGGCAATAGCCCAGGCTCCGCACGGGCACTGCCTGACCTTAAATGTAGTTCAAAGCCCTGCTCCTACAGCTCGGACTGCATGTAAAGTCTCTGGTAAAAAGGAGAAAGCTCATTAAAATAACTCCAGCCACCCTGTGAGGCTCTGCCCATACAGCTGAGCTGGGCATAGCACGTCACTCAGGTGCACGCTGAGTTTAAAAGAGTTTTAGTGACTTTAACCAGAGGCATCGTGCTTGCCCTAAATCCAAAAAGACCTTTTTTTTTTTTTTTTTTTTTTGGTAAAAACCCCTTTGATTGTGGCTGGACGATGACCTGAGCCCGTCCATGCAGCTCTCTTTGGAACTGAGACTTGCAGCCCAAAGGGAGTGAAGGCGGGCAGGAATCAGTAACAGAAACGCACATCTGCTATTTTAAACACTAACAGCTTCGTTCTAAGCGCGAACAGCATACGGAGCGATGGGTTTTATTTGGTTTTAAAGGCATTTACGTTATTTGTAAACACACACAGGAGGGAACAGTCAAGAAATAAAAATCTAATCCTGATTCCTGCGTGTCCCTGAACACTCAGCGCGCATCGCGGAAGCTTTTTCAAGTGTCTGTGCAAAGAGGATTTTAGTGCAGAAGCTTTTTTCCCCCGAGCTCTTAAAAATGTCAATACTGATGTTACCTTGAAAGTAAATTGCCTGTTGATTGAAAAGATCCCATATTTCTGGAGTGCCGCCATGCCGATCCCGCAGGCACCGAGGTTCTTGAGTGTGTCTCTGATAAAAGGTGACCCGAGGTATTCCTGGAAAAACAGGAAAAGCTGGTGGTTTGGAGGAGAGAAAGCAGTCGCGTGATGCCTGGCCCTGGCTCCCGCTTGCATTTGGGGCAATTCTGCTTAATTTCCCGGCTGGGGATAAAAGCGAGGCTGGGGGATTGGCCGGATACGGGGGGCACCCAGTGCCTTTTGGGTCGGTGGTACGGGCGCTGCTGCCGGCAGGCTGGGGTCCTGGCCTGGCTTGGTTTTTTTTTCTCCACCAGGAAATAAATTGCAAAAGGGGATTTTTATTCCCCTCCCTCCCCCCCACACGGCTGCTGGCTGGATGCTGTTCCCCGCTGCCCCTCGTATCGCTGCCTCTGCGCCTGGCCCTTGCTGGCTCGTTGGCTGGAGCCACTTATTTTGGGGACAGGCTGGTTCACGCCAGGGGTTCAGCTCCGTGGGGCACATGCTGTACCCCACACCTCTGGCCCACACCACTGGTGGTTGGCTGGTGGCCCCTGGTGGCTGGGCCACGCTCACCCCATGGTGGGTGCCCATCTGCTCCATGGCTGGACCACCCTCACCCCACCCCACCCTTGCCCCACGGCTGGGCCACGAGCACCCTGTGGTTGGGTGCCCGTTGCCTACAGCTGGGCTATCCTTGCCCCACGGCTGCCTGCACCCCACGGCTACCTGCACCCCATGGCTGGGCTGCACCCCACTCTCCCTTTACCCCAACGCTGCCCTCACCCCACTCTCCCTGCACCCCCCGCCCCCCGACGGGGCGGCCGCTGGCGGTTCCCGGAGCTCGGCGCGGTCCCGACGCCGCCTCCCCCGGCCCCTCCCGTGGGGGGTCCCCCGGAGCCGGCCCCGAGGGCGGGTGGGGGCTCCCGGAGCAGCCCCGGAGCCCCCCGGCCTTGGGCAGCGCCGCCGGCCCCGGGGCTCCCCCCGCGAAGCCGGGGGGTGGGGGCTGTGCGCGTCCCCGCCGTGCCTGGAACATCGGGCCCCGCGGGCGGGAGCCTCCTCTTCCTCCGCCGCTTAAAAAGCTCGGGTTCGGAGCAAAAAAAAGAAACCCACCAAAAAACCACCAAAACCCCCTAAAAAAACCCAGAAAAAGCCGAGCCAGGACGAACGCGAGGCTTGCGGCTGCCGCAGCTCTGCCGGTGAGTAACGCCGGGCGGGGAACGGCGGGGCAGGGGCGGGCAGCGACCCCCGACCCCCGCCCCGGGGCAGGTGGGGGCGCGGCGGGGCCGCCCCCAGCGAGCCCCCGTTTGGGCCGGGCCCCCCCGGACCCCTTCATGCCGCTCCGCGGCGGGGACGCAGAGGGCGCGGGTCCTGCAGGGGGTGAAATGGCAGCTGTGGCAGCGCGGGCCCCGAGGGGAGGGTCCTGCGGGACCGTCCCGCCTTTCCCTCCACTTTCTGCTGGAATATACTCGACCTTGGGCTGCTCTAAGTAGTTCCGTGGACGCGCCCCGCGAGCCCCGCGCCCCCTCCCGCCGCCCTCGCTGCCGGGGGGGGGGGCCGGAGGAGAGCACCCGGCACGGCCGGGCTCCGCGGGTGGCGGGGAGGTAACCGACGGGGTGGGCCGGGGGAACGGGGGGGCGGGCTGGGACGGAGAGGGGCGGGATGGAGACGAGCCTTGCACCGAGCCGGGCGGCCGCGGGGCTCCAGCTGCCAGGGACAAAACGAAACGCGAAAAAACCGCAGGAGTGCCTTTTATTCGTGCTTTATGTCAGCACAGCTCCCGGCTTCCCTTCCACGGGGCGTCCCGAGCTGCTTTCCCTGCCCCGCTGCTCCGAACTGGCAGCTCCCCGCAGCTCTGCGCCCGGCTGGTTAACCATTTCGGAGCCAGGCTCCCCGCTTTCTCCGTCGGGAAGCTCCGCCGCGGCTGCCACGGGGCACGTTCGCTCTCACAGCATCATTTAAGTCAGCCGGTGCATCACCGCGGGGCTGTGCGAGAGGACCTAGGCGCTGGGGGCGGGCTCTTCTGCCCAGGAGTACAACCGAAGCACGGTTCTCTCCCCTTCGGGGCTAACGGTCTCACCTCTGCTTGACTTCAAGGCGCGGAGAAGCAGCGGCGGCCGCAGGAGGGACAGCATGGCTCACAGTCAGCTGCCCAACGACTCCTGGCAGAACGGCTCAGCCCCTCTCTTCACCGGCCTGGACCTCCTCCTGGAGCTGAAGCCCCTCTTCATCCCACTCTACGCCACGCTGGTGGCAGTGGCGTGCACGGGGAACCTCTTCCTCATCCTCCTCATCGCTCTCACCAAGAAGCTGCACTGCACCACCAATTTCCTGATCGGCAACCTGGCGGCGGCTGACTTCATCATGTGCCTCGCCTGCGTCCCCCTCACCGTCTCCTACGCCTTCGAGGTGCGGGGCTGGCTCTTTGGCATGTTCATGTGCTACTTCGTCACCTTGATGCAGGCCACCACCGTCTTCGTCTCGGTGCTGTCCCTCACCGCCATCGCCATCGACCGGTACGTCGTGGTAGCGTACCCTATTCGCAGGAGGATAAGCCGCAGGTCCTGCATCTGCCTCGTGGCCTGCATTTGGTTACTCTCCATCATGGCCTCCATCCCCACGTCGCTGCACACCCACTACTTGGATCTCAACACCATCGGCCACGACATGATCATCTGCGAAGAGTTTTGGAAGCACGAAGAGAGAGAGCGGCTGCTGTACTCGTGCTTGATGCTCCTCCTGTCCTACATGCTCCCGCTTTTGGCGGTATCGGTCTCCTTCTGTGCCATCACCTACCACTTGCGGAGGAGGAGCGTCCCTGGTGCTGCCTATCCCTGCCAAGACAAATGGACCAAGACGAAGCAGAAGACCTTCCGGGTGCTCACCGTCTCGGTGGTGTGCTTTGCTATCTGCTGGCTGCCCCTCCAGGTGGTCAACTTCATCAGAGACATCGACGAGGAGTTCACCATCCTGGACAAGAGGTACGTCAATGTAATCCAGGTCTCATGCCACCTGATTGCCATGAGCTCTGCCTGCTACAACCCTTTCATCTATGCCTCCCTCCACGACAAGTTCTGGTTCCACCTCAGCAGCTGCTTCTACCGCAAGAAGACGAGCTCCAGCGTTACATCCTGCAAGGCTTCTCGATTCAACACCTGCTCCACCCTGGCGGATGCTCCTACCGCGATCTCGGATAAGATAGCTTTGCAAAACAGATTCTCTTAACTGAAGGACCCCAGGAGGTCGGTTTTGCTTTCAGACCTGTTTTGCACTTTGCTTTGGACTGGACATAGGAGCTGGTCGGTGGTCGTGGTGGTACGTTGCTGTTCCCAGAAGTCTCTTGTGCTTGGCAACGCGAGCGAGCGCCAGGGAACAGAGGGATGCGCTTTGCGTCCTCAAGGAGCAGCTCTTCTGAGCAGCTCGAGGATGTTTTGTTCTTTGGGGAAAACAAACCAGTGAGACAACAAACACCGCAGCCAGGCAAAGGCAGAGTACCTCGGAGCAGGACGGACCTGCTGGCCCACGCACGGGCACGCCGGAGCGGCGGGAGGTGTTTCCACCTGACCCACTTCGAGAGGGAGCCGGAAAAACGTGAGTGTCCGTGAAACAGCACTTGCGTGGCTTGTTGAAGCAGGACGACGATGAGTCCCCAGATTAATGACCGGACACACAACTGGCCTGGCGTAGCTCTCCTTAAGCCTCAGTTTTCAGAAATGCCTCTCCATCAGCATGGCCACAGCGTGCCGCTGCCTCTGCGCTTGCTCTGTGTGCCGAGGAGCAAGGCCTGAGCCGTACCCCTGCAAGCGCTGGGGCGCGCAGCGAGCGCCGCGTGGAGGGGCAGGAAAGCGGGGGTTGCCCGGGCCAAGCAAGTTTCCCCTCGGGCTTTTACAGACCCTATCTCACATCGTGGCTGGGTATGGGACCCATGTCTGGAATCATGGCTGGGTAAGGGTATATGTGCTATATCTCAAATGATGACTGGTTAGGGGGAACACACCCTAAATCTAGGACCATGGCTGGGTGTAGAGCACATACCCTACATCTCACACCACAGCTGGGCAGGGGCTATGTACCCTGTATCTCCACTCATGGCTGGGTATAGAGGGTGGCCGGTGCTGTATTCGGAGCACAAAGGCTTCTCCCCACAATTTATTTAGGAGGCGGGTCAGCTCCTAAGCAAGACAAACACACATCGGATGCATTTGAGAAACAATTTGGAGTGTGTACATCTTCATTTTGTAGGATAAAGATTGTTCCTAAGCAACAGAGAGCATTTTCTGCCTCTGGAAGAACTCAGGCTGTCACAGGTAGCACTTAAATCCCTGTGCATTTTTTGGTTTAAATGGTGGTTCATTGGTGCAAGACAATATACGTTCTGAAATGTGCATTCTTCAGTCGGAGACCGTGTGGGAGCACGAGACCGAGCGGGAGCACGCGGCCGCTGAAAGCAGTCGGCTCGTTTTGAACGGAGGCAACTCCCATAACCTGCTTGACTTTCTGGATAAGCCACCTCTGGAAGCAGGCTGGAGGGTCCCCATTTCTCCAGCCGCTAGCTCGCAGCCAAACAAGGCAGACGTAGCCAGGCACATCAGAGGAATTATTGCTGTTCTCCATAGCCAAGGAGGGCTCAAGGGGATGGGGCACCCAGGAAGATCTCAAGTGATGTGTTTGCTGGGGAAGATGTCTTGCTTTCCACTCTCAGGGTAATTTAAGATTGTATATGTCCATGTTCAAGCTCCTTGGGTGGAGGTAGGAATCCTCCTGATGGCCCGCTCTAACCCAGCAACTGCGGGATAAAGGGTGGGTTTGCTTGTCGGACGCTGCTTGGTGTGTCTCTAGATGCCTGGTGCATCTGTGGCCCGTCAGCCAGCTCCCTGCAAGCGGCACACCAAGGAGGCACCGTCTCCCTGCACGGAGATCCCCAACTCGGTTTTAACCTCTTGATCTCCCAGGAGGGACCTCTGGGGACAGCCCACAGGGACCAGCATCACCGTAAGCACTGAGTCTCAGGGTCACAACAGCTGCTGGCCACCCAAGGCCATGCCTTTGATTCGCCACCTGCAGCTGCACTCCGTGGGGCCGAGCCACGTACCTCCCACCGCTCTTCGTGCCCGGAGACAAGACTTTAAAGCCCCCGGGTGGCACATCCTCACCACCACATGACAGCTCTCCGTGGCGTTGGCCATCACTCATGCTTTCAGAGGTCAGCGGGGCATCCTCTGGTGCAAACACAGCTGGTCAGACCCTAACAGGATCCCTAATCTGCTCTCGTTACGCCCAGGGATGAGCTGCTGCCCGCTCGCCTTCCTGCTGAGAGCTTTATGGTGGTCCAGAAGGACCTTCTGTGGTGCAACCAGTGGAGACGGGGGCCCATCAGATGCAAAGTGACGCGGATGCTTGTGACCTCCGTTGTGTACCCGCGAAGCAGCTAACTCTGCTTCTCGCAGCTATCTCTGCTTCTCGCAGCTTTCTCGTGACCGCGCCGGCTGGACTGCTCGTCCTGGATGAGCGAAGCAAACCAGAAGGTGCACTGCTTGTCCTTCCTCTAATAAAGGCTTAAAAAGCTCAGGCTGTGTGTTTGTATTGATTCGAATCCAACAAAAACAAGCTATCCTTGACTGCAGATTAATCACATCCCAGGAAGCCAGTCTATCTGGACACGTTTATCTCTGTCACCATCACCGGTGGTGGCAGATCCTTGGGGGTCAGTCTGAGATCAGGGCTGGAGAAATGAGTCTGGCTCAGGTTTTGGGAGAGCTCTGTAAAGCAGCAGCTCGGGCTGGAGAGAAAAGGTTGGACATGCATTTTTTTTTAACAGGGTAATGACTCAAGACGTGCTTTCATTCACTTTGATTTCTCACGGCAGCGCTGCAGATACCCCGTATCTGTCTCTCTGAAGGCTGCAAGAGCAAATAATTGGTCTCTGGGGCGAGGACAGTCCCTGAGCTGCTTCCGTCTCGCTGCCCGGTCGGCCCTGCCCCGGCTGAGGGCTTTGACCTGAGCGCACAGGACCACGGCAATCACGCGGCATTAGTGGCCTCTTCTGCTGGCAGCGCTGCTCGTGCTCAGGCAAGCGCGGCTTCGCAGCCCCGCGGCTTCCCCTCCAGCCGTGTGCCCCCTCCGTCCTCATAAAATTTGCTAGCAAATCTGCTTCTCACCTCTGCAAGGTCATTGCACCCTCAGCTGAGCCAGTAAGCCCCCAAAACATCACCCCCCCCGCTCGGGCTCGCTGCCCTCCTGCCCCTACTGCTGAGACGCCCGCCAAGGGCTCTGTTGCCAAAAGCTGCCAGCAGCAGCTCTTTTAACCTCGCAGCCTTGGCTTGCAAAAACAGGATGGACGGCATCAACGTCCACCTTCCCCACCAGAAAAACAACATTCAGGCACAAGGACGGGGCACTGCCAGCACCGGCAGCGAGCCAGAGCAAACCGCACCAGCCGCAAGGCGCGGCGAGAAGTGCCAGCGGAGCGGGAAAAGGCACAAACCCAAATCTCGGGGCATACTCGGATGCGAGGACACTGCCCTTTATCGTCACAAATACCAAACCGATACCACAACGTCAGCAGGCAACACAAAAACCTAGCAAAGAAAACGGTAATTAAGTTTAAAAGCCACTTTTTAATGCTAGTATATGTAAGCCGGATTTTTTCAGGGCTGAGCTATGGGGGTTTCCTATTCAGCAGGGCTAATTCCAGATGATTTCTCTGCAGCCAGCATGGCTTTAAAGCCTCCAGTGCTCTGCGGCATCAAGAGGAGCTCTGAGCATCTAAGGATGGGAACAGTCATCCCATCTTCCACAAGCCTGGGCAAACCAGAGCTTTTTCTCCATTTAGCATTTTGATA
This sequence comes from Phalacrocorax aristotelis, assembly GCF_949628215.1. NCBI lineage: Eukaryota > Metazoa > Chordata > Aves > Suliformes > Phalacrocoracidae > Phalacrocorax > Phalacrocorax aristotelis. The sequence goes on along the minus strand of NC_134280.1, from coordinate 70,699,947 downwards.
GAGACATTGGACAGGTGCAAAATTGCCTGTAGGTACTAAAAGCATTCCTGCCTCTTGCAGCTTCAGCGGGAAAATGGACCTGGCTGGTAAGTCCCCCCTAATCTGGGACTAAGTGCTGGCAAAGGCACCCTGCCTGCCAAAGCCCAGCGGGAATTTTCTCAAGCGAGCGCCGGACATGGCCGGCACAAGCTGCTGATGGCTGGCACTGAACAGCTCTTGCTTGATATGATAATTTCTACCTTTAATTAGCTTGGAAAAAAGCAAAAGTGATTAAGTCGCCCAGTCCCTTTCAGTCATGAGGGGCTTGTGTTTCCCAGCCGAGCTGCAATCGTGCTGTTAAACACAGCGGAACCCTCTAATGAGGGTGAATTGGGTAGGAATCAGCAAAGGGCTCACAATTTCTTTTTTAAATTAACATATTTCGAACTAAACAGGATTCTTCTCTGGGATTCTGACTCTCTCAAGCCACGCAGCCGAGACGAGGCTGCCTGCTTGCCGGCAGCTCTGATTTCAGACCTGTAGGCAGCATTTCCTTGGGCGAGAGGCAGCACAGAGCCAGTGCTGGGAAGGGGACGGACAGACGGATTATCTGCCGAGCTCACGTTCTCCGGGCAGCTTCCACTGCTTTGCAAAGCTGAGCTTTGAGGGATGCGGCAACTGCAGTTTCTCTGCCAAGTGCAACTGCTGCCTATGAATCAACAGCAAAAATAAAGCCCAAATATATGAGAATTTTCCCTAGGATATTTAAAACAGTGCTTGTTCCAGCTGTATTATGTAGCCAGCCTCAAACAGCACAAGCAGGAATGCAAACGTGCCTTTTCATCTTCTATTTTCTTACTCCTGTTTTAAACAGAAACATGGAGGTCCTTGCTTTTGTATTCCATCATGTGGCTTATTGTATTTTACTGTGTGGCTTGAAAGCTTTCTGCTACACAAGGAAAAATCAGGCTCAGAGCCTACGAGGAAAAACCACACAAACCCTTAAAAATGTGTAAAAGAAAACAACTGTAAAAAAAAAAAAAGAGATGGTGCTGCTGCAGAAGGGCGCTAAAGCGGCCAGGGGCGTATTGAGCCAACCTTCTAATAGACATTTGTAGTGGTGTATTATGTGGCTTGGATTTGAAATATCCAAATGGTTCAACACTGAGATGGTGTGGGGCACCGGTGGGGTGCCCACAGGGGGGTCCCGGCACGCGTGGGTGCTCAGGGGGCTCCACAGGGGCTTGGGTGCCCTGGGAAGCTCCCTTGGGTAGAGAATCTGGGTGTCTTTTCCCTTCCCCTTTCCCAATTCAGCTTTTTCCTACCTCTTTTCTTTCCAGTCGCAGGGTTGGAGCACTCCGGACCCCCTCTGGGCGCCTGTGGGTCTTCTGGGAGCTCCCCTCCCACCCAGACAAGCCCATCCCCACCACGACCCACCCCAAGGGCAAATCAAAGCATCCATGTATCACACACATCTCTGGGAGGTTTTCTTCAGCTGAGGCTCAGCTTAAAACAAGTAATAGGGACTTGTCCTGGTAGGAACAGTTTTCTGTGCCAGGTGAATGTCCTCAGGAGGGAGGGAGGGGCAACACAGGGCTCTCCTTTCCCCACCGAAACTCACTCCACCTGGCTGGGCTGCTTTGGCTTGCAGAGCTGCCGGGAGGAGGCTTTCCTCATGTGGAACATCACACAGAAATCCCCAAATCCCATTTCATTTACCCTACGAGTCAAGCTAAACCTTTCGGCGACCTTTCTGCCACGTTAAGCGCCGTGGGAATGGTGGGGGAGGATCTTCTCCCCCGTGCCCAGCCTGGGCTTGCAGCACACTCTGCCTGCCGCCCCCTTCTCCCGACGCCAAGATCTTGCTAGCAAAGCCCGGGCATGCCTGCTGATAGGGGAATTTTATTTTTCTGCTTTCAAGATGAGCCAATGAAGAAGCTGGGGACAAGTTTTGGGTCCCGCTGGGACTGCGGGACCTGCACCCCAAAGCCACAACAGCCTCCAAGCCGAAGTCACCTTGGGGTGAATGAGGTTGGAGCATCCATCGCCAGATGGAGGCTTCCCTGCTCTCGCTGTTGTTTCAAGGCAGGAGGAAGCTTTTCCGGACGTTATATGGATTGTTTCCTGCCACAGGATGAAGTGGTCTGGAGAACGACCTCGGTGCGCAGTATTTAACGCCGCTCGGGGCTTTACGAGCCAGGCTCTCCTCCGGCTTAGTCTCAGGACAAACAAAAGCCAAACCAAAAATCTTTTTGACCTGTGGCTAAAGGTGCAGAGAAGACAAAGCAAAGGGTCTGAGCATTTGCAACGTAAACTTGTAAATAAGGAATTCGCTCCAGCGTCAGCCCTTACTTCCTTAGCCTGGTGCGCTGCAAGCGTGTGCAGGGATTTCTCCCTCTTTACCCAGCTGGAAAGAAGCAGAGATGCAGCTGGGACAGGCTGGGGCTGCTGCCATCCCCACGGCATTCAATTATTTTTCCTTTGAACACAAAACAAAAGAAACACAAAAAGGGACGGGAGCAACAACGACAGAAGATGCAGGTTCTGGTTGGGGCGGGGAAAGACCTGCAAAACCCCATCAGGAAGGGGATTTCGTGCAGAGTGGGCTTTGTGGGAGCAGGGAGCTGCAGATGATGCTTTTTTAAGCCATGTGTGGGTCTACGGACCAAACTTGGTCTGCTCAAGGTCTCGTTTAAGACCTGGAGGTTAATGAGGCCATCGTGGCCCATGGGTCCATGGGTGGCTGCTGTGATGCAAAGTTCCCCCCGTGTCCGTGGTGTTCCCCAAAGGGGCGACTGCCCGTCCTCCCACGGTCTTGTCCCCCATGGGCACGAAGGACTCAATGACTGTGAGAAAGGAAAAGAATTGGAGCACAAAACCCGCTCGATCGTGTTCTTTCAGCCAGAAACAGGCTTGTGTGGCAGCCGCGGCCATGCTGGCAAGGCGTGAGAGTGCTGAAGGATCAGTGCTTTTGTGGTTTTTGGGAACCATATGAAGTTCACTATTCTATGCACCAGTCGCCTTCCTCTCCCGGGGACAAGGACGTGGCCAGAGATGCAAACCTGTTTCCTCCCAAAGGCTGCTGAGAAATGCAGGCCAATTCCCTGCAAAGTTCCTACAGGAAAACAACATTCCACTGTTTGTTCAAGGTCAGACAAATAAAACGAAAAGAAGAGGTCCCTCTTTGGCAGGTTCCTTTGCTTTTCTTATTAATGTCACCGACTGATAAAAATCCCTGTCGTTTCGAAGTCAAATCAAGCCTCTTCTAAATTCAAGGCTGTACGAGAGGCATTTACTGAATGGGAGAATTCACACACTCTGTGTTTTATAAAAATGTTATAACTATAAACAGGCAGCAGATGAATCTAGAAAATGGAAGGAACAGGGGCAGGATCCCAGCCCTTCACTGGCGCCGGGTTTGTCCAGGCTTCCTACTATTTTCTCCCGCTTAGCATTAATTGACCTAAAAGGATGGTGGTTTTACTATTTGCCTTGGGCTATTAGTCCTCGGAAATCACGGGCTGTTATCCAGTGTCAATTCTTTCTTAATTTCCTCTCATCACAAGCTCTATTATTTCACTCTTAATTAAAAACCCTTGAATTGCCCTAAATTGCTCTTCTTGTCCTTTTTTTCCCCCCCAACTCAGGCTCAGAGGCACTAATGCGATGAGGCGGGTGGCTTGGGAAGAGGGGACCCACCACCCATTCATTCCCATGATCTGAAACAATTTATGGGTTTCATTAAGTGTGCACATATATATATATATTTATATCGACCTTGGACAACTGAGCTACAAAGTGTATGAGGTTTCCTCTTCCACGACGCCAGACTAGACTAGAATTTGCAATTATTGAGCACCAGAAGAACAACGTCCCACCCCCAGGTTCCCCGTGGAGATGTTTTGCTCATCTCCCCACATTACCTGCAGGAAATGGAAGGACAGTGTTTTGCGCGGGTGAGCTAAACCCCGAGCGTCTTCTGAGAACAGATTCAGAACCACTCCAGAAACCCAGTAGCCGCAGTCTCTGATTCAAAGAAACTGGATACAGAGAGAAGAACATAATTTGTTTACTTAATGAGAGTAAATTAGATAAATGGGTGATAAAAACATGTTTGAAGGCTGATTCTGCAGAGCTTTCCTCAAGAAGATGCTGTGAGCTTTTGCTACCAGAAACCGCTGGGTATAAAAGGGATAATTTTGCTGAACCATTCTCTGTTATTAAGACTTTTGCTGAATATTCTGCCTAAGCACATCTCCTTGCAAACTCTCTTGTCGACTGAAATAGGGTTGATAACCCCGGGCTCTTGCCAGCTTGGTACCGCTCCTGGTCGCAGCACCAGCCCGCAAACAGCCCTCTCACAGCCTGTTGCCAGGAGCTGAAGAGGTACTAAATTAGCCAAAAGTTAGACAGCTAAAGGTTTGGTTTTTTTCCTTTTTAATTAGTATGAGTGTCTTGAACACAGGGTATGACCTTCATAAGCAGCTGCTCTCTCTGCAGTTCACATCCTGCTGAAGTGTTTTATCGGTTGATTCAGTAAAACCGATAGAGACCTCTGGGTTGGGGGTCTTTGCATGTTGCAAATGCCCCATCAGTTCTCAGCTGCACGCGGCTCAGCTACAGTTAATTTCTATTACAGATCGGTGTTTAAAGACCTCGTGATCCTCTTCTCTAAAGAGATTGGGTGGCCTGTAGCTCTCCCATCTGCTAGAACGTGGCCCAGGAACATTGAAGATCACCTGTTTTGAGTCGTCGTTGGCTTGGGAACCGGTAATACCCGACTTAGGTGGATTGCCATCTTCTTTTTGCTCACATGATCCTCCTTAAATTGGTTATCATTAATGATTTTAATAATTCAGGTGTGTGACTTTAGCCTGCCTGTTTTGAGCTAGTCTGGTTTTGTCCTTCATGCCCACCTCCAACCTCCCGCCAGCTCTGGTGACTTGGTGGCTTCTTCCTTACCCTCAGGACCCAGCATGCGGACGCATCCCAGACTGTGGTGTTTGAGGGCACCTCCAAGGACCACCCTCCGAATCACAACCTTCTTCTCCAGAGCAGCCCCAGCATGAGCTTCGGGCAGGGATGTCGTAAGGTCAGGCATGGAGGAGCAGCCACGCGTCCTCCGCGGCCTCCCCAGGCCTACTCATTTCTCTTCTCTCTCTGCCTTGGGCTGTTAAGAAAGTTGGAAAACTTTCGTAAGAGGAAGGGTGCTGCCAGCAGGGTTCTTCTTATCAGAGACCTCCAAAAAGGAAAATCTTAGAGCCAAACCGACAGAGGGGTGTAACAACAGCAAGGGCCCAGGCTATTTAGCCTTCGCCTGTTTGGATGTCTGTAGCTCTAAGAGGAAGACAATATTCATTACGGTGCCGTTCTTCAGAAAGCACTCGAGAGATTATCATTTCAAAGAGGTTACATACATGCAAGGTATTATTACCGTTATTTGATTACCATTCAGGTTTCTCCCACAGCTGCAAATGATGAAATCCTTTGTCCTGCCTTTCAGAATAAATTGAGCTATAGCATGAGCTATAAATGTACATGAAGGATCACTGATTTTTTTTCATGTGTACTGAATCGCCTCTCAGAAATTTCCTCCTTTGTCTTCCAATCAGGCACAGAAAACAAAATCAGCCCGGTAATTTTCCACTGGTTTTAGTCCCCCTTGCTATGATTGTTCTGCCTTGATGTCATCAGTGATGAATGCGATTGCAGTTGACAAAACAGCCAGTAAAGGAGGACTTCCTCTGCTGAGCCGGGATCGTTAGGCAAATTTTGTCCGTGGAAGAACTTGGCTGGAAAATGCTTAGGAAATGTTGACTTATTTAATTTTATTATTGTTTCCTGGTTTATTAAGAATAATATTATAACTCTAGCCAGGGATGCCTTCATTTCTGATTTCCTGGACAGGTCTTGCAAAACAGCCTCTGCGTTTCTCTGTAAGCAGAGGTTTCACAGTACAAACTGTGCCCATCACTTTCTTCTCAGGCCTTGGTTCAAGCAAAGGAGGTAGACACGCAACATGTATAGGATTAAACTTGCCTTGTTTTCCCTTCTTTTGGCTAAAAGCACACTCACTTCAGCTCGGGCCTCCAGTAATGATTTTTTCCCCTAGCAGAAAGGCAGCTCTCCTCCCCGGCTGCCTTCGCAAGGGGTCACTGTTCATAAACTTAACTATTTTGAAATAAAAAACAGTAGCTGAGACAAGCAGCAGCAGAAGGGAAACACATACATCCCCCTATGGGGGGGGACGAGAGAGCTCCTAGACAGAGGTGATAAATAACATAGGAATTAAGAAACGGGAGCAAGTCTGGAGGGCAGAGGGGCAGCCGCGGGTATTCGGATGTTTTGGAGCCGTGGCTGAAAGACTCGCTCTCTCCTTCCCAAGAGGTTTGGTTCAAAACCAGTGGTTGCCCAAGCATGTTAGCAGGTAGACACGCTGATCTCTCTCCCCCCTGCCTCAGCTTTCTCTGCTGATGTCTGTTTGCTTAGCTGTTGACTTATAGTAAAGACTCTTCCTAGCCATGAGCTCCAGTTTGACTTTCTTATTAACCACGAGCGCCAGGCAGCAGACTGAAACACTTCTTGGATGTCGTGCTCGTCAGTGATGCTCTTCCTGGTGGAAATGCTATTTGCCTTGGCCCGCTGCCTGTTGCGGCGGTGGGACGTGCGGCCGGCTCTGTCAAAAGGCACAGAGTAGGGCTGCGATGCTCCCCTGGATGCCGAAAAAGCAAAGCGATGGGTCGGCTGAAGCAGGGGTGCAGGTTTCTGAGTGATGGCGTTGCCCTAGCGGGGTCCCTCGGGGGCTGGGGCTGGTGAGGAGCCACCCACGTGCAGGCAAACACAATTCCCCCCTCTCCCCCTCCTCTTCAGCGCGAGCTGAAGTTCAAAGCCCCAGCTGACCCCAGAAGCGAATGCCGTACATTTCTCAGCAACGCTGAAGTGCCTGGGGCTCAGCAGAAGTCGGTGGAAAAGTCTGATGGCCAAAATCCCTTGGGAACAAGGTTCAGCTTGAATGAGAAGCAGTTAGCAACGGGGAAGAGACGGGAGGGCTAATGAGGTGCCCCATCGCCTTTGCTTCTGTTACACCGATTGGAGAGAAATAAAAATAAACCTGTCCCTGCTCCATTAAGTTATTAGAGAGACAGGAATTGCTGCAAGACAGTCACACAACAGAAATGAAGAGCTTCACCGAGAGCCCCATCACAGGCACGAGCTTACCCCGGTTTGTCCTGGCACAAGTCTCCGCTCAGATGAGCATGGGGCTGTCAGGCTCCCAGAGGGTTGCTCACTCCCGGAGCCCCTGGGAACAGCTGAGATGAGCAATTTCTGCAGAAATAAGGAGTAATGGCTTCTCTTTAAAGATGAATCACCTTCTGTGGCTGCCAGATAGACAAGGATGCATGCTGTTGTCCTTAATAAGCAGTGGTCTGGTCCTAGCCACTCGCTGGTGTTCCCCAGTACAGCCAGCAGGTTCAGCGACGGTCCCACCTCCCACCTTTCTGGGAGGCACAGACTGTTTTGTCAGGTCCCCCCTGCACATTGATTTTGGGATAGTATCCCCTTTGGGATAGCAGCAGGGCCGCGGAGAGCCCTGGGGAGCCCACAGGTGGGAGAGGTCCGGGAAAGGGTCCATCACGGCGATGGCTTCTCACTGGGGCTCCACCGGACAAGAAGGGCTGTTCCCTCACCATTTAGGCTTGACTGTGTCCTTTTGCTCTGCCAGAAATGAATCTCTGTGGCCTTGCATGTCTTAACCCTGACCTAGGGAGGTCATATTCTCAGGTCCTGCCTTCGCTCCCCTGGCAGTGCCAGCCAGGACGCTCGCTCCTTGGCCACCGGCACTTGGTTCTTGGAGTCATTTCTCCCCCTCTAGTACAGGTGAAGAGGGAAGAATCACATCTAAATGATAATGCTTTGCCTCTCCTTGCAGTCTCCAGTTTCTAAGGGTTGTGAGGGTCCTAAGCAAGAGGCTTTGGCAGGAAAAGGGCTGGAGTTTCCAGGCGATCACCCCTAAAGAAGCCAGTTGGCCCCATTTCTGCTTAGCCGGCATCATCAGCCAAATTGGCTTTGAACCATCTCACGCTGTCAAGCTCCTCTTCCAGCAATTTGCTCCCTGCCAGACCCTGTGGGCCTTGGCAGACCGGAGTGCTCTCACTTCTGCAGAAATAAGAAGTAATTTACCCCGGGGGAAAATGAGTCATTCTTTTTGGTGGAGGATGCTGGCAGGGTCAGGCTGCACGCAGGCTGCCCTACGCGCCGCTGCCAGCTCCAGCTGCCTTCCGATTGCTCAGCACCGCACTCCTCCTGCCCGGAGAAAGCTGCTGAGCTCACTGCCAGCCCCAAAGCACACACGGCTGGGATGGTGTCCCTCACCCACCTGGCCTGGCCCTCTGGTTTGTTCCCTCCAGGCACAAGCTCTTGGTTAATTGAATTATAAAGCCGTTGAGGAGGTGCCGTTATGCTGCGTATGGCTGCAGAATAGGGATGCAGAGGGATGCAGATGCTCAACAGGCACTAGAGCAGCGATTGCCCCCATCATCTGTAGCTGCTCTGGTGCTCCTTGGAGTCACAGCTTTTCCTTTGGGAGCCCCTGATGCACATATTCTTGAAATGTCTGTTAAGCATCAGAGCTGTCGCAGCACAATGCAGCTCCTTACCCCCTGGGTTACTGCAGGATGACAAGAAACAAGCTGCAGACCGAGCGACGCACTTAGCAAATCGATGCTAACACATCTTCATTCCCTATCTCAAGCCTCATTTTTCCCCATCGATATAATCAGTGTCATCTTTTCGGCAGCGAGCCAATATCTTGCATTGGCAGGGTGCGCTGTGAAAGGGCCAGCACTGCTTCTGAAATCCCGATAAACTAAACCACAATAGCATCTCCCACTGGAGCCCTGTAATCCAGCAAAGCTTCGGAAGAGTGGGATTTCAGACAGAGCTAAAGGCTGGGGAGGGAAGGGCGCTCGGGAAAAGCCGGGGTAGGCAACACCTTCCGTCTAAATATGTGGAGTAATTCAGGGATAGCCAACTGCCATCACACACAAACCTCAACACTCAGTTATTTCTGCTTTTCTAACCCAGCGGCACCTCCAAGAGATGCTCAGAGACCAGGCGCACCAAACCCAGCACCACCTATGGGAGTTCATAGCTGATTAATCCTATCTCCGTCAAGAACTAGCAATGAACTGGATTGATTTGTCTCATGTTGAAATTTGTAGGAAGAATTACGGGTATCTCCTTCTGTGCTTCCATGTGGTTTGTACCACGGAGCGGAGAAAAAGGCTTCACGCTGAAACTACACAAAGTAAGTGTTTTATCCCTCACTGGGTTAATGATGCGCCAACGGCTCAGCTGAGGAGAAAAGAGACCTGCTGGGGCTCGGCCAAAGGGATCCAAGCTTTCCATAAGTTCAGGAAAAGACAGTCAAACTGCCTCCAGAATAAGTTAAATACAGATACCCCTAAGAGAGGGGAGGTTTGACTAAATCACCGCTCAGCTCCAAAACAAAGACGGAGGCCTGCAATAAGGCTGCCTCCAGGACGGCCGAAAGGCAACGGTGCATCTGCCTGTGGTGGAAAGACCATCCCACATGGCCTTGGGGTGTGAGAATAAGAGCTTAAACTATCCCAACAGTGTTAAAAGATGCCTATTTCTGGGCAACAAGAGCTGTGTGTCTTCCTGCGTGCTCCAGGTACTCTCGGTGGTGGATGGAGGGGCTGGTGGGTGGTGACACTGGGGAGGCACTGGAAGCATGAGCATTGGCCGAGGGGCGGCTGCAGGAAGTGGTTAGGGAGCAGTTGCCTTACAGAGGCATCAGAAAGACGAACTTTAAGTATTTGTGCTTTGGAGAAGCAGTTATTACCTCGTTTACCTTCCTGCAGAGACACAGCTGCTTGGCTGGAGCTGGGAGAGGTGGTGCATGGGGCTCTGAGGCATGAAGCCGCTGAAGGAAGAAGAGTTTGGCCAAAACATCCACCAGAGAAGGGGGGAAAAAAAAAAAAAAGAATTTTTTTCCCTTCTGGTTTGCCCCGACTCATGGAAGTGAAGCCGATCTGACACAGGCAAGAAATTTCCCATTTTTTATCCAGGCAACCTCAAGGTAGGAATTCACGTTTTTTTTTTCAGCCAGACCATATGGAAGTTGACCAGATAATGAGGCAGAGCAGCAGGGAAGCATTTTCACTTCAATGACACCACCTCTTGCCTTCTTTTGTCCAGGGGACTTAACGGAAACCATCGGCAAACCTGTTTTTGGCCAAAGGTAACAACTCTGAAAGCACGGGCTGCAGCAACAGCGTGTGGTTCATGGCCAAGAAGCAAGAACGCAGCGCTCCGCTCATTAAGCACCGCTATTTTCATTTATTGCTGAGAGTTTTCTATTGTACTCCAAGGACCGAGCAAAACAAACAGTTATTATGGGCTCCTTATTTCATTATTTATTAACTAATGCAGCTGAGTCACTCTCGCTGTGAGGTTTGCAGCGGCCTCGGTGGAGCTGTTGGCCGGGGCTGGTGTCAGGAGGTTGCTGTGGTTTGTAAAACCGCTTGGGCATCCCCAGCCGGCGAGTGCTGCGGTTGCACCGGCCACGGTGCCTTCGCAAGGGCTTTTAGCATCGTAAGGTTATTCATCGCTGCGTGAGCAGGAATGCTTCCAGCTCGTTGGGTGGCCGATCCCAAGCCCTGATCAACCCTCATCTTGCTGGGTTTTTTGGGGGGTCCTAGCCTGAGCCTGTCTTGCCCACTCTTTCTTTCAAACCCATCCTTCCATGCACCTTTATCGAGTAGCAGACCCCTTTGGCAGCGGTTCTCTAGGATTATTCAGACTAGATTAGGAGGTTTGATTGCTACAAAGGTATTTTTTAGGTATGAAAGATGTGTAGTGGTACAAAGATACCTCCTCTTAAAGAAAGGGGTCCTGCGAGCTCCGGCAAGGCTTAGCTTAGTGAAGCTCTCGTGCAAGAAGCATTTCCCAGCAAAGAAAAAAAATTAATAATAGTTTTTATAAGCAGCATATGCACATACAGCACACTGAATGCACCAAAAGCAGCTGGGCTTTCCCGAGCAGATGAACCCTTAACATTTATCTCAACCCACTGGAGTTACTGCACTAAGTGCATGAAGACTGCCTTAACTGCAGCGTAACGCCGACCTGCCGGTACGAGGTTACCGGGTAGTTCGATGACAGCTTATAACTGCAATCCTGGCATTCCCACAAAAAGGGAGCTATAGCAAAGACGCGCCTTGTAGCACTCACAGAGCACAAAGAGCTCTTGGCGTCCTCCAAAGTCCTCGGGCATCCGTCTCTGGAAGGAGCGGGGTTTCTCCCAGCAAGCTGCTGCCCGAGGAAGGAGAGCCTGCTCTCCAGAGAGAGCTCAGCCATTTCACTTAAATGGATTTTTTTTTTTCCAACCAACCATTAACGTTGTTTATGCAGCGCCTGAGGTCAGCTTCCCACCATCTCACACAGAAGTCCTCCTCGTTGCTGCTTCATGAAACATTAAAAGCTGCATTCGAACAAACTGTAACTTGAGGAGCAATAAAAAGAAAATCTCTCCCGAGAAGAAGAGTTGGCTCCAAGCAAAGCCTTTTCCCCGGCTTCATTAAAACTGCAATTGCTTTTCTTGCTACTACAGCAAGACCCTCTGCTCACCTCCACATCCTTTAAGCCCCCATCCTCTTCCCCCACCTCTCACGAAGGATGCGGCGGGGCCAGCAGCAGCCAACCCCACACCATAGATATTATTTTTTTAAAAATGAAATGGGGTTAAAGAGCTGACCATTGACAGAACTGTTGCGTTTTCTGGCAGCAGCAAGCTGGGCGGCAGGAGGCGAGAGCTGACGCTACATGGCGAGACTTGCCACACCAACGGGAACGACGCAGCTCGCGCAAAACCCGCCTGACCTCTCTTTCACCTTAAGGGGAACGAAAACCGTGACATGTGAAAGGTAACGCTGAGCAGCCATCTAACAACGAGCCGTTTTACGCACCGCCTTCTCTTTCCTCGTTACTTCGCCTGGTGGATTTAGGGCTTGGGAACCACCTTGGGCACCGTCGCAGCCCTGGAGGCTCAGCCCTTGGCGGGGCTCACATGGGGCTTGTGGATAATCGTCTTTGAAACTCAACCGATCATTTGCAGGCAAAACACCTATCCAGCATCTCAGCATCCAGAAACTCACCTTGGTTTTATAACCGATGAACTAATATATAGAACAGCCTATTTTTACCCCTTGAACAACTTCTGCTGCCTTGCAAAACAGACTTCCTCCAGCCCGTGCTCCTCCCCACCCCAGCTGCCTCTGCCAGCGCGTAAAAACCTGGTTTCCAAAGAGCCAGGACAATTATTTTGCTTAACTCAAATAGATTATTTTATTTAACTCAAAGCTACGAGCCTACGAGGATAAACCCTCTGGGGGCAGAAACCAAAACCGCTGCCGGTAACTCGGTAGGTGGCAATTTCCAGCGGGCACGTGGTCCGTACCCGCTATCAGACACTGCCACTTGTTTTATTGCTCAGCTCAGACCAGCCGAGCCCCACTTTCCCTCCACACACAGGGAGGGCAGTGGGGAAATGCCCGGGAGCTCACTGGATCAGGCAAACTGATGACCTCCACGAGGATGCTGCCTCTCCATGAACTGCTGGATCCTTTACCAGGGGTGAATTATTGAAAGAGCCACAGCTGATTTATGAATGTACCCGTTTCCGTCTCCTTACGTATTCCCCCGGTACCTCCTCCTCCTCAGCTTGCTGCAAGCTGATTTTGAGAGCTTACATTTTAATTTCTTTAAGCAGAGCAAGCTCTTGCCTCAGCACATTAATGAAGATTTCTTAAACCCCAATTTACTCTTCATTCAATTAGTTTACCCTTCATTCAGCTCCCGCAGCAGATGGCAAGGAGCTCCTTAATTATGCTCCACGGTCACCACATCCTCTCTCAGAAAAAAATCTGGCGTTTGCCATACTTCATCCTACGTTTTTCCCCAACCTGCTGATGAGAGACGGGGTGCCTTGTGCCAGTCCCACAAAACCTACAGCCGCATCACCCAAAGCACTCCCGGCTCGGCACCAGCACCCGGGGCTCCCCCACGAGCCCAGGATGGAGCAGGGCTGGGAGACTCCCCCGACCAAAACCCCACAGCCCAAGCATCACTGTACTGCATTTTCATAGCCAGCTTTTCAGGGGTGATAAATAAGACCCAAGCATTTACTGCAGCAGGGACGGGGTTGTCCTGCAGCCCCTGGTTTGCTCTCTCTGGCAGCAATGGTGCTCCTGCAGCAGCCGGGCACGTTCCCCTCCATGGGGTCCAACAACCGTGGGGTCCCAGGCAGGGGGTAATTGCTTCAGCCTCTGGTTTGCTTCAGCCAACGTACTGGCTGCTGATTAGTATAATCGTGTTGACGACATGCAAGCGGCACTGCAGCATGCAGGGTGACCGGCGCTAATTCCAGAAAATTAGTGCGGGCGCTCTTTTATTGTCATAAAGGTAAAAGCTGCGGCAAGTGGCTCTTTGTTGCTATAGGAACCCATCGACCCAGGGGAAAAGCCAAACTGCTGGACCGGTGTGGCTCCTCCCAAGGTGGCTCTTTCTGGTGACATCCCTCCTCGCCCAGGAACGGCACCGGGGCAGCCTCGGGCGCCAACACGCAGTGGCGTGGGAGCTCTGGTGCGGTTACACAGCCACGACTACGCTACTGACCCTGTGCTTAGACAGCCTGAGATACCCCTCTCCGAAATTCGGTCTCTCTGGCATTGCTGCTGGCTCTGAGCTTCATAGGCCTGGCTGGGGATAGCCTCAGCTCTGGGTGCTGAAATCTGTCCAGATGTTGTGCTCTGCAGGTGCCTACTTCTGTTGGCCATGAAAAGACCATGCAGGGCCCGTTCAGCTGTACCTATCTCTTGTAACCACCCAAAATCCGGTGAAATCCACTCCCATGCCACTCCCACTCCACTCCATGTCCCTCCATGGGAGGGACACTGCCCGTTCCCCTCCGGACACAGCAGTGAGGATGACCGAGGGCAGAGCAGGCGTCTAAACCAGAGACGTCCCCGCAGTGGCGGCGCAGGAGGGGCAGGGCCAGGACAAAGCTCTGCTCTCCCAAATCCACCATTTCTCTGCCCCAGGCCTCTGATTTCCCTCCCTCCGCTCAGGGGGATGCAGAGAGCTGTGTTGCCTCCCAGTATCGGCCCCAGCTTTCCCAGTTATCCCACTAACTCGCTGCAAACTGCTTTTAAGCCTCACTCCTTGCACGAACGAGCAAATGTGGTTCTGGAGTGTTTTTTTTTTTTAGCAGATGTGGAATACAACGCTTATCTACTGAACACAAACAGGTCCAGGGGTGAATTTTAGGTTGTGGACGGTGACCCCTCATGAGCTGCTTTTCGGGCAGCAACGTGCCAGTGTTTTCCTGTGAGCTCCAGCGCCACAAGAAAAGGAAACTGGAGCCACACGATAAACGAGGTCAAAGCCTAATGGAAGAGATAAGGATGAAGTGGCTAACGGAGAAAAAGCTCTGCATCATCACATATTCAACTGAAATTAAATTCACAAAACATAAAGCTGCTTTAAAGGAAAACCTGTAAAGGAAACCTGATGCTCCAGAAAATACAAAGACTCTGCGCACAGAGCTCCGGTCCCACTCGTAGGATGTTTTCCCAGCAGTGAGAGCTTTGCTGCTGCAAACGTTGCCCCATCCCCATCCCGCACACATCGTCGCTGATACTCAGCCTGACCCTGCAGACGTCCCCACGGCCGGGATGAGAAGCCCCTGACCCTGATAACATTGGCGACCGTTTTGCTCGGCGACGGCCGCAACGTCCTGCCTTGCCGCAGCGCACAGGTTGGAAACCTCCAGCATCGGAGCGTTTGGTTAATTGTCGTAGACTGGGGAGAGACAAGATGAGGTCAAAGCCTGGGGTGCGGAGCCCCGCTGCCACGCGGACCTCGGATCCGAGGCTAAAATCTGGATGGGAATTTGGCAGCTCTGCCAATTCCCACTGCTGACCAAAAAAATTATATATAATCCATCTGCAAACATCCCTCCTAACCTCTGGTGTGTCTGAAATCTGGAAGCCAGTGGGATGGAGGGATGCACTTAATAAAAATGATGGAAATCCGGGCAGGTGGACTCGAGCACATGAGATGCCACAAACTGGGTGAGGTGCCTGGCCACAGCCCACAGTCCTGGTGTATTTTCGGGCTGTGAAGGTCTGATGAAACCACCCTCCCGGCTGACATTAGCGGAGGGAGATACCCCCGGCGTGCACAAGGCTGGCAACACACGCAGTCGCCCTGGAGTAGAACAGAGGCAACACACATGGGCCTGTCCTGGTACACACAGATGAGGAAAAAAAGCACCTAGCCCCAAAACTTGCCCAAATTCCGCTTCTTTGCTTGCATCTACCCCCAAACAAGCCAGATTTAAACTAAAAGATGGCCAAGATTGATGCAAGAGCAGCATGGACGTGATAGGTGGTGGCGTCAGCTCACCGGCAAGCCCAGTGCTGGTAACGTTTTCTTAAATGTCCCGAAAAAGGAGGATTTGAAAGAGAAACGTGGTAGCAGCATGAGAGAACCGGCTGATGGGGACAATGGTGTTTTGCTAGGGGGATGAAGAGTCCCTGCAGGTTTTATTGGGGCTCTGAAGGAAAAGTCTGCATCTACTGCCATCACCTACATGATGCTGATCAGGTCCAAAGTTTTGGACTAAGATCCTTGCAGCTTTTTATCCCCCAAAAACACAGCAAAAAAGGATATTGCAATAGCCATGCTGGGTTGCAACAAGAGCCCGGCCAAAGCTTGATCTGGCAAAAGGATGAATTTTTAAGATTTACTCTCAAACTCAGCCAAGGGCATAGCCTGGCCCTTCTTACCCTGCCAGGGATCATCACCCCCCTGGGCCGCCCCGTGCCCGAGGTAACACCAGGAGATGCCTGGGCAGGTTTCTTGATGCTCCTTCCTACCATATTAACAAATCTTCACTTATACACTTGCCACAGGGAGTTTTCAGGCTGCCAGCTCCTTCCTTTCACTGAAGACGACACGGTTTCTGGGTCTCCATAATTATTTACACGTGGGCTGTATTTATTGGCAATTAAATGGTTCAGTGGCTCGGAGACATTAGTCTCCTCTAAACATGTTGTCTGCCAGATTGCTTCCTGCCAGCAGTCCCGGTGGGCTGGGGAATTTTGCTGAGCCCTCCGGGGCTGCGCACGTACGGGAGGGAGCAGCTGGCAGAGCCCCCCCGCCGAGGCCGCCGCGCTCTGCTCTCCCTCGGAAAAAATAGTGCTGTAACACAGCCTCACGTTCGGCAGTTCGGAGCCAACGGGAGGGGATCATGTTTGCTTTAAACACATTTGCAGCCGGGCGCACCCGAGCCCTGGGAGATCAGAGAGGTTGCAGAGATGGTGTGCGCAGCATCCCTGGGAAATGGCCCGGGAAAAACGCAGTGACCTGGGAAAACATGCAGCAACGCGGCGAAACTTGCAGTGGGAAGGTGAAAAAAAAAATGCAGCGATCTGGTAAAATGCGCAGACACCCTAAAAAAATCTGCTGTGGTCCTATTAAAACACGCAGCGAACCTGGCAAAGCACGCAGCGGGCTGGTAAAACATGAAGCAGGCCCAGTAACACGCAGTAAACACGCAGTGGCTCTGGCAAGATGTGCAAAAACCCTGGGTAAAATGTGCAGCAGCCCCAGCAAAACATGCACTGATCCCAGTAAAATATACAGCAGCCTGGTAAAACATGCCGTGGCTTTTCCAAAACGTGCAACAACTCTGATAAAACATGCGGCAGCCCCAGTAAAATAGGCAGTGATCCCAGTAAAATATGCAGCGACCCAGTAAAACACAAAGCAAACCCTGATAAAACATGCAGGAGCCCTGGTAAAGCATGTAGCAGCTCTGGCAAGACATGCAACAACCCTGATCAAACATGCAGCAGCCCCATGAAAATATGGAGTGATCCAGATTAGACATGCAGCAGCCTGGTAAAACACAAAGCAACCCCAGTAAAACATTCAGCAGCCCTGGGAAAACATGTGCTGACCCGGAAAAACATGCAGCGAGTCCGGCAAGACATGAAATAACCCTGATAAAACAGGCAGCAGCCCCAGGAAAATACACAAGCAGCAGCCCTGGGAAAGCATGCAATGCTTTTGCTAAAGCATGCAGCAACTCTGGCAAAGCATGCAACAGCCCTGGTAAAGCATGCAGCAGCACCGGGAGAACAGGCGGTGACGCTGGTGAAGCCTGTGGTACCTGGCAAAACATGGGACGATCTGGGAAAGCACGCAGCGGCGCTTGCAACGGCCTGGTGAAACACGCAGCGAGGCGCGTAAGGCACGCAGCAGGCAGGGCTGGATGCAGGGGGGTTTAAGGCACGCAGCAGGCAGGGCTGGATGCAGGGGGGTTTAAGGCACGCAGCAGGCAGGGCTGGATGCAGGGGGGTTTAAGGCACGCAGCAGGCTGGGGGGGGAAGAAAGAAAATGGGGGGGAAGAAAGTTTGAGTGTGATTTCCCAGCACAGGCAGCTGCTCTGCTCCCTGCGAGGTGCAGCGGCGGCTGGGCTGCAGGAGCCACACCGGCACTCCGCACATCGGAGCCGCTGCGTTTCCAGGGCGAGGGGAGCCTCTCGCTGCGCGACCCAAGCGGGGAACGTCGCGCCCCATCGCAGCGGCGTCCGGGCCCAGCGTGGGGATGGGAGAGACGCGGGGACCCAGGGTGGGTAGGGGGGACCCACCTTGTGGCCAGGCTGGAAGGGGCCCAGAGAAGGGCCACCAGGATGATCAGAGGACTGGGAAGCTGCCGTACGAGGATGGGCTGGGAGAGCTGGGTTTGTTCAGCCTTGAGAAAAGGAGGCTCAGAGGGGATCTCATCCCCACGTACCAGTACTTAAGGGGCAGCTACAAAGAAGACGGAGACTCCCTTTTTACACGGAGTCCCATGGAGAGGACAAGGGGGAATGGACACAAGTTGCTCTTGGGGAGATTCCGATGGGACACCAGAGGGAAATTTTTCACACTGAGGACAGTCACCGTTGGAATAATCTCCCCAGGGAAGGGGTTGACTCTGCCACGTTGGGCACCTTCAAGAGTCGCCTGGACAGGGTGCTGGGCCATCTTGTCTAGGCTGTGCTCTGCCCAGAAAGGTTGGGCTAGATGATCCCTGAGGTCCCTTCCAACCCGGGAGTCTGGGATTCTGTGACCATGCTGCACCACCACAAAGGCAGCTGCCGGGAGGATGGCAGGTGCCTGAAACCACCCCAAAAGCTGCTTGCAGTGATGGAGAGATCCATTACAATAAGGTGCAGGGCTTGTTCTTGCTATTGCAAGGCTTTTAAGAATTTTAAATTACTTGAAGGAATTGTCTGAAGCCCCCAGGATGCGGTGGATTCCTGCAGCGCTGCTTCGGAGCAGCACCCGGCGCGGCGCGGAGCGCCCGGGGCAGAGGCAGCGCTTTGCAGGCACGTTGTGCCTTTGCAGCACCATCCTGTCAGCACCGGGAATTTGCTGCCAACCCCGGTCCCAGCTCCCCCCCGGCCCCGCTGAGCGGGAACAGCAGCCGCCTGGCAGCGCCGCCGCTCTTTGTGAACACGCAGCAGGGAAGAGCAGCAAAAATGTGCCCTCCTGCCCGGCAAGAAGAGGGCTTTGCAACGAACCACATGTTTTGGCTGCTGCCCCGAGCATCCCCACCTCCTCACCATCAACAGTTGCTGCTTGGTACCGTGTGGGCTTTGATAAAAGCCTCAGGGACCCAAAATGCCTCCCAGCCCCTGCAATCGCGCGGAACAACGTTATTCTCCCCAAAGGTGAGGCTCGCTGCTAGCGGGGCTCTAATCGGCTTAAGACCCACTTGCACTTGCTAATGAGTGCCGGGAAGCAGGACGGAGGCCGTGGGATGAGCGAGGGTCGTGGGGATCCAGGCATTTAAGTGCATTTTTTACATTTTCAAGTTTTAAATTTTAAGCTTCTGCTGTCTTCCTCCCGCCTGGCCCTTTCCCTGGCTTGGCTGCTGTTTTGCCTCAATTCTGCTCCATTGCTGTCCAAAAAGCAGAGCCCACACCCAGCCATGCTCTTTAGCTATTTATCCTTTACACCTCACTATTATTCAGGTGCCTTGAAAGTCTATTTAACAGCTGCAGCTTCAGCAGGGTTGGCACCATGCACATGTGTGGCTGGTTTTAGCACCCCTGTTTTTCACATTTTCCTCCTCACCTGATACTCCCCAACAGAGATGCAGCAAAAAACGTGGTTTTGCTGGTTGCCGTGAGTGTGTTTCCAAGCCACCAACCCCTAAGCATTGGACAGGGGCAGAACACCCCCCCCAGTGCTTTTAGGATGCATTTGAGCCCCAAAGCATCCTCTTGTTTCCCATTTCTTTCCTTGCCCAAGCTCCCAGCACCAAATACCACTTACCGAGGCGGTCCAGCGCAGCCGCAATGCTGCACGGCGGTTCCCCACGCCGGTCGCTCATCCTCACGGGTAAATCCTGCCAATGCTTTACTTTTAGTCTCTCCTGTAGCACAGCAAGGTGTCCGCGGCTCCCGTTGGCGCTTCGGAGAGGTATAAAGTGGATTCATTAAGCTTCTTGGCTCGAAATCGCACCGACCTGCACTAAAAGCAAGCAGAAGATGCAGTTTATAATTCTGTGTTTTGGATGTGCAAAGGAAAAGGCTTTTGCTAAGTTTTAAAATCTAAAGGTGTTTTCTTTTCCAGAAGGAAACCACCTTGTATGTCTTCATAAGCAAGTGCAAAACAGACCCGGAAAAGTCCCTGACACTGAGAGAAGGTCGGATATAACCGAGGCAGGAGACTCCTGCCTACGACGTGAGCTCTCGCTTCCCAACCCCGCTAACATGGTCCTTCCAGACCCCGAACACCCAGCGCATCCCGGTCCCTCTGACGGTCACAAGGCGCGCAGGACTCGGGTGCACGAGAGGTTCAAATGCTGCAGGAGTAAAGCAAAGAACTGCTCCAGGGCTGATTCCCCATCTGATATCTGGTGCGAGCCGTGCTTTCGACTGCAAAAGTGCACAAATACGCAAATTTGTACCAAAGAGTAGGTACCCAGAGAGGGTCGGCATCAGCACAGCCCTGGTGAGCCTCGTCCTGCCCGCCCCTGGGATGTCACAGCTACCTGCGCCAACCTGGAGTGAAAAAAGGCCATTTGGGAGAATCTTATGATGCTTTTGACCAGAGGTTTTTTTGCACAGATGCAGTACGATGGCGCAGCATAAAGGCAGCCTGGTCTCATTTCCATCTTCTCCCCTGGAGTTTCTAACTAAGGGCGGTTACGTACAGCCGCCAACAGTGCCTGGGTGGGCATCGCCCTTTTAGGTGCGAATCCCTGGATTTTCCTGATGGGCATCGCTAAGGTGGGACAGAAACCACCGCTTTGCTCTTGGCGTCTGAAACAAGCTCCTCCTTTTTATTTGTGAAAACGTCAGGTGCTGTTCCAGCTTTGCAGCGCTGCCCTTTCAGCTCCCAGACACAGCCGACCTGCAAGCTCTGCAGACCCAGCTTGCAGTTTAAGGGCAAATAGAGACTTTTTTTTTTTTTTTTGGCTCGTACATCACCGAAGCGATGGCGCAGGCAGCGCTTGCCAGCGGCCGATGATGAAGCATAAAAAAATCCAACAGCAACGGGAGGACATGCTGGATGCTGGGATCGATCTGCAGTGATTTATGGGCTTTATTTTCGGGAGAAAGGCAGGGTCTGGGAGCCCGCAGGGAGCGCTCGGACTGGTTCGGCCAAGCTCTCAGCAGGAGTCACGCTGTGCCGAGCCGCGTGGCCGCCCTTGGCAGAGATGGATGTCTCGGTGTTGCAACCCTGGGCTGCAGCATTGAAGCGCACGAAGCATCTTCACTGAGCAGAGCCGCGGCCGAGCGCCTTGGGGGCTCTGCGGTCCTGCTCCCACTGCAAGGGGAAAGGGAAAAATAGGAGTTGTTTGGTGCAGCCGGACACCCCTGCTGCGATCTCACCGGAGGCCTCGGAAGCATTACAGCTCTTTTCCCACAGCTGCTTCTCTATTATTCTTTTTAACAGCCAGTGACGCCATCGGGGCATACTGAAGTCATTTGCTGACTGGGGCTCTAATATAAAGCACTGGCAGCACTGAGGAAGTTCGGAGGGATGGAAAAAATCACCCTCCTGCCTATTCTTATAACGTGCACTAAGGAGAGGAGAAAATCCAGGAGTCAAGGAGGTCAGCAGAGCCTCTCTCAACCCTTCATGTTGGATTGCCCCACAAAATGCTTCCTGGGGCACTATTAAATACCCCGGGCAGGACTTCGGGGCACCCCTGGGTGCCAGGGGCGTGATGCCAGAGCCTCCGAAGGGACTCATTTGCTTTTTTCCATGCACAACTTGGAGAAAAGCTGGGAGCAGCTGGCCAGCTGCAGGACGCTGATGGAAAAGCACGGGAAAGCAGATTTTCAACACGATGCTGTTCTCCCTCTCCTCCCTCCAGTTATATCGGGATATTTTTCTTTTCTTTAACCACTTTATCAGTCTGTCTTTGAGAGGAAGCTCTAGCAACATGCCCCACTTCACCGTAGCTGCAGGGAAGCGAAGGGCGACGGGCAGTTCCCACGGAGGGAGAGCAGCCCGTGCTTCGGGTTGGAGCCGTGCCCGGAGACACCGGCACAACGATCATTTCACTCTGCAAAACCGGGACTCCATTCAGGTCGTAAAAATGACATCTTTGCTCTCAAATCTCTTCCATGTGTGTGCTGGGGCTGTATCTGCTGAAATATGAGAAAGAAATAGGACGTTTCCACAGGCGAACCCGACGAGCCGGCCCGACCGTGAGGGAGCTGCGGGCCCCTCCGCTTCGCCATCCGCGCGGCTCTTGGCCAAAACCTGCCCTGCAGCCACGCGGAGGAGCCGCCCGAGAGAGCAGCTCCCCAGCGAGGGCAACCTGCACGTGGTGCCGGTGAAGCGACCGGAGGGTGGACGGCCGAGAAGGTGTCCGTCCTGCAAAAGCTCCTTTAGTCCACCTTCATTTCACGAGTCCAGGGGCAAAGCTTGGTTGCTTAAAATCTGCTTCTATGGCATTCCAATTAAACTGAAGAGTTTGAAAAACCCTCATTTGATTTGAGGAGCTGGATCAGACCCAGACCCCTGGGATCCACCAAGCCTGACCTGCCTGATGCCAGTTCCCCACCATCCCTTCCCAGCGCTGATTAAAAGCCCTTCGCCACGGGACTCGCAGGAGTTGGTGCAACCAGCGTCTCGCATGGGGCTGCGTGGGTCTCCCCTGCTGGGAGCGAGGAGATAATTAAGAGCAACCTCTTCAGACACCACTTACCGGGAAGCAAGACACGTCCCTGTCAGCTGGCGGGTATTGCTCGTGGCTGATCGTGGTCGGCTCTCCCTGCAGCACTCGTGCACGGCCCCCTTCGCCCACCCCCATTGAAGGCTCCAGCTCTGCTTCTGCCATTTATCTGGGAGCAAGGCTGAGCTTTTTTGCTCCTGCTCTTTCCTAATTGCCTCGTTTGGCCATTGATACCCAGGTGCTAATTGCTGATGGTCAGCAAGCCACGCAAAACTAGCTGCAAGGCCCAGCAGGCATGAGTTTAACCAGTGGGATTTTTTGTTTAAATCCCCCTCCTTGCTGCGAGCTGGCTATCCCTCTAGCAGATGGCCAAAATAGCACAGCTTAACGTGGCCACATTGGGGTACACAGGCAGTGTGCATGCAATGCGAATTCCCTCTCCTCTGTATGACCTTGCCGGGGGAGGATTCTCGCTCCTGGACCTCAGTGCCTCTCTTTTCCTTTAGCATCGTCACAGGTACGTCGCTGATCTCTTCCTTCTGGCATCACGGCGAGACGTGGCTTTGTCCCACTGTGTGTTTTTATCACAGCTGCAGCCCTGATTCCTGTACCCCCTCCACCTTCAGGAAACACATCCCAGGGGATACAAGAGCCTTTTTCCATCCTTGACCCCCGCAAGGCCATGGAAAGATGTGATCCCTCCAACTAAACGTCACAGGTGGAGTCCTGTACCTCAAAGCCACACCCCCACAGATATGTTTTTGGGCTGCCTTGCAATTACCTGTGGCAAAGCCAAGCCCTCCAATTCCTTGTGTGTTACGCGGGATCAGGGGCACCAGGTAGTATCTATTTTTCCCCCTAATGTCACACATTTGAGAGATGATGTAGTAAAACGATCCACAAGCACACCACTAATCCCGGAGCCACCTGGCTCTTCTCTTTGCCTGTCTTTGCACATTCCCAGTTTGCCACGTTGCCATAACCTGATGCTGACAGTTAATTTAGCCTCGATGCAAATGTGCAGGTTCTGAACAACCAAAGTCATCGGATCAAAACGCAGTTCTCTGAGATCTGGTCTAGTTGCTGCACGTCACCGGCTGATCCCAAATTTACACCTCGCTTGAAACCAGGATTATAATTTCCCACCCAATACCAACCTGGGGAAGACCGAGCTCCCTCTGAGGTACACGATCCTAAAATCCAGAATTCTTTCCCCCTGACTCCAAATCCCTTCAAATATATGGGCAAATCCTACCGTGAATGGGAAGCCCACATCTGCCACCATTGGGCCCACAGTCTATCATCCAGTTTTCTGAGCATCCAGTGGTTGCTCTTGGAAATCCAGAGCACTTGAACTGATTTTAGCACGTGTGATTTTCTTAGATAGCCACTCCCAGAGACAAGATATATATTTGGTTTCTTCTACTGAGCTCATTCCCTATATTTAAGCATTGCACTGATGCAATGAGAAAGCAAGGTTAACACCTCATGGCTTGGTCTACTGCCAAACTCGACGGGTGGACACCAAGCAACAGCAGGCAAGGGTTTTAGCCATGAATCTGTCCTCATTTTCCAATTTCTTCTCATAATTCCTCGAAGAATGGGAGTATTGCTGGACAGATTTTTCATTAAGCTGAAGAGGGCTGCTTTTCAATAACTCAACTGATTCAAACCCTATACAGAGGAATAAATCTGCACGCAGGGCAACTGCTTAATTTGGCGGCTCTAGCGCTGGAGAAAGAGCAGATGAGGTTTGTACAAGCCCTTTCTGTCCAGTTGCTGTTTCCTGTTTCTCCATTTGCGGCTCTTTTGAACCGAAGGACAAATTGCCAAGAATAAGGGTATCTGAGGAAAATCACGTGGAGGCACGTGGGTTCCTGCAGAAGTTGCACGACCAACAAGGTGTCCCCTCCTCCTTCCCGCTGGCTCTGGGCCTGAAGATATTTTGCTCACGATACAGCTTCCATTATTTCCATAGCAACCATCTGTTGTCAGGTCTCAAGACTGGAGATTTTGAACAACTCCATTTGCCGATTCAAGCCGCAGAAGGAAGTGGGTTGCGAAAGGAGAAAGTTCTCATTCAAATGCAAAAAAGCTGCAATAATAGCCGAGGGGTGCGGGGGGGGGGCATCGGCTGGGCACGTTGCTTTTCATCCAGCCATTCCTCCTTTGCTTGGTTTACGCTGTGTGAAAGAGCCTCATCCAGTGACACTTTTGACACTGGAAGCCACGACGTGCGTTGGGGCGCTCAGACAACGCCAAGCCCAGCTGGCATGGGTCTGAATGAGAGTTCCCTCTCCGTAATGAAAAGATATTTCTTTGCTTCAATGGGAGCTTTGATCTGGCTCTGTCAAAACCACCCCGGGGTCTCTTGGGAATGGGCTTGATGCCTCCTAGCCCCCAGCCTCTTCCTAGGCCAAAGAGGTCCTCTGCCCTCTGTCCCCTTCTCGCAAGAAGCATCAGCTTCCACCACGTTGTATCTCAGCTCTCGACAAGCCTAAAATGAATGTCCAAAACACGCTACGCAGGGGTTCGTGTATCATCACACTGGGGAAAGGTGCCCAGAATGCCGGTGCTGCCGCTGAGCACTTGGTGCAGCAAAACCCCAGCCCGAAGGGACAGGGCTCGTCGCTTCTGCCCGTCTACCGGGGCACGGGGCTGTTACTGCTGCGCAATGATAAACTTTTTGTGCGGGTTTGCCGTCCTGCCTTCCCCAGCTCCTTGCTGGGATTTAGGGACACCAGCTCGTACCTGGCTCGTTTGCAAATCAGTCGTGGAAGTTTTATCAGCCCCTCCAAAATCTCAGCCTAGAGGATCCATTGGCCTCATCCCTAATTTTTGCCCCAGATGTCTCACCCAAAATGGCTTTGCCTAGGGTAAGATGGGTATTTCTTCTCCCAGAAGACAACTAACTTCATCAAAGTCAACCTCCTGTCAAATAATTTGGCTGTTCACTAGAAAAACTAGCAAGCTAAGTAGGAAGCATTTCGTGCTTGTGCATTCACCTTCTTCGTTACCACTTACTCTGCGGCAGCCGAGAGCCAGCAGCAGCCCTTTGTGCTGACCTCTTTTCACTGAAGCCCTTTTCCTGTCATCGCCCAACACAGATCAGCACAGAGCTGGGACTGGAGACAACCTCGATGGCAATGAGGGGGCAAGGAAGCGGGGCTGGCAGCTGGAAACGCAGCCTTCCCAGGGCATCCCCAAAAGGGAGCCGTCTCCTGGTGGCCACAGAAACTTCAACCTCTTTTATAAAAATCTCATTAAGAACCTGAGAGTGATCACGAGAACCGGTTCTGCTCCGAGCATCGCGTCCCCAGCTCTGGCAGTAGCAGGCTCCGGCGCGGGGCGCTCAGGTCCGTGCTACCCGCCCCGCTGCCTGCCTGGGCAATTAGATGAAGCATCTTTTAAATTGCAATCCTGGAAAAAAAAAAAAAGACCCGGGAAACGCAGACTTCCAAAAGAAGAGGTTTGAATATCCCACCCTTCCCCGCAACCTCTTAATGCCTGCGACAATGGCTTCACGGTCCTTTTCCAGGACCTTTGTGGGTCTGACAGCGGTGTCGGAGCCCCGCCGTCTTGGCAAATCTTTGCTGATACCATTACCCACAAAAGGGCTCTAAAAGCCTCTGTGGTGTTTTCACTCGATGAATGTATTTTTTTTCCCTTCACTGAATAAACCCTTCCAGGACTCCGGCGGTTGCTGGGGCGCGCGTGTGCACACTGAGCCCGAGGAGACCCCAGCTCCAGCCCAGAGGCTGGTGTCCGCTCCAGCTGATTTTTCAAATCCAGCTCCAGCTTGCTTTCTTTTTCCCCTAAGCACCCCGACCTCGGCAAAAGCAAAACAAGAGGATGCCTGCTCGCCGAGGCCGCAGCAGTCCGACCTCACAGTGCCATCCCAGCACCTTTTTAACTCAACTTTTTTACCTTTAGCTGCTCTGCTGCCCTTTAGTCCTGCATTGCAAGAGGGCAAGGCAGGGTGCGCTCTGCACGAGTTTACCAAAAAACCAGGCAGAGGCATTTACCTCGTTTCACGGGTGGACATCCCCTCGACACAGGACCAGCCTTTCGTGGTGCATTTTCACCAACAGAGAGCACAGGAAGCAGCTCTGTTAAGGAGCAAAGTCATGCCCGAAACACACAAATGAAAACCGCTGTGATTTTCTCCAGATTTCCACCTTGCTGTTGCATGCAGGCACTCTCTAAGCCTTGCACGTAAAAGCAGACCTGCAACAAAATTTTTACATCCACCTGCAAAAGGAAACAGTAGAAAGGGTAGATACGTCCCGGATAAACCAAATGCACAAACAGGACTCACACCAAAATCCTGCCCCACCAGATTCATGGGCGAAAGCCTTGTCTGACACCAGGAGGGTCACGGCTTCAGTCTGGGGTTGTACGGCGAGGCTGATCTGCAAAAGATGTTGAAGAAACGAGCCAGGCCGTGAGCAAGGAGAGGGAACACAGACACTGCCCCAGCCCCCATCCGCATCTGGTCTGGTGGGGCATCTTCGGGTGCAATCCAGCCCTTGGAGCCCCCTACTCCTGCACGAGGCAGAGTCACCCAGGACCACTCAGCCCCTACCTGGGAGCACAGGAGGGGAATCCAGACCTAAACGTGTCTGCAGAGGGATGTGTCCTACCTTGAGGGCACCTGGGGCCTTCACCCCATCCATCCCAGCAGACTACTCCTTGCTGTCATGCTCTATCAGTTAATCAGCCCTACCACTGATTAATGGCACAGCTGAGAGGTTCATGCCCCTATTTCTTTCAGTCTTTTAATAAAAAGTGCTTAGGAAAGCAAGCTGGTATTGATTTAGCTTCATCCACAAATAAACTCTGTCCGAAAAACCAAGATAAACTTTCTTGCCACTGCAGGATAAAAAAAACAACCCAGACCACACTTCTCCTGCATATCCCGTTAGGCGGAGGCTGAGCATTTTAGCTGTGTGAGCCAGGAAAGGGGGAAGCTACGGTTTCAATAGCTCACTGCATTTTTATAGTGCCTCAGTTCAAGGCTTTCGAAAGATTTTGCAAACTTTATTTACCTCTCAGTCCTTGGCCATAGGGTTTTGGCTAGGTTTTGATCCAAGAACTGTTTCTGTGGTCTGCTCAGAAGCCCCCCAGAGGCAAAAAACCTCACTGAAGGCCCCATCTCATGAAGTTTCCTCCATCTGGAGCCAAAATCTTGGGGAAATCACGCTGGCTCCGTTTGACCGGAGCTCCTGTCTCTGCTCCCGGTGTGTGCAAGTGAATAAGCACCTCTAAAAACACAGGCAACCCCCTTCCCCAAGGAAGTATAGGTGTGAGTCCTCAAAACCAGCGTGGGGTCTCTGAGAAACCGACGTGGAGTCTGTGACTGTAAGGAGCTCTTTTGGTACAGCTCAGAGCCTCAGTGATAAGAGGCGATTGAGAAGCCCCGAGTGGGTATGTACGGGGTACCGACTCCAAGAGATCTCAGCCTCGTTATAACAACCGATCCATCAGAGACATTTTCTTTTGGCTCCTTCAAAATCCTGCCTGCAACGAAAGAAACGTCCCAAGGATGCTCGTGCTTCTGCGTGAAAACGAAATCCAGCTAAAAGCGAGAGACCCGGTCTGCGGTGATTCTCCCATGCCGTAATGAAAGCTGAAAACAAAGAGGATCAGAAGCAAAGCAGCCGTCCATGGCACTGCAGCCTCCCACCGTGTTTCGGAAAGCTTTATTCCTTAGATCGCCAGCAAGGTGGCTGCAGCGCCAATGCATTTACTTCAGCACCAGTGCCTGGCAAGGACGTTAGTTATTTCTGCAAAAGCAATGGGAAAAATCCCAGAGGGAAGAGGAAAAATCTGACACAGGCACTGGAGCTCAGTGTGGAGACCAGAGGGAATGCATTTAAACCCCTTTTCTTCCTGCGAGTGGCTGACTGCAACGACCCCGGTTTAGAAATTCAGAGAAACCGCTGAGCGTCGCTGCCCGTTCCCAGCGTTGCACCGCAAAAAGCCAAGCGCTTGGGTTTTAGGGACGCCGAAAGGAGGCTTTGCAGGCACGACGACGTTGGAATCGGTGAACAAGATGACACATGAAACACGATTTTTGAAGCAGCAAAGGATCCTCTCCTGTCCCGCTCCCTCCTCCAAAGGGGAATACCAAACCAGCAGCTCCGAGTGCCAAAAATCAAATGGCTCTCCTCTCCTCCGCCGCTGCAGTCCAGGCACAGCGCTGGAGGTATTAAACCTGCTCACTGCGGTACTTTAAACACCACGAAGGTGGGACAGGGATCCGTTTCCCACGCCTCTCAGAAAACGCCCCGCACGCTGGTTGATCACCGGCAAAGAGGGACCTTCCCTCCCCCGCGCAGAGGTTTCCCCGCGTGCCGGGGCCGTCCCTGGTGGAAGGGCCCAGAGCTGCGGCGCTCCCAGCACTGCAGAAATCGAGGTCTTGTCCGCTGGTCATTAAGCAACTTAAATGCACGAGTCTCATTTCACAGGAGGATCACCTTAACCAGGCTCTTCCATGAGCCAGTAAATCACTCTCAGGTGTGACAGATGAACTATGAGAAATAACCCAGGAAACTACTAAAGCCATGACGGGTTGCAATTGCCTGGTTTTAGTTCCTTGTCTGGGGCAAGAACATGCTGGTTTATGTTTGTGTGTAGCTAAACAATCTGACCGTAATGAACTTCTAAAGCAGAGAGATGGCGCAGAAATCAGCACAGCACAAACGCAAGCCTGCATAAATAGGGGACCTGGAAGGGTGAGTTACAACGATTTAGGAGGCTAGTAATTGGCTTTGCAAAACGCTGTTGGGTCTTTTTTCCTTTCAGCAAAAAGAGATGTCAGTGAGCCGGGCAGACACGGACACACAGGACAGGGTGGAAGGCACGACCCCGAGCGGTGATGGACAGTTACCCTCTGATGCTGGGTCATTAAATCCCTGAGAAAAAGGATTTTATGCCCGTCCTCTCTCCAGCACAAAACGTCACATTGTTAAATCTCTGTATTCCTCATAATATGTGTAATAATGCAATACAATACAGAGATGTACCCCTGCCTGGAGCTAGCGCAGCTCCTGCCAGCAGGCAGCCCAGGACTGGACATGCACCGAGCGTGACCCTCCACCTGCAAACTAACCACGTCACGAGCCAGGTATTTGGCAACGGGAACTTGGGGAACTTGATCTTACTGGAGAGATGTTTCCCTGCCAGGCTTTTCATCCTCTGCCTTCTCTGATCACCGCCTTTCCTAAACAAGTGACTAAAGCATCTGTAAAACGCCTTGGAAGTCTCCCTGCAATTAGCAGCCGAGCACTGGGATGAAATCGACTGTTAAGGAGCCTCAGTCGCCTTGGGGTGATGCAAATGGCCATGAGGAAAGGGCCAATTTATTCTCTGGAAGTAAAATGTTAGCAGAGGGCAGTTTCAGCATGGCTGGGACTCAAGGGTGCAAAAATCACTGCTCCGCATCAGAAGCGCGGGCGGCTCCGGGCGCTGGTTCAAGGGGAAGAGAAATCGCTAGGTGGCCGCTCATCACCAGCGCGCACACAACCAGAGTAAAGCACTCCATTCCTTCCCGCAGCACCACGTCAACACCAGAAGAGCTGTGAGCCACGGAAGGATGCAGTAAAATAAATTCTCCTCTCAACTTGGGTGGAAATGGATTAGCAGGCCCAAGAGCTGCCAGGGAAGTAGGAACGAACGCGGGCACATAGATGGCAAAAATCACGAGCACGTAAAACGCGTCTTTTTTTGTTTGTTTTTAGGTAACTGGGCTAAGGAGGGGCTGAAGACAAATTAAAATAACATCGTGGTAATTTAGAGGGAATGGGAAGGTCTCTGTGCAACGATGGGGAATTAAACTGCTGGAGCATCCCCACACATCCAGGCTTGCTTCCACAGGGAAAACGCGAGAATGGCTGGGCCAGGGATAGGATTTACCAGCACAGAATTAGAGAAAGCAGGTGAGGGGAATGCGGTGACAAAACCCCAGTGCCAAAACATTGTTACTTGGGGAAGTTTGGGGCATTCAGGCCAGTGCTGAGGCCTAATAAAACATAATAATTCAAAAATAATTCACTTTTTTATTCTGCTGGGTGACTGCAACCGTGGAGCCGGAAAGGTGGAAAGAGGCGCTGCCAAACCGGAACAGGTCAGAAAGCAGAAATGGTGAACAGTTTGACTAAACCAAAGCAGTTTATAACTTTATGGTTTCCTCCTCGTTTGTACTTGAGCTGCTACGAAATCCCCCCCGCCCCGCTCCCGTAGGCGTTACCCCTTTCCCCGCAGAGGAGGGCTGGGTCCTGCTTGGCGTCTCTCACCTCCAGCGGCTGCTGTCAGCTGCGGAATTTGCTCCTGATTTATTCCACACCGAGAAACACCTGACAAAAGAAAGGAACGATGCAGCCGCTGAGGGAGATCCCTTTTTATTTTCTTCCTACTTGGCCAAAAGCTTTCTCAGGAAATTGTGTTATTGGCCATGGATAAAATGAAGTACCGCTAATGGAAACCTGATTGATTTTTCATATTTGCTGACTTGCAGCAAAGAAATAAGACAATCAAAGGTAGTCTGTAACCTCGATCAAGTAAGGTAAACACGGCTTAGGGGTACGTGACAGAACACCCCCCGCTTCAGCGCTCGGGAGACTTTTCCGCACTCCACACGTTTTTGCCAGGTATGGGACAAACGTCTGCCCAAGCCACGAGGTTCTGCAGGTTTTGCCTGCGTTAAAACCCTCCTTGCGGGAGGGTACCGGGACGTGGGAGGCCATTTGCTTCTATTTAAAGAGAAAAAGGCGATCAACGATATTCAGTAAAGGACTAAGAGACAGTCAAAGAAAAGCAAAATCCTTCTGTGCGCAATAAATTAGATTAAGCAGACAAGAGACAAAAAATTTAGCGCAGAGAACAGAAGCTGCAGCAGACAAACAAACCAGCGGCGCAAACCTTTAAAACTACTGAGAAACAAACATTTCATTAAAAACCCAATCGCTAAACAAGCAGGAAATGCTCCCTCAGCTCCACAGAAGCAGGCAAAGATAGCAAAGTCTCACCAGCTTATGCCTAGTTAGAGACCTGAAGGTCAGGCTTAATTAAAACTCAGACAACCCCACCATCGGCATCTGTCCCACAAAACAAAATCAGATTCCCGGCTGGTACCCGGTGCCTTTGGCCGCAGAACGAGGCGGATCCCCAGCCCTTCCAGCGCCGGGCACCGAACGTTCCTGCGCTGTCACCAAAATCGCCGGGGACGGACAGAAATCTTGCAGGTTTCAGGCTGGGCACAAGGAGAGCAAAGCCAATTTCTAACCCGTTTTTATCTTCGCACGGGGGCTGCCGAGGCGAGGGCGCAGCCGGGAGCTGCCGGCCATGAGCGCAGCCGTCACTGCTCTCGTGCCCCGCTATCAAAGGTAAAAACCTCTCAGCTCAAGCCGTGCTTGGCTGCCGACTTCAGCAGACGTGATTTCGCTGGAAGTTTAGATACAATAAACCTATTAAGTTACTCGAGTCGTGCCCTAGGCAGGAATTTTCATCCCACCGCTTTGAGTTTGCTTGGACGCGGCTCCTCACCCTTCTTCCAGGCAATTTCACAAATGCTAAAGAAAACACCTTAATTTTCCTTTCCCCCTTTCTGAGAGATTAATCCCAGGAAACCACCAGCTCCCCGCAGTATCTATAATCCACCCCTACTGCTTTGTATCAACTCCACAGCTATTAGGCGCCTCTTTTGCTGCTGACCGCTGCTTTTCAGCCCCTCGCCCGTGTCGCGTAATCGTCTCGTTGTTCGGCTCGGATGCGTTTCTTTCTCCACTTGTTTCCGCTGCTCTGGCACTTAAAACACAAATTAATCAAGGCAGGAACTGCCTATTCATCATACTTTCACACCGTGGCTTAGCACGAGGGGCAGAAGGCTTCTCTAAGAATGCAAATAAACACTAACATCGGAGGAAAAGCACTAAGCAACAGATGAATTCATAGGAAAACTTTATTAGGAAGGAGGACACAGCCTCCCAGAAATGACATCCTACTCTACCTCCCGACCTTTCACAATTTAATGGCCGTAATTAAATACAAGTAGCTACAAAACCAGTGTGCGCATCCGCAAGAGAAGGGGGAACTAATCCTCAAATCGCCTTTGTTGCGAACGCGGCCGGAGAAAGTATTTTGCCACGGTGGTTTGCACGCACATGGGCACGCAGGCGCCCACCGAGGCCGCGAGCTGGCGCGCTGCCGGTGCGGGTCCGTGTTGCCTTCTCTCCTCAGAACCAGGACGGGTTTCGATCTTACCAGAAGTCTGTATTGCTTTAATTCAGAGAGAACAGAGCAAATTGTTATGGCTTGGTCTTCCGTCTGATACGTTATGCTGGGTAAATAGTTGGTACTTTCATATCTTAAAATCGCACGGAAGTGAATCTTATCACTAGCTTTAGCTCAATGGTAAATAATAAAATAATAATAATAACGATTAATAATAAAAGACAGAGGTACTACTGTCACAGAAAAAAAGACCAGCCTCATGGAGCCACCATCTACAGGTGAGAAAATAAAGGATAAATAGGGCCTAGTTTACATAAGCCTTTTCTTCTACACACACACAAAAAAATACCTCCTGTCTAATCCAGGACCAGTTTTAACAGCGCTAATTTTTAGCGCATCAACTACTATATTATTATTAGCGATAACAATCAACCGCTATATTATGACTGTAATTCAGCCACGTACTATTGAGTACAAAACACAAAAAAGGAGGAAAAAATAATTAAAATACATCAGTTTCTCAGTTTCCTTACAGGTGTTTTCTGTGTAGTGCCACAAAAAAGAATTTAAACCAAGATATACAAAAGCTACTGTGCTCAAGTCAGCGGCATATGTACACATTAAAATCAGACCAATAGAAAAAGAGTTCTAGTAGCAAAGGCAATAGATAGTATTTTGTACAAACAGTCTTTGAGAAGTATAAAATTAGGAAATAATGCATAGAAGAGCGTGTTTCACAGGCCCCGCAGCAACGCCTTATTCACAGCATCAGCTGCATCAGCAAATCCTTGCAGCACAGGCAGAATTCACCCCGGATCCCGAAACGAACACCTCATTGCCTGCAGAATTCGCTGGTTATGTTGGGGAGGGGGTAGGCAAAGAGGGAGAAATCCAGGATGTATTTTGTTAACAGCTCTTTTATCAGCCGGCGCTGGGTGTTGCACAGGTAGTAATGGAGCGTCTCTGCCGTCACGGGCTTGTACCACGACTGCCGTTCGGGGAAGCGGATGAAGGAGGGCGACTGGACTCGCTCGAGGACGTAGTTGGCGTCGGCGTTCAGCCGCTCGTAGGAGCCGATGAAGTCGTACCTCACGGCGCAGGGCTGGCACAGGTTGTAGATGGGCATCCAGTGCTCGTTCATCCTCTCCACCTCCTCGTCCAACAGGTACCGCAGAAACTCGGAGAAGGTCACGTCGTCACCCGCCGAATTCCCCCCGTTCTTCCGATACCGCCTGATGATCTCCACCCCATACTTCTGCTGGTACTCCTTGATCTCCCCAAATTTGTTCCTGTAGGCTGACAGCAGCCTCTCCACGGGGTTTCGCACGAAGATGAACTTGTAGTAGTTCTTGAGGCGGTAGCTGATCTCGTCCGGCTTCATGTCGCCCAGGAACACCAGGTCGCTCTTGTGGTCCATCTTCAGCTTGACGTCGACGCTCTCCAGCGCCCCGTCCAGCACCTTCAGGATGCGTTTCCAGTTGGAGCAGGCCACCTTGGGCACGTAGCAGTACAAGAAGCGGTACTTGTCGCTGACCAGGAGGTGCCGGAGGACCGTCCGCCGCTGGCCGGCCGGCAGCTCCCAGACGCTGCGGGGCATGGCCCGCTGCCCGCACACGGCGCGGATGGTGCGGTTGCGGATGTCCCGCAGCACCTCGTAGTCCAGGTCGCCGGGCGCCTCCTCGCCGCCCCGCCGGGAGAGCTCCCCCGGCGCCGGGTGCAGCGGCGGCGGCTTCACCTCGGCCAGGATGCCCTTCTCGATCATGAGGAGCAGCCCGCTGGAAGCCAGGATCACGCCGAACATCAGCATGGAGGGCAGCAGCACCGTGCCGCCGCCGGCCCCCCGCGGGCGGGAGCGGCTGCGGCCCGAGGCGGCCGCCCGCCTCACCTCGCCGGGGAATGGGGGACGGGGGAACATGGCCTCGGCGGGCTCGGGCGGCTGCCACCTCAGCCGCCGCGCCGCATGCCGGGAACGGAGGGCGGGGGCTGGCCGCCGGCTCCCCGCCCGGCCGCCGCCGCCGTGAGGGGGGCGCGGGAGCGGCAGCGAGGCGGGGCGGCGGCGGGGCGAGGGCCGGGGGAGGCGGCGGACATTTCGCGGCGGGCCCGCCGCCGCCGCTCGCCTGCCTCACGGGGAAGGGCCGGCCCCGGGCGGCGAGCGGCGGAGGGGCAGGGCCGGCAGCGCCCCGGGGCCCGGCCCCCTCCGGCGGGGGAAGGGAGCCGGCAGCCGCCCGCCACCCGCCCTCTCCCGCCAGCGCCCCGGCACCGCGGGTGCCAGCGCCCGGCAGCGCCCTCCGGTCGGGCAGGGGCATCGCCGCCCTTCACGGGGTCATGGAACCGTGTCCTGAGCTGGGAGGGACCCACAAGGACCATCGAGCCCAGCTCCTGTCCCCGCACAGCACACCCCAAATTCACACCCTGGCTCTGAGGGCCTTGGCCAAGTGCTTCTGGAACATCGCCAGGCTGGTGCCGTGATGCCTCCCTGGGGAGCCTGTGCCAGGGCTCCACCACCCTCTGGAGCAAGAGCCTTTCCCTAATGCCCAGCCTAACCCTCCCCTGGCCCATCTCCCTGCCGTTCCCTCGGGCCCTGGCGTTGGGCACCAGAGAGCAGAGACCAGCCCTGCCCCTCCTCCTGCCCTCGGGAGGGAGCTGCAGAGCGCCATGGGGGCTGCCCTCGGCCTCCTCTGCTCCAGCTGAACAACCCAAGGGACCTGACCTGCTCCTTGTACGGTTTCCCCTCTAAACCCTTCCCCAGCCCCGCGGCCTCCTTGGGACACTCTCCAGTAGCTTTATACCCCCAATGTCCTGCAGCCCCCAACGCTGCCCACAGCACTCAGGGTGAGGCCGCCCCAGCGCGGGGCAGAGCGGGACAATCCCCTCCCTCGCCCGGCTGCGATGCAGGGCTCGGTGCCCCCAGGGCACAGCTGGCCCTCGGGGCTGCCAGGGCACGCTGGGGGCTCGTGTTCAGCCTGCCATCGAGCAGAGCCCCTGGGTCCCTGCAGAGCTGCTCCCCAGCCCCTCGCGCCCCAGGCTGTCTGTGCAGCCAGGGCTGCCGCGCCCCAGGGGCAAAACCCGGCCCTTGCCCTTGTTAAACTCCGTGCGGCTGGTGACTGCCCAGCTCTGCGGCCTGTCCAGGTCCCTCTGCAGGGCCTCTGCCCTCGAGGGTGTCAACAGTTCCTCCCAATTATGTGTCACCAGCGTACTTAATTAGTATTCCCCCAGTCCTGCACCTAAGTCATTTACAAAGCGATCAAAGGGTACCAGCCTCGAGATGGATCCCCGCGGAACCCCACTAGTGACTGGCCGCCAGCCCCGTGTAACCCCATTTACTGTGACCCTTTGAGCCCGACCCGTCACCAGTTGCTCAACCCCGGCATTACGTGTTTATCCAGCTGTGTGCTGGACATTGTGTCCAGGAGGAGACAGTACTGAAATCCAAAAAGATCACATCGACTGGCTTCCCTTGGCCAGCTAGGTGGGTAACAGGTGTCTGAGTAACACCCCACCCTCCCCTCTCCCCAAAATACATTTTAAATGTAATTTAAAATAAATCCTCCAGGGTTTGCTCTGAGTACAGGGTGCTGCTCACAGCACAGTTTAAAACCTGCTGCTTCCCAGCTCGTATTTAGCCCTTCGGCAGCTACGTGTAGTGACACAGGCTTTAACTAAGTGGCTGTAGTGTTTTTTGCAACACTAGGCTAAACTACCATTAATTAATAGTTGCGCCGTGCTTTATTACCGTGCAGGTTTAGCAGCCCAGAGGAGAAGGAGACGCAAGTTACCTGTGCACAGAGCTACGCCGAGCCTGGGCCGAAAGCCAGAGGACAAGATTTGTAGAGCTTTGTGGGTATTTCCCCCAAGCTGCCTTCTTTGAATTACTCCAGCTGACCGGCTCCTAACACCACCTCTGCTTAAGGCAAACCGCTCGATGCTGAGGCTTTGACCAGTCAAAGTAGCAACAAGCTCTAACCGGCAGCTTGTCATTAGGGCCAGGTAGGCAGCCTGAACAGCCCGGAGCATTTTGCTCGCCGTAAGGATGCGTTTCTACATACAGCCCTTTCCGGAGAAGAAATCATTTCATGCTGCCATTGTTCTGCGTGTTTTTCCTCAATGCGTTTTCAGAGCGTACCGTGGGGCTTGTGCGTCGTAACGAGTCTTGCAGGGACTCTCGCTGTCAAAAAGCTTTCTTAACATCAAGAGAAAAAACAGCTTCCACTTAGTTTTCTTTGATCAAAAGCCAAGAGCGTTTTGTCAGCCAAGGCAGACAAAGCATTTGTAGTGAAGTACGAGAGCCTGAAGCTAGATTATTTTACATTTTACGGTTTTATTTTGATGTAAACATAGCGTTAGCGCTAGGAAGAGATGGTATATTCTACTCTGCCACCAGCAGCACAGCTGTAAATCTGCACGCCCTGTAGTGTTATTAGATCTTTGCTTTGATTTCAGAGGGCAGGTCCAAGGATCTGATCTGAATCTCAACACCAGCGTAAACCGAAGCCGCATCACCGTATATAACCTGTGGCCTCCTTGGAAAGCCCTCGTCTTAGAGAAGACGACTCTGATTACAGTAAACCCCAGCACAGGCACTGATACTAGTGCCAAAGCAGCCAAGGGAAGTTTTTATTTCTTAGGATGCATGTTAGTCTGGCACTGCTTGTCCTCTTTGGTTTCTATTCACCCCTAATATCTATAGGTCTGGAGGAGTTCTATATGATAACAGAGGGGTTCTGAAAATATATTCCAGACTGCTAGAAATAGGAGAGTGCCCATGACTGTGGGTTTATTTTTCTCCTTTCAATGCAAGGGAACTTTGAATTAAGGGCTGGTCTGAACAGCACAGGTGTCTGGTGGGACGCAGGGTCTCTATAGAAACACCACAGCCAAGCAGATGCACGGTTCAGGGGGCTGTTTAGTTCGCTTGCAAGGCTAAGGCCCGTGTTGCTGATGAAAAGCAACCGTGGTTATACTGAACGTACCTATTGCTCGCTCTGGGTGTTCATTAATGGGACTTTCAAAGCAGTTACAAGAAGCCTCGTGTTCAGAGTGTGCAAAACTACGGGAACGTGTTTCACAGATAGACCTATTTCTTCAGAAAAGGTATATTTAGCAAATAAAATGTCACCAAGGAAACCCAGCTTCAGGCTACCATGGTTTCCCTACCAGTCTATACTACAAACCACAAGTGATGGAAGCGTTTAGTTCTTTCTTCCAGATACAGGAGGAGGATTTTTATGATTCGCAGCCCTTTTCAAGGTGCTTTCAAACCCCACCGTTTACCTTTGTCACTTTATTCCAGATAGCTCAGGCAAACCCTCCTTGTTTTGGCCGAGTAAAGGTGTATTCTGGCTCTGCCCCAAGGACAGGAACCGCGCCGGGGGTGAACGTGGGAACAGAAGGCCCGGCAACGGCGGCATCTGCGCACATCTCGCTGATGCTAACGAGGAGCTGCGAGCCTGGGAAGGAAGAGGCTTGCTGGAAGAGGTGCTGCTTCATCTACGCGATGTGCCGACTCGTGGTGCTGGCGCACTCTGGACAACCTTTGGTACTTGTTTCTGTACTGCCGGTGAGTGTTTCCGCAGCCGTCATCATCCCGACTAGCGCGTAGCGACTAGCCACGGCCAACCGATGTTATCACTGGAGCTTGCCAGAGCACGCAGAGCACCGTGTGAAGAAACTCCCTTCGACACGGTCTGAAATAAAGCGTACCAACTTACTCTAACGTAAAATCTCAGAGTCTGTCCCTTTGCTTTTCCATGTTTGAAAAGACATCCACAGCAGCTGTAAAAGTCCACGCCTGCTGTGAGCTGGGGAGCGCATGCCGTGCGCGTTGCTGGTTGCCCCCCGCACCAGCAGCACTTGTAACTCTGCCCGGGGCAACGTTCTCTGTCCACCCGCCCCTGAGAGTGCCTGGGAAAGCAGGCAGGCTTTGCAGCATGCCCAATAGATTAACCAAAGCCAGCTGTCGCTACTACATATGGGTAAATCATGGCCTGCGCTTAAAGTGTGCCTTTTGTCCCCGGGAGTCCTGAAGTCCCTATAAATGGTGCAGAAGAGAGACCCAGTCGCCAGCCCCGAGTCATAGTAAATCGGTTGCATCCCATGGGCACACGCAGCTCCACGGGACAGGGGAAACCTGCACAGCCCTGCCCGTGGGGATGCTTTGCCAGATCTCAGACTGATCCTCATCCACCTGGGGGTGCAGCAGCAGCCTCTTCCCCACAATTACTTCTTACAGGTATTTAAGGAGGATTTTTGTAACTCTCAGGGCTTTCCAAGCTGCTTTCAAACCCCAACATTTGCCTTTGCCCGAAGAGCACCGCAGCAGCAGCAGCCCTCCACCCCCAGTAGCTGCCAGCTGGCGTCGAGCAACGCTCTGGGTCTTTTCCTCACTGCTAACTCACACGGGCAGAAAAGTGACATTAAAATGCGTTGCTATTATACGTGCTATAATTTTATACGTGTGACACCGAGCTAGTCTCCCAGCATCGTTTACACGGGGCGCGCTCAGGTTTAAAGCAGGCTGCGGGGCTCAGCCCTGGCTATCCGAGATGGTGGTCTAACAAGGGAAGTGCCAGTTCCTAGAGGGGGTGGAGAGAAAGACTGAGGGACACCCCTGTCCTTCGGCTGGGGGTGAGGTTGGGCACCGATTGGCATCACGAGCACCTCCACGTGCCCCACCAAGGCTCTGTGGGCTATTTGGGTAAGATCAGGTATTTATTTTGCTCTGGGAATCGGCAAAGAGGCCCCCTTGAAAAGCTTAGCAAGAGAAAGGAGGTTTCTTTAAAGTACCACGGCTTGAGCTGATGCCAACTTTCCAGACCAGCAACAGGACAGTGACTCCTCACACGGGCAAATGAGATGCCTTGGACGGCTCTGAGCCGCTTCGGATCAAAAAGTAAGACAAGCAAAGGAAGCAGAGATCCGACGTTGTGGCTGCGTGTCCGGAGATTATCCGGTAATTCAGTCTAATAAAGCCTCTTAACCAGTGGATAAGCACAGAAGCCATTTCACAAATCAGCAGAGTTTAATATCTCTAGGAAAAAAAAAAAAAAGCCTTTTTAAACAAAGTCAAACATGCTGGACGAATATGCTAAATAATTCAGAGGAGATTGTTATGATGGGCTCGGTCCGTCTCCCTCATAACAAAAATCACTATTTTCAAGGAAAATGTAGTGCTGAAGGATCTGCTTATCTTGCAACTGCAAATTAATTGATATGCAGCTGGCTGAACTTGCAAAGACCTTACGCTGAGCTTAGTTCCATTTCTCCCTGCTCCGTTGCGCAGAGCGATGGAATTGCTTTCGAACTGAGCCACTGCAGGCTTTTTAGTTCCTGCGCGCGAGGAAAACCGCCGCGCACCTACATGGTCAGTAGAAGCCGTAACAGCTCGTCCCTCCTTGGCTTCGCCCGGCTCGCCGGCACAGGGGCGCGACGCTGATGCGCGGAGGGAGGACGACAGCGCGCCCGGGTCCCTGGGCATCGCGAGGGCAGCAAGTCTGTGGGACACGACGCGGAGGCTGCCAGGAGCCTGCGGGGAAGCAGCTAGCACAGCTGGCAGGAGCCGCAGGGTTATACGTTCCCCCCAAGGGCTACGCACGCCGTATAGGAGCCGGCGTTGCACACTCCAATATGCTCCAGCTGGGCAGGAGGTCAGAGAGAGGTCAGAAATACCGCAGGCGCCAGCGCAACGGGGCCGGCGGTTCGGTAACTGTGTCTCTGTGGGTCGGAGCTTTCCCAGTGCTGCCACGGGCAGCTGCTCCTGGCTCTACCCAAACAGAGCGGGGCAGCGTGCAGGAACCCTTCCCAGGCTGGGCATGTTCAGTTTTAAAAGTCAGCAACAACCACAACTCCCTTTTTCTACCCTTCATCCTCCACAAACCCGCTGACCAACCTCTAACCCCTTTCCACCCTTTCAGACCGGGGCTACCTCTGCCTGCTGGATTCGCACGCGCCGAACGTCACTGGTGCCGGCAGCCAGCTGTGGTTTTACCATCAGTTTTCGACACAAGCACGTGTTAAATCCAACACAGCTATGAAACCTGCGTTGCAAGAGAGTCTCAAAGTCCCTTAACTCATTCTAGGAATAGCTGCTACCCTTTACAAGAAGCCGTTGCCTGAGGCTCCCAGGCGGCTCTCGCGGGGCTGTAATGAAGTCGCGCGTCCCGCAGGTCCTTTCCGGGGCTCACCCCCAGCCTCGCTCTCCCCTCGCACGCTTAAATAACGCCGAACGCTCAGGGCAGCCGCAGCGATCCGTACGGGCGGTAACCGGCTTCCCGCGCACGGCAGGGATGCCGCGGTGCCAGCACCGATCCGCGGAAATGGAAATCGCTGCAGGGTTTATGCTTTGCCACGTGCTAAATAGCTGACTTGCCTGGATTAGCGATCCAGTCTAAGCGTGCCAGGCAAGGCACTGTTTGCAGCAGAAAAATCATTTCAGAAGGGTTGGCCGTCTCGTGAAGACACGCCGTTGTCACTGATGCAAGCGTGATAGGTGGGCAGAGATGCTCCTCCATCATGAGTATTCCTCTCAAGCCTCAGCTAAGGGCAGAGATATCCATTAAGGAAGGGCGATACTGCACGGCTCCTGGTAACGCTTTTCTGGGCCTGATCTCTCTGAGCAGAAATCAATTATTTACATTCCTTAATAAACCAAATAAACCACCGTGCCCTGGGCGGCTCGCCAGTACGGCCTCTCTGCAGCACCAACAAGTTTTTTTGGCGTTTGTTGCTTAAATTTGTCCAAATAATGTTTTTTGTGACCCACTTAACCTCAGAGGCAAGCAAATGAGGGCCGAGTCTGCTCCAGCACCTCCAAAACCTGCAGCATCTCGTCTCTGACACCAGAAATCATCGTCACGGGGCAAAAAAAACCCAGTGTGTGGAAAGGGACTGATAATTACCCATTTGTCTCAGCCCTGTTTAGATTTTCAATATCCCTCCATGTGTCAGGAACAATAAATAGGCTGCAAACTACATGCTTTGCCCCAGGAAATTTGTTTAAGGGGGGAGGTTGGAGACTGGCGGCAGATGGATGCTGGAATAGGAAAGATGATGGGTCTGAGCTGAAAGAGAGAGGCTCCGGCTGGAACTACGGAGGAACTTGTCCTTGAGAGGACAGTCAAGTGTCAGAGGGGGTGGCCCGGAGAAGGGGTGCCATCTGCGTGGAGCCCAGGTGCCCTTTCAGACGAAGCCCGCAGGCGACGGCAAACCTCGTTGACCTCTCAGATGTGTCTCTTTTGGGGGAAAGGACCGGCTTTGGGTGAGGAAATAAATGCATCCCTTCCCCTCTTGCATCCCGCGAGCGTTCAGGAGATCAGCCGGGCCGGTCGCAGTAGGTACCTGCCACGAACCAGCCGGGAGGTCCTCACGTGGGTGGCGAAGGCTGGCTGAGGGCACGCCGCGCTCCTCCTGCGCCCTGCGGGTCTCTGCGTGCTTTGCAGACACGGGTTACCTCCCTGCCGCCCCACGCTGTGACTGATCGGCACCGGCGAGGCCAGCAGCGCGCCTGCTGGGACAAACCCCGAGATTTCAGCCGCGGTAGGTGCGTTGCAGGTATTATTTGGGGCGACAGGGAGGGCTGCACTTGAAGTGAGGAAGAAACCCAGCACCAGATGGCAGCCAGAGCTGGGTATGCGCCGTGCAGATCCCCGTCTCCACCGCAACGATCTGCACAGCCGGACCTGGAGGACGGAGCAAGCCCAGTCCCCGGTCACCTCCGCGAAGAGCCACGTCGCTGTCGCCACCGGGTCAGAGACAAAGAGCTGCCCTGGGAAGAGCTGGTGGGCAAAGCTAGGTCTGGAAGGAGATGCTGCAAGCAAAGGTTGATTTTTGTGGGTTTTGTTTTTAAATGAATAAACACGTATGATTAATCTCAGCATTTCTATAAATGCAGCGTATTTGGAAAGATGTTTCCAACGTTTTCAAGCCTTAAACGTGTCAGCATAAATGTGGTTTTGAAAACGAGCGCTGAGAAGGAGAAAATTAGGGAGGAAACTCAGGATCGGGGTAAAGAGAAACAGAAAAGAATAAGCAAATTCCATCCCTCATGAAAAATGAATTATTATAAAACATGCGCCATTGTTAATTAGACCAACTAATGCTCGAGCAAGAATTCCAGTCTGACATCTGTCCCAACAGGATTAATTTAAAATAAACATCAAGAAGAATAAAATAAATAAGTAAATCTGCCTCCTTTTCCTTCCTTACCGCGGAGGAATGAGCCTTTCTGCAGAACAGCACTGGAAAGTGGTTTTTTCCCCCCCATCTATAAATAACGTTGCATTCTTACCAGATTTTAGAAGAAAACTAATCAGGAATCTGAGCCAGGTGTTGCCATTCTCACACCAGATGATTAAGGACTGCAGTTTTGGCCCTTTAACAACGAAATCCTCTCCCCCCCAAGGGTTATCACACCGTTATACCCGTACCTTCCCAGCAGGGACTGTGCCCGGCGGGGACGCCTCGCACAGGACAGCCGGGGCAGAGCCAGCTCCCAGCGCAGCCCCGACCTGCCCCACGAGCCGCTTTGGGATGCGGTAATCCTCAGCCCCGCCATGGCTAGAACCTCACGGTAGCGGAGAAGTGGCTTATTCTCAAGCCAGGCCCATGATCATCCTCCTTAGACCACAAGTTCTAATGAAAGCCCTTGCAAGGGTGGGGGGGAGTTAAATTACAGGTAAACTTTCTCAAATATTAGGAAAAACCTGATCATCTGGGAGCAAGCCGCCTCTTCCTGCAGCTGGATGAAGTC
Organism: Phalacrocorax aristotelis; assembly: GCF_949628215.1. NCBI lineage: Eukaryota > Metazoa > Chordata > Aves > Suliformes > Phalacrocoracidae > Phalacrocorax > Phalacrocorax aristotelis. The sequence goes on along the minus strand of NC_134280.1, from coordinate 70,656,716 downwards.
CCTAGAAGGAGGGTCAGCGTACAGGCGTGCCCTGCTGCTTTCCTGGGCCCCGGTTTCCCAACCCATGCGTGTCTGTGGGGCTGCTGTCGCGGGGCGTTAAAGCGACCCCCGGCGTTGCCGAGACAGGGAGATCCCTCTGGGAAAGCCTCGCGGGGAGGCGAGAACAAAACCTGACCGTGCTCGTTTGCATGCATGAAAAGCGGCTAATACAGTAAAATAAATGGCACTAATATGCCATATAATTCCCTTTTTATAGACGGTAATTATACAACGTGGTATGAGTTCACCCTACTTATTCGTTGCACTTCGGCTGCGATACAGAAGGGGGCTGCGCTTGGTAACGGAGAAACATCCCCCAGCCAGGTCGGAGAACGTTTAATTGCCAAATCACCCTCGCTCTGAGCGGGCTGGAGTCCCCTCCGTGAGAAACCGATGTCCTCTGCCCCGCCGACAGCAGAGGAGGGCTGGGGGGGGAGGGCCACGCGTGTGCGCGTGAGGAAAAAGAGGCCTTAAGTAAAGGCAAGGGGACACGTGAGAGTGCAAACCGCAGCGCCGTAACCTGCTCACGGCTGCTCTTGCTGACCAGCACGAGGTTGCAAAGGGCCCCGTGCTCTGCTTTTTGAAGCAGGGTTCAGGGACTGCCAAAAAGACGTCTAGTGCTTCTAACGGAGGGGAGGCTGTAGCCGGCTTTGTGCGGTCTGATCTTTGCATATTAAAGAAGGAATAAAAATTCAAGGGACTGGGGAAAACCCAGAGGATTTGCTCCTGTGCCCTGAGCCGCGGCGTTAAGGGGTAGGGAGACTTCAGCTTCTGGAGGGGAAGGGAGGAAGGTTTTCTTACCAGCTCTTCCCAGAGCACTCGGTGCTTCCAAACCCACAACATTCCCAGCGCATGAAGCAGTAACGCTCTGGGAAGAGTCACACACCACTTCCTCGCAGGAAATCCTGCTGAGTGTCTGTGACCTCTTCGTTTATCAAGTGCTAAACGCTGCCAGGTGCCGCCGTCCCCATCGCGGCTTTCCCGCGGGATTCTCCACGCAGGTGCCTGCCCTCGTCCTGGCAGAGTCACCGGATCTTTGCGCTAGCAGCGGTGTGGGAATAACAGCGGGCACGGCTGTGAAAAAGAGCTGGATTAGTGATGAAACTCAGAGTAACAAAGAAAACTCCTCCTAACAAACCGGCCAGTGTTTAACAGATGTTTGCACAGGGGTTAATTTCTTTTCGGCTTTGCTCTGCCAACCTGCCGCGAAGGCTGCGCGGAAAAGCGCGGCATCACCCGCGCCGGGGTTTGTGACACACGCCTGACACGTGAAAGACCGAATTAATTTTACTCGAGAGCCGGCCGGGACCCAGATAACAGCCAGTTCACCCTGGCGTTCCTGGCTTACCCACGTCCTGTACGCTCACGCCTCCCCCGTCGGGGAAACGCAAACCAACAAACGGAGAACACGAAGGCAATCGCCCCCCGCTTGGCGCCCGGAGGCGTTTTGGTGGGAGCGCGCCGTGTCCTCAGCGCTACGCCGAGACGCAGGGAGGTGCCGGCAGCCCTGCGCCGGGGGAGGCCGTCGCGCGGGGGTTTGCAGAGACCCCAGGGAGGGCACAGCCCGGGACGGCGGCCGTCCGGCCACTGCGTGCAAATCATCGGCTCCTTTGCTTCCTCGCTTCATCCTAAACCTCCAGTCTCGCACAACTAGCAGAAGATGAGGTTTGCAGGGATGCAGGCACCAGCTGCCTCTGAAACCAGGCGCTCCCAATGCTGTTTTGCCCAGCTTTTCCTCAATATCCTTTTGAAAATACCTCTCCATTAGAACAGTTTGTTTGTTTTCTAACACACATATTTCAGCGCTCCCACTGCTGTGGAGGGCGGAAGAACATTCATTGAGATGCAGGATTTTTTCCCCAGCATTGTTAAATCGGTTTGTTTTTAAGAATTATTGGGCGGTCGAACCCGCTCCGACTCCAGCTTGTTTTTGCAGAACACTCTGGAGAGGTTTATTGAGATATTACAATTAAATACGAAGCCACAGAATAAATGGCGCTTCCATTCAGCGTATCTTGTAAATCCAGTTTAAATTGTTTCCTTTATTAAATATCCTTTCCTCTTAAAAATGGATTAACTGCTCTCACTGGAGCCTCTGACGGAAAAGCCATCTCATCTCTATAGCAACAAGTCACACAAACCACCCCTCGCTTCCACAGAGATGCTTGGCTTCGGAGGAGCCGGTGCATCGTCCCATTTCCAACATCGCCATCACGGCGCTTCCCGTTATCCATCACCTCCCTGGCGCCGGTACCGAGGGCAGCACCACGACCTCGCGTCGCGCCGGGGTTTCCTTTGCAAAGGCAACGCTAACCTTATTTCTCCTCCGTTCCCCTGATTTTGGGCTCGTTGCTTTCCTTTTTCTCAACAACTGCCCTCAATGTTTCCATGCTGCCCAGCAGCCGTGCGTGCCGGCGAGCGCCGGGGCGGCCCTCGAACGTGCCATTGCCGGTGGCCGTCCCCAAAGCTTCGCACAAGGGGCCCCGCGGAGCTCCCGACCCACGTTTCACGCTGGCGTTGGGAAGAACGTACCGACCCTGCGGCTAAAACACCCTCGTGGCGTCACAGGCAGAGTTCAGGTGTAACGGGCTGGTTTAGCTGAACTTTGGGGTTTGCAGGAGGCTGGAGCAGCGCAGTCCCAGCCGCTGCCCGCCACAGCGGGGTGGGAATTCCCCTTCTGCTGATGGCTTTTACCGCAGGAGGCGGCCTCCAGGAACACACACCTTGATGTGTCAGGAGAAACGGTGCTGGGCAGGGTGACCTGCAGCTTTCTGCTGCTCCCAGGCCCCGAGGCTGCGGCAGGGAATCGTTTCAGCCTCCGGTCCCAGCAGCGCAGGCCCAGGGATGCAGCGACTGGCAGAAGCAGCAGCCAGAGACGAACATTAACAGCTTAACCTTGTTTTTATTCAGCTTCAAATGAAACAGCCAGTGTGGGAGCAATACCAAAAGTGGCTTTGCGAGGCTGCGGATGCTTTGCCATCGGATGGAGCCTGCGCCGAGCGGAGCTGGTGTCTTGCTTTCGCTGCTGGTACAGAGCTGAAGCGTTCAGGGCAGCACTTACCTCGCGGCGGCAGAGCCAACGTCAGCACGTAGGGATCAGGGAGCGTTTGCCCCGTTATCTTCCCCCAAACGCCCCAGCTCGGTGCACCGAGCCTTTTTCCCGTATCAACAGGGTGAGAAGGGCGCAGTAAAAACAGGGAATTGCCCACGCTTCAGGTCCCTGGGGACACGGGGCTGATACGGGGGGGCTGCGCCCCTTCTCCCTGGGTGGCACCAACCCTGCAGGGTCAGGGGCCGCTCCTGCCACCGGCGAGGTGGCAAACCCCACGCAGCCCCACGCGCTGCTGCTCTGGCACAGCTCATTTATCAGCAGCTGCTTTAAAGGGACCGGGCTGGGAGAGTGACTGAGTGCTCCGTCACGTTAATATGACAGTCCAAATTGCTCCCGTCTCTTGGCTGGGATGAATTTTGGCACAATTACAATCAATTATAATTAGCAGCATTAAAGCAGCAGTTAAACGTAACCAGGAGCTCGTGGCTTTTGCTCCGGGTGGGAAGTCACTTGGGCAACAGGAGCAAATACCGAACCCCACTTCGGGTGTGCTTGGCTGGGAGATGTGGGAAGCAAGGCGCGCGGTGGCAAAGCCCCCGGGAAAGCCCCCGCAGCAGCGCGTGCCGGGGCCCAGCTGGCATCTCCTCTGGAGAAAGGAGAAGCTCCAAAACAAAGCACCAAGCCACAGAGCGAAGAGCCGCACCAGCATCCCCGAGGCTGCGGGAAACGGGAGCAATCATGTGGACGAACCATCCCGTGCTGCTCAAAGGATTGCATTCCCAAAGCTCGGCATGCGCTTTTGAGCACCTCCCACCCACCCAGCATGCTCGTCCCAGTGCCCGGACCTCATCCGAAGCCTCTGCAGGTACCCGTAGCCCCGACTGCTCCTTCCCAGCACCCCAAGTGCCACCTTGCCCCCCCAATTCCCGCAAGGCTGGTGATGCTCTGTCATCTGCAGACATCACACGTGGAAATGGGAGGAGATGTGAGGCAGCACGCTGCCTCTACCAGTTACCTTAATCGCTGCTGGGTCATCAAAACCACCCGCGGAGCCACCACGAGGAGCTCAGCTGGCCAAAGCAGTGCGGGATGCAGGCGGCAGCGCGGCGCTCTGCGTTACAGCCGGCGCGCCCGCCCCTGCCAGCGCACGGCGTCACCTCCAAGGCCGACCCTGCGGCCAGCGGGACCCCGGCGCGGCAGCAGAAGGGCCCCGGCAGCATCAGACGCGGCACGAGAGCAGGAGCGTGTTGAACGTCTGATGCAGGAGAGCTGGACACCGCTCGGCGCAGCTCCCTCGGGTAGCAGATTTCAACGGTAAATCCAATTTTGTTTGACATTAATCCCAACTTTTCAGTCCGCCACAGATTATCCTTTTGATGGCGGCTCACCCTGCGGGGAGAGCTGGGACAGAAAAGCTTTTTCTGAGTTTTCTTTTTAAATCAACCCCTACGAGAGGCTGCCTCCGCCCGGCAAAGCGCCGGAGCTGGCCAGAGGCGCGGGGCACACAGCGGGTGCAGGTCTCCACTCCGTTTCTGACGCCTCTGGGCAGCCGAGTCACGTTAAATACAACTGGAAAATTTTCAAGATGGATTTTTGCTGAAGAACCAAAGGCCACGGGGTCAGGAATATCATGCCTGCTGACCCCACACTGGCTCGCAGATTTAAACGTCACAGGACAAGCTCCTTACTCCCTTTGGGAAGATAACTCACAGCTTGATACACTTCATCAACAAGCCAGTTTCCTTTTTCAGCCTGAATTCTCTTGTTTTTAAGTGCTTCTCCAGGTCTATGCCTGACCTGCCCGCAGCTCCCTGCGAGGAGCTGTGCTGTAAGGAGGCTCCTCTTTAAATGCAACAGGCGCAGAAAGCAAAAGGCAGGGATCCTCTAGCAAAATCCCATGTCCCATGAACAAGTCCGACCAGGAACTTACGACCAGGCTACGAACGGCAGGGCTGTGGGGGGACGGTGATAAAGCAGCTTGGGAGCGGTGGTCCCAGCTCCCCGCACCCCGGCGCTGCTCCCCCGACAGGGCAATCTCAGAAATCTCCTGTTCGAGGTGACCTGGGAGGGAAAGATGCTGCAAAGCCCAGTTCTGCTGCTGCGCCGCTCCCTGGGTCGGCGAGGGGACAGCCGGGGATCCAAGGGTCGCGTTAAGAATGCGGTTACCGTGCCCAGCCCATCTGCATTCATCCCACAAACCACGCTCGCCACCCGCTCCCCTCTCTATAATTAGGAGCTAATTCAGCCTCAGTAACAGACGTTACATTTTCCTCCTGCTCATTTCGTTCCCTGAACTCATTCTCTCCTTCCCCAGGCGTGCAAGGGTCCAGCTCTAATTAATACATGGCATTATTTATCGAAATGGCCAATTCCGAGGGCCAGCCACCCGGCCAAGAACTACAGCATGTCCGTCGCCTCCCCAGCCCCCGGTGCCCACCCACGTGCGGACCCTCAGCGCGGCCTGGCCGCGGGACGGGCACCGAGCCCGCACCGAGGTCGCCGTGGCTTTGGGGCGAGTTCCCCGCCGCCCCAGCTGAGCAGCCCGCACCAGGAGCCTTGCCGCCCACGCCGAGCATCCCCGGCACGAGCGCAAGCAACACCAGAAGAGGGGCCGCAGCCCCAGGAAGCGGGAAACACCATCTTCGCGGGGAGTGAAAATCACAGAAGCCTGAGAGGAGCCTTCCCTGGGAAGCGGAAGGCAGCTAGAAATCATCACAGCGTTCGGTTAGTGCTGCAGAAGCCAGATAAGTCGGTCAAAACACCAAGTCAGCTACAGCCGAGGGAGCAAGGCTGGAGCAGACGTTCCCAGACGCGCGGGGAGCTGCACAGAGGAGGGTTTGTTGTGGAGAGATTCCCTTGCGGGGGTGAACTTTCTGTATTTACTCAGCGCCACAAAGGAAACCTTGACAAAGCCCTTTGGCTCGTCGAGCGGTAGCGCAGAGCCTGCAGCCAGCGCCACTGCTGGGGGCTGCGCGGGGACCATCGAGAGGCCACGGCGGCCGTTCTCACCGAGGACGAGTGCGCGAGAGCACTCGTAAGCCTCGCACACCCCTTGGGCGCGGGCAGCAGCTTTGGCCTTGCACCCCAAGAGCTGCCGCTCGCTGGCAGCGCCCTGAGCTCCCGGCTCCCGCCTGCGTGAGACCGCGGACGCTTCCGTGGGGAACGCAGCCCCGCTCCGGGACGGCGCTCCGAGGGGGGATGCTCCTCCCAAAGCAACCTTTCAAAAACGCCTCCTTCCCCGGTTCCTAAAGCACGGGCCGATACACCGAGCCTTGCGGAGACAAGCTTTGCCCCAGTGCCTTCCCTGCCTGAAAGGCAGAGACTTAAATATTCCTACGACAGCAGCTGCCAAGAGCAGATTAGAAAAAATAAGTCAAGCCCCAGCCGATCCTCCTTCCGCTGGTGCCGTTTTCACCCCAAAACCCAACAGCGGCTCCCCCCACGTCGCGCCCCCCGAGCCCCCGAGCCCGCTCCCGCACCTTCCAGCACGTCCGACCCCCGCGCCCCAACGGGCCCGAGCAGGAACCTCGGGCAAGGAAGAGAAGAACAGCGCGGCACCGGTTTGTTTTCTAAATCAATACGATTTTTCAAATTTATTTTTTAAGAATTACTTCTAATATATCTTTCTCACAGAAGGAGGGTATAGGGAATGTTCTCATTCCATCTGTAAACACTGAAATACAGATCTGGGAAACCGGGGAAGAGACACAAAAAAGTGCATTTTACAAAATTATCAACTAAAATATATTTTACATGTATTACGTTTCAATTTAAATTCTACCGACTGCATTTTCAGTTTCAAAAAATATTTCCATATCTAATAGATTAAAAAAGCATGAAATATTTTCATTATGGATAAGACATTTCAATTCATTTACATGCTGTTTGCACAACAGCATAAGCGACCACGTGAATCTCGAACAATGTTCTTGGCCTGAAGCAGGTTCTAACACGAGAAGAGCCAGGGTTTGTCCTCTCCAGACCCGGGCCAGAGCCCGTTCCAGACCCAGGGCAGGAGCAATTTCTCTTCTACCTGGAGAGGAGCCAGGACAAAGGTGGGAGCCAGGGGGAGGGGGGGCAAAAGAAGGGAATTTCAGCGAGTTACTGTGGTTTCCAAGGCCGGGTGGGTTTCTAACCCTTCCCCGATGGAGCAGCGATGCTCAGGGTTTGCCTGGCAGGTGGGTCTGGAAGCATCCTGCATCTCATGGCACTTCTGCGAGGGGCAGGCGGCCGCGGGCAGCTCGCCTGCCTCAGCCTGGGTGTCAAAGGAGTCCCTGCCAAAGGAGTCAAGCGCGTGCATTGAGGGCTTCCCGTCACCTTCCACGCCACCACCGTGTGCCCCCGGGTAGCTGCTCCGCTCCCCTCCCGCACCGCCCAGCGGCCACCATCCCCTTTTGCGATGGGCAGGAGCAGCTCGGCCTCTCCCGCGTCCCCCCAAGGAGGAGAGCCACTTCACGTCCTCTCCACGTCGCGTCAGAGACCACGTTCTCCACCGCCTCCTTGCGCCCCCCGTGGCACTTCCACCCGAGAGCCCCGAAGCGCTCCCGACTCCCCTCCACCGCCGCATCAGCGGCCCAACCGCGTCGTTCCAAGAGACCACCAGTGCCCAAGGTAATTGTTACGGAGAGAGCTCAGCAATTACTTTGACACTAACAGTATCTTGAGGTATAAATGAGATAAGATGCTTCACCCACAAAGTCTCGCTTGCGTGCGAGAGCCTCCCGGAGCTGGGTGTTTTCCCCTGGGCTACGCAGGCAAGAACGAACAGGGCTTTTCCAGCATCCTCCGCGACACCGAGCGGGAACCGTCCACCGGCGGCAGGGCGACGCGCGCCCCGCTCGCCCGCTGTGGCAGGTGCCAGATCTTGTCATCCCCTCCCGAGTCATCGTCTTCCAGACACGTCCCCCTCTTTGGTATGTAGAGCAGATCTCTGGAGAACTCCTGCGTTAACAAACCATTTCCACGTAACGGATTTGATGCTGTGGGGTTTCCTCTCTGGGCGTGGAGCCGTCGGAGCGAGCCAACAAGCCCTCCGTTCCCACCGTGCCAGCCTCCGCGGGGGGTACGGGTAGCGCTATTTCCACTGACAGGACAACATTAAAGCAGTATGAACACTTCCACCGTTCAATGTGAGTTCAGAAGCCCCAAAAGACCGGACAAATGCAGCTCCCTAGCTCCAATGAGTGACCCCATCCAGCAGGAACGTGGGCCGAGGTGGTGCTCGTTCTCCTTCTTTACGTTAGTGCAATCTAGAAACGGGCTCCCAGCTTGGTGCGAGCGACTCAACGGACTGTTACGCTGTCCTTTGGTTTGCTTTAGAGTTAACTCCAACAGTTTGCGTTAAGATAAACTAACGTCTATCTAGGATCTATACACGTAAGGCAAGAGGCAATATCTGCGGGGCTCGGGCCGCGTTTGGCGATGCGAACCTTTCCCAGCGCTCAGTTCCTTTCAGGAGCCGCACAGCCACTTTGGTGAGCTTGCTCAGATGCCAGGATGCGTTTGGAGGGGGGAGGCTGCTGATGGCTTCGACAGTACGGCCAGGATCAGGACACTCGCAGAAGGGGAGGGGGGTAAAATTTAAAACAAAAAATAAAGCCAAAAACACCCAAGAAAAGGGTTTGCCACTCCACTCTCTGCTGAAGACATATGGGGTTAAACAGGGACTGTAAACGACCTTACGGGAAAACAAACTGGGAAGAAAAGAGTAAACCCACTTCTATCACTACGGCCCCCTAAGCCATCGGAGGAAGAGCAATACTCGGAAGAGAAAGCACGGTTCTCGCCAGCGGAGCCCACTCTGTGGGCTCCCAGCTTCAGGGAGACACGCGGCTGCTGGCGCTGTGCTTTGTGGGGCACGAGATCCCCCAGGGCAAGGCCGGGGCACCTCCGTAACGCTGCGCCGGGATGAAAAGCCTAACGATCCCGCCAGCCCCTCTCCGCTCTGCGACGGAGCTTTCCCAGCCTGGCTGCCAAGCCCCAGTCCAGGCGGTGAATCACAGAACAGCCAGGTGAGGGGAAGAGAAAGATGAGGGAAAACAGGGGTCACCTCTTCCCCCGACGGAGCAAAACCTATTCAAGCACGACACAAGGCCGCTCTGCATCCAGGCAGCTCCCAAAGCAGCGGCTGTGTTTTGAAGCAGCTCTCACCCACCGGGAATCCTCACAGTCCGTCCTGCGGGACAAAGGCGGCTCTCCCGTGCTCTGCCAAGGAACCGGTCTCAGTCCTCACGCTTCGCATCCGGGCACGGAACCCACAGAACTGTCACAGCTTGACTCGTGCAACGCACCAAAGCATCCCTCCTGCACCTTTCCACCATTCCCACCAGCGATGGCTCTGGATTCAGTTTACTGGCTTTTATCCCCTGCAAACCCCTCCCGATATATGCATCTCTAGATACATATATAGATATAGATTTACATATGCAAGTACCTATATCTATATACATATATTTATTTTATACGTATATATTTTCATTTATGCTTTTAATGAAGTGCTGTGCTTTCAACCGCTGCCTTCCTCCACAGGGATCCGCTCCTGCACACGCTTTTCAGTCCGAGGAAAGAGCGCTGGGCGCTCCCGTCCGCGAGCAGCACAAGGGAAGTCGAGAGTGCACAGATGTCCCAGAGCGCCAGCCTGCCGTCGGCTCGCCGCTGCCGCTCGTCCTCGCCGCGGCCCGACCGAAGAAGGGTGCTACTGCGGGTTCTTCAAGATGCGCCCGTGTCTGAAGTCGTAGACGTGACGACAGAGGAAAACCAGCTCGGGGTCAGTGTCCTCGGGCACCTTGCGGTGCAGAGGTGTGGAGTACTCTTCTGAGGGAGGAACCATAACGGTTTTCCTGCCTGGGATCCCTTCGACTCGACGCTTTGCCAAGGCACAAAATCTGCAACACGATTACATTAGAGGAGTTAGCACCGGCTCGTTTCACCTCCCCCTGTTCGTCTGCCGCGCCAGAAGCCGCGGCTGCCCAAGGATAAGGGGTGGACGGGGAAGGGCAGGAGCGCGGAGGAGAATTAAGCTCTGCTCAAGAGGAGGACATGAAGCAGCTATTGCTTTTGATCCCACCCTGAACGGCAGGAAGCGGCACACGGGTTCGTATCTCTACACCGGAGGATGCCGTACAGCACGGAAGATGACGGCAGTTAAATCCACCTTGCTTTTACTACTTTGGCCTTGTTTTTGTTAATTAGCCCCAGGAAAGGCTTGTGCATCAGGCTGTTGTTTAGGCAAACGAAGAATTCAGGATGCCTTCAGGGAACATCTCTTAAAGGTGACCTTACCCACAATAGCATGAAAAAACTCCTACCCAGAGCTATTCCACAGGGCTGGGCTGTTAGAAAGGAAAGGAGCTGTTCGGATCCAAAGGGTTTATTTTGTTTGGTTGGTTTTGGTGGGTTTTGTTTTTTTAAACTCCCCCAAAAGAAAGAGCAAAATTCAGCTTATGAAGGAGTTTGTAAACCAGTTTGTTTTTAGAAATGCAAACAGCAGGGCCCTAGGCTAGGAGCAGGAGGACTAGGAAGGGTGCATTAGGGCTTAAACACCCCCTCTGCAGAAAAGGCTGCACAGTCAACAAGATGCACCCAGCAAAACCGACGGGATTTGCATTATGGATTTGTGTGTCCAGCCAACCCCTGTTCTCATTCTGCCCTGCGCATCCATCCATCAAAGGATGGCGGTCTTGAATATGGATGCTCGGAAGTTCTTACTGACGGAGATTCAAATCAGTCAGCAAGAGCTAAACAGTAAAAGCCTTAGTCACTACTCTGAGCGATGCCGCTGCCAACGCACCCAGATCTGCGAGCACATACGTCTAGAAGCACGACTGACAAAAGTCTGTCAGCAGGCTTTTTGGCTAACCACGGCACCTGTGTACCGCAGGGGATAGATGTACAGGATGATTCCTTGCCTCACTTAGGTTTTTTTAGCTCCAAGTTCTGGGTTTTCCTGCACTGTCCTCCACTGATGTCCACGTGCTGTGGTACCAAGGTCATACAAATACAAACACACACGCTTTAAAGGGCTCGCAAATGTTGCACAGAACAGACAGGTGATGAATCTGGAGCGGAAGAAGTGCTCGCAGGCTGCAGTACCGAACTGGTGTGTAGAGCGAGTGTAATTCATCCAGCTCCAGCAGGACCGAAGTCTGGAGGGCTGGGACAGTTCTGCTGAGTGATGGCTGGGTATGGGAAGAGTGACAAAAGCTGGAGACAGATGAAGGTCTCAGGAAGAGCAGCAAGTTAAGAGCACCACCTACCTGCAGTACTCTGCAAAGGTCAGCACGTAGCATTTCTCCTCTATGCAGGCAACACTGTTTTCATCCTGATGCCGGGATGCAAAGATCTCATTCTGCAAGAGAAGGAAGGAAGAGGTCACCCAGCTGGCCAGGAGCCCCAGGGAGGTAGGGCCAGCTCCACACCTTCACCCAGCAACTTAAAGGGGAGGCTATCAAAGCGTGCTCGTAGCAGATACTCCTTAGAGCCAGTATTTCGCATAATCCAGACGCCTTCCAGGTGTTTTGGGACCCATTTATGCATGCACCAGAATTTTATTCAGCAGCTCGTGAGCGAAGCGTTGAGTTCTGCCATCATTTAATGCTACCCAGCGTGCTTGGTGAGGCCAGGGGTCCAAACCGCCCCCACACCGCCTACATTGCAATAGCGCTTCAGCAGCAAGGCCACTACCAGCTACACCACTCAGCCTCCTCTTTCCTCCTGGGGATGAGAAACAGCCTGTGGCCACTGCAGAGAAGCGTCCCGGGAGATGAGCTTTTGCAATGCTCAACGCACCGGGAAAAATAAAAGCAGCATTTTGAAAGCGCTGTTGCGACGCCTGGGAGTGACAACGAGACAGGTAAGAGGGAGGAAGGCTGAGTCCATCAGGGGAGGTACTGCAGAGGCTCAGAAAGAGGAAAAACCCTGCAAGAGGTGCCTTTGCTCCACCTTATCCAATATCTGACTTTGTGCACAGACTCCACGTGGAAGGAGCCTTCAGACCGCATCCAGAAAAGCCAGTGGGCAGTGCTCCTGCAGGCAGGAGATCAGAGCACTCCCCACCCACACACTCCTCCGAGCTCCTAGGCATGTTCTTCATTCCTCTCCTCTTTCCTGGGCTGGAAACCCTTCCAATTCATTTATACAGCTAAGAATTGAAATGGAGGTTGAACAGCACTTTGCCGTCTTTACTACTACCCTTTGACATGCAACCAGTCCTTCGAACCCATCTCTACATCAAAGCTAAAGGAATCCCTTTTTTCCAACCCTCCCCTCATCCCAGTTCAATTAAAAAGGCTGGTTTAGTGAGGGAAGTAGCAATAGCCTTTTCTCCCAGGGTAGCTGAGGAACCTTGGCTCTGCAGCGGGCAGGACTGGTCAGATGTGGGGCAATCCAGACGGAGCCATTTGAAAGAATTTCAGGTGTGGTTAAATCAGCAAAGGTGATCTCTGGGAATAAGGATGCTCTGCACAAGTCTGGAAGCATTACCTGCAGGATTTTTTTCTGCTCGCAGCCCTGAGGAAGCAGGCTGGAAGGAAAGACTCACAAAAAGGATCAACTGTTTGGGGACTCGCTTAATCAGAGCAACTGAAAATGCCACACCTTCCTTCTGCACGTTGGGGTTTTGGTCTGGTCCTTAAATCAAAACTACCTGAGTCATCTTTGGCAAGCCCATCCCAGCTCCTCAGCCCAAACGGCACTCGCTCACTTGAGGTCTTGTGTAATTAAGCAGGTGTGCAAAAAACCAGCTTAATTTCTCCTGTCCAGACTGCTGGTGCTCCCTCTACACTAACATGTAACTGGATACAGTCACGCTTCATTTAAGGACCAGAAAAGTACAAAGGTACCACTTCTTGGTTTAGAAACTCATCTGTCCCTGCAAGTCAGGCAGGTACAGTTCCCTGGCTGGTCCCCAGTCCTGCTCCCATCCCATTTCTTTCCTTCTATTTAAAAAGGTTTTTTAAAAAAAGGAAAAAGGCAAAATGTATTTTGGTGGGTTAAGAACAGCAGCAAATTCTCCATTCCCAGTTTAAAAACAGCTTGTTCTGTCACCCAACACAAGCCCATGCAAAGCAGAACAAGGCGTGAAGTCATAATGATTCACACGTTTTTCCTTTTAGAAAGCGAACTCTATTATACTGGCACGACATCCTCGAGTCAGGCTTTAATTCTCATCATAAACCTGTACAGAGGAAGGGTGATGCATCCACTTCTCTGCACAGAAGAAAAAAGTTTCTGGAGTTTAAGCAGCAGATTAAGGGATTTATGATAAAAAGGCAGCACATGATATAGGTACTCCAACGTCGTGCAGAATTGCAGCAGGAGCTTTTGCATCGAGCTCTGTGTTTCTGGGTGAATTAGAAAACACTTTTTGGAAAGGGCCTGAGCTTAATTCAGGATAAACTCGCTCTTCCTTAGGAGGAAGGCAGCAGTCAACACTTGTCACTTAATGCGCAGGATTTTCTCAGATTAAAGGGAGAAACTTAACGGGAGCAGCCATGTAAAGAACACGGCAACTTCTGTTACAGCCCCGAGTTTCTACACAAGACAATAAACTGGAGGAAAGCCCATATGGAGAACACCGCCACCCAACACATCTGGCAACAGCTGCACCACCGCCAAGAGAGCGCTCCATTTGACTCGAAACAGAAGCTCAGCCCCCTGAGTTTGAGGCCACCCAGGAACGCAGGGAGATACTCAGGCTAATCCCCTCTTCCTGCAGAAACACACACACGTGGGGATACCCTTGCCCCGAGTTTCGCACTGGGATGGCTCACCTGGTGCATACTGGGATTGCGGCCTCCCTGAGTGTGCTCCGGTCTGTAATACCACAGGAGGCTCATCATCAGCTCCCCTGCAAGAAAAGTTAGCAAAATATGTCAAGCCTCAGTTTTCTTGTAGTGTTTCCCACTAATACCCAGCTTCCTCCTCCTGCTTCATCCCTTTCATTCCCACAGCGCTCACGTCGACGCAGCTGCGCCGTGATAAATATTTCATGCTGAACTAGGTGTCCTTTTGTTACAGCAAGAAGCTGTACGAAGGCGGTCACGTTGCTATTCCATTACACCTTCATCCCCTTCTACTTGTGTTACATCGCCACAAAGGGGTCAGTTAGGCACAAAAAAAAAAGAAGATACAAAAAAAATCAAACGTTTCCATCAGAAAAACCCAGCCATTCAGAGCACGAGCTGGGGAAGACGCTCATCCAAAGCTTGGTACTTGGGGCATCGACTCCCAGCTTGATGCCAGAACTGCTGTGGCAGGATGACATGACCGAGAGGGGCCTCGCCACGTGCTGATCGCTTCACTTTTACACAGAACTTTTTCACTTTTAAGCAAGACCCGTGTTTTACAATATTTGGCAGAGCTTTCTTGGCTCAGGTGTCGCTAGTCAGACACGGGATCTTAACATCAAAACCACGCTACTCCAACCACCACCTCCACTCGAATCCCATCAAGAGCTTCTGCAGATAAACCCGTGCTCCACACCAGCTCCCGGCCCAGATGTCGCAGAGAGCATCTGAGTAAACAGCAGCTCCTGAGATGTCTGTTGCAATGAAATAATAAAGGAGATCGTTGCTAAGACGGGCACTTGGCAGTTATTATGTGCTTTCACGACCAGGAAGATTTTGATTACCAGTCCCAGGCTAGTGATTAAAGAGCATTTCAGTTCCTGGAACAATCTGAAAGCAAGCCATGGAGCTAATCTCCTCCTCTTCATCACCCGGTCTGGCAGCACTGGAGTACCCTAACAAGCTTGCAGCTCTCCCGAGACCCATCACTTCCCCAGTTCCAGCTCACCCTCATCTGTCAAGCCCGGAGGCAATACGTACTCTTTTGGCACGGTACCTGTTTTGGGGTCTTCCCACAGTGCCGATATCTTCGCAACATATGGCATAGATTTCTTCCGGGGTCCTGATTTCAAGAGGACGGTATCTCGTACCCGGATAATCTCCCCATCTCTCTCCACAGCCTGATAGCTCTTGCGAACAGCCGGCTCTGGCTCATTCTATACCATTAGAACACACACAAAAGATAAACAAGCTAAGCGGAAGATGAGGAGTGAGTTTGTTGTTTCCCACCCCCAACCCCAGGCTCCTTTGGTCCTGCTGCAAATTAAAAACTTGCCTAAGCCTACTCAGGGCTAAGTGCTTCCACTCCAGCAGATCTCCGAGAGAAGCCGTGCAGCATACGACCACTCGTGGCATCTCTATTCCCACCAGGCTGGTTTATAACAACAAGATCAGGTCAAATGAATTACTTTTTCCATGGGTAGGGAATTCATAGGTAAAGGAAGTTCACCAAGGAATAGCATTCGAGGGCTCGCAGGTCATACGTGGCCATGGTTTTCAAATAAAGCAAAACACAACCATTTCTCCTACGTAGTGCTGGCAGTAAGGAGCAGCTCACCAGCGGGACAGCGAGCCTCACAAAAGCACAGGTTTCTGAAATTAATATCCTTATATGAAATGGAAAAACAATCGCTCCTTAAATTCTACACGCAAAAAAAACAGCCCTCAGAAAAATAATAATTTTATCTGCCCACCTGCAGGTGTGCATCTCCTTCATATTCAAAGGCATAGAAAACTAGGCGTATTTTGAATGCTATGTGTTTCTCTGATACAAACATTTTAAGATAACAAATAAAACATGAAATATTTCACATGAACTGGGCAGGGAGTGGCAGGGAGGCTGTAGCATAAAGCTGTTCTTAACACGATTGCCAACACTTCCTTTGTACCCTTTAGCATTACAAAATAATCACTTTTTGGACTATGAACTGGGGGATGTGTGTTTGTTTTATTTTATTTTTGCTCTGAAAACTCTTTCAGAATGCCTGAGCAGGATGGGTTGAACCTCCTGCCAGATCACCCAGGCAAGATCGGAAGCATTATGCACCGGGACTTAAGGAGATTAAGGGTGCGCTGCTCCTTTCAGAGTGTCAAAGTCTGAGCGACGGATGCAGGAGGCCCGTCTCTGGCTTTCAGCCAGGCTCCAGCCTTGCACGGCCCTTGGTACCTGCACACAGCCCTAAGAGCTGAAGCTACAAAACCCGTCCTGCATGATGCTCTCGGCAGCTCGAGGTTATACCACCGCTCCAAGCGGCAGCACAGACGAGGCCGCCTGGACCACAGCTCCCCTTGCTGCTGACATTTACTGCGCGCAGTTCAACGCCTTGTCCCACCTTCCCAGACAGCATGTGGGTCCAAGTTTCAAGCCCACAGCTCCTGTGTTTAGTTGCGTGAAGGATATTGCCTTCTCTCTCAGTTGGAGCGGACTTTGCTGTAGTTAATTAGATTTTCCGGCAGGAAATCTCCCACCTTGCAGGAGCCAGCCTCTGCCCCTGAACACAACAACTAGAAATCCTTGAAGGGGTGACTGGCCATGCCACCAGGTAAGTTACAAGAAGGGAGATACTGGGTGTTAGAAAAATTCTGTCTGAGAGCCAGGACACTGTCTCAGTCCTCTGTGCTCTCTGGGAGATCCCTGCTGGGCAAAGACACCATCAGTGAGACCCACCACCTTACGAGAGCTACCTTAGGCAACCGCTCCTTACGAGAGGGCAAAAACCTCCCTCACTTTCTCAAACAGGTTTGTCCTAACCCAGGAGGAAGCGGCTGGAGGAGAATCTCTCTGTAGGATGGACTCACAGGTGCAACAGGTGCCACCCTTGCAAATGCCGAAGCCAGAAGCATTCATCATCGTGGCATTTCAGCTGACGCTAGCACAGGAGTAGCAGGTTTTCCTTCCTTTCCAAACTGCCTGTCACGCCGTGCAGGGTAACGCCAGGGCACACAAGAACAACAAAGCCAACAGCAGCTCAGCCTCGAAGCCCAGCCAAAGGCACTACGTGCTCGTCCAGGAGGTTCTAGATGGCACCTGGTGACCACCTCCATCTTGAAGCACGACCCAAAACGCTCTCAAGCCTTCGCAGTCTTAGTCCCCTGAAGACGCACAAACGGGAACAGCCGTACACGCGCAAAGCCCAGCACTCCACAGACACCTACCACAACGTAGACGGCCTTCTCGCAGGCCGCGCCAACGGGTATCCAGCCATTGGTAGCTCTCCGCCTGCTAATGCGCTGCTGCTTCGGATGGGAATGACCTCCCGCTGCTTTGCTGTCCGAGGCGTGCAGACAGCCCGTCGTATTTCGGAGACCGGACTTGGAGCCGCTGGGAGGCTTTGAGCTCTGTGGACATTCTCGGGCCATGGTCTGAGGGTCAGAGTTGGGGGTCTGCAGATGAGGAACGGGTTCTGCAGCCGGTGGCACGCTGGGTACAGGACATCCTGAGAGCGGGTGGGCAGGCGACGCGGGGTGCCCTGCCACAGGGATTGTGAGGTTCAGCTGGTCCAGAGACTTGCAGCCCTCTAACAGGAGGGAAGAAGAGAGACATGTATCTCGTTTGCCATATAAGACGACTAGACAACCAAGACTGTCCCAAACTACCACCGCTTTCCCCTGAAATTCCCTTCATTGCATTATAGCAGTAAAGACCTTCATGTTGTAATTTCATTCTGCACCGTCACTGGATTCTAAAAGGAAAGATATTTCTAAGCCTGCGATGCTCCAATATGCTGCTGCCGATGGCACCGCACTACAACAAACCCGTCTGAAATCCCCCGAAGTAATGCCAGCCAGTAATACACATAAGGCTGGCCAGTATCCAAAGCAGTTCCAGCCTGTCAATATGTATAAAGGAAATAAAAGGCTTATCAAAACGATAGGAAGGATTAAACCACACTAGCAGAAGCAGCCAGCTTCTTTCGAAAAGGCAAATTCTACTAAGCAGGGGAAATTGAGAAGATTCTCCAAATTAACTCCAGAAATATGAAACAACGTGGAACAAAACTCTAACAGACGATACACACCGCTGCTTTCAGCAGAACTGTGCCCCTAAAGCCGACGTGTGAACCACAACAGGTTCGTAAGTTGGCTGACGCTGCCTCTCGAAAGCACCCCAAGAACACCTCACACGGCTCCGGGAGTCACAGAGCGAGCCCTCAACCCCAGCCAACGTGCCCGACAGAAGAGCAAGTCGGGTTTGAGTTACCTACTGTCAGCAGGAAGCAAGCTCCCAGACCAATACCCAACGCACCCCTACCCCAAAAGCGTGCTTTTTGGGGCGACAAAAAGGGCAGCTGCAGGCAGCGTCCGGGAGATGCCTCCCATCTGGAGCACGTCCTAGCAGATCTGCGGGATGGCGCTGCTGCAGAGCTGCAAAGAAAAAATAATCTAAAAGTGAAAAAACATCTGAAGTCACCAAGCTCCAGCTGAATAACTGCTGGGATCCCCTCGCAACAACAGGAAATTATTGCCTCCTGTCTCCCACTTGACCCTCCCTGAGAGGGCTGCAACAAAGCCGCTGCCGAACTGCAAGCGCGAGGGCTGCTACAGACCGTCGCGGGCTCTGCTGACCCGGAGCAGCAAATGCCGCAGCAGCTCCCTTGGCGAGCCAAGGCATCAGGATGTGAGTTGAGGTATCCTGCCTGGCCTTGGCAGGCACAGGACCCACAGAGCTGTGAATCACCTCTGGAGTATTTTGCTTACAAAAGCAGTTTTCAGGCTTGAACTAAAGCAGGATGAAGCTTCACAAAAGTATCTACTAAACCTCAGGAAAGCAGCGCAGACCTGGCCTCGCGGGCACCCCTGGGACTCCTTCCTTGGCTGCACACACTTCCAGCCCCTCCACCGGCGCTGGGACTAAAGCATCCCTCGCAGCCTGTCCGATCCCATCCCCACTACCCTGCTTTCGAAGTGCATGCTGCAAACCCTCCGCGGGACGGGGAAAGCAACGCCTCTCCCCCACGTATGGCAGACCACGACTGCGCAAGATTACGGCCTGACCCCTTGATTTGCACCAGACACTGATATTTCCACAGGAACATCTCGAACGCACCAAATAAGACAGATATAACACAAGGCATGCGACACGTCAAGCTGCATCCCCTCGTACCAGTGCTCTTGGATGGGAGCCTGTTGCTTCCAGCCAAAGTACTCCTTTAATTCACTAAAATAACCCACTCTAGGGAAGGATGAGATTTCAGAGGCGCGTACATATATAAAAATCAACTCCTAAGCGTAAGTTCCTGTTAATATTCTAGGAGACCTCCTTATACACTTCAATCCTCAAAACAAAGTCTAAATTATTCCGATGTTGTAGGCTTTTAAATCAAAGTTGCTCACAGGAAGGAAATCAGAATCAGTGAAGCATTTATACTTACAGTCAGCTCTAACCCAGAATGCACCGCATCCAAAAAACGTGCTAGAAAAAGAAGTTGTCTTGCCACTTACAAACCCGCTCCGAGAAAGATCTTCACAGCAAGGTGACACACCGCTAGTAAATACATGCCCCTGGAACCGCTACTGCCTCTGCCAGCACCCTGGGAAATTACCAAGTTCGCAGGGAGGGCTGAACTCCAAGAAATACCCCGTTTGCACCACCTGCATCCTTCTGGTTGCACGAAGTTAGGGGCACCGGCATGCAAAATTTCAGGAACAAAGTAGACTGACATGACCTCGGGGCACTACACAGAAAACTGTCAGACGAGAACACATTGCTGAGCTAGTTGTCTTGCAAGCATTCCGTTTTAAAGAGCAATGAAGCCACTAGCGAACACTGTCTAGCTGCTCCCGTAGGAAGCGACACCATGACAGCGGGGATATTTAGGGAAAACGGAAATTATACTCCAACCAAATGCTCCTGAGTTTCAGCAGCTTCCTACAACGGAGGATGACAAAGCCTCGCTCAAACCGAGCGCTGAACCAGAACTTCATCCACCTACCTGAAAATCTGTTTTAGGTGGATAAGTCATGCCTCCTTTTGACTCGAACGTGTGATTAACTGAAAGACCGATGTTTAGGCTCCCAACAGCCGAAGAAGCAGCCGCCTCTGTAGACCGTACCGCTTGCAAACGGCAGTGCCGTCTAGCAGGGTGGCTTTTATACAAAGTACTGGTGTCTGATAACCCCCACGCAACAATCCAGTTTTAAATATTTCAAAAGACATTTTTCAATAGCAAAGGCAAAGCTCCAAGGTAAAGCACGTTGGAGGACGAAGTCTGAAAAACAGACGGGACAGAAGAGAGCCGGGCAAATAACCACATCACCTCTTCCACTGTCACCTGTTCTCAGTTTCAGACGTTGCTTAAGAGCAAAGATGGGACCACTACTCGCCGAACTAACAGCATACCCGGCACTTAGATCACCACAGTGAAATTCAAGCACCTGTCCAAACAGTCCGCTAACGGAATTGCTGGCGAGCCCTGCCAGATGTCATCTATACAATCTTCAAAGACCGCATCCCCCATACACCTTGCGTCAGTAAGAGTCTAACGAGCGAGGCAGCGCCCGCTCCTCCACACCGCTCTGCTCTGCAAGGATGCTTCAGTCCCGAGAGCGAGCTTTGGGGAACGGAGGAGTAACTCAGCCCGGCCTGCTTTAGACCCTCCGCTCAGAGCGGCACAGCAGGACGGCGAGAAGCCTTGCAGAGCATGTAGGAACTGAAAACCACTCATTTTACACAGATCAAAGCTAAGCGGTTAGCTCCAGCGTGACAAGTCATGAGTCACTTTCTCACTGCCCAAATCCTTTCACCAATTCTATGCTTTCCACACCAATAAGACCTTTCAGAGGGAAAACGCCTCAGGGCTAAAAATGGGGGAAGGGGAGCAGAAGCACGGCTTCTTTCCGAGCCGCGGCTCGGCTGCCAAGGCGAGAGGCACCGCGCGCAGAGGGAGCTTGCCTCCTGGCAACGAGATACCTTCATTAGCCACGCCGCCGAACCAGCCCTCTCCTCCCAGGAACGCCGCGCGAGGTTTGCTCGCACTTTGCGCCTTACCTGCTGCAAAAGGCATTTTGTAGGGGTAGCTGTTCCGCCCCGCGTGCACGCTGCTAATCCTGCCCTCTGGCACGTGCACGACTCCGCAGACGCTGTAACTGTTAATCGCCGTTCCTTCCCCGCAACAGTACGGAGAGTTACACCAGTGGAGTGGCTGCAAATGAGCACCTGACGGCAAGGAACCGGGCGATACCAAGAGCCCCTCGCAGGTAGCGGATTGCGAAAGCTCGTCCTTGGGGTAAACGGAGCAGTGAGAGTAGCCATTGTATCCACTTTGGCCATAATAAAAGTAAAACCTGTTCAATGGAGTCAGATCCGAGGATTCATAGAGACATCCACAATCCGTGTGATTTCCGGGCACGGGCAAGGGAGGGAACTGCTGCACGGGAAAGGAAGGCTGATGAAATTCCTGTTTGGGGGTCGGGGATTTCTCTCCGG
This sequence comes from Phalacrocorax aristotelis, assembly GCF_949628215.1. Lineage (NCBI taxonomy): Eukaryota > Metazoa > Chordata > Aves > Suliformes > Phalacrocoracidae > Phalacrocorax > Phalacrocorax aristotelis. The sequence continues at coordinate 70,635,355 of NC_134280.1, read as the reverse complement.
GTCTTCCATACTCCGGCTTCATGGAAGCTTGCCCACCCATAAGCAAAGGCAGTCTGTGGTAGAAACCCTCTGTGCTAGCGTAAGAGCTAGACAGCGACTCGTAAGGGACGGGTTCTGTCATCCTGTAGAGCCTAGAGGAGTCCCGCTGCTCTCCCTTCCCAAAAGCGCCTAGAGCGAGTCCTCGCCAGCCATGCTGACCTTCCATTTTCAAGCTAGCCATTTCCTTCTTGGATTTGACACAGTTCTTCCTACCGGCTTTGGCCCATTTAAGCGTAGATTTTGAACAGTGGTTCTCGGACTTGCCCTCTCCATCCGATTTACTCCTCTGCTTCAGGGGTTGGTCTTTCTCGTGGGTCAGCTTCAGAAAGGCCACAGCGTTCAGGCTGGCCAGTCTCTTTGGGGTGGGATGATAGGACATGGCACCGTCCTCCCGCTTTGTCCCATCATCAAAGACTTCATCCAGCGAATGGTCACAGCTATTGCATTTCTGACTGGGCTCATGCCGGTTTTTTCCTTTACCGGTTTTCACAGCCGTTTTTTCCAACGCAGGCCAGTTGTCACCAGCCTTGCAATGCAAGCTCTTCACGGTACAGTCTCCCCCAGCTTTAACGGAGTCTCTCCGAAAACGCCTGCCGGATAATAACCCATCGTCCCGTTCAAAAAGCAGATTGTTCACTGCCTCCGCGTTCAGCGAGGCCAGCCGGCGTTTCCTGGGCTCTGAAGGAGCAGTATCAAGGTCTTGCTCTGTCCCTGGATAAGTTATTGTGCACTTTTCCCCAGATGAATCACTCTTCCCTGCTCCCACAGGCTGAACTTGTTCGGAGAACAAAGCAGGTCCCAAGCCCTCCATCCAACTGGGAAGGTCCTTTTTTTTACAGCTCTGGGCCTGTTTCGACAGAGATCCAGCCACATCCTCCAGCCTGGTGAGGAGCACTTTGCAGGTCTTCTTGTTTACCGAGGGGATCAGGCGTCTCCGCAGCGGGTATGTCTTTCGCACTTCATGCAAGTTCTTGTTTTTGTTCGTCCCCACAAACCCACTCGGACAGTTTGGAGCCTCGGTGGCGTCTCCGTCTCTCTGCTCACCACACTCTGCCTCGGTCCTGTCCATCCTCCTGCCGCCTGTTGGGGATGAAGCTTGGCCAGCAGAACCAGCTGGATGTTTCAGAAGGAAAAGCTGTTTCTTCCGGGCATGCGTCATAGGATCAATGTCCAACCCTGAGAAGGAACAGAACAAAACATCTATTAGTATCGCAGAGAGGGACCCATCTCCTCACAAAGCACCAATGACCAGTTGGGAAATATCTGGGGAAGCTTGTTTCTATAACAGTAGTGTCTTTTTGGGTGACGGCCAGTTAAACCAATTAAGAGACAGGATGCAATGAGATGTGGTTTAATATTAAGCCATAGAACATGACAGTAATTAAAAGCAAGGCGGTGGCAGCAAATGCCACAGGAGCTGGGAAAACCAGGGTACGGCCGGAGAGCTGTTTCAGCTCCCAGGCCAGGTACGTTCCCTGTTACACCGGTGCCGTTTCTAGCACATTACAAATTCTTATCAAATCTACTAAAGCTGATCTGAATGCTGGTCCAGGGCATACAGCAGAAGTAAATCCCAGGTATTTGACTGCTTGCGTGTTGATACAGGCAGGCTGTTTCATTGCTGTTTTCTGAAACAATTAGACAAAGGAAAAACAAGAAGTCCACCTACTCATGTGAAAAGTAAACTTGGCCTATTAAGCACAGATCTGCCAACATTAATAAATTAAATACATGCAAATCCTTATGCAGGTTAGAACCTGGCTACTTGCTGCTGTTGTCGTTCCCCACAGTTGCATTTTGTAAACGTTGTAGATGTTAAATAACCAAAAATCATCACATTCAGCAGAAAGGGCCTAAAAATATGTTCATGGGAAGAAAAAGCACTACTCATCTGTATGTGACTCCTGACTTTTCATCTAGATGCTATGTCAAGTCGCTGTTCAAAACCAACACAAATTACTAAAATATAGGAAGAGAGAGAAGAATCTGCAGCCGGGACAGGAACCGCTTCGCTGAAGGCACAGCTGAGCAAACCAACCCCCAGCACCCTAACGGAGCTGCTGGCAAACCCGACAGCTTCAGCACACCTGGGCATCCCCAGCCACGAAGAGCGTTACAGAAACGGTCCTGCTGCGATTTACCCTAAGAGGGGACTTCTGCAAGCAGACCAGGCACGCCAGCCTCGGGAGGGGGATGGCTCGCTCCAAGCAAGACATCTCAAGAGGTCTCCATGGAAAGGCAGGGAGGAGGCCCAGAAGAAATGGAGGCAACTTCTGACCGCCTTCACCCAAAGCTGCCCACCCAGTCATGCAATGAGCACATCCCACGCTTTCTGGCCACACCACGAGTAGCAGCTTACGCCTAAACGGCCTCTAAACATTGCGTAAGCAAGTGATAGGAGAGGACCAGCGCTGATAGGAGAGGACCAGCGCTGACTGGAGAGCCCCTTCAGCCATGCGTTGGCTTCCCAAGTAATCCAGCAAACTAAACCTGGTTTTTAGTTTTCTTGTTCCATTTTTAGCAGAAGGGTTACCACGTCTTTGTACTCTTGCGTTCCAACTTTGGCAAGCGACCTGCAGCAGGCTTGTGTCAGGTGTTTGAGGAATTAAGCAATTTTGCAGTCTGAAGGAACACACATTCATGTAAGAAGCTGTAGGTCTAACACTAAGAACGGATACAGGTAGGTGATACTAACCTATGAATATTTTAAAAAGTCAGCCTAATGGGGTGATATTGGAATAGATTTCATTAAGTCTGTATCTGAGCATTGGAAACAGTAGAAAAAGGACAAATGCTTGCATTGAATGGTATTATTAAATAGTCAGATTCCCTTTATTGGCACCAAAGAGTTGGTCTTCATATTAGCATAACCTAGGAGCGGTTTGATCCTCCCTGCAGTCGGGTATTTGCCGGAACACCCCTCAATTGACACAACTGACACTGGTCTGCCACTTTTGAGGCTCTTAATTAAAGCTACTACTGCTTTTGCAGTGATTAGAACAAAGCTCCCGAATTACAAGAACTGTTCATTTGATATGGTTTAATCAAGCTGATAATTAGATTATCTATTTGAAATAAGCCTAATCTGTTTTAATTGACTTGCTTATATATGCATTAACTGAAAGAAACTTGACTGAAAGCCACTGCGGTTTGCACACCGCTTTTCTAGATGTCAGACTCTTCCCGACATGTTTTGGGGTAACTGACCCCTTACACCTTGTTACACACGGGTCACCCCCCTTGGCCAGGGCCCGGACGAGAGCACTCTGTGGGGAGCAAACGTTTACGTATATCCATGTTTTTGTGATAGGAAAAACCAGTTCTGGTAATTAGGAGGACGCTTATCAAGTCAGATGGACAATTTCCCCCAAACTGGAATCTTCTTGCGCAGGAGGCCAAAGCAACCACACACAACCTCAGCAGTTTGCAAGAGGACTGTAATTTAAAAAACAAATCGGGCAGAGCGGGGCTTGGCAGCGATAGACCAGGCATCCTCTATGACCATGCCCTGGGGAGGGTAACGTTTCCCAGGCTATATGGACCAGTGGTTGGTTTCCTTGCAACTCTCATCCTATTTTTCCGCTGCCCTCACAGAGAGGCTCAGAGAAGTGAAAAACCCAAAATAAACAACTGTGGCTTGCCTTAAAAACCAGCATCAGCCACCTCTTTCTCCTCAAGCTTTTGCAAGCAGCAGTCTGACCTCCTGGCCACTCACCACACATCCTTTGCTCGCCAGGGCTCTGGAGCCCGTTAGTATTTGAATGAGTTAGAGTATCTGTCCAAAACTCAGTACTATAGATGTGACTTTGTTCATGCCACATCTGCTCTAAAGCTAGAAAGTCTGGTAGAGATCGAAGGAAAGGGATTTTTCCAACACTGAAGCACAGAGTCATTAACAGCACAGTGACCATCTCCCCTGTTTGACCCTACAAGGGATGCCAAGACAAACAACAGCTTGAATAAAGTATCGTTTCTGGAACCTCAGCATAGGAATGCTTTAAGTGGCAATACCCGAAATGAAAACTGGTTTTTTTTTGGTGGCTTGAGTTTTTTTGTTCGTGTGTGTTTTTTCCCCCCCCTCTTCTTTTTTTTCTACATCCATTTCCTAGAACTGTGAGAAATCTGCCTCCCTCTCCGAAGTCGAGATGCGAGACCCATCTTCCAGTGTCGAACAGGTAGTAACGTCTCGCCGCGCTGCAACCCATTTACAGCTAGTGCTCTGACCCAGCCTTCATCACTGACAGGCTGCGGCCGGGAATGTCAAGAGAAACACTCGAGTTGAACATGCAAAGATGACAATAGAGATAGAGTCAAAACCGCATTAAAGCGGGAAGAGCACCAAGACCCAATGCAATCCATTTTAAGAGCCTCAGACACGCAAGTCCTTTGACTCAACATTAATCAAGCAGTCACAGGCGGTTGGGGGTTTTTATTTATTATTTTTTATTAAAAGGAGGTTATTTCTGCATAGATCTCCTCCTTGGCATCCGGTCTCCAAGTTCTCTCTCCCACACCCAGAGGTCAGCTGCTCTGACACTACAAAGCACTCGCCTACAGATGAGCAAGTAAATATCTGGAAATTTGTGGAAAGGCAAAATAAGCCAACCCCACACATTCCGGCATAATAGCCAAGCAAATCCTTAAAGTGCCAGCAAGGAAAACACCAGTACCGCCCAGCAACACCTCCACGACTGAACCCTCCGAAATCCAGCTTTACAGCAGAAACAGATAAGGCGCAGAAGTACAATCAAAGTAACTCAAGCAAAGGCAGAAGTTAACATTACTCTCTCAAAAATTTTCATGGCAGATTCCTTGTCTCAACAACAAAACAAAACAAAAAACCCCAAAACCAACAAACCAAACAAAAAACAAACCCGCAGCCAAGTTTCTCCCTGACCTACTCAGTCTGGAGACCCAGAGAAGGTCACTCTTCCAAGATCACACCACATTAAAAACCTGAAGTCCAAAGTCAGGTGAATTCTGTTTGAAGCTAAACACACCACTGCACCCCGTTTGCTCTGCGCTGGCTCAATACTGTCAGTATATTATCGGTAGAAATAAACCAATTTTGAGTGGATCAGTTACCAAGCGCGGTTAAAAAGGTTCAGTTTCTACACACAAGGAACTTCCCCATCGTATCACCACGATAAACCAACTGCCATGACCCACAGAGTGGTTTGTAGAAGCCGAAGCATCATTTATCCTCCCAAGTCCTTTGTCTGACACAATACTCTGACAGAGGTGGGAACAACCAGGTTTATCATCCATAATGAACCTTGTTATTCCGGAGCCATGCGCCATGTGAATTTATTACAAACCATCGTGACCAATGGGGGGAAAAAAAAAAGGTACCAACAGTTGGCTCCATATCCCACAGAAGCCAAGTGCAATGTTTGAGATCTATTCCTCGACACCTCTTTTGGAGAAACTCTCATGTCTCCACAGAATTCATTCTCAGCCTGGAGAATTTCCTGTATTTTTCTGTTCTCCGTGACGTGTCATACACAGGGTGCAGAAAGAGCCACGCCGAGCCTTGTGCTAAGGAGGGCTTGCTACGAGACTGCTACCGTGATGCCACTGCCTGTTTTGGAGAGGTGTTGTGATGGGCACGAAGGAAAAAGCCTACTAAACCAACAATTCACCCACGTGGCAAGCATGCATCCAGCAGCAGGCACCAGCCAGCCTTACGAGATCACTCTGTTGAACAAAAGCCACCTTTAGGATGCTGGACTGCCAGCAAGTCTTTCCATGCCTCCCGAATCGCTGGGATTGCAGGGACTGCATCGCTGGGGGCTGCCCCTGCTCATTCACTTCTCGGCAAAAAGCACGGAGCAGCTCAGACTACTGGCTCACCTGGGACCTACAATCTGTTTTCTCCCCCCCCACATAACGCAGAACCGGAGCTTTTGAACGCTGCTCAGAACTAAACCATCTGAACAGTCAAGTGTATCCTGCCTCAAAATCAGGGTCATGCCGAGTTTACTTACAGCAAGTATTGTACTCATTTCAGCTCGGAAGGGAGAGCATCAGGGCTCCTCATCCTCTTTCCACCTTTGTATTGCTTCATAAAGCAAAGAAAAAAAACATCTGTGCCCAGAAGCCTCCCAGAAATCACAAGATAATCCGAAGAACTGAAAGTGAAGATACTTAAGCCAGCACTACCCATTCACTGCTTGCAGCTGAGGAGCCGGGTTAACTGCGAGAAGACATTTAGGTGTAACTCTGTCGGAAATGAAACAAGTTCAACAAAGCAGCTTGGTCTAACCAGCTGCATCCAGAGCCCACCAAGCATTTTTAAGCTAGCTGGAATTGCTGCCTCCTTCCTCAAACTGGACTAGTTCTGAAAAATTATCTTGACAGCTGTTGAACCCAAACCAGATCAATAAAGAAAAATTTTAAAAAACCCAACACAACACCGGGCCAATTTTCTGCTAGAATGAAACCACTACCCAAACAGCAAAATCAGAAGAGAGTTGATGCCTCATTAGTAGGAAAATAAGCAAGTGTGTTAACAGCTGCATTTTCTGTAATCACGCAGCTGCAGCATCTGTCTCTCCCTCCCCATCACTTGATTGCAAGTGAAATTAGAAGAAAGTAGTCTGGGACTACCCATTCAAGCACCATTTCCTTTCCAAAGCTTCACTACGGAGACGCGACCGTTCCAAGGAGACGATGCCAAAAGCACAGGAATATAAAGCTTTTAAAGCTCCTAATCCATTTGGCACTTCAGAAATACACAGAGAGTTACGACAACACGAATCTTCCTCTCCGTGCGCAGCATCGTTTTGTCGACTTTCAGCCCGTCTACTTGAAGAAGTTATATCCATTTAAATTGGCGCAGCTTATGCTACGACAACAACCCTGTAACCGTGTCTGGAGGATTGGCTCCTTTCTCCCTGCTGCTTTTACAATCGAATAATTCTCAGTGCTACAAGGAACGTGTTGCATGAAGGAAGCCTCCCAGGAGCTCTCGGAAATCTGGATAAATCACAGAAGCTTCAGGTATCCCAGGCTGAATTAACTAAATGCTGCACGAGTCCCATGAGCAGAAGCATCGTTTCAATCTCAAACACTCAGAAAAACTGTAATTGTTGCAGGTTGCAATTTGTCTTCCCAGGGTCCAGCCCTGATTTTTCTCTGGAGGCCCATCGAAAGCTCCATCATCCACATGCTCCAGAGAAAAACATTTTTCCAGAGCTCATTGGGCCACAGAAAAGGCTTGTTTCTCTCTCTCATCAACACAGCCCCAACCACCCGCCAGCACCACCTGAAAACCATGTGAATGCTGTACCGGCGGATGCAGCCCATGCCTCCATGGCTTCAAAATGGTTTGCAAAATGGGATCCGGGGCAGCCTCGCACAGCCAAGAGAGGAGCTCTGGAAGTTGTATGGGACTATGCTCTGCTCCACTCCCTGGTCCGACACCAGTAATTATAAGCGCGTTGCGAAAGCCTGTGCTCCAGCCACGTAGCTGGGAGTGCTGCAGAACATGTGTGGCCGTGATAAATTACAGTGCTCAAACAACTGCAATTATCATCTGATGCTTTAAAAACAAGAGCGCTGTACCTGTCTGAAAGCGATGGCAAGCTGAGAGAGAAACACGCTGGGGCGCAGTCCCTACTTGCACGGCTGACCACTTGCGTAAACACGAGCTAGACCTGTTAATGCTCCGGCAGAGAAGTTCCCCAGCTGATTTCTCGGGAAGGCCTTCCTAGCTTTCATTATCTGGTTTCAGATCTTGCCTAGTGGCAGTGCTCTGAAGTGCTTTGCAGGGAAGCCAAAATTAAATTTCTCCGGCTGTTCTCACACTCCACAGCCCCAGCAAGTGGTGCTCTCAAGGAAGAAAAAGAAGGGAAAGAAGAAGAAAAAAAAAAGAGGTAAAAAGTAAAAAGGAAATCCCTGCTGCACCACCAAAGCCCGACCTCGGTGCATGAAAGCCCAATAACCAGGAGCCTGCCCCACGCCCGGAGCCGGCGCAGAGCCCCGGGCAGAAGGCAGCTCCTGAATCCCGGGCTCTGATCTCCCCCTCTGCAGGCAGCATTTATGACCAGCACCGCGACACAGTTTGCCAGCCCCGGGGGAAACCGGCGCTTTCAAAGCCTCCAATGCAGAAAGCGGAATTCAAAATTCCTTGGCCAAAGCAACCTGGAAAGCACGAAGAGGCAGGCTGCACGGGCAGGGAAGGCGTTTCGCATCTGCTGAACCTCCTCTGCCACCGCTGGAGCTACAGCACAGCCGCCAGCCAGCAGCGACGCGCAAGCCCCCGCTGCGCCGCACTCGTACGGAGGCTGAGGGTCAGACCTTCGCATCTTTCAGCAAAGGCAGGCACGCGCTTTCGGAGACGAGATCCTACCAAGAACTGTTCAACTAACTTCACTTTGTATGCACATTTTTTCACTTAGGAGTAAACTGCTTCATTTAACTCACATCTAGCTGAGAAAAGCCAGCTCTTCTGATACCTGTGGGAAAGAACGACGTGCACGTTTCGGGGGGAGTGGGAAAACGTTTCCTCAAAAATCGATGCCAAGGTGCATGTTTGGGGGACTAATGCAACGCCTGGAAAAAGCACATTCCCTTTTGGAAAAGCACCAGCTTTCCATCCCCCGTTACTGATGCGAAGAAGCCGTATCACTGCGTTATGCTTTCAGTGAAAGGCTGCCGCTTAGGCTGAACATTCAGTAAATGCTATAATTAAAAAAAAAAATGTGGGAAGTAATATGTGACGTCCGCAACTCAAACATCGGTCACCAAAACCAGATCAAGCCGCGTAGCCACAGCCTGGGTACGTTTCTGCATTAAAGTAAAACCAAAGTTTCTGAACGCAAAGCCTTCACCAGACACCCAACGGTACCGCCATGGCCAACACTTGCAAAAACCACTTCCTACGGCCTGTGAGAAGTACAGATTTCCACCCCCAGTAGTTGCCACAAGCCTTCTGGCTTGTGACCTGAACATAAAGCAGTGCCCTTCTGCACATCTGCGGGAAGCGTGGATGCTTTTGCTGTTTACAGCCCTGCCAAACTGCCCTGTAAAAGCGGCTCAGGAGAGCTGAGGGCTCAAGAGGCGACGGCACAGGCACACTTTCACGCTCGGTCTCTGGAGAAGGGATGCAAAAGCTGTGCTTATCCACAAGCAAAGCCACCCTCACCTCCCCAAAACTCCAAACCCAGGAAAAACTGGAAGCAATCAGAGATCAGGACTTTGTTCTGCTCCCTTAGTTTGCTCAGAGATGGACAAATGACCACCTTCCCTCACTCAGAGGGGACACGTTTCTTTTGCTTTTCAACAGGTTGAAGAGGGATGCACCAGGATAAGAGCAAAACTGAGCTAATAGATGTCTTTGGGGTGAGAGAGCGTACAGCAACTCCTGAGCAGCATTTTAATCTTGCATTCATCGCTCCTGCTTCCTACAAGAGAGCCTCTCAGCTGCAGCAGCAGGAACCCACGCCCACTTCAAAATTTGGGGCCAGCAGCCACCAGCTTTGGATGTTATTCTCTAAACTATCTGTTCACGCACTGAGCGGTTCAGGGGCTCTGGGGAAAAGTAATACCCAACCATGTCATTAAAGGCGCAAGCAAACAAGCGTACGCTCAGAAAGCCAACTCCCCCCAACAGAAACCACTTCTTTGCCAATGCAAACACTGTAATTATTCCCGCAGTGCAAAGCCCACCATCAGCTTCTCACCGCTCAAAACCAATCTCAAAATTAAAAAGAGAACCACGGATAACCAGACCCAACCACGCTGCTGCAACAAAAGCCCAGGTAAGGCAAAGGAAACCCCCGGCCTTTGCAAGCACAGAAGACGAGTGTGTGGAGGTGGGGGTGAAAATCAGGCTTAACTTGTCTCAAGGCTGACAACGTTGAACGAAAGCACTCACGCTTAAGAGGCGCTTTGACGCTTGGCCTTTACTGTATCGCTCCCCAGTGAATCAGATGTTAAGGCTTCTTTCTGACGAAGACAGGCAGAGCGCAGAGATAGGCAAGACGAGCACTGGGAAGGACGGGAGGCACACACACCGGACCACCTGCGAAACGGGAAGGCTAAAGCGTACACGGGTTTTGCACTTCTTCTGAAACACCCCAGAGAACATCAGCAGCAACTGCTACTACGCATCAAATACCGGATATATTGAGTGTCACTCATTTACAAAGAAATCGCCTATTAGAACTTTAAATAGGCTCCGCGTGAAGCTGCCTACGTGACAGCTACACTAACAACGCCCTGGAAGATGCCTATAAGTAGTTTGAAAAACCAACTCAAAAATATTTCAGGACAGCTTTGACAGTCATGTTTTTAGAAGGAGCACAAGCTTTGGCAATCAAGTTAATCAAGGTTAAAAAAAACCAACCACCACCACCACCCAAGCCCTGCTCATCTGATTTTCCATATATGCAAAATGCAAGCTAAACTCCTTCACGGCAGAAGGCTGAGTCTCGTAAAATATCAATCACACGTCACTTTGCTCAGATAGCTCTGGCACCATTCCTGGTTATACGGGCAAAATGGAATAAGAAATTATTTCCAAGGCTTTATTTTGAAGAACAAGGTGCAAGATTTTTCTATAGTAAATATTAAAGCTCTTCTATATATTATAATCACACTCTTCCGCAACTGCTTTAGGAACTTGCTCCAAGCTGCTCAGCTTAAATAATTCAAGACGTGCCGTGATTCCATGTATGACACGTGCATCTGCAAAACCACGCTGCCTCTGGGACTTTCAAGGACTGGTGCATCCCTGCCGGCTCCCCTCCATCGCGCGGCGCTGGCGCTGCCGTCCTATGCCTTCTCTCTGCTACGTCTCAACTCTTTCAATCAGAAACTGTTGGCGCAGCACCCTTGAGATCCAAACCCAGCATGTAACTGCTCAACAAGCTCAAAAGTTGCTTTGGGGAGAAACCAAAAACAACGCAGGAAATTCAGGGAAGGGCAAGGCATTCCTTCAACATAACCTTTAATTAACCATCCTAAAATCTGACCCCAAAAAATGCAATTTCAAGAACCCCCTTTAAGTAATCTCCATCTTATTTTCCTCACCTCAGAGCATCCCTGGAAACTGTCTGACACCCCGGCGCCCACCTCAGCGTCTGAATCCTTGGCATTGCAGGTCCTGAATCCCTCAGTTACCATCTCCGAGAGGAGCGACGGAGACGGGATTTTAAAATTTAACAGACACGCATGTTTAACCTCGACTTAAGTTTACAGAAGCCTTAAGCCCAGGCAGGCAAAAAAAGGCTATGTTAAATAACAAGATCATGTAATATTTTTGGGGATTCCTGTGTTCTGACTCATCCCCAGCTGAAATACATTGACCAGAATTACTTCTTCAGACTAAAACTGTAATCTGAATGTATTTTCAGTTCTAGAATAAGTACTTAAGACAGTATCATCTTTCATTTGGAAATACCTATTGTTTCTAGGCAGTTTTAAAAGTAGCGTCACATTACTTCAACCTCAGCTTGGCCTACACCAAGCAAGCTGCCCATAAAGCAGAACACCTTTCTGGGATTTCAGATTTCCTCCATCAGAGGTTTTGATTCCTCTTTATATTCAAAGCACAACAGTCATTTCAAAAGACAACGAGACTTTGAATCTTTATTCTCGCTCTCCTACCATCACTTGAAATACCAGCATCCTCCGCACACTTCCCTGGCTGAGGACGCAGGTGACAGAAGACGACTTGCACTGAGCAGTTTTCCATTTGAGAGCTTCAACCCCAACCCAGAATTCAAGTCACAGAAAGACTTCATGAAACTCTTGTGTTCCCACCAAAATCCCTGTAACCAAACACCCTCCTTCCCATACGTCTTACAAACTACGGCGCCACACCAAACACTAAGCAGAGCTTAAGTCTGAAGCCGACTTTGCTGCATTTGAACTTATGGAATAGAAGATATGGCTGAAGCTTAAGATATTCTCATCAAACTGGGCATAACTTCTGCAGAAACCCGGAGTTCCACGCAGGGAAGAGGAAAGTTATAGGACACCCATTACCATCCCAGTACCTAAAAATCATCAGGCATCCACACGGGCTTCCTCAAGAAGCTAGCCCACCTGAAGACACCTCTACAAAGTGTTTTAAAATCCACATACAATTATACTTTTCCTTCACAAAGCACGGTACCAATCAGCACCGCACACAGAGGCATTCACGGATCTTCTAGCGGCACGGTTATGGCCAAGGCAAGACTGCCAAGCCTAACTAAACTTACCGTAAAACCTTTCCTCCCTCTTTTTAATGCAAGAGCACAGTATTCACAAGTGAGTACAGGGTGTGTGAAAAAGCTCCTCTTCAAATTTCACAACTGGTTTAATGTATTAGGTCAGTAAAAAAACCCAAAAACTAGCACAACTGAACGGTGCTGCAACACCTGGTTTCTCAAAGGAGAGCAAGTCTTTTAACACCGCCTTAGGAATTAACACGCTCACCTGTATGGCTGAACTCAGACAAGAGGAGGGTTTGTGCTATTGTTTTGTTTTTGAAAAGGCAGTTTATTAATTGATTCTCCACGAAGGGAATTAGCACGCAGGAACAGATGCTCTGCTAAGGCAGCAGGTACGAAGGTGGAAGACAGTTACAGGCTCGGGGAGTCAGCGTGGAGCGTGCGGGAAGTCCCAAGGCGCAGTCGCACTCGTACGGGAAATGGATGAGATTTTAGTCTGGGACCTAAAGTTATTAATGTCTTCATCAGACCAGCCTGAACCTCCACCAGCCACTAAGTGCTTAAAGTTAATTGCTTGGTGATTACACTTTTCATTACTAAGCAATTAGCACTTCAAGGTTTTAAGTGCCCAGCACTGGCTCTTCCCAGAATTATTAGGGGTCCAGGCTGGGCTGGGGAAACCCAAGCACTGCGCGTGGACCACTCACCATGTCAAATGCCGCGCTGCCACGCCACTTCTGGCCGAGGCAGAGGATCCAATGTCCCCTACACAATCTTAATTTGATAATTTAAGCCCAGGAAAGCAGAGGGACTCAAGGCCCACGTTGCCAAAGGTCCCAAGCAGAGCTAGAAAAGCGTTTCTTGTGACCAGGAGCTGGCACGATGTTGTCACCAGAAACCTGGTGAGAGAAAACGCTCAAGCAAGACAGCTGGATGTTGTTATACGTCTCCATACAAGACCTGTTAAGTGGTATTAAAACAACAGAAGCCACAAACCAAGCATAGGCAATTCAGCCACTTTCAACAACTAGAAGCCCAATCGCTGGAACACTGCTTCCACGAGAGCCCATTTAACTCCCATTAGAAGCTGGCCCAGCTCTTTCATCCTTTACCCATATCGTTAGAGGTGTATTTAAACACACACATTTGCTTGTGCCCCAGGTTTGATCAGTCATGGCAACAAATATCACCTTTAAATGGACTGGACAGCATTTGCAGACCTGCGGTGGGAGTGATTTGTTTTATATCCACTCATTAACTTGCATTTATCTACTTACACATGCGTGACACTATTTGGCCATTCAGAAAGGGAGCGATTAAACACACTTAGCTTTCAAAGCAATGGGTATGATAAGATGTTTTCAATAAGGTGAGCCATTTAAACTACATCACACCAAAGTACTACTTCGATTTTGTTGTGTCTTGCACAGCTGGAAGGAAAAAACAGACTTTAAAAAAATCAGGAACAATTAAGGCCAATGAATAACTTACACACTCAATCCCAAGTGCTCTGGCTGTAATTACGTGGGTTTTGGTTGAAGAAGGTGGCCCGTGTCCCACGGGGCCCCTGGGAGGTTACGCTCCCTTGGTTGCAGCACAGACACCGCCACTGCTGCATGGCCTTAGGCAGAAAGCATGCCCCAAGAGGGGCACGGGAGCAGACCCGGCTCGTGGCAGTTGTCTACAAGGACAAATATTTGGGATGGTCTGTTGAACCTGCCCGGTTACTGCCTCTTAATATGTCCAGTGCTCCACTGGGTTTTGCTCCTCAGTTATTCACAGGCTGCTTCCAGATACATCCCTGGGAACCAGCGAGACATATATGGCTTGAAGAAAACCACCGTAAGGTAGGTTTGGGGAAGGGCTGTGTCTGAGTCTAACGGCCAGTGACAAAACCCAACAGCAGACACAGCATTTCCCTCGGGGCAAGCCCGAAACGATCGAATATTTTATCAGCAAGTCACACAGTATTTTATTAGCAAGTCACAGACTCACCTGCAGGGAGACAGCAAGCAAGTCAGGAGGGAAGCTATGGGTTCACATACGGTCTTGATGGACCAGAGAAGCATTCAAAGAAAAAATTTTAAAGAGCCCAGCAACAGGGACAAACACACAACTTACGCATGGCCCAGCAGGAACCATCAGCCGCAAGGGCAGAGCGGGCAGCAGCCAGCAAGGTGGCTCTGCAGAAAGCTGCGGAGGTTTGCCGAGGAGCACAAGCTGGATGAGTCAACAGCATCCCACTGTCGTGAAAAAAAAACAACAAGCCAGCCTCATGCTGGGGTAGATGCCCAGGAGCACCGCGTGTCAGACAGGCCAGGCGCAGCGTGGACGGAGGCCAGATGGGAGCAGGCTCCAGCTGGCCCACGTCTGTCTGTCCGTGCTGCGCGTAATGCTGGACGAGCAAGGGAGCGGCGAGGGCGAAGGACTTGGGGGTGACCAGCAAGGAGAGGGCGTAGGGGCTTATGTCATGCGATTAAAAAAAATAGGGCGGGGAAAAAAAGTTTGTCATGTGTAAGAAGATGGTGATATGGCATTCTCTAGGGAATGAGAGGAGAAGGAAAGGACTTAGCACTTAGGGAGACTTAGAAAAGTCTTTTTCTACATCCTTCCTTCCTGCTGGGCTAGAAAAAGCCTAGATTGCCTAAAGAAGTTGAGATTTTAAAAAAAAAACCAAAACTGTTAGAAGAACATCTGTCAGCAACGTTTTGGTACAGCAGGGCTGACTACGATTGCTCCCATTCTCTTCCCTATACCTGCTCCTGCCCCGGGCACACATAAACCGGCACCATACAGCTAGCACAGGCGCTTTAAAGCTCGATTACCATTTTCACCATTTATTTGAAAGCGCACACATTCCGTATTGCGTCTCTCCCCAGCTTCCACATCCATCTAGCACTGCCCTTTCAGGTAACAGCACTTCTCGTAAGACTGCACTAAAAAAAGCGGCTCGTTAACCCGAACAAGTGCTGCCGTAGCTCTATACCACGCTGCCGTGCTACGCGGCACAGAGAACCACCAGAAGCGGTCCAGCTCACATACAGCACCAGCGTTTTCTGATGCAGATAAACCGTGTGCCAAGAGCTATGATTTGCTTTGAGACTAAGACAGTTTCACCACACGGCGTCCAGCTTCAGCGCAAATCCCACCTACAGTTACTCCGACTTCATACCTGGACTCCACACGCAAACCTGTGGCTACAGAGGGGCATATTTAAACATGTGTTCCCTAAGCAGAGGCACCGCCTCATCTCAGGGGGAACCCAGCAACATCCACCCTTTGAAGACTTCCCTTTTCACAACAGTGCAGGTCACCACGAAGCCAGTGTGGACTCCAGAGGATAAAGCAACAGCAGGTCTCTGGCAAAGGAGCATAATTACAGCTTCCTCTTAGGAACCACAAAGCTTTTAAACAGTTCAGCCTGGTTTTATGGAAAAGCCATGGGTGTCTCCACCTGGATCTTCAGGAAGGTCCCTTGAAGTCAGACTGTGGCTTCAAAACATCTTAGGTGTGCTGAGTACTGGGGACAAGAGTCCTACAAATGCTACGCAAGCTCTTCTTCACAAACGGGTGCTCCAATTCTTCAAAGACACCCCCGTGCCTCCTCCAACTCCAGCTTGAAGGTCAATATATACGTAATGGGGAAGAGAAAGAGCAAAACTTTTGAGGAACTCAGCACTGACGAGTGGAGAAACAAAAATAATCAGTATTAGCCCTTGATTGTCAGCTACAGGATTTGAGAACATTAAAGAGGGGAAGAGAAAAACACCCTCATACGTCCAAGTCACTGGCACAAAAGCTCTAGGGTAAAAGATGCAAACAGTTTAGAGCCACAGGCTCCAGTAGGCTGGGATACAAGTAGACAAAATCTGAAGCTAGACCATGGTGAATCTGACCGGAGAGGCGATCAGAGAGGGATGCCTGCAGCTGCAAGAGCTGCCAGCTGAAGCTGAGCCAAAGTGGCAGCGGGAGACGCTCGCAGCTACCGGTCGAACAGCAGAAGAACTGGTAGAAAGTTTCCAGGAGCTGCTGGGAGATACAAGAAAGCTGCAACAAGCTCTGCTTTCCCATGCTGGGCCCAGGCGTGAAAGGGTAAACAGCTGATAAGGAGATACGGCCTGCAAAGCCCTGCTCTGCGGCCAGAACCAGAGTGCTGCTGTGTAGCCTCAGCCCCAAGGTCGACTCCCAGCACCCGTGCCCAGGTGCCCACCTCCCCGCAGCCGGCTTTGCCACTGGCAGTCCGAATCTCCGGAGGTTTGATCCAAACAGGATCTGATGCTGGACAACAGCTGCAAAGAGCTCTGAGCTGAGGAGTTTCTGCCTCATATTGCAGTTAGAGCGCACGAGGATACAATATACCCACGCAGGATATCCCCAGATACCAGAATTTCAGCTTCTCCTTCAACTATTTGTCACAGTAAAACATTTTAAGCCCAAGCGTGCTAGCAGCATTCTTTAAGCTAAAATGACAGATAATATCCCGTTTTAGAGCTCCAAAGCGGGAACCTCGCTACTCATTTCAATAACCAAGATAAACATTTTATTTAATGGCTGTATTAACAGGCAGAAATACATTTCTCTTTGGAAAGCAAGGCAGCCTTACAATTCTGGCTTCTGTAGAATTTAAACTCTCAATTAAAGATGAATTCCTCTAAATGGGAAAAAAAAAAACCCTCGTTTCTTCTAAAGAGGAACCAAGTGCAAATTCTGCCTGTCTCGTCTCTGCTGCTTCCCACCACGCTCACAACGCTGTCGGGGAGCGCCGGCAGCGCTGAGCGGAGCTTCCCGGAGCCCTGCAGACATGGGGCATGCCACGAGCCCTGTCGGTTCTCTGCTGGGGCCAACTCGGCCCGCCGGCGGGGTCTGCAAACGGTAACGAACACCAACGAACCTACGCGGCCTTACGCTCAGCCTCACCGTACGGGTTTCCTTTCTCTGAAAAGCTAAGCGTGCTTGAGCTGATAAGTGTCTGGAAATTCTCACGCCTTGGGTAAGGGATGAGCCCTCAGGGCTCCCCGGCACCTTCAGCTGGTCTGAGCGAGCAGAAGCAAACACCCAAATACTCATCCGCCTTCCTGCTCCCCAGGCAACACGTATCACCACCGCTGCCCTCCAAAACAGCGCAGAAATACACCAGCGTGCAGCACTAAGATGCTTTGTTGCTCTTTTAACGCGACCAGGACACTGATCTTTAATTTACCCAAGCACTTTCAGTTTATATTTTTGGGAGGGTCTAAATATAAAGACTCTTTTGGGTAGAACAGGGAGAAAGCGTTTACAGTGTGCTTTGTTCAGCTGAGGGGCTGGATGGGTTTTTATACGGCTGCATGAGTTCTCCAGCCTGCTAGGAAGGAAAGACAATTAGGACCCCACTACACAAAACCATAAGCTATATGGGAAAGTATAAAGCTCTAAGAGCTGGAATGAGACCTTGGGGGCAGCACCTGAAGCCACTTCCCTCTTCCTTTTATTTTTACATTGCTGATGTTTCACTTACACAACACAGACTCCTCCAAGAGGAACTATCTGACCTTCAAGTACTCTAAATACCGCTCTGTATAGGGTTATTACAGCTAACTTGGTTTTAATCACATTTAAGTACTGAAAAGTAAAAACGCTGCTGTTGCGCTTGCTTCCCTGCCCCTCCATGGTCCACTTCTCACCATTGCCTCCGATGGTTTCCTTGGAAACATATGCAAGCTTAAATTGGATTGACATTCACTTAGTGGACAGATGGAGTTTGGAACAGCCCAGCGCCTGAAATTCAAGGCCGAGTCTTGGGGTAAGTCACATTATCAGTATAAAAAACATCCCCTCCCCCCTCCCCAAGCTCCCAAACCCCCCAAACTTTGTGGAAAGGTTAAGGATCACCCAATTATTCCGTAATGAGCTTTGAGGTGGCATCTCAGGCAAGGTCAGCGATTACCCATTGTGCCTGTATGAAAGCATCGGGCTAAGCACGCGACAACATTTTTGTTTGGAGGGAAGGATTTAATTTTTGTTAAGCACCGAGAAAACAGGAGAGTTCTTAAGCTCATTAGTGGTTTCAGGCAGGACAACTGATGCAAATCCCACAAAGCCCCAGCGCGGACAAGAGCCTTTCGCAGGTAGCGATGCGCTATCGGCACCGTAACGACGCTACCTGCGCCAAAAACTTCAGCGCCAGGCTGGAGTTATTCCGAGCGACGGATGCTGACCCACAGCCCCCACGCAGAGCTGCAGCCCCCTCCTTCCCCAGCTCTAAGAGGGGCAGGGCTTTTATCACACCTTTATAGCCCCGGAGGTGTGAGGACTGCCATTTCAGCAAAGCTGGTAATTTATTCTGAAGTGGGTATTATTCTCTGGCTCTTCTTCCACTATATGGGAAAAAATGGAAATGGCAAGAAATGAAAATGGCTTTTTATTTTTCCTTTTTAAAGGCTGGCTAAACAGCGCTTTCCCAATCGCGCTGCCTGTCCTCTCTGACAGGATTTGAAAGGATTCACCTCTTTGCAACCAGAACGCAAGGACGACAGTAGAAATCCCAAATAACTACATTCCTAGAGATCTTTCAAGAAATCCAGCATCTAAGAAAGGGAAAGGCAAGATGACAGGGCTCTCGTGAGGGAAAAGGGGGGCCGGCAGGAGTCGTTACCTGTTCTGCCTCGCCTGGCGCTCTACCCAGCACATGCTCGGTCGTACGTACCACCTCTAGGTAATGAGGGACGTGTGAGAGAGTTGGGGTTACTGAGTGATGCTTTAGGGCACAAATCCCCAAAGCACCTGGCTCGCTTCCGCTCCTCATGCGATTTGCTGAAATCTAAGGAATTCCCAGTTTGGGATTTACTTGTCCAAGCCGTCAGGATTTTCATATCTCTCCGGCCACCTGGCGTTTAGCCAGGATTTTAAGAAAAAAAAAATCTCCTCTTCTCTGTCTACACGTGATTATAGCTGCCAAATCCTTTTCCTTTGCTATCTTGCTCACCTTGGAGAGATGTGCTGCATCTCCTCACTCTGAACCACCTCCAGCCTTGCTTTCTTGAACTGATTTTGACTGAGCTAGACAAACAAAGAAACAAAACCAAACATGCCTCTTGCATCTGTTTTGGGGCTTTTTTTAAATTAAAAAAAAAAAAAAAAAACAACAAAAAACCGAAAACACACCAAGCCATCCTCCTGCTGCCCACTAGTTTCCTTCCCAAGCCTGCGCTTTCTTCTTCCTTCCAAATCGTCTGTGTTTATCAAGATGTGATTACTGCTGCTCATTCCTCACCCCCTGCGTTCCCCGGTGCCTCTCTATCCTCCCTCCGCAGAGGGAGATGCCTCAATACCCTTCTCCACCCCCGCCCCACCAAATCCTTTTCCTTTTTACAGTATTCCCAAACCTAAATCAGCAAGAACGTCCTCAATCTGCCAAGCGCCCTAATACCTACAGCGAACGATCGCACAACGCCGTCGCTCTCGCAGAGCAGCGAGCCCCCTCCATTTTAGGGTCTAGTTAAAACGCTCTTTAGTTTAAAGAACTTCCCCGGCTCGGGTTCGGCGTGAGAGGGTGCCTCCCGGCTCGGGCAGCATCCGCCTGCTCTGCGAGCAACGTGCTGCTGCAGCTGCTCGGCCGCGCTCCCCGCAGCAGCGCCTTCTCCCTTCCAGCCTGCAAAAGTCAACTCAACCATCTTTTCCTTCGCATGCCTGTAACTCCCAATTTCTTTTCTTGGCTGTCAATTTAAGCCTATTCCAGGTATTCCGCAGGCACTCAAAGATACAATGAAGACAAGCGGCAGAGGATAATGCCGTACTGTGTGAAGGCAGGCTAAAGCTTGCTATTTTCAGTGCTTCACACAGGCCACAGCCAGGAACAATAGAAGGCCATGCATGGTGTACATATGAAGCAGCACAGTTCAGCGATGCCCATGGATCTCGATGCTTCTCTAGCACCGTGATTTTATTTAAAGGATGATAATTCAGATACTGAAAAATAAGCTGCCAGCAAAGCTGTTTTATTCAAACCAATGCTAGAAATAAAAAGGAGGCATTTTCCTAAGAGCATCGTAAATAATTTGAAATATTGGTACACATGCAGTCACTAAAAGCCAAGATCTTATTAAAAAAAAACCAAAACAACCCTAAAACAAAACCAATCAAGCCTGCTGAGCTAGGCAAGCTGTATAGTTTCAAAGCTGAGCATGAAAAAGCCCTTCAAAAAACTGCTTGAAGAACAATGGGTGCCAGCAAGCACTCCTGTGATGTGGCTTACAAAGGGGGCGGGGAGGGGGGGGAATCATAATATTCTTGTTTAGTCACACCTTTGTTCAAGAGAACTGGGACACGAGGAGTACAGCAACTGGCAGCTCTGAACCGAAACATCAGCTTATTCCTGAAGACGACACATTTAACGTAAACCCCGCGCTCTTCAACGCCAAACGCGCTACAGCTCAGCCACGCAGGAGCCCACCTGCTTCGCCTGCAATTACCGAAGCGCTCGTGTCCACGACGCCCGGGACAGCACCCGCATCGGCAGCGTCGTGCGGTGGGAAAGAGGAGCCCACCTGGGCTGCGTTACCCCGCTCTCGGCCGGGGAAGGAGACAGCCACGACACACGCATCCCAAAGCCTCCCTGCTCCGAGCCGCGGCACCCAACGCGGTGACGAGGGGAGCTGACACCCTGCCGACGCCACGAGGCTCTTTCATCACGGTGCCTGGCCGCACGCGTTACAGCGAACACCTCTCGAAAGCCCGTACTGCAAGCCTCTGAACGCGCTGGGAAATAAACGGCAAAGGAAGGAGAACTGCAAAACGAATGACCGAAAGCAGCCCTCAGCAAGAATTCAACTGAGCATCTTCATTTAAAGACGCACCTATAACCTCAGTCGGACTTTTTTATAAAAAAGGTGATAAAAGCAGCACTCCCAGCTGTGCCACGTGTGAAAAGCGCAGGCGTAAGGCCCTGAGCACACCATGCTCTCGGTGAGCTGACACACATTCCTTCCCCACCTCAATCGGCGTTTATTGGCTGTGCTCCGCTGCCGCCGGCACAGCTCGGACGCCAAGCGCGGCGGCTGGGTGCCACGGACGTACGGCGCGTTACCCGGCGCGCTCCCACGTTTCTTAACCGGCCAAGGAGAGACGCGTTCAGTTCCCCGTCGCCGAGGCCGTTTAACGCCTGCCTGAGCAGCGAGCAGGCTCGCACCGGAGAGAGCCCAGGCAAAAATCAGAAGCACCCCTTGTCTTATTTTTGACTCCCAGGGAGTTAATGACCACACACCTTCAACGAAAGATTTCATGAAATTCAATGTACACTGGTGAATATGGGAAAAACAACTGCTTCGCCAGACAAGTCATCCTCGTCTTCAGCTACGTCTCACGAGAGGCAGAGAGCAGCACTGCTGTCCCCAGCTGAGGGGCTTCGCTACGATTTAAATCCAAATACTCTGTATACTGCTGTGCTATCGATGGTTCAGAGATTTTAAGAGGCGGCTCGGGTTGCTTACTTCGCTCAGCTGACTGCACGTTTTACATCCCGCCAGCTCTCCACACTCTTCTCCTATTTTGTTTGGGTTTTCACCCACATTCAAGAGAAATGACACGTAACATGAACGAAATTCCAGCGGCACAAATAGTGACAGGGGACAGAGCGCAGGTGCAAAACAAACTCACTTTAAATCAGATTTATATTTATTCTTCTTAATGACATCCTTTGGTTTAACTTTGTAATGATAACATCAGCCCCTCATTTCGCTTTACAGCGAGATAAAGATTCCCATGGTCCTCCTCTTCTAATGGAAGATTTCTTCTTTTTCACTCTCACATGAGATACCGCTGCGACTCTACTTTATTCTACTCCTTTATAATAAAGCTTCATGCTAGAATATCAAGTCTGGACAGTAACGGGAAAAAGGCCTGTTGCATTGTCCCATACAATCACATTTCTTTCCGTCTTAAGACGCAAACCCAGCAGCGTTAGATTTAAGCGCATTTTCCCCGTTTATAGAACATCAGTTGCCAGCACGGGGGTGCAAGCGCGAACGCCGAGAGGGTTAAAGCACAACGTCTTGTTACAGATAACTCATTCGCTCAGAGTCGCAATCTGGCCATGAATTTTAATTTTTTTTTTTTTGTCATTAAAAACTGCGCCTTTGGTCCAAAATGAAAGAGGAGATCGCTGCGCTGGACAGCTATGAGCTTTTCTGAAGAAACCCTCCCCTGCCCCAAAGCCCTACGGTCCTCACGGTGAGCCAAGAGGCACGGCTCCTCCTGAGCACTGCCTACAAAGGGCCCCCTTTCCTCCCCCACCAAACGCCGTCTGCATCCAGAAGCCACGGACCCTCCCCAGCCCTCACACTTAGGAGACAGCCGAAGGCAGGCGCAAACCTGCAGCCGCAAATACCACCAGTTCAGCAGCTCACCTGCAACCTGCCGGCAAACAGGCACACAGGTACATCGCGAGGCGAAGCAGGGGAGCAAAACGGACGGTATAAAAAGCCCTCTGGATTGGGAGGAGAGCCCCTGGGACCACCAGACTCCCCGGGCCGTCGCGTGCACGGCTACCCCGGCCCCAGACAGCCTACGGCAAAAAGCGCAGAGCTTGCATTTGAAGCTATTTTTGGTTTTACGGCTTTTTTGGGGTGTTTATTTTTCAGTTTTTGTATTTCCCAGTTATCCGAACTGCCATTTCAAGTATTATTAACAATAAGATAGTTGCGACTTAATTAGTTCGGCTGGTTGGGCACGAAGCGGGGGTTGTTCCTATCGTTACTTCCATGGGGTGTATCGCCACGGTTAACTGAGTATTAGACGGGGCAAAAAAAGCCCCGCGCAGCTCCTCGCGGATGCAATACCTGCGCATCCGAGCATACCCGCCTATTTTTGCAGCACCAGATATAATCATTCGTTCATTCTTCTCATGATCTGAACCTAACGTCAAACAGCAAGCACGCCTTTGCCTACCATTTCTAATTATTTTTCCAATGTTTACTTTGGATAGATTTGCTGCTACGGGCTTATTTTCAGCACTGCGGTAGTATTAGAAAAGCATTTGCTGAAGGGTTTATTTTGGGGAACCACTCGCCAAGCGCTATCTAAATCGTTATCCACAGACTGTACCAGCACACGCGTCCCGCGGTCCCTGCAGCCCCCCCAGTCGCACGGTAGCAATTAACACCATCACAGCAAGCAAAATTAGCTTACATATTCTGCCCAGAGAGGTTAAAAAACCTCCAATAATAAGGCTGTCAGGCTGGAGATGGAAAGGTGATGCCGATGACTGGCGAGATGGACAGAGCATTAGACTAATTTATATAGTTGGATGAGAAAACCTCAGCGGCTTCTCAAGTAACGACGTATGTGCTCCAGGACCAAGGCTGTGACCGCTCCCGCCCAGCCCCAAACGCTAGATTTCTGAGTGGGATTATACGGTTCTGTGCAATTGGCACCATCAACCCTCAGCGAACAGAGATCCAGAAAGGATCCGCTGTCACAAAGTTGAGGGCGTTATTTTCACCTGCAGCTTTGGCGTTTTCCACCTAGAAGCGATGCTACACTTCACCGCGGTGGCAATTCCGCCCTGCTCGAGGACAGCAGCTGGAAAGCCTATGCTGCTGCTCCAGTTAAAACGCTGCACTGAATTCATTGGGAAAACAAACAGAAATCAATGTTTAAATCCAAAATGTCCTGTTAAATCAGACTAACGCACAGTCTCCTATTGCAAGCAAATATTTAGACAGTTCCAGCTGAAGCTCGGAAACCATTCAGGTAGCCAGGACATGACAAACGTGAAGGATGGTTCGGGATGAATATGTTAGCAGGGTATTTCTGTTAAAGCGATCAGCAGCGTGCTGGTATTTAAATCGCATTAAGATTTCAGAAGCATCAGTCTATCATACAGTTCACATCACCCTCCCTCTCACAACCGTAAGGACTGGAAACCCTTCAAATAAAAACCCGAGACCCCAGAACAGAGTCCTGCAACCGCAGCACCAAAGATCACACAGAGCCCGCCAGTCTGGAGCGAGCGCTTTCTAATTGTGGCAAACTGATGGACAGATCAATTAACCAGGCTAGCGAAAGCCCAGAAAAGCCTTTCGCTTTGAGGTTCGCCTGCTCCTGACAATGATGACTTCAGATGGAGAGCGAGCGCGAGGGGCAGCTGTATTCTTTAAAACAAAACAAAACCAGAACCTCTTTCAGATAAGCACTCGTGGGAAGAGGCGGGGGAGCGAGCGGGGGAGAAGGCAAACAGAATAGATCCCAAACGCTTGTATTTTTCAAGTTTTTGTGGCTGCTCTTTTGAAAGAGAGGGTGACCCTGCGACTCCCCGCGCCGGGACAGGGACAGAGGCAGCGGGGCGCGGGCATCCCCGCGTCGGTGGCCGTCTGTCGAGCAGTCGCCCCGAGAGCACTTGCTAGTCTGCCGAGATCTGCCCAGTCACATGTGCTGGCTCCTGCGCCTTGTAGAAGCAGCTGGAAAAGAGGGAGCCAGCGAAGCTGCCTCCATTAGGAGCTACCGCTACACAAAAGGAGAAGAGGAAACAAGCTCTCAGCCACCGGAGCTACCGACAGGAAAAGAGAGATGTCCAGAGCCAGGGGAAACGCGCAGCAAGTGCGGCTGAGGGGGGGTTAAAAGACGACGAAAATTAAAACTCCTCCGCCGTCGGCCAAGGAGGCTCGATGCCACCTGCACGTCGACGCGCCGCTCGCGACCCGGCGGCATCGCCGATACCCGACAGCCAACGATGAGAAAGTCGACCAACTTGCCCGGCTGACGGTCGGCCGTCCGGGCGAGGGGGTTATCCCCACGTTCCGGTGTGGGGTGCGTGTGTCCCCCTCCCCCAAAAACACCAGCCCACCGCCACGTCTGTGCAAACTTCCTGATGGGCAGCGCTGGGCTCGCCCTGAGCCGCCGCCGGCCCCCCCCCCCCCCCCGCACCGCCCCGCGAAGCGGCCGGGGCACAGCAAAAGCCCGGCTCCCGGTGGTCCCCCCCTCCCGGGAACCGTCTCAAAACCGCCCATATCGAGGGGGCATCCTCCGCCCCGGGCGTGGTGAGCCCCCGCCGACCCCGCACCCGCTCCGGCCCGGGTCCCCCCCGCGCCCCGCCGCCTTTGTCCTGCCGGAGGGGCTCGCCCCGAGGGAGGACCTACCGGGCCGGGTTAAGCTCGGCCTGGCAAAGCCGGGACTTGGCAAGTTAACGGCCCCAACCGCCGCCCGCACCGGCCCGGCCCACCTGCCGCCGAGGCCGCCGAGCCGCGGCCGCCCGCGATGCCCCCGCAGGGCTCCGGCCGCCGGCGCCGCCCACCAGGGGCGGCGGGAGGAAAGTTCCCGGTGGCCCCGCGTCCCCCCCCAACCCCCCCCGCCCCGGGGCGGCGGCGGCGGCACCTGCTCCCGGCCCGCCGGAGTTACCGGTGGCGTGAGGGAAGGAGGCGGCGCCGCGGGCTCCCGCGGGCGGCGGGCACGGCCGCGTGGGGACTCACCGGGGCGCGCTCCCGCGTCGCGGGGCTGCCGCAGGCCCCGGTTCGGGAGAGATCCGGCGACGGGAGCCCTCCCGGGGCGACCGAGTCCCGGGCTCCACGCTGCTGCGTCAGCGCCGCCTCCTCCTCCTCCTCCTCCTCCGCCGCCGCCACCGCCTACTTCGGTAGGTTGCGGGATGGGGATGAGGCGCCTCCCGCTGCCGCCGCCGCCCGCCCGCCCTCGCCGCAGGGCGTCGCGATCCGGCGCGGCCCGGGCGGGCGGCGCGCGGAGACCGGGGGCGGGTACCGGGGCCGCGGGGAGGGGGTGGGTGGAGGGCGGAGAGGAGAAGGAGGGGAGGAGGAGGGGGAGGAGGAGGAGGAGGTGCCGCCGCCACTCGCCGCCGCCGCCGCGAACTCCCCGCAAGCCGCGAGCCCCTCCGTCCTCCTTCCTGCTTCCTCGTCCGCAGCCAATCGCCGCCCGCCGTTCCGCCGCTCGCTCCGCCGCGGCGGCCAATCGCACGCGCTCCTGTTTGCCGCCACCGGCCAATCGCCGCTCCCGGCCCCGCCCCTCGGCCCCCCCTTACGGCCCCGCTCCCTCCCGAACCCCGCCGCTCCCGATGCCCTCCCCCCGCTCCCGGGACACCGGGACCAGTCCCGGCGTGCCGGGGGTGCCGCCCCTCAACCCCGCGGGGGGGACACAGCCGAGGTGGGGGCGCCGGGGAAGCCCCCCGACCCCGCCGGTCCCCTCACAGGACGAGGAGCGCGAGGCGCGGCCCCGCTCGCCCCGTCAGCGCCGCCCCGCCGGCGGGGAGCGGCGGTTCCCCTCAGCGCAGCCCGGGCTCCCCGAGCCGCCCTCGTACCCCGGGGCCGCTACCGACACCTCCCCGCCCGGCCACCGGCGGCCCGCGCGGCCCGGAGCCGGGCCCTGCCGCCCCATCCTCACGGGGAATCGCACCAGGCTCAGCCTTGGTTCCCCCACCTTAAACCGAGCCCTCGCGTGCAAACTCCGGAAAAGTTTGAAGTCATTGCGGGGGGTTCATAGAATCACAGAATCATTAAGGTTGGAAAAGACCTTGAAGATCATAAAGTCCAACCCCAGCCCAACACCCCCAGGCCTCCTAAACCATATACCCAAGTGCCACGTCTGCACGGTGTTTGAACCCCCCCAGGGACGGTGACTCCCCCACCTCTCTGGGCAGCCTGTGCCAGGGCCTGACCCCTCTGGCAGGGAAGGCATTTTCCCTCATCTCCAACCTAAACCTCCCCTGGTGCAGCTTGAGGCCGTTTCCTCTCGTCCCATCACTGGTGACTTGGGAGCTGAGACCGACCCCCCCCCACTCCAGCCCCTCTCAGGCAGCTGCAGAGAGCGAGAAGGGCTCCCCTCAGCCCCCTCTTCTCCAGGCTAAACCCCCCCAGCTCCCTCAGCCACCCCCCAGCACACTTGTGCTCCAGACCCTGCCCCAGCCCCGCTGCCCTTCTCTGGACACGCTCCAGCCCCTCCAGGGCCTTCTTGTCCCGAGGGGCCCAAACCTGAGCCCAGCATTCGAGGTGGGGCCTCACTGGGGCCGAGCACAGGGGCCCCATCCCTGCCCAGCTCCTGCTGGCCACACCAGTGCTGACACAAGCCCGGGGGCTGGTGGCCTCCTTGGCCACCTGGGCACTGCTGGCTCATGCCCAGCCGGCTGTCAGCCAGCACCCCCAGGGCCTTCTCCACTGGGCACTTCCCAGCCCCTCTGCCCCAGGCCTGGAGCGTTGCCTGGGGTTGGTGTGACCCAAGGGCAGGACCCAACACTTGGCCTTGTTAAACCTCACACAATTGGCCTTGGCCCATGGATCCAGCCTGCCCAGGTCCCCCTGCAGAGCCTTCCTGCCCTCGAGCCGATCAACACTCCTGCTCAACTTGGTGTCATCTGCAAACTTACTGAGGGCGCACTCGATCCCCTCATCCAGATCATTGATAAAGATACTAAACAAGAGTGGCCCCAACACTGAGCCCTGGGGAACCCCGCTCGTGACCGGCCACCAGCTGGGTTTAGCTCCATTCACCACAACTCTCTGGGCTCGGCCATCCAACCAGTTTTTTTACCCATTTTACTGTTTTGGACAACCGTGTGTGGGCAGGGGGAGCAGAAGGGGTGGCAGCCTCACTGGAGGCTGCCATGAAGGGGAGGAGCGAGGCAGGGTGAAGGCGCGGGGTTTTGGGTGCTCATCATCCCCACCTGCCTCGTCCCGGGAGAGCTGAGGATGGGCACCAGTGTATGTGAAAGATCAAGGACCCTCCTTGGTTGCTTGCTTTCCCCACCAAGCAGCTCTGTAACCCAGCATCGGTGAAATGCCCTGCTCCTTTGAGGGGGGAAAAGGCAAATGGGGAAATACCAGGTGCCCCAGAGCTTCCTTCCACCTTGTGTCCTCACTGGGATGTGGTCTACACGGACTGCACCAACAGGCCTGAGACACAGCAGCGATTTCTTCTTCCCAACCAGGAGAGCATCTGTAACTCTCCATACTCTCCTGAAAAATGGGTTTAAAAACCTAAAGGGGATGCAACAAGCCTTGGTGGTTCTTTAATTGGTGCTATCTTTGGCAGGACCACAGCCCCTGCCACTGAAGTCTCCATCAGTTGCAGAATGGGGTTCTTTCTTTGTCATATTTCTTTAAAACCTAAGAAACTTCTGAGCAGCAAGCAAATAGCACATGCTACAAACAACCCAAAGTGTAGCAGGAGAGACAAATACACACACGATGAGTTAAACCCCTCCAAGCCCCAAGGGTCTGCTTGAAATACCACTAAACTGGAGGAAACATGGGAGGGTAAAATACTTTCTCTGCCTTGTTCCTGTGGTCCTTGGTCCACAAGGACCTCGCAAGCAAGAGCAAGATCAGTCACTGGTATGATCTTTGCAGGACCCAGATGCTACGCAGAGGAAGATCGAGGGAAAATGCAGCTATTTGGAGGCACTGACTCCAGAAACGCGTGGTTTCCTTTATATCTGAAGTGTGAAGCTGAAGTGTCCCTTCCTTCCTCTGAACGAGATGAGCGATAAATCCAACCATTCTCTGCCACCAGGATTTGTGAGCTCCGAGCGGCCGCCGCTCCCACACGATGACCAGGTGGCACTGTGGACAGCACAGGCTTGGCAGCACCGACTTCAAGCAGGGTAGCACACGTAGGAAAAGGGACCAGCACCTTTTTCTTGCCCAGTGGAACTGTACCTGATGGCTTATCAGTGAATGTGAGCCCAGTGGATATATTGTGCTCACCATTGTGTTTCTGGAGTGCCCTAGGTGAAGAGGAGGCCCAGCTAGGCAGTCGGAGCTCGGCACGGGAGTCCCCAGCAGCAAGCACTGCATCTGAGCGTGACATACAAATAAACCAGAAGCCTGCCTGAAACAAACACCGATCATTGGTGATGCGGCAGAAAAGAACAGAGCTAAAATAAATAACCTTAACAGCTACAACCCTGGGAGCCCGCAAGGGCAACGTGCAGTAGCATCTGCACCTTCCCAGCGTCGCATATCCCGTTTTAGCATACCCGGAATATCATCCTGTGTGCTCGTGTAGGACTGAACAATGAGCTTTCCCGGCTTTTTAGGCAGCATTCGAATGGGAAACTGCTGGTGCAAGGAGGTGTTTGAGACCACCGCCAGATCATTATCTAATGAGTAGTTAGCAAACACATTCCGTACCCAGCAAAACATAAGAGGTGGAAAAGTAGGGATACCTCCTGCATTTCCCTAAAGAGACTGTCCCGGGGGGGCTGTGACCATGTTTTACGATGCAGTCACACCCTCCGTTTAGTCACTCGCTGAAGCCTGCACTTGGCGGGGTAAAAGATGCAGCCCCATGCAAAGGCTATACTTTTTTAAATAAGTAGGTTTGTGACAAAAAGCACAGGACAGCCTGCTCAGTGCTGCATGCTCGCTTTTGCTCTTAGGCGTTAGCAATTCTTAAAAACACTCCTGTATCACCCCATTTCGCGCTTCCCTTAGGGGCTGCAACGTTCACAGGCTCCACTGAAGACAGCCAAGCACCACCAAGAGCCGCTCCAGAAGTGCGAAGGGTTGCGAGGTGTTGCAAAGGGTTGCCTCTCTCCTCAGACCGGAGCTGTGCTGCACCACTCCCCACCTGAAAAGCAGAGGCAGCTCATACTGCTGCTGAAGTGCCCCCTAAAAATGACATTTTTAGAGAGTCCTCCCCTCTGCTGTGAGCCCCAGCCGACAGGAGGGTAACTGAAGCACTGCTGAGCACCAGAGCGAGTTAAATTTTGGTGTAACACAAAGCGCGCTCACGCCGGTCGTTAGCTGTGTTTGAATGACTTCAGAAATCTACTGCCTTGGACTCACTTAGCCAAACAGGACCGGTATTTGGAGCAGGAAAATGAAGAGACTGGAAATTATACAATTTCAGAAACTCGCTGCTGCGGTGCTCGCTGTGTCGATACGCTAATTTAGCAGGGATGCTCCAGGCTGGTTTTGCAGGGAAAGAGGACCAGAGCCCCTCAGAGCACTGCTACAAACAGGCTGCCAAAAACCTTCTCCCGCACGGAGCTACCCACGATGTGGCTGCAAGAAAAAAAAACAAGCGCAATTGAAATGGGCTGTTTGGAGAGAAAGCATTCAGCTGAGGGCTCAGACAACCACCCCCAGAAGAGGCCTGCCCACACCGGGGACCAAACGGCTGCAGCAGGGTAGAGGTTTTCCCTCCCCAGAAGAGGAGAAGCTGTGCAGGAGGTTGGGTTAGGGGCATGGAGACCCTGCTCCTGGCCAACAGCTTGCTGGATGCTGAAGCGGTTCCTAAAATCCTCCCTGCTCAGCAATTCGTTTTGTGGGATGACGGTATAGGTGTAAAATCCCTCCCTCGCACCCGCATTGAGCCCCTGCACTTCATGAAGAAGTGTCGCACATGAACAAACCCCACATTTTAGTTAGCGGATCTTCGATAGCCCCCGGCCCGTTCGTGCCGCCACGCCTGCTCCACGTTAGGCTCGGCTGAAGCCCCACCGCGGCTCCAGTGGACCAGCAAGAAGCCTGCAGCTTCACAGCGTTCGGGAGGCAAACACTTGGATAAAATTAATGCTGAAGTTTAAGGATGAAAATCAGACATTTAACAGTTGCTTTTTGGTGAGGGTGAAGGTGAGGCCACCTCCCCTCTTCCAGGTGTTCAGAATACAACATCTGGAGCACGGACAGGTCGAAGATGGGGGACTGCGTGCTCTAGAGCTGTACAAGAGTGGAAAGCGCGACAAAGCCATCTGCAGAGCTCCCTCCTTTTTGAGAAACTAATTTATTCTGAAGTGGGGCCTTTCCTTGTCCCTTTCTCAAAGGGATGGGGGGGGGGGAAATAAAGCTAATTGCTGATTACAGAACAATATGGCTGCATGTCCGCTGTTCTTCAGCCTGTCAGCGTACAGGCACAGACGAGACACGGGGTTTGTTTTTTTTCTTGTCTCATTAACTAGGAAGAACAAACCACCAAAGCTCCAAGACAAGATTTTCCTACCCCAACTTCTGGCTTGTTTTTTGGGAACAGGACATCGAGGGCTGTTCTGCTACCTACCGCCCGAACAGCCGCACAACAGGGATCTGCTGTCGCTGGCTCCCCGTCCCATTATTTGGGCTATGGCAGCGGCTTGCAGAGGTTGCCCCTGTTGGCAGAAGATGCTGTAGTAGCAGAGAGTCAGAGTCAGGCTTTCTCTCATTGCATCCCTTGTCTCAGCAGGTGTTGGGGTGGGAGAGACATGCACAACTGAACCAGGCTAAAAGGTAAAGGAAGGGAAAATAAGGATTTCGCCACTAAACACAGCAGAACTGGAGGAAAAGGATCTTTGCATTTCTTGATTCTTAGTCTCAGGAGTCACAGCTTGATACATCCCACAGGAGCATTAACAGCGGAGAGGCTGGGGAAGAGCCGCAGCACCACCCTGCTCGCTGCAGCTCAGCAACCCTGGCTGGAAGAAGGGGTGTTTGCACTGCACACCCCCCAGAAGTGACACTTGGAGCTTTTTTGACCTTCAGGAACAACTGTGGCAGCTTTTAAAAAGCCACAGAAAAATATAAGAAGAGGAAAAAATCCCCCAGCAATGCTGCAAGGACAGAGAAAGGAAGCCTCGAGCTCAGGCGGCCGTGCTCCCAGGAGGCTGTTGGCACCCCTTTCTAGCACAAGGCGGGAGGCAGCACACCCCTGGAAACACAGCACGGAGAGCTTCACGCACACCCACAACAGCACCTGCAAAGTGCCCTGCTGCTGGTGGAAAGCGCCCATTACACAGGCGGGTTGCAAACAGGCACGGAAGCTCAAGCAACAGGCTTCAACCGAGTAAGCTCACACACCAAAAGCAACAATTTGCAGCAGTCCGGAGGATCCTGCACCGACTGGTTCCCCGGTCGGGCCTCGGGGAAGGATTTGGCTGCAGGGAAGAGCAGGGTGCATCTGCGAGGGGGAGGATCGCCAGCCCCCACCTTTCCAAACAGCCTCCGTGGCTGCACACAGGGCTTAAACCCAGCCCATCTTCTCAGGATCCCTGCAGCCACATCTTTGTATGGCTCCCATCTGATTGCACTGACAGGGCTGGGTTAAAAAGTCTTCTTTACCTCAACGTGTGTCAGCTGCATCCCCTGGGGTTCTCTCCTTTTCCAGGTGCCTCCTCAAATGGGCCGGCACCAAGAAAGCATCCCCAAATCCAGATCAGCTGAGTTATCCCATCCTGCCCGATGTGTCAGCATAAAAATTACTTCTGCTGCGCTGGCTCCAGTAGCAAAAGAGATGGTTTTTAGTGGTTCCCCTCCTTTTCTTTCCCCCTCCGGGGCTAACCCAGTAAATACAAAAGGCCAAATTAATTCCTGGTGGAGCTCTGTTGACTGACTTGGAATTATATTACACCAAAAAAAGCAAGTTGGCCGTCAGTATTTCGGTGCGCGGCATACCAGCTGTGGTTACATAGGCAGCTTCCTCTGAGATTTCTGTTTAAACATCAGCTTTTGCTTGTTCGTAGTTGGGTGAAATATTTCCCCTTTTCCATCAAAAGAAGTCAGGAGGGACTGGGGCTAGAGGAGCGGGGTCTGCCAGCCCAGAGGTGTCATGCATGACCTCATTACCTACCCGGAAAAATGGCAGATAAAAAGTATTTGTGTCTCAGGGAATCATCCGCAGGTTTGTTGCTTTTCTACTGCCATGAAGGTTTAACTTATATTTTATTTTAGTTTTAGAAAAGCTGATCCTGCTGGTATTGTCTACCAAGCAACAGCGCCGGGGATGTTCAGCCCACATGCGCTGCAAAAGAAAGGGGATTGCTGCGTTGTATTTCTTATTTCACCTCTCATCTTAAGGCTTTAAAGTGCTTCAGTGAAGAATATACAAGCACCATTAGCCAAATTTATTGATGGAGAGAAAGACAATGAATTCTGCTTGAGACGAGCTTGGTGGGGACCAGGCAATGAGACCTGGATTAAATTAAAGCAGAAAACCACAGGAGTAAGAGTTAAATAAACATAGCTGAGTGTTATCATGGGTGGAGGTGAATGTAGGTGTGTGCTTAAGTACGCTGCAAAATAAGGATTAAAACCGAGGGCTCTGCTTTATGAGCTGGATCGTGGCAGCGGTAGTGAAAAATTCATATGCACGGGAAGAATAAAATGTTATGCCTCACGTTCCCTAGGTAGCCATTATTTTATGAAGTGTGATTCACAAAAACAGGGAGGCTGGAGAAATCCGAACGCAAAACACATGTCCCAAAAAGACATGATGGGAAAGCAAACAGTAATTATATGACCATCTGCGAACGGCGATGCTAAAGGATGGGGTTTTAGTGGGCTGCGAGCGCCAGCGCAGCTGCGTGCGATGGCTGTGCTCGGCAGGGCTGCAGCGACCAGAGCCGTTCCTTCGCCCCACGCCTGGTTGCTGGGCTTGGGGCAGCGCATTAGCTGCGGTCAGCTTGGGTAAGTCAGCGGGAACCAAACCGGCGCTACGTTTTCGACTCAAAACAGTGACTTAGTTCCTCGCACGGAACTAATACAGGAAACCTAACAAGAAATCCCGAAGGCACTGGCTCGGCCAATCTGTATTTCCATAGGAAACAGCTGCATCGCTGGTGAAAACTTCAGCCCTCTTCTCGTTGCGTCCCTCAGGTGGACGGGAGCTGGTGCCAGCACACGGATGTGGCGGCGACGTTCCTCGCAGCCGCTGCCCGCGGCAGAGGGGACGCGTGCCTGCCCCTCCACGCTCCCGGGCGGTTGCGTTCAGCCAGCCTGTTTTGCTGGCTGGGCTGCCGGGGAGGTGATGTCTTGGGGGAAAAGCGGGAAGGATGAAGGGTGGCAGCTTTTTAACTCGCTGCAGCCAGCTCCTCTGCGCCCTGGCTGCCACGGCTCGGGCTCCCCAGGTTGAAAACAGAGAAGATCGTGTTGTTCTGCTTAGTCGAGGTGGTGCACAAGCGGCTAAATATCTGCGTCCTGTGCTAATGCTGCTGCCTTGGCCAGGCGCGACCTTAGAGCGGGCGAGAGAGCCTCGGGGCAGATGAGGAGCAGGAGGAGAGGCTGAACGGGGAGCAAACCCCCTGCTGCTCCTCCGTACCAGCCCCGGCACTGACATTTAATAACCGAGTGGTTTGAGCTGCTCAGGCAAATCATCCCTCCTCGGTCTTTCTGCTCTGACTCGCACCGGTAGCGATCTGGGCTACCTTCTCCGGCCTGACATGAGTGTCACTGCCATCAGGACTCGTACCCACAAAAGCCATCTCAAATATTACGAGCTGGCCAGGCGTTTTGTGACCTCTGCAGAAAAAGCCCTTCTACTCTGCTAATTTTCAGGCTCATTGAAAGACGCTGTTTTGCAGAACCTCACCGGTTTGTGGTGAATCCGGCTGCAAATGCCTGGAGTTGTGAATCAGCGCCTAAGTGAGCAAAACACAGGCGAAAAGGAAGATAATGTTTCTCAAAATGGGCTTTGCTCATTTCTTTTACCATTTGTAGCTTTGTGTGAATTATTTATGATAACACTTTGTAGCGGCGTCCACCGTGAAAATAACGAAATCCAGTTTTGCTCTGCGAAATCTCTGCAGAAAGGTGAGGAGAGCCTGCCAGGTTTTGCACGCTTTAGGCGTAGCAGGGAGGGAAGTTAGGAGGTTCCCTGGCAGTTAGAAGCGGTTTCTAGTTTTCAGTCACTCTGCATCCATTCGCATCCGTTGCTTGATGGCCGGCTGAAATAAAAGCTCTCTGGCACAGGATAGTCCTCGGCTGGCGCCTCCACAGAAGCTGATTTACCCCAAAGCCCCAGCTGATGCGGTGCGGCTCCTTTACCGCGCTCTCACGTAATTAAAAAAGCAGCTACGTTCAAAACCCGAAGCTGGGGTGGGTTGCTCAAGCTTGAAGAAAACCCACTCGGGCTTTTTGCATGTCGTGACGTTAGAAATACTGGTGTGTTGACCGAAACCTGGGACGCTGTTTCCTCAACTTCCTTATTCTGCTGAGTTTTAGACTGCTGAGCACGCGGGGAATG
Source organism: Phalacrocorax aristotelis (assembly GCF_949628215.1). NCBI lineage: Eukaryota > Metazoa > Chordata > Aves > Suliformes > Phalacrocoracidae > Phalacrocorax > Phalacrocorax aristotelis. The sequence continues at coordinate 70,600,244 of NC_134280.1, read as the reverse complement.
TCTTTATCTCTGGATCGCTCTTACTCATGGATTAACTCTTCAGGCTTTCCGACTAAAGGTGGCTCAGCCTTTACGAAGCAACTCAGCCCTGAAAGTGTTTCGTAGGGAACCCATCGCTTTCTCACTGGACGGACTCTCCTCTGCCGCTCTTCGTGCCACACCACGCTTTAGACGCGGGCAAAGATTTGAAATACACCTAATCCAGATCTTCGCTCACGCTCGTGCTCTGGTTTAATCTGAGCAGGTGTGTCGTGATTTGGGTGGAAACTGCGCAAATTTGGCCTGTGGTCACTGGGACCTCATTAACACAGGGCTCCAGGGTATCGGGCTTTTCAGGGCACAAGCCCCTGCTTCCTTAAGCACTTTATCTCTAAGGATGCTCTTAAGGTACCTCAGCGCTGGAGCTGTAGAGTTAAAGGCACGTTGAAAAGCATCTGGGGGTGCATTGGCATGAGAAAAATACCCCCCCCATCACTTCTAGTGACCCTGGGAGGTCGCACCTGATGCAGGGTGCGAGGACCTTGGTGGTCCTCGATGGAACAAAAGCAGTGAAAACAAACCCCATTTTAGGGGTTAGTGTCAGAGCTTGGAGGCCACTGCCATGAGTGTCTGAACCCCAAACACCCCCAAAACAGCAGGCTCCCGTTACGCGGCCAGCCTTTCCCTGCCTCTGGCGCCAGGTCGTGCCCTGCGAGGCGTCGGGCGGGCTGCAGGAGCGGTGTGTGCCGGAGGGGCCCCGCAGAGCCTGTCCCCGCTGGACCTTGGCCCGTACCGCTCCCTCGCCAGGCTCCTGGGGCGGAGGGTGACAGCAGCTCTTTGCTCAGCAATAAAACAGGGTGTGAAATAGCCACGCTTTGGCAGCCTCCGAAGCAATACCGGGTGCTGCGGAGAGTACTGGAAGGAGCTGAAGCGGTGTTCTCGCTGCTGGAAAACCATCACCCCAAGCCAGATTCTGGTTTACTGCAGTTTTTTATTGCCTTCGGGGCTGCGTGCAGGAGCAGAGCATCCGCTGCTGCCCGTGGGTGAGTGGGTGCTACACAGCGGGACGGAAACCCCTCGCAGGGGGGTAGAAAATGGCATCAATATTACTTTTTTTTCTAGTTGGAAAGCAGCATCTCTTGCTGGTCAGGCTTGCAAAGCTCTTCCTAGAGTATTTCTCCTGGTTTCCCATGACCAAGGCACCCAGCTCGCTGGTTTTGGTGGGAGAAATCCCAGAACACACCCACCCGCGTCTCGGCACGCCTGAATAGATCGAGCACATTTCTGGGCACATTTCTGCTTTCCCGGGGGACTTTTGCTGAATTTTCCGAGGCCCTGCTTTTCTGCTTTCACACAGCGGAGGAACGGGCCATGCGATATCTAATACATAACATGGGCCTGACAAAGGCCAAGACTGGGCAAACGTGGCTTGGCCAGGCAAAGCCTGAAGTGGGTACCCGGACCCTGGGGGCTCTGCCTGCCGCTCCCTGGTCTATAAGGAGTATCAGCCCATAATCTATCAGAAATTTTATTCTTACTTTAATTTGAAAGGGGGTTTGCCAGAGGTTTGCATTTCTGTAAGAAACTACACCTCTGCACACACCGTAACTCACCAAAACGGGAAGCGCGAGTGATTTCTGTACTCACTTGTTTCGGAACTCTTTCAGGTGTTTAAATTAACATACGTATAACCTCCTCCCTCGCACAGTTCTGCAAAGAGGAGTCCTTCCTGCAGAGCCTCGAGGAGGAAGATACTCACAAGGTGTCCTTAGGAAGGCCCAGGATGAGCTAGGAAACTTGCCTTCCTGCCTTTTCAACAGAGAGAAAACGTGAAACGATGAGGTTAGAGCACTTATGGGTTGTTTTTGCAAGTAACGAATAAGGAAAACGCTGAACAGAGCTTTTGCAGGGCATCTTTAAGGCTTCTTAAGGAAAAAATTACGCTATATAAATGAAAATAAAGCGTGAATGAGGTATGCGTTGTTTAAATACGGAGTGATGTGCAACTCCAAAGTGATATTTGCCTTTGAAAATGCGACAGACCTATTCCCATATGCATTCAGAGCCGTGGGTACTGCCTCCCTGATAAACTGTGCTACCGCCTGTCTTTGCCCCTACCCATCAGCCGCCGCCACGGAGCCCGCGCGGCTGCAGGACAGCTGGCTCCAGGTCTGCCTTCATCCGCTGGCAGTGCAACAACGAACTCTTAAACGCAGAAGGTCTCTCAGTGCAGTCAGAGGGGTTCTGCTTCCCTCTGGGTCCCTGAGCTGAGCTGGCACGCGTGGCCCGCAAAAAGTGGGTGCTTATAGCTAGACATGATTTCAGTAATGTTATATATACATAATTTCAGATGTGTGTGTATATAGAACAATTGTAAATAAAACAAATTCTGACCTAGGAGTTGAAATAAATTTGCTCAGCAAAGGCTCACTGTTCACCCCGGCTCTCTCCTGCCCCCCTCCAGGGGGGCTCACCCCCTTCCTTGCCCCCTCCCTGCTGCAATGCGGGCATTGCAGGGGCACCCACTGGGCAGGGCTGCGCCTCTCCCGGCCGTGGGGGTCCCGGGGGGATGGGGATGGGGTGCTTGGGGGGGCGGGGAGGGGATGCTCAGGGGGGTTTCTGTGACCCCAACATCCCGCACCAAAAAAGTTCCTATTCTACAAATCTCCCCCCTTGTTTTGAGAGTGGAAATCTTGGGCCAGGCTTAGGAAAAACGAGCCAAGACCTAAAAGCAGCCGCCTCTGGTGACAGCCACAGGCTTGGCTTTGAGCGGGGGTGGCCGCAGTGTTCGGGTTTCCCATTTCGGTGCCCACCAGCACCCAACGCCTTCGTGTGCTCCTCGCTGGCGGGACCTCGGGTGGCTTCTCCCGGCCACCATCACACCCTCCCGCTGGTTTCCCCGACGCAGATCGCAGCCGGTACGTACGGAAACCAGCCGCCCCGTGTGAGGGCGGACGCCCACCGCAGGCTTGCTGAGAACCCCGCAGCCCCCATCGAGTCCCCGGAGGAGAAAGGCTTGGTTCGGCGGTGTAACTATTTGTTCATTTCATTCTTTAATGTGAGGAAAAAACGTCATTCCTGGATGCTTTCTTCTCATCCCTGAGCTCCCAAAGGTGCCCGGCCCCGTGAGGTCCACCCTATGTCCCACCTGGGGACGTCGTCAGCCCTGAGGGTTGGGTTTTTTTCCCATTTCTTCTTTTCAGTAGCTTGAGGTCAGAGCAGCACAAGGGCAGAGCATCACCTCCCGGCGCTTCTGGTGGGGGAATCAGAAAAAGCTCCGAAAGCCTCATTAAGACAACAACTTCTCAGTGGCAGAGGGAAAGCGCACATACGCACATCACCTCCTAACCTCTGGTCAACCCCGTGGTCGCAGGGATGAAATAGGGTTCAGCACCCGCGTCTTGAAGCTCGTATGGACCATCTGCAGCCCCATCCTTCGCGCCGCTTCGGTGGCCGTAGGTCAGGCACCTGGCGAGCGGCGGAAGGGTTAAGATAACAACGGGGCAGTAAGTTTTACGGGGAGGCTTGGAGTTTAGCTGTACAAATCCTATTAGCATTAACGTCGGCTGTGTGGCTAAATCCTTGCGTTCTGCACAGAAATTGAATCCCTGAAGGGCTGGCTTAAATCAACAAATACTCGGAAAGGGAGAGTCGGGAGCGGAGGAAGGTTGGCCCGGGGTTGGTGGCTCCTGCGGGGAGTGAATCTGGCAGCGCCGGGGGGTTTGGGGCTGCCGTGGTGCCGCGGAGGGGCGCTTCGGTTGGTGTTGGCGGCGGAGCTGGAGGACGTGCAATTACCTGGGGCAAACGATGGGCCCCGCATGGGCAGCGGCAGCCGCCCCGCGGGGATGGGAGAGGGGAGGGCAGGGGATGAGCATGGCCTGAAACAGCAAAAGAGAGGAGGAAAGGTAAAAGGGAGAGGAAGGAGCTTTGTTTGAGGAGCCGGGGAGAAAGGTGGCAAGAGAGGAGGACTGGAGCACGGGAAGGAGCAGGAGAGGGAACGGGAGCGGGGAGAGGTGAACACAGAAGGGGAGGGGAAATGGGGGATGTGGAAAGCAGAGGGTCTGGGTGTTTTTGTGGGCAGCTGTGGAGGTGGCTTGCCCCTGCTCTTAACTCAACTAAGACCTAATCTCGGCCTAGCACCGGCTAAGAATAAAGCTCTCCTGAGTCCCCGGAGGCTGGGGATGGGGCTTTGGCTGGAGGTGCCAGTGCCCAGCTCCCCGCACGGGGAGCTGCGGCAGCTACCCTGGGATGGGGCTGTGCCTGCGCCCCCAGACCAGAGGAGGGGGGCTGATACACGTGAAGCCAGCTGGGACAAACTGCAGGGACGTCTGGGAAATCCTGAACCTCTGGGGGCTTGCAAAGGTGTTGGGGTGTCCCGCCAGCCCTGCTCCTGTGCTGTCCTTGAGGGATGATGGGAGCAAGCCTGTGGCTGCAGAAAGGGAAAAGGGCAAGGCAAGGCTCACCAACGATCCCCGGTAGTCCAGAGATTCTTTCGGATCCTTTCTCTTGGTTTAAACCCATGCACACATCCCGTGCCAACACACCCAGCAGGGACGATCACCCAGCGTGTGCAGGTGGCCTTTGCAGAGGCACCAGGCGCCTCTTTAACCTCCCTTCCCACGTCTTTCCTTACTGCTGTTTTATTACCATAAGAGAGAGAAAGGAGGGAAAAAAAAGAGGAAGGGACAATCCCCCATTTCCTCATGTCAGCATCAGGATCGGTTTTGATCCGTCAGCTCCTGCGGGAAAAGAAAAGCCATTGCAGCTTTACTGCCTGGAAAGAGGCGGCCGTAGCGGGAGGCAGGGCTGAGGTTTCCCTGCTTCGAGAGCCCGAAAAGGGGGTCCTGTCTCCCCACCAGCCCCAGGCTGACGGCCCTGAGGGCTTTCACGCCGTGGCTCTGCTCTCTGACCACATTTGCCTTTTCTTTGCTTTTTTCCCAGCCCGGGTTTGTCCCCCGTGATGGCGCTGAGCACCAAACGTCGCTAAAGAACTTGGCAGGGTCAGCGAGTTGTAAACAGCGGAGCCGGGGAGCCTGCTCATTCACCGGCCTCCTTTTCCTCGGGAAATGCGTTGGGCTTTGAAGAAACCACAGGCAGCACTCAGCTCCCTGCAAATAACTGGAGGAAACGCAGCAGCGACTGCCACAAAGGCTGGAGGAGCCGTGCTGAAGGCTGCACGAGACGCTGACACGGCACGGCTGCGCAAAAAGGGCTTTTCTGGGGGGGATAACGGGAAGTCGCGGGGAAACGAGGCCGGTTTGCATCGTGATTCAGCTCATGTGGCGGCACGAGCGCAGAGGAGTCCCGCGCGGAGGCACCACGGCAGGGGAGGAAGGGCATTTTCTCAAAAAGCCGGGAAACTGGCAGAGCTGCTACAGCCACCGATGCTGAGGTCCTTTGCGGATGGCCAACAGTGGCGTCTCCCTGCGGGATGGGGCGTGGGATGATGGGGCTGCTGCGGAGGAGGAGGGTGGGGGTGCTGCTGCAGGCACTGCCCCACGGCTGCGGATGACCACAGCCCTGGGCTCGGCAGGAGGCTTAAACCAGCGTCCTGGCTGCTCTAGCCCTTGCAAGAGGAGTTATGAACACCAATATCCTCGTTAGATACTCATGAGAGGACTGGTGCTCCACCAGTCGAAAGCATTCCCACGGTGTGAAGATTCCTGCTTTTCTGAGATACGAATGTACCCAGAGCGAAGGGAACTTCAATTCATTAAGGCAAATTTTTGCTGAACTCTAGGCTGGCAAGCAGAGCTGACTGTGTCTCAGGCAGCGAGTGCAAGCTCTCAGCAGTCAGGGTGATGACTTATCAACAAAATTAATCTAAAGAGGGGCTTCATTCCCCTGGGTGAGAAGCCGTGATACCAAGATGCGAGTTCAGCCGTCAGACGTGGACTTAGTGCCAGAGTCTGTGGGAAAATGACTCTCATCAGGGAGATACTGGGTGATAGTGATCGCTCTTGGCCTCTAATTTAATGACCTTTTTATTCCTCCGAAGTACCTATGAGCGTGCTTGGTGGCAGAGTCTTGCTTCTGCCCCAGCCCGACACTCAAACCAGAGGAACCGGAGGGTCCCTTGTGTTTCTCGGTCCCGAGTTGGTTTTTGCCGTCTCATCCATCACCAGTTCATGGCTTTGCTGCCTGGTCCGCAGGGACTGCGCGGTCGCGGCACCTGGGCTGGTGGGTTTGGCCATGGGGAAGGGCTGGCACGGGCAGCCCGAGGCGCTGGTGGAGGCTCCGCTGCTGCACGTCGATGGGGTGATTGCGTTGGAGAAAGCCCACCTTCAACCTCATCACGAATCCTCTGCTTCGGGCAAGATGGTCCTTGCGCCAGAGCGCCCGTGAGAAGCAAAATATTTTGGGTGGGATGATGCAGGAGATTGCAATTGTCTTGTCCGGCGGGGGCAGGAATTGCTTTCAGACAGCTGTGCCAAGTGCTGGCTTGTGTGGACACACAGTTAAAAAAGCTCGAAAACCCCAAAGACTTCATACTTAGCATGGAAACCATGTGAGCATTGACCAAGCTTAAACAAGGTGGGTTGTTAGTGCTGTTTGGACAGAACCTTATATCAAAAGCCATTTATTCTGCTATTACTATTCATTATTCCCTCCAGTGTTACCCTGGATGTTTGAGCTGGGATCTGCCTAATCCCGTAAAACCTGGCTTCTCCTCGTGCCAAAACGGGGAACAAAGTCATGAGTCTCTTTTTGCAGCCTCCCAGGCTGTTGCTATGGGAATGATGTGATGTCCCCCATTCCGCAGCGCCGCGCTCCCGCCGGCGCAGGTAGGAGAAGACGCTTCCCAAAGGGAAAACTGCCCCTGCTGGAACGCTGCACTTGGACAATTAGCCAGGGAAGTTACAAACCACTCAATCAACGTGACGGTGCCAGACTCACAGGGAAACCGCTTTCTGAATTGTAAATGAAGACCCGAGCAAGCCTGGCTGAGCTGGAGGTATCTGGGGGCGCTGAGATTTGTACGCTGGGATCCTCGGATACCCACAACTCTCCTGCTGGATTCGCCCCATTTGCAGCCTTCCCCACTCCTCCCGGTGCAGGTCCCATCCCGCAGTCCCCAGCTCCTCACCCACAGCTGACACCCCGGCACAGGCTTCTTGCCCTGGGACTCAACCCCTGGGTCTCCTCGCGGACCTGAGCCTGCCCCCGTGCTCAGGCAGGATCTAGTGGGCATTTTGAACTACAAAAAGCCCCTTGAAAATAACCCCTGGGAATGCTGAGGGTGCATTTGGGTGCGAGGGACCGGTGGGGTAACCTTCCCTAGGCAGGATGCACAAACTCCACCTGAGAGCAGCAACACTGATAAACCCTCCTTCATTTCATTCCCGTGGTCAGCAGCTGCTGCCAGACCTGCCTTATCCCCGAAAACGGGGGGAACGGGGGCACTGGCCTGCTCAGGGTGCTGGTGCGGCTCTCGGCCAGCCCCCATCCTGGAAAAGCATCGTTCTGAGTTCTTTGGAGGTAAAATTGCTAAAAAGGTGTTACTCATGGTGTAAAGTTCGGTTTTGCGTGGGGGAATCCGGAGCCAGGTGAGCTTTCGAAGCTGAAATGGGTGACAAAGCTGGTCCTGACGATGGCCTTGCTCAAAGCTGGGGACATAAAGCTGATTAAAAGTAACGAAACTGCGAGCAAAGAACATCACTTCCAGGTCTGTGCCGTAAACTTTCCCCTGGCTTTGGAAATACATTATACCCTCGGTTACTTACTCAGGCAGTCAGGGAATTTGGCCCATCTCTCCAGGTCTTTCTGGTATTCGTCGGTTATCGCGGGGTGATTCAGTGCAGGCTGGAAGGGCTCGCCGAGACCCCCCACTGCCTCCTCGCTCCCCTGGGTTTGCTGCTGCTCCCGGGGCGGGTGAACAAAACTTTTCAGACGAGGAGAATAATGACAACTGAGTGATATATGGCGGCAGATACTTAAAGAAATGCTCAGTTTTGCTAAATAGTCGGTGCTCGCAGGGTCTCTGCGGGGCACAGCCGGTGCCGCAGCCATCAGGGCATCGCGAGCCACCCCTGCAAACCTCTGCGTTTCTGTTTCGCTGCAGGGCTCTGGGGCTCTGCGGGAGTGCCCTGAAATACAGCAGAGACCAGCCCCTTTCCCTTCCCTCCCTCCTGTTTGCCTTCTACAACACCCCAATGAAACCGAGGCCCTAAACCCTTGGAAATGTCAGGACTCGGGCGCAGGGGTGCCCCCGGCGCCGGCCAGCCCACCGCTGCAGGCAGGCGTGGGCAGAAATACAAGACGACAACTTTTCAATGAGCACCAGAAGGAAAAAGACAAAAAACCCACAACCTTTAAAAAGCTGTCTAGCCTGGCTGCTGCCAGGTTAGCCTGCCTCGCCGGCCGCTCGCACGCACAAACTGTGCTGAGCAGGGGAGTGGTGGCGGCTCCTTCCGCCCTCCTCTCCTTGGTGCTTCAAGTCATAACCTGAAAATCACATCGGCGTGTGTTCAGTCCTATCCCGCTCCCTAAATTTGGGTCTGAACACGCAGATCATCTCTGCGTCAAACCGCATCGTGTCGTTCTCCGGTAAATAAAAGCCTGCTCAGCCTTGGGCACCCTGACTTGGTGCCTCATCGCCCCGGCAATGAGGTTTGCTGGTGCCTGGGGAAATCCTTCCTGCGGCACAGGGACTGCATTTGGGAAACCGAGTGGCCCCTCTCTTTCAAACACCCGCCGTTCAAGGAGACTGAAGGCAGAGAAGCAACACGGGACGCTACGGCGCAGGGAAGGTCCCGCGCAGATCTGCCGAAGGCTGGAGCCCTGCGATGGTCTCTGCAGGACGCCCGGATGCCCGCCTGGCACCAGCGCCGCATCCTCACGCTCCGGCGAAGGAAGGGACCAAGAGAGGCAGCGGCTGTCCCGGATCAGCCCTTCCCATCGCACGGTCACGCGACGAGCCGCTCCGGAGCTACAGAGCGGTTACACGTGCGTAGGGCGGCCGAACGCCGCCCCGCCGCAGCCACGGCTGCTTTGGCCCGCTTCGGCTCTGTTCAGAGGGCTGGGGAGGTCGCTGCGGGGCACCCTCCGTCCCTCTTGTCTGGGAGAGAAACTTTCGGCGAGCTGCGCTGCGCGGCGGGGGCTGCGTCCAGCCCAAACGGCCTTATTTCCTTCCCAAAACATCGTGCGAGACCAGGTCTAAACCCTTCCCCAAGTCAGAATTTGTCCTGTTTTGCAGGTTCTTCCTCATCCGCTCGGCCAGTTTCCTTGTCAAAGAGGGAAATTGGAGAGGTTTGATGTGATCTCTTCTTGAAAAACCCACACTGGCTGTTTTTTATCACCTTGTTATCCTCCAGGTGCTTAAATAGATTTAAAAACCCTGTTACTCTGGAAGCTTTGCAGGCATCAAAGAAGAGCCGAACGCTTTACAATCCCCATGGTCTTCCCCTTTATGTTTGGGAAGGGGAGCAGGAGCCGATCTGCCCTTCGCCTCTCCTCTACCACGGGTCGCGATGCCCGACGGGTCAGGAATCACCGGATCCTTAAGCCCTTCAGCTTCAATGGCACCAGACCCAGAGGCACGGCGTGCAGAGCTCTACATCCCCTTTAGCCTCCTCTTCCCCCGCGGGACCCCCTGCCCTCCCCTCCCGCTCCTCTCCCCCAGCCCAGCCGCGCGCTGGCGGTGGAAAGTGGAGTTAAGGGATGAAAGAGGAATTGCTAAAGCAAATGTTTTATTTCCAAAGCTCTGTTCATTAGCTACAAACACAGGGAACCGCGGCGTCCAATAGACGTGTCTTAAAGGGGGTTGTAGCTCTGTGGTGAAAGCAGGAATTTGGGGACACAGTTAGAGCTTTGATTTTATGTTATTTTGAGAGAGAATCATTAGCCACGGACCATGTCAGACCTCCTTACCTTTTGGCCAAGCAAGAGCATCCCAAACCTATGGTACCCGCAGCACATCGGTCCCAGCACGCGGCATCTCCGCGGGCTGCCCCGGCGGGGGGAATCTGGGCAGGCCCCGGCGGTGCCCCGCCAGCATCGCCCCGTGCCCCAGGGAATAACCCCCCCATTTGCAGGCTCCTGGCAAGAAAAATGAAAAGGGTCCCACAGGTCTGGTGCTTGTTTAGTGTTTTCAGTAACAGCCTGGACACAAACTGATGAGATTAGGCTCGCTTAAGCTAAGGAGAGGAAAACTGGGGTAGGGGAAGGAACAGGAGGAAAACGCCTCCTCTATCCACCGCAGCCCAAGAGCGATGCTCGAGACCTTTCCCTTCAAGCAGACACCTCTCTGCTGCAGTAGCACTGCTTTCCCCTGGAAACCTGTAAGGTTTCCCACCCGAGAAGGCAGCTTCAAAGGGCCGAGCTGGCGCCTGCCCCAATACGGCCTCTGATGTGGTTTCGCTGCCTCAAACTAACCCCCCCGTGGGCAGGGGGGGGCCAGATGAGAAGGTGCTTATAAAGACTTCCAGTTTTATTGTTATTTTTTGATGGGGTGGAAGCACTCATGGGGGAAAAGGGGTGAGGTGGTGCTGGAGAAGATGGGGCTCCCCCCGCACCCGGGGAGGTCCGTACCCGGCATCGCTATCCCTACGTTCAGGGCAGGAGACGCAACCGTGACACGGCTCCGGCGTGGCTTCCTTCCTCCCATTAGCACGGCTGGGATGGAGCGTTTAATTAAAAGCCCGTTAGTCCCATTTTGGTGGGGAAAAAGAGAAAGTTGCCTTCTTCACAGGCAGCTCACCTGCCAAAAATAATCCCTTCGGCAGAAGACTTCTGCTGCAGCAACGACAAAGCCACAAAACCCCGAGGAGCAGCGAGCGCGAGGTGCTCTCCTTGCCTCTGTAAGCATCCACACGAGCGCAGCGCTCCCAGGCGCGGCGCGGATGTGAAGGTCCTCCCAACCTGCCATTCAGAATGGGAAAATGGGGGAAAAAATATGTGATTTGCAAACCTGGCAGGCGTTAAATCCCCAGGAGCTTTCCTCGTGTCTCTCCTCTTGAGCTGGGGGGAGCCCCGGAGGAGCGCGGCTGAGTCCTGCTCTTCGCCGTGATTATAATCCTTAATTTCTGATTTTGCCACCTGCACTGTGTTTCATAAAATTTTAAAGCTCATGCTCTGCCAAACTCAAATGGCACCGGAGCAGATGTTTAAGTGCAGCCTAGGATGAATAAATTATGGGGCTCGTGGATGTACAGTGAAGGAAGGAGAGGCCGGATGGCTCTGAATGGAGAGATAATTGATTTAAATGACATTGTCCATTGTAATCACCTGGGATTAGCTCTTTGGGCACAGGCAGACTAAGAGATGCAGCAATTAAAGATACTGTTCTAAGGACAGCAATGACTTGCCCCCATGCAATCCCTGCCCGGCCTTTTCTCTTTTTGGCAGCTCTGCGGGTTTTCTGCCTCTTTATCCCGCCTCGATCATCAGGCGGGGAGAAGAAAACGAGGCTGGTTCCAGCCGTGCTCTGCCCGTAGCGGTCCGGGACCGACCTTGCAGCAAGCGCTTCGGGAGCCTGAGGCTTGGAAGGGGTATCGGGGAAGGAGGGGGAGCTGCAGCGGGAAAGCGCAGAAACGATTGGATGCTGGAGAAGAATCTCCGTTGCGAGACGCTTACGGAGATCAACCTGTTTGGGTTATCCACCGGCGCGCTGGGAGGGGATTTGATTGCAATATGTAAGTACCTGCAGAGGAGAATATGTTAAGCATTAAAGAGCTTTTAAATTTCACAGAGAAAGGCATAAGAAGAATCGATGGCTGCACACCAAATCCAGACCCAGCAGCACCAAGCTGCTTTTTTTAACCATGAAGACAGGTAAAAAAATGACCGTGACTCAGAAGCCCACAGCTTTTTTTTTGCCCTGCTCTGCCACAGACAACCGTAATAACCCTGGGCAAGTTACTTAACCTTTTAGCACAGCTCAGTCCCTTCCGACGGGTAAAGCATTTAAGGGGCAGGGTTAAAAAGATCAGCATGGCAAACCCACGGCTGCCACGGAGTTAATTATTCCCTCAGACCCCAAGACCTTGCTGGTCCATGAGTCCTCTCTCCCTGATGGATGCCGTGGTCTCGGGTGCCGGGGCTTGTCCTGCCCCAAGCCCCTCCAAGCAGCCCCCATTTTGGGGCTCGAAGCCACCCCGGCCCTTGCGAACAACAGCCTGGAGGTGGGATCTGGCTGAACTCAGTGGCATTTTTTTGCACTTCACAGAAAACAGCTCTTTTCTTGCAACTCTGAAACAAGCTCCGCTGCAGTGCATCGGCTTCTTAATCATCATCTTGTCTCTGCCTCCTTACGGCTTCCTGGCAATGAGATCCGCAGCGTAGCCAAACCTCCCTCCGTCGCACCCCTGCCTCGGGGAGCAAACGCAAATAAAGCAAAGCAGGAGGTGAAGGATTCCTACACCCGGGGATCGCTCAAACGCCCGTGCAGGCCTCCGAGGACGTTCCCCTCCAGGCTGACCCTGCAGCTGGGACCGGGGGCAGAGGGGGAGGGGACCCGATGTGCTGCTGGCAGCAGGTTCGGGGCGTTCACAGGCGCCCTGGTCTTGATGGACGTGCAAAGGACACCGGGCAAAAAGGGCTTGATCCTGCCTACGACTCCCAGGCAATGCTGCAATGAAGAAAATAGGCGTATGGAGATGGAAGGGGTTTTCTAATAACAAAAGCAGCCGGGTGGAAAGCTGCAGGGAGCCGTCTCTGCTGCTGGTGATAGCTGGTTTTCCAAATACTGCTGAGTCAGCATAAAGGAGGAGGGGGTGCCTCTGCGTGCCGCGACAGCAGCCGCCTCCTTGGGGGAGAAAACGGCACCGAGTCAAACCGGGCAGAGAGCGGCTGCTCCCACGGGCACGGCCATCCCTGCGGAGGGATCAGCGTCGCGTCTCGGCGGGGACGCCAGAGCCGGGGGCTGCCCCACGAGCGAGCAAGCCGTGACTGCGCCAGCATGGGAGCAGGAGGTGCTCCCCATAAAGATCCAGGAAAGAAAGTGCCCTCGACACCCTTTTACCTCTAGGAACAGGCTCCACATTCACATTCAGGTCAGGGTTTGCCTCGCAAACCTCTCCCCTTAGAAAAGTTTAAAGACAGGCCCCAAATGTCCTGACGTGGGAGAGGCTGGATAGGAGTGGCTGCACAAGGGCCAGGGCAAAGGTCCGTCTGTCCCGGCATCCTGTTCCCAGCAGTGGATGTGCATGTGGCCAGGGATTAGGGACATTTCCTGGGGTGACGCTTTGCAAAATCCTGCTATTAATGGGCTCCGGGACTCCCTGAAACACAGGTGATGTCTCAGTGGTTTCACAGCGGGATTTCCCTATGCACAGGCTTGGAAAGCATCTGGATGAAGCCTGTCTCTGCTCAGTGTTAATAAATAACATAAATAAGCGGATACACTCATTTCTGTTCTACACGTGCAGAGCCAGACAGTGCTGTTGGCTCAGGGACTGAGCTCAACCTCGCTCTGCGAGCTGCCCTGCTTGGGTCTGGGGGCTCGGGCCAAATTACACCCGCGGGAATATTGCTGGAGTTGCCCTGATGTTACACCGATGCCAGGAAGATCGAAACAGGGCTTGGGGCAGAGGCAGCCCAAGCGTGACCCACCTCTTTGGGTGCACAGAGGGGTGGCGATGCTGGTGACGGTCCCCAGACGGGCTGGGTCCCTGGTGGCCGCCCCTGGCTCAGCATCACGGTGCTTCATGGGCCGGCTTTTTCTCTCTTGAGCTCATGGGTCCGGAAAGGAACCACAGCAAGAGGGGCAGGACCTGCAAAATCAAACAGGAGACGTGTGGCTGCCACGCTCACTCATTAATCGCACATTTGGCTCCTCCGCGAGGCCGGCGGCATCCTCCCCTCCGAGGCTCTTGGAGGCTGTTTGACAGGTTGGCAGCTGGTCAGGGGGTGTGTGGGTTTGGGTTTGACACCCCCTCCCATTTGAAAAGCTGCAGAACCCCATCCCATCCCCCTTGCACATATCTACTGTCGTGTCCCGTCCCGACAGACCTCCCTGGGTACGGTTAGGACTATCCGAAGGTGACGAGGCAACCTCTGGACATCCCCAGGCCTCGTGCAGGCAGATGGTGGCTGCTCTGGGTGGGTGTGTAAAGCAGAGCAGCCTCCGGGCTTCTCCACTTTCTGCTTGTTGCAAACTGCCACCCCAGAGCCACGAGCAGCCACCCCAGAGCCACGAGCAGCCACCCCAGAGCTGTTTTGCAAGCCAGGGGCTGCTGGAGCCCCGCAAGCTGCCCTGCGCTGCAGCCGCACGGAGCTGCACGGCAGGATCTGACCCCACGGGCAGCATTTGCTGCAGCTTTGCTCGCCCCCGCCGGTCCCCCCGGGCAGCTCTCTGCGAAGCCGTGTTGGAAACGCCGGCTCTTGGGAGACCCAGCCCCAGGTGAGCGCCTTCAGCCGGCAGCACGATGCCAGCACCTTGGTGAAGCGCGGCCTGGGGGAGCTGCCAAAGGCCATTCCAAGTGCTGGAGAGAGCTGCCTTATGGCCCGTGCAGCCGTTAAGGACAGAAATACCACCAGGTCGTCTGGAGAGGCAGCCCACACTAAAAAGCCTCCCAAGGCTTGGTAGCCCAAGCCCGGAGCCCAAGCCCAGAGCCCTGCGCAGCACAGAGGGCAGCAACTGCCCTGTGAGGTTTGCCCCAAGTGGGTTTTTAGTTTTAAACCTCCTTGGCCAATGCCGCAAGCTTTGGCTGTGCCCGGGGAAGGGATGCAGCAAAAGAAATCGTCCCCACAGGTTTCCCGAGGGTGTCCTGGCCGCAGGGACAGGGACAGGCCAGCCCCTTGGCTCCTCACGCTGGGGTGAGAGGGGTGCTGAATCACGCCAGGGACCCGCGGGGCTGAAAAAATAACTGTTTGCTTTTCTTCTCTAGGTTGGACTCACCAGCCAGCTGCTGCTTATTCCTTCTCTGGGTGTCTCAAGCTTCTTCAGACCAACGATGGGCTTGTTCTCGCTCTGGAGAAGCTCCTTGCCCTGCGGAAAGCACGGCGAGGATGTGGCTGGGCATTTCCTAGTGCCCCAGCACAGGGGATGTTTGGCTCACGGGGAGAGCATCGATGCAGTACAGTCCCCCTCGCCCTGCAGACGCCCGAGGCATGCGAGCTATTTTCATCCCTTCAACAGCTGCAGGAAGACACCCTTGCTCCCGCCTCTGTTAAGGGAGGCAGCTGCAGCCAGCTCTGCGGCGGGCTGGAAAGTCTCCTGGCCGGGCTGTCCCAGCTCTGACACCAGACGTCCCCACGCAGGAGGGCTCCGCACAAGCACAGCCCCCGTCAGCCCACTGGAACACCCTCCAGAAACTCCACATTCCCTCTCTGCCCTGCTCCGTGCAAGATTTGCTTGGACAAAGGCGATGCTCCCATGGGGTACGTGCTGAGCCGGGTGTCTCGGTGCTCGTCCTACAGCCCAGAGAGATCCGGGCTCGCACCAAGGCCCCTCAGCACCTCTGGGTGACAACGCTGAGCGGTGCAAGCGCCGCTCTCTGGTCCTCGTGCTTCAGGGCTCCTCTGTCCGACTGTCACTGGCCCCGTCAGCGAGGGCTGACACGCCACGTGTGACCGGGAGCAGCAGGATGCTCCTGCCCGGGAGCCAGCGGCGGCGAAGGGCAGGGCGTCCTGCAGCACCACTGCTCCAGAGGCGCGGGCTGGGGGAGCACCCGTCGCACCTCGGGGCCCATCTGGGGACTGTCACCAGCATCGCCACCCCTCTGTGCACCCGAAGAGGCGGGTCACGCTTGGGCTGCCTCTGCCCCGAGCCCTGTTTTGATCTTCCTGGCATCGGTGTAACGTCAGGGCAACTCCAGCAATATTCCCGCGGGTGTAATTTGGCCCGAGCCCCCAGACCCAAGCGGGGCAGCTCGGTGCTGGGGTGAGCAGGACGGCTTGGGGAGAGCCTGTGCCCGTCAGGGGTTCAGGATCGCCCCGTTTCTCCTGGATCCCTTTGAAATGACGAATCCCCAGCCAGACCCGCACCTCCGGGGCTGCCCAGACCTCCACGTGCCGGGGGGAGCCGGTTCCTCTCGCCCTGCCGCCAGCACCCCCTCCTCCAGCCCGGCGGATGGGATGCCTGCCATTTCCTTTGGCGAGCGCACCGATCAGAGGCTTTTTTCCCCCCCATTCAGGGTGACAACTGGGCCTCAGCATCAGCTGCTTGTTGCTCAGCATCAGCCTTTCAGCAAACAGCAGGTGCAGGCGGTGCGACCCTGGGCTCTGCTACAGTAATCCCCGCTCCCCCCCCGGGCCCCCCTCGCACAATATTGTCCCCTTGGCTCAAGAATGTTTTTGTCTCCCCTTCACAGTTGTGAATTCTTTTATATATTGAAAAGAAATCTCTTTCTAATCTTCCTGCCCGGCCATGGCTCAGGAAGAGTGGGTGCCTCGCTGCAAGGGGGAGCGTGGCCCGGCACAGCTGTGCAGGGGGATTTGCTCCCTCCTTGGCAGCTGCCTGCACCGGCCCCCGGCCGAGCTGCTGCCAGCACAGGCAGGACGCGGGGGATCGTGCTCTCTCTGCCTGCATCCGTGGCAGCAAGGGCGTGCGGCTGCACGGGCTCTCACCCCCACCCTGGCAAAGAAACCAGCTCACCCATATGTGGGAAACACGGAGGTGACACAGCAGCAGGTCTCTGCTCCGTCACAGACGTTTAACCGCAGCGAGCTCTGCCAGGAGCCCCAGGGAAGGTCGCAAGGCGAGTGAGAGCCCAAAAAAGCAGAGCTTTTCAGTACCGCGAGGCGCAGGGCTGCACGAGGGAGGCGGGAGGAGGAGGGATGCTCACGAGTGGGGATGGAGCGATGTGCTGCACGATGCTCAGGCACCACCGCAGGGCTTGGCCTCAGCACATCTCCTCCGTACAGTGAAAACAAGACTTGATGACACTTTCGTTATGTATCACCCTGTACTGAAATTGCACAGCAAAGCCCAGCGCTGGAAGGAAACATCATCCTCCCCACAGGTTACCAAAGCCTCCCTTCCCCTCATGGACCAGCCCCACAGGCGAGAAACCGCATCCTCTGCCACACACATGCACAGCCACGAGCACACGCGCTCCCCGCTGCCGCCGAGGTGGGGGTGATGGCTCCTGCCTCCCCCCGGGGCAGGCGGTGGGGACGGAGTGGGGGCACACAGGCTCTCCGGGGAGCTGCCGAGAGTGAGCAGGTGGTCCTACAGCAATGCAGTGGACCGAAAACCTCACCTGGCAGCCCCAGCAGGTGCCCGCAGGACTCGGGAAGTGTTTTTTGGGGGGAAACCGACCCACACAGGTCCCTGCTGAGAAGTGGGGGCAACCACTGCCCTGCCCAGGATGCTGTTCAAACACGGGTCCCTCTCCCACATCCTGAGCGGCTCGGTGCGGTTTCACCTTGCCAGACTAGATGAGATTTGCTTTACCCACAGTTGAGCCCCACACCGTAGCCAGAGCTTCCTTTGCAAATAGTCTTCGACGATGCGCAGCTGGTCTCACCGCAGCCAAACCCCTCTGCAGCAGTTTTTACCTTGCGGATATACTTTAAAACAAATGTCCTTGGCGTGTTTAGAAAGCCAACACTACCCTGATGCTGTGGGCATCCCCACAAACACGGGCTCCTGGTTAAACCCCAGTTTTGGACCCAGCTTGGAGAAGCCGTGGTCCCATGTGCCCGGGAAGCACGAGGTGGGACACCGGAGCTGTTACAGCCTCTCTTCTCCACATCTTCCACTTTCCTTTTGACACGAGTTTCTGCACCAAATACATTTCAGTACCTGCCCTGGCAGCGTCACAGCTCAGCACAAGCTGGCTCTGCCTGCAAACAGCTCCAGAGGGGACTCGTGGAGCAAAGGACTGAGGACACAAACCAAGTTTCCTCGTGCAAACGCTGCCAGTATTTATCGCAGTGCAGTTGTGCGGCTGGGGAGCTACACGAGAGCAGAGCTGCAGCACCTGTGGCAGGCACACTGGGCAGGAGAGCACGCCCCAGCCCTTCCTGCCCTCCCAGCGCTCACAACGGTGCAGGAACCCGCGCTCTGCTGTGGAAGCCTTGCCCTCGCATGCCTACCCCGCTGCAGCTGACCGAGAGCCCGAGATTAGCACGCCCTCGGCTCCAAGCGTAGCTGTTGCTCAGCCGAATGCCTTCAGCTGCAAAATTCACCTGTAAGAGACCAAAGCGAGCCAGAGCTTTGCTACCTGCAGGACATTATGCTCCGACTGTTCTTCCATCAGGTGTTCTACGTAGGGAGCACACAGTGAGAAATACACCACCTGAGCTGCACGGCCCGGGAGCCAGCAGCTTCGGCATGGCAACCCAGCGTGGTTTTTCTTCCTTCTTTCAAGGAATCAGTAAACCCTAACCTGCGAAACAGACGCGGCCGCCGCAGAACCGTGGGAGTACGTCACATCTCGCCCGGCCGGGGGGCACTGCTGGGTGCCGGCTCTCAGTCCTGCCTTTCCCAGGGCAGGCAGCATTTGTGGCTTCCCAATTAGCGACGGGACGCTTCCGCGTGAACCCGCCTCATTCGACATCCCCACGTTTTATACGCACCGCTAAAATAAACTCTGTGTTTACCTTCGTGAATGAGTCCCTCCGCTCTCCCCGCTTCCCTGCTTATGGCCAGCCAGCTGCAAACAGGGAAAGCGCCTTGAAAACCAGGGAAGGTGCAGCACGTCTAACCCTGCCCTGCCACCAGCTGAAGGCTTCTCTGGCTAGGGCAATTTCCATTACAGACGCAGAGCAGGCACCATTAAGAACACGTCCAGAGGCACAGTGCCCTTGCATGCTTTCCCTATTAGCTCTGCTGCTCTCCAGAGGAGGCCTGAGGCACAGCCCAGACGTATCACTATAAATATAGATATATTTTTAAATGAGAGTTACGGGGAGAAGCTGTGGTTGGTCAGAGGGAGGGACGACAAGGGAAAGCAACGCTGTAGCCGCTGCCAGCCCAGATGCGCTGCAGTGGGTACCAGGCAAGGTCTGCACCTGCCCTCTGCTGGGAAACACCCCACGGGAACACAGGCCACCCAGCAAAAGCTTATTTGATTCATATCATATAAAGATTTAAACCCTTTTCCCCTGGAAAAGCCCTCCCCAGCCCTCCTTTATCTACCACAGTGAAGGCTGCTTGGCGCAAGGAAAGGCAGCCCCTTGCCAAGGCAGCCCGTGCAGCGCTGCTGTGGAAATGAGATTTGATTAACGTAACCCCGCTTAAGATTTATGAATCTCTCCCTCCGCCCTGTCCCGTGATGCGTTAGGCACTGATTCATTTTACCTTTAACTCCGAGGTGCTGATCAGCCTGGAAAATGAAGGCATTATTTATTATGTGCCTTAAAAAAATGAGACCTCTCCAATGTTACAAGTTTAAAAATCTGTGGGTCCCTTCCAGCTTAGAAAACCTATTTTTAACAATCTGAATCTTGCAGCATCCCGACGTGGCTCGAATGCTTGTTCGAGAAGCTCCTCTGGCCAGAGACGGATCACAACACAGTGATTCAGTTCCTACGTTCTTCTGAGTCTTCAAGGAAAATTGCAGTGATTCATTCCCGCATTAAAGAGCCAAAGAACATCCAAGTAAAACACGGGTTTCCAATACGAGCTGGAGACGCTGTGCTGTGCTCCCCACTGCCCCTGCAAGTGCCCCCGGCACCACCTCTCCAGCTAGATTTGCTATTTTACTGGGACACAGAAAGCGCGGGGAGCGCGGAGAGCAGCCGAGCCCCGCAGCACACCCCGCGGGGAAAACCCCCGGCAGCGCGCCGTGCTGGAAGGGGCGAGGGCTGCGCGGCTCGGGCTGCACAGCTGCCCCCGCTCATCGCAGCGGGAACCTGCTACCCAAATCGCAGGGGAAAGCCTGAAAACCCCTACCTCGGTCCTTCGCGGGACGCTAGATTGGGGTGTAGCAACTGCGGCGGTTTTGTGACTTGCCCGTACAGGAGGGGACGACATCTGTAATCATTCTGCGATAAAACATAAATGTCTGGTCACATAAAGGCTTACGTTAATGTACAGTAATGCGCTTAGTGTTTCACAGAGCGCTTCACTTGTGCTTCAGGGCCCACTTCCAAAGCATTTCCAGGTGCAGCTCCACAAGATATCCCTTGACAGGCCACCTCTGTCCACTCTCTGCTGCCTCTATCCAGAGATTAAGGTTGAAAATTAAACCCTGGGACACTTCCAGAGTGACAGCCACGCACCGTAGCTCAATAAACACGATGTTTAGGAAGAAGGCACTACCACCATGACTTTAGAAGCTCTTTCCAGCTCTCAATTAAGTTTTGTAACTTTTATAAGCACTTGGTGACCTGCCTGGCGATTCAGAAAAGCCAATTTTTCTGTAATCCGTGGCGTTTTAAAATTCTGTGTTAGTCTACTGTCACCTAGGACAGACAGGTGTCAACTACAGCCAAAACACACACAGAACTTTAAGCTCTTTTTTGTTAAAACCTCTGCAAGGTTGCCTACACGGCAACTCTTTAATTAATTGCTCTGTCATATTTACAACATCCAATTTTTTCTTTGTGATTCACTCTTTAAGGCTGGCAGTATACGGTACAATTTTCTTTAATAAAGCTAGGTAAACTTCAATTTGCTGTATATAATATGCACTGAAAATGCCCAC
Organism: Phalacrocorax aristotelis; assembly: GCF_949628215.1. Lineage (NCBI taxonomy): Eukaryota > Metazoa > Chordata > Aves > Suliformes > Phalacrocoracidae > Phalacrocorax > Phalacrocorax aristotelis. The sequence continues at coordinate 70,579,728 of NC_134280.1, read as the reverse complement.
GAACACCACTGCGCTCGCTCCGACTGCTGTAGCCAGCCGAAGGTGGAGCGCGAGTACGTGCTTTTGCCAAAAGAACAACCTTTGGAAAGAAAAAATACAAATAACCCCAACCCAGAAAAAGTCAGCCTCCTCCTGCCTGCTTCATTCACCAATGTCACAATACAGGTCTGACGTTTTAACTGTTCCCAGAATGATGGATGGTGACACCTCTGAATGAATAACACAGCGGGAGGCAGTCCATCAGAGCGGCAACGACTTGGGGCTGCGCTGAAACGCCTTGAGAAGCAGCGGGAATAGGACAGGAAGTATGCAAAGGAACAGACGTGTCATTTCAATGAGGACTTAGGAATCGCCACCTAAAAAACTGCTTGTGCATCGATGACGCTTGAGTGCTCATGGCGGCCACCCCCATGATGTGGCTGGCATCGGGTTCCCAAATGGAAGCTGTTAATCCCATCGGAAGGTCACAATGGGAAATATCACCTCCCACTGGTACTATGCTAAATGCTAGTGTTTAATGGCACTCTTTTTTTTTAAAAAAAAAAAAGAACAAAATTTTTCCCTCACCATCCAGGTTTGTTTTTTGTGGGGGTTGACTTTCTGTGCTCAGCAATGGCTGCCTCTTGTTCCAGGCATACAGCTCACCAGCCTGCTTCGCTGGCGACGCGTCCCCTGGATGAACCTCAGCTCTGCAACGCAGAGAATCAGGATGGCTTATGAACAGGATGAATCAGGATGATCACAAGAAGGAAAAAAAGAAAAACCACCCCACTTTTCCTTCCATGCTATGGTCTGATTCATTCTGTCGAAGCCCAGTCCAGCAGCATCTGTTCACAGAGCAGGCAGAAAAGAGTCTACAAGTGTCGATTCCAGAATCACAAGCAGGAAGAAAAAGAATTGTGCGATCTAGCCTCTATGGTCCAAGGCCTCGTGGTGGTCAGGGTGCTGCCTGTCCACTGGTGGGCGTCACTTAAAGGTGGCATTAAACGCCCTGCCAATGATAAGCCTGCGCACTTCGCTGGTGCCGGCCCCTATCTCATAGAGCTTGGCGTCACGCAGGAAACGCCCCATCGGGTAGTCGTTGATGTAACCGTTCCCACCTGCAACCAAAAAGAAGACAAGTTACTTCTCCTCTGATTTCGGGCGCTGAGGGTGGGATGGGAGAGAGCAGTGCTCCTGCACGGCGCTTGGCTCTCTCCAGCAACCACTCAAAGAAAAAAGCGTCGCCAGTGACTTACCCAGACACTGAATCCCATCCAGAGCTACCTGGGTAGCACACTCCGCCGAGTACAGGATCACTCCAGCACAGTCCTAAAGGAGAGTCACAACGACGACAGGGTCAGCAAAGATGTCACCTGCCCTTCTCCAACCTGCGTTGCTCTGACCTTTCCATTGCTCTACAGACATCTGCTAACAAGCCTGAAATACTTGATCGCAAAGGCGCAGGATTCATTCCCCAGCGAGCAAGAAGCTGGAGCAGTCTGTCACTACAGAATACTCGTGTCAGGTCTGTAAAGGGCACATGGAGACAGAAATAGGAAAAAAAAGAAAAGAGGAGAGTGGAGCAGGGGAGCTGGTCTCCCCTGAATGCACGTCATACCCACAGGAAACCGATGTGATTTGATTTGGGATGCAGGTTTCTGTGCTCCAGTTAAACACTCTGTCCCCTCCTTTGACAGAGGCGCGGTGACAGCACCGGCTGCGGAGATGACAACACCTCAGAATGACTGCTACAGCCCCTTACAGCGGCCAGGGCATTGTGTTTGGGCTTCCAGTAAACACCTACTGATGCTGCTAAGCCTGTTGCCTTGCAGAGCGAGGCTTTCTTTTCCTTTGGTGGGAAAAAGATCCCGGTCTGAGAGCAAAGGCAAAGGAATTCCCCCAGCGGACACAGTCCAGGTGGAAGCGAGCAGCTCACCTTTGCATTGAAGTGGCCCTGGTCACAGGCCTTTGCCACGTTGTAGACATACTGCCGGCACGCCATCAGCCGCGTGTACATGTCAGCCATTTTGCCCTGCATGAGCTGCGTGTCGCAGAAAACGAGAGACGTTAACGTGAGTGAGGGAAAGATTATTTTCTGTATGAGCACTGGGGATCACCCACTCCCCAAACTATCTCAGAGAAACCAGACAAATAAGACACGGATTCAGCAGACTTTATGAGGAAGCTGGAGGTTCTGTCGGTTCACAGACCTCCAGATGTCAAGGCCAGCAGTAACGCATCAGCCGCCATCCCTCACCCCCTAACAGCGGCCTCCGGCAGACGGGCTCGGAGATCCTTTCACCTTCTCACCACATCAATGCACCGCACAGCCCCAGCACAAACTCCAGGCAACCTTCTCCATGCAAAGCCCTCCCACAACAGAGCTCTTCCTCTTCTTGTTTTTACAGAGAAAAGCAAGGTGACAAAAATTCATAATTCCTTTTCTGCCTTACCTGGAAGTGGCCAATTTTCTGTCCAAATGCTTCTCTTACGTGTAGGTATGGAATTGCGTGGTCAAGAACAGCTTGCATGAGCCTAAGAAAAGCACAGATATGCAGGAAGAGAAAAACAACGGAACTATTAATTAATAATTATTAGACCTTGGAAGCGCAATCTAAGGCAGAAAGGTTCTCATACCTAAAGTGATATGCTGCTGTCTTCCTATAGCTCCATTCAAACAACACTAAGAGTGAAATCCAAAGGTCCCATTTTTCTCCCTAGAGCTCGGCCTATTGCTCATTTGGGACATCTTGTGGTAAGGTCTTACCTTCTTAATTCAGGGGACTGAGGTGAAGAGTTGGAAAGCCTTCTTATAACTGTAGCCAGGACAGTTTGTGCTGCCCTACATCTCCAGAGACCATCAACTCCAGGAGTACTAGCCAATACCATAAAAAAGGCATAGGCAAGAACAAGAATGTTGAAAAAATCCTCCTCCTGCTTTGTGGAAGATGGTCTTTGTGCAGGATGATGAGTACAGAGAGGCCACTTGGGAGGACAAAAGGACTGTAGCATAAAAATTACTGGGGAGCTTAAGGACTGAATAAATGAAGAACAAACCCTATACGCAGTCCAGTGGTCCTTCTATCTGAAAGCGTGGATAGTGTTTTTGATTTTAAGGAATCAGTAATGCAAATGAGCCGGTTACTCCCAGAGTAATACACACTGCGGGGATACACAAGCAAGCAGTCGGGGGCCAAGGCAGATTTACCTCCTCTGGAAATGTTTATGTCAAGACTAATATTTTCAAAAGCATGCTCTGGAGGGTCTGTGGCCTGTGCTACACCGGAAGGCAGAGATCTGCAAACTCTTTCTGTCATTGCTTCTTCTATCCCTTGCCCCTCAGAGGGTGCTCCACATAGATGCTTTCAAACTGAAAAAAAAACTGCATGAGGAGCAGAGGGTCAAGGAGAGCTAAAGGTGGAGTCCATTAGAGTGGCGAGCAGCTAGGACATAGCTAGAGCACCCAGCAGCTACAGGATCTCCCTGCTCCTGCCCCTTCTGCAGCTTGCCTCCTTCCCCCAGCTCTGGCTCAGCCACTTCCTCCCAGCCTTTCCTCTTCTCTCGGAAGCTGCCCCAGTTATCTCAGTTCTCCATCCAAGGTGCCTCCTACCGAGAGATGCAACCCCAGCTTCAGACCCGCTGGGCTAGGTGACCGTGAAGGATCCTTCTGGCCTTCCAATCTATAGAAGAGGACAAACCCTTACCCCAGTGGCCCACCAGACAGCACGAGTCTCTCCAGGTCCAATCCACTCATCAGAACGTAGACTCCTTTGCTCAGCGTCCCCAAAACATTTTCAGCTGCAAATCGGCAAAGGAAAGTGATTTACTGATGGGCAAAACTAAGATAAGCTGTTGCCTGGGGGCCTGTGTTCGCTGGGGAGAGGATTCAAGCTTTCAGTCCCATCCACCTTTCCTTTTGCTTGAGACACAAACATTCAGGATGAGCTGGACAGACACTGAGTTTTGATACATATACTCCCTACCACTGAAATGTCTTTTCAATCCAACCAAATACAAAAAGGAAAAAGCAGTAAAGGGTTTTAAAGTGCACCTCCAATTGCTGTTATTCTCTTGCCTGGTTTCTAAAGGGTAAGGTGCTCTCCAGAGATCTTCCAGCTCAGCATTTGCACCATCAAGAATAGGAAACTTAATGGCCTGGGAGGACAAACTGGGAGCCCCCTTCACCATCCCATTAGTTTGTATCTAACCCAAACTGACAGCTTTACCACCTGATGCCTACTGAGTGTGAGCTTGAAACGAACGCAAGCCCCGGTCTGATATGCTTGGGTCTGAGCATTCCCAATACAGGGAACCGAAGCTTACACGGGTGAGCAGTCAAAGCTTGCCACTTATCACGCGGTGGAGTGATATATAGTAGTCTTCTGAGATTGGGGAATACGAACAGTCATTATCCCCCCTTCTGTGAGGGGGGCTGAACAGAACATTGCAGTTGTTATAAGCAAACGTTTAAAAAGACAAGTATTATTTCAGTGAAAGTGGAACAGGAAAATAGCCACATTAGATAATGGGCTGAGAAAAACCCTCAAGAAATCGTTTCACTTTGGGACAACCTAAAGCACATGCTGATGTTAACAAGTCTAACAAGAGAAGCAGGAACAAAAGGCTCATCTCAGCAAGGCTGTACTCTTACAATCAGGAGAGAATTTAAAGCCTAACAACTGTGCTTTGTCAACGGACAGAGATTATCTATGGATCACACCATACAGGAGAACTGACATATACTTGAGGCTTTGATCACAAGAGATCTGAGAGGTGTGATATGCAAAGTGAAAATGAGACAGGACTTGGACACGTGCAGATAATGTCCTGAAATAAATAATCTGTTTTTCAGTGGCACAAGTTCACAGACTACATTGTCTCCTGCCTATTGAAAAGCATGTCGATGTAGCACATGGAGAAGTGCAACCTCTGCAGGGCCATCATCGTGATATTGGAGTTAGAGGAAGAAGAACGAAGCTGGGCTTTCGGAGAAAAAGCTCAAAAGCCCCACCGATAAGAGAGAAAAATACTAATAGCAAACATTACTTTGAAGAACAGAACACAAATGCCAGCAGCAGTAATAATAAAGTGACAAAGCTATATATGAGTAATGATGTCTCACAGCTAAAAAAAAATGACTGAATAGCCTGACTGCTTTCCTGTACGTCCAGGGAAAAGGGACATATAGGTCTGCGGTGCGCTGAGGGACGTGCGTGCTGACTGCACAAGGGGGGCAGCCCTGCTGGCTGCATACCACAGCAAAAAAAAAAAACCCCAAACGTTGGGGCTCTGAACCAACTTTTACCAATGCGACATGACCAAATGAATCCATGGGCAACACTTACTATGAGAAAAACAGCAGCCACTCAGCAGAGCGTGGCTGACAGTGAAACCCACGTATTTTAAAGTGGAGGGAACTGCTGTGCTAGAGGGACACCTTGATCTGAGAGAAAGATCCTGCAGACATGAGAAATGGCATCAGATTGGTTCAGCTTCCGAGGCAGAAGATCAGAAGCAGCATTAATGGCCAGAGTGCAAAGTGCGTTAACTTTCAACACTGCAGCGATATGCTTCTCCGACTTATCAGAAAATGGAAATCCCGTTACCATGAGAACATGCTGTTCTGTTCGGATGATTAGCCGGGAGATGATCTGAAGACTGGGGCACTGGTCTTTCTGATTTCAGAGTGGAAGAATCCAATAAACTTAGAAATGTCAGATTTCAGCTGAAACTCTTCTTACTGCACGGCAGCTTTTGGGGGTGTATGGGGAGCAGGGGAGTTACCTGGGCTGCAGATATGTGATTAGGGTTTTCATGAGTTCAGACGAGGCACCTCCTCCACTGGCTATATAGAGGCTGTAATTTTTCTATCAACAGAAACAGCCACTGGAGTAACAAAAGTGGCCATTACTGTGGGCCCTGCTGTACTAACTAACGGGGGAAAGGATGTCCATTTTCAGGCTCTGACCCCAAAAGAACTCAGATATGTTACAGGCAAACCAGAAGTCTGTTGGATAGTGTGCAGTGATTTTTGGAGGAGAAAAAAAAAAACCAGACCAACTTCAAGGGAAATAAGCTCTCTTATATACAAGATGGGGAACTCTAATGGAAATAAACAAGTTTCTTTGGAAGCCTCACCTAGGCTTTGCAGAAGCAGTGGTTAAGAGTTAGGTCCACAGAAGCGACCTGACAAGGGTTGTGCTCATTCACTGCAATCCAGCAGATTGCACATTTTCCAGTTTCACCAGCTCTCTTGCGAGGCTGCCAAAGAGCAGATAACCACCTGCAAAGGCCTCTAGGTCACGGTCTGAACACACGTGTAATTAGTTATCCAATTTATCTGATCCATTTATCTGACAGGAAACCACCACATGCATACTGCCACGACTGGAACCCAACTCACCAGGTATCTTGCAGTCTTCAAAGATCAGTTCACAGGTATTAGACCCCCTCATTCCCAGCTTATCGAGCTTCTGGGCTGTGCTGAAACCTGGCGTTCCCTGCAAAGTCAAGACAGTAAAAATACATTTCATATCTCAATTCTGACAGACTAAGTAAAATCACTAGAGATCTGTGAAGTTTCCCTGACCACATGAATTATAGAATCATAGCACGATTTGGGTTGGAAAGAACCTTAAAGATCACCTAGTTCCAACCCCCCTGCCATGGACAGGGACACCTTCCACTAGACCAGGCTGCTCCAAGCCCCATCCAACCTGGCCTTGAACCCTTCCAGGGATGGGGCATCCACAGCTTCTCCAGGCAACCTGTTCCAGTGCCCCACCACCCTCACAGTGAAGAATTTCTTCCTTATATCTAACCTAAATCTACCCTGTTTCAGTTTAAAGCCATCACCCCTTGTCCTATTCACTATAAACCCTTGTAAAAAGGGCCTCCCCAACTTTCTTGTACCCCTTCAGGTCCTGGAAGGACCTCTGGCCCTCTGATCACCTTCGTGGCCCTCCTCTGGACTCGCTCCAACAGGTCCGCATCCTTTTGCTGGGGGCCCCAGGAGCTGGATGCAGTACTGCAGGTGGGGTCTCAGGAGAGGAGAGGGGCAGAATCACCTCCCTTTGGTGTGGCCCAGGATATGGTTGGCCTTCTGGGCTGCAAGTGCACATTGCTGGGTCATGCTGAGCTGCTTGTTGGGATGCATCGCTCCTGAGCTTGGAGCCTTCTTGGGCCCCTCTTCTCTCCAGGGCTTTATCCCACAGTACTCTACCATGCAGATCCCTGAAGAGGCCAGACTGCTCTCCTGAAGTCATTAGGGGTGCCCTAAGGATCTTGAACTCCACCATTTCATGGTCACTGTGGCCAAGGCTGCCTTGAGCTTCACATTCCCCACCAGCCCTCCCTGCTGGTGAGAACAAGGTTAGGCATAGCACCCCTCCTCGGTGGCTCCTCTATCACTTGGAGAAGGAATTTATCATCAATGCATTCCAGGAACCTCTTGGATTGCTTATGCCCTGCTGTGTTGACCCTCTAACAGATATCAGGGTGGCTGAAGTCCCCCATGAGGGCTTCTACCCCATGAACAGGCATGGGGTACCAGAAGGGAGTCAAAGTGAACTGCCTACTCTCGGAACAAGAACAGGGGTAAGTGTGAGGGAAGCAAATGAGCAGAGCAACACTCGCATATGGGAGCACACATGAACTGAGTGCATCCGTTTGCTAATGCACATAAATATTAAATAAATAAATAATCTGGACAGCTAACAACACTGACTCTCCTACAGTAAGGGCTGCAAGTTTTGCCAGTAACTGAACTATTCTAATTAAGTCATGCTAAGTCCATCGGAAGGTTTACTGATCTCTGAGATTTTATATTTCCAGTACCATTTATTTTATTAAGGCTTCCTGTCTTCCTTGTGGTGACAGAGGTGTGCATAGCATAGCCTGAAATAATTAAAAGGGAAGAAAAAACCCAATAGATTCCTGTTTTCCAAGGGCTCCCTATTGAACAGCCCATTTCTGCTCCCTTTGGCCTGCTCTGCTTTGCATCCGTGTTTGGGTCATTTCAGGATTCCAAAAGGCAGTGGAAGAAAATGGGGGGAAGAAATGTATTGTAATGCCTTGGTTAAAAAAAAAACAAACCAAAAACCAACCTCCACAAAGTTAGATAATGGGATAGTAGGATATATTTACAAGGCCTCCAATATCTCTGACAATTTTTGGCAACAAGAAAGCCCTTTTGTATTAGAAACTTGTTCATTCTCTCCATGTTTCTAGCTGAAAAGACCGCTGTATGTGGGACACCAAAATTGAGGAGCGTCCAGCTGACAGCGCAGGACGCCATGTCACTGGGCTGAGGACTAACCTCATGGGTTTATAAAATTCAGGGAGGGAGTAGTTTGTCTTTGATCAAGGGGCTGACACTTACAGAAAGAGAACTAGCTGGCTTCTAACCGAGCCAGTTAGGGTGAAGGAGTTAGCTTGAAAAACCACACTACAATAAACTTGTGAGAATTATTAAACCTACCCTCTCCACAATGAACGCAGTTATACCTCGGGAGGCTGGAACAGCATTCATGTCAGTTTTCGCATAAACGATGAGAACATCTGCATCTGGCCCATTAGTGATCCAAAATTTATTCCCATTCAAAACAAAGTAGTCTCCTAGAAGCAAAGAGTTGCAATCTGTTAGCTCACAACAGACAGCAGAGCAACACCTATATCCTCACTCCATTTATTTCAAAGCAGGCTTCCAAGAATGTTCTTTAAGATCCCCTCAAACAGCATGCACAAACCCTTCCCAAGTTCAGCAAAACTAATTTCTTTCATTTCTGGAGACCAAAGACAGTTTAGCAAATGCCTGATAAACTAAGGCACCCAGTACTGGTTCCGTAATACCACCAACCTCCACCACCACAATCAGAAGTCCACATGTAGACATTCAACCACCCACCCTCTATCTTCACTACCTGGCTTCATCACACATGGGATCTCCTGGGAGGCGGCACAAGCCTACAAACATGGCCTGGCATACTCAAGACTAAGCACCATATCTTAATGGTGTTGGGGAGGTTAGTCTAAATTTGAGCGACGTTATTTATGCCGGCTATCTATCCAGACACCACGTGACAGGCTTTACCTTTCTTATCTGCTTTCAGCTTCATGGACACAACATCAGATCCAGCATTGGGTTCGCTCATTGCTAAGGCTCCAATGTGCTCCCCACTGATCAGCTGGAAGAAAAGACAAATATAAGAAAGAAAGAAGGCCCTCTGTAGCCTGCCTTCCATCTCTTTTTCCTGCACCGAGTCTCCACAGCAGCTATTCTACGCAAGAACTGCAAACTGGAGCTGCTGTTCCTGGTAGAGCTGTCGCGGGGAGCTCCCTCGCGCTGCTGTGCTGAGGGAACAGAACCAAGTCACAGTGGGACGAGAAGGATGACTCAACTCCCGTCTGAGTTAGATGGGTACAGCCCTGCTTATAAAACCACCTCCAGGAGGGTGCCAAAAGAACCATGCAGGCAGCCATATGCCCTTCACAAGCTCCTTGTTCTGCACTTTATGACTCCCCTTTTACATAAACAAGGGTTGTGAAACACAAAAGGCCAATGAGGGGGATGAAAAGAGACTGCAAAGTTCTTAGCAATGCTCTCATAGCCCGGACCCCCCACACTCACGCTACAATAGCAGATGGACACCCTCCTTCTGTGTCTGCTCATACCAGGCTCTGGCATAGCTGTTGCTTCCTCTTCACTGTTCCTTTCATATCCTGCCCTTTTCTCCTTGCTTTTTTTTCCTCCCCCTCCCTGTGTGCTTTTATCCATCTCCGCCTTTTGATTGTTTTTTTTAAAAACAGACTCAATGCTTAAGCTACATGTTCAACAAATTCAATCCATCAGGGTGTTTCTACAGAAGTAGAATGCTCAGAACTAGTTAAGTACCTGTCATGAACCAAGGCAAGCAAGAATCAGTGATCGCACACTTCATGTTGAAATGCAGTGAATGAGGGCATTAAAATCCACCTGAGCAGCAATGAGGACAATTCGGGGTTACATCTTAGCGGGCTGCACATTGCTTTGAGGAAGCAGCACTGTACTTTGCATGTGGTTTAAATCAAGTTTCTTGCTCTGATAACTTCGCTGGTAATTTCAGTAGCTGCGATTCAATGAACTAGGAAAAACTACTGAAATCTGTTTAACGTGCTTTCGAGTCACAAACATCAATGCCCCAGATGATGAAGTTTCACGTGTAGTTAATTAGCACAAGCAAACCAACCATTTGGGCAGTGAGAAACAGAGACTATAAAATAGGAAAGCAGTGAGTTTCATTCAGAACTCTCAAAGCAGCTTGGGAAGTTGGAAGAGTATCATCTAGTGTCACCTCAAAGCCTCATTTAGTAACACAGCAACAGAGAGCTGGACTATGCTGCTGCAGACATGGACCTCAGCACAGGACAAACAGACATCACGGATTAATAGGACAAAAATTAACAAGCTAGAGAAGGGCAAGTTTGGCAAGTACAATATTTCCTAAAGGTTGGGCGACTGATATCGGCTAGTGCTTAAAATGCTACACACCACGAAAAACACCCATCCTTGCATGCAGCCAAAACCCAAATGCTTCCCAGTTTCCCCCCCTCTTCCAGCAACATACCTTGGGCAAGTACTTCTTCTTCTGGGCCTCACTGCCATTACGCACTAGCTGGTTGATACAAAGGTTTGAGTGGGCACCGTAACTAAGCCCAACAGCTGCTGATGCACGAGAGATCTCCTCCATCACCAGCACGTGGTCCAGGTACCCCAGAGCAGATCCACCGTATTCCACTGGTAAGAGAAGAGAAATCTCACGTTAACCACCATGGCGTATATCACACACACACAAAGATCCCAGGGCTGGTCTCCGTCTTGAATGACGCATAAGCCACTTACAAGAGAGCTTCTGGTTTTAACTGACATTGTCCCTGAGCTGGGCAGTTCTGGCTTTTCCCATCCCCTCTGAATTTCAGTTTTCTTATCTTAAAGGTACAGGGATGTTAATTCTTCAGCATAATCAATAATTCACAGCATAGTTTTATACATATAACATGCATAAGGATACATATCAAACATGCTACTGACACCTGCACAATAGCGAGCCCTTCTTGTCAACCTTCCTTAAGTGCAACCTTATTATTGTGAAGATTAAATCAAATGGGCAACCTGTATTAGGTGAAGGGACAAAGGAACACAGGCAAAGTTTGCAAAGACCGCACATTTGTCACAACAAGGCCCCCTGAACAAGTGAGGAATCCTCAGACTACTCAAAAAGCGGGGCACTAGGGACTTTTCTATGCCCGCAGATGTGCGGGAGACCAGCATTCTGATGGGTGGCCGATTCGGAACGAGAAAGATCCACAGATGTAACTGCTGTAATTCAACAGTGGCAAGAACGCGGATTTCAAGAGAGAATGAGATAAGACAGAGCAGCGTGAGCACCGTAACTGGGAATCTAGCGAGGCACACTGAGCCGAGGCTAAAACGCGGTTAAGATAAAAGGCACACAGTAGAACAGGGAGAGAGACAAGGCAGGGGGAAAAAAACAAAGAGAAGGCTGAGAAATGCATAATGGCCTTGAGCAGCTGACAGCCTACATAAATATATACATATACATACCTACACACACATTTATATACACACAAATACAGTCACATCCCAAAATAAAAGCTTTGTTCTACAGGCAAGAAATGAGTGATTGGACTGTTACGAGAAGAACTAAACCAGGAGGACATGAACACTGCGAACGAGTCAGGGAGGCAATCCGTGAGCACTCACCCGTCACCAGCACGAACGCTGCAAGCAAGCGGCGACAACGGGAAGAGCAAATACGTTCGTATGGTCAGTGACCAAAGAGCGGAGTGCGTAACCTGGGCTCAGAGAGGGCTACTGCCCCGACTCGTCAAATTAACATGATAGCCACTGGCACTAGATGCAGTCTTTCCTCCCATGTCACTCATTCTGACTCCTGCCTTTATCCTCTGAAAGCACCTCTCTACTACAAATCAGAGTTTGGGGTTTTACTATCCGTATCCTAAAAGATGGGTTTAACAATTTCTCATACATGCCAAAACAAGAGAGTTTTCTATTCATTCCTGTAGAACAGAGGGATTTGGTGCTATTGCCTCACGAAAGGGAAGGTAACTGCCTGCTGTGAGTAGTACTGGCCCATGATTGCTTTCTATTGCAAGAGGTACAAGAAAATAATCCTGCCAGACAGCTTCTCGTATAATACGAACTATAGTGTGATTTAGAATCATGCTGCCCTTCCAAAATTACTCTTTATATATGACATGCCTGTATTATCATTCCATGGTAGCTACATATTTGCATTTCTTAACTTAGCTCTTTATAAAATAAATGAAAAGTTACATTAAACCAACATAGCTTTCTTAGTTCTAAAAACAAAAAGCACCGTTATTTAAAATGGTCCCTTGAAAGACTTGATCCGCTGGTGCCCAAATACTCCTTTTAATTGAGCATACACCCTCATAAGATTCCACATTAGCTTCACATCCTAAATCCCAGTCTCCACCTCCTACAACAAAACTGACGCCAATAAAGAAACTGCACATAGCTATGCAATCAAAAATAAGGCAAAAAATTCTGGGCATAGGAGGGTTTTAGAGGTAAATCTTTGAGGAAATCAAAAAGGACAGGACTTGTGAGGGAATGGCTTATTTATAGTGTGGGAAACCGCTGTAAGCCTCAGGCACAACATCAAAGAAGAAAGAAGGTAAGAGTGAGAAAAAACAGGAGCAGCAGTAAATTGGGAAGAGTAAAGAGAAAGAAAGCAGAAATACAGACTCTTTCAAGCAGACTCAGTGCCACTGAAAGAAACGCAGAGGCATTATTTCAACGCATTGCTATTCAGCTTGCTTCTGCAGAAGCCTTTGCACACGCACATCTAGAAACACAGACTTTACGATGGGGAAATAAAGGCCCCATTGGCTGCTTTTCTCCACTAAGGGCTTCTCCTCATTACACTGTGTTAGCGCATTCAGCATGACCACAGCAGCCTCAGTAATCTATAACATTAATCAAAACACTTTTCAACTAACCTGGACAAGGCTGAATAAGATTTACCCTGATTTTTTCTGACTGGTTGGATGTGGTCAGCTCTCCATTAGTTATCACAGCTTTTCACGGCATTGTTTTATACCCTCTAACTTCTCCTATTAGAGATGGATGTTTGTTCTGGGATACTTTTATCTATAGCTCCCGTTCTTCAAAACCTGCAGCAAACGCTTCATATTGGAGAAGCGCAAACACGCTTGAGTTGCATGTGTTATGTACGGAGAAACCGTTTCCGAACAGTACTTTTAAGCTGTGAAAGGCGTTTTGTAATCATGCAGAAGTCTAACAAGGAAAAAGGATTCTGATTCACTGAAGAATAAAAAAAGTTGCCAAAGAGAGTTTTTAAAAAACAGGAATATAGGAGCTCTAGACAAAATGGATGTCACATCACAGATAAGGCTGTTACAAACTGGAAAGGGTGAGTTTTAGCCTCTCTTTTGTTTGAAGAATCACCCACCAGAAGGTAAGAGGTGGGAACAGACTTACCAGGAGCTGTGATCCCCAGAACTCCCAGTTCCCCAAGTTTCTTCCAAAACTCCTACAAACACGAAACAAGCAATGAGTCCAGACTCGCAGTCAGGTCATCAGCGTTAATAAGTTTTCCCAGGTAGCTCACCAGGTACATCAATCTACCTTATTCTTGTGATATCTTGGAGATAAATACATCCATACCTATTCCTCCTGCAACACCAGCTCTGCCCTTTGGCCTAAGAACTCACACAAACTTAAGGACTTTAGTTATGCTACACCTGGGAGTAGCTTGTTCAATTCTGTGAAAATTCACAAGCCTAAATTTAATTCTGGAAGGACTGGTCCTAAGGTTTAACTCATTGCCCAGTTTAAGGAAGAATTTTGATGAATTCAAACCTCCCATTAATTTCAAAAACTACACTTCTAGGCTTTCCTATGCTATCTCTTGCTAAAGATAATTTAGGATGTTACAACTTAAATTGATGCTTGTCTTTTACATCACGCATCCTTGTCACTGTGCTTTGGCAGCCCTGTGTTGGCCTCTCAGCCTGTGGTTGCTGCAAATAGCAGTTAGCATAAGTTATACGTGACTGAAACCCTGGAAATACGTCAGAGCTGTTATTAGCTGGCAATTTAACTCTTCCAGTAAAACAGAAACCGATAAGTTAAGCCAAGGAGGCCTCCTTAGAAGAAATTAAAAAGGGGAATGTTACAGCTGCGGCAGAGAGAGGTGCTGCCCACCTCGCAGGCAGTACTAGATAAGCTATAAAAGGTGACCACAACAGAGAATTTGTGAATGCTTCGGTGTTGCGAAGCTCAAGGAGCTGAATCCACCAGGGCTGCTCGAGTACATAACCCAGAGGTTTTCGAGACTGCCAGGACACTAGGCACGCATGGGGACTATGCCGCATTACTGAGTTCTGCACAGTTGGAGACCTAGGCGACAAAGTTCATCTACTAGAGGACAAGCTGTCCTTCCCTGACCACTGACTCCTCCGCTCGCCTGTTGCTGGGATTTATCGCTCTGGCAACACCATGACTCAAGTGACAGCCACGTGATTCGAGGCACGGAGCTGCCAGCTGACTTCAGACACACGTCAGCTGTGCCCGGCGCAGGGCATGACAGGGTAAGAGGGGAGCTACGACATAACGTGGTAGCACAGGATGTCACCAACGAGGACCACGCATACGCTGGAGGGACCATCTCTCTGCTGCTGCTTCAGGCTGCAGCCTCTCCTGCCTACATGATAGACACATGGGGGAATGCTTGTCGCATGGCCTCAGTGTCCAGTGACAAGATAATTATCAGTGAATAGTCTCCAGAGGCTTCAAAAAATATTATTCAATAGTTCTGGATGACATCTGGTGCGCCAGGCTAAATTTATGGACTTAACTTCAAAGCTGTGCATGTATCTCTGAAAATGTCAACATCAGAGCTCTGGGAAATCCTAGCAGATGTTCTGAGCTTTAAGACTTGTGGAGCTTATAAAAACCAATAGTGGGATCTCTCATTTTCATCAATCAAACCATCCCGCTGCACAGAATTTGTTGGGTTTATTAGGAAGGCAAGTTTCAGCTCAACAGTCAAACAACTCTGCCTTTCAGCATTTGCACACAATATTTTCACAACGAATTTGAGAGGAAACGCGGATGTCCGAGGAAGGGTCCTAGCTAGAAGAATACAAAGCACATATGAGAGAAGGGGTCTGAACAGAGTCAAGCAGAAATCCCATGATGAGAATCCAAACAAGGCCATTATCAACTAATCTTTTTTGGGTTTGTTTTAATTGCATGCTGGCTGGGTTCTGCCCCAGGTTGCCGAAAGTTGTTAACAAAAAAGATAAGACAGGAAATAAAAGAATTGTTTTCTCTATGGCTTTCAAGTTTGAAAAGTTAATGCATATGTTCTTGTGGTGTGGGCTGGGATTCTTTGTCTGGACTAACGTACAGATCAAAGCACAGACAGGCTTTCACTACCATTGATTTTAATTGCACACATGAAATACTTGCCCGCATGCCTTTGAATTCATTTTCCTGGTCAATCTGTTGGGCCTTCGGAGCCAAATGCTCTTGACAGAACTTTGTCATGGTCTGTCTAAGCTGGGAAAAAAGATGAGGAGAAACACGTATGTTACATCCCATCAATATATTGTCGTCTTCTTCCCTAGGATACTGCCAACAGTCCCCTGCCAGGCCACTCCAGGATCCCAGACCCAGAAGCACAAGACCATAAGGAAATTGATCTTTCCGGTTCCTGGCTGAAGGACCACGTGGAAGGCCCTTCAGGATTTTAAAGGGAAGATACCGAGGTACTTCAGCTCCTCTCAGCATTTAACCTTAACAGTCTTACCCCAACAGGGGAGAATGCTACTTAATGACTGCCTGCACTAGGGCTTCAGGGGATGTTTCTGGTCAGGAAACTTTGAAAGCTGATGAACGGAGCTTATGATGTATTATTCCCATCCAGGAGCTGCTTACGGTTTCCTTTAATTATATGCAGATGCCTGTAATAAGTACGCATACTAATTAAAATGTGTTAGTATATCAAACTGGGACTACACTAGCTATCCTACTATTTTCTTCAGAGGGAAAGTTTGATAAAGTCAGGTATGCTCGTTGTTCCAAGAGTTAAAAATATAAAAATCTTTTTTCTAAGTTTTAAAATCTGAATACTTACAGACACGTACCCTGCAGAAGTCTATACACATACTAAGAAAGTATATACAATACCTTTTTAAGTGTTTTTAATATAAAGATTTTAAAACTTTGTCTAGATATTATGCAGGAGCTTAATATCACCATTTTCCCTTTTGGTTCTTTATTTCTACAAATTAATGCTGCTGAAAGAACAGTCTTAGAGACCGAAACCCTCTGCTGTGTAACCAGACCCTGCAGAAGGGGCAGAAGTAACAAACCAGAATGTACCAAGGCTTCTCTGCCCTCCTCTGAAGCCCACGACCAAAGCAGCCTCTTTTTTTTTTTTTTTTACGATTAAAAAGATACACTAGTTTCCATGGCTAAACAGACCTTGGGTTCCAGTACCACCAAACAAGTTTCCCCATTTTTTTGTTGTTGTTTTATTTACATTTGTAACAATGAAAACTTATCTAGTGTTTAAAAAGTTGGCAGCAAGAAACTGGAGCATAAAGCTTAAAACACAAAAAGTTTAAAACCACAATAAAAAAATCTTAATGAATTACAAACTGAGGGATAGACTTGAACATCCCTGATATTCTAGGCCGGTTCATAAGTTACAGTGCTGTTACTTCACAGCTTTGCTAGCATTGCCAAAGACTTATTTCTGATTTTTTCAGCTTTTCCACCAGATATGAACTACAAGAGTATTTTCCTCCTTTTATATCCACCGAACACTGAAGCCCAAAGAAACATCAAGTAAACCACGAACACAAACCTGGTAAGAATAGTTTTGTAGTAAGAAACAAGTGAGAATAAGTTTGTTTTGTACATCCATCTGCTTGCACTGTCATAATTACCTAGAAATTAAGGCTATAGCTCCAGATCTGGAGCACCAAGGAAAAGAGTCTTGTTGGCAGAAGCCTGCCTGGACCAAGCCTTTGAGAACCAAGCCTTTCACCCCGTGCCCCAGGGGTGGGAGGGGATCAGGACTGTGATGGCCAGCACCAGGCTGCTGTTGAACGTGGGAGAAAACAGTAAAACTGAGAAGGATTATCCCAAAACTCAGGTCCCCTGTCAGGCAGGAGAATCATAGAATCATTAAGGCTGGAAAAGACCTTGAAGATCATCAAGTCCAGCCACCAACCCAACACCCCCAGGCCTCTTAAACCATATACCCAAGTGCCATGTCTGCACGGTGTTTGAACCCCCCCAGGGACGGTGACTCCCCCACCTCTCTGGGCAGCCTGTGCCGGGGCCTGACCCCTCTGGCAGGGAAGACATTTTCCCTCATCTCCAACCTAAACCTCCCCTGACGCAGCCTGAGGCCGTTCCCTCTTGTCCTGTCACTGGTGACTTGGGAGCAGAGACCGACCCCCCCCTCACTCCAGCCCCTCTCAGGCAGCTGCAGAGAGCGAGAAGGGCTCCCCTCAGCCCCCTCTTCTCCAGGCTAAACCCCCCCAGCTCCCTCAGCCACCCCCCAGCACACTTGTGCTCCAGACCCTGCCCCTTCTCTGGACACGCTCCAGCCCCTCAAGGCCCTTCTTGTCCCGAGGGGCCCAAACCTGAGCCCAGCATTCGAGGTGGGGCCTCCCCAGGGCCGAGCACAGGGGCCCCATCCCTGCCCGGCTCCTGCTGGCCACACCAGTGCTGACACAAGCCCGGGGGCTGGTGGCCTCCTTGGCCACCTGGGCGCTGCTGGCTCATGCCCAGCCGGCTGTCAGCCAGCACCCCCAGGCCCCCCGGACGAGGCGGGAGAGCCGCACCGCTCCCTAGGGCGCTGTGATGAGACCCACGCGCTTGTTTCCGTGTCTTCCCGCCGGGGGCGCGCCACGCCCCCTCTACGCGCTCGGCGATAGGCCGGCTGCCCATGGCCACGGCCAATCACCGCCCGCCAGCCCCGACACACCCCTCCCCCGTCCCGGGCCGCGCCCCGCCCAGCGGGCCGGGCGGCGGGCAAAGCCCTACCTGCCGCTGCTCGGGACTCAGCCCGTTCACCGTGTCGTCCACCGCCAGCCCCGCGCAGCCCCGCCGCGGCCAGCCCAGCGCCTGCCGCCGCCGCGCTCCGCGCCAGGCCCGGCCCGCCGCCGCCCGCCCCACCAGCGCCGCCGCCATGGCTGCCCCGCCCGCGCCGGCAGCGGAGCGCATGCGCGGCCCCGCCCCCGAGGGAGCCACGCCCCGCCGGTGCCCGAGGAAGTAACGGGGCTGCTCTAGACCTTCCAGTACATTTAATGGGTTAAAACCAGGACTACTTATGCCGCACCGACAAACCGGAGCAGGCAGGCAGCAGGGGAGTCCAGGCACGGCCCCGGCCGACACGGGAAGAGCAAGAGGAGCTCCGAGCACAGGACGGGTGGGTAGGCAGCCATCGCCGACCTGCTCCTTTGTTTAAACCAAAGGTAAGAACGAGGTTTGCAAAGTAGAGACCTCTGACCTAGGAGGAAAACATAAAAAAAAGGGGAAAAAGGCAGTAGAGTCCGTCCTTGTGCCTCACATAGCCAGGAGCAGCTCCAACTCGTCAAGTATTGTTGAGCATTCCTTAATTTCTGCTTGGAAGGAGGAATGCTTCTCCAGGGACTGGTGTCTCTCCTCTTCTGCAGACTTCCACTTGGCCATCGCTGTCTGTGTAGAGAAGGCAGCACGTGCTGTGTTATAACACAAAAGCACTGGATAGCAAAGCTGAGTTCTAAAGCAGCTCCCACTAAAGCATTTGAACCCTTCACCTGGTAAGCTAAGATAAGTCCAGCCTGACTGGGACATCTTTTACCTGTTCCTTGAAGAAAATAATTTATCTGTGATCAAAGTTTAGGAAAGTCTTCTATAATAGCAATTTAATTAATTAGCTCTTAAACTTCTTCCCAATAACTGTAGAATTAGAATTTAATGACTATTCTGGTCAAGAGTATAGACAATATCACTGAAGCTGCCTGTGCTTGAATACTTCTTAGCTCCCAGAGAGGCCACCTGAGGTCACCGCTCTGCACCGCTCGCCAAGTTAGACCAAGCGCTCCGAGCTCCAGCACAGCAGCCGGGCTGGCGGATCCATGTCTGCCAGCGGTGCTTGCAGCCACCAGCAACACAGTCTCAAAAACCCTCTCTCTCAGGAGCTGCTCTGAGCAGAGCCAGCTCTGTTTCCAGTACCGACATCCATCTCCAGTTCGGAACTGGTTCAGGCTAACATGAAAGCGATCAGCCATTGAACACTGCTTTCATCTTTGACCTTGTTTCAAGGTCAGCTGTATACAGTTCAGCTTGAAACAACTGAGATGAGACGTAACTTTGCCCCACCATAAACTTTAAGCCCTCTATTTGGCAGGAGAGGAACACAGAGTTTCCTTAACACACATAAAACACGAGATGAGCAATACTGCAGCTGTGTCTGCAGTTCTCCTGGGGAATAGAGCAGCGCTGGGAGGAGCTCAATAACCTTCAGAATCTCACTTGGCACCAAGTGCTCATTACCTGGCAGAGTCTGAAGAAGTCACAGACTTACCTGAAGCATCTCCTTTTCTTTTGCAGCTGTTTGATTAAATAGCCTCAATTCTTCTATGAGTTTCTCAGTTAACAGCTGAAGAGGCAAAAGGAACACAGTTTGGTACAATGCAAATAAACACAACTCTCAGCAGCCGTTTCCACAACATCAGTGCAAGAGGTCAGGACCTCTCTGAGCCCATTTCACTCCTACTGTTATTTCAAAATTTTCTTACCGTCATCTGCTTCTGGCATTCCTGTGTCTTTTCTTCCTCCTCCAAAATGTTGTTGCCTGTAACTAATTTATGAGATACATAAGTAAGCCTCTAACATACAGATAAGTTTGCTTGTCAGAACTAACAGTTTCTCCAAGTAAATTTCTACAGGAAAGATTAAGTTATTTTCAACATTTATCCAGGACAGGGCCTACTACAGGAAGCAGCTTTTTCTCTTAAGCTAGGGGGGGAAAAAAAAAATCCCCTGGAGTTACAGCAGTATTTCCTTAGCAAGGAAGCAGAGCCCTAAAGTCCATGGACAGTCACAACAGGGGAAGAGAAAAAGGCATTCTGAAGAACAAGTACCAGAATGGTATGTGAATGCATAGTCCTTACCAGGATCAATGTTTCTGCTTTCTAAAATCACCATGCAACTCTCCTGGAATTTCTTGAGCTTCTCGACTTCTTGTACCAGGCCTTCATTCTCCTCCTTTAACTCCTTTATAGTTCCCTGTCATTAACACAGGTTGCAAGTGAATCAAGTTTCCATGGAGGTTTCCGTCTCGTTAGTCAGTAGTAGCGAGCGTGGTGCTTAGCAAGCACTCCACCAGCACCAAGAATGAGGTCTTCCTCTTCTGACTACCACCACAACACATTAGTCTGTGGCTGTCCTTTACTCCTGCTTCTTGACAGGATTAATACATTTATCATATCCACATGTCACAGTAATTGCTAGAAAAATTTGATCCTAGAGATAAATTCCTTTTAGGTAATCCTAGCATATCCTTTCTTGTGCTCCCCTCTTGTACATATAAATAATTCAGGAGTTTGATGCATAGAAGAGCATAAGCATTGGGGAGGAAAGGGCCCCTTAGAATCTTTAAGCCACAGCATTATTCCCTACACAGTTCAGATATTACCAGGCAATCGGATAAGCTGATCAGCTGCACAAGTTGAATGCAATTCTCCAAGAGAATCAATAAGACTGTGGATTAGGGTGATCCAGCTGATAGTGTCAGAAGCCTTTTGAACATTTTGTAGGAGGTCTCAAGGCTCTTAGAGAAATCAAGCTGTGAGATAAGAGGAATGATCGTCTCACAGATTAGTAACTGGTTGAGAACTTGGAAATAAAGTGGGCTTTTACAACTGAAGGTTACAGCAGGGCCTCTTGCACGTGACGCAAACTCTGCTCAGTGTGTCCTAGAGTGACTGGCAAGAGGTGGTGAATAATGAGGTGCCGATGCTGAATCTAAACTTGATTTGACCAAGTCAAATCTGTCTGAACCAGAATGCACTGAACAGTCCCAGCAATCTCAGCCTTTCCTCCAGTCCCTTAACCACCTCAGTGGCCCTTTGCTGGACTCTCTGCAGTATGTCCATGTCTCTTGTACCAGGAGCCTAGAACCAGACACAAGACTCCAGGTTTGGCCTCACCAGTGCTCAGAAGACAGGAAAAAACTTGCAGAAGAATACAAAGACACTAAGAGATTAGGCAACAATACAACAAAATAGCTCATGAAGAAACATAAGCTTATATAAACTGAGCTCTGTGATAAATACTCAGAGGAGGATGAGGTCACTGTCCCTCGAACTTAGTGCACAGCAGTAACCAAAATCCAAGTAGAACATTCTTTGTTACCAAAATGAGACCCTGCACATTCCTGAACCCACCTCTTCAATGCTGCGTGCACTTTCACACCACTCTACGTGACGGGTTAACAAAGCTAGGAGAGATTGGGCAAAAGGAACGAGGAAATTGAATAGCTTATCTACCACATGTTAGCAGCTGTGGAAGAAAAAGAATGGATAGACCTCAAGCCATCAGCAGCAAGCCATTATTTACAGTTTCTCATGTGGTAGCTAGCAAGCTGCTGGCAATATCAAGACTGTTTTAATAAAACTTCGTGCAAGTGTACAGTTGTGAACTTGAAACGTTCTCCCACAATGAGTTTAAAGTAGAATTAGAGCTCTGACAACTATTTAACAGTGACCTGGATACATTATCCATCCAAATACATCTGCAGCTCTGCCGATTTCCAGGTTCCAGCAGATATCACAGGTGTCAGAGGAGAAAATCCAACCCACCCAAACTCTACTGACTTCTGATAGAGACAGGAAAACGAGCGAGACAGTCCTTTGATCTGACCTCGTAGGAATTACTCAATGATTTATTCCCCCTGCCCTTTCCTTACCTGTGCTCCTGTTAGTCTGGAGTGCAGCTGCTGCTTGGCTGTTTCTAACAGCTGATTCTTGGTCCTCAGCTCTGCTTCTAGTTTGTATCTGTTGAGAGGTCTGTAGAGTCAAACATCAAATATTTAGGGGCAAAAATATCAGTAGTACACACCTTGTCTTTTAATTCTGCAAACGTGCCCTTTTTATAAGCATTTGCTCTTGTTTCTGACCAAGAGCTTTAGTCAGCAAACTAGGCAAGAAAGCTGTCCTGGGTGAGAGCTCATCGTACTCCTCCAGGAGGGGATGTTACTGCATGAGGGCAACTAATAGAAATTTGAGGAAACTTACCCTCTTGTAGCTGTCTTCTTTGAAGGCAGGTCCACTTTCTTGGCAGATTTAGGCAACCTTAAAAGACAAGTGAAATACAATTACCAGAAGACCACTGCATTCTTGCAGATTACCAAGTCTGTTAGTTTGACAAAATCTGCAAAATGCTAAGCTATCTCTAGGACATTTGCCAAGTAATAAATCCATCAGTATTTTACTTTCATTTACCCTTGGTTTGTAGCTTTGAAGACACCATCTGCTGGAATGTTTGAGCTAAAGTTAAAATTGGGATCTTTGTTGAACTCTAGATCTGCTGTTTTGCTGACGCATTGTTTCTTTGAAGGAAAAGACATCTGTGTTTCTGTAAGAAAAAAAACAACAATAAAAAACCTATGGTCTACAAGAGATGACCATAATACGCAGAACCACCGGATCTCTTAAGCCTTCAATTTGAGGTAAATCACAATTATATCTGGCCAGAATAGAGGCTTTAAGGTAGCAAAAGCTAAGGGTAATCTTCAAACTTTACCCAGGATTAATAGTCCAGGACAAGCCACAGGTAGCCCAGGTGGGCAGTGTCAAAACAGTTACCAGGGTAGCACTGAGAGAAAGTTTAAAAGTGACAATACAGGCATGATAACAAAGGAGGCCTCAACATCAAGCAGACAGCACACCACAGGGCTCCAAGCAAGGTTGCTCGGTATTGGAAGCGAAACAAACACAGCCCTCGTGAAATTCTCAGTTAAGAGAGCTTCGTATTTCAAGGAGATACACTGTAAAAATAACGCTCCAGAGAACTAGCTTTCTATGTAAAATTTATTTGGCTTTAAATCGCAGCTATTTGAGTGAGTTTAGGAAGCCCCTCCCCCCCAAGTTAAGTATTTTTCAAATAACAGACCCATAAGCACATTTGTGCTGGAGAAACACGGGAGCTTCCACCGAGAGACTAGCTCCCGTGCTTTTAATGCTAAGCCCGGGCCCCTCGCCTTTCTAGAATGCTGTAGGTAGTATCAAAGCACTTCCAGGAGTAAGAGCTCGGTAAGCAGGTTAGGCCCCGCGCCGGAGCACACCTCAACGGGCCCTGCTCAGGGGCGCACGTTTAGCCAGAAAAAGCGTCAGCCGAAGCCTTAAATAGAGACAAAACCGGTTGAATAAAGCGTGTAATTAGAGCTCGCAACGGCCACCACACACCACAGCGGTGCTAGAGCCCCCAACAGCCCCCGCCCAGCCCCCTCCCGCGGCGGCCTCACCCGCCCCCCCCCCCCCCCCGCACCCCGGTGCCCCGCAGCGGCGCCAGACCCTCGCTTCCCGCCGCAGAGGACACGCACCTGCGGGCGGGCCGGTGCGGTAGAGCGCGGTGAAGACGGGGATGCGGGAGGGCTCCCCCTCCATGCCGGCTGCGCTCCCGCCCCGCCGCCGCCGCCGCCGTTTGAATCCAACGCGCCGCCCAACGGCCGCACCGCCCCCGCGCATGCGCGGAAAGCGCCCCCGCGGCCGGCGGGCTGGCCCCGCCCTCGCCGGGGCGCGCGGCGGGGGGGCAGTGGCGGGCGGCGTGCGGCGCCTCGCTCCCTCTCGCCCCTTTCCCTCAGAGGCGGCGGCGCTGGGGTTGGCGGGTTCTACTCGCGGCTGCCCACAGGGGAGCCGGCCGCCGGTGGGGTTAGGGTTGGCCCTGCCTCCCGCTTCCTCCCCCGCGGCTTTGGGCACTCGAGACCCCGGAGCCCGCAAGGGTGGCCTTGGTGGCTGGGGCAGGGTCTGGAAAACAAATGTGCTGGGGGGCGGCTGAGGGAGCTGGAGGGGTTTAGCCTGGAGAAGAGGGGGCTGAGGGGAGCCCTTCTCGCTCTCTGCAGCTGCCTGAGAGGGGCTGGAGTGAGGGGGGGGTCGGTCTCTGCTCCCAAGTCACCAGTGATGGGACGAGAGGAAACGGCCCCAAGCTGCATCAGGGGAGGGTTAGGTTCGGTATGAGGGAAAATGTCTTCAGTGCAAGAGTGGTCAGGCCCTGGCACAGGCTGCCCAGAGAGGTGGGGGAGTCACCGTCCCTGGGGGGGTTCAAACACCGTGCAGACGTGGCACTTGGGGATTAGGAGGCTTGGGGGTGTTGGGTTAGCGGTTGGACTTGATGATCCTCGAGGTCTTTTCCAGCCTTAATGATTCTGATTCAAGGGGAATCTGTGCTGCGGAGTCCTCCCTGCTGCACGCCCAGGGCGCTGGTGCTGCCACTTGCGTTTGAGGGGATTAAAACTGCCCTCCCACACTGTAAGGGGAAATGAGGCATCCGTGTGAAATGCTTCTCAACCTTCTTAGATGTTTTCACAATGTTTCCCAACACAGTTTTCAAAACAGGTGACAAGTCCCTCCAAATAGTAATGTGAAAAGCTCATGTGTGGAGAGAGGCTTTCGGTCAGCGTTGGCTCATGGCCCAAGGGCAGCTCTGGCTGCCAGAACACCCACCTGAACACCCAGTATGGGAACCGTGCTATGAAAACACGAAACTGAAATAGGTTGTATATTTCAAGCAGGGTTATTGGGTCTAAAGAGTGCATCCCTCATCCCCATCAGGCAGCCACAGCCCATCTCCCACGGAGCAGAGAAAACTGCTTGTGGGTGTTGGAGGGAGCAAATCTTTAAGACGTATGCTTTCCTTTTGATGGCTATATTGGAAAATATATTAGGCCCTTAAAAGATAAAGAGAATGAACCACAGTGTTCTCTGTGAAAATGAAGCATCACGCAGATGTAGGAAAGTTTGTCATAAGCATTTATTTTACGTCAACTTCTATAGAGAACATTTTCTCTTTTTCAACAGATAAAGGCAAGGAAGTGTTTGTGTTCCTGTTTGTTTCTGGTAGAGGGAAAAAAAGAAAAAGGAAATTTAAAGATTCACCAGATACGCAAATTTTAAAAAGTTACATGTTTGTAGGGAATGCCTTGAGTGGAAACAAGCTATGAAGATGACACACAGAGCACCCGAGTCACTGAGGGGTCGAGGACACTTCTTTCAAAGGGGAAATCTCTCACTGAAAATCTTTGGCAGTACTAGAATTTCTTCTGATAAAACCAAGTGAAATTGTTATTGAAAATAGATTTGGACTGGATTCTGCAGCCTCCTCCACAATCAGTAAGAGACTGTATCAACTCAAAAGTCTTGATGAGATTTTTTTGTAATATCTGACCTATTATGATGACGCCTGTCAACCTGGACTTCACACAAAGCAGTTTCTGACTCAGTAGGAAATGAAAGACTTTCTTTTTTTGTTAACAATATGCTCTTCACTCTATATCTGGATTTTCAGTAGTTGTGGGTTTGGGGTTTGGATTTTTTTGTTTTTGTTTTTACATGATCTCTCTTTCTCTGTTGTTACATATCTGGGGAGGTTCACCTCATTGTTTCTCTCCTATGTGACCCTGACAAGAAAACGAAATCTAATCACCTTGTAGGAAATGACAAAACAGGTTTAGTCGATAAGTTTTGCAGTACAGCTGCGAATATGGCACCAGACACCGGGAGGTCAAAGGGCTTGTACTCCACCACGATTGATCTCACACCCTCTCACTCACATCAGATTTGCTGGTTCTGTGGAAACACAGGTGTTTGCACAGCTGAAATACTAAGAAATAGTCTCAGCCCTAGGAGAGGCGGGAGGAAAAAACTGATATTTACAGTTCCAAGGAGATTTCCACTTCCCTAGTGGTACAGTTTTGTTTTCTGCAAGGTTTCAACTGTTGTAACCAGAACTTTGTGCGCTAGATCGTTTGATCCAGACATCAGGCATGTCTGGTTGGCTGTTCGGTAACACAACCGGACCTTCGCTCCCTAATCCAAACCGATTTTTCCACGAAGAGCTGTTCTGCTGCGATGCTGCTGGAGAGATATCAAAGACAGTCTCCCTCAGGTCCAGCCGCAGGGTATCTCTCTTCGCGTTCAGGTAGCCTCTCTCTGTTTGACTGTACGAATCAGACAGCTCTAAGACATCAGGACAAGAACTGGCTGATTCAGCAAGCTTTAGGCCTTGCTCAAAATCACTAAACGACGTCTCGCTGGAGATGTTGAGCATGTCAAAAGAGCTGCCAAGAGAACAAAGGCATCTGTGATTTCTGTAGATGTCAGCAGCAGGGAGATGGCTGTTGTCTGAGGTATAATCTGACTGCTGCTGGGCAGTGTCACTAGAGCACTGTGATTTATTGAGCTGCCCTTCTTTCGTGCCAGCCAGCTGGATATGGTCCAGCCCAGACCCATCCCAAGCTTTCGGACCGTACTTTCGACATCGACACTCTCGGCAGAGTGTCTCCCTGTGAATTTCTGCTCCTGAGCTGCTGCGCTTGTACGGAGAGGAAGTTTGCAAGGCAGGACAATGGCACAGGCCAACCTGCTGGTCTCCAAGGGCCTCCTGCAGATTCTGTCTCTCTCTTTCAAGGGAAGGGCACGTTCCCATTCTGGGGCACCTGCTGTCTTCAGCTTGTGTGTCTTCAGAGAGCACCGACGGCCGGTTGGACAGCTTGCTTGTGGAAGTGCTGTTGTCAAAACTATCGCTGAGTTTTCTGGACAAGGGCTGGAGCTCGTATTGCTCATTCGCAGTGTTGGACTCCTGGACCTTCCGCAACCGGTTTTGCTTCTCGTTCCCCCCACAGGCAAAGCTTCCATTCAGCCCGGAGTCATCAGAATAGTCTTTCATGGTGTGGGCACAAGGCCAGAGGATCTGCCCGCAGTTCTTCTCTGGGCCGAAGAAGCAGCACAGTGACTGGAAGAAGAAGCTGGCAAACCCGCAGCTGATACACTTGATCATCATGATGAATATCCCCAACTTCCTGTACACCAGGACTGTCGCAGGCAACATAATGACCCCTGCAGAGAAGAGAGCAGAAGCTGCCATGGCTGTGGCGCAGCTCATCTGCTTCAGGGAAAAGGCCACTCGGCTCAGGCGGTCAGAATGGGGGCACAGATGATAGGAGATGCAGTAGTTGACGGTAAAGTCAACGGAGAGACCTACTGCAGCTGAAATGAAGAGAGACTCCACTGCATTGAGCTGCCACTCCAAGAGGACCAAAAGGCCAATGGTTACCAGGACTGTTCCCGCAATGGCAGTAACAGAGAAAATGCTAAGGAGAACGTTCCAAGTAGTGAGCAGCAGCACCACGAAGGAAATGGCTATGGAGAGCCCCATGACCACCATCGTTTCTGTGCTGAGACTGTGCTGGAGGTTGTAGAGCTCTAATTTACTGGTAAACCACCCATTCTGAAGCCCCACGGGGGCGGTTTTCATTTCCTCTGTTACCCAGAGTTTGATTTCCTCGTAGAATTGTTTGGCTTTGCTGTAGTTGAAGCTATAGTGATAAATAGTTTGAAACTGCAGCACTAAGGCGGCAAGATTTCCCTCCCCGTCAAACCTGAGGCCCAGATCGTACGTTTCTGCCTCTTCCCTGCCTTGTTCCAGGAGCATCATTTTGACGCAGTGTAGGAAGACATCGCTTCCATAAGGGAAGGAGAACTGGTTGCAGCAAAGGTTGAAGCTGTGGTCTCGCTGGGAGCACTGGCGACTGTCCATCCACCTGAGGAACTCCTCCATGAAACACACAGTAGGTTTCTGCTCTGCATCAGGGTAATAGAAAGTTTGGTTCTTCACTTTTTGGCAGAATTCGAGGAGCCACTTCTGGGCATCAGGGTTTTGGATCGTGAAGGTGACATCTGTCACTAGGGTGCCATTGCTTTTTGGATTGAAATGGTCCCCGTTATCCACGGGCAGAATGCCCCAGACTATCATGACAGGCATACGCTGCCCTTCTCCATGCTCCAGCCTCTCAAACATGAACTGGTGGCAATACTCGGAATCGTACCTCTCAAAGGGGTGGCTCAGCCTAAACACCTGGACAGACGATGTCTCGAGAGTCGGGAGTTTGAGTTTTGGGTTGGAGCAGGAAATGTAGGCACCTCCTATTGCTAAGGCAGCAAACCAGCAGATCCAGATGTACCGAAACTTGATGACCCCACAAGGCAGAAGCTTCTCAAATAGCAGCTTGGAGGTTTCAGACAGTGTGTTCTGGAGACCCCTGAGAATGTAATGGAGGGAGAGAGCGGCTCTTTTATGGCCAGTATTGTTCCAGTAGTCTTCTGGCTTGTAAATGCACGTCGTTGCTATGTAGCGCTCATACAGCACAGCCGAAGAAGGAAGCCAAGTCATCATGAATACCAGATTCACCAGCACCGAGGTGCCCATGTAAATAGCAAAGCAGCGGATGGCTATTATATTGCTAATGTAGCTGGCATAGAAGGCAGCACCTGTTGTGAAGCAAGAAGCCAGCATGAGATACGCAAAATGGTGCATGGTTTGACTCACCCACTGCGAAAGCCCAGCGGAAGGGTTCTGGTTCTTGCTGAGGTTCCAGAGGTCGAAGAAGACAAAGGTGTGATTGGCGCAAATGCTGCTGAGAATGATGACTGCTGTCAGGTTTACAAAAGGGAAGTAGGTGAATCTGAAGGCCACCTTGTACAAGAAGTGGGAGATCATTAAAGAACTGACAACAGCAAGCAGGACCATCAAGGTAATAAATACTGAGCGTAAATAAAAAGAAATGCTTAGAAAAATAGCTAATATTGCCAGGACTGGATACTTAGTATCCAGTAAAAGATAGTGCTGGAAGAGTTTCTGTTTAAGGCCCAGGTCCATTCCAGTGATAGATGTGTAGTTATCAAACAGATCCCAGGATTCAAGATTGTCTAAGTAGATCCCCATCATAGATGCACCTTTCCTTGTAGGCAAAAACAGGAGGCTGTATTTGAGAGACGGCACTTGGTACTCCATCGTCTGGGGGCTAAGAAAGTCTCTGTCAACCAGGAAGTGAAGAAGCTGGTAAATGGCGTTGAAGCGGGTACATTTTTCTGGGACCTTGGCACACTGAGAGTGTTTCTGTCTGACAGTCTCCGGACCGATGCAAGACGGAGTGAGGGTACCTTTGTGGTAGTCGGGAGCACAGGCACGAAGGAGGGCCAGGGTGTGGGAGATGTCTCCTTGGGTTATCTCCAGACACGAAGACCTGTTGTACAGGACAGCAATGTAGTTCCCCAGAGACCAGCTTGGGCAGCATTCGTTGGCTTCAGTCCGTTGGCAGAGGTCTCTAAAATGAACATGTGAGCGTATCTGAAAAACAGGCGGGGGAGCAGTGTGTCAGGCCCTCTCTGCACACTTCATCTTGCAGGCCCATGCTCCTTGCTCCTTGCAGCCATCCTCCCCACTGCATGGGCCAGCCACAGCCCGGCATCCTCCCAGTAACAAATTGCATTGAAAGGTGCCAGCCTTCAGCAAAAATTATACCCTGTCTGGTATTCATATTTTATAACCTCTGATTTGAAAATTTGGATCCTATGGCAAACACAGCTAATCCAATTAACCTTCCCACTCGCAAAACTTGCTGTCTTGGTCTCCAGGATGAGAGCTCCATTTGGATAACTACGTTCTGCTGCCCAAAATTCTCAGCAGCTTCTGATGGACATGTTTGGCTTCTGGACCAAGCGCTTGTCCAGTGCCCCTTCATGCTTGTCTGATGGCGCTGCCCTTTGCAGCTGGACTGTAGTGACAGGTGGAATCATTCACGTATTGCTAAGTAGGCAAAATGCTTTGGAGTCCTCTACGCTGAAACCTGTTCTGGAGCTTAAGTCATTTTTATCTGGCTTCCTTTCAGCTAGAGATTAAAGATTACAGCAGTCAGAAAAGAGACAGCATGTATATATGTTCTTCCTGACATTACTAACCTTGTCTTGTTCAATTTGACACATGGACTGAATAGCTTGCAAGTTCCATAAGCTCCCAGCAGTTGTGGACATAAATACCAGCTGGGAATAGCTCTTTTCTGAAATAAAGGAGAAAAAAAATTTAAAGAAAAGGTGTAGGTAATGAAGATGAACCAGCCAGGCTGTTTAGAGTAGACTCTCTGTGCATAGAAAAAAAAAAAGCAGGACTGCTGTGGAGGACTCCCTGAAGGGAAGCAGGTCACAAAGACGGTAGCTCGTAGTGAGCGGTAGCATCTGCCATGTGTGATCCGACCTCTGTCCTCACCCATCTGTCAGCAGCAGGTGAGCAGCGTTGGGGCTTTTTCAAAATACGCTCTCCATGCTGTCAGCGTGCTTCTAGTGAGCGTTGGCAGCTGGTTCTGCACCCCCGTGACAAGGTGAGGGGCCGGGGTTCGGCCAGACACTGCCAAGGCCCTGAGGGTTTGGTGTCTGACTGCTTTCAGAGGTGGAGTAGAGGCAGGGAAGGGAGTAAAAATATCTGTGTGCTGTTCCTCTTTCTTCTACTTACTCCTGTCCCTTTTGGGATAAATTTGGGGTGTCTTGGACTTTTTCTCGTCTTTTCTCTCCTGTTTTTACTGCCACTTACATATTTCAAGGAGAAAAGGAACAGAGTGGGAGTGGGAACAGGGCGGGAGCAGGGCATACGCCATTTCTTCAGAGTATTCGCTTTTGATACACATAAATGGTGAAAACCTTCACCCTTTTACTGCTGCTTTTAAGGCATATTTCTAACAGGGAAGAAGTAGTATGGCAAAAAGTTAGGGAGAAACAACTTCCTCCAGAACTTCAGAACAAGCCTTTTCTAACCGCTCAGTTCTGAAGCACTGGAAGATCACTATCCCAAAGGTGGCTTAGATTTCCCAGGATGGTGTTGTATGCACCGCTTTCCTAGAGCACACTCAGAATGTTTCCCTGTGCCCTAAACCACTGCGACAATTCTGTAGGCAGCTGAGTTCTGGGTGTGTAATACTTACTACCCTGTTGAGATTTCACTCACCTGGGGGACCACAAAAGAAACCATCGGCTCCGTAGATTTGTTCCACCATTCTCCGCGTCCTCGCTTCTTGTTCCCCCTGAGCAGCCTTCTGCCCTCTGCTCATGCCAATGTCATCGTAGCTGGCAAGAGACCAGATTATTTGTGTAACTAGAGGTCATCTGGCTGTGAGTTACGCTCACTGACAAGGCTCTGGTGAAAGAAGAGTCGTCATAGTCATGAAGGAGCATAGCTTGGGTGGGAGCTTTTCGATATTGGGTTCGATATTGGGTTCGATATTGGTATCGACTGTGCCCCTTTATAGGGAACTGCATCAGACCAAGTGAGAAACTGCATCCCCTGTGCAGACATGCTGAGTCGCCTCCACAGTCTCTTAAAGGTAGACAGTGAAGTAAATGCACACAGAGTTTAGAGCCTAATTTCTGGTTTCTGGAATAGGGAGCCCAAGCCCATTGCAGGCATCAGACTAAATTCACCAGTGCTTTGGTCACTGTTAAGCATAGCGTATATGTTGTAATTCACATAGATACCTTGGAACACTGAATCGATAACTTTACAGCTGACATCTTCCTCAAACCCCCAAAACCAAACTCAAATACCTTTTCTTCTCGGCATAGGGAGAAAGGGAAAAGGTCTTCTTGTAGCCTGTATGGCTCTGTACATTCCTCCACACAACCAGCTTTCTCCCAATGTCAGTATCTCGTGGCTCGAAACCCTGCAGCCAAGCAAAAGGGTTTTGTCACCAGCTTGCGTTTTAGTTCAGCTTAGCTTTCCTTAATCCTCCTCCTAGACACAGAAACTGTATGAGATTATTACTGCGTCTTGGAGAGATACCCAAATTGAATAATGCATCCCAGAGCTGACAGAAAAAAAAATTTTCTCCTTTCCTTTCCTTTTTGGGCAAGGATGGCTACAATTCTCTCTCCCTGATCTCATAAGGCTCTTCGCCTCCTCTTCAAGTAAAATAGTTGCTTACAGAAATGGGAGTAATTTTCCTCTTCCTGGACAACCTCTAGTTTATTCTTATTTTCTGAGGATTCTTCCATTAATGGGAGACAGGGATGACTTTAGAAAATGTGGGATACCGCATGGACGACAGGACCCTGTGCAGCAGCGCACAGAACGGGGCAGTCTCTCCGTTTCAAGAGCCTTGCACAGAGGCTGCAGGAGCCGAGGCCAGCTCCTCCACCCAATCCCCACCCAGCCGAGCTGGTCCTTTTGGGCAGCCCCAGCCTTCCAGCCGTGGAAGGGGAGTGAAAGGAGCAGCCCCGGCTTGTGCCGGCAGTGTCTCCACACCAGAGTGAGGGCACTAGCACGAGCCCACAGCGTTGCCGGGAAAGGGGCTGGTGGCTGCCACTGCAGAGGCCGTGCTTCTTCTGTGGCGCCAGAGAAACAGCAAATACTGAGCATTACTCTGACACGTTATGTCCGTTCTGAGGGAGTCTTGCTTTGGTTGTGGGCTGTGAGGGTGCGGGTTAAGGAGAGCAGATCACTGATAAACAAAGTCATTTTTCCTAGCGGCCTTAATGCCCTCCGTGATTTACTGTCCTGCCTCGCTGCCTTTATCTGCAGAGAAGGAAGTAAAGGCTCATTTTATATGTCAGAAGGAATATATCGCTGGTTGGCCCATGGATGTTCCATACGTTCATGTGGATGTATTGTCTGTAGGGACTTACCATTAAGGGTTCTGAAAAATCAGGCAAATTTCCAACAAGCAGGCCAGCTAAAGTGCAAACCACAGCCGTCACCGAACAGAGCACCAGGACGGCGATGGGCCACTCCGCGATCATTTGAGAGTAACTGGAATCAACAGGAGAAGAAATGCAGCTGTTAAGGCGCTTCTGCTCTCAGCACGAAACCTGCTGTTGAACCAATGTAGTGTTCGTAAAAGGAAGTAGAAGAATTAGGGCTTTCTGGTTTGAGCATTTATTTATTGAAAAGCTTAGAGGCTCTAGTGCAGCTATTAATGAACATATTATACCTCCAACTGGATGTTTGCAGGCAATTCTAATTAACTCGGGTAATTACATTTTGCTTCCCTACGTTTTCCTGCTTTTTCAATCAGAAATAATAAAAACCAGACTCCTGTTTCCTAGGGCAAAATGCAGCTTTAAATATTTAACTGAAAAGATCGCATTTAAAAAGAGCTTCTTCCTCTTCCCCCTCGCTGTGCAATCTAAGCCGGTAGCTGCCTAACAGTTTGACCTGCAGATCTTCGTCTGTGGACCCTGAGAAGTCTTTGGGCTATTCTGAAGGGTCCCCTAAAGACAACTAACTTGAGCGAGTCCGTTGCCATTGGTCACTATACTATACCATACTGGTCACTATACATTCACTCACTATATAGGGCCCTGCCTCACTGCTGGGGAATGTGTGGACATTTGCACAGCAAAAAAGGATAGAAAGCACTGATCTGACGCGTAAGCGATGTTAGGATTGGCAGCGGCATTCACGGGGTGGACAAGTGGCTTCTGCATCCGCAGGATGAGTGAATCTCACCCTGATATCAGCCTCAGAAACAACCACTCAGCCTACAACAAGAGCATCTGCAAATTCAGCCGCCTGGTTTTCCTTCAGGGTCTGGAGAACCTGTACAAGGCCCGGGGCAGGGCTATGCCTGGCGGGTATATTGGTGTGGTATGGTGGCACACGCATTTCTGTACAGACAAAACCCTTCCAGAGAAGCAGTTTACTCTGGCCAAAACTCTTGCCTGTTGCTTTTGTTCCTAAGAGCTGGTCTAAAATTTTGAGACAAACTGTCTCCTACGGGATGATCTATCAAAGTTACTACCCCACGATTTTTTACCAGTGCAGGTTTTACTGCCTCAAGATTTTTATCTTCCTCAAATATATCTGTTGAGGTATAGGATATCGGAATGGGTTCCGGCTCTGGTTTGGCAGGTTCTAGGTATTTCTTCTGTATTCTGATGTATTTCTGAAATATAAGAAATTCTTCATTCAAAAATAGTTGACAAATATTTGAGCTTCATAGGGAAGTGAAATATTTACGAACTTTAGAGCAGCCATGCCAGCGTGTATCAGCCTTGAGGTGTCACGCTCCTGCTTGCCTGCTCTTTTGTTCCTCTTGTCTCCAACTTCACTGAGTTAAATAATCCAGCAATTTCTCATCATTACAAATCATCACAAGCCCTTCGAAAGGCTTTTCACGTGACTTTTGGTCAGGCCTGGTATTTTTTTTCAGTGTAAGACCACCTTATCAAGTTTGTTTTCAGAGGTGAAATCTTTTCTATGAAAATGAACAAAAATTGCCCTTTACGCATTAGAGTACCTAATTTCTGGGGGCTGCTTTGGGTGGTTCTGCGTCCAATTACCAGAAAAAAAATGAAAAAAGAAAGAATCAGCTGCAGTATCTGATAATGGAAAATTCTTACCCAAACCTTCCAGAAAAAATAGATTACAAAAATGAGCTTTTAAACAGAAGTTGAAAGCAATCAAATTATTTCGATTTTGAAAAATGTATTGAAAATCCTCTGCCTTTTGAAAAGGTGAACTTATTTCACGGGTGAGCTATCCTCCTGATTGCTCATCTGGTGTGCCAAGCTGGATTCATCCTATACATAAATATATATATATACACACACACACACAGAGGATTTTTATATATATATATAAAGCGATCATATGGATTAGAGCCAGGCACCTGCCCCAAGAACAGCTATCAAGAGAGTGCTGCTGTTCACTAATGCAGGTTAAACTGATCCCGCAAGCACGCTGAGATGTTTCCCAGCGGATGGGGAGCCCTGAGCGGGGGGCGCTGACCTCGCCTCTGGAGCTGGGCCTGCCATGGACCTTGGCAGCCAAAACGCTCCACATTTCCTAATAGCAGGGCAGGAGAGCAATGGTAGTGCGGTAGAAGGACAGGAAGCTTTTGATATTAAACATACCTTTTTGGCATCCTGAAAGCTTTGTCATGTCTGCAGATGAAAAAAAAAAAGTGTTCATTTATACCCCTGCCATTCTGTGATTCTGTCATTTATTGTTTTCCCACAAAGCACAGTAACCCTTCCAGGGGCTGTAAAGCTCCAAGCTGAGCCATTGCTGCAACAGTACATGCACTCCATGAATTAGTTCAATGAATAACAGAGTCTTTTCCTCTCTGTTGGCATTTTAACCAAACAGGATGGGAAGACACGTAGTCGCTCCTCATTTCTGCCCCTCTGAGAAAACCCCGTACAAAGTAACGGACATTAGCAATGTAATCCCGTAGAAATCGCACCACACCTCTATCCATGAAAATCTCCCTGGTTTAAGTGATTTCCTACTGAATTTTTAAATTGGTTCTTGACAAGAGCATACCTCTTGATTAGATTTAATCAGCCAGGCTAGCAATGATGTTTTTCATTTCCTGTTCAGCTCAGCAAGGATTTTCCCAAAAGGTGGCTCTCATGTGTTCCCTGGGCCCTTCCAAAGGCAGCGTTTGCCCAGTCTAGAGGAGCAGAAGGCTGGTGGAGCTGCTCAAAACGTTTTCCCAGCATTTCCTTCCCAGAGGAGCGTTTATCATTCCTACCTGTAGGGCTCTGAGGACCAAAATGAAGAAGCCATGCCCAGGGGATCCAGGGTTAAGTTTATTGAATCCCTGAGGGCAAGCTTTCCACTGACAGCATAACAGAACAGCCACACCTCAGTGGGTCACCATATCTGAAGGACCTTTATTCTGCTCTCTGCTTCCACTGAAATGTCCCCTTGAAATACGCCCCAGCCTGGCGTGGCCTCGGGTTGCAGCACAGCTTCCAGCTAACTGCTCCCAGCTGTGGCCTCCTCCTCTCTCCGGAGCCATGCCAAGCTCAGCGCAGTGAGTGCAACCTCCTCCCTTCACCCTCCTCCTACGCTCTTGGCTTAGACTGGGAGAAGGTCCCACTGCACTCTGACGTCTGCGGGGGGCAGATGGCCCTGCTCCATCCCGGCAGCCAGCTGGTGACCCCGTGGCAGCTCATCCTTCCTGGAAGGTGTTATGAATGAATGGAAGAAACGAAAAAGCAATGGAGGAGAGTTCCCCATGGAAGAGTCACTCTCAGGGGCATGAGTAATAAATCATATTGTGTTTTCCCCATCGTGCTAATGCTCCGTAGATTTGGGAGAAAGGGGAGCAAAGACAAATCCTCACCAGATTATTAAAGAGAGGTCCCTTTCTGGCAGCATACTGCCCATCCTGTGCTAATTCTCTCACAATAGCTTCCCAAGCAGATTTGCTTGGATTAAAACCCCCATTCTAGCATTATTATGTTATCACTTTTCTGTCTGCTAGTGCTGCACATTCTGCCAAGGATTTGCAATCCAGCTGCGTTTCCTACTTAAATAACCTGTTACAGAGAGCGTAGTTAACAATTTTGTTGATAGCATACGAGCCAAAAAGGATCTAGGCTCCACTCCTCTGACTGCAATTGCTCTACACTGCAAACACAGGCAAATTAAATCCTCTGTTAATGGCTAGAAAATGAAGCTGTAAAGGGCTTTTGTGCCCCACCCTGCATGGCTGTGCAAAGGCAAGGGAGGAATCCTGTGCCATCTTTTGTTGGACTTCAGTGACTACTGCTGTGGTAGCGAAGGGGTCGTCTTTAGTGCCAACAGTGGACTCCAAAAGGCGCAGGCAGCAGGGACGGACGGTGCTGGCTGGAAGGGGCAGAGGCTGTAGCTCAGGCTGTAGGGGAAGCCCATCCTGTGTGCATCATTATGGCGCTGCCCAAGAAACATCTGCCACCTAAGCAAGTCACCAGGATGCTCCGCACACAAATGGAGTCTGCCCGATTTTGTCACGGACAATACAGAATTTACACCCTTGCTGCTGCCCAACCTGGAAAATCAAATAATCTTCCCCATTTCTGTATTTCTCACTGCTCAGCTGTAGCCAGTGCTTACCCTCTGCTGCCTCTCCCTTCTGGCACAGGCAGCAGCTTCGGTGGGGGCAGAAAAAGAAATTAACTCTGCTCTTATCACTGAGAAACTCTGCCAAGGTAAAGGATGAGCCAGCTGGTTGTCTTGCAGTGCAAAAGGAGAAAATAAAAAGATCATGGAAGATGGACATAAACAGAGCTGCAGGTTCCAGGAGCAACCAAGTGACCTTGGCTTTATCCAGTGAGTCACCTTGAGAAGCAAATCCTGCCTCTCCCTGGTGTGGGAACGGCAGCTCTCCGTACACTTTCCATGGAGATGGAGAGGGCCAACTGGATCCCTCTGTGCATTTTGGGGCAACTGCTGTCCCAAACTGGAGAGCAAAACCATGTTTCGCACATCCCTGCTCAGACCCTTCTCATCCCCTCCCGCTTCCCACCACAAAGCTCAGGAGGTGCTTTCCAAAAGCCCCCGAGCCGCCCCCCACATGCCTCTTACCTGACTGTTACAATGTGATGCTGCACCGGCCGGCGCTGCTCGGGAGACCACTGCTTCCAGGGGGTTTCCGAGGCCCCGTGGCGGGAAGCTGGCGTGGGATCGCTGCTGGAAAGATGGGAGCACAACACGGGCCTCTCGCCATGCCCGGGGAGAGGGGGCAGGCCGTAGCTGCCTCGGGACTCCTGCTGGTTGCAAGGGTAATACAGGGGATGCTGCTGTGAGTCCTGGGAGCTTGATGGCACCTGGCCGTTGGACTGGGTGGAGACTGGCCCAAATGTGTGGCTGGAGGAGGGCAGGTGGTCTCCCCCCAGCCTGGGGGATGCAGGAATGGGGCAGTGATGGACCGGGCAGATTCTTTCCCAGGAAGTGCCGCTGTAGCTGGGCTCGGTGTTCCCAATCTCTGGCATGGCGAGACAGGTCTGGCAAGGTCCTGCATTTTGTTTTTCTCTGTGAGAGAAAATAAAGGTATGGTAAAACAGCAAAGCAGTACAAAGGCTACGCATGGGAATCACATCCTGGAGACTCCCACAGGCCTCCCACGTAACACAAGATGTAAAACCTCACCCACTATTTGCTGTACCAAGAGCTGGTCTCAGGGCTGAGCTGGATTATGCTTTTTGTAAAGACATCCATGACTCACTCAGGGATTCCAGCTGATGGAGAATCCATCACATCTTTGTGTGAGTTGCTCCAAAATTCTGAAAAATTGGGTAATGTCTTCTCCAAGAGATTTCACAGTGGAGGGGGCAGGACACGCTGCTGGTGGTATCAGCAGGGTCCTAGATCAGGACCAGAAGTGACTACAGAGATCTGGGGAAATGGAAACCAAAGGAGGCTGCATGTGAAGAAGACAATTATCTGCGCTTCTTGGGAAGATGAATTTGTCTGACTGCACTACAGAAGGACTGGCTCTGCTCCACGTTGGGATAGTAGGAGAGCGAATCATCCCTGGCGCTAAAAAACCTGAAGAGTGAGCCTGATGGCTACAACAGTGTAGAAGGGCCTTCAGCCTCCAGCCTGGCACTGCCCTAAAGGCTTCCATGTCCTGCAGACTCTCTCCTGGGCTCTTCGGATCACTTTAGACATACATCTCCCAAACGTCAGCAACAGATACTATTGGTCTTGGTATGCAGGAAGGGGATGGACTGGGATCTCTCAAGATCTCTTGAAGCTTGACTTTCCTCTGACTGCTCAATTTGCTGAGACAAAGCATTTGCAGACTTCAGTTCCCAAGTAATGAGGTCTCTGCAGGATATGCTTTCTGCTCTCCAGGGAATTAAAAAAATTACTCCATTTCCACAGTTCTTGATTTATGGAGCCTGAGAGATTTCGCTAGCTTGGAGAAAGTTTGAATAATACTTTGAGGGACTGGCTAGTCTGTGTGACACCAAAAAACCTTTCACACACATAGACTGAGGTCACACTGACCCCAAAAATGCCTTAGGAATTGCTGTCTCGAGAGATAGAGCTGGTCAAGGTGTCAGAGTTTCAGCAGCACTGTGCAATCTGGAGCTTGAAAAGAAAGCGCACTGTGGAAACAGCAGGTGTCTCTGGTCCTTGTTCAGAGCACGTGCCCTGGTGGCTACAGCTGGCTGGTGTGCCTTGCCCTAGGGTCTGAGGGTCAAG
The DNA here is from genome assembly GCF_949628215.1 of Phalacrocorax aristotelis. Lineage (NCBI taxonomy): Eukaryota > Metazoa > Chordata > Aves > Suliformes > Phalacrocoracidae > Phalacrocorax > Phalacrocorax aristotelis. The sequence goes on along the minus strand of NC_134280.1, from coordinate 70,540,649 downwards.
TATGACGAGTGATTCAGGCCAGTTAGAATCACAAGTGTCTCAAGTCATGAAAGAATTATGAGTGCTGGAGCAAGGCTACAGTGAGACGAACTTTAGCCTGAGGCACCTGATGTGATGTGGGAGGTAATGAAGGCAGAATGTTTGAGAAGGTAATATTTTTGAAAATTTGCAGAGTCCCTCTCATGCCTTTTCAGACAGCCATGGAAAAAGACAGAATTTTAGCAATTACAGGTCTCTGGAATTGCACCCAAAGTTAAATGGTGCGATAATAGCAATGACAAAAAGGATACGACGAATACTATTAGCTCGGTATCGCCTGAAATTTGGTATTTTTTCCAGAAAGGACATATTGGCCTTGGCAGCTTGTGCTGTGTACTTCTCCACATGAACTGAGTTTATCGACACTGAGAAACTCTATTTCATGATTGTACAAAATGGGCTCATTTCCTTAAAATCCTTACAATAGAGTAATGTTTGGGTAGCAGATGTACCCGCGCTGGTGTGGAGATCACAGCACAGCCATCGCACTCAGCTTTACTTGCACAGTGTACCAGTTCAGGGACTAGTAGCACGAAATCTCCACTGATGAGACACCACCCAATGCTAATTTTAGGTTTTAAGCCAGAAGACGTCTGCAGGCACGGATGGCATGTTCATGGGTCCTCAGGACAATGATGCCAACTTCAGAAGCAATAACTGATGTTCAGATGCAGATTTTCTGAAGCTCAGGCCATGCAGGAGGGCGGAACTACATGGGGGATTTTATTTTGGGTCATCAAATTCCTTTGCTGAATGTACTTTGGTAGTGGCCAAGGAAGGAGAGAAGAAATGGCAAAATGATACTAAAATAGTCTGCAAATACCAGCAGCTGTGTAAGCGAGCTTCTCTGCATCCTCAGGAGGGGCCATGCACCCAGAGAGAGCAATGTCAGACAGCATCTGCGAGACCCTTAATGTTTCCTGTGACAATAGATATACACAGTGGCTGAAAGAAGTCAAAGTTTGTGCTGAAGCAGGTGCCAGAAAACCAGCAGGCAGACGTGTGCACACCTCACTGGGATACGCTTGGCCCCGCATTTCCAGCGCTTGGTTGTCTCTGCTCTGCAACCCAAAGTACTCATAAGACTCAAGCTAGTTCAATGCAGCGAGAGGGCGTGCTGTTGGCCAAAGCAGGAGCTCCTGAACGGATTGTGACAATGATATCCCACTCACCCACAGAGTTTATAAAAAGAAATTATATCAACCATGTCACATGAAGTCCTTGCTGCCCTGTCACAGATGGATTAGTGGCAGGATTACCCAGACGTTCAAGTATGTGATTTGTGTTATAGCTCTATATAAAGTTAGTTTACCGAGGAAGACTACAAATTTGTCATTGGTGTATATGAACGGAATACATGGGATTACAAATCACATGCCAGCACAGCTGTTCATGAGATGTAATCTAAGGTCTTGTCTGGACTTGCTACAGCCTTGTCAGAGCAACCCCTGCACTGGGAGGGATTCAGGTTCAGCTGTGGTGCTGCAGCACAGGGCAGGTGCACTGCAGGCAGACAGAAGAAAGGTTACGGTCCGTGGTAGTCAACATATAAAATGACATCTTTAATTAGTCATTGCCCGTCTATACTAATTATAGAACCACCCTAACTGGGAGATGCTAACTGCCGCATCCCCGACGGCTCTGTCGAGACGCAGGGGCAGACCTTTTTTGGGAGAGCTGACCTGGAGAGTCCCTCACTCCACTCTCTCAAGCTTAGTGTGTCATTGATCTCACTCATCCCAGGTGTCCAGCGGCTGAAGCGCAGGTGCATCTTATTTGGGGTTTGTAGGTTTGTACTAGTAGTGCTGAGTCAGGGAATTCTCATCAGAGAGCTGGGACTGTGGTAGTGTTATGCTTTGGCAAGGTCTAGACCTTTTCTCCCTCCCTTTTTGATGCCTCTAAATTACTCTTTTCCCTCTACCTTGATCCTGTTGGTTTTCCTAATTTTTGTACACTTTAAATAGGCGACGGTTTCCTACAATGCATAATAATTCAGAGAGGCACCGCTGCACTGACAGCTTGTGCTTTTGGTGTTCCCACACCTGTATGATATTTGTGTTCTTTTTTTTTAAAAGCAAACCCAAAATTATTTTTCATTTAAATGGCTGGATCTGCATAGGAGATTGGGGCCAGAGGCTTTCCATACCTAAATGAGTCTGATGGCTGTACTGCCACATCTGCCGCATCTGACGGGGAACAGGTAACACTGGACAGAACAAAAAGGCTTTCACAAAATACACTTTGGAGGTGGTCAGGGAGATGTGGGAAGCATGCAGGGAAAAATTCCTCCTCCAAAAACCTGTCAGCTACAAAACCTCCTGGTGGGGAAAGCAGATGACAAACTCTTGGATATCGCAGATTGCCTCCGGTTTTTATGCACATACGCTAATATATTTGATTCTAATATTTCACCTGGAAAGCCCATTCTTCTTGTTTGCCACCTTTGCTGCGAAATACTGACAAGTTCTGTCCTTACCCTGCACGTTGTCTCTTAACTCAATCCCCTGCCTGCACAGTGACTTCACATCTTAGAATCTTTGGCTAGTTCAAATCATTCACTCGTGACTCTTCATTTTCTCCTTTTCAGACTCAACAATTACAGTTCTGTCAATCACCCTTTGGATATGAGTTGCCTTACACTTATCCCTCTCCAGCTCCACAATGATGTGACCTTGGTTATCCAAAATCTCCAGGGAAACCTGGAGCTTGCAGATAATGATCGGTTTGGATAATCACTGCTGGCGGTTCTGCAGAATTTGAGTCTTCACTTGCTACGCTCCCAATTAGCCATAGTGGTGGCAGGCTTAACATTTGACATGCTGAGGTCTGCACCAGAGATGTGGGCTGGTCCTTGCTTGCCTGCAGCCGTGTCCCTATTACTTTTCTGGGCCTGCAGGACCCTAAACTATGCTAGAAAAATGGTTGTGGAGGAGTTTCTGGTATCTGTTTACTGTCAGGAAGGAGAGGAGTTGGGCAGAGCACCCCACTGGACTCTGCTTGCTGCGCTGACACTAACGAAGACTAACATCAGGGGAAGAGAAACTTTTTTTGTTTTAATGTTCATTCCCAGTCTGGGCTGTGTCAGATACTTGAGATCTTTGGGGCTGAGGGGGCAGAAGTGGTCTCTCAGCCACAGTAAAGCCTATAGAGGCAGCCTGTCAGCCTCCATGTTCTTCTTCAAGCTTAGCTTGATGCAGTCAAAGAGATGCTGGGAAAAGAGAGGATGAGGAGGTGTACGGCAAGGGACAGACTGGAGTTAACTGCTCCTGTTACCCCTGGCAATGAGTTGCATTTCTCGCGCTATTTGCTGCCCCATCTCTTCCCTTGAGATGTCTAGACAGCATAATAATCCAATTTATGAAACTGCTCAAGACACTTTGAGTGCATCAGTGCTTTTCTGAGATGAGTACCAGGGCATAGGCGGCCTACTTCATGTGGGGGAACCAGCAAAAGGAGAGAAGCTTCTTTCCACAGGAAAACAGGTGAGATGAGGTCAAGCTTTCTAAGGGGACAGCTTTCTGCCGTTGCACCTCCGCTGGGGTGCAGAGCAGTGGGAGGCACCGCGGAGCCTGTGGCAGGAGCCACTGGCTGAATGCTGTGAGTGAGCTATCTCCCTCCCCCGGAGCGTCCTGCGGCGAAGCCTAGATGCTGCACCCCAGAAGGTGTCAGCAGGCGATGGCTTTAGCTGCCCGCCTCCCCACCGGCCTCAACATCAGAGCCCCAGCAAGAGGGTTCGCTGGAAGCTGTGTTGGCTGCCTGCCCCAACTCCTTCCCCCTAGGGATGGCTTCACCCTGCCAGCACACAGAGCTGAGCTCAGGCGGAGGAAGGTTTGCAGGGCCAGGAAATGGCAGCATACGGTCACCTTCCCTTTCCTCAGCTACCCCATTTCTTTGGCACGTCGCTGGTCTTGCTTCCCTCTCAGCCACGCAGCAGGAGAGCGGGGGTGTCTCAGAGAGGAGAAGTGGGCCAAAAATATTCCGTGTTTTGAAGGAATGGCTTCTTTATTGGCCTGCCTAATCCCACCCTCATCCCCAAGACCATTTCTATAAGCACTTCTTTTTTTAATAGAAAGATTATGTCACCCTTTGCATATGAAGGAGAGGATCAGGAAAGCGGCACTTTGCATATGAAAGATGGGAAACACCTACCGAGTGAATGGAGCTGAATGATGCCTGAGTCAAACTACAACTGCTGTTGACAGAGGAATCTCAAGGGGGAATAAAAACAAGTGAGAGAAAGGGCAAGAGTCTGCCTCGTGACTACAGCCAGAGCCCTTTTCCACAGGAATCTTTGCTCAATTAGACATTAAGCACCACAAAATTTCAGTCATAAAAAAAGAAGCTAGTTTTATTTTCTTTCCCTTTTTATCTTACTCTAACAAGGTTTTGCTTGCTGTACAGGCTTTCCCAAATGAAAAAAAATTATATACATTCTTTTGGAATTAAACCCATGTGCTATAGGTTAGCTTCCATCTAGATTAATGGCTTTTTCTTTGAGAGATGTGACTTTTTAAGAATGGGGTTTTATAATGGAATTTAAATAGAGGTTTTCTCTTTGAACATACCATCAGCAAAACAGCAGTGGAACTCTTGAGAAAAAAGACCTTCTTTGCTTGTGTTTTCTGAGGAGATAAGAGGGCCCTTTTGCCGAGTTAGGGAAGGGCTCACTGCGTTTCGCTCTCCCCTCCTTACCTTGCTCCCCTGTCTAGCTGACAGGGAGAGACAGGCACCTCCTGAGCAATTAATCTCCTCCTTAGGCCGGCTCAAATTCTCATGCACCGAACAATTTCTGCGTAGTTGCTATTTGTTTTGCCTTTTTAGTCTAGTGGCAGGGTAGCGTGTATCCTTGAGAACACCTACAATCTTTTTGTTAATGAGACTCCCGAGTATGTTAAATCATCATGAAAAATTAATGAGACTGCAAAACTCTGCTTCCCACGTAGTCTGCCAGGAAAAGTTTAGTTCTGTAATCCTTACCACTGACTTGTCTGAACCTTTACAGCCCCTGCTGCTGTGGGTACAGGTGCGCGTGACGGGACACAACCAGACACAAAGGGCTTAAGATGCCCGCCCAGTCTCCAGGGCCAGCATGGGTCTGGATGCAGTTTGCTTTATCGACATGGGCAGTGTAAAAACGTGCTGGTAAAATCATGTTTGCTAAGCCTTATTTGAAGAAAAAGAAAAAGGAAAGGAAAAGCAGACAGCACCTCGTTATCCCAGTCTGAAAGAGGCCAGAAGGAAGGGAGCATGTTCAAGCATCTGTATTTCTCTGATGATGCACTGGGCATTGATGATCAAGAGTGTTGGCTGGGAGCAGAGGATGGGGACTGCAGAGCCAACCCTCCAGCGGCTATATGGAGAGCCTTGCATAAATCAGCATTTACGTATGCGCATGCTCAGGAGTGAGAGAGCTATTTTCTTGTACTTTATTGCCATAAATTTTACTTCCCGAGCAAGGAGCATGAGCGCAATTCAAAGTACACCTGTTTAGGACAGCTTAACTCCTCTCTATAACCTAGCTTGTACAGGCAGCAGCATTCACCTCCAAAGATCTGTTTGAATGAGCAAGGACTACTCAGGTGAGCAAAGCTAACAAGGCTTCAGCGATAGCTCTGAGCCCACCGAATGCCCAAGGTTTAAACCAGCGCCGGACCATGTAACACTCACTCAGCATGCCCCGAGACCCAGAAGCACCCCAGTCTCTGGCCAAGACCTTCAGAGCTGTCTGAAGAGAAGTGGCTGCCCCGCTGGTTCCCCCACGCCTCAGCACGAATATCTTCTGTCAGACAGAAGTGAAACTTTTTGGCTTTCAGAAGGAATTTGTGTGCTGTTGACCTCGGGGTATGCTCTGGTCAAACACAATCTGAAGAGCTCACAAGATCTGTTGCCTCCGGTCTGACAAACGGCAGCGTGCTTGCACATTTGGGGATGGCTCCTTGCCTGCGCTGATGGGCTTGTTGACAATTCCAGAAAATTACAACGACTGTGGCTGCCAGCCTGGTTTAAGACACCAGGTAAGGGAGCACACGGCACGGCGGGGGAGAAGAGGAGGGCTGCAGGGGTTTATAGAGGAGGTCTCTGGAGTGCAAACCGTGCTTGCCCGTAGCCTAGCGCAATGAGGACTCTGTCAGAAACATGCTGAGCTTCAACAATAGCTCTCCCGCTGCTGCAGACCGGAGGGCTCACCATGCTGCGGGATAAAAACCTGCCAGGGCGGCCAAGCCAGGCACTGCCTGCCGCCACGGTTGGCTCCGCGGGCCATGCCTGGTCCTGCACCCAACAACCGGGGCGCCGGGCGGGCAGCGCAGACCTCCCGGCCCCAAACCCGAGGGCCGGGCGTCTGGGCTTTGCCTGCAGCCCACCTTCGCACCCCCAGCCCCGGCAACACCCCGGTGGCACCGGCCGCCTCCGCTCCCGCAGAGCCGGAGCTCCCAGCCCCGCAGCGCCACCGGAGGGACACCACCCCCCCCCACCCCCCTCCGCACCGGTACCTGGGCGAGGCGGTGCGGCGGCCGCGGCGCGTCCCCTCGGGCCGCGGCTCCCGGGGCGGCGGCGGGGCGGGCGCGGCCTCCATGGCCGCCGGCGGCGGGCGCTGTCCGCAGCCCGCGGTGCTGAACGCTCCCGGCGGCGGCAGCGCCCCGGCGAAGCGCTTGCGCGGCCGCGGAGGCGGAGGCGGGCCCGGTGCGGGCGGCCAATAGCCGCGGGGAGGGCGCGGGGGAGCGGCGCCCGCACCGCGGCGAGTGCGCGGGGGGACGGTGAGCAGCGAGCCCCGGGCCGGCCCGCTCCCCGCCCCGCGGCAGGAGGGGTGGGGTGGAGCGGGCAGGGTGCGGGGCGGAGGGTGCGGGGCGGGAGCTCCGGGACACGCGGCGGGGGGGGAAAGCAGGGGCTATGGGCCAAACCGTCTCGCCCGGCCTCCAAAACCCCCTTGCCGCCCTCACCCCGAGCAGCGCACAGTTCCTGAAGACAGACGTCTTGGGGGGGGGGTGCAGCAACGGGGGCTGCAGGCCCGAGCAAGGGGGGCTGCAGGTCCGAGCAGCGCACAAATCCCGTCGGGTGGCAGGTCCGTCACCTCCGCAGAGCTGCGCTTCTGCTTTGGCCCAAGGTGGCAAAGCTTCTGGTAGCACTCCCAGGCACGCGTGGCGGGTGCAGGGCAGTATTTTGAGGTGGGTGGGTTTGCCCGCTGGATATTAGTGGCATTAAATAAGTAAACATTGTGTTGAAATAGGTGGTAGTTTTGAAACAACTGAGTTGAAAGCATGGAGAACACAAGGAGGTCAGACATGTTCCCCTCCTTGGAGGATCCTGCTACCATTACCTGTTGATACCATGAAGCTGCACCGAGTTGCGTGGTAGCCACGCATGTCTGTGGGGACAGCTTCCCACAGAGCTTGTGGAAGGCAGCTGCCCCTTCTGCTACCTCTCCCATGCCAGTGACGGTGACATTACTTGTGCTGGGAAGGGCCTGGACCTTCTCCTGACTGTGCGCATGGACATGGGAGGGGCAGTGACCTCCCTTGTCCTGTGTGTGGGCATGGTGGTGGCTGTGACCTTCCCCTTCCTCACAGCCATGCCTGTTGGCCTCACTGTGGCAGTGACCTTTCTTCTCATGAGGGTGGCATCCCACAGTTTTGCTGCACGTGCTACAGAAAAGCTGAAGCAAAAAGGGAGAGTATTAGGCTGGAGAGTACCCTGTAACTCCCACTAATCCTCTAGCTGCTTAGAATAAGCCCTTCCTGCCTTAATGACTTAAATGCCTGAGACAGTTTAAAGAACAAAAAGCTTTTCCTAATGCCAGGGTGCGTGACTCTCCAACTTCTGGCTGACGCCTCTCCGAACCCATCCCGAGGGATTTTCTGAGGACAGGCTGCAGGCAGTGCCGGTGCCCCAGCGTGGTGATCCCTGCTGGGCTGGGCCGTAGGGGACCGGGCTGCTTTTCTGAGCCTTAGCCACAGAAATGTTGCTTGCCTGGTAGGGTGAGATACACTGTGAGGGGCAGGTATGGAGTATCTTGTATTATGTGGCCCAGCAGGAAAGACTGAAACCTAGTGTTGGCTGAAAAGATTGGCTGGCATGAATGTGATGACAAGGACACAGGCGTGATTTCCTTTTCTTTCTTGATGATGCTAAATAATAATATGTGCAACAGTAATGATAATAACAAAACCATGGGAGCTGAAAGGATGGTGGGACTAGGCTGAATTGCAAACATCCCACTGCTCCTGACAGACAGCCGCATCTTAGGCTCTGAGGTTGGCTCAGCCCGATGTGTGAACTCCTTGTCTGTGAAGTGGGGGTGATCACACTTCCTCACTCCCACGGCTTGGCAGGTTTCCTCTGTGGCCTGCAAAGTATTCGACACATGGATTAATTTGTTTTTAATTGCCCTTGCCCGGGGACTACAGCAGGGCTCATGCTCCCAGCTGGCTGCGAAGCACCACACGAGGCAGTCCGGGGCTGCCCGTGTCCCTCTTGGGGCTGCTGTTCCATGGCTGGAGCTGGAGCGGTTGGTCCGTATGTCATGTTGTCTTTTTTTTGCTCTTCGGCAGCGCGGGTGCTGGCTCTTTGCCATGGCAACCCACATCCGAGACCTGCCAGCGTCAGACAGGTCCAGCTGGTCCCCGGTGTCCCTCTGATGTGAGGGGAGGTGGAGGAGGGTGAGTGAGAGGGACAGAGATGATCAAACAAAAGTAGAAGCAAAGAGAAAAATAGCAAAAAAGGGAGGTGTAGGGTCAGGAATATTAAAAAACCTGACAGATGGATTCATGTGAAAAATCAGAAAAAAGCTGGTGAGCAGAGGAAGGGGGAGAGGGGGAAAGGAGAGGGAAAATACCTGAACAAGTGAACGGGACAGAAATGCACTGGGGGTGATGGGAGAGGTGTCTGGGGGGTGAGGCAGGTTTATGAAGCTGCTATGCTGCACAAACCCCTCTGTCATCTGAGACAGCCGTTTTCTGCTGCGGACCCTGAGAAACTACGGGAACCCCTCCTCATTTCATGAAAAGTATCCAAGAGCAAAAGCCTGCTGCCTCAGGGCTCGAGCTCCCCAAGCAGGGCTCAAAACCTCTGCTAGTAAGAGGCTGAGGTATTCGCACTTGGAGAAAGGTCAGAAAGCACTGCTCCTGCCCAGGAGAACCAGGGCACCCCTCTCCTCTCCACCTCAAAACTGGTGTCTCCACAGGAGGCAGGGTGAGGGAGCAAGGCTGCTGAGGGGGCTGCGCAACAGAGCCACAGGAGGAGAGTTGGGTATTTTTGGCACTAATTGGTATTTGTGGCAATTTAATACAGATTCCTTACCTCTCCTGCTTGACCTGTGAAAGAGATAAGAGACAAAAACTTCACATTTGAGCTTTGATACCTTTTTTACTTGAAACATCTCTTTTCTTCATTTTGTATAGCTTATTACTTCTCCTAGCCTTCCCGCTCACCATCTGCTTGCATTCCTTTCACAAACAAGAAGCAAACCATTGTCTCTGCAGCTCTCCTCTGCCTCGAGAGAAGTCTGAGGCAGAATTGAACACTGCACCTCACATGCTGTGTGTGCAAAGTCCTGCCAGTTCGGAGGTTCCTCCCTCTCCCACCAAAGTCAGTGACAAGGCTCCCTTTATCTTTAGGAGCACAAGCCGGGCATATCCTTAGAGAATTCTAAGAAGGCAGAATAAGGTTTTAACGTGATGGGCTGGCAGACGTGACCGAGAGCATTTCCCAATGGATTTGCTTTGCGCTACGGTCACATTCAGCGTGGCTCATTTCACGGCACCCTATCTTAGCACGGTTCCTTTCAGCACAATTCATTTTCCTTCGCTATAAATCAACATTTCCCCTAGCAGAGTTTAGCTCGGTTCATGATGTCCTGACTCCCCTTAGCAGAGCTCAGCATTTCACACGCCAGTTGCGGCTGGCTCAGCGAAGCCCACGCAGCAGCCAGGCAGGGCAGGGTGCTGGAGCGTGACGCTCCCGGGCTTGGGCTCCTTTGCAGTCTCTTGGCTGATGGCTAACATTTACAATTGGCTCTTTTGGCTCAGATCACTTTGGTTTATCTCCACTGACGCTGTCACAAGACAATCCCCACTGTGCTCTGCCCTTTCTGCTTTTCCTCCTGTTCCTCTTGGGATCGTCAGGAACAGGCAGCAACACATCCATGCAGATCAGGGGATACCAGCTCCCGATAGCCCATTTGTGCTACTTATGCAGTGCCAGCATCACCCTCTGAGATCATTGTATCTCTGGGACTGACCTCGCGGGTCCCTGAGCCTCCAGAATCCCTCTTGCTACACTGCAAATATATTCATTTAATACAAGGCCTTGACCACTTTTTAGCAATGTGGACCTACAACCTGCTGTTGAGTCTTGGGCATTGGTTTTGGCATCTCTTTCTCCCTTTTGCTGCCCCAGGAGATGTTCTGGGCTTTGGCCCCTTTGGAAGCGATGGCCATTTCGTGGTTCTAGGCTATATAACTACTTGTTTAGGAGACTACACTGGCTGGCATCCTCGGGTTGGCACAGGGAGCAAAGACGATACCTGCCCCTGGAGCTACGTGTGCTCTTCTTCCCATGGCTGCCAGTCATTTTGAGTCCCTGTCTGACATTTGGCTCCTTCAGAGTAGGACAGAAAGAAAAATACAGTGTCAGCAGCAGCCTGCAAAAGAAAGCCAAGTCGTGGGCAAAACCTGAGAGCATCTCAGGAACAGCCAAAGGACCCCTTCCCTGAATCTGTGATGGGTTGTGTGACACAGGAGGTGGCCAATAAAGAAAAATAAGAATAGGGCAAAGGGAATAAAAAGTGAAGCTTCTTTTACTGCAGTTGAGAACACCGACACCTCTTTCTCAGCCCCCATGCGGGCATGTGGCCAGCACCAAATGCTGTATGCCAAGGCAGGTCCTGTATGCAGAGAGAGGCTCCCGTTCACGCAACCATCACCGAGCTGTGCACGAGCACGTGGCTGGACTGTAAAACCAGAGAGAGCTGTGATGGTCATCTCGCTCCTCTACAACACAGGCCATTGTATTTCCCTCAGTCCCTCCGTTGGTAATCCTGGGAGCTGCTGCACTGGAGATGCACATGTGGGTGCTGCCCAGCTCCCAGCGGAGCAGCTCCCATCACCCATCGGTGGCAGGAGCTACAAGGCAGGCAAAAGCTCTGCTGTTCAGCAGGTGGTGCTCTCCTGGCACCCAATCCACTTCGGGCCCTGGGGCTTTAAAATAGCCATTTTGAATGTTTGGAGGATAGCCCCAGTACCTGCGGCAGGAAAATGAGATGGAAATATGACCTGCACACTGGTACTTCTTCCAGTTAGGGCAGATCCTCAGGGTTTCACTTCCCCGATTGAAGCAATTCACAACAAGCAGCACAAGTGTGTACACACCACATGGTTATCCATCCCCCAGCTGAGGCATCTCCACCAGCCGGTGGAGCCATGTTGCGCAGTAATGCTCCAAAACAAGCCCCTGCCTTTCTGGCCAGACACCTGCTTTCTGCTGCTTCCCCGCTCTGCTGTGTGTGTGTCTGGCTTTGCGAGCAGCCAGTGCCAGCACAGAGAAATAAACAGCAAGTCCTGCAGTCCTTCTGGCAACTGATATGGAACAGGCTGCTGCAAATATGGCTACGTTAGTGCCATGCCGTCCACATCCAAGGAGGGGGCTGGCATGGAGCAGGAGCTCCTTGTAGACCTCCGCCCGGACTTACTGCTTGGGCTGGCACCCACATGTGGTCACTGCTGGGAGGGAGTGGCTGTGGTGGCTGAACTCCTTCAAGCTGGGAGTCCCTTTCCTCAAAACCTGCTTGGCTCCTGCCCCAGCACTGCAGCAGCAGAGGAGCTGCCCGTGCCCACCAGCACACACCATCAGCCAGACACTGTTGTTCTCAGTGCCCGTTGCCATTTAGAATATTGCCACTCTGTGGCCTCTCTCTGTTTGGCCAGTTTGAGGCTGGTAGGGCAGATCTTAGTGCCATTTTGGGAGGGGGCATGTCCTGATCTCGGGATTTCATCCCCTCGTGGAAAAAACCCAGGAGTGAGGAAGGATAAGCAAACAGGGGCTCCCAAACTGTTTTAGGAACACAAACAGTGCCCATAAGACCCTTCCTTCAAGCTGAGACCATCCTTCATCCAGAGGAACGTTTTCCTCCACAGTGCCTGGCAAACAACGGTGGGTGAGTCAGTGGGATGGAGGCAGTGTGGTCTGGATCAGTCTCTTTGGGTGGGGATGCATCCCTACCTCTCTTGCTGCAGGCAGTGCTACCCTGGGTCTCAGTAAAACCACGCTGAAAGCTGACTGCTTGCAATGGTGACACCACCGTGATGTTTTGGAGCATGCAAAATCACTCATGTTATGAGTTTCACGGGCAGCCCAGCCCTTGGAGTCACCATGGCCAAGGCAAGGCTGGGGATCGCTGTGCAGCTGCTTCGGTTTGCAGCAGGCTGCTGGTTTCCAAGCAATGTACAATGTCTCGCAGATCTGCAGCCATCTACATTCGAACCCTGGCCAGTCACTGCTCACTGGAGCAATAAAATAGCAAGGGTATTTTTGCTCCTCAAAGCCAGCGACAGCGTGCCAGACACCTCCCATGCTGGAAGATTTCCACGGGTACAGCAGCAGCAGTCCTGGCCTCTTCTGCTTCATAAACCTCCTATGGTCTCAGCCCGTGAAATTGCTTCCTTAGCCAGAGTACAGATGCATGGCAGGGCTGGTGCTGGGTTAGCAAATCGAGCCCCACTCACCTTCACTGGACGGAGCTTATTTTGCAGGTGAATGTAGCCACCCACCTTCCGCAACTTCAGAGGGGTTTAATTTAGAGACAGAAATGTGCTTTAGTCATGGTTTGAATGCCAAGACCCGAGTCAGAGCTGTTTATCCGACCAGCCACTTACATCTAGGCTGACACTTCTGCCAAAATCATCAGCGCTGGGTGCCCAAAGAGAAAGGCCTAGACGCATGTTTGGTCTCCCTTATAAAGCTGGTCTGATTTGCTGCTGACCTGATGTGCCGGGAGCGCAGCATGAGCGATGCTGTTGCACGCAGAAGGACATATGTCTCTGCAGACATTTGCACTCAACAGAGCCCATCTTCTTCCTCTTTACAACTCCACTTACGTGAGTCAGATGAACTGGTCCACAATTGCCTTTTTCTGGCTTGTAGGTGCGCGGATGCTGTGAAGTAGAAATTTCTTAGAAATATAACTACTGAAAAAATAAGATTTAGTGCTTATTTATTCAAAGCCTTTTGTGACCACTGTGTCCTGGGGTGGGCTTGGAGAAGCTGCCGCCTTCCAAAACTTGTGCAAAGTTGTCTGTGCCAATAGGAAGCATCCTCCACAACATATGCATCGGTATAGGACATAGGATTTCCAAGGGACTGAGGAATCAGGCTCACAGGGCAATTTTAATGGCCAGCTGTTATTTCTGTCCATGCTGGAGCATGGCCCACAGGCAGTACAGGAAGGAGAGGTCCATGCAGGGCCCTTCTCTGCTTCTCAGGGTGACTGCAAGGCTCCGGCAGTGCTGGAAACCTCTGGGTGGCTGTTGACACAATACCACGGGCTGAGAAGGTTCCAGGCATATGGCAATCATGTTTCTGGGCACCAGTACATTGCAAACAGAAGCAAATAAGAGATGTGATGAGTTTTGAAGGGGCAGGAGGCCCATGGAGACCTAATTCAGCATTGTCTTGGCAGGGAAAATCTCACTGTAGATGTATCATACCATTTTCTGCAGTGCCTTGTGCTGGGAGCACAGCCACATTTGCTCTGAAGCAGCCCATATGCTCACACCGTTTCCCAGCGTGGTTGACAGTGAGCCAGTTCCCTCAGAGCATCCTGAGATATCCCACACCGATTCATCCTTTGCACGTAAATATCCTTCTTATGAGGTTTTGGGACATAAGTTCTCCACCTGGGGAAAACCAGAAAAGGTGTTGGGATGTATCAACATACCTTGGCTAACTGTGTCTGTTACAATACCTTCTTTAGCCTCAAAAAGGTTTGAAAATCATGGCTGCCTTTCAGTGGAGCTGAGGATCTTGCAAACAGCCTGCACAGTGTGGTCCTGCCCAGACTCAGCTGAATACTCGTACAAGATCAAACACTTAAAACAGCCATCCCCTTTCCCAGGCTCCTGCAGTTCGCGAGACCCACGTTTCAAGCCTGATTCTGCAAAATATGCTATACCAAGTGTTTCACATCACACTGAAGCCTAGCATTGAAATACCTGTGTCTCTGGAGTATCAGAAAGGAGATCTGGCCCTGATAACACACTGAATGGGGCAAACACCTTCTTTTTAAACCTAATAGTAAATGAAGGTGTAGGATCACTTACCTGGAAGTGGTTGAGTCTTTGGGAAAGCCTTGGCATGGTGTTAGTCACACACTTTTCATCCTATGCCCATGCCAGAAGCGGGAGCTTTTCCCATGTGCTGTCAGTCATGATTCACAGCACATACGAGGTCTGCTAAGGGCGGAGAGGATGCTGTGGGCAGCGTGTGACTCATACTGCTAACATGGCCTTCGATTCTCTCAGCTCCAGGCAAGACACAGCCTCTGTAGAGGGCACAAAGCAGCATATGAAGAGCCTATGGAGTTTTTGAAGTAAACCGGAGCAGATCCAAGAGACCTGATGTCTCAAAATGAATAAATGTTCACAACCCTCCTGGTATGAAGATGTAGGAGGAAGCAGGACATTGTCGAGGCTCATCATGCCACCATCTGTCCTGGTTGAGAAGGGAGCAAGGCACAAATTTTCTGCTGTATCTGTTGCGTCTCTGCACGCCCTGCTTTTCTCAGATCGTATCTGCTCCTGCCTCGGTGCAGGTAGACTATCGCTGAGAAGGGAGCATTCCACGTCAGTGAGTCTCAGGCATCAAGTTTTCATTCCAGAAGGACAGGTCATTAATAAACATGACGAGGAGCACACTGGCAGGCACCATTTGCTGGAAATACCTTGGGTCTCTAAGCTGTGCAGTGGTGCAGCTTTGCACGAAAGGGGGGCTTTGATTGATGCTGAGAAACATGCAGGTGAGAGATGAGCACATTTCTGCTGTCTGTGGGTCTGGGCACTTTGTTTTGGAAACACAAAAAGGGCCACAGCTGCGAGATTTCAGAATACTAATTTTATTGAAACAGAAGATTTGCTGGCACAGAGCTTTTCATGTGAAAAAAGGGTCTTTTCCTGAACTGACATTTCCCCAATGGAAAAAAAAATCTTACAAAAACCCTTCCAACTACCTGAAGTATGGTTAGATGGAGGTGGATACACCCGTGGAGACTTATATCCCCTGCTTTGCATACAGCCCTCCTGTGTCAGCAGACAAAAGCGTTTGCATTCAGAATGTTTCCGCAGAGCCTCCTCCAAAGGCAGCCGCGCGATGCTCCCCAGTACACACAGCTCTGGCATCTCCCTCTGGACCTGGAGGTCTCTCCTCCCCTGAGCTCTCTTGCTTCTTTAGTGACACCGCTTGCAGGAGGTAGCAAGTGCTGCCGGCTCCCGTGGTTTTGTCTGGTAGCTTTGCAAGCTGACACGACCTGTGTTATCACCACTTGGCAAACACAGCCGAGGTATCAGTTACCAGGAGACTCTCAGCTTTGCTAATCTAATTTTTCAGTAGGAAAGTTTGCCTGAGAGCTCCAGGGAGTATTTAACTGTCTGCTTTTCTGCTCCAGCCCTGTAAGGAGGGGACCGTGTTGCTCCTTCTGTTGTGGCAATGCTTATTTGAGGGGTTTGTGCTCTCCCCTTCCTCATTTGAGTGGGTTAAGGCAGTGCTGACAGACCTAAGGACAAGAGAAAGTCTCAGCCTGTATGAGTCTGTCCATGCCAAGGAAAAGAAAATCAGGTGAATGACCAGTGGTGTCAGCTGGGAAGTTTTAATATGGGGGAGCTTTTTATTTTACAACCTTATTCATTCTTTATCTTGGTGAATCTAAGCTTTGCCATAATGCCTTCAAAATAGGATATTACAGTCTTGCCAAGGACTAGCTTAAACTCCAACCATAAAAGCTAGTTGGGAAAAGCTGGTGCTGGTAGGGGTGGGTTCCCTAAGATCAGTTTGGTGGCTCTGGCAGGTTTCTGGGCTGTTGTGAAGGTGGTGATCAAAGCTGCAGTTGGGAATAGGACCAGGTGTAATGAAGGAGAGAAGAACTACTCTGAAATACAACCCTAATCCTGGCTGTTGAATGTAGCACTAGCAAGGTCTTCCCCTCTGCCAGGAGAAGCTCCTGCCTGCGCAGGGCTGGCAGATCCCAACAGAGGATTGAGACACCCCATCCTTGTGCAGCTGAGCTGCCAGCCCCATTCCTGGTCGTTGTTTTAATTGCTGATCAGAGCTGAGCTACTGTTAACTTTCCTCCTGTAAGCTACTTAGTGCTGCTGGCACAAGCAATTTCCTCAGCCCTCTGAGCCTTCATTGATATAACACGGGTGGCAGCTGATAACAGCCCAGACCCAATCTATCGCGTGCCTGGGGCCATCGCAACCAGAGAATTAACTATGAACCAATCCCTCAACCTGTATTCAGCCATGAATTTGCTCTTTTCACTTCATAATAACAACCCTAACCCTACTCGTACCACAAATGCTAGCTTTACAGCAGGATTACAGCTGGTCTGGCTCCTGCACGGTGCCCTGCTATGGGAGGAAGACTCGAGGGAGCAGAGCTGGCCGTGAACTGCTGATCCCTGCCTGTGCCAGTCTCACCTTAGCCCCACAGGACTTGCAGGATTCAGCAAGAACCAAACTTTTCTGTCCCAATGGCATCAGTGTCAGTGAGTCAGTGTCATCCAGGGATGACCCAGCTGACATTTTGGAGAGGAAATTGGCCAAAATGGCCCATTTGAGGAGGATCAGAGCTACAGGGGGCTGAAAAACAGTTGTTTTGGCTCACGAGCAAGTAGGACAGTGGAGGGGGAAGATTCCATCTCTCAAACTGTTGAAATGATTCTGCTTTTTTTGGTTAGAAACTGAGTTTCAGAAATGCTCAATATATTTCAGCTGATGCTTCCAGAAAAAGGCGTCTTTAAATGTTCGTTCCAAACACGTTTTTCATCAAAAGGTTTAAATAACAACAGGTCAAATGAAAGGTGTTACTTAATCAATTTCTTCTGAAGATACTGAAGGAAATGCAGTATTCCAGGAGGAAAGCAAGTGGAATTTTTCCGTTTTACAGACCCAGTTCTGAACCCTGTATTTTAGCCCACGCTAATCCCATGTGTTTGGGCTGCGCAGTGCCCTCAGCACTAAGCAACGTGCTTGGCCAGGTCAGGAGGGCCAACAAAATGCCCGCATTCCCAATGGAGGGCTGCCTCGCTCAGGAGCTCTCACAGAGACCTGAAATGGATGCCCAGAGAAAAGTAAGAACAGGGCAAGTGGATATGATGGTTCCTCAGGTGTTTTGCAGGGGATTTTCTGAGTGTGATCTGATGTTTCCTGTTAGGAAACCTCCCAGGAGTAATTGTGTGGTCCCCTCTTGGACCTTGGTAAATGTGGTATAAATTTATCACAAGCTGAGCCTCCTCAGCTTGTGCAAGGGTTGAAATAAGGCCCATAATGCTCAAATGCTGACCATAACTGGGAGAAGGACCCGCGTCTCCAGCTGGGTTTTAATTCACCCTCTTGAAACCATGATTTCCATCCTGCTTGAGCATGGATTATTTGCAATTTCAAGAGATTTCTGTCACTTGAGAGAAGTGCTCAGCCAGCCAGGCACAGCGCAGCAAGTGTCTGCAAGCGATTCATGCACCTCCACCCTTTCTCTCCACCCAAGTATTAATTATTGTTGAACTGGTCCTTTAATATTTAATTGCCACCTTGACTCCCCTTTTCATCTCCTCCCTTCTCAGGTGTCGCTGTGCCTCTTGCAGGCTGGCCCTTGCACTTCTCCAGGCTTGTCCTCCAAATCAGCTCCGCACCTTAACCCTCTGTGCAAGAAAAGCCTGTCTTCCTGCGAGCTGAGCCCAAACCGAACCCATGCAGCATCAGTGTGATGTGACGCCGCTGGAGTCCACTAAGAGTCTTCAGTCCAGTTTAGACCCTGGAGCCAAGGTTGGTCCCTGGAGTTTGCTTTTGAGTTCTGCTGGCAAAGGGAAGTGAAACGGTTTGTTAGGTTTTAATTGCGCTTGGTTGGGATGAGAGGCAGAACAGCTGCTGAATTTGCCACTTCTTTCTTCTTGCATCAGACCGAAAGTGGGTCACGTTGCCACTGGTGTAGCCCCAAAGCAGCCATGTGTCGAATACTTTTCACTTCTTATAGTCTGCAAAGGGCACATGACCGTGTCAAGAGCCAGCTGGCTCCTGGCATGCTCATTTGCAGCTTGTGAACTACAAGTTACAGGCCGTTGGGCTGCCCACGTCCTCCTAGATCTGGGCTGAAGCCATGGGCTCGAATGGGGAACCTCCCTCGGCCCCTGCTGATGACAGCTTTCACCCAGGGTGAACCAGTTGCTGTCTGCAGCTCTCCATGCCTTCCCCAAGGACAACATTTCCATAAAAGATGAAAAGAACCTGCCTGACTGGCTGTCCCGGCCACTTTTCACAGCCTGCCACCCTTCCCAGGGCAGCGTTGTGTGTCCTACATCTGAAGGCTGGGGTAGCAAATGGGGTCAGCAAACCTGCGTTTGGCCCTGCTGTGCATGTCTGGAAGTGGGAAGAACTAAGAGGACAGTTCCTCTTATCGTTTACTAAGTCCAAACAACTTCAGAGGCCCTGCACTAGAATTACAAGTTTTTCAGGAGCAGAAAACGTCAGGTGCGGTGATTAGATCATGTGTTTTCAAGGTGGCATTAAACACAGGTAGGCACAGAACTCCCCCACAGGACTTGGGGCAAGAACCCAAGACTGGGATGATGCGTGGGGAGGAGGAAAAGAGGGGACAAAGTTGTCCTCCAGCAGGAGCAGGGCTGCTCTGCACGTCCAAAGAGGTTTCTGTGCCGGTGCTGTGATCGGTATCGCTATGGGAAGTACCAAAGGCAGCTGTGATCCCCAGTGATTTTAAGCAGGACCAAGCCACCATTATATCCCTTAACTAGCTTTGGTAGTTTTCATTTTAATTGTATATTGATACATTTAAAAACAAACCTCTCAGCAGTCCTTTGATCCCTATGAGTCTCTCCAGCTAAAGCCCATTTAAAGTTCCTGGCTAGTCCCTCCTCCCAGTCTAGGGAACATGCTGACCTTTCTCCCCACTGGCTGGAGGGAACGCCTCAACACCTTTTTATCCTGCAGTTGTGGCTGGCCGAGGGATCGGGGCAGGGGGTAGGCGAGGCAGGCAAAGGAGGAGTTTGCTTATTACTGGGAAGTTTGCTCTGTGGTTGATAGGAAAGAAGCCTCCAGGCTGTTGGGAGACTCTTCTTTGATGCACTGCATGTCCCATCCCTCCCTCCATCCGACAGGCCTGGAGAGGGGTAGCTAGTTCTGCTGAGAAGCCTCGGGCAGCATGATCTGTCAGTTCTTTGCTGCATATAGCAGTATGCAGGAACGCCTCTGGAACTCGGCCGTGTGCGGCACACAGCACCGTATCTGCAGTCCCGATACGCGATATAAAAGCAGCCTCCCCAAAAGAGCCCGACTTCAGGCTCCGACAGTGGGGTTTTTGGCAGCTGGCTCACAGCTTCTCCCAGCAGTTACCGAGTGCCATCTGCTGACTAAATAGCGGTCATGCAAAAAAGGGAGAGGAGCCAAGGTGAAGACGGGTGAAGTGCACTTGGGAAAAGTGGCAGCATGGGACCGAATGGTTTTGGAGGAGTTTCACAGAGGGCAAGAGGAAAAGCAGGAGGGTTTCAAGCCAAGGTGGTGCCTGCTGGTGAAAGGCTGATGAAGGGATGCCAGGAGTGCTTCTTGGGGCAGGCAGGTTTGGGTTTATTGAGGGATCAGATTCTTTTCTTCAGCCTTTGTGTTATACAGAATGGCAGAGAAGAAACAAATACTCTTGCTGTCAAAATGTGGAGCAATACTTTCTGCAAGCTGCTGAGTGCTCTCCTGGAGCGGGGGGAGGGTGGACTCCTGTCAGAGATGGTTCTTTGTGCTGAAACTGGTGAGGCAGAGGCCTTGCAGTGCACAGCTGGAGAAAGGGATTCTTTCACCATCATGAGCACAAAATGGACAGGTTGTTGCTCTGATTTCCTTCCTGTGCCCCACAGAAATCTCCAGCAATCTTTTCTCTGAGTGGAGAGCAGGAGCTCCAAGCAGGCAGCTGGAGGCTGTGCTTAATGGAGGTCAGCCGACCCTCAGTGTAGGACAGCCCCAGCAGGGCAATGCAGCAAAAATCCCTTTATTCCCATTATTCCCCTCTTGATTCCTCCAGCTTTCAGGCTTTCCTGAAAGCAAGCTGCTGTCCACGCCAGGGACTGCTCCTTCAGGGGCTGCCAATGGTTAGCAAGAGCTGATACATCCCCTTTCCATGAAGCAGAAACCACAGAGCCAACCTGGGGTGTCTATGCTGGGTATGCCCCACGGCTTCTGCACTGAGTAGGCTTCACAGGTGGCACAAGCCAGTCCACAGCAACTAGAGCATAATAAAGAGCCCAGAATCAGGCCATCCTGCCTATTAAAGGTCCTTTGGCCTTTTAGAAGAATAAAGGGATTAACTCTGGGGGTGGTGGACAAATTCCTGTGTGAGTAATTAAGCTGGTTTCTCCAGACCTCCTTGCTGTCGCACATGGATGTAATACACACTCGCTGCCTAAGTACTCTGTCAAGTTGCTGCATGCTGGGAAATAGCTGCCACCAACTGTCTGAGAGAGCAGTATTGATGTGCTTTGGCCACTACGGTGGGGAGACTCGTGAGAGAAGGATTCAGTGTGTCCTGAGGTCCTGCAGGACCCCCGAAATGTTGTGCAACCAACATGCTCTTCTCACTGGAGCAGGAGACTGGGGACCATCCTGGCTCCTCTCTCTTCCCAAGTGGCAGATCTCTGGGTATTGGTCCTCCTTGGTGCCAGGATGATGGTCCTGGAGGGCCCTTACGCTCGGGCAGGCACGGACCCCATGGGAAGGCAGTGCTAATCTCAGGAATGACACTGCACTTAAGAGAAAATCAGAGTTTTTGACAGCTCAGAGCAAGCCCTCAAGTTGGGGACAGCCTTGGTGTCATTGCAGCCCCTTCTGGCCATGACGCCAGGGATAAGCAAACATATGTGCATGTATATAACCCCATAAATCTCAGCATATTTATAAGATTCTGCTTTCTACATCTTGTGAGAGTCCCAAGGGCACAAACAGGTCCGCAGACCAACCTGTTCTGCCCCGTTGTTGAAGCTGCAGATGCTGCTCCCTTGACTGGGCCATTTTGCCCCTGGGTTTCTGCGTCCACAGCGTTAACCGAGCTTTCATCTTCTCATCGGTCTCAGATGATGATGCAGAAGTAGATGCTTGTCATTTATGTCACTCAGCCATGGTAAAGGACAGCTGAGAAATGTCAGCTGTTTGTGTTGAGGGCAGTGGAGTAGCCGACGCTGCCCTGGAGGGAACTGCAGCTCTCCAGAGACACCAGCAAAGGCAAAGGTATTTGGGGGCTCTTCATGCCTGCTCATGGCATTGCTTGTTGCTGGAAGAGCTTGGCCACGCCATCAATAACAGCAGAGAGGTAGGAAGCCATGGCTGTGAGGTCTGCAGAAACTCCTTGTGAGCACTTAGCTTAAGCCTTGACAACTTGGGCATGACATGGTTCCTTAGCTGCTGTGGTCCATGGGTAGCACAACAGACCCTGCACTGTACAATGAACCCAGGCCTCTGTGTTGACCTGCACCTGGCTGTTAGATGTATGTGCAGACTCCTCGAGCCCAGGAACATGGCCACCATACACACAGGATAATGTGCCATCACTGGAAAAAGCGTTTCCATGAACACTGACTCCCTGACTTGGCCCAGCAGCATCTGCTAGGGCTGACCTTGGACCCTCCGGCCACCAGTCCAGCCAAAAATGGGTCACCACTCCACCCTGACAAGGGACTGTGCTGGCTTCAAATCCAAGGCAGCATCATCCTTCCAGCTCCCCTGCGTTCCCAGGGCAAGGAAAAGTGCCGCATGGTCCCCACAGCACAGACTTGTCCGTCACAAACCTCTTGCCAAGTGCTTGGGCTCTAGCAAAGCTCTTGCATCTTTTTCCTGGTTTTCCATCCACAGCAGAATCTTTATTTCTTTCATCAAGCCTGAATCCAGAGGCACTGCTTGGGAAATGATTTCAATTTCCTTTCATCATTTGAGTAGCTAGTCATTAATATGGGTCAGTCTTGCCCTCTAAGCGCTTTTACTAAGCTATGCTTCCAGCTCCCTCTCTGCCTAAGCCCTGATCTCCAATAGCTAGAGTTGTATGCAGAGGAGGGGCCAAATTCAGAGTTCTTCAAAGTCTTTTGAAGGCTTCTTTTGATCCAGGCTGGATTTCGGGTTGAACTTCTTGGGTTTTGCAAATGTTTGACATGCTTAAAAGTCTTAGAGGGGATAGGTACCAGCAGCACACCTGCTCCTTTTTTAATGCTACAGTGTATGAACATAGCAGGGCCCTCATTAATGTTGGGGTGTGCATCAGTCCTTGGGCGACAAAATATTCCCCCATGTGCTTCCATCTGCTCTTTGCCTTTTGCCTGACATGGGCCCCTCGGAGGCTGAGGGAAAGGGCAGCCAGTCTGCGTTGAGCGAGGACATAGCGCGCAGCCAGGACATGGTGCTGAGGCGAGGGTGCCGGTGCGGCAACCTGAGACTGCAGGAGATGAATGCTGCCTGTTTTCTCAAAGCCCCGCTATTTGGGGCTTTTCTGGGGGTCATTTTGGCAGCTTTCAGCCGAGGACTTCCTGGGGAACCCTCTCATTTGACTATGTGCTTTCTGCTAGTCATGGTGCCCACCCCAGATCATTGCTTCTGCTCCCTCCCTGAAAGAAAGGCACATTTTAAAAGCGGGGAAATCATTCCCGGAGAATACTGAAATTAAACAGAAAAAGGCAAATCCGGCACTTGTTTTCCTGTGAAGGCTCATGCACATACTCGTGCTGACAAGACATTTAGGACCCCAGATATTTTCCTGATCCCCTGCCAGGCGTGCAACTAGCCATGCATAACAAATAACACGACCCCATGAATGGCCACGAAGTGAAGTCAAGCTGTTTGCCTGATCCATTTTTCATTGTTCGCCAGGCTTTCCCCACTTTGAACGAGGGCTTGTGGCATCAGGAAGTTAAAAGGAGTCAGGAGGGGGGGGAAAAGGGGGAGTGTTTCTTTTAAAAAGAGAGTGAGATTGGAGAGGAGGACACAGGCACTCAAAACCCTGTCTGTGCTTGGTATATTAGGCAGCCAGTGCTCTTGGCTGGGAGCCCAGACGAGGCTTTTGTAATCAAAACATGATCTTGTATGCTGTGCAACCAGTGCTGAGAAAGGCCGTCTGATGGCTCTCCTCTTTTAGCTCTGCTCTGGAATCCGCCGGGCTTTGCCGCCGATGTCCAACATGCACCGAGCTGTGAGTGCTGCCTTTGTGGGGCCTGGGAGGGGCGTGGGGTGGTGGGGTCCCTCACCCAAAAAGCCCACGGAACGACTTGCACTCGCTTCCTTCAGGGTGGCCTTTTGGTGGTTGTCGCTTTGTTGTTTTTTTTCCTCGCCTGGCTGCCAGCAGGCAAGGGGAGCAAGCAAGCCGTGCCGCATCGGGGAGGGGGGGTGCCGGGGGGGTGGACTTCGGGTGCTGGGGTTTGCGTGTCCATCACCGGCGCAGGTTGCGGTGGCTGGCTCAGGAGAATGTGCCTCCCGGGAGGGTGGGAGACCAGGGTAGACAGCAAACAGAAACCCAGGCAGTGCTGGATGTTGCCTATCCCAGCAAGGGTTTCAGCTGCAGCTGTCAAGTCAGAGGGTATTTCTTAAAAAGAGCGGATGCATTTGCTTACGCAGAAGAGTGTTAGCTGAGGGCCCCGTGCCTCTCCCCTCTTCCCTCCCCCCCACCTTCTGTCTTTCTCGCTTTTCCAACCCTCCTGCCTCCGAGGTCTCTCGCTGTAGAAGCAGGCGGTGGTAGAAGTATGCAGGAAAACACTGCACACAGACAGTCTGGAGTGAGGCGTCCTCCAGCCCCCGATGAGCTGCGTAGCAAGTGTGTGTGCCACTGAGGAGTGGGGGGTATGACAGGATGGCATGTCATCGTTTAATTGAAGCACAAAGCCTCTCGCTTTCCATTTCTCCTTTTGTGACATTTTTATTTGCGCTAGAAAGAGGCCTCCCGTTCTGCGGCTTCACTGCTCTGCCTTGATAGCTGGGAGGCAGCGGGCTCGGCTGCTTTCTGATTCAAAGCCATCGCACGTTTGTTCTGCCAAAGCCATTTATAGCTCTCCCGTTGCTGTGTCATACGGGCACCTTGGCTCCCCGGAAGAGCTTTACTCTGGGGAGGGCATGGTGTAGCCACTTTTCATCCTGAGCATCAGGTTCAATATGGGCTGGGGCGGCGGATTCGTTCCAGAAGCAGAGGAGAGGGCACATCCCCCTGTTATCGGCGGGCTCGGAGCGGCGGCTGACAAGCAAACGCTGACTTGGCTGAACCGTACAATGGGTGAGCCCCTGCGAGCCGGTGCGTGGGCTCGAAATGCCACTCGGCACTTCTGCGTGCAGCGGGGCTGCTCTGTGGCCCCAGGCGGTGCGGGCAAGGGACCACCCCTCCTCCGCAGCTCCCCAGCACTTGCCGAAACAGATCGTGCAGAGAGAAATACGTTAATAAAGGGGAGGAGAAGTGCAGAATACCAGCAAAACTTTCCTTCCAGTGACTTGTTTCCAGCTGAAAATGCAAAGACCCCCCTCCCCCCCGCACTGGCTGTGCTGCAACGTAGACAAAATGCTGACAAATGTGCAGTCTCACGCGGAGAGGGAGCACGGCCTGACGGAAAGGTCTTTTCCATCTTTTGCCTTTGAAAAGAGAAGAGCACAAATACAGTCTCTGCAGGAATTTTTAAATTCTTCCTGAGCCGGCAGCCCTGTCAGTCCTCCTTCAAAGGAATTTGAAGATGAAAGGGGTGTGTTTGAGGGCATGCACCACTTTGATCCCACCCTCAAGCAGCCAACACCCCAGCACTCGGCAAACAGTGAACCTGCCAATTTAGTGCTCACAGAATAGCTTCTGTTCAGGTAAACACTGAATTCAGCTTTAATCAGCCTTGCAAAATGGCCATGAAACTGTATCCACCCACGTATACAATATACTCACCTGTCACATACCCAGATGATTGATGGCAGTGGAAAAGTGTGTTTCATTCTCCCGCAGACCTTGACAAAATCCCATTGTCCGGCAGGAGAATGTGCGGAGGCGGTTTAAATGTCCCTGTTGTTCCACCTGAACACAAATGGGTGCCTGTCTCCTGGCAGAGCAGCCCTCGGCTGGGGCTGTTGAATCAGCGCCAATAAAGTACCCCTCTGCAGGGACACGAGGGAAGATGCGCTTGTGCAGGATCTGAGGTCTGCTTTAGAAAACTGGTTCTCCTGCCTTTCCCCTCTCTGGTTTCTGACATCCAGCACACCTCCTCTGTGATGGTATCATGTTTTCAACCTTTAGTCCCTTTTCTCCAAAAAGCATTACCTAGGCAGACTTCTGCCCCCATCTGAGGCCCAAGCCTTTGCAGACCAAGCACAGATCTGCTTGATCAGAGCTGAAATGTCTGAGCTTTGGGGTTTTTTTCCTGTAAAGCCCTTGAAAGGAAGACCTAGCGTTGCAGGGATGTGCGGTGATTCAGCAGCTGGATCCCCTCCTTTGAAGGCGAGCGCTGGCCATGCACACAGCGGGTGGTTTGCAGCCCTGGTTCCTGGGAGGCCTGGGACACTTCTGGAAGAGCAGTGATGCTAACCCCTGGCTGAATTCCCAGGCGCTACCTAGAATTATCTTCCGAAGGGTCAGCTGGTGAAACGTGCCCACATTCTTGGCGTTTTCAACCAGGTGGTTAAAACCTTCCCGTGTTAAGGAGGTAATTCCTACAGCTCATCTGAAATCCTGTGCTTTCGAGCCGGCGGGATGATCCCATCCTGGCAAAATGCTACACGACACACAAGAAATTAAGTGTAAGGTTCACAGTGCCTTAATTCTGCCTCATTCAATGCATTGTCACACTGTAAACGCATACATCTTCAGGAGGCTGGAGCCTCTGTGTGGTACTGGATAGACTTCACAAACGTAGCGGGGAGTATGGAGCAGAGTCAAAGGCTTTCCCTCCCCTGGGCTGTAGCATCTGTGGTTTTACTCTTTGCCTTCAAGCCTTGGGCTTCTCACTGCCTGTTTGCTCAGTTTAAGACAGGCTGTGTTAGGCAGCACCCCTCCGTCCCCTCCTCCGGACCTCCGCTGCTCCAGTTTTTCCTCTTGTGACCTAATTAGGACCAGGAAAAAGGCAACTGAGGTCTCCAGGAGAAACCCTCCCTTCCCAGGAGAAGGGCTTTGCAAGCCCGTTGGCTACCGCTCGAGGCTGGACCCTGGGGAGCCTGGCTGCCTGACTCACCGCCGGCAAGAAGGCACCCGGGGCACGGCGGGTGTCAGACCCAGATCCCGTGTCCCCAGCTGCCGCGGCTGGCCCCTGACGGATCCTTCCCTGAAGGAGGTCACACCTGCTATGCCATGATTAAGGCAAAACCCCTCCTGTCTGCGTGCAGAAGCTCTTCGCAGACCTTGAATGCTACAGAGGCCACAGTGGAGGATGCTTCTGGGGGTTTTGCCCTCAGGATGGGCACAGCTGGGAGTCGTCAGCCCCGAAGAAGTGAGCATGGCAGAAATACTCTCTTGCAGGGATGCAGCGGCATTTCTCTCCTGTGAGAACAGGGAAAGCAACAGTTGTCTTCAGGGTCTTGGTGTTTTTGTGAGGAATTTGATAACAAGCCAACAGGGATGGGCAGAAAACATGGCTTGCTCATGCATGGCAAGCAAAACCACTTTACTGTTTCGGGGAATTTTAATAAATTTTATTTGCCAATTAACCATTTATTAACGATAGACTCTGGTTTTAAAGAAAAATAAAACCAAACAGACACACTCTTAGGAAAAACACCCCTGCTTCCCCCCGGCACCACTCCTTCCCCTGTCGTTTTGTTCTTTGTCCCCCTCAGCACGGGGCACCCTGTCCCTTTGGCAAGGCAAGGGTGGCGTTGGCCATGGGAGATGGGCATGGCCCTCCCGCCGGTGGCAGCCCCTCAAGGGTCCCCGCTCGGGTGGGCCTCTCTCCTCCTCCTCCTCCCAGCAGGGCCCTTTTCTTCTTGACCTCGTCCTGCTCTGGCCTCCTTCCCCTTTTCTCTTGGACACGTTCTGCAGGGGCGCCATTGCCTCCCCTGACGGGTGCAGAGGTGCCACGGACAACTCTGATTGGCTCAGGGGCGCCGTGGACAACTCTGATTGGCTCAGGGGCGCCATGGACTCCCCTGATTGGCCGAGTTTTGGCGGGAGGCCGATGCTGGAGCCGGCTGGAACCGGCTGCGAGCGGCTGGGGCGGTCTGCGTCCTCCACCCTCACAGGGCACCCCGCAGCCTCCGTGCTGCGACCGAAACCTCACCAGTTATGCGCTGTACACCCATGCACCTGGGGTGATTTTAGGTTCGAGCTTGTAGCAGCTGTCAGGTTTGCACCGGGCTGGGGCTGGGAAAGCTTCCGAGGCTGGGGTTGAAGGTGGGCGCAGGTTTCCCCTGGGCAGGTCCCTCTCCCGAGGCTGATGCCAGTCTCAGAGACCTTGGCAGGTCCAGGGCGAGGATGGGGCCAACATGGTCACGTGCAGCACCAGAGCTGCAGAGAGACAATGCTGGTGAGCAGGAGCCTCTTTGCCAGCCCTTGGGGATGGCCGGTATGCGTTTCTGCCACGTTCTGGCTGTTTCTGCTTCATAGGGACGCAACCCTGAGAGTCGCTGGCAGGAGCAACATCTAGTTGTAGCGAGATGGGTGACGGTCTCGTGACGTTTGCTTCTCGATTCCTGCAAACTTCCCTGGCGCTGTGGGCAATATGCATCGTGCACGGCAGTTGGATTTGCTGCAGTGCTCCTGCAGCAGATTTACTGCAGAGGGCCAAATGGCAAAGGCGTCAGGCTGCGGGTAGCCCGTTGGTGGTGAGAGCTGCAATGTCAGCAAAACGGGTGTCCAGGCATGCAACGCCTGCTCACAGATTTGGGGGTCCTTTCCACCCCTCCTCAGTCTCACATCATCTTACCCAGCTCTCTGAGCGAAGGAGGGGGAATGTGAGATCTCTGCAGCGTGCAGATGCCATGCTGATAAGGAGAGCACAAAACCACTGTTTAAAAATAAACCTGTAGTGCCTTGGAGATCTCAGCCTTGCTGCCTTGCTCTTCATGCAAACACCAGGCAGAGTCAAGGCAATATGGATCAGCTTGCTGCAGTGAGTTGATACTGATCAGCATTAATTTTTGCCAGACACGGCTGTCACTAGAATTTAAAAAATCCAATTTGTTATCCCTTGCGGTAACCAAGGTGCTCTCTGAATGTAAATGGAGGGGACTGATGTGCCTGAGAACACCTGGACCGACAGCAGGGAGAGGTGCCATTTCTGCATGCAGCTGAGCAGTGTGTTAACTCTGGAGCCTACCGACAGCCATCAAAGTGGGATATCAGCTATTTGCTCTGACTATCTCATTGCTGAACAAAAACTGTAAGAAAAGAAAAGGTCAATTCTGTCAGGAAAAAGTCAATCTACAAAATACAGTATTCTTTTTAACAGGGGACAGAGGGGCAAAACACTCTTCTACTTCCCACCCTGTAGCAGAAGGAGCAGGTTTTGTCCTGTTGGTGTGGTGATTGAGAAGAGCTTTGCTGCTTCTGTTTACAGGATGCTGCTGTGGATGATGCAGTGTTAAGGAAGAAAGAGCAGAAAGATGTTGAACTTGATAAGAAAATCTTGGCTTTGCGGAAAAAGAATGAAGCGCTCATACGGAGATACCAGGTGAGTCTGCAGGTTCTGACCTTCCCCAGCAATGTTTTGGAGTCATAAAGAAAACGGTCAGCAGTGTCGGAGTGACTTTGTTATGTAGATGACATTTTCACATTGGAAAGCATTCAGAGCAGGGGGGCAGAGCTCTGCCTTTAGCTATGACTCCTGAACTTGACTGGAAAGCAAGCTCGCTGCCGCTTGCCTTGCTGCTGCAGCATCTCCTCTCGCCCCATCTTCCTCTACCTGCATCATGCCTTCCCCACCCCTTCACCTCATATTCCCCTGACTTTTTCCTGTCATCCTTCCCAATGCCTCATGCTTATCCTCTTGGACTCGTAGGAGGTTGCATCCTCAAGCCATTTGATAGGTTTATCTTCCCTATCAGGGCAGTGGTATGGGTTGAAGCTCTTCCCTGGCCGGTCCCAGTGTTTCCAGGGAGCACAGAGGTGTCCAAAAGAGTTTCCATTAAAAAAAAAGGAAGATGAAGGCAGGTCAAGGCTCTAGCAGCCTGCTGGTTACTGTAGCCTTGCCCTCTGAATTAGGAGGGGGGGATCCAGCTACCCTCCCTGGTTTTTCAATCCTCCCTTGGCCAGGAGAGTCTACCCAGTGGCCTGCAGGAGATATCCAGCCTGGCTTGTATGAGCTGGTTTGGGTGACATCGTGGTAACCTGGAGCTCTCTGGGGATTTGTTACCCACCTCCATGAGTGTCTGCAAACAGCAGTACAGAGTAGGACAGCCTGAGGGTGCTCCTGGCAGAAGGGTCCCCTTGGCTTGTCTGGGATATTCTCCTGCCTGCGCCCAAGGCCTCTTGGCTTTCAGGGCTCTTTAACATTTGCCGGCTGGGTCTCAAGTTTGACGAAGAGCTGTGCTGAAAACCTGAAAACTCAGAGCATGCTTCATGTCTTGGATCCAGAGCTGAGAGACTGGTGCTCTGGGCTGGGTCTTGCTTAGAAGACATTTCCTTTGATGCCATAGCACCCATTTTGGACTTTTTCTAGTGGCAGCAAAAACTGGTATATAGTGGCAAGCTATGGGAAAGGTTGAATGCCACAGGCAGCTGGGGGAGAGGAACTCTTACCCCCATATGAAACACTACCCATGTGCTACCACCACTTGGCTTCTAGAAGAACCTGTCTAGTAGATAGCCAGCTCTCAGCCACCTTCGCTTGGCCACAGATGATGCCCTGGCCCCAGTCTGGCACAGGGACCATGGCTCCTGTGCACAGCCCTCTGTTTCAGCAGGCCTGGTGTGTTTGCCAGCCTCTCCACATGTCCTATACCCAATCTCTCGTCAACCTCAAACTGGTTGTCTTCCCTGCCTGTCCAGAAGGGACCCCTGTATCCTCTGCTTGCTTCCCATTGCATGTGCTGAGACCACAGTGGGCACCCTGCATCAACAAGAGGTTTATTAAGGTGCCTGTGGCACAGGGACAGGTAATGCAAGTCACAGCTGCCTGTGACCCCTTCCAAGGGCACACGGATGGGACACAAGTGGGTCCAGTCCCTCTCAGAGGTGGAGGTGGGTCCGTTTAGGAGAAATCCTAAAGAGGAAAATGGCCAGCGTTGGTAGACATCCAGGTGCAGGCTGATGATAAGGTGATATGTATGTTTCAGGAAATAGAAGAGGACAAAAAGCGAGCTGAGCAGGAGGGAATGGCTGTTACCTCCAGGAGACCCAAGCAGGATGGACTCACTATTACCATCACCAAGGCTCACAACGTAAGTGCTGCCTCTCCTTCACCACTGGCCAGCTCTCACTCCACTCCTGCCTCAACGAAGTGACGTTTCTGAAAGAGCTAGCCTCCTCAGCAAAGCTTTTTCAGGTGTAGGATGTAGCTCCTAAGCCCTTGCAAAAGGATGTGAGAACTCTGCAGAGGTGTATGCTCAAAGTGATTTTAGCTGATCCACATAAATGTCCAGCCATGCGCAGGCACCTGTGCCCAAGCACACAGAATTAACAGGCGAATGAGTGAATGTATGAACAGGGACACTTGGCCCTGGGTGGGCCCCACATGTCAGCATCGCTGCAAATACACAGGCAGAACATATCAGGTGTACGTGTGTCATTGGAGGCATCAGGAATGCCTCCGAGGATGCCTGTAGGCTGGGGAAAGTCACGGTCTCCCTAGGCTTTGTGAGTGAGCAAAGCAAGTAGCCCTCAGTTGCTGTGGGGCTTCCCACACCTGGGGCAAATGCTGCAAGTCCCAGGCATCCTTCCTAACTGGGCCAAATCTGTGTCTGACAAGCCCCGTCCACCCCTCCTGGCAGAGCGGGGCTTGGTGAGCCACCCGGCCAGTCCTGCCGTAACGCGTGGGCGAGGTCCTCTGCCAAAGCGAGTGTAGAGCTTGCTGAGCCAGCCCACCCTCCTTCCGTGCAGCCGGCGCTCCTGGGTTGTTAGATCCAGGCCACTGCATTGCTCACTTCTCAACCACGCCCCGGCCCTTGCTTTTCTCCGGAGGTGCGCTGTTGCACACATTTTTCTCTCATACAGGACCTGAAAGATGCAATTACCCAGACTGAACACTATGGACAAGATAGCCCAGCCCTCTCGATGGTGAGCACCACCCTCAGGAGCCATCCACTTGGCTTCCAAGGCCATCTCCATCAGGACTTAGGCTTTCCCGATCTAACTCAGAGTGCTGCAGAAAGAGATGAGGATGACATTTGTTTCCTATAACTCTGGCATTTTAGTCTGAAATGTCAGATTTGTAAGTGCAAAGGATTTTTCAGACCCGCTGTAATTGTGGGTTTCGCTGTTGAGCAGACAACGAGCCCCTTGTTCCCTAGGAATGTCACGGCACCACGCCGGGCACAGAAAGCTTCCTCAGGGCAAGGCCTGCCTTTTCTGGAGCTGGCCTCCCGCTTGTGTGCAGGTGTGTTTGGGGAATGGAATCGCATTGGTGAGCCGAGGGGCCTGGATTTGCTAACAGAAGTGATTCGTTTTCCAGGACAAAAGGGTGGTGAGCGAGAAATGGGGGAGCCCCTGTCCTACGAGCCCTGGGTTCGGCATTGGCAGTGAGGAAGAGGAGGAGGAGGAGGAGGCAGATCATATGTTCACATTCAGGATGGGGAAGAGGATGCAGCTGGCTGTTACCATGGACAACAAAGCCAAGGTGAGCAAGGAAGGTGATTCCTCTTATGCTGCAGCCTCTTGGCTTACAAAGGGGCTTCTGTTCTGCCTCTCACTTGAGCTTTCTGCTCAGCATGTCCTGGTGTCTCATCTCCGAAGGGAACAGTTCCATTCCTGCTCCTTTTCTGTAATTTCCCAATCCTTCAGCACAGCCTCAGTCTTCATCTTGAGTTGCCGCGCGCTTTCCTCCCGATGTCTGATTCACAGGAATCAGCCCCCAGGCCTTTCTAAATCTCCCAGCAGCTCCATCCAGCCATGTGTAACCAGTTCCCTCTCTGAGAGATCAGTCACCTCACTTCCCCCCTGGGCCACCAGAGGGTTGGTTAAACTGTTGCTGTGCCTGGAAAGAGCATAGAAATAAGTGGGAGCTCAGACAGATGTAGCTGCATTACTGCCCAGCTATTCCCAGGGAGGCAGTGATGTTTGGTGGTAAAACCAGCATCATTTCTCCATTACTGTATTCCAGAAAGCCCTAAATGCAGAAGAAAAAACAGAGTGATGTGAGTATCTGCTGCAGCTACCAATGGGATGGGCAGAAAATGTGACCCAGTATTTGCAGGCTTAATTAAAAGTTGTGTGAAAGGGCAAAAGTAATTGAAAATGCTACTTCATTTTTTAAATCCCAAAACGTCCACTCCCGGATGCTGCTCTTGTGAAGCCTGTACATCCAGGTATAACAATCCCGACGGCAGCCTCGGCGTGTTGGGACTTATTTGCTGAGAAGGGTTTGATAAAACTTTGGCAGTTTGTATTGGCAGCAGGGCCGAGGAAGTACGTGCCTGTATGAGCTTCATGTCTTATTCTCTTCACTTGGAGAATATCTCAGGGGACTGATCTTGTTCTCGCTGGAGTTAGTGAGTTTGGCCACTGAAATAAATAGGAACAAGGATCAGAAGTGCCAGCTGCTTTGGGAAAATGTAGGATCTGTGTGCACAGATGCACCTGCATGGGAACTCAGGGAAGCTCTCCACTTAGTGAATCTCTGGAGGGAGATTATTGCTGCAGGTGATACTTCTTGCTCTTGAGGATGTCCCAAAAGGACGCAAGAGGCAATCTTATCTATTTATTGATTAAGACTGAGGAGGCACCCGTGAGACAGCGGGAGGCACAACACCCAGGTGAGCACAGCCCCTTCGTGATGACCATGCCGGTGTGAAGGAGGCAGAAAGCCTCAGCTGGCCCTGTGCCTCACTGAGACGTTGGGGCGGACAAGGTCAGATCCTGCATCCGTCACAGCAGTGCTGGGAAAAGGAAATGGTGGCAGCGAATGGTGCTCCCCTGGGTCCCCTTTTAGGCACAGCAACGTGCTTGTCCCACAAAATGAGGGTGGGCTCTTTTGAACTGAGGTCCAAGCCAAAGACATTCCCCAGGGTAACGAAGCGAAACCCCACCCTTCCTGCTACCCTGGTGCTTTGGGGTAGGAGTGCTGAAAACCTTGGATGTAAACAAAAGGCAGAGAGACATTTCTCCCTCTGAGGCAGCTTGGAAATATTTTTCTGATTTGGTGCCTCAAATGCCTTTTCATTTCTGTTTCTCCGTGACCTAGTTACCCTTTCTTTCCATGAAGAAATAGGCCACAATCACTGTGCCATTATAAAGGCATATGTTACCTTGAAGGAACTGAATCATTTAGGAAATAATGCACCTTCAGAAGGATTTTTCAGGAGAAAGGGGCTGAGGCCTCTCATTTCCTTTGTTCCAGGCACATTACCAGTAGTGTGAACATCCCCTTCGGATGAAATCTCATTCCAGCACAAACAAACCACCTCCTGATGTAAGGGGAAAAATTCGGATTTTTCTTAGAATAGAGGGTACATAGAAATCTAACCATCCTCATTACTGACTGAACTTTACCAATGAGATATTTGAGAGCCTCCTTGAAGGCTTCTCGTGGCTACGTAGCTCTGCATGGGGGGCTTATATTTGAAGCAATTACATTTGCAGAGCGAGTGGCTCTCGCAGGCAGGCTGTGTCCCCTGGAGCCGTTTCCATAATCTGTAGCTCAGAATTCAAGTCCTAGATGGGGATTTGTATTAGCACAAAGCAGTGGCAGCTAAATCACGTTGCTGCCTTAAACTCCGTGCCAGGGTTTTTCAGCATGGCCAGTTAATAGACCTCTGAGATTTTTCTGCTGGAAACGCAGACCTCTGTGGAAACTTCCCATACGTTCCCTGTTGCACGGTATATATGAATTTGCTTGCATTAAGCACCTTTCACAGGCCTTAGCAGCCCCCTGGGGTCTCCTGAGTGTTGGCGTAAAGCACAGCCGGCAGCCTGACTTGATGACAGAGGAAAACTGATTTACTGGTGAATGTTCCGGTGGCATCAATCCAGAACCTTCCTTTAGTTATGTTAAATATAGTTCTCAAAATGGATGAGTAGGAAGAATATGGGACTGTAATGGGTGAGAGGGAAAAATTATGAGGATTTTGGACAAAATTGTATTTGATATCATGTGAAGCGTGAGCTTATTTGTTGCTGCTGCCCTGTTAAGGCATCCTCTGGGCCGCTGAAGATGAAAAGAGGGTAGATAACCTGCTTTGTCTTCCCAGTGAGCAAGGCTTCACCAGGGGTCCCTGGAGAGACTTGCTTGGTGATGCTGGGATGACTAAATGGGCCATCACCATCCTTCCTATGACGGTTGCGAGGTTCAAGCAGCAGAGTGGCTGCGTTGTGCAGAAAACCATTTACATTCAATCCCAAATATCACAAATCACTGTAAAGCGAGAAGCCCCAAGGGAAAGGCAGCTGGAAAATTACATAAACCAGACAGAAGTCCGGGGTTTTCCTTTGTTCCCCACGTTCTTTTTCCTGACACTCTTCACACGGGTGTTTTTAGCACTGCCTTTGCAATCTGGGGCATGCCTCAGACATAAGATGGGCGCTTCTCGATTTATGGTTTCTCAGTGAATTGCTACAAGGGGAGCAGTGTAGTTTTGTCTGACTGCAGCGAAATAGCTAGTGCCAGAGCCTGGAACCTCCCGCAGGCAGTGTGTGAGCCAGGACAGGCCCTGTGGAGGGGAAGGGGTGGCTCTGCCAGGCACTGCCGGCTGTTCAGACCCCACTCTCTGTTCCCGTTGGCTCTGCACGGGCACTTTCCTTATCTGACATCCCTCGCTTTGGGAGCTAGCCCACCAAGGGCCAGGATTTCCTAATGTGGGACGCTGATATTCTTAAAATAATAAGCAAGCGAAAGAAGACACATGTCGGCACGTTAAGCAGAACGTGCCTTCAGGCGACCCATCTTAGGCAGAAGCAATATGGGGAGCGAGGGAGGGAGGGAGGGAGAGAGGGTGTTACCTAGGAAAGCTGGGGGTCTCCCAGCCTGTATGTGTCTAGCTATCACAGCTCTGCTAAGTAGATATTTCCTGTATCAGCCTCTGAGTCTGCCTTGCCATCTGCTCAATAAACTGCAGAGTTTAATGGCTTTGCCAATGCGCCAGCCTTCCCACTGTGACTTT
Organism: Phalacrocorax aristotelis; assembly: GCF_949628215.1. Taxonomy (NCBI): domain Eukaryota; kingdom Metazoa; phylum Chordata; class Aves; order Suliformes; family Phalacrocoracidae; genus Phalacrocorax; species Phalacrocorax aristotelis. Next base: position 70,505,178 of record NC_134280.1, on the reverse strand, counting down.
TAACGTCTAATGGCCGGAGGAAGGTGCCGCCTCCCTGTAAATCCAGTAGTGCACCTCGAGGCTTCCATCCTGCTCACGGTATTGGGGCACAAGGTCCTCTGCATCGGTTTCCAGGTTTTTGGGTACCAGCTTTGCTGTCGCTCGCACTCGGTGCCCACGTCCCTCCTCAGGAAGGACTTTCTCAGACAGTAAGTGATGAAGCTGTCTTCCAAACGTACCCATCCAGTGCCGGGCCTTCCTGGCAGGAGTTGTTTGTGACCGTGTTATTTGTCTAAAGGACAGGCTGTCACCACCTAAACGCTGAAGAGCTCTAGGGAACAGCTGTTGACTTAAGCTAGAATTAATGTTTGATGTACAAGTTATGGATTAATAGGTTGCTATTACCTTGCCAAGCCATCTCTGGGCTTACTTTCTTAATTAAAAAAAAATATTAACTAAAATGCTAAACACCTCATATCAGTACTCTGTCAAGGGCAGAGCAAGCCCAGCTCTCCGGTTTGCTAACGAACCTCAGCAGTTCCACCTAGGGTTACTGTACATGCCTGCTCAGGGCTTAAAGGAGGGAAGATGTATTGCCTCGAATGTCCCAGGAAGCTCAGGATTATCCCTGGAGCACAGATATTTCCTGGGAATAATAACCATTGAAGGACAAAGCGATGTACAGCTTCAGCACCAAAGTATCTACCAGGCTCAAGCGATTCAGTGGTTCCAAAGCAAAGCCAGACCATATGTTTGGCCTCTGAATCATGGTACAAATCGAGCAGGGAGACAGGACAGCAAGCAGTCAAGAGCCCATTCTGTAAGGTGTAACGTGTCTGGCACCTTCAGAGGATGTCAGCAGATCTCAGCTCTTCCCAAATATATTCCAGTCATGCAGAATGGGAACCTGTACAGGAGGGTCTAACTTGAGCCACTCCCGTGGTTCCCAAGAGCTTTGCTCTTGAGGTGGGCGAACACCGTCCTTTGTGGGGGCTGTTTGCATGCTGAGGCAACAGCAGTGCCTTCCCCGGGCTGCAGAGTTCCTCGGTGGCAGCAGGCAGCCTCCTCGGCTGGAGGGTTGCTGCCAGGGAGGCAGGTGCTGGGGAAAAGAAAGATTATTTAATAGAAAATTGCTTTACAGATTGCTTTGGGCAATTGCCCAGATTGCTTTACAGAGCCCTCCTCCCCAAAAGAACAGGTTTTTAGAAGAGGAGAGGCTAATGCGGAGAGAGAAAGAAGAGAGGTGCAGTCTTGTATACACCAGTTCCAAAACAGGGAGGCTGTGTTTGTCCCTGTTGTGACTCCACTGACATTTCTGGGGTTAAGTTACAGACCCGTGATGTGTAGGGGGCCTCAGAAAACTGCTAAGCGCTTTTCTTCCCTGTCTCCAAGCATAGGAAAGAGTTTAGTTTTCCTTATAAAGGGGAACTGTGAAGCACATGCAACAATGCTTATCACTTCATCCTTTCTAGCTGTGGGAGGAAGTTTAAATAGGAAGGCTCAGGTTTCCAGAGCGGCTGTCAAGATTTTGCTTTTCACTACCTTTTCATTCCAATGGGAAGTGTTTGTTCATATATCTGGAAGACACATGATTCAGTTAGCATAACTCTGCGAGCTACCATTTAAGAGGTGTCCATTTACACAGTCTTTAATGGAAGAGTTAATTAAAACTGCGTTTGCCCGTGTTTATCACAAAGTAAGAGCACCGGCATGGCCTATTAGTGCCGATACACAGCAACTTCCTAAAATGACCGTGTTAATACTGTATTTCTGAGCTACTAGATCATCTCAGCATAACTGCCAACATGAGGGAGACCAGAGGATACTCTTGTGGCCGCAGACATTGCCCCATAAACCCAGGATTGATTTGCAGCTTCAATTATCCAGCCCAGCTCTGTGGTCTGAAATACAAGACCAAGATAGTCTATTCGCAAGGTTAATTTTTCTTCCACCCACATCCATTAATACTGATTTGCACTGACATAAAGAAAAACCACACTGGTTTCTTCGACTGCAAGCAGGAATCCTATGCTGACCATTCTAATTCCAGTCTATGGTTTCAGTGAAATGTAGGGAAAAAAATATATGAATCATAGAACATAAACGGGATTTGAAATATTCTTTTCATTTTAAAACATCTTGCATTTGTATTGGCTAATAGTTCTGGCAATGGAAATATGTTACCTTTGGACATGATGTGATCCAGTCATTCAGAGGCAGGTGCCGCTTAAATGCCAAGACCTAAGTGCTTGTGAACTTCGTGGCTGACTGATCCTGAAGTCTGTTCTGTTCTACCTAGTCCTACTTGTATAAAAGCCAGAGCTACAGAAAACAGGCAAAATTACTAAATTCATACTTGCATATTAAATCCACTACTTACATATATCTGCACACATGTATACACACATGTATACACACAGACACAGATGTACAAGCTAAAGAAATTTTACTTCACAGTTGAAGCAGGCTACAGGCTTGGGCGCAAGAATAGAAAGATAAAATAGCTGAGGTGGGATGGGACCTCTGGACGTCACCAAGTCTAATCCCCTGCTAAAAATTTGTCTTCAGAGTTATCTCAGGTCACTCAGGGCTGAGTCCAATCAAGTTCTGAAAATCGCCAGTGACGGAGATCTCACCATCTCTTTGGGCACCTGTTTTCAAGTGTCTGGCTACTGCCATTGTGACTTTTTTCCCCTTAATTCCAGTTGTACTTCATCTTGTGGCACGTTGTGTCCGCTGCCTCTTGCTGTTTTGCTGTGTACCTCGAAGAGGAGTCAAGCTCTCTTCTCTTCGCAACACCCTTTCAGACAGAGGAATACAGCAATTAGGTCCCCTTTGCTGTCCCTTCTCTCTCCAGACTTAACAAACGCAGCCTCACCATGTGCATCCTACGCTCCAGCCCCGTAACCATCTCGCTGATACTCCACTAGACTCTTTCCGATTTGTCTATTCCTCTCTCATCCTGCGCTGAAGGTAATCTGGACACAATACTTCAAATATGGACCAAACAGAGGGAAATAATCACTTCCCTCAACCTGATGGCTATCCTCGTGCTAATGGTGAGCAACTAGCCTTCCTCGCTGTGCACGTATGGTCAAGTTGTTGCCCACCAGGCTCCCAAAGTACTTCTGCAAGCTGCTCCCAGCCAGCTGGGCTCCTGCCTGTAGTGATGCATGGGATTCTTTGGGGTACTTTTGTCCCAGGTGCAGGACTTGACATTAGTTTTTGTTGACCTTCCTCTTCCTTGTGAAGATCCCTCTAAACGATAGTACCATCCTCCAGTGTATCAGCTTGGGATCACCCATGAACTTGATGAAGGTGTAGCCTGCCCCATCATCCAGATGACTGAGGGAGATGCTAAGCAGTAGAAAGCGGCCTCACAGTGACATCAGCCTACACCCTCAGCATCCTTGGATGCAGCCCACCTAGTCCCGCCTTCTTGCATTATTTAAATGGCCCAAACCAGAATCTTCCAGGGTGCCGAGGGAGTGAAGCATTTCTCTGACTCTGCCACTAGGTTAGGGACTTGGGGGGTAGAGAGCAGACCTTGCAGTAGGAGACCAAGGCAACGAAGGGATAAAGTAACCAGTCTTTTCCATGCCCTGTGTCACCAAGTTGCCCACGCATTCAGCAGCAGGCCAACAGCTTGCTTTGACTTTCTTTGCTGCTAAGGTATCTGCAGAAGTCCTTCTTGCTGACCTTCGCATCTCTCACTTGTTGCAACTCCAGGTGAGCTTTGGCTTTCCTAGCTCCATCCCTGCATGCCCAGGTCCTGGTCCCGTAACCTTTCTTGAGAGCCTGTCCCTTCCCACCTCCCACACACTCCCTTTTTGCATTTAAGTTCGACCAGAAGCTCCCTGCTCAGCCAAGCTGGACTCTTACCACGCCTGCTCATTTTCTTGTACAACAGGAAGTGTTTACCTATGTTCTTGTGCCTTGTCTGTGAAAATCCATCAGTTCTCCTGGGCTCCTTTCCCGTTCAAGACAGCTTCCAGCAGGGTCCTGCCTACCAGTTCCCTGAACAACTCCGCATCTGCTCTCCTGAAGCCCATGGTCTCTAGCCTGCTGCTTGCCGTCCTTACTGCTCTTGGGCTCCTAAAATCACTGTCTTCTGGTCACTGCTGCCAAAGCTGCCATTGACCTTCACATCTTGAGCCAGTTCGGACTTGAGTAATCACTTACTAAGCTGCAGTAATGCAACCACTTGCAACGTTGTGACTGCAATGGGATGTGTAATTAAGGACAGCATAGCACACCCTGTTCATGGAGGGGGAGTAAAGCTGGGATTTCAGAGCAGTTTAGGCTCTGGATCGAACTTTCTGGCTTTGCCTGGTCTTTGATAAAATCTTGCCCTTCCCAAGACAGATACATAGACTAAAACCTTTAAAACAGCTCACAGAGATTATAGGTGTGGGGGCTTTTCCGGGACATATATCCTGGCTGCAGGTAGAAGTACACCTAAATGTCTGGCTATGGTAGATGCCAAGACAGTTGTACTCCCTATTTAAATGATTGCCTATTCTCTTGACTATCAGATTTTACTCTCTCAGGAAAAAGGTCCCGACACCTCTAGAGATGGCTCACAGATGCTGGTCCTTGGCAGCAGCTGAAGTAGGAGGCTGTGCTGACACAAACATAGAGAACAACACGGAAAGGACTAGAATGGCATTGAACAGATTGGCAGCAGATCTTTGCTTTGACGCAACATGTGGCTTCGCTTATTTCAAGAAAAGCAAAAATAGCAAGGGTCCTGCTAAGGGCAGCAAAAGTTGTTAGCAGCTACAGCTGAAACCTAGAACCAGAGCTGTACATACTCAGGGGAATGTATAAAAAAGGTTCCCACCATGTCCACACAGCTCTGGCAGGCAGAACCAACGGCAGTGCAGGGACCCACTCCCCCTCTCACATGCATCAGACTAACTCAAGAACTGTCTCTGCTGAGACAGCAGAATTACACACATGTGGAAGAAGAATAAACTAGAGACTGAAGGTCTGATGCTGGAAATACTCCAGTACCTCCTAAAACATTTATCATGTGTTAGGAAGCTCGATGACTGGACAAGCGATAAAAAAGGCCTTGCTGACGGAGGCTGTCTACAGCAAGGCTCCCTCCTTGCTAACATCTGCACTTCTGGCAGAGCCAAGTGAAGATGAGGCTAATGCAAGACATCTTGATATCATGTGTCATGGCAAATTCACTGATGCTTTCAAGACTTCCATAAAATCAGAGGTCAGTGTGCGCTGTTTGTTTTTGAAACCAAGTTCGTAGCAACAGAGAGTTCCCAAGTTTCACTGAAGCTTACTTGGAGACTTTGACCTCCTTTGAAATCAAGACCCTAGTATGTGTGGAAGTCCAGGGAATAAAACAGAGGAAAGTACACCATCCTGTAGAGGGGGAAGCTTCTGAGGTTTGTTCATCCCTGGTAAGGTTGAGCAGAGCAATCGTACAGATGAAGAGAAAAGAAAAAAGATCAGAAATAAAGATGGAGATGACTTATTAAGTCTCTCATTTCCTTGTAAGGCAAAAATAAAAAGGCATGTGATGGAACTGAAAGATGATACTTTTAAATGAGAAAAAGTATGCATTTTTGTACCAAAGATGCGCTCATTTTGTGGAAGTGACGGCTGAGGGCACTGGCAGGAGCTCAGCCTGCAACAAAGATAATTAACAAAATAAGAACCAGATGTAAATCCATGCAGTAAAGTCATGAACTGATACAGACAGCTGGAAATAATATCTGAAAGGGGTAAACTGCCCTTGTTCAACGAGTTTGTGTATCAGTTTTCTAAACCATTCCACTGCTGAATAAATCATTCCAGAAATATGAACGCACAATGACTATGAAGATGATAAATTATCAAGTATTAATACACTTGAGGGTAGTAACTGCTCTGTGGGCAAGGTTGGAGAGGACACCACTGTCTCCCTTCCCCTTCACCCTCCAGGCTTCTGCTCCAGTGAAGCCTCACGCTTTATTGGGACATATTGTTTGGTGAGAGGACAACTTCACGTTTGTTTCAAAGACACAAACACAAGATGGCTCGCCTGTCTAAAGTAGAAACGCCAATCGGTGTTCATGCTGCAAAGCATCTGAACAGGGTGAAACCCACCCCACCTGAGTTGTGCTCAGTTAAACATGCCTGTGTAACGTCACAGATCCCTTGAAGTAGGGTGGCAGCTTTATAACCCAGAATGCTGACTATCTGGCTCGTGTTTCTGCTCTGCCAGACCAAAATCCTTTGCAGTTTGGGAATGGCCACTCTCCTAGGAAGGGCACTGCATAGGGCTGATGGAGGTGTCGCTCACTCATCCTGTCCTTCCCAGGGCAAGCGGATCGTCAGTGAGAAACGCACCGAGTGCTTCCCTGGCCCAGGCAGAGTGCCAGACCTGAGCGAAGAAGAGACGGACCATTTGGTGGCTTTCCGCCGGGGGAGAAGGATGCAGATTGCCATCACTATGGATAACAAGGAAAAAGTAAGTGCATTGTGGTTGACTGGCCTGTAACGTATCCGTGGCATCCACTCCTGCTGGCGTGAGAAGGGTGGTGGAGACAGATTAGGAGCTAGCCCAGCAACAGGGCATTGGGAGAGACTAGCTATTAATAGTGTGGAGCCTATCACCATAGGCTTCTCTGGCTTCCATCACTGTGAACGAGGAAAGGCTACAGTCCTTTCCCTTCTCCATGATCCTAGCTAGAGCTGGCAGGCTCTTAAACCTTCTTAGGAGTCCATAAGAAACATCAGATGCTGTTTTGGGAGGATTGATGACAGCACTGCCAGATACGGGGCATGAATCTCACCTCCTGTCTCTTACCAGCTTCTCTTTGGGGCTGTACAGCAGATTGAGTCAGGAGCACTGTTCTCTTGACTCACTGCATGGCTTGAAAGTTAACAGAGCTGGGCAATACCTGCTTCCAAACCCAAGCCCTGCTGTGCCTGGCCATAACATACGGGGTGAGCTGGCTGAACGTTGTTAATCTTTGAAACATATTTCAAATACTTTTTTGTAAATACCTGTCTCTTTACACACACGGAGGCATGTGATATTTTCCTATTTGAGAGTTTGCACAGATAAGTAAGAATGCCTGCAGCAAACAGGGTCAGCAAAGACTATGAAGGAAAACAACACTTAGTGTAGCTGCCAAACACGCCCAGGATCACTGGGAGACCTATGCAGCACCCTCTCCGGGACAGCAGCCAACCATCTGCTAACTGCCCACATAAATCCTCAGCTTCTCCTCCCCAGAGTTCACCTTCAGCTCTGAAAGCCTGTGTGCTCCCTTCTCATGGCTACCAAGCAGTTTTTTGAATGCCATAAACCTCATGTAGGCTGCCTGGTTGAGCCACTAGTAACTATCCATTCGCCAGAGGTTCCCATGGCAGCTGTCACCCGTTTCAGTCTAGGCATCACGGACACACCTGGACGTGATGGTAGGATGGGAGTGACCTGACCGTGCCTGTGCTGTAGCTGTCCTTGAGGCTGTCAAATGGGATTCTGTGATGTGCAGGGCAAGTGTCTCTGCTTCTGCTCTCGCTGGGCTTGTTAAATACTTATCTCTGAGGTCATCAAGGCTGGGACTGTGCTAGGAGAGAGCAGCAGAGGGAGCGCCTAGATTTTGGCTTCAGATCCTGTGCCCAAATGTTTAAGTGCATGGACAGCCCTGGAGAAGGTAATATCTTATATGCTTTTATTATGGAACAAGAAATTTGAGGCTGAGGGCCCATGGATGTGGTTTTGGCGATGCCTTGCTCATAGTGGCCCCAAAGCAGTTAGATTCAGGGTGTGTGTGAGAGCAGGCCCGCAGCTGTGGTACCTTAAGGCCATATCTGCCTACATCTTTTTACATGAACCACTGCAGATCTGATGCTTTGAATCATAGGCTGGCAAAGAGGGTGCAAAGCCCCTAATGCCTGGCAGATTTGATTCTGGTGATTCAGCAGAGGTCAGTGTCTTGGGTCTGGCTCCTGCTACTCTCAGCTCCCACTGTGCTGCCATTCATTTGAGCTCATTCTTTTCAGTTCATTCCCAATGAACGCAGTTACCTCCATGGAGTAGTGCAAGGAGCTCACAGAACTCTGTCAGCCCTCCTTTCCTCAATTGCACATAGCCACAGTGGTCTCCTTCACACAGCTTGGGCTAGAAGGTAATCCTGATAATCCCCAGGCATGCAAACGACTCTGTGCTGTTCCTCCTCGATACCAAAGTTCATTTAAAGTCTTCCCTTTTTTTTTCCCCTTAATCCAAACCCAGTCGCTCAGTTGGCAGAGGGTTGGACTGAAGCTCAGGCACTCTTCTAGCAGCAGCGGGCTGCGAGGGAGGCCTGCTAGGTGCTGGACGAGAGCCTGCTGGTGCTGACGTCCGCAGGGAGAAGGACCGTGCGGAGCCATTTGGTGCCTTCACGCCTTGGCTGAACAAGAGAAGGATCTCTGTCAGGAGCACAGGAAAGCCACAGAGACTGCATATAACTCTAGCTATCCAACAACACTACCAGGGAGCAGTATATGCCCTTAGCCTTACTTAAGATGGAAAAGAAAGGTTAGTTTTGCTTGATCACCTGGTATTCTGTTTGGACAGATAGCCTGGCTCAACAGCAGTGTTGGACTAACATCGCTGACAAGGCCCTTCTAGCGAAAGCATCATGCTTCTTGCTGGCACAGAATAATTGTCCCCTGCTTTCTGTTACCGAGCTTAGAGGCATGCCTCCCCCAGCCTCTTGGAAGCTGACGGAGGGCAGAGCGGAGGCTTGCTGCTCCCTGGAAGGCAGGGTGCCTCCACACAGGAGGCAGGGAGCAAGCACAGGGGTTGCCACGGAGCATACCTCCCAAGGCTGGGCAATGAAGGGGCCGCGAGCGTGTGTTAATGAGCTCATTTTAAAAATAGGCTTTCATGGGAATATTTGTTGTTGTTCTTTGGATTCCTCTTATAATCTAGAAGAAGATATAAAAGTGTATGAAACTCTAGTTTCCAGTACCTGTTACCAGCTGGATATGTTTTAGAGTCCAGCTGAGCTCCAGAGATCTCCCTGTTCCCAGTGATTCCCTCAGACTGATGAGGCCCCATTCCATCCCTAGTTAATGAAGATATCCTCATATTGCTACGTTAATTGTGTAACCTCAGACAACAGCTACAAGAGCCAGGACAAAACGCAACTGTCAGCACGGAGGCACCTTACAACGTGACAAAAGGATGTGGCTGTAAGAGTTAAACAGTTGGATTTCATGGTCACCTCTGCAAGCTACTTACTTCCATCCGCACTTGGTCAACCTTTTCCCAGGATCAGTGACAGAAGCAGATGGGGCCTGGAGTGACAGGTCACGCTGGCATCTCGCTCATCATGCCAGCTCGGGCTGGTTGAGTCAAGGGAGGTTTGGTCTGGCCCACCCTGTCACTTCAGCTGTTCCTAAGCTGCGTTAAGGATTAGTGTTTTAAACAAGTACTTCTTTTTTTCTGATAGCGATAGTGCTTGAAAAATTGAAACCAGGCAAGTCTGTGTCACGTGCTGTGCCTCAGAGCGATGTGCTTCTCCAAGAGATGCTGGAAGGCTGCAGGGCAGAGAGCAGATCAGAGTCAGTAATACCAAAATGTATTAAATAATTTTAGCCTGCAGAACTCAGTGTGTGTCACAGGGACGCTGAATACAGCAATTCATTTTGGAAGTGGAAGCCGAATCCCACCAGCACTGGTGGGATCACAGCATCCACAGACCCTGGCAGCCCTGGGCTTCAGTTCCCCCCACGGAAGCAGGTTTATAGCGTGCCTCCTCCTCCCCGGCCATGGTGACGATAAGCATGTGAGCCATGCTGAGCGGCTCAGCGCTGCATGACTTCAGGAAGACCGGTAAACAGGGAAACCAGCGCTGCTGGCCTCTGCAACCCAGAGGCACCCCAGCACTGCAGAAGAGCTGGGACCTGCCCCGCGAGGTCCGCGCACCAACAGAGTGTCCGTGCAGCAGGGTTTGCACTCACGCCAAGTGTTTGCAGCAGCAGCCGGCAGCACAGCGTCAGGGAAAGAGCAGAAGACCAGGGAAGCCTCCAGGCATCCCTTCCCTCCTATACTCACCAGCCCCCAGGCTGGGGCCCTCTCTGCCAAGAACAGCATCTTTCTTCTTGACAGGCTTTTTCTTGCCTGAACTCTAATTTATTTTTTTTCGGTCCATCTAACCTTTATCCCCCACATCTCCAGCCAGGAGCTGCACTGTTAAGTGACGTGCTGCGCCGAAACATGCACCCCTTCTTTTTCTTCAGACTTGTTACTGCATCTGATGTTTCTGCGTCACGGGAAGCGGCGTGTAGATCACCCCCTGTTCACCTTCCCAAAGCACAAATGATTTTATTGACCTGTTTCACATCTCCCTTCAGCCTTCTCTTCTGCCGGCTTAAGAGACTGACCCTATTTAGACATGTCTGGTGAGGAAGCATTTCTATATTTTTGATCACTCTCATTGCCCTTGTTTGTGCCTTTGTTATTTTTACTATATTCTTCTAATACAAGAGGACCAGAACTGTACATGGCATTCAAGCTGCGGGCTTTTGTGGATGTACTCAGTGACATAACAATGTTTCTGGCTTGTTCTCCATTCTTCTCCTAACGACTTTGCATTTTCTTCGCTATTTCCTAAATAATTGAGCTAACATTTTCAGAGAACTAGTCACAATAACACCAAAAATTTCATTCCTGAGTGCTAATCATAGTTCAGGCTTCATTACTTCGTGTGTATATATAAGAAGGGGCATTTTTCTCCCTGTGAGTTATTTTGTATTACTGATATTAAATTTAATCCGTAATTTTATGATGCAGGCATTCAATGTCAAGAGATCTTTTGCAGCTCTTTCCTGGCAAATTACATTCTTTGCCCTGGATGATTTAGTGTCGTCAGCAAACTGTCATCTCTCTATTCAGCTCCTTTTCCAGACCATTTATGAGCATGTTGAGCAGTGCATGTTCCAGTGGCACACCCCTGCTAATCTTCTACCATGGAAACTGGCATTTTCTTGCCACTTTTTGTTTTCTCTCCTTTAATTAGTTGTTAATCCAAAAGAGAAACTTAATTTTCGTCTGTAAACTGATCAGCTACTGGGAGAGCCTGGTGGGGTATCAGTGTTGTCATCTGAGCAGCTGTGTGTTAGGACCTGGGCTGAGACCCCCAATTCGAGCATTACCTTTCAGCCTCTCTTATTACCCCAGCATGGCCCATCCTTTGGCGTTTTTTGCCTCATGCCCCAGCTGGTTCCCTGCTCATCCTGGGTCATCTTGTGTCCTCCCTCCCTCAGAGGCCTGTGGTGCCTAGGAGAGAAGGTCGCACCCGTCAGTCCCTCTCGGTGACATCCCAGAGCCTGGCCACTGTCAGCTTTGCCACCTCCTCTCTGCACTTGCCAGATTTATACTATTAAAACATTTGATGGGCATCCTCGTTATGCCACATTTTTCTCTATTTTTATTCATGACGAAATTCAGTAAAAAGAAGGCAAGAAAAATAAGAGACTCCCATTCTTGCCGCCCTTGGTGCTTCTAGCTAGCACCACATTGTCAGTCCCAGACCACATCGCAGCTGGCAGCACACAGCTGTGGCAGAAGCTGCCAAAGAGGAAATGCAAGAAAAAAAAGCTGTTCTCGTTATTTTCTTTTCCAAAACAGCCCCAGTGCCTGATATTACCCTGCCATCTTGAAGCCTGGTTTTTTTTCTACCCAGTGAAAGACTCTTTCACTCCCTGTTAGCGCAGAGGGCTGGGGGGACCAAATTATCCTGTCTCCTTGCAGAACAAATTAGCCTGAGCACATCGCTGTGCTGGTGCAGCTTCACGGCCTCCAGCGCTGCTGCGGGCCTGAGGGTGCCACGTCTGGGACCTTTCTTCCCCCCCCTCTGCCTGGCTGCCCCTAAACCTGCGAGCAGGGCCGGGGAGAATGCCTAATGCTTAGCACCAGTTTTCCTAAAAAGCCACTCCATGCTCTGGCAGTGTTTCAGGATCATTAATACATTAGAGCTGCAAGCTGGCAGCCCAGGACCAGTGGAGCACAATGGTTAATTAGCAGGTTACAAATCATCTCTTAAATGGATGGTTGATAGGGCTTCGGGGCTTTTAAATTGTCCTTTTATTAACAGAGTTTCCTGGGATGGTACATCAGAAATGACTGTTTGTGATCAGGAGACACAAAAGCTGCTTTCAGGGGCTTAACGCCGATGAGTCTGACTGCCGTGATTGCATGGGCGAGGAACCAAACCTGTAGCAGGAGAAACACTTGCTTTTACATCGCAGAAGGGAGGGGAAGATGGGCAGAAAGGATGGCTGAAAAGTCTTTAGCTCCCTTCAGGCAGCACAATTAGTAGGCAGATTTTTCAAAAGAACTAGAAAAAAATATCCGCTCATGTGCTAGTTTCAAAAATCCTGCCCAGTGGGGGATCCGAGCACTGGAAAACCAGCTCTAAGCCCTTACAGAAATCTCTTCCTGCAGAAGAAATGCCAGTTCTGGTGCCGACACGTGCCTGCAGAATTGGGTACCGAGAGGTTAATTTAACGCATCTGTTGGTACTTATTTTTAAAACAAGAAGACAATGAAGAGGCCAGAGCCGTCAAAGCCCATCCAAGGCTTTGGTGTGGAGAACTGTTAGTAAAAAACAATGCTTAACACGGCTGGATAACGGCGTCAGCGTTGTCACCCCTGTGCATTAACGCTAGCTGGGCGTATGTGCGCTGGGAGGTCAGACAAACCCGAGTCAGAAAGCGTGTGGGATCCCAGGGCCGCACCCTGGTTGGGAGCAGGCTCTGTCCCCCCCTCCCCAGACCGTTCTGGGACTGAGAAATAGAGAAATCCGTGCATCAATCTCAGGATAAACAAACATAATCTCTCTCTACTTTAGGTTTTTGTTCCCTCCTCACATCTCCTCCCCTGCTGTGCAGGAACAGTTAAACTATGAGATGATAATGTCATTGTCATATTTCATAATTTTGGGGGCGGAGAGGAGGAAGGAGGAGAAAAACATGTTTTGCTTCCCCATAGCCTGGGTGTGTCATAACAGGCTAGCAGTAGCTCTGGGGCAGCACGGAGCAAATGCGAAAACCTGCTCCTGAGCCAGTGCAAAAGGCAAAGCTAACCATGTTTTCTTGACTGCACAGTTCAGACCTGCTTTCCTGGTAGAAGAAAACCAGAATTTTTTGGTTCTCTCTCTTTTCCACAGTGCCCTTTGAGAAGCAAAAATAGAAGCAGACTAAGGAAAAAAGCAACCTGGCTTTGAGCGAGGGGTGTAAAAGGATGGAGAGTTGTCACAGTGTCCCTGTGTTAGAGCGATCTGTGGTGTGTGCTGAGGAGCTGGTGCCCAGAACAGGACATCCTCCGGCTTGTAGGAGTCCAGGGCTGGCCAGCCATGCAGGAGCTGCGTCTTCTCCCGCGTTGCGTCTCGCGAGCTGCAGCACAGTCCCTCAGCTGGGCCGTCCCAGCACATTTCCTGGGCGCAGGCTCGCTCTTCGCTTGGCAGAGGCAGGGCTGAAGTCAAGCTGTGCTGGGCTGCAGACAGGCAGAGGCACACTGCTCCCCCCGCAGCTTATGCGCACCCTGGCTCTGTGCTCCGGCTGTGCGGATGCTCTGGCTTTCCGGTTCCTGTCTTCTGGGACACAATCAGGCATTGTAAAGGGTCCAAACCAAATCATTGTTTGCATGAGCTTGCATAAGAAATATGTGGGCTCAGATGAAACAATAAGCACACCCATGCAGCTCCCTGCCTCAGTTTCCCCATCAATCCTGAGCTGTCTTTGGCATTTCCGAGGCAATCAGTGCTCCTTCTCTCCCATCACTCCTCCCACACAGTTTCCCCCAGGGACGGAGGGGCTCCAGCTCTTCTGCAGCAGCTGGCTCCCTTGTACTCTTTCTAAAACAGTTTCTTTTACAGCTGCTTTAAAGGCTAAACATCCATCTGCACCTTGCTCCCCAGCCAGCCTCCTCAAATAAGCAAAGTTCCCAGGTTTCTGCTGATTTAATCTCTCTACCAATGCAAGGTCTCACTTTGGGGCTGCAGAGGCTCATTAGACCCCTGGCTACTACGTTCTTCAAATGGGGCTGGACGAGCCATTGACTTTGAGCCTGGAGGGAGCATTTTTGGTTACATAAGTTTTTGCAGCAACCTTTTGAAATAAATACCCAGTATCATCTTTCACCATATCCTGGCCTGTTTTGCAACAGGCCAGAATATGCTGAGGGGTGGCTTCTCTGAGCAGAGACCTCTCTGGTTTTTTTCCCCATATCTTTGCTGAGGAATCCTAGGACAATGTAGCTAACATCCTCCTCATTATTTCCAAGGAGCTGTTTGCACAATCTTCTACCTGTACTGGAGCTACCCCAGCTTCATACCAGTCAGACCAGTGAAGCTGTCATGCACTGAGAGCATCACCGTGCAATGACCATGAGCACTGGCCGTACGGTCACACTTCCCACCTGCCTTGGATTTAGCATATGTGGAAATCCCCCAAAAGACTGCTCTGAGCTCGCTCCCTGCATGATCCCACCGCGTGCACGGGAACAGGCTGCAGCAGGGATGAGCTGCCTTAGGAGGCTGGGCAGAGCCTGCAGGTATCGAGACTGGATTCCCACATTTCCCGCATCCAGCCCTCTAATGCTGGGCTAAACCTGGGGCTGGCAAATGACTGGAATAAAAGTCCTGTTGCCAGCCTGGGTTGGAGCTCACTGCACTGATGCTTTCTCGAACGGCTGACCTGGCAGTTTGCGCTGCGACTTTCCTCTTTGTGTTTCAGTTTTGCTTGTCCATGCAAAATGGCAGCACGATAATCTCAGCCCCACACACTCACTGGCCCCGTAGCGGTTCAGCAGGGAGGGGAGTTGGGGGATGCCTCGGCTCCTCTGGGTGTGAGGGGGGCCACTGGGCAGCAGCACACCGGGGCCTCTCTGCTCCTGGCAGCGTTTCTGCAGCCCCGGGCTGCCATGTACAGTTACAAAACAGAGGGAGGCAGCCGTGACAAATGCTGTGCCACTTGGCAGCTGCCGTGCTGCAAATCATGTGCTATAGCAGCGCCCGGGTGGGAGTGGGAGCCGCTCGCTCGCAGAGGCGTACGGCCACCCCGGGGCAGAGCCCTGAGTGAGCACCGACCCCCTGCCCTGAGGGGCTCAGCAGTGTCGGGGGCAGGCTGGTACCCTGCCCTCACCCACCCGGCACATGCAACAGCGAGCAGCCCTGCCGGTGGCACCCCGACAATGCTATCTAACCAGGGCAGAAAGCCTTTCTTAAAAGATATTTATGCTCTGCAGACCCCTTGTGATCCCACCCTGGCCTCTGACGTGGCTGAGGCTGTATTATCAGTCCCACATAGGAGCAGAGAACTGCCTGGCCCATGCCATGTCTCATGTGTAGTGTCTGTAGTTCATTAAGATGGTGGGGCCAGTTGTCACCTCCTGCCAGGCAGGGGGCTATCAACACTAGAGCAGAGCTTGCCATTCTGGTGGCAGCATGGCTAAAGCCAGTGGAAGCAGGGATGGACCCTGGTAGAGGGGAACCCTGTTTGACAGGGACAAAAGTCACTCCCAGCTTTACCATGCTGGCTTTTCACTGCATCTGAGATGGGCTCCCAGCTCTTGTACAGTTGAATTGTAAGCTGAGCCTTTGGCCTGAATCTGAAAAGGCACCTGAAACTTGGTCTGCCTTGGAAAGAAACGGGACCATGCAGGACACCTCTCTGCCTCTAGCTTGGGAGGAGAGGACCTGCGGGAACACATCCCTTTTCCTTGCTTTTCTCATACATCCCTTACTTTCTGACTTTTTTTTTTTTCCACATCAGTTTGATTCAGGGCCCTAGAAACCAATCTTTCCTCTTTTGCTGACCTTTTCTGGGCAGTCCTTACATGTCCTGGTGGGCACAGGGTCAGGCACTGACTCCACTGCCAGGAGACTTTGCTTAATCCTCAGAATAATTCCCGTGTCTGTGCTCTTGCAGGCAGAGGAGAGGAGAACAGCAGAGAAGAGGAGATCAGACAGTGACAGAGGCTCAGAAAGCGAGCACAGCCGGAAGGTGAGTTTGGCCCCGTGTCCCTTGGCGGGGACCATTGTCTTGGAAGAGGAAACCAGTAGGATGTGCCTCCCTGTCAGTAAGAGTTGCCTCAGTCCTAAAGGAAGCAGCAGCGTGCTCTGATGTGGTCCCCGCTGTTCATCCCTCTTGTCATCCAAAGCTTGGCTGAGCAGCTAACACACCTGAAGCAAAGCAGCGCTGGAAAGGGTGACAGACACCCTTTCACACCTTGTCGTGGCTGCTTAAGTCCCTAGCATAGCAGCAGGGATGTTACGACGGGCAACGTGCTCACCCATGTGGCAGCACAGCCCTAGCTGCTTTCTATCCCCAAACCATTTGCTTGTGGCTGAAAGGCTCAGGGTGTATTAGCTCCAGCTCCTCGCTTCAGCAGAAGCTGAGTAGGATGGAGGTAAATCAAAGCACAGGCTTTCCCACTGACTGTTTAATGCAAACTCTGGAGGACATGCTGGCTCCCCTGAGCCTGCAGATGCTCTTAATTAATGGAGCACGAATTGAATAGCCCCACCTCAATGTCATTCATTAGGAGGACACAGATGGGCTCTTAAATATTAATTCCAGCTGAGCTCCCCCACCCCAGAGCAGAAAAGTGGAGCAGGATAGCCCTGTGGTCCAGCTAACCACAGCTATGCTACAGCTGAGGTGAGCCCCGGGTCAAGGACCAGCTTACCCTGCTCTGTGGGCCCCACAGCCACCTCTGTACCTACCCACGAGAGAACTCAGGCACCAGCCTCAGTCTTTCCCTTGCTTTTGGCTTCCCCTTTGCTAAAGGCCAAGCTAATGGGGCAGGGCACTTCCCTTATCCCCCAGCTCTGGAGGCTGAGCCCTGCTCTTGCTAGCTGTGTGCTACTCAGCTCTTGCATGCTTCTCCTCAATGGGTGTGTCAGGACCCACTGTGTCCCACTGTGCCATGAGGCTGGAAGCTGTGGGGAGCATCTCCAGGCCTGTGCCCCAACCCAGACACCAGTGCTTGCCCTTGCTTTGCCCTGGTGTCCCTTGCCCTTCTGCAGACCTCACCTCTCCCTTCTTGGGGATGCGGACTCAGGTCCCACAGCTCCTGCCAGCTAATGAATGGAGGAGCAATTACTGCCACCCATCTCTGGCCCACGCAGGTGGGTCTCCTTGGAAACAGGGCTTTCAGTCACTCCTTCCCTGCTGCTCTGCTTTTATCAGCAGTGCAAGGCTGAGGAGTTAATTCTTGTTTGGGGATGGGGTGAGGGTGGCTGGCGTGGAAGGGCACGTGTATGAAGTGATGAATTAACCGCTGGTAATTAGCACCCCAGGACTCAGCTCTGCACTAAGCTATTCACCAAGCAGCGTTGCTTGACAACACACCGTGGCCAGTTGGCTCCTGTTTCAACCATGTCCATTAACCTGGCAGCTGGGTTACCCACCTCCCCCTCTTGCATGCTCCATCAGCTCTCAACTAGGTTTTCATTGAGCTTTAAGATTTTGAACAGCAGCAGCCCTTACCTAGTCTATCATGAGGAGTGGTAAACCAAGAGGCTGAAAGCAATGAGGGTGAAGAACCCCCTTGCTCCAGGAGTGCTGCTCTTGGCACTCATGGTACCATGTACCCGGGACGTAGGGATGGCCCCAGCCTGGTGGTCCCAGAAGGCTGTCTTGACCCTGTGAAGGATTTTGTAGGCATAACTTTTATTTCAGCATCCCACAGTCTTTGGGTGGGGGGATTTGTTAGCCCAGTGCATCTTCTATGAGAATTCAACCTCCCAAACTCTGTTGGGAGATGTTGCAGGCACTCCATGGAACTAACTATATGCCATAAGTAAACCTTAGCAAAGTGCCTCTTCCAGGGAAAAATTGAGAATGTTTGCTTTTAAAACCTTCAGGTGAGCAGGATCACAGCAGGTGCAAGCCGCTGTCCAATTTATGCCTGCAGTTAAAGTGACTGCAAGTACGAATGGGGCAAATCAATTCTGTGGCCGTTTGCACGCAGAATTACGGGGGCATGCTTTAGAAGTTTGTAACCAGGTACTAAATATCTAGAATGAAAAACTTCACCTTATGGCAGTTGCTACACAGATCAGGAGGTTAGATATTGCTGCAGGAACCAAAGGAACATTGCAGTTCAGGTCAGGGAAGCAGCAGTGAAGCCCCATCTCATTAAGGCAAGAAGAATGTATCCAGATGGCAAAATCCAGCGTTTTAGGAGGAAGCGTTTTTAATCCTTCAAAATGTAATATTATTCATGCAGTCTGGATGGAGTGGAACAACTTTTCCAAAATACCTTCCCACAATTATCATTATCATTTGTGAATATCCCTTGGAGGAAACGCTTACTTGTTCTGATGTGGCTATGGATTTACAGCGTGGCTCTAAGCAAGCTGTGTAACTTCCTCCTGCCTCAGTTTCCCGTTCTGGAAAGTCAGCCGGCCCTGGGACCAGTCTACAAGTAAGTACTTGTCTAGGCTACAAGTAAAGCAGAGCCCTTCTGTGTGCACATCACTTTGGAGAGGGAAGCTGACCTTGCTCCAAGTTGTTTTCAAATATTACTCAGTGTTTCTGGCGGTGACAGTACAAAGTACACTGAGTGCAGACTTTTAAGACGTTTTTATTAACAAAAGCTCTTTTGCCTCCACTAGGATAGCGGGAAGTCAGTGCAGAAGAGCCCTGGAGACCTCAGTTTCCCCATGACTGGACGGGAACGCTCGGAGTACATACGCTGGAAGAGGGAGCGCGATAAGATTGATCTGGAGCGACTGGCACGTCACAAGAACGCGAAGGGCGAGTGGCGACGGGCTTGGGATGTGGAGAAGTCGGAGCACATGTAGGTCCTCCACGGTCCTGGGGTGGTTTGTCTGCAGCAGGCTATCTAAAGCCAGTGATGAGATCTCGTGCAGGTGTTCACTGCTGACCAAATCCCATGCTTTCATGTGCCTCTCCCTGACCAAACCCACATCGCTGTCTCTTTCTCCTCCTGACCATGTCTATCAGTGGGACCAGATATCAGAGTGATTCTCCTATTTTCTTTCTGACGTGAGGTCTCCTACCCTGATAGGAGATACTGTGTGCTGACCAAGATTGCTGGCCTTTGGTCCCACCAGGGCTTGGACTGTGGGAGGGAGAGGAGCGTGAATCACTGCTCAGTCTACATGTGGAGGGTCGTCTCTGTCTCCACATGGACAAATCCAACGGCATGAGGGTGCAGGTGCTCTTCTGGAAACAGGCGTGGACAAACTCACATTGCTAGTCCACAGGCTTTCTCACTGCCCTGCTTGTTTCTCCTTTTCAATGACAGGCCAGGCCAGTGTGCCTAAATCTTCCACACCTCAAACTCAGCCTCTTCAGGCACTGCAGTGTGAGGGCATCACTTTGAAGGGCCACCCGTATGCTATGGGGGAAGTGCTGGGGACAGCAATGTGGGAGAGCTCTTCATAGGGTCTGACACTTCCCCGCTTCAAACACTGTCCCTCTAACTGTGCTTGTCCAGCTGGGTCACACCAGCTAGAAAGCTTTGGAGGAGGACTTAGCACCTGCAGTGAGGTAACGTTTTGATAGGGTGTGGAGTTAGGGGACATCGCATGGGTTTGCTGATAAGAGTTTGTACAGGGCAGAATGATGGGACAATTTTTGGCTGAGAAATGGGACCAAATACCTAGATTTTTCAGTCACTCAGACCCCAATAATTAGAGGTGAATTGACTTCAAGTGGGTGCTGAGTGTTGCTGGCAAGACAGCTCTGAGCCCTACTGTTCTCCCCTATATCCAATTTTTAGAGAAAAGCCATAATACAACACAAGCAGGATTAGAAACCAACCAAATGAGTCTGGACAGGTCTGTTCTGAGAAGGCAAGTCCTGAAGCTACTTCAGATTGTATTTAGAAGCTTGGGAAGCTCCATTTGAGCCTTGTACAGTTACACTACAGGCATCTATAGACTCCATGGATGCTCATAGAATTAAGTATATACACACACATATATATGTGGGTACTGATGTAAAGGTTTTAGGGGTTCTTCTTTGGGGTAGAATTGCCTCACAGCCTCATTTCTCCTGGTTAGTGCATGCAGTTTCAGCTCCTGCTGATAAACCTGCACATATTTGCCAGTGGGCAGGTGCAGAAGGGCCGAAGGCTGGAGCCTGCGCTGTCTTGAGGTCTCTTGCCCACGCTTTTGCACACTGGAGGAGAACGGTCAGGTCTGACAATGCCTGTTTTTAACCTGCAGGTTTGAAGAGGACTTTGTTAAGGATGGGGAGCCAGCCTTGGATAATCCCAGCAATAAGAAAGGTTGGCAAGGGACACCTAGACTCTGTCCTGATGCTAGTGAATGCTGATCGTGCGAATCCGAGCGCCACAGCAGCTGTCGTGGCTGTCAGTTGTGAAACTCCGCTTTCCTGGGCAAATGCCTCTGAGCGCAGCGTTGGGGTCTCAGCCCTCTCTGCTCTGCAGAGTGCTCAGGGGATGGGATCTGAGTGTCTGGGTGCTAGTGCTTTTTACCTTCCCAGGGAGAGCAGTGGCACCGTTTCTGTAACCTTGTACGACACAATATGGAGGCTCAGCACTGCCTCCTTTCCCCAACACTGGTTTGAGAGGCAATCCTATTCCAGAGCACATCATCTCTGATCCCTGTGGCACATGCTGGCTTCCTTACTAGCATAAGTCCATCATGACTCCTGTTTCTCAGGAGATGGACTGGCAGAACAAAGCTTTCCCTTGTGACACCCTGTTTGAACACCAGGCTTTCTGCTGCGTGTCCATTCCAGAACCTCACTCGCTTTTGTGCGTGCTTTGCTTTGTCCTTGCAGGGGGAAGAAACGCAAGGAAATTCCAGCACAGGTCCTTTCCTCCCGACGGGAGAGGTGAGTAAACTACGCAGCTCGGTTGTGGCACCCCACTAAGTGTCAGCACCTCTGATATGGCCTCACAGAGAGAGCTTTCTCCAGGCACTCTCGCAGATTTGGAGTGCCTTTTGGGGACATACCGCGTGGCTGCTCTCATAGCTGGGTGGGACGGTCTGTGCTGTGTGGCAAGGGAGAATAAGAATAAGCCTTCCAAGAACAGCACAAGTGAGACTATCTCAGGAATAAGATTTAAAGTTATAATTGGAATTTGGGATGAAAAATGCAGAAAAAACACCCATAAATTCTCAATTTGTACTTATTATTTTAGAAAATATACCTAATGAATACAGCTTCAGAGGCTTCCCCCTCCAGAGGCACTTTCCACTGGTACAAGGACATTGGCCCCCTCAACGTCCATCAACTGGTTCTGCCTGCTCTTGCATGGCATTTCCAACCTGTCTTCTAGGTGGAGGACAGCATGGAGTGAGTGTGAGCGACCCTGGTCCGAAAGCAGTACCTGCTGTGAGCAGCCGAGCCAAAGGGAAGGACAGACTGACCGGCAGAGCCAGGAGGTAAGGAGGCCGGCAGCAGCGCTGCAAACTAGTGGCTGTGTGGCATGTCTGGGTCTCATTCCTTGCCTGATTGTGAAGAGGGACAGACAAAAAGAGATATTGTTCCACAAGGGCGTCTTTTCAGGTGAGTTCATGTTGGCAGGACCTCACTTAGTGCGGTTTGTGGTACTTGCGGGGTGCATCATCGCTGTGCTGACCACCACACCAACTGTCTGCCGAACAGGTCAGGGTTACTCTGACCAGATTTGGGTACCACTGGCATGTACCCTGCAGGCTTTTGAACACGTTCTTATCTCACTTCCAGGCACTGCTGATACGGAGGAGCAGCCTTCTCAGATAGCTCCCAGCTGAGCCAATAGTAGTTGAGATTGGTACTGTGCTACAGATGCCTTTTCTTCTTAAACAACTGTTCCTAAAGATGTGAGGAGGGAAGTGACCTGCTCCCGCCAGCTGTGGGCAGCACACGGCAATGTAGTAATTTGCACAGAAGTGATTTCAGAATATCAGCAAAACTAAGTGCATTTTGCAGGTTCGCCCACGTCCTCCCAGGGGTCCCCCTCCCCTGCTGCTCTCCATAATTAAATTTCAGTGCAGTCTCCAGTTTCCTGGAGCCACACTGACGGTTTAATAACAGTAATCGTCTTCACAGCACTGCCATGCCCTTTAGCGGGCAACAAAAGGATGAAGAGTTGATTGCATACCCCAAGCCTCTTAATTTATTCAGACCACAAAACTGTTCCAGTAGCTTTTAATGTTAGCATTCTTCAACCATCCAGGTCAGTTATGACCGTGCAGTTAAACAGATGGATAAACAGATATGTACTTCACAGGGGTACTCAGCATTACCCAGAAGTTAGTTAGCTGGAGGTCAGCTGCTGCTTGCTCTTAGGTGGCTGCAATGCAGAGCGTTAGGCAGGGCCTGTGTGCGCAGGATTCTGCTGTGTCAGGACAGTAGTGGGTCTGATCTGCAGAGCCTGGCACTGTAGTAAGCCTGGAGATTTTTTTTAACATTGCGTTTGTTTCCAGTGGCTTTGCTTTGAGGAAATGCACCTCAGCACTCGTAACTCTTGGATAGTTAAGGTGTGCTCTGAGAATCTACTTCCAGAATAAAGATGGGTTAGCTTCGGTCTTCCTAAGCCCTGTTAGTGAATCATATTACTTAAAATCAAATGTAATCTGGATAAATTGATGAAGGACATGATCAAGAACATGCAAATAATCAAGTTAGCTTTGTTTTTAAGTTACATTCCACCCTTCTCCATTCTTCAGCTCCATCCCCAATAAAATGTACTTGGGAAGGAAAAGCTGATGAGCTGTGCTCCCGCTTGCTCTCCCCCAGCCGCTGGCTGCAGCACCGGCAAATGACAGCAGCTCCCAGAGGATGTGCAGGATGGGCACGCCAGTAGATTTGCTTTATGTTGTTACTTTCTATGAATACCCTAGAAGGCTTCAGGCTGCGGGCTGAACGCTGCTGTTCAAAGCCATGAAAGGTGCAGTGGTTACGCACAGTTCTGCCCTGCCTGAAGATGCCGACCCATCCGCGTCAAACCAAACTCCCAGGCCTCAGCAACCACCCTCGGAGTCAGCGTTGATCTGCTTCTGAAGTTTGCCACTAACATTTGGTTATTTGTGATGGTAAAAAGAGGGACAGGCAGCTGGCCAGAGAGAGATGCAGAAATAAAATTTAAAATTGACAGGCTGGAGGACAGAGAGGGAAGAATTAAAAAACAGGGACAAGGAGCAGGACAGAGGGAGACAATAAAGTTTAAGCAGTGACATGCTACAAGGCGGTAAGGGAAGAAAAAATGGGGACAGGGAGAGACACAGAAAGAAAACTTATGCACAGGAATTACTTCAACAGCTGGAGAAGGGAAACAGAAGGAAAAAATATACCCACCTGATCCTATATATGAGAAGTTAAAGCACAGGAAGCTGTTGGGCAGACACTACTACCCCCACACTGGTTGTAAGATTTTTATCAGCCACAAATGACCTGACTTTAGGTCATCATCCTTTCTGAAAGATAGTACTACACATGGAATATGGCTTTCCTAAAATCATACATCATTTCTGGGCTAAACTAGATTCAAGGGGAAGGCTACTGATGCAGCATTGCTGTCTCTATTTCCCTCTGAACTTAACTGGATCAGTTATTATTCATTGTCTAGGTCTCCTCCAAGCTAATCAGAGAACACTGTTTCCTGAGACACCTTTGCTTTGGACTTTGCTCCATTTAGTGCCATCCCCTCTGCCTTGAGAAGGGCTCATGGGACACCTTACTGCTGCAGAGCAGACTGCATCTCATTGCGGGAGAGAAGCGCAGGGCTCCCAAGGGCTGGAAGCAATTGCACAGAACAAGCAGCTCATGGTTTCTGTCAGTGTTTGCCGGGAAAGTGAGTTATACCCGCTGCAAAGATCATGTTCGTCCTTTCTCTTTCCTTCCTACTGGAGCCTTTTGTTCTTCTGGACTTCAGGGCCTGGGGAGGCGGGAAGGCGCGGAGGCTGTTTCCGTGGCAGTTTCATGTGGTGGTAGGTCTGGTTTATTCTGGTCATGTCTTCAGCTGTTGGCCATGCCCACCTTGTCTCACCATGAGAGCTGGGGTGTGCCTCAGGGCTCTTCAGGGACGATCAGGTGTTTAAGGCGTGGGATTTAGCTCATCCAGATGTGGCCCACCCCATCCTTCCTCCCAAACAGCAAAATATACGGAAAGACTTCAGAAAATCATAATGATGTTGGAAGGACCTGCTGACATGTTAAACCTCATGCTTTCCAGTGTTTAATCTTAAAGTTTAATCCTGATGAAGTCATTCTTTTCTGCCCTGTGGACATTTTAGCTGTACAATTTAGACGCATATGGCTGGTTAAATGTGTCTGGGAGTAGACTGTAAACAAAAAAGCAGTGTTGATTTTGAGCGGCTTCTTGGAATGGATAAAGAGTTTGTTGCTTCCCTTTTATAGGCAGAGCAGACAGGCGGATCACACTATGATCTGCTCCCTCCGTACCACAGCCCACGGGTCAATCGCCAGTGCCGAGGTCCTGCCTCAGGCTCCACGTCTGCCCTGGTCAGACCCAGGGGAAGGGATGAGAGCCTGCCCACTCCCCTACATCCATCTCTTCTCCTCTTCCTCAGCAAAGGTTGACTTCTGCCCCAAAGCATGCCTGTGACAGGCAGATGCTGACTAGTTTCCAGAAATCATAACAGGGTCTTGAGCCATTTCTTTTTCCTTCTACACTGAGCTCACAGAGCTGTGCCCAGAGGAATGCCTTGGCTAGCTGTCTTATGGCAGAAATTCAAAGAAATAATGTTGGGCTGGGATTTAATATTTTGTATAGACTCCCTCAGAGCCTCTAACTGGCTGGCTTGGAGCTGTTTAATGACATCTCATTGACCTGCCCCCCATTAGTGGCCCTCAGAGTCTCTTCCTGCAGTGGTCTCTGTTTGCCTCTTCTGCTCCAGAGCTTGGAGAGTCACTGAAGGCACCCTCCTCTCTGGCAGTGACTAGGGCAGCTAGCATCATTTCAGACTGAGGGGAGCTACCTCTGGCTCTCAGCACTTCTCCCTGCTGTAATAATAGAGCATTATTCCCTTGCCTTTCTCACCTCCCCCCACTAGCAGGAGATTCATGCAGTGGGTCCAGCAGACCTAAGACCCCTTGTGCCTTGGACTACCTGCTTGAAGCACATCTGAGTCCAAGCATGCCAGCAATGTCAACCAGTTCAAAGTGACAGTTGTTTCTGGGGTGCGCTCTTTAGCTGGGGAGAGGGGAAGGTCAGCCAGCCGGTTGCACAGTGAGGTTTAGCACCTTCTGTTGGGAGGCTCAGAGGATGTATCGCAGAAAGGGTGCGTCGCAGAGAGGGTGCCTGGCTTGCCATGGGCTTCCACAGCCTGTTTCTTTTCTCACAGCAAACTGAGAAGTTATGTTTCCAGTCCGTGTTGTGCCTCCAGTGCAGAGGCTTGGAGGCTTCTTAGTGCATCTAACTCCACTAGGGCTGCTGGGTTCAGTCAGGACTAGATGACCGCTAAAGGTCCTTTCCAACCTAAACCATTCTATGATTATTCGTATCCATTTAAAGGCACTACAGCCCCAAAATGGCTGATGCTAGAATCCTGTTTAGATGCCTAAATTCTCTTGCTGATGAAATTATAAAAATCTTATATGCTATTGTGTCCAGAGAGACATTCTTTATTCTTGTTCTTTTAATTTTATCTCATTTTATCTCACAGTGAAACAGTACATCGTACTCCTCCCTGAACATCCTCCATTAGAAATGAGGCTAGAAGGTGTCTCGATTTATTCTTTTTCATTCTTGTTTGCTGTACTTCATATCTATCAGCTACTAGGATGGAAAATTATGGCTCATCTAAAATGACAAAGAATTATCTTAAACACTACTGATGTGAGTAGCTGGAACATGGAGTCATGCCATAAAGTGCTCACCTTCACCTGGGGACCTGGGAAAATCAGGGGAAGTGAGGAAGCTGAACGCTTGCCTGCTGCAGCATGGACACCTCCCTCAGCACCACCCAGCTGCTCCATCCCGCCAGAATCACGTTAGAATAGCTCTCCTTCAGCCCATCCATCTCACCTCATGGACTCTTCTATTTCTTATCTCCTCTTCATTACATCTTCTGTGTCCTCTGTTGATCCAGAAGGGATCCTGCGACTCTCTGGTGATGTAAACTTGTCTCTCAAGCTGGAAGAGCATCCTTTGCTCCACTGCTTTGCTTTGGGAAGGGCCATTCATGAAGCTTTTCCTATCACTTCAACCCTCAGCTTAGGGAGCCTTTGGGGTACTGGATATTCCTTACCTTTGCATGTATCTGCCCTTTATCACTTAGAGACTCTTCTCCCATTGAAGTCCAAGCAACCTGACAACAGTGGTAAGACCCTTTTGGAGCATCTGGTGGTGACTCCCAGCAGCACCTTACCCCATAAAGAATGTGGAGCCAAGTTTCCATATGAGAATGGATAGCCCTAGCCATGCTGGGGAATGCGCTGGGTATTTTCATTGCTTGTTAGTGATTAATAACGCACTCTGGTGTGTTAGTGGTAATGATGGGGAGGAACATGTCAGGCGGAGAGGCTGAATATTTTAAAATTGCTGTTTAGCTCATTTTGGCTATCTTTAGACCTGTGGGGGTGGTGTGTTCTGGGCTGGCTCTGCAGGAGCCGTGCAGTGGTAGAGTAGACAGAGCAGGGAGAGGCAGAAACCTGCATCCAGCAAGTCATTCCTTTGTTTTTAGATATCTCTCTGGGGAAGCAGTCCTCAGTCCCACCAGCATCAATGCTGAGTGCAGACAGGAACGGATCGCGAGGGCAGCCCATGCTGAAATTCAACACAGTTGACTATGTATGATGAGCTCTACCAGTACAGCCTGACTTTCAGAGCTCTTGCAGGGCACCGCTGAAAATACAACCCCAGCGGTCAGGGTGACTTCCAAGGAAAGGGGCCCTTTATGTGGCTTGAGCTGGCACAGCTGGTGGTGGGGACCTACCTTTTATTCAGGACAACACCTCACTGGCTGTGGTTTGGGTGCTGGCTCTGCCTTGAAGCCCTGTAGGACTGCTCCAAGCTGCTTTGCCCTCTGGCTTCTTAAGGACACTGTACCCAGCTCTACACGCTGAGAGAGCCTTGAGGTGCTTGCAAATGCAATTTGCTCCTGCCCTAAGGACTTTGCTAGATAAAAAGGGAGTGTGAAGCAGCTTAGTGTGATTGTACGGTGGAGCTTGTGATGGTAATTCCCACGCAATTGTCACAAGGGCACGTGGCGTCCCTGTAACACATTTGCTCTGGAAGTGCCTCACTCTGCTGTCACCTCAATGTGCATTCTCACTCTTTGTATCTTGGCCCAAAGTTGCCAAATGAAGAGGCCAGTAAGCCCAGCAAAGTCTGTCCAGGGAAGAACTAAATCTCACGTGTATTTGCGCATGTTGTGTTTTAAAAGTATGGGGCAGGGAGAAATGTGTGTATATTAGATATATGTGTGTATATATATAAAATGGGGGGGGTGTGTGTGATATAACTCACCAGGCGCGCACATGAGAAGGTAAGGGTTACTGAGACCCCTCCCTGCCCAGTAGCACTGCATGGGCAAATCCAGATTTATATTCACCCCAGCAAATCCAAACAAGCAAAAGAAAGCAGTTCGTCATGCAGCCTTTAACTAAGCTGCGGCCCTCTTTGGCACAGGATGTTGTAGCTGCTGGAAATTTATTATGGGGTCAAAATGCACTTACACAAATCCCTGGAAGAGACTGTCTACTAAGCATGACTAAACACAGAGATACCATCTCAGGCTCAGGAAATCCCAGAACTGCACATCTCTGAAGCTGGGTAGGGTACTGGGGAGGTGTTAAACGCGTTTGCCCTCTTTCCAAACCCTACCCTGAGCATCTGCTAGTGATGCTGAGAGGGGAAGAGAGCCTGGGCTAGCTGGACCTTCAGTCTGATCCTTACGGCCGTTCTTGCAGTCTGCTTGCACATGCCCACGCCTCCGATGTCCCAAGCTACTTCGAAGCAATTTTATCCTTCACCATCTGCCACTATGTCTGCCATTGTGGAGATCTGGGACTCTTGGGCACTGCCAGGTGAGCAGGACAAGACTGTGGCAGACATCAGCATAAGCAAACTGTATATCTTATTAGTCTAATGACAACTGTCTTTTCTGGCAATTGGATTTTATGTTTTCATTACATTTGGAATTATAACAACCAGGTCATTAAGATTTAGTGGTCTCATATGAGTGTCTCTGGATGGTCTCCGAGTGCTTTGCAGGTGCCAGAAGGAACTGGACCAGTTACATCTGCCACCTTCATCTCTTGTTGCCTGGTCAAGGGGCTTAGAGAAGGAATGCATGGTAGAAATTCCTACCCAGGTGTCAGGCAGGGAGAGTGCCTTTGCCATATGAGAACTTGAAGGCCTAAATTCTGATTTTTATTTTTTTTTCTTGACAGATGGGATGCAAAAGAAGGCGAGGACATGTCTTTTCTGAAGGATGACCTTGAGGGCCAGGTGAGTTCGTGAGTTCAAGGCTGCCTGCTGAGTTTTCTCAAAACATGCACTATCAGGAAAGTTGGAGGCTCTCAGCCAGTGCAGAGGTGGGAGGCCTCTGTGTTGGGGTGAATCTACCCCTCGCTAGCACTCTCCAGATGGCATGATGCGAGAGCAACTTCACTTCTTGCATTGACCCTCTGTCAGCATAACCACGCCACTTATTCCAATCCCTGAAAACTTCTCCACTTACATCCTTTTATGTCCTTTAATGGCCTCCACAATTTTTTCCTCAAGTTTTGAAGACCATCATAGACACGGAATACCATATACTGGTATTTTAATAAGCTGAATTAAATATCTCCTTCTTTACTTAGAGGAGCCTTGGTACGGACAAGCGGAAGAGCAGAGGTGAGGAGGGGGTGGAAGAGAACTGCACAGCTGAGCTGGAGGAGGAGGCAAAACAGCCAAGCCCCCAGGATCATGTAGCCTCCTCATCGCAAAGGCTACGAAATGGAAAGGTCCAGTCTGCCCACAATGGCCAGAAGGAGGAGCGGAGAGGAGTGAAGGGCTTCAGCATGGAGGTGTCTGCAGCCAGCACAGGTGACTCAGAGCCAGGGCCCAAGCCAAGTAAGGAAGGTGTTGGGGAAGATGCCAATGGGAAGCCTGGCACTGATGATACCTCTCAGGAGAAGGAGAGCACTAACAGCACTGCTTCACAGAGCAGCCTTCCAAGCACTGTGCAAGCCCCCAGGCACGGCAGCGAGGAGACCTTGTCATTGCCTGTGGAAGCAAGTTTAGGTGGAGCTGGCTTAGAGGAAAACATAGCTTTAGAACAGGAGTCCGCTGAGGCCTCTTCAAATGGCCACGGAGGAAACCTTGACACAGCAGCGGGAGACAGACTGGATGCAGGTCAAGGACAGCTGGTGAGAAAAAGAGGGGAGGAAGTGACCCAAGACGCTGCCCTGCAGGGGCAAACGCTTGCACTGAAAGGAGACGAAGACGCTGAAGGCACTGAACACAGAGGAGAGCCTTTGCCCCCAGGGAAAGCCAACTCTGACAAGACTGTTGTGTCTGAGCAGGACACAGCAAAATCACATACCACGGAAGGGGACCAGCCTGAGGATTGCAAGGACAAGGACAGTGGGGACACTCTCAACTAGCAGAGATTGTACCTGCCTGGGACAGAAGGTGAGTTCCTGACCCTGCTCTCCACGGTGTGTTTGTTATCCCATTAACGCTCTCAGTCATAGTACCTACCCACAACTCCATTTTTTGTGGCTGTAACAGCACGATACTGGATAACTATCCAAAACTGTTAATTAACAGTGATATGGATCCCTCAGTTAGTCTAAATCTGTGCATCACAAGGACCTACCCTGGAGTGGATGGGGAAACCATGGAAAGACAGACAGGAAAATGCAGGCAGAAGACTGGACTGCAGAGTCTGGTTGGTGACATGGGTTAGTTAGGGCACAAACTGAAACTATTCCTGGGAAGGGATAACCTCATAAAGGATAGCAGGATGAATTTGTTTCTCTCTCTGGGGTGATCACAACTAGAATAACTTGAGGTCAGTGTGGCCCCTTTCCCAAAACACTTGCAAGGCTATAGAGGCCCACCCTGTGGACAGTAGTCTGAAGAAGGTCGACTGCATGTGGGATTCTCTTCCCAGTGCAAGGTCTGTGAATGCTACACTTTGAATTATACATGTGGTAACACTAACGTCTGAGGCAGTGTATAAATACAAAGGGTGAGACAGTTCCTGTTGGAAAGGCCTATGAACCACAGAGAAAGGAGGACAAACAGATCTGGTTACGTAGCAATGCTCCAGGTTTGACTCAAGCAAAGAAGTTTCTTCCAGAAAGGCAAACGTAGAACAAGAAAAGCCAGGAGAAAGAACAAAGTATGCCAGGCAGAAAAGCAAGGTAGAAATTCGGAGGAAGGGTCAAGGAGAGAGTGTAGGGGCTCTTTGGCAGTTACCTTGGCGAGACATGTTCTTTCCAGGCAATGTCACACAGTGATCAGGATCTCATACCCACAGGTGTTGGATCAGACCAGCAAGCCAGGATGTGATTCCACCACCAGGTTAGGCAGTAAGGTTGCAATTCAGTCCACCTAACTCAGGCCAAGCACAGAGGCACCTGACTTAAGATCTGGGCTTTGTTTCTCGTCGAAGGAGAGAGATGGGCGCTTCCAGAACACAGTCCAGCTTGCCTAACACCTGGATTGCTCTCAGGACACTGCTGGCTCTATCCTTTAAGGGGAGAGGCAGCAGCTGTATTCCACAAGTAGGCACTTCAGGCAATTAGCTGCTCAAAGCTAGGCAGGTGGATCGTCCCCACCAAGTGCCTTCCCTGATTCCAGCAGGCTTTTCTTCAGACCTCGACCCAGCAGCTTGTCACCGCGTATTGCTTAGCATTCATCCCAGAGGCACAAACGAGCTTAGGGATGAAGTGGTTAAGCTGCTAACAAAAAGACTTTCACTATAATCCAATACCATACAAAAGGCATGGAGAAGTGCAAGCGTTACAGCTATTTAAAAAAGACAAAACACCAAGAACCAGCAGGAGCTGGTTCTGAGCTTGAACTAAAAATCCTTCAAGTGAGGGAAATTAATTCCAACAGCATTTAGGAAAATGTTAAGAGACACCTGGATGCGCATAGTGGGAGTTGTCTGGCCATGCCTCCCCAGTCTACCAAAAATCCCCTCAAAGTAGAGGACAAAGGAATTAATGACTACTTTTCTCTCTCAGGATAACTCTAATTAGACACCAGTTAAGAGGAAACAATAAATTACAGTAGTCCACTTTCATCTCAGCGACGGAGACTTCTATGGTTTGGTAATAGGGCCCTGAGTCCACTCCAGCATGGCTCTTTACTCCACCACTCCTCAGCAAATCCATTACGCAGGCTTAATTATAAACATAGCCTTACGTCTTGGAGAAGAGGAGGCAACGTAACCTGGGGTTTGCACTTATGCACTCTCACATCTGCTTGGTTAAGCTGGAACTTGAGACCAGTGTTGCTCTCTGAAAACAATTATTGCTTGGGAAACACCAAGTGTAGTGATGCCAGGGGGAAATGAGGGGTTAACCGGTGTCCTGGTTACCCTCTACCATTTCATCCTGCCTGCCTTCCCATCTATCTCCTTCCTATCAGCAGTGCTCACTTTTCCTTGCCTGATCATGCCCCCTCAAGAGAGCATGTTCCTGCCTCACTTTCCTCTCTTTCCCAGACAGTTTAAGATGAGTTTCCAGGTGTGCCTGAACTATGCACTCAGCATCAAATACCACCTTTTGATGCAGAAAATTAAAGCAAGGTGCTTTTCTTTTTTGATATTTCCTGTAACACAGGAGATGCATCAGATCTCAGGCGAGCCCTGTGCAGGATATGGATGGCAGGTTGCCTTGGGAGAGCCAGCCTTCAACCGACAGCGGCAGCGCTGACCGGTGTTAGGATCGCAGGAATAGGCACAGCTCCGTCAGATCTTACACCGAGAGAGTGCATTTCGGTTTAGTCCTTAGGGCAATCACCAAGTCACAGCAAAGACATGATGACTTGTCCTCTCCGAGCACACTGGTCTGTGATTGTTTCATCTGAAGGTTTCTTGCGCTTCCCGCTGAAGCCTCCAGCTTTCTCGCCGGCAGGGCACCCACGGAGGTGCCACGGTGAGCCAGCGCCGCAACTTCTGTATCCCCCATCTCAGCAATGGGTTCCTCCTGGGGATTGTTTTTTTTTTTCCATCCATCGACTGCAAGAGCATGTAGGGAGGGAGTGCATGAGTGCTGCTTGGCTGTTAGTCCTTAATGATGTTCTAGGGCATCACCGTCACCTCCTATCTGCTGAAGTCACCACAAAGCAATGTGACCTCTCCCTTTGCACCAGAGACAGGCCGCTATCAGGGTTGACTTTCCCATACAGGATCATTTGCAGAGTGAATTTGTAGTGGGGAGAAGAGCCAAGAGGAAGACAGGGGGACCTGCCTTTAACTGTCTGCTCCCTGTGTCCTGTTTGTCAGGAACATCCCTTGGCAGACACACAAAAAAAAATGCAAGACCTGGATTTCTTTAGCACTGGCTCAGCACAACGTGAACGGTTCATCTGCGTGGCTTGCAGCAGGGCTCCTGGGAGCAACAAAACAGCAACAATGACAACAACCACCACCAAAAAAGCAAAAGCTCATTTGGCTCAAGCCGGTTAAGTTGTCAGCGTGTTTGGAGCGAAAAGGTCTCGCCTCTATTCCTGCTGTTGCTTTGAAGTTCCCACATCAACATGACGGGCTGCATAATGACACAGATGGCAGTCATAAATAACCGCCGGCTGGTAACAGTCACTTCCCTTCTCCCTTGGCTTCTGTTTCCTAGCGCTCTACAGACAGATTAGGTTCAGACCACCGGTCATCTAAAAAGCTGCAAAGCTTTATGTTATTTTCATGTAATTCTCCCTAAAGTGTTCTTTCAGAGCAATTCTGTGGAAGCAGATCCCTGAGGCTTGTCCCCATTCGAGGTGTGTTTGAATCCTTGGCAGGGTGTTCCTGTTTGGTTTCTGGCTTGTCGAGCCTGATGCCTGCAGCTGACTCCAGTGATGCTTTAGGGCAAGGATCGCCCAAAATGCAGCCCTCAGGAAACCTGCCTTCAGCAAAGCTGTTGCATATGGCCCACAAAGGGACTTGAGAGGTGTGGCCGTCCTCCAGGGAAACATGACTACGTCCACTGGAGTCCCTTCGTGAACGTAACCACGTGTGGCTGGCTAATGATAGGCCTTTTTCAGCCTATCCAATAAAAGGTGCAGCATTATTAGGGAGAGCTAGGCTTAACAAGAACCGGGATAAGAGCATCATTCAGGAAGCTGAAAGAGCAGTAAGATCAAGCATTAAAGAAAGAGCCGCACTTTTTTGTTAGAATGCAAAATTAAAAGTTTATTTATTTCTTTTGTGGCTACTACCATGAATTCAGGTGCCCAAACCACCTCACTTATTTGCTTCCCCTCACCACTTGGGTATAATCTTCACGGAACAGGTATCCCTGTGTGAATGGCTGATAATCCAGTTAAGAGGCTGTGGGCTGGTGGCTCACGTATCTTTTTTAACAGTTAATGCTTACACTGAATTGCAAGCGTCTGAGCCTAATTGCATTGATCTGACGTCAGGCCAACACAATTACAAGGTTATCCCACTGCAGCAGGGAAAGGAGCAGGTGTTTTTCACCCTGTGGTGTGTGAACAATGGTAACACAAGTTCCCTGTAGATGAAGGACTTCATGTGGCAAGGTAAATGGGGTGTTGCTATGCAAGCCTCCAGGAGGAACCGAGCAGCTCTGCCCTGGTAAGTCCAGGCCAGCTGGAAACCTCGGCTGTGTTCTGTGTCCATGTAAGCCGCAGGCGTTATACCAGGGAATGTCCTGAAGTGCCTGGCAGAAAGCATGAGAGGAGTCTGTGCTGAAAACACAAATCATACTGAGTCTGAATGACTACTGCCTTGGAGGACAGAAAGTTTGCAGCAAAAAAGGAGGATGATTATTGTAACTGGCACCCAGACAAGATATGACCGTAAGGAGAAGCAGCTGGAGGGATGCACCATCATGGATTATCGAGGCTGGCCCATAATTTCCTGCCAGGAGGTAGCAGGTAACTTCCCAGTGAGTTTTTTTTTCCTTCCTGTGAAAAATACCGATTTGACAAGTGCCATGCATCTACCAGAAATATGTCTGCTTCAACGGTCCGTATTTCATAAAACCCAAACTGGAGCCCTCGTTAACCCTCTTCAAAGCAGAAAATTTTAATGTTATGTTTTTAAATACTGATGATTCCGTTTTGATATGGTACAATTTTTGGAAAATCAGCGTTGAAACAGATATATGATTTTGCAAACTACAACCTGTCAACCCCAAAAGGAATGTAAAAACATCCTTCCATTGAAAAGTTTATATTGTGGAATTTCCATCAAGTAGAAAATCCTGTACCAGGTCACTTCACCTGATGCCAGGGCTGTGCCCTCTGGTCACGGATCTCAGCATCCCAAAGCACGGCAGATACCTGTAGCAGCAGCAGGCATCAGTAACCAGTGATAACAACATGCTCCCCACCTGCCCTGCTCCTGGGCTTTGCGGGGCCCACGTCCCACACACATTAGTGCGCAGATTTTGCTCCCCACTGCAGATGCTGCTCATCGATTTCTGCAGAGCAGCAGCTCCTTGCAGCAAGCAGCCACCATGTGGGTTTCACAGCTTCCACTGCTAATGTCTATTTATGGCACTAAAAAATCTCCATCACCTTCAAACCAGTTGGAGATGCTGTGCAGAGAGTGTGGTGGGGCTTTCATCCTTTGCTTCAAATAACAAGGAATAAATATTTACCCAAAGTGCAGGACTGGAATCCCTGGAGAATGTCCAATGAGTCCCGGAGAAGTAAACGATACACAAAAACCACAGAAGCTTTTCCCTGAATTCTCCTGAGAAAATT
Source organism: Phalacrocorax aristotelis (assembly GCF_949628215.1). Lineage (NCBI taxonomy): Eukaryota > Metazoa > Chordata > Aves > Suliformes > Phalacrocoracidae > Phalacrocorax > Phalacrocorax aristotelis. The sequence goes on along the minus strand of NC_134280.1, from coordinate 70,470,344 downwards.
AATCTTAACATCTTTAGAGAAAATGCAGCTGGGGGTAGACTTCCAGAGCAGCTCCGGGGATCTGACCTCGCAGCTCTGGCTGACGTAAACAGGAGTGGGGCAGGCAGGGCCTGTGTGCTGCAGGACCGAGGAGGTCACAAGAGGTCAGCTTTCTGATGCAAACCAGTGCTAAAGGTTGGTGCAGGAAGCAGTGCAAGCAGAAACCAACACTCCTCAGTGCAGTTACGGAGCTACCGAAGAACATACCAGTTCCCTCAGGGTTCAAGAGACAAGAATATACCAGCTGCTGTTATGTCTTGGAAGCTGGCCTAGGGTTGGCAGGCTGAGGTCTCAAGGGCTTGACTTGAACAGCGTCGGCCGCGCCGGTCCTTCCTGCAGCCCACACCGCCTTCCGGAGCCCACCATCGTGCTACGGGCGTTTCAGAGTGCCAGAGCACATCTCAGCACCGCATACCACCGAAGCGGAGGGCTTAGTCCTCGTGCGGAATTAGGGAGCGGTACGGCTCAGTACAGGACTCGATGCAGTTATCTTCATACTTCTGAAGCGACGGAAAGCCTTAGCCGTGGCACAGCATGGGAAAATACTGTTAACATTGGAAAACACAGGGATTATGTGAGAATGGTTCGAGAGAAATGTACTTGGACTGAAGAAACACAGGGAAGGACTCCAGGGATGTTCAGGGAATGGTTGTTTAGTCTAGCAAAATGAAGGCACAAAGTGACGGAGTTGTGCTCTCTATCAATACCGTGGGGCAGTAAACACCGGTGAAGGGGAAGAAACATTCAAGCCAGAAAACAACGCTGGTGCAAGAATCAATGTATTGAAGGAGCCCGTGAATAAATACAAGAAAATGAGGACAAGGTTACTACCTGGCAGAGGGCAGGTGACTTGGCAGCACGCCATGGTTGGAGCAGGAACTCTTGGCACCTTCAAGGCCGGCCTGACCAGCGTGCTTTGGCAGGGCTTAGGTAACGTGGCGCTTGTGACAGCAACAGCATGACTTTGATGGCAAAGTCGGTGACCGCTGTCAAAGCAGATGCTTTCACTGACACCCAAAAGAATTGGCATACACCTCCTGTCTGGAGACGGAGGCTCGCTCTTCCTAAATCTCTGTGGCACTTTGCAAGAGCTTCTGTCTCTTCCTCGGTTTGCCAGGGTGACTTGAGGAGAGAAGGAACTATTAGGAGCTGTTAATGCATTGAGAGTCACAGACCAGAGCTCGTCACCGGACCACCTGTGCTTCCTTATGGCTACTTATTGCAGCTTAACAAGTCTAAACATAATTTAGGGCTCGGACAGGCAAGCCATTGCCACTCCAAGCAGGGAGAACGGAGCAGCCTTTGCAGCCTGCAGTTGCTGTAACTGCAGAGCTGGCAGAGGGGAGCACGTGCCCATACCTCAGCCACCTGCGTTAACCCTCTTACAGTAAAGCCCGGAGGAAAAGCGGATAAATGTACCACCTTGTGGTCTGCCCTGCAAGGGGCACAGGCACATCTGCCTTTCTGCCAGCGCCGCTGTTGAGAAGGAACAGATAGACTGCAGAGCGTATCTTAAACCACTCCAGCAGGAATCTCCACCACAGACTATCTTTACATATTTAAGCTCATCAAGGGTTCCAGTGATAATTTTTCTACCAGTGGCAAATCTGGACAGGATTAGGATTTCTTAGTTCTAATTCAAATGGGAATTAATTCAGGGATGTCCAATGGCCTGTGCTAGGTAGATGTCTCATGGTCTTAACTGGTCTTTTTTCTGGCCTTACAGTGTATGTTGGGACAGCTGAGATATATATATCTATTTAGAAAAAGCTAAGTCAGAAAATCTGATATAATGATGCCTAGCAGATGGTCCGCACAAGGCACGCCTGAGTTTGCCTGTGGTATTTCACGAGTCTGTCTGAGTGGTCCACTAAGAACAAAGCTGTCTCTGGGAACTCTGGACCTGCCCCAGGAGAGACCCAACAAAATGATGTCTTCCAACCCAAGCTGAGGATGCACAGGGCCAATCTTAGCTGAAGGCAGAGGGGCCAAATTGCCAGACTTCAGCAGCTACACTCAGCTGCACTCTTCAGGGACTTCACGCACATCCGCCCCATGGCATGAGCTTTAACCGGTAGGTCCCTACACTGGACTGTTGTTGGCTTGGCTGCGAAAGTCATACCAGTGACGTCCCACGTCCAGCCAGGCTCTGTCAGGCTGGGACATGCGAGGCAGACGGGGCCTTTGAGAGGGACCGCCAGCGATCCGCGTTAATCCTCTCGTGTGTCAGTGACACACGGAGGGAAATCTGGCGCTGCATCCCCTTGCTCTGATGGCGGAGTCAAAGGCAGCACACGCAGCGGCGCGCTCCTGAGCCCCGACTCGGCAGTCACGCCAGCGCAGAGCCTGCTAAATCTCCGACCAGCCCTTGACCGATGCACGGAAAAGAGGATGAAATGAGAGAGATGCTAATCACTATGTCTAATTACTAAGAGAACTAATGACTTTAAAGCCCACCAGTGTCTTGGCTCGTGCACAGGAAGGTGTCCGTACTGAGGGTAATATTTCAAAACAGGAAAGAGATTTGTCTGCTGTCACTAATAGCACAGGGCTGTCAAAGAGACTTTTGCAACCATTAATAACAAAATAGATTAACAAAACACAGAGCTAGCTCTGGAGTCAGTTCAGACTTGTAAAACAGATTATTTTACAATATTTGGACCAGCAAGCACAACTTGGAAAATCTGCTTCCCGGCCCTGCCCAATAGCGCTGAATCCCAGAAGTGTGCTGCTGCAGCACTGAGCACCCCCTCGGCGGCAGGATACGGCCAACCCCGTCCCTTGCACACACACGGACAATGAAAAATTACTCCAGCAACAGCGTCAGAATCTCCTCTCAGCTGTACATAGCATCGATTATTTCAGTACCTCGGGTGCGATTTCAGTGCAGGTCCTTATTAGATATAAGTGGCTGTGTCCTTAAATGATTCCTTTAGAGGTTTCCTCTTTGTGCAAGCCAGGCTTGCTATTGCCTCTCCTGCCTTCGTGGTATTTCATCTATTTTTCTTTTCATATCCCCCCACTGCCCTTGCTTGAGAGCTTTCAGTGCTGAAATCTGCATCAGCGAAAGGCAGATCTGTGGATTTAAACATGGATGCAGGAAAATCCCAGCTCAGCGATTCTGAGCAGCGCCCAAGCATCTGGCAACCGCAGAAAAAAAAGTCTGCCTTTCCCAATTAAAATCAAGGTATCTAGGTCTGAAGGCGGCTACAGGACAGTAGGCTCCACTCACGGGTTAGGGAGTCCCCTAGAGAAAAGCTGATACACCCTTCGGCCCTCGGCAAACACAGGAGCTGCACCCCCAGGCCAAGCTTCACAAGACAGGAATACAAGGTCCTGCCCAAAATCAGCCCCTCCTCTTATTGCTCCAGGTGCTGTACGAGCACACACAAAAACATGGCAAGATTATTGTTCTTGAGACTAGAGGAGAGAGTAAAGCAGTCTCACCTAACCCAGAGGAAGACTGGGGACGTCTCATCCAGACTCGTACATTCAGTTCATCCCCTGGGCCGCGCAGCCCCTCCCCGCTCCCACCAGATTTGGCAGCAGGTATCTGGGTTATGCTCCTGTGGTACCCCCGAAGCGGCCCCAGCCGTGCAGGAAGGTCAGGCTGAACCTCAGCAGACGTTTTTAATTTACTGCACAGCGGTTCCCTGAAGACTGATAATCCCTCTGCTGTCTCTGCTCTTGTTTCACAGGATAACGTGCTGAAGGTGGTGGATGAGAAGAGGAGCGCAAGCTTGTCCTCGCTCTTTGACCTTCCATGAAATCAGCTTTCAGCACCCGCCCTGTGCCCTTCAGCACCCATTCACGACACGTGGGGTCCCCCGCCACCACCCCCCACTCCCTGCTCACACTTTCGGCATCACCCTTTCCTGTCCGTACGCCAAAGGACAGGGAAGGCCCCGACCTACAGACAAACACCGTCACTTTTCTTTTGTATTTGTTTTGCCTATATTGCAGCTGTGTGGCAAGCCAATGAAATGTCTACTGGATGCACTTTATTTTATTTAATAACTAATTCTGTTTAAAGTTAAGATTTAGGTTTCTGGGCTCCCCACCCGTTTCCTCCCGCAGGGGCTGGCAGGGAACCGCAGGTGCCGGGAGGTCAGCAGCGGCTGTGCGAGCTCTCCCCTGCTGTTGGGCAGGGAGCAGGCGGCTGACAGAGCGTTAGGAGACAGGGTGAGAGGCGTTACGTTGTAGTTCAGTAGGTGGATGAAAAAGTAGTGTTCAGAGCAGCTCTCGTGCTAGAGGTTTGTATGCGGTTGAAGTGTTGGCAGGGGCGTGCGGTAGCTGCGTGGGTCTCGGGGCACAAAGGGGACGGTGCATTCTTGAGTTACGCTGTGGGGCGCAGGCGCTTTTGACAAGCACACATCAACCACAGCACCTCGTCCTTTAAAAGCTTGCTTTCCTCCTGTTCGATGTAGTAGGGCACAAGCAGCAGAGGCTCAACCAGCACGTCAGGAGAGACTGCTTTTTTTCTAAGGAAGGTGGCTGCTAGGCTGAAGCAGGTATGCATGCAGCTCAGCAAAACACTGCAGGCCGGGAAGGCTACAGTAACTGGAGGTGCTTGCAGCTCCACGTGCCACGCAGGGCAAGGAGGACAGCACAAACCCAATAACCTTCCTTCTCCACCACGCTGCACGAAGGAGTCTGCGGCAGAACCCAGGCCAAATTGGAGCTGAGGGTCTAAGGCTTCCTGTCAAATGCTTTCACCTTCCCGGTTGTGCCTTTCACAGCCTTGTGCTTGAATAAGAGGGCAGCAGTTCCCCTGGGAGCTGCCATGCAGGCGTTTTGACCTGGCCTTAAAAGATACCTTTCAAATCGAGGATCTGGATGAGCATTTACAAGCATAAATGAGCGAGAACGCCAGCTGCTTGGATTGCCGTGCAGCTGAGATTCACAGCAAACTAGGACCTAGCTGAAATGCAGCTACCAATTAAGAAGGCAGAAAGCAGGCACAAGGGAAACACAACATAATTTCTGACTTCTGAATGACAGAGCAGAGAGGCTTTCACCCTCATTTTAAAGTGCTGCTCTAAAGCTCAATACAGGAGTAAATGTCCGCGCAGACACGTGTGCGTGGAGATTTACTGGATTTCATTGCAAGATGCATTCGCTAACCAGAATGGCAGGCTGCCTTGGTGATAAGGCAGGCACGTGTGGACTGAAATACTGTACGCTGTTTTAATAAACTAATATTTGCACAGGTAAATATTTTGGGTTTCCACGTTAACTTAGATCCACAGTACCTATCTCATGAAGGACTAGCCTGGGAATTTCTTCTTCGTGCCAAATTCAGGAGAGTTTATTGGCTTCAGGCCAGGCATTAGCCAGAAACAGAGCGTGCAGCTGTCATGTTTTATTAGTAAAAACATCTTCACCCCACCAAAGCCCAGACTGGGTTTATTTGGACTTATCCAACAGATAAAATAACAGATAGATAAAAGCCAGATTGTAAAACTGCTCCAGGTCCTGGAGATTCTCCATCACTGTTAAAGGCTGATTTTCCTTATCTGACTGGCTCAAAAACTTGCTTACAGTTGTTTATTTTTTAAATTTTTATTTTATTTTTATATCAGGTCACTGACCTCACTCTTGGTCCAGTCAGACTCGGTCCAGAGTCATTACCAGCATGTACCGGGAACTGGCTTGCCTCACAGTCCACGCAAAACTGAGTCTCCGACCCCGAGGCTGGTGCGCCCCAGCAGCAGTCAGGCACGCTGCCAGGCAGACGGAAACTTTACATTGCCCCGGTCCAGCACCTAGTTGTAGAGACAAAAAAGCCCAGCCGCAATTGTTGCTGTATCTTACCTCCCTAGACTCCTTTTTGAAAGGAAAGCTGATGCTTTCCCCCCTGTTTCCCCCTTCTTTTTCTCCTGCAAATCCAAGTAACTTTGCATTTAACGATGCCTAGGAAGGACTGAGTCTGTACCAAGCTCCGGGGATGGGACTGTACAGATAGTGCCTGTTCCAAGTGTAATTTTTTTTCCTGCTCATTAACACTTTGCTCGAATGGACTTTGGTTGGTGCCTGGATTGCAATTTTTCAGAAAACTGTGGCTAGCTGTTTCTTCTTTACAGTGAGAGAAAAGACTGAAAAGCTGAAAAATCTGCTGTGGAGGGATTATTTATATGAAATAAAAGTTGTAATGAGGAAAAAGCTCCAGTTTCTTAGTGCTTCTCAGTCCCACATGTAGAGTTTTCTGAGTTGAATCAAGAATCTCTGCTTTTTAGACAGAGACTTGGCTCTAATTCAGACTGCTTACCCCTTAGGAAAGCACTTAACTCTTGGGCTAGCTCGGCTAACCGGCCCAAAAAGCTCACTGCAGTGATGACAGCCTGCATCGTAACACAAAGTCTGCTTTTCATAGAGGCATCAAAGCCTTCTCATGGCCACAGCGCTCTTCTTGCAAGCAAACGTGATGGCAGCTTGCAGAGTGCAAAGTCGTCCGTCTATACAGGTACCTGTTCCCTCCCACAGTGGCTGGTAGCTCAGGGATTTTGTGGATGTTATTCTAGCTCTTCCAGACAACAGGAAAGCAGCAGCGACTCTGAGGCAGAAAACCTCTTTTTCTTTAAAAGAAAGCGACAGCTTGCTGCTAGACACCTTCTAGTTGGCAAAATTTACCATCCATTTCAACGCAGCAACTCTGTAGCTAAAATCCATATCAAAACTGATTTCAGACTGGTCAATCAACTCCTGTATAAAGAGATCAATTTAAAAAACCTCAAGCCGAGGACAGAAATACATCTGGATAAAGTTGGAGACACTTTGCTTTCCAAAGCTGTACCGAACCAATTCCTGCAGGAGGCAACAACATAAAATCTCAGCAGGAGTTCCAGCTCCCCGCTCCTACCTCAGCAAGTCTAGTGCCTACAGCGGAAGCATCCCGCACAGACTACCCAGAAGTACAGCCCCGTACACAGTCCAGAAGCAGCAATAACAGGAACGTTCACTGATTTTCCACACCAGATCCCCTCCAGAAAACTTGGTTGCAAATGGCACAGGAGCCTGAAGCTAAACTGGCATTTAGTCAGAATTCTTGTTTATTTGAAGTGTGTAACACAGTAGTTGGTGCTTTTTAAGTTACGTGGAAAGCTTTTTAAGTCAATCAGAGTCACAGAGCAGGAGCAGGGTAGAGCGCTGCTGTGAAGTTCAACGCACTGCCTGCTGCCTTCCCTTGGAAAGGTTGTGCAACAGCTCGGCCGGTTCACGGGCTCACAGACTCCGCAGCTCCCGGCAGGCGAAGCGGGTGCCCTGGGAAGTCCGCAGCCCTTTCCTGGTCACACCAGCTTAGTGCAGTGACAAAAGAGCTGAGCGGATACGAGCCTCTCCCAGAACTGCCTCCGAACACGGGCAGAACAGCCAGAAGTCAAGCTTCACCTCCTCAGCTTCATGCTCCAGCTCAGCTACGGCTGTTTCTTACACCACTCTGCTCCCCGCACACTTCAGCCGCTCCCGGCCTCACAGCCAGCTGTCAGCAACACACACACAGCCGCGCAAAACCCCTTCCAGAGCGGCCCGCTGAGATTAGTTCTGCCTTTTCTGGCGGAGATCCCCAATGCCCAGGAGCAGCCACTGGTTTTGTCATCAACACTGCACCACAAGACGGCTTTTCAGCTACACTCACAAATTAAGTCAAGATCTGGAGTAAAAATAACATCACCTTCCTTGTCAAAGATACAGCCCGGTCCCAGGAAGCTGGGAATAAGATGGCATGCATTACATCAACCAAGAGCACGAGAGGAGAGAACGTGCATGGGGAGAAGGTAGCTTTTAGTAGATGAAAACGTGAGCCAGCTGCTGGAGCATATTACATGCTCCAGTAATTTTTTTTCTAGCTATTTCCCTTCCTTCTGGTCCCTCTGCACGCGAGTTCTATCGATGCACTCTCCTTGAACAAATTGAGCTCAACGGGACATGACCAGTGTGTACAGGCAGAGGGCAAGTAGTACACGTCAATAAATAGGTGTAAGCCCAAAGGCATCTACGTGCAAGGAAGGAATCGAGGAGGTTTGAGAAAACACCCCTTTGACTGGACATCATTAATAATTCTTCACTTATTACTCCTTTTAGGGAGCGCTTCTGTTTGACAGAGCTTGCGGTTCAAATCCTTCTGTAAGGATCTAAGCAGAGGCAGCGTTACACGGTGCTGGAGGGTCACCATTGTCATGTGTGAGTTGGACATGGCTGTATTAGCAGAAATTTCCTCACAAGAAGTCTGATTCCTCCCTCATGAGACTCTTCTCTGTCAGAAAGGAAAAGCAGACCATGACCTGGTCTTCTCTCCATCCTCTGAAGTGATTACTGTGATTAAGAACAGGAAAATCAAAGTTCCCACGGTATTTACCATCCCTTGACACTGAGCAACAACGCATTCTGTCACGGCGTTTCAGAACGGAGTTGCACCTGAAGCACAAACGTACCACGACTTCTGTCCTCTGTGCCACCATTAGTTAAAGGCTCTTGGAGGACAAAAATCTGGAACTCAGGCCCTAAACGATACAGAAACTCAAAGCTCGCGGGAAAGTTGGCTTTACAGAATTATTAGCATGTTTAATCAATGGAAAACTGAAGAACCAGAAGCAGAGACACCACTATTCCAAGCATATTCTTACAGCCACCGTGCTTTTACAGGAGCATCCCACAGCTCGAAGGTCTGAGAGTCTTGTTAACTTCCTTATCTGACTAAAGCAAAGGGCCTGAGTCCCAACGTTTCCCTTATGTTTGATCACCTTCTTCGCCCAAACTGACTGGCGGACAGCTCCCTTTCACACCGACCTGCACACGCTGGAAACGCAGCAGTTCTGTTTGCGAGCGGCAGGCAGGACAGCATCTGTGCAAAGGCAATAACCCTCACCAGCAATTCCAAGGAAACAACTTTACAAATCACGCGGTAACAGCGATTTCTATCTGGGAAGCAACACAAAAGTCTGAGCCTTATCTCACCTGATACAGTTACACCAAGTGAACTGATTTTTTTTTTTGAGGAGCAATGAAGGGAAAGACTGAATTGGAGCTGAAGTAATACAACAGATAACGAGACAGCCTGCCTTTTAAACCGCAGGTTTACCTGAGACCGCTGACCGCACCGTTTTAGGGCACTAAAATAATTCTGTTCCGATGCAGAAGACTGTCCAGGTACAAAGATGGCAACATAATGCAGAAATTCACAGCCCAAGGTGACAATCCAGCTGTTAACTGTTGCAGCCAACCTACTTCCCAAGAAATCCCTAGTACCCCGCATTTTTAAAAGTTAGCTTATCACCTAGAAACAAGCCCAGACGTGCCATTTTTGTTACTAGAATTATTTGCAAAGTGCACTTAGTCACTGATTTCTTGGACAGTCTGCCGCCAAATAGAGCAACAGGCACAGAGACCAGCTCACGGCAGGCTGGCAGCCGTATCTCAAGGGGAACGTATTTCCCTCCAGAGGACCACAATTCCTGGCTAGGGGAAGGACGTAGAGATTTTAGCTGAAGGATCTAGGTCCAAAGGGGCTTTGGAAAACACAGCTGCTCAAATCACAAAGCCCTTAGGTCAGCAGTCTGTGATCCTTCTGCATCTTTACAGCCAAAGCTTCCCCTCCCTTACAGGCTTAGTACAACAATAGTGAAGTAACAGGATGCTCCAAAGCCAGTCTTAACAGGTACAAAACCAGAAGCGTTTCACTTAAATCTACGTTTGTGAGCAGAAAAGAAGATGCAAAAACACAGCCTGGGAACTCGCCAAGCCTGCACTGTCATACAGGAATGAAGACAGCCACAACCATCTCCGTACTCGCTCATCAACTATTTTTAGCACCAGAAAGGGAGGCAACCATCAGCAACGGGTCTATTCCCTTTGATAAAGTGGACCCGAACACTCTTGACTGTCCCAGAGGTCCTTTGCCACCAAAACAACAGGCCAGGTGAAGAGCTTTAAGTTGTTCCTGCTCCCGAATACAAGGCATCTCTCCGCAGTTACATGGCGGGTTGGAAGAGGGCCACGCAGACAATTTAATTCAATTCACTTCCTCTTCCACGCAGCCATGCTCTATTAGTCTTCTGAGAGCAATCGTATTTAAAGTGAAAAATGCCAGGACTCTGTGTGTATATGGATGCTCTGGTCAAAGCCACTATAGATTCACCAGTTCTGAGCTGCAGGCCAGGACCAGAGAAGTCCCAGCGTCAGTGTAATTCCAGCCAGCTTTTATTTATCTTCAGAGGTTTTAGATGTTAAACACCAGCTCCCTCCCAGGGATGCTTCCCAACTGGTTCTGCATTTAGTACCAGAGCCAAGAAACAGACTAAATTCAGCTGGCACCAGACAATGAGCCTGGTTTCTCTTTTACTTATTCCTCCCCCCTAGAGAGCTGCAGAAAGCCGTTCCCCTACAACCAGAGCTGTGTGCCAAGGAGAGCGAACAGCACCGTCGCCACCGGGACCCAGAGATACCGCCCCACGAACAGGTATCAACATGCTGCAGGCAGAACCGCCAAGGAAACACGGTCACCCACTGCTACAGAGCGGACACCCACGGGGCCGAACCCGGCCAACCCTCTGGCCAAAGCTACGAGCCGGTGCTGCTGCCAGGACACCATCGGTCCTGACACTGCCGCGGGTACAGAGGGAGTTTAGAAGCGGCTCAGGAGGTAACGGGGTGGCAGAGCAGCTGCCTGCTACAGCACGGCTTTGGGCTTCAAGCCCCTTCCCCAGCGCTCCTGCCTGCCCTGCAGAAAGGTGGCAACGATCGCCTGCACCCTTTGGGCTAAAACGACTAAGCGCGATCTTTTTTCCTTCTCACCAGCTTTCTTCTTGAGCACGTTAACAACATACAGACTTGCCTGCATGCTCTGCAGAAAATGGAGAAGGAGGGCGGAAGATTGCTCCCTCCTTTTGCCTGCTTTCTGTCTGGAAGCCCTCTGCTCCTGGTTTCTACCTTTAAAAGATGCTGTGAAGCAAACGCCCAGCTGACACAGGCTTAACACAACAGCACCAGTCCAAAGCGTACTGATTTAGGGATGAAGCAGCTATTTGCCCCCCCCAACTTTAAAACAATCAAGCGCCGTATTTTACAATACCTCCATGATTTGCGCAACTGAAATACGTACACCACATCAGAGCACATTTTTACCCCTCAGCAGAGGAAATCTGAACTCCAGGGATCATTTCACAGGGACGCGGAATAACCTGGCAGCCTCACAGTTAAGGCATTCAACCGCAACCATCAATCTGAACAGCAGCTGCTCAGAATGACACAGGTCTTAGTTTCCTAGTTGAAAGCCCACATCCTACAGTCATTAAATGCCACGTTTTTGCACTGTTTTTGCACGGCTCATCAAGGAACGGGGCCACACAGAACATTTCTGAGGACTACAGGGCAGGAAAACATGGAGCCGGGAAGGAAGCCTGCCCAGCGCACACCATGAGCTGGCTGGCACAGACCTACCTCCCGACGGCACCGGCTCCGGGGTGCCAGGGAGGTGCCGTGACGGTCTCTAGGCTCGGCCATCCCACGCGGGCGAGAGCACGGGTGTGCAAGCCACGAAGCGCCTGGCGGCACGCCGCACCACACGCCGCAGCAGCTGCCCCTCGGCGCCCACCGCCACAGCTCCACCTGCTTCTGTCAGGAAAGATCAAACCTTCGTTCGCCACCAATGCTTAGCCGCCACCGTTAGCGGGAGTTAGGCACGGATGGAGGATTCTCCAGCCTCACCTAAGGAGACCAACGACAAGCGAATCAACAACGTTATATGCCACAGTTGCCCATTACTGTGGGCAGACCATTTTTTGCTACCCAGAGAGCTCTTCCAGTTTGACATTCCACCCAAATCCTCCTCCCACCGCAAAAGAGAACATACCGTATTACAGAGACTTTCATACTGGGAAAATATTTTAATATAGTAAACAAGTCAATTTACCTTTCACATGGTTTTAAATAAGTTTATGCTCATTGTTAAACAAAACTGGTTTTACTCGAACAATGGATTACAGCCTCTAAATTCGTATTGTTCCCAGCTGATCCTGTAAATAGTGAGGGATTTTGGACACCGATATCCTTTTATAGGTAACAGACTGGCATAAATACCGCAGGAGTTCAATGCAGGTTCAGAAGGAGAAGCTAGCCCTGGTGAAGGGAAAAAAAAAGAACCAAAACCGAAGCCACAAAATTCCCTTTTGAGGAAAAAAACGGGGTGGGGGTGGAAAATGAAGATACGGCAGTTCTACCAAGTACAAGTCCGTCCTTCCCCCGCCGACCCCCGGGCCGGGTCTCAGTCCGCAGCCGGAGCTCTTCGGGGCTCGCCTCCAGCCTCGGCCCCGCACGGAGCCCCGCAGCCCGCCCCGGCGCGGAGGGGGGGGTGGTGGCCGCCGCCGGCCGCCTCAGGGGCCGCCCCGCACCCGGCGCAGCGCCGCGGCCCCCGCCTCGGCCCCGGGCGGCGGCGGCGAAGCGTCCGGAGGGTCCGTGTCGGCGGGGCCGGGGCCGGGGCCCGCCCGCGGCGGCGCTGGCGGAGCCTCCTGCGTGGGCGCGGCGGGCCGCCGGGTGGGCGTGCGGCTGGCGGCGGGGCCCGGCGGCGCGACGCGGGGCTGCGGGGAGGCGGCGGCGGCGGGGCCGGGAGCGGGGCCGGAGCCGCCGCCGCCGCCGCGCACCGGCTGCCAGATGAGGCTGTAGTAGACGGCGAGGACGATGGCGGCCAGCGAGACGGAGAGCACGTAGGCCAGCACGGTGGCCAGGCGCACCCACTTCTTGTTGGTCTTGGCCGCCATGCGCGCCTTCTTGTCCCCGGTGTAAGTGGCGGGTTTGCCCCGCTCCGCCCCCGCCTCCTTCTCCTTCATGGGGGCCCGGCCCTTGGCCCGCTGCTCCACCGAGCCCTCCGTGGTGGGGCCCGGCCCGGCCCGGCCCGGCTCCGCGCCGCCGCCGCCGCCGCCTCAGGACATGCCGGCGCTGCCCGCGGCCGGCGGAGCCGCCGGAGGAGCGCGGCCCGGGGCGGGGGCGAGGGGCGGGGCTTGAGGGGGCAGCACCGCCCGGGACGGGGCGGGGGGGGCGGCGGGGGCTGGCTTTAAAGGGGCGACGTTCGGCAGAGCGCGGGGTGGGGTCGCTGCGCGCGCGTGGCCGCGGGTGAGGGGGCGCGTGCGCTTGGCGGCCCTTCGGGCGTGCGAGGAGAGGGTGGCGGTGTGTCGTACCCTGGCGGGTCTGTCCGTCTGTCCGTCCGCTCTGCCAGGGCCCCTGTGCTGCCCGCCGCGGGTGGGCTCTGGGCAGGGGGTACCCGCTGCCGCCCGGCGGGGGCTGGGCCGCCTGAGCCGGGCGGAAATTAAGGCTCGTCTTAACGCAGGGAGCGGTGCAAGGAGAGGTGAGGGCGAGGAAGGCTCCTGGCAGGGGCCTGGTGCGGGAGGAGGAGGAGGAGGCGGCCGGGAATGCCCCCTCAGCTCCCCCCCCCGGCGCCCCCCGCCAGGTACGCGGCGCTGCCGCAGCTCTGCGGAGCGTGAGGGGGCCCTGGCGCCGCAGCAGCCTTTGGAGGGGGGCTGCGTTTGTTCCCCGTAAACTGGGCTGATCCCAAACCCGCAGGGATAAGCTAAAGCTGGGCTGTTGCTGCTAGGATGTGATTGACCTTACTCCCTGCAAAAGCGTCGTATTGGCTTAGTCTGAAGACAGCTGAGCCACTCTTCTAGTGTATGGATTAGCCTTTATCTTTTTTTCCTTTACAGTGAAAGGTGTTTACTTTTGGGAATGATTTAGTTGCTCCTTTTGCAATCATTTTCTCCTCCCTTAAATCTCAGGCCAGGCAGGTGTGTTGCAGCAGAAAACCCCTTGCTTACAAGGACCTGCGGCTCTCAAAGGGGCTAACAGGAGCTGGAGAAATGACTGTCAGCCAGAAAGGCATCAGAGGAAGTGAGTGACTGAGTTCTGAGTTAACAGGAGGGTTTTATTTTTACTCTCAATAGCAGGAAGAATGTGGAGAGCTGGGAGAGAAAGGGAACACCTCTGAGTTTTTCGCAGGAAGAATGATGGAACTTGCAGCTCTGAGGAAGGCTGCTGGGGCAGAAAATATGTTGGGGATTAGAATGGAGTGACTTCAAAATAACTGTAATTCTTGTCAAAAGGTGGCTTGTGTTGACTAAAAGCTCTGGCCGATTGTTCTTACAAGGGTAAAGGGATTTCAGGGACTAAATTTTTTGGGGGAGAGAGCAGCTATGCATATGCAGGATGTTCTGTATCCAGACCTTGCTTTTGCCTGATGGGAGGGCTAAAGGGTGCAATGCCGTGCTGCCAGCTGCCTCTGGAAGTCCTTGGCCTTTGGCATCTCACCTGTAGTAATACAGATCCTGTATGCGGTGGAGCTGCAGGAGTGAGTGGATCCCGTCACAGCTGCCTTGCCAGAGCTGGCAAGGGTACTGGTGGCTTCGCTGCCTGTTCGGGGCAGAGGGGGCTTATTGCCCATGGCAAAGGGATGGGACTATGTGATTTTTAAAGATCCTTTCCAACCCAAATGATTCTGTGATCCTGAACTACAGCCAAGGGCACATGCTGTATCATCCCGAAATGTTTAATTTTCATGAAATGTTGCTGTAAACCCAGTATGTCTAGGAAGCATTTGTTAGCAGGTGTTGTGTGACTTGTATGTGGGCCTGGGATTGCTCTTGCCCTGATTGATTACACCTGGCTGCATTTTCCTTGTTGAAGTCAAATTCCATACACCTGAATAGCATGAGCTGATGGCATCCTGCTGGCAAAGCTTTCCTGAGCCACAGATGCATCTTCTCTGTTGTTCTATACAAAAATCCCCTTGCAAGTACTTAATTTAGATGGTACCTGTGGATTTATAGCAATCCCTACAAAATGGATTTTCTACTAATTTTTCAGTTGGTTTTCTCTTGATAACCAGCTTGCTTCAACCCCTCCTTCCCCTCCTTCTTGTATTTCAGTCAGCAGCTGTCTGCTGCTCCATCTTCTCTTTGTGTTTAAAAGAGAAGAAATCTGTAACTTGATTGTGGCTTCAGCACATCTTACCTCTGCTTTACGTACATCACTGAGCTGTTTATTTTGAGGTCGGAGACTTTTCGCTTTCTGTGCTACAGAGTATTTTAAGATTGAGTTCGGACCTTTTTTGGTCCTAGTTTGGACCTAGTGTAATTTCTTAGATCTTCAGCTTATTTCTTAATCCATCCTCCCAGCTGCTGGTCTGTACTCCCGTTCTCACTGGCCTTCGTCCTCCTGCTGTTGACTGCTGCAAAGATGGGCAGAGGCAGAGCCTCGCTGGGCTGCCAGTGTCTGCTCACGGCTCTTCCTCAAACAATCTGTGCAGGAATCTGTTAATTCCAAACCTTATGCTGTCTGTGATTTGGGGGAGAGGATGACACATACAGGCAGTTTCTGCCTGATGCTTGTCCAGTCCATGTTGTCTTCCTGCCTTTTAAGTCCGTCCTTGGAGATGCTATACCCTCCTTTAGTGCTTAAACTCAATCCTGTGGTAGTGTCCAGGAGTTGGTAGACAAAACCAAGAGCCCTAGTGTTGCCAGGTATTCAAATGTGTATTATGTTGTGTTTGGTGAAGGGTTATTTAAGAGTCAGCAGGCTGACACAGGAAATGGGCACAGATGGTAACAGTGAGGTGGAAGGTATCAGTGTAATAAAAAGCAGTTAGAGCTGTGTGTCTTAGTCCTGTGTCCCCCAGATTAGTTTCCCGTCTCCTGGGAAGGAAACCAATCCTTTCTAATCTCTGAGCAAATGATTACTGCTCTTTCACTGGTGCTGCTTTTCTCCCTCTGCTCACCAAGACCCTGTTCATGAATCGAATAGCGCTCCTTTCCCATCAGTGGGCACTTGGCAGGCTGGATTGGTGAGGGGCATGCAGTGGAGTCGTAGAAGCAGTCCTAGTAAAGGTAGTGAGTGTGGTGTGGTTGAGATCCTACTACACCTCGTATCGTTTGAATGTAGATTCTAGGAGCAAGCTAGAAAATGTGGCAATAGATAACTGAACATGAGCTACCCTCCCTCCTGCCTTCCCAGCTCCCTTGTTCCCCTCCCCTTCACTCCTCAGGGCTACAGCTCTGTAGTTGTCTTAAAGCCATGTCATTCTAGAGACATCCTGCCTTCAGCCTAGCATCCTCATCTCCCCATTGCACTTAGTCATTGCTTATTCAGGCTGCGGTGTACCTATGAAGGCTTAGCCTTCATAGAAGGCAACAGTTCTACCACATTACTAAAGAAACTCAGTGTTCTTAAGGCACTCCTCTCTGTCAGGCCCTCTGCTGTCTCAGCTTTGAGTAAGACAAGACTTGCCTTCATTAAATACCAGGTCTTTTGCCAAAGTCAGGTGTAAGCTCTTCTTTTGACTGTGAACAAATAAATGGGTGTGAGTTTCTCTCCAGGTCCTTTTGCTCCAGTGCAGGCAGCTGCCAGAAGGTGTATGCCTTCTGTGCCTAAACTTAGTCCCTTGCTAACAACCACCCATACAGGCACATGAGAGCCGGGAAGCCAGAGCTGCAATAATGATATCTTCTTTTTGTCCTCTGGGCGTTGGCGGAAATACCAAGCTGTGTGTTGAGCAGGCTCCTGTGGTGTGGAGAGAGGGCTCGGAGGTCTCGTAAAGTCAGTGAATGTGTCAGGCACTAGGCAAAGCTTGCAAATTACTATTTTCTCAGATTTTGTCCTAAAGAACACAAGAGATCGCTCACTCGAGACAAATGGAGCCAAGGGCACGTGGGGCGCCCTGCCCACAAAGGAGAGCTGTACAGCCCTTGAACATCTAGTCTTTCTCCCATGACAGCCTGAACACCGTGCTTTTTGGGGTCCTATTGTTTAAAAGCTTCTCTAATTTTTTACTCCTCTTGTCTGAGGGTCCATTAGGAAACTCACTTAAGAGCCTGCTACTTACTGCCTTAACAGCTGTGTTGAGTTGAAAACCAAAGTGCTGAGAGGGGTTGGTGAAGATCCGGTGTTCCACCTACGCGACTGAACAGCGCTGCTTGAATTCTTCTGCTCCTACCTGTTGCGATGGGAGGTTTGTTTGCTCTCCCAGGCCCCCTGAAGGATGTAGCTAAATAAACTTGTATTATTGATCTCTCATGTTCAGAGTCAGTGGATAGAATCTAGTGCTTCAGGACAGGGAAGACTTAATTAAGGGAAGGTTATTGGCCTAAGATACTACCTCTGTACAGACCTTGCTTCTAAGAGTAGTGAAACACCGGGTTGGATCGCCTGGGAGGCGGTTGAGCCTCTGCTGTTAACGGAGGCCTCCTGAAGCTCTCTGAGCTAATGTCTGTCAGAGCTGGTGAATGTCACAGCTGGTTCTGCCTTGGGACAAGGGGTGGGCTGGAAGGGTTCCCGCAGCCCCATTGCTCCTGCGCTTCTGATTCAGCAAAAGAAGCTGCTCTGCCATTCCTTCCCATGCCCCATCGTTAGGAGGCAGTCTTATGTGGCGCTGTAAAAATGATCAGCTTGCTGAGGTGTGCGGCTTGATTACTCCACTTAGGTTAGCTTTTGTCACTCCAAAATCATAATTCCTACCGTGATGTTATATACTCTCTTGCCTGAACTCTGCCCCTGGTTTTTGTTCATGGTGTCTGCCTCCGGCAGTGTGACTTCTACAGGCAGATTATAGACTTTGTAAAGAACTGTGACTTTTTATTGGCTGTATGTTGCTTTTTAAATTTTATACTGTCTCCTTGGTCTCACTTGTTTGCTGGGGAGGGGAGAGATGGATGAGGTCTTGCCTCCTAATGTTTAAAAGACAGAATAGGTATGTTTAAATTCATCGCTCTTGGCTGAAGTCCTTGAGCAAATACTTTGCTAGGCTCGAGTCTTCTGTCACGGAGCGCGTCTCCCCTCTTGACAGGGGACAATCTTTCATGCTCTGCTGGCTGCTGTTCTAAAGGAAATATGCCTTTTTTTCATGTTGCTGTTCCAGTCTCCCATTTGGAGCCTGCAGGGAATCGGATTCTGTTCTTCTCTGGCATTTTCCTCTTCCACTTTGAAATCTCCTCAGTCTTACAGGGGAAGGTGCCATCTCTTGTTAGCCCAGTAACGGATGAGGGGAGGTGGGGGATGTTCTTTTAGTTCCTTCAGCTTCTGACTTAGCTGTGGTAAGTGAAGTTTGACAACCTGCTGACCCGGAAAGCGATCTGCATAGGTTGTGGGGTGGGTGGGGAAGGCAGGGAAGTGATGCTGAGCTGAGCTGAACAGCAGGAGGTCTGGTTTTGCTCAGGGCTGGGGCCTTGGGCAGAAAGCTGGTAGCTCAGGGTAGTGATGCATCAGCAGCTTCAACCTCCTATCGTCAACTTGGTGAGGCCCATTTTGAGGCGTGTTATTATCCTGTGAACCAGCCACACAGTATAAAGAGTAAGTCCTGCTTGCAGGAGAGCCTTGGACAGTGAATGTTTTTGTGGTGAGAGAACTCTTGATAGAGTGAAAAGCATGTCTGAAAGGGATTTATTGTTTTGATGTTTAGGAACTTCTGTATGTAGGGGATGGTTCAGACTCTGGAGTGGGGAAAGCCGCTCGGCTGGTTCTACAGCAGAGGCGTTCGCAGCGTTTTGGAAGCTCTGCTTTTAGTTGGTGTAATTTGAGGTTCAGTGTACCATTGAGTGGAGACGGGTCTCAGTTGGCTTTCTGGATGCAGGGAGTTCTCCCAGATAACGTGAATTGGTTTTGGCCTGCTGTTTCCATGGCGCGTTTCTGAAACTGAGGTAAGGCTGACAAGGGTGGATTGACAGCACCCTGGGCATTCACTGAAGTAAGAAACCTTGCCATTTGCTGGGATGTGTGAAGCTCTAGTCTCAGGGGTTTCCAGTGCTCTGAGCTGTAGGCTTCACACATCAGCTTGTGGAGAGGAAAGTCGCCCTTGTTTCACTAACTGCAGGACTTCCAGAGGGTGAATGTTGTTTTTTTTAAAAAAATAAGTGTTTCTCTTTGGGTGTGAACCTGTGCTTGTGACTCTAAACACATTCTCTCTGTGGCAATCTAGAGTAAAAAAATCAGCGCTTCGTTGTTCGTTTTGCAAGGAGGAAATGTGCGTGTACGCACACCCACGCACGCTTAACAGCCAAACGCGATTCTGAGGGCTGTATTTCGAAAATAACCACCGCTTTTCAACCAGTAGGACAGTGATGATTAATGGCCACCTAATCTGACTGTGCATCTTTGCCCCTGGTTTTCATGGTCTGAAGAAGCTGAACTCACCCACCTTTGTGTGGAGAATGAATATGTGTGAGTTGTACTTGTCCCTGGTGCACAGAGAGGGTGTATTTGCTCACGTGTGTGTGTGTGAGAGCACTGACACAGCTTGTCTGAAAATACAACCTGTAATGTTTGCAGAATGACAATGCTTTATTCAGAGTTGTACCAACTTGTGATTTTCCCTGCAAGCACTGGAACAGGATTCTCTTGGAGAGCCTTATACACAGTTTCATGATGCAGCCCTGAAGTTAAAGTGATCCTGGTTTAGCCTGGGTTACTGCTGTTTCAATCAGGGATAGCTTTTGGTTGTTTTTTTTAACCCCAGGATGGAGAAGAGTGCTTTTTTGGTAGTTCATTTGTGCATGGTTGCTCCAGCCATCTTTGGGGACAGCTCTTAATGCAGCCAAGCTCTTGGTTAGACCAAACAACTTGTCCAGTCTTCAAAGTTAGCTTGGCTTAGCTTAAGTTGTGTCCTTGCTGAGTTACGCTAAGGCAATGTGAAGTTTTAACTGCTTTAAAAATCAAAATAGATTCTTTTATATATGAGGTCAACATGGTTTTTTACCATAGTTAAAATAATGTAGCTTTGAATGTGATAATGCTCCCTGATCTCTCAGGTTTTTCCTTGCAGAAAAAAATCAAAGGCACTGTTACTTTTTTACTTTCTCAATTTCTGCATGCTTGGCTTTGGTAGCTGAATAAGGAAAATGTGCTCGACTTATGTTGATAACCGTGTGCAAGGGAGGGTTATTTAGCTGAATTAAAATAGCAGCCTGAAACCTCTCCCAGTTCTGCTGGGGCTGATTCTTACTTGTCACATCTTACTGCTTTCATACTTCTGCCACCCCGGTCCAGGTGGCGACTGGAAATGGAGCTGTAAAGTCCTAGGAGAGAGGCTGTTCTGTGCTTCTAGGAGCAGAAAGCATGGGCAAGGTCAGCAGAAAATTCAGTTGTGCTAAGTTGTACACCTGTGAGAAGGGGGAAGATTTGTTGGCTATGAGCTTAAGTGGGATTCCTTATTAATGTTGTGTTGTCTTCAGATAAATCTTGTCCTGAGCAGACTGGCCAATGGCTTGTAATACAATATTTCTTCCAGATCCAGTAGTTTGATAACCATCCGCTCTTCTGGACGTACACAGTCCTGGCAGAGGTGTCCAATGGTTTTGGTTATGTAGCAGTATTCCTCAGTTTCCTGCGGACCATGGTGTATGCATCGCTGTCAGCTGAAAAATGCTCTGGAGGTTGTGAAAGCCCAAGGACCAGCTGTGGCTTCTTTACTGGGGTCACAAGCTGCAGAATGGCATCAAACCTGACATCTGAGCCGGTTGTGTGTATCAGAGGGCAATACTGGGGGGGTTGAGGCTGGGCATTACTAAAGTAGATTTTTGGTCTAGCACATGGATAACTGAGGTTTATGGAAGGGCCAGGGAAGACCATACCTGAAAACTATTCAGCTCTGTTAGCTGGGTGGGCAGAGTGGATCCTATGTAGCAGTCTGAGACTGCTTTAACCAGCCGGTAGGGGCAGTGCAAAGGAGGCTTATAGCCTTTTTTTAAATTGTTCTTTCACCCCTGACTCTGAATAGTGCTGTGCCAGGGGGTAGTCTGGAATGGGAGCCTCCATCTCTTGAATGCGATTCATTGGGATGCTTTGCCATTCCAAGTCAGTGCATTGAGGCTTATGTATATCAACATAGATGTTTAAATCTATGCAGAGAAGTGGTATGTTTGTGGTGGCCAGAAGCCAGCCGTGGGCTGAAGGCCACATCACCTGCCTTGGCTTCATGCTGGAACCAAGCTGTTACCCTTTGCTTCTCAGCCGAAAAGCTCTCACCTTTCTGGACCCACATGTGCAACGTGCCTGCTGTCAGGGAAGCGTGGATTCAATCCTGCCCTGCAGACTGCACTAACATGCTACCTTACCCTGGAAATCCTATGTTAAGAGCCTGCCTTAGAGCTCTCTGAAGGGGAAGAGTCAAAGCATGCTCCATACCCAAGTCTGTGCCCAGGTTCTTGGTTGTGCTCTTGTCTGGATGGGGCAGGAAGCGTGCCTCTTTCCAGTGGGTCTTGTGTCTTCCTACACCCTGAATGCTTTGAGAAGCTGTTGTGTATCAGAGACCTCGCTCTTCATTCATTTTTTCGCCGTGAAGACTGATGCTTCAGGAACAATAGTTTGTCTCAACTGAGAATGAGCATGGTGACCTTAAATATGTGATTTTCCCCATTCCTAAAGCTGTTAGGTTTTGCCTTGATCTTCAGAGCCCCCTGAGCTGCAGCTGAAATAATGTCTTGTTCTCTGGGACCTGCCTGAGGGGACTGTGTTCCTCTGGACTTGACTCACGTGGGCAGACGCAGCTACTGGGGGCCTGGGTTTGCTGCTTGGGTCCCTCCCATAGGAGACTGCACTTGGAGTATGTGCTCTGGGATCTGACCTTCTCACAAGTGGAAAATTATGCCGAACCAAGGGAAGTAGAGTGGGTAAAGTCTGTGTTGTAGGGCTAATGGACTGGCTGAGAGGCAGAAGCAAGGAGGATATGAGGGTGGCAGAAGTATTACAGCAATACTAAGGTGTCAGCCAGGATTGGGAAGGTGCTGTGGCAGGCAGCAAATACATCCACAGAAAGAGGCAGCTTGCAGTTGAAGCAAGTTGGGCTGGTCGAGTAGGAAGAAAGAGTCAATGAGGTCGAGAGCAAAATGGGGCTTTTCCCCCCAGTATCGTGATTTCCAGGTCAGTACTTTATACTGTAGGTAAATGAAGTGGGGCAGTTAAGTGGATTCACCTCCAGATCTGGTAGAACTCGCTTTCCTGTTCTTGCTGCCCCGTGACTGTGGGGTGACACGAGACGGGCACATTCTGTCTGATGTGCTGCTGCTCTCCATCTTCCTTCCTCTTCTGTTAATGACCTGTTGTGGAAAGTTTCATCCTTTTGCTCCCAGTTAGGAATTGCGTGGTTCAGTCATCCCTGTGTAGCGGCTACTTTTGTACTGCAGTAATGTATAGGATGTTTAGATAGTGTGTGAGCCTGCTCGCATCGCTCAGCTGTGCGGTCTGGAAATATGCAGAAAGCCATCAGAGTGCTGCAAGCACAACATACTCCTGCTGCGTATTCCTGCCTAATGAACGGTGAATTACGCACCTAACGATGTCTTGGTGGTTTGTCACACTGTATTTTTGGATTTTGGGTTTGTTTGGGTTTTTTTACGCAAGACCTCACTGCTTTTATGGTATTGTGGCATCTGTGGCCGCTTGCCTTTCTGTGCCATAGTCCGCTGCCCTCTGACTTCTGCAGATCAAGTTGAAGAGTCATGCTGTCAGCTGAGAGCTGTGGTGAATCCCTGGCCTTTGTGGTTTGGGCTCAGAGTGGGACACAAAACGTGCCCTGGCACACATGTGCAGCAGTTCTCTCCAAGGGTGGTGAGAAAATATTGGACTTGGTGGTCCTACTCGTTAATCCTTTCAGGATTGCTGGGGCTCAGAGGGCAGAATAGAAAAAGGAGCAGCAGGATGAACTCTGTTTTGCTTAGCTGTGAATGTATTACTGGTGTTCGAAGGCAGTGCTAAAGGTGTGTGCAATATCATGACTGTTCACTAGAGGACAGTATTATACATTGCAAAGTGTAATTATAATGGAATGCTGGAAGATTTCTTACAGATTTTGTGTGTGCTAGGAATAGGCTGGGGCTGAGGCTACAAAATAATTTGCTACAACTCGGGAGCCATCCAGTCAAGGTGGTTTAACAGACAGCATGGCTTAAATCCCTGTCTGCAAATCCTATCTTGTAAAATCTCTGGGGGGTAATGCTGGCTACCTTGCTTCTGCGTGCCCTTGGTGGGAGGTGGTGGAGCCTGCTGAAAAGGTAGGACAGGGAGATAAGGGAGAGCCTCCAGAGAAAGAAAAAAAAAAAAAAAAAGGAAAATTTTTGCGAATCAGAACTGCTGTAGTGGGTGGTGGGATGCACAGCGGGGAAGGTAAGGGAAGAAAGCAAAGGAGGCACAGGGCCCTGAACAGAGGGGCATGTAGGATCAGTGTATTCTGGGTGATGGGCCTGCAGGAGGAAGAAAATACAGGGCAGTTGGAATAAATACTGCTCAAAGTGCTGCTGCTTCTGCCTGCTCCGATACCAGAGCTTTCAGCAGAGGGCAGGGCTGTTGCTTTATTCTATCGCTGTTCCATCAGCCGTCCTTCATGCAAGGGACAGAAGCTCCCACACAGAGCAAGGAGTGTGAAATGAAAGATAAGGAGGCTGGGTTATGCAAAAGGAAGTGAGCTTCAGCTTCTGTGACCATTTTTATGCAAGCGGGGATCTTGGCAGTTGATGCGCAGTGCCATGCAGCCTCACAGGGCAGCTGCTAGCTTGGTCGCTGCTCTCCGTGTTGGTTTTTTCCTGAATTTATTATTTTATCCCTTAAGGAAAGCTGACCTTGAGTGACAAGCAAGTAAAGCTATGGCAGGATTCTTGCTTACTTGGGGGTTGTCGATGAGAGAAAGCTGTTGAATATCCAGGTCTGAGAGAATGCAGGTCAGAAGCAGCCTTTCTGTGAGGCTCTGGTTCTGGCAGGAAGCAGCCATGGTTCACAAAGCTATGGTAACTGTGGTAAATACCAGGTGGGCTGCTGGAACCAGCAGCTGTGACTGTCTGATCTCACCTGCAGTCCCTCTGCTCTTGGCAGTACCAGGTGGCAAAGCTCATCCCACCTTTCTCTTCTTCACAGCTGTGACCTCCAAGGCCTGCCTTCAGTGCTTTCTGTGGTGTAGAGGATGGCAGGACTGCAGCACTTGTGAGCAAGAGCAATGCTCTATATCCTTTCCACAGTTGCTCCCTAGGTTAAAGTTAAGCAGCCCTGAAACAGCTCTGGCCTTGCAGAAGGGATCGGGTGAGGGCAGAGGAAACTCTCACTCCTCACTGCAGCCTCCAGTGCTCCCATGGCTTTTCTCTACACATACCTCAAGGCCTGCTCCTAAGCTGCTTACAAAAGATGACAGAGAATAAAACCTGCCCAGCAGTGCCTGGCATTTCCCTGGCATTTATGCTCAGTGTCCCTGAGCGCCTCTAGCTCAGTCTGAGATCTGGGCAGACGCTGTCATCCGCTGCTTTGCTGCTTGGGAGTAACAGCGTCCTCTGAGCAGGGGGTCCTGCTGATGCTGTCTTGGCTGGGCCTGGAGTACCCCAGTGCTCTGTCAGCTGGCTGCCTGCCTGGGAAGCATGTGTAACTTCAACACACACACAAAGGAAGATAAAGACCGTGAGTGTGGCTCAGTTATGAGAGCGGAGGTGGTGGATTCCCAGTCTCAGCCCTGACTCTGAGCAACCACAGCTATGGGTAAGCCACCTCAGTGTGCTGCCCTAATTAAACAGAGCTAACAGCCTTAGCTTGGATAGCCAGTTCTCGGAAAGTACAGTGCCTTGCAAAATGTGTCAGTAAATGTGGAAAACTCGATGGTAGCTGGAAATGTAGAAGCTCTCTTATTTTCAGTTTGTCAGGCAGATAAACTCTTGAAAGAAATGTCCAAAAGATGCTAGGTTTGTTCAGGGTTCTGTTTCTACAGCAGGCATTGCTCTGATAATTGCTGCCATCTTTGGTTTTGGGGTATTTTACAGCCAGAGCGCTTGCTACAGGTCCGCTTAATCTCTCCTGCCTCGTGCCACTAGCATTCAAGAATGCCCTTAGGATTCCTTCAGTCAGCCTTCCCCTGGCTGTCCAGTCTGCTTTAAAGTGCTGGCCTTATCAAACTGGATAAGTCAGGGGTGGGAAAGAAGCCACAAACCCGCTCACCTGGTGCAGCAGGAGTTTTTGTCCACCCTTCTCGAGAATCTGCCCTGCTTCCGACAGAATCTTGTCCCTCTTGAGCAACGGCAAGTGCCACACCGTGACTTCTGTAGGAGAGAAGGATGAAATCCCACTGTGTGGCTGGGATTCCTGTAATAGCAAGTGTAGCACAGTTATTTCCACTTCTAATTAGTTGCAGGGCTCTGCCTTTTTGACTGAAGTTAACCTTGCCCAAGTCAGTCCTTTTCCCAAGCCTGGTTAGCCAGGGTGCATCTGCCGGCAGAGCTTTTTTCCTCTTCTGCTGCCCACACGTGCTTCCTTTGTCCCAAGGTCAGGAGCAGGGACTGAATTTTGCCCTGTTTGCCATTAACCTTCTGTTCTGCTCTCTGTCGTTTCCCTGCAGCTTCATCAGTATAATCCCCACCTTATACGCCGCTCCCATTCTGTGTTCCCACAGTATCTGTGATAGACCCAAGAGAATCTGGAGAGTATTGCAGTTCCTAGGGACTCTTGTGAATGTTTTATTTCATCTGCTGTGGAATTTCCATCTGCTCTGCTGCTCTGTCTCACTTTTCAGGTTGATGTTCGGAAAAACCCAGAAGAGACAGGAAAAAAGTTAAAGACTGGACGGTGCAGCGAGCAGCCCCAGGAGTGGAATCTGTACAGAGCAGAGAATAGGTTCGTTTTATGTGATATTTGGCCCATCGCATAAAGGGGGCAGTCTGCTTGTAGCCAGAGCCCGAGCTGTTCTGTAACCACATCTGCTGAAACAGTTTGAGTGTCGGCTGGCAATGCCTGCACTTTGTCAAAGAGAAATTTAAGGAAGTTCAGTTGCGGAAGTGCTACGAACTGTGCGGCTCACAAGTACAACTCCGAGGAGCGGGTCCCTCCTGGAGGGACGGCATGCGTGCATGACTGCCCACGCGGGCATCTCAACCCATCGCAAGCTTTTCTCTAGGTGACCTTGGGCTGAGCTCCGCGTGCTCGCTTGGAGAGCTGTTGATTTACAATGCAGATTCCTCGGTCCTTGCCTGCCTGTCCCTGCCCCTCCTAAATTTGGCTGGATATAAGAGGCTGTTTGCTCTCTGATGCCAACAGCAGCAATGGCAGAGAGCCCTGCCATGTGAGAGGCAGAGATAGAGGAGAGGGGGCCAAGGAGGAGCAAACTGTGCAGCTGCTGTTGCTTCTGGTAGCTGAGGAGCACATCCGTGGGACAGAATGTCAATGCTTACCCCTGTCCTGCAGCCTCCGGAGGTGAAGGAGTATCTATCCAAGGGTGAGCGCTTCATCAAATGGGATGATGTGAGTACCGGGGTTTTTGCTTTGCTAGATTGCATGCGTGGTGCCAGGGCAGACGCCGTGTTTTGGGCAGGGCTTGTGGGGAGGCTGGGGGCATGTATTCTGCAGGGGGATGGGATGCTGTGTGCCATACCAGACAGTAGCGATGGCTGGATAGGGAGCGTGAACTGGGAGGAGCAGGGGAGCTGAGGGCTAAGAACAAAGGGGTGTTAGGGGTTGGTGATGTGGCTTCGGCGCTTCATGCTATGGTGGAGGCTGGAGGTAAATGGAGTGTGCCACTGGGTCTATGTGTGCAGCCTCTCTGGTGCAGGGCCTGTCTCTGAACCAGTCCTCCAGAAGGCAGTCCCTGCTGGGAGCCTCCGTGGGGCCAGAGGCACATGCTGCATTTGGACATGTGCGGAGGAGTGTGAGGGGTAGGATTTACTCCAGAGCCGAGCAGACTCTCCATGCTTTGAAGATAGAGAGGAAATCAGGCTCCAAGTTGCTTCCTCTTATGGCCCTGTGGCTGGAGTGGGTCAGAGTGAGCCATGCCCTTCCACGCCTGCCTGGCTTGTGGGTCTGGGAGCTACCAAGCTACCTGCTTTAGCAGGGCTGGAGCCTCGGAGGGTGCTGCAAAAACCTGCTTCTCCCTCCAACTCTGTGTCCTCTTGTATCTTCAGAACACCTCGTTGGCAGTCTCTGCCTTCCATTGTGAGGGGAAGAAAGTGTGGAACAGCAGAAGAGAAGTTAATTTGAGTGTGATAGTCCCTCTCCTCACTTTCTAAGAAGGCAAAAGCGTATTTCCCCTAATACCCCCATACCTGAGCAATGGGACAGCAGCTGCCTGTCCATTCTATCTGGAGTATGAATTGTCTGCTGTTGAGCATGAATGTTGATAAAACAGGGGGCAGGCCAGGTTATGGTTATTCACCACAATCTGGGGGAAACACTTGATGTGGTATCGCAAAGGAGACACATCAGAAGGAGCCTCCAGCAGCAATGCGGGAGGGACTAGTGCTTATTTTTGTGGGCGTAAAGCTGTAACAGGGTTTTAAGTCCCAAGGCAGTGTGTGTGGGGGAGGTAGGTCACTTGTGTGCAGCATAAGCAGGAGTGGTCCAGCAGCACTGGAAATGAGAAAGCAGTGTAATATAGAGCTGACAGAAAGGATTGATGCTGAGGAATGCAGGTTGGAACATCACTGGGCAGTTATTTCATGAGCTGAACATAAACAGGAGGAAGACACCAGGGTATGGTGGAAAGCACAGCCTTCCCTTTCTTTCCAGCAGGGCCACTGCCTGCAGAATGCTTTTGTGGCTTCTCTGAATTTGAACAGGTATTTGGTTTCTGAGAATAACAGTAGCCAAGCTTGTCTAAAACTGCTGCTGACTTTCTATGCTCAGTCCTTGGGGAAGGCTTTCCCAAAGGGTTGAGGCTGTTAAGTACTTCACTGGGAATTCCTGAGGTAGCTTGGCTCCCTTGAAGCCCAAGGTGAGTCAAGTTGGGCTTCCAAGGCCCACCAAGTGTTTGTTTGCTGCTGCGACCATAGAAGTTAGGGAGCTCAAGTCCTGTGTGGTTTTTTCCCTAAGGTTTACAGATTTGTAACTGTTCCAGAAAGGTTACCTCTAACTACTGAGTAGTTTAGACTTGACCTCCAACAGTCCTGAAAGCCCCCTCCACAAGTGGGCTGTTCTGGTCACGTTGTTCCATCTCACCATGCTTTCCCACTCCACGGTTAGAGCAGGCTGCAAAGGATGATGGCAAGAGCTCCAGGCTGCAGGATTGCTAGTGGAGGGTCAGCGTAAAAGCAGCTCTTCAGAGGTCATGTGCCTGCATTATTTTGTCCCACTCTGAATTGACCTGGCCATGCTGTTGGTAACAGTTTTGAACTCCTTCCACGGTATCTGACGCAAAGGAATGAAGGTAGATCAGACTGGCTCCTTACACCACTGTACAGTTTGGGACTGGCCTGGAGCCTTCGCTGTATCCAACGGTTTCCTGAGTAAAGCAAAACCACGCTTTTCCTATAGTGCCTACACCTTGCCCAGCCTCGTGTTTTCTCTAGAGGAAAGCGCAGTAGGATCTCTGACAGGCAGGATGGTTCTGGCCTGTCCCATTCAGTTACAGCATCTTGGGGTAAGGAGCAACTCTGCTGTGCTTCGTTTAGTGTCCAGCAAGCTGGGGCTGCCAGCCAGACTGAGGAGGTTAAGTTCTGCTATGCAGATGATAGTTTATTTCAAGAACTGGCTTGGGAACCCTTTCAAAACCTCAGGTAGGGCACAGCGTAGTAGCTGACCTCTTAGGCCAAGCATATGTGTGTGGATTTGGCTCTATGCTGACTTTTAGCCTTCTAAGTACAAGCAAAAATATTTTCTATCCTTGAAAGATTGCTATTGTGGAATTTCACCAGACAACGCTTGCTTTCTGCCCTGGAGTTGAACTCCACAGCGTGAGCAGCAGCCAGTTTGGCTGCCAGGCTGTCTTCTGTGGAATTCACCATCTCCTTTGCAAGGAACCACCCCTTAGGAAAGTCTACCTGCGTGCCGTGGCCGTCCCTGTCCCTGATCAGGAGGCCAGCTGTCAGCAGTCCCTGTTGCAGCCTCAGTTAGCTTTCAAGAAAGCTGCTTCACAGGAGATAAAGTTAATCTAGAAACATGACCCGGTACTCAGTAGTAGTACTACAGTGCCTGTTCTGCCCTTCATGGCTTGTGGCCACGTGTCCAGGGAGCTAACCAAGAGCTCTGGGAACACAGGCACGATGCTGTGCGGAGCAGCATTGTCCCTAGTACAGTGTGAGAAAGGCAGCGGTGAGTCAAAGGAGGACATATGATGTGCTGTGGCATGGGAAGTTTACCGTGGTGAAGAATACTGAATCTGGAAGTGGAGGCCCCTGGAAATAGAGAAACTCTCTGGAGTGAAGTGAGTTCAATAACAGGGTGAAGAGCTCAAGGCCAAGTGATAAATACAAGTTCCAAATTCCATTACTGGTTTCATCTCAGTAGCTGGGTATTTCAGCTTCCTGAATTGAATTTGAGCCTTCCTAGAAATGGCTGATAGGTCTTATGATGCTATCTTCTGTGACACCAGAGGTCAGATGCAGTCAGGAGTCACTAGACAGAATGAGCAAGTGGGCTGGGGCCCAAGCAGAGGCACCAAGCATGTTTCATCTCTGTCTCCAAAGAGCTCTTAGCACAGGCTCGCATGTGGGATGGGAATGGATGTTGTCTCGAATACATCTCTGAAGTTGCCCTTAACTGAAAATGCAGAAGCAGTGTAATTATTCAGAGGCAAAGTACACAGTCTCACAGCAGCCTGTCTCTCCTTTGTGGTATGTGCTTTGGTTGGGATCTGGAGAACCCCCATGTTGTGGGGGGCTCAGGATCAGCCCCAAATAGTTTCATCTAATTTTGTGCCTGTAGTGTGGGTGTTTAAATAACTGCTGCTTCTTATGGTGTGTAGAACTAGTCCATGGAGTTTAGGAATTGCCACCTAGAGCAGACTCATCTGCTGTATTAGATGGGCTTCTCAAAACCCTTCTGATGAGGCCCTGTTCTCTATAAGAGAGCCCAGATAACTATCATGAGCACCTGAATGGTAGATGCCACGGATAAATGCTACCTCTGCTTGGCCTGGGCTCATAGAACGAAGTAGGTGTCTTGGAGGGAAGGCAGTTCAAGTGAAACAATTAATTGCATCTGCAGGACTTTCTTCTCTTAATTCCTTGTACAGAAACTGCGAGTTGCTCTAGCTAAATGCCTAGCATTAGGCAAGACCCAGGCTTCAGCGGAGAGCAGCTTCTGTAGCCTCACACTGTTACTCTGGAGATGTACTAAAATCATCTGGTTCATTTCCATAACTCAGAGGATGATTCACCCGGCTGGGTCTATATTTGATCTGGGAACGTTGCGTCCCATGATGGGTTCTCCAAGTCACACAAGGTGCTAACCTCCTTTCTTCTGTGTGTTTTTTTTTTGTTTTTTTTTTTTGTCAGGAAACAGCAAGTGCTTCTCCTGTGATTCTTCGGGTGGATCCAAAGGGCTTTTACTTATACTGGACCTATCAGAATAAGGTAAGGGCTAAGGCTTCACAGCTTGGTCTCCTAATAGCCAGTTCAAGTTTGTGCGAGATTAAAACACCAGAGGTGCTCGAGTTCTGCGCTCAGGAGCAAACTACCACACTCGTCGTGCTTAGCAGGAAACCCCCAGCAAAGGACCTGGGAGTCTTGTGCTTATTCAATGGCAGATTTGTCTTCAGAGTTCCAGTAAAGAGCAGGGAATTATGCTGCGAACATGCCAGAGATGAGCATGGCCTTTTTGTGCTTGTCATGCTGGCATCTAATACCCACAAAGTTCTTAAGACATGTTTCAAAGGACTTCACAGAGAACAGCAGCATTGATGTCTCTGCTACCCTGCATGCTAAAGGATTCTCCCAACCATTGCAGTGGTGCAACTGGAAAGAAAATGGCTGGATGTATGCACTTAAACGTGTGGAGCTCTAGCTAACATCTACCTTATGTGTAGCCTGTGTTGTAACTAACGGACTTGTTGGTGTTTTAGAGACTTAAAGGAAAAAAAAAAGTAGTGACTGTAGTGATGTAGAGACTATATCAGGTCTGGGGAGAGTTGTGCTCCTTTCAGGCCAGGGCGGTGTGTGTGCTGCCGAAGGTAAACCACAGGATGCTGGCTGCTGGAGGAGAGAGGCACAATAAACTTGGGAAAGATAATTCAGTTACTTGCTGATGAGTAGCAATGAGGGGTGGAGACATCTGGCTGACTGGAGGTGGAAGGCTGGGCTTACTTCTGCTTTTCAGAGCAGAGCTGTGGTTCAGCTCTACTTCCTCCTCGTGACCTACATGCTGAAGAGGCATGGTAGATAAAGAGACAGAGACAGTCCGGCACAGCACCCTGGCCAGGAGACCTGATGTGTTTTGGTGAGCTCTGCCTTCTCGGACAATTGTGCTCCAGTGCCCGTGGGGGCAAGGCGCTGCCGCACGGCCATATCCTCCGAGAGCACAGTGTTGTGAGGCTGGGGACTGTCACGTCCCTCTAGAAGATGTGCTCTCCTTTCAGCTGTCTGTCACTCTCATCCCCCTTTCAAGGTCTGCTCGTCGCGGTAGAATTTTTGCTGTAAGGGTTTCAGCCGGACAGCAGGAAGGAGTGGTAGCACAGGCGGAGGTGCACAACATGGGGCAAGGGGAGCTGTTGGCACCCATCAAAAGTGAGATATTTCACTGGGGTAGTGGTACGAGGGATTTAATTACCTAGGGAAGGGGCTGGGGTAAGGAAGCATAGCTAATATGAGGAAACCCAGACTGGGGAGAGGGTCTCGTGTTCTGGAAAATACCATTGATTCGCACCTAAAATAAACTGTAAACAAATTTGAGAGCTGCAGAGGAGCAACAGCTCTTTTTTACATCCTTGGGGAAGCACTTGTCTGGCATCTTTCCTTTTCTCTGAGGGAATCTGCAGACAGTGCGAGGCTAACAAGAAGGGTGGTGGGCACATGCTGGCTGTCAGAAAGAGCTGGGGCAGGCTTGTGAAGGTCATGTGCAGGCTGGCATGAGCACAGTGACCAGGGACAAGAGATGGGCTGATACAGAGCGTGGTGCAGTATGGTCAATAGTTTGTCTCTTGAATTTGTGTGGCTTTTTAATCTTTGGCTAACTTTTAAGGTCTGCTTGTCGTGAACAGCAGGGAAGAAAAACTGCACTACTTTTGCACTAGGGATTCAGAAAGGAGTGGGGTTAGGAGCAAAATTTCTGTCCTACTTGATAATAAAATGGGGATACAGCCAGAAGACATGGTATCCGCATTGTTCCTTATTGTGATCTTGGAAAATCATATTATCTGCTGCAACAAGCATAATTTGTTCTCCAGATCCATGGTGAGCAGACAGATTAGTAACAGAGGAAGGAAATTCAGGTTGGATATTAAAAGAACAAACTAAACATGACAGCTAGCCAGTAGTGAGGACGTGGGGTGGGCTGCCTGGGGAAGGCTGTGGAATGTCCTCCCTGGGAATTGCTTCAGAACAGATTAGGTGAAGGTCTGCTGGGAGTGACCTGGGAAGAGGTGGGCCTGCCTGCCTTCCAGCTCAGCTGCTCTGTGTTGACTGTGTGGAGGCAAAAGACAGGCTGAGAACGTTAATGGTTTGTATTAACACATGGACTGCAACTGGGAGTGAGTTTTCCCATATAAACCTGTATATGTATCATATGCTCTCTCTCCTGGTAATCCACACCGGTCTCCAGCCTCACCCTGAACAGGACTGCAGGGCCACCAGTGCCTCGGCACCAGCCAGCCTGGCGTATCGGCAGCCGAGGTTTCCCTGCCCGCATTGTTCCTGGTGGGAGGGCTCCTCCCCAGTGAAGGGCGCTGCTGAGACCTCCTTCGCAGCTTCTGGGGGCTCTGTAAGGGATTTCTTTCCTTCTTTGTCTTTCCCTCATCCTCCGTGTCCTTATTCTGTTGTAGGAAATGGAAATTTTGGATATAACCAGCATCCGAGATACCCGAGTAGGGCGGTTTGCCAAAATCCCCAAGGTGAGTGCAAGCTTCACTTCTGCCGGTTGTTTATATGGGAAAGGCAAAGCTGCCTCGGGCGTTGGTATAAGGTGAGGCAGTTACCCCGGCTTCTGTTACAGGAAGGTGGAGAGGGCCTTGTCTCCTTACAGCACAACTATGTAAATATAAAAAAGCTGTCTTTACTCTTGTCCCTGAGCTCCCCAGGGGTCCTCTGTACACCCAAAAGAAAGGCACATCCGGACTATGGTATATGGGCTTGTTGGAACGAATGTGCCAGAAAACTGGGAAAACAACAATTCCCCCTCCAAGTGCCTTCCAGAAGAGCCATTTTCTGTTGGGCACCATGGCTGTGTTCCCCATCCCCCCCCGGGCGCCTGGGTGGCTTTAATCTTGGCCTGGGCTTTGCGTTCGCTGAGCTACACTGGGAAGTCCTGCAGGAGACTGGTGATGCTTCTCCACTGAGTCACCAGAGCGGCTCTCTTGTGCAGAGATGCCCAGGCTGGGTCAAGGCAGCCACAAACCTGCAGTTAGAGTGAGGCTCCAACGCAGTGTGTGCTGGGGTGTTTTTTCCCTTTAAAGGGAAGAAATCGTAGTTTCAGAAAAACTAGCATATGGGGGGGGTTAAATAATTAAATTGTCTGCTTGCTGGGTGGCAGACTAAGGGAAGCACATGATTATGGCTTTGTTCTTGGTTTCAGTTATAACTTAAGCTTCCCGCAGCAAAGTTATCCTTGTTAGGACTTTTTTCTGGGTCTGTTTTTTGTTTGTTTTTAACTTTTCCATGTATGGAAAAGGCAAGTAGAAAATTGAAGTAAAGATAGAATGTGAAAGGGAAACAAAGGAGAAAAGATAATGGCTCCATATGGTAACGTAGGTGATTCTCAGTCTAATGCAAAAGGGGAAGATTTTGCAATATATGAGACTCGAGCAGCCTCTTTGCGTAAGTAGAACTGCTGTTTTCTTAATACTGCTCTGAAAGCGTCTGTTCAGAGCTCCCTGAGACTGATGTTTCTCAAAAGACCGTAATGAGGTGGGTGCTAAAAGCACAACAGAGCTCCAGAACAGAGCCCATCTTATGCAATTCTTAATCATAAGTCCTTCTGAGAAACGGCATTTTTTCTTGGAAATTCATTAGAATGAAACATATTTGAGTTTTCAATAAGCCTAAAACTTTGCCTGCAACTTGTTTTGTGGGAATAATGTTTGAAAAAAAAAGCTCTCAGAGGTTTGGGGTTTTTGGGGGTTGTGTTGTGTTTTTTTTTTTTTCATTTGAGAGAATAAAATATTGGTGGCGGTAGGTGCTACACTCCAGCAGAACACAGTAAGGAAAAGGCCAACTTAAAGGAGAGGCATGTGATACTATTTTCTATGGTGTTAAACTTTCAGGAATAACCTGTTAATTCAGCTTTGATATAGATTATAAATTGATGGTGTAAGTACTGAGGCCATAGGTGGGTGTCCTTCTGGTGGCAGCAGCCAGGCTGGAGAAAAATGTCATAGATTTTAGCAATTAGTTAAGGAAGACTAATTGGATACTACCAGGAGAGACGTGCTGGCACAAGTGCGGCATCAGAGTTGCCTCTAAACAGAAGGAATTTCTACTCTAAAGGCATCTTTCTGTAATGAGCCCCTACTCACAAACAAGGAATTTCCCTGGAAACAAGACCAACCCCAGTTTGAGTAATTCACAGTACAGTTTTGGGATGACTGCGTTCCATATCCAGAGAAAAACTAAAATGACCTTTTAAGAGAGATTTCTAATAAAAGCATGAAGAAGTTTGTGAAAAGAATGAGGAAATTCATGAGCAGTACCAGGATAGCAAAAAACAAAAGAGGAGGGGGAGGCACGGGCTGTGTTCCATCATTAGCTCCGAATCTTTCAAAAAAATTGCAAAGTGGCCCCTGTGATTCACATCATAAGCAAAGGCTGATAACAGAATAAGAAAGGACATCTTTGCATGGAAAAATTACGGCTGGAGAATAAGAAGAAGGTCTCTGAAGAGGGGAGAGAACCAGCAGGCTCCCAGAAAGATCAGTGCTTGGGCCTGTGACACGCTGCATGTTCATACGTGATCTGCGCAGGAGGTGTAAAGAGACAAGGCAAAGTTTGCCGACGGTCCAACGTTATTCGGGGTAATAAAATGAGGGCTGATTTTGCAGAAAGACCTTGAATTGCTGACTGGATGATCTAATAAGTGATAAAATCTAGTACAGATAAAAATCAGGTAATGCACACAGGAAACCCCCCCCCACCCCGATCCTAACCTTCTGTAGTGACAGGCTCTGAATTGACTATTGATACTCAGAAACAAGATCTGGGGGTACAGAAAATCCTTAATACCAACTCAGTGCTCAGTAGCGTTTGTTCAAATAAGCTGTACATTAGGAATTATAAGGAAAGAAATAGGAAGTCATGCTGCTGTGTACACCCGGAATGCACCCATGTTTCTGCATTTCTAGTGTCCTCATCTCAGAGGCGGCAACTGGGAAAGGTAGAGAAGAGCAGCAAGATTAATAAGAGTGAAATGGCTACTGTAGGAAGCGCATCTGAGCAGGCAGGGGCTGTAGTCTGGCAAAAAAGATGAAGGAGCCCTGGAGGGGTGTTGTGGAGTGGTGTAAAATCAGGAGTTGAACGGAGAAGGTGAGCACAAAGCAGTTACACAGGGTTTCTTCCAGGGGAATTTTCCAAAGGCAGGTTTGGCTCAAGCAGAAGGAGGTGCTGCTGTTTCACGCTTCGCATTACTGCGCCGTGGGATGCTGCACAATCGTGAAAACGTACGCGAGTTTAAAAAGTCAGGACAAGGAGGAAATGCCCTTTGAGGGTTATTAAAGGCAAGATAATGCCTCTGGTTTAGGAAGCTGCTGAATCATAAATTGCTGGGAGCTGCAGAAATGTCAGGGAAGTATCGTCGCGTTTGCCGTGTTATACTTTCCTCCAGGCATCTGGATGGCTCTGGTGTGACCTGCTGTTGCATTCTAGCCATTGTAATAGGCCAGAGACTGTATTTTAGAGTCCTGGGAGTTGGCTACAGCTCTTTTTTTTTTTTTACAAAGGAACAAAGGTCAAGCACCAAATGGTTTATTAAGTATTCTCAACAGGCAGAAGTGATGCGCTTGACGACAACCTCTGCTGTGAAATTCCCAAGTGCTTTTTGAATTCTGCATTTGAGACCCACTTAAAATAAGCCCCCTTTTTATTTCAGGGAATTTTCTGTCATTTCTATGACAACTTGTAGTAAAATGCACTAGGCTGGCTCCTTATCCACCTTTCCCTTACGGGATGATGGGAGGTCTCGTGTGGGCACTGAAATGGCCATTGAACCAAAATGGTGGCAGAGGCGTGCCGTCCAGTCCTGGAGAGTTCTTATATACACACGGCTGTACTATCCACGATGCTTCTGCAGGGCTTGCCCAAGGCCCTTGGTTCATACTCAGCTGGCTTTCCTGAGAACAGACTTTGCTCAAAGGAATGCAGAAAGCAGTGAAAATTTCGTAATGTGAATCACCAAGCCCTCCGTGCAGGGCAGCTGTGTCTGGGGCATCGTTACAAAAAGGTATAAATATAAAAATCTGGTGTGACGAAGCAAATGAAGATCTGTTAGAGGTGAAAGGCGTAAGAATGAAACGGGGTGCTGTCTCCTGTTACAAAATAATGGCTTGGAGTGGTTGTGGGATATAACTGTTGAAATGAATACCAATGGCTACTTGTTTCATTGGCTAAAAGTGGAGG
Organism: Phalacrocorax aristotelis; assembly: GCF_949628215.1. Classification (NCBI taxonomy): domain Eukaryota; kingdom Metazoa; phylum Chordata; class Aves; order Suliformes; family Phalacrocoracidae; genus Phalacrocorax; species Phalacrocorax aristotelis. Next base: position 70,433,850 of record NC_134280.1, on the reverse strand, counting down.
AAAAGGGGCTAATGGATGGTATTTAAGACAAGGAGAACAAGATCACAGCTGTTGGAAGAGCTTTAGATAGCACAAATATATCAAGCATCCTTTTCTCCTCCTCTCCCCTCCCTTGCAAGTGTCGCCGCAGTAGATCCACAGCCTCTGAGAGGCAAAGCTTGTGATCTGGTCCCCTGCTGAATTGTGGCTGAAGGAATTTGCAAGGAAGGAAAGCGCTTCACTGAGAGCATCTGCACTATTGCTTTCCTGTGCAAGGTGCTGCATGCTGCTTGGCCACGGCTCAAGCTGCGTGAGGGTAGAACGTGCCCCGAGCTGTCCAGGCTGATGTAGGTGCAGTGAGTCTCCCTGCTCACGGGTGGTTGTGCTGTGGATGTTGGGGGCCCCCTGCTTTCACCAACACTTTCCCGCTAAGCGGGGTTTTCCTTTGTAACCTCTCTATACACAGCAAGAACACCACCAAAGTGCCCACGCAGAAAACCACTTCTGAAGAGACCTGCTGTCACGCAGGCTCCCTCGCCAGTACTGGCCACAGCGTTGTCCCTGCAGCCTGGGAGGCAGGGCCTGGTGGGACGCCCTTCCCGACACTGCAAGTGGTTGGGGACCAGGTAGTCACCTGTAGTGCCCGGCAGAGCGAGTGCCATTGACAAAGGGACAAGTCACCAAGGGCTGGTGGCAGTCAGAGCCACCTCCAACTGAGAGGGGCCACTACTTGCCCCAGAAGGAGACGATTCCTGGAACTGAACGTGCCTGGAGGCGAGGGACAGCCATGCTTTCTCTGAGCAAAGACTCTCTTGTCCTGCGCCCCTCCTGAGCCCTCGCCTCCTGCCCTAGAGCACATAAGCGTGCACGCAGCCCCCGCGTCCTCCCACACCCTCTTCTGTGCCTGTGCAGGTTTCCTCTTCTCGCCCCCCCCTTGCTTTATTTTCTTTGAGAGCTACTCTGTGTTCTGCAGCGTGTTTTCTCCATGGATGTGTTTTGAGAGACAGGGCGGAATGAACTTTGGCGCATGTTCAAGAGTAATAAAGATAAGAATTAAAAGGGACTTTGAACATAAATGAGACAAGATAAAAAAGCTATTGAATATAGTTCAGCAGTATGCTGAAGCAGATCAAGATGTTATTTACAAAGCAATTCTGGGTTTTCCTTTGAGTAATAAGGAACAAAAACGGCCTTTCCATTTTGTTTTTTTTGGGGGGGGGTTTTTTTTTTTTTTTTCCTTGATGCACCAAGACCCTAGAACACTGACAGAGAATGTAATGATTAGGACTACAATACATGATGTTTTAGGCTGGGCTGTTGGCTTCATCCTGGGTTTTGTTTGGACATTTCAGCAGGCATGGGCTTTGAAACAAGCATAATTTTTCATAAAAACAGAAGTTGTAGTTTCTGACTAACTGTCATGATTATAAAACAGTTTCATCCTGTGTATGCGTTTTGTTGTTATTGAACCCAGAGATGCAGACACTGAACTGAATATGTACAAGGGAGAAAATTAAACCAAGGCATTTCGCACACCATATTTTGAGATGATAAAGTAGGAGCGAGTGGTGTTTAGGAACCACCAAGGCAGGGAGCACTCGTGCTCGGAGCTGAGCAGGGGGCTGAGCCAACGACTATAAACATGCTGTGGGTGGTCAGTCGCTCTGCTGCATCGCAGGGGGAGGGCGGCAGCTCGGGGTTGAGCATCATCTCGGTGCTGTGCTGTGGGTTCAGCAAGGTGTGGGAGAACGGGGGGGAACTAAAAGTCCAATGTTCAGGCCTCCAAATAAAAGTGTGATCATAAAAAGCCATATGGAGACAAACTCGTGTGCATGCAAGAGAAAATGGGGAGAAACCCATGGCTTGCAAAGGATTTATAAATAGTGGCGCAGGGGCCGAGCAAGGAAACAGTCACATCTGAATAGTGCTGTGCTGGGCCCTTTTTCTGCCTGGTTCATCTTTCTGCAGCACGAGCTCTTGGACCACAGGGTCAGAAGTTACTGAGGATGCACAGCCTGCATCCCTCCCTCGCAGGCTGTTCCTGCTCGATTCCAGAACACCGCAGGTTGTTTTGTGCCATGTGAATCTGTGTGCTGCTGCGTTTTCCAGTTCCTTTAGATAAGACAGCAAGGAAAGCCGAGAGTGCTTCATCTGTGTATTTTTTAGTGTCTCGTCTTGCGGAGGTTCTTGGTGCGGAGACAGGCTGGCCCCTGCGGCGCAGATCGGGGGCAGGACAGCCCTCCCTGCTTCGCAGCAGTTGTTGCTGAATCCCACAATGGGGCATGCGCATCACCTGCAGGGCCAAAGGCATGTGAATAATCTTGGTGCTCCCATTCCCGCCTGGCAACCAAACAAAACCTTTCTTCTCCAAAAGAGATGATTTGTGTCATGCCCTGTGTTCTAATGCCACAGGCGCTGCACCATGTAGCGTGTTTCATGAGGACACAAAATTGTGGGAGTGCAGTGAGTGCGTGCAGCTGTGGCAAGTCCCGGTATCAGCTGCATCCCGTTTCAAGCAGAGAACTGACTGTGTGTCTCTGTCTCTTGCACTAGGCCTGGCTCTTGTATTTGCATGAGAATTTGCTTTTCTCTGGACTGTGAATCTGGTTTGTACAGCCGAGGATTTTAGGGAAATCAGGGGGGTGGGAAGCTGAATCTGTATTTCAGCCACCGTGCCAGTGGTTTGTTTTCTGTTTCTTTAGGGTTTTTGTAAGTGGATTTGCTAAGCACGTTTCCCTTCCTCTGATTTGCATGGCTAATAAGGTTGTCCTGCTTTTCACACAGCAATTCCTATTTTTCCTTTTGGCCGCTTGCAACATGACAGTAAGTAATTACGTAGTGAAGCCACAGCACAAGGTGCTAAAGGAGTGTGAAATAGCCGAGATGTGGCATCAGGTTCAGCGCTCTGGGGCACAGTCCCTGGTCCTCCCTCACCATCTTCGTTCAGCGTTATGCCAACATCGCTGCATTTATCCTGTGAGGGAGATAATCCCCATGTAAAGCAGGCAGCACAAAGTAAGCGAGTGACTCGCCTAAGGCCTGGCAGGAAGTCAGTCGCTGGGAAAATATGACCCAATTTAGATCCCTAACAAAATCATCCTTTCTTCTCCCCACTGCAGTTTGCTTCTCGTAAAACGAAGCTATCAACTTCACCGAGGTGTTAGGAGGTGTCGTAAGTTAACGCTGATAAAAGGCATGACATATAGAAGGCTGCACAGGCTAAGGCCAACTGTGAATTTCTTCTTCTGGGAAGGTGATCAGATATCAGGCCGTTACCAAACACGGCCTGTGTCGGGTTTGTCTGGCAGAGCTCAGCTAGATAAAGGCAGATGCTCCGATGCAGCGTTCAGCTCGCTAGGGATGTAGTGTAAACAGAAGCGTCTGCTGGGCTTGCAGAGAAGGAAGGGCTGGGAGGAGCTGATTCGTAACAAATACAGGAAATGAGTTCAGCATAAACCACAAGTTCTCTATTGTCTTAGCTTCATATAATTTACAACACCAGAGGTAAGGAAGCTGAACAAACGCTAGTGGGTTTGCAAGATGAAGTTAAATTTGAAGTTAAAATTTTGCCACCTGTAATGAAAAGTTAAGCTCCGTCAAGAAGTTGCTGTGAGCGTGGAAAGAAGGTGCGGGTGCGTGGGTGCTGCTCGCTTCCACGAAGGAAAGTTGCTCACAAAGCAAAAATGAGGCGTTTTAGAAATTCCGTATTAGAAAATAGGCAAATCTTCTGGCTGGCTGACTGCATTCCCCCTTCTTTCCCTCCAAATGCTCTTGGATTATACAGGTTTCGGAGTTACCCCTGCGGAGAGTTGCTTTTACAAAGTGAGAGACAGCAGTCGGATGATCCTGAGTTATAATCCAGGCCTTCCTGTTTTCCTAAAGATGCCGGTTTGCTGCAGGCGTGTCAAAATTGCAAATGCTCCAGAAATGTGGAAAAATGCAGTGGGGAAAAAACCTGCAGAGGAAAAAAAAAATCTGCAGAGTTCCCATAAAATATACATGCAGCTCTGTGTGCGATGTGGTGCAGATACGTAAGAATGCCTGAAGCTGAACTGTGTTGGAGGTTTGCTATTACAGTCCGAGCGTCGAGAGAAAATTCTGTGGCAGGAATGGAATTGCTTCCGTTTGAATCACAATGAGATGCGAACAGATGGGTGCATGTAGAGGTTTAGAGTCGGTTGGGGCTAAACTGAGGTCTGTGGAAGTCTAAGATCAGGGAGGCTGCTTTCTTCAACTTGCAAAGATGCAGACTTTGTCCAGTTAGTAGCAGCTTAACAAGTCACTAAACATGAGCTGAACCGCAGCAGCTGACTTTGTGTGTGCTCTAAGTTTATAGCAAATGCAAAGGTAAAGCCATTTAGCTAAAACCTCTTCTGCCGAAGTTCATGCAATTATCTAATTTGTTAAGGTGCTACCGGTGCTTTAGCGTGTTGAAATGCAGTAACGCAGCCGCGTGTCTGTGCATGCAGCAAGAGCTCGCATTCCAGCGCCAGCCGACCTTCTGAGCCTGACCTGCTCTGCTAACCATCCCAGATCATGAATTTCGCCCTTAGTTTCTGAAGGAGCAGGTGCTCTGACAGCCTCCCTGTTTACTTTGATATGGATTTATTCTGTGCTTCAGATGATGAATTGCTGTGCTTTATTCCAGGGCATGGGAATTTTATCCTTTCGTTATAAATAGTGACCCTCAGTACGACCCCAGCATACCTTGGCATAGTGATGCCTTATGTAGGAATGGAGAAAATGCTAAATAATTTAAAGGGATTCTATAAATACTTTCACATGGTGATGAAATCCAAGTATGACTAATCGGATGAGCCTTATATTTAACAAAACAAATCTCTGGTGAGCCATCGTGGTAGGATACTGCAGTCGCTAAGGAGAAAAAATACTTCTAGCAACTGACAGCTAGCAGAAAATGTGACCTGGGGGGAGAAAGCCTATCTCCCCAGTGACCGGTCTGAAGCTGGTAGGCCTTCTGGGTCCCAAAGAACATCTTTCTTGTGGTGCAGGGAGGTTACGGCAAAAGGTATCGCACCAGTCTGAAAGACTTTCTCAGCCTGTGTTTTGACAAATGGCTGTCTGCAATAACCTGGTTGTGCACCTCTGGTAGGAGCAGGCCAGATGCTCCTCTGCTTGTCTGCAAGCTCAGGCTGACTTTCAGAAGGAATTTATGTAAAAGCAGTCTCCAACTTTTACTTTTTCAGACCAAACCAGCATGTTTGTACAGTGATGTTAGTCACGATGTTTTGTTCCATGGAGGACCCAGGTAATGCAGGCTCCAGAATAAAGAAGAAAAATGAGGGAAGCCGAGAAAAGGAAGATCATATTAAACAATTTTGCAACCCTTGAAAAGCTTGCTGTGCATTTGGGTCAATATTTGGATTGGGTCCTGGTTTGTCACATGCAGTTTGCCTCGTTCTCCCTCCATCCCCATCTGTTCTGTTTCTTTTGCAGTGCCAGAAGCTCCGAGAGGTTTTTAACTTGGATTACCCTGCCAGCACCTTCCTGCTTAAGACTCTGACTATTGTGTCCGGCCCTGACATGGTGGACCTCACTTTCCATAACTTTGTGTCCTACAAGGAGAATGTTGGCAAGGTATCGGGTCCTGAGGGCAAGGAAGCACTGGGAAACACTAAGGATTGGGGCATTAAGTGGGGAGCAGGAAAGGAGAGGGGAAGGCAGGGAACTGAACCCTGTCAGTGTTACTGGCAAAGTTACAAACCAGCAGGTTTATATTCCAATAGGGTGTGGTACCTCCATAGGTCTAGGATTTTCTGCCCTGCCTGGAGGACCACTGGTGGAAGAAATTTAATGTGTCATTTTTGTCCTTCATGTGCTTTGTGTGGATAAACAGAGAGCTGAGAAGACTCAGTGGAAAGGTTTCAGCTGCCAGTATACGTAGGCAGTAGGAGGGCGATACAGCCAAGCCCAGGATGCCCTTGTTGGGATTTGTAGCCGGCAGTATCAGCACAGGTCCATGCCCTTTCAGTGTTTGTTGCCATGTACTTCTTGGTGCAGTTCCATAACGCCCAACTGCCTCTGCCTTGTGTGTGTTTGTCCCCAGAGCTGGGCTGAGGATATTATGGCCATCGTTCGGAATCCCCTCACGTACAACGCGTCTCGGTACACCTTCCTAGAGAAAATGTAAGTGTTTTTTGACAAGTGTTGTTCTCTGAAACATGTACTGCCCTTTCTGTCTGTACTGGAAAGAGAAGGCTTCTTAGCATGTAGGTCCTTTGGCAGCCTCCAAAACAAGTCCTGTGTCAGCTCAGGAGCCCCAAGGCACAGGGACGGGGTTGGTAGTTGGGCCATATGTTGCGTGACAGCTGATGGGCACAGAAGTGCTTGAGCTAGTCAGACACGTGCGTGGCATCGGACAAACTGAAATTCTGAGCCTCGCATGTGTCTCCCGCCGCAGTCACAGCACTCGCCCCAACAAAGTGCTGCCCCTTTTTCTTTGCTCTGTGATACTGTTTGGTTGGCACAGCTGAGGAACGCTAAATAATAGGAGATATCATTATCTTATATCTATATTTTATGTTTCAGATGAGTCTTTCTGATATCTAAGCTCTTATAATTCGCCTGTTTCTCCTTCCTGAGAAACAGGAACAGGTTCTGTCTGAGGTTAAGCTGATGGTCCTGTAGGACCCCGATTTTCAGTTAACTATTAGATTGTTTTCCCAATTGTGTACTTTTTCTTTCTCTTTACTTAATAGGACCTCTAAGATTGTACAAGTGCATGTCATAATCTTGGTTTTTTTCGCAGCCTGGTGAAGCTGAAGATGCAGCTTAATGCAGAGGGGAAGATTCCTGTCAGGAAGTGAGTATGGATATTTGTTTTATTGTGTGTTCAGTCAGACTAAAGGCAGAGCAGCTGGCAAGAGGATGGTTGCCCAGTGGCTTCAGCTGCCTGCTCCTTCCCTACCTCAGGGGTGGAGATCATTCCCTCTGGATTCAGGCCATGAAAGGACTCCTGCTGCACTTTAGTTCCTCCCAAGGAAAGGCCTGGGACATAATTTGGGTCTGGAAAGGACACCTTTTGCGGCCTTCATCTACAGCAAGGAATTGCTTTAAACAGCCATGGATTTCACCTCCCGGCTGTTACAAGAAATAATCAACAAAACCAAGCCACTTCAGTAAAATTCTGGTCTCAGATTGTTTTGCAAACCTGAGTTGAAAGGTGGATGAGGCGTAGGATCTATTTTACCTTTCATATAAAGAGTTCTGTATTTGGAGAACTTTTTGCTTGACTCCCCAGCTAGCCTGAAGTAGGGGTCCGTTGCTTTTGCTTGTCTCCTTTCTTCACATGTGACCACCACAGCCCTTCTCCACCGGTGTAATTCTGCTGCCCTCAGTCTTTACTCTGGATGTACATGAGAGGGAAACAGCCTTTGAGGGCAGACCTCTGGGCCAACGTTAATGCTGCTTCGAGTATGGAACAGCGGAGATCTGCACTTCGCTGTCCCCAGCGCTGGCTTTGTGCGTCAGGGTAGGACTGCCATTAGAATAAGCCAAGCCTGCTTTGCTGAAGCAAAGACCAGCCTAATACTCCTCCCCTGCACCGCATGGCATAAATCTAGAATGGATTTTCTGCCACTCGGTGTCTTCCCTGGTAAAATCACTCCATGGCTGATCCTACGGCTCCTCCGCGTTGATTCAGCCCATGAATGAGTGACAAAAGGCTGCGCTGCCATGTTGAATTCCGTTTTGGGTGCATAAATTATCTTTTGTTTTAAGAATAAGGACCTGCAGATAGTGCGTTTGTGGGTATTCACTGGGAAATTTTGAACCACGCTGCTTCTAGGTTTATGCTGTGTTATAGCATCACAAGAGGCAAGCGCTAATCACCTGTAATAAATATGCTACCTACTGCGTGGTATATTGCATAATGATACTAGATTAAGTCTGTGCTGGCTAAATGGGCTTCTGGATGGTTGATCATTACTCAACAATAAACATTTTTTGTTGTTTTCTAAACCACCAACCAGCAGAATTTCATTGTGTCAGTAACCAGTGTATTCGTGAAAGGGCTTTTAAAAATGTATAGGTCTTTAATGAATAACTCACACTAGGGAAGAGTGCATTGAATTGATCTTTAAAAATGCAAGTAAGGTAGCATTACTGCAGAGAGAAAACAGCTTATTCTTCTGAAATAAGCTAGAAAAAGTACAGGCTGTACCTCTCTTCAATGCCCTGGTCTGTCTGTCTTGCAGAGTGGTAGTAGTACTTTGCTGTTTAAAGCATTAGACCATTAAAAACTCCAGATTTATAAAAAAATATTCACTATCTCCAGCTGCAGGTATACGTAAGGCTTTCAAAACCCTGTGTCTGAATTCTTCTGAAAATTCCACTGAGCATCTGCCTTTCTCTTTAGGCATTTAAATCCCTTTTGAATCATAACAAGGTGCTGCAGTTTTTGCCTTGCAAAGGGCAGCTTGGGAACCAATATGCACTGAGTTTGCATAAGCCTGCTGCAGCTCCCACTGAACACTTTTCCGCCTGTCAACACGTTTGGCACTTTTTGTTCCCCTTTTTGGCTGGGAGCACCTGTGCTGCCAGGAGCTTAACAGAGCTGACATCTAAATTTATCCACAGAGGAGACCTCATCGCTGCCGACTGGGATATTCTGTAAGCAGGGAGAGTTCAGTTATTGTTACTATTCCATAGTGCAGCAAAGAGGCTGCTTTAAGCTGAAGGCTTGCCCTGCAGACCAGTACCCGGTACCCCAATTTCTAAACTGGAGGCGAACTTTGCTTTCTGCAGCAGCAGGCTTTTGTGCTTCCCTCATGTGGTATGCCAGCTTCTTTGCCCGTGTAATGAGTTCGTGCCTTAAATTCATGGAAAGCCTTTGGTTCCAGAAAATTTTACCTTTTCCAAAGGGGGAAAAGTGCACAGGATTTGTTTGCTTATTTTGAATGTTGTCTTTGAATGCTGCCTACGAAGTTACTCCTTGCTAATGCCAGCTGCCTCCCGGGACGGTGTCTTCTGGTGGGAAGCGTCCTGGGGGATTTGTGGCGTGAGCCTGCTGCCGCAGGGGGCACCTCCACAAGGGGCAGGGGAAGGGCAGCGCAGAGGCATTTTGAGAATAAGCTGATGCCATTTAGTGACAGGGCTCTTACAGAGTCCATAGCCCAAATATAGAACTTCTGTATTAAGGCAGCAGTCAAAAAATCTGCTGCAAAAAATCCACTGTAGGTTTACAAGACTCGGTACATCAGTTACTCCCTTAGAGAAACACTGTCTGTCTTCTCAGGTCCCAGTTTACAGTCTTTTCGTCAGCCTCCTTCGTTGTGCGTTTTGAGCGTCTTGCGCTCTGGCTGCAGCTCCCAGCCACCCGAACCCGGGCTTTCTGACTTCACCCCTGTTACACTGCGGTGATTTCTTTTTTCCCTGTCTGGTCAGTATTTTTCAGATGTTTCCTGCGGACAGGAAGAGGGTGGAAGCGGCATTAAGCGCTTGTCATCTTCCAAAGGGCAAGGTAAGAGTTTCACTAGGAAGCCAAAGGTCTTGCTAGTCTGAGAATAATCTTTTTGCCTACCCTGATATGATGCCCTTGGCTGTGGAAAAATCATCAGCCCAGATGCTCTTAGTTGCTGTAAAGCTTTTACTTACCACGAGCTGCCATGCCTTAGCTGCAGGCCTGCTAGGATCAGTTCTTACTGTTTGCATTGCAGGAGCGCTTGCGACTCCATCGCTTGCACTGTGTGGCCCAAGAAGCAGCATGTTCCCTTCCGCCTGTTTCGCTGGCTGCTCTTTGAAGCAACAGATCTGACAGTTAATCTCAGCCCTGCTGCCAACCTGCAGAGTAGAGCCCAGGCCTCTGACAGCTCTTACTGCCACATCAAGCTTTAGCTTTACACCATCCCACAAGAGGCACCGAGGGACAGTTCACATAGCTGTCCATTCTGAAGTAGGGCATTATGGTGCTTCCCCACTCCCTCTGTTCTCCCCTGAACACCTTGCCAGATGTTCCAGTCGCTTGCTCCCATTGTCACAAACCAGTGCTGGACTGTGGGTGTTAATGGGGAGGTGAAGGCCGTCATGGGTTTGTGATGCTGACATGTCTTTGTTGCATTCTCAGAATGATGCCATCAACCCAGAGGACTTCCCTGAGACTGTGTATAAAACTTTCCTCATGAATCTGTGTCCACGGCCTGAGATTGATGAGATATTTACCTCACAGTAAGTTTCCTTCAAGCTACAGCAGAGAACTTGAGCTCTTGTGACAAAAGATAGCATAAAATCCCCTTGCCCCTCCTTTTTGCTTATGTGGTTTGTCTGGTTTCAAGCCTTAGAAGGGCAGGAACCCAGGTCACAGAACAGTGCCAGTGCACTTCACACTTTCACTCACAGCCTGAATAAAAAGGATGAGACTTCGCTCTGCTGCAGGGACTTTAACTGTCACCATCAGGAGGGTTGATTCCAGGTCAACACTAGATCGTGCTAATGTGATAAGGCTTGTGGCTAGCCCCAAACAAGGCCATGTACAGTGCGAGAACCATAGATCCTCACAAGTAGCCAGTGACCTTTTTTTTTTAAAGTAGCTAAATCTGTGACTTATTAAATGGACTTGATTTCATAGGGCAAGCAATTCACCGTGCTCTGAGACTCAAGTCCCTTCAGAGTTTGAGTCAGAGCCTCAAAATATGCTTTGTGCTGCCCTCAGCACAACCTCTTCACAGCATTGAATTAGTGAGGAAGAAGAAAGGCCACAGTGGGAAGCATCGTTTACAGGAAGAAATGTAGGCAAAACAGAAATTTGTGGGCCCGGAGAGGCGGACACCCACTGCTAACGCGAGGAAGGACCAGTCTCGCTGTTGTGAAAAGGTTTTCTGGGTAATACACAGGCCTTACCTCTGCTCCTCTGTAATTCTCTCACCGTAGCCATTTAAAAGCAAAGCCCTACATGACCAAAGAGCACTTGGCAAAGTTTATCAACAAGAAGCAGCGAGACTCTCGCCTCAATGACATCCTTTTCCCACCGGCCAAGCCTGAGCAGGTGCAGAGCCTGATAGAGAAGTATGAGCCCAGCGGGATTAACATCCAGAGAGGTGGGTCTTGTTCAGCCAAAAATTCGTGCTATAGAGGTAGTGTGAGAATAGCAGAGGATCTCGCACCTTCTGCTACCCTGCCTTTCCCAGGGAGCAACAGCCTGATTCTCAGAAGCCCCTGTGTTGCAATCCACCGGCAAGCAGGTGCCAGAGCCATTTTCTTTCGGTGCTATTAACAGCTTTGTTTTCCATGTAGGGCAGTTGTCTCCAGAGGGGATGGTCTGGTTCCTCTGTGGCCCTGAGAACAACGTGATAGCACTGGACAAATTGGTGCTGTACCAGGACATGACCCAGCCGCTCTCACACTACTTCATCAATTCATCACACAACACGTACTTAACAGGTATGGGCAGTCCCAGAGCCTACCTGGGCTCCAACACGTAGGTACCACCACCGGGGATGGATGAATGTACTGACAGTCGCTCAGGCAGAGGTATCTGCCCTGAAGTTTGGAGGGCTGAGGGCTGTAATGTACTCTGAGGGGCCTGGCACTTAGATGCTGTGTAAGAAGAAGAAATGTCACCCCGTAACCGAAAACATCGTGTCATTCTGCCACATACACCTGCTCAAGGATGGCAGAGTTCTGCTGCTCCAGTTTATGCAGAAACTGTCCCGCGTGCATAGCTAATGTCGAGCCTCCCTCCTTCTGCTCTCCTCCAGCTGGTCAGTTTTCTGGTATCTCGTCTCCTGAAATGTATCGCCAGACGCTGCTGGCTGGCTGCCGCTGCGTGGAGCTGGATTGCTGGAAGGGCCGACCCCCGGATGAGGAGCCGATCATCACTCACGGGTTCACCATGACAACTGAGATCCTCTTCAAGGTAGGGAAAGAGTTTTCTCCGCACGTGCTTTCCCCTGCTTGGTTTTAGACTGATCTCTGTTTGAGGAGGCTGGCTGAGGGAACTGTGAAATGGATGGGCTGAGGGCAAAGATGGTTGAAAGGAAACGACTGATGGCAAGATGACAAGTGAATGAACACGTAGGTGGAATGAAAGATGAACAAATATGCAATAGGTTGGAGTTTGTGTACATTTTTGGAGTGGGAGGACCAGAAGCGACGTTGTTAGCTGCATAAAGATGAATGGATGAGGAAATGTGGGCAGCCGGGTAGGAGCGATGGAGAGGTGGTTGTGTAGGTGTGCCTGCATACACAGGGCTGTGTAGCAAGATGGATAAAAGGACAGAAAGCTGCGTGAGGATGGTGGATTTATGGATAGATGCACATCAGAGAACCAAACAAGACGGCTTTTAGAGAACAAATGGTTAAAATGAGTTTACCTTCTAAGCGGTCTAGAGCAGGTTTCTGTGGCTTACAGCCTCCCATGGCGGTGCTTTGGAGGAATAGGTTTCAGTTACTTCCTAATTACATGAGTGCGTGGAATGTGTTCAGTGGAGCAACTGCCCTCTAGCATGCTGGGCAGATGGCTTCCCTGAGGGTTCAGCTCCCAGGCTTCAGAAGCACAGCGCAAACCCTACTTCTCCTTTGGGAAATACGGGGCATTGAACCACAGAAGTTGCAAACAGCTTGCAGGTTAAAAATCAATGCATCACACTTATTTTTTCTGCACTCCTTTACGCAGCTGCTGCTAACAGGCAGACACACTTTACATTCTTTTTAAAGCTATTTGGTTTTATTCCATATCCTCCCCCCAGTTCCCACACTTCACTAGTACTAAAATATTTATGTGGGGGAAAAAAAACCCAACCCAATCCTTAAGATCAAAGGTATCGTCATATTCATTGTCAGTAATTTCCTAAATCCTGTAGTACCACTGCTGCTTTTTGCACAGCAGCTCACTACAGGAGAAATAATGACAGCTGTAGCCGCTGTAATTGCAGAGTTCTGCTAAAGCATGTGACTGTACCTCAAGGAAATTATAACCTGGTAATGCAGCATGTGCCCAGGTTTCAGTTTTACATAATACGTAGATCTTTGCCTCCACACCTCTCTCCCTTTTCTACCACTGCCTGCGGCCTTTTAGTAGCTTTTCCTGTAGCTTCTCCTCCTCTGAGCGTTGCAGGTGTCTGTGACAGAAAGTCCAAGTGGTCCGTGCAGGAGCAGCTGTGGCAGCCTCCCTCAGTGCTGGGATCACGGCTGAGCCGGGGCTCTCGGGGGAGCAGGGGACGCTTCTTTACCACATCCATTAGCAGCACCAGGAAAGAAAATAGTGCAAAGTTTGTGGCAGTTTAACAGGGGCTTGGGGAAAATATGATTATTTTTTCGTATATTGTTAATGCTGAGAACGTTTCCATGGTATCTGAATTTGAAATGTCAGCACTGCTGGTTACTGAACAGCCCAGTTTTCTTTGCTGCTAGACAGAAGGGTTTTATAAGCAGGTGAAATGACAGAAAATTGGGTAGGTTCAGAGGTAATTATAAATAGGGTTTGAAGCAGTTTAATCTGGTGCTGCATACTCCTTTCTCTACCAATTAAAAGTACGTGTGGCAGTGGCTTGCCTCCCCGGCAAGACACTTTCACATTCATTTATGTATACGCTGAGCTATGTAACAAAAATAAAACCTCATATTCTTACATCTTCACCTTCTTTTTTTATGCAAGCTATTGAGTTTAGCTGCACGTTGTATCCTCTGGAGCTGGAAATCCAGGCGGGTATGAAAAAGATGACACTTCTCACCTTCTTACTGGGAGAAGTTTAGTTACTTTAAAGAGAAGCTCCTGCCAGCGGTCAGTTCGGGGTCTGTTCAGTGGGAGGTGAGCTGGATGTCTCTGTTAGTAATGAGTGCTGATCTTCTCTCTGACCATTGCCTCTCATTTAGGATGCCATTGAGGCCATTGCGGAAAGCGCTTTTAAAACATCTCTCTACCCTGTCATCCTGTCCTTCGAGAACCACGTGGACTCGTGAGTATCTAGGGATTGGGAGAGCTGTGTTCTCTGTTGTCCAGAGCAGAAAGTATACAGGCAAGGGCTGCTGGGTCTTAAGTGAGTGCCTGGGCTGAAATGAGATACCGGCTGAGATTTCTGAAGCCCCTGGAGGTGTGGGAGGAGCCATACGCTGCAGAGTGAGAGTGACCACAGTTGTGCAGCCTTTTAGCTCAAGGTGGCAGAGTATGAACAAATGGGAATAGGCCTGGGAAGGGACTTCAAAATCTGCGTAGCTGTCTGAGTGAAGGCAAGAGGTGGTTTTCAGAGTAGAGTACGTGGATCTTGAGATGGTCATTGATGCTAGCTCTGGATTTGGGCGTCTGTTTTCCTGTTCACTCCTGCTTGATCTCTTTGTTCATAAGGCCCAAGCAGCAGGCGAAGATGGCCGAGTACTGCCGAACCATATTTGGAGATATGCTGCTGACAGAGCCACTGGAAAAATACCCAGTAAGTGAAAGTTGGGGAAGGAGGCTAGTGGAGAGGTCTTTCTGAAACAATTGGCCACTCCTGGTGCTAGGAGATGCCACAACAGACACAAAGACAGCGAAAGAGAAGACGATGCCGTGGACAAATAAGCCTGGTTCATAGGGGTGAGCAACATAGTAAGTGGATGGAAGACCTCACAGTCGCAGAGGTTTTCCGAAGCACTGGCCTGACTCTGCTCTTATTTAACACTCTGTGACTTGAGTGAATTTGTAAACTGAGCTCTAGGTAGCCAAGTTGTACCAAGATAAGCCAGTGTATTTTTGTACACGGTACTGTTCCAAATCTGTCTGCCAGCACTTGCTTTGGAAAGAAACAGGAACAAGGGCTTCGCAGCATTTCAGCCTCTTCCTACCAATGCTTCTCAATTCCTGCTTCCAACCTGGGAATATTCCCCTCTGGGTGTAGATGGGCAGGTCAGTGACATGTATGGATTTGTGCTCAGAATAGCTGAGTAAAGCTCCAGATCTACTTGACCCTAGTCATTGGCTTACTTGTACAAGCGTGTGTTTTTGTGGACACGGCAACGTCTTTGGTGATCCCCCTGCATGTTGCTACTTCAGCTGCTTTGCAAATGGACACTGATTTACAAATAACGGGCAATGCCTGCGTTTCTGCAAAGCATGAGGCAGTTCCCTGGGGTGCGTAGCGGAGGGGGGAGCCGAGACACCTAGCCCAAGCGTCTGTTTTAAAGCACTGAGATCAAAAGAAGAGCTGAAAAGCAGCAGTGAGCAAACCAGCAGTTTCCCACTGTCCTTGTCAAGGCAATAGGGAGAAACAGGGTGTTTTGGGGGCAGAAACAGTTCAGGGTATTAGCTAAATTATGAATAGGCCTATTGCTCTCTGCACAGGGAGTGTAGGTCTAGAAGCACAGTCTGAGTCACACATCCTTGTCTTGAGCCACCTACTCTGGGATTTTTTTTTTTTTTCAAATCTGCTGCAGGCAGAATGTTTAAATTTGGCCCGAGTGCTGATCTAGGATGGAGGCTCTGGGGTAATGGGAGAATTAGGTGGAAAGTGAAAGCCAGAGGTATGTGGATGCCTTCAGGCCATGTAGATGTTTTTTTTAGCTGTGGTGCAGGATAGGTGGCTGGGAAGGGCATGGCATGTACAGGCAGCAGAGCACAAGGGGGCTGAGACGTGGAAAATGCTGGTCTGAAACCAAAGGTGAAAAAAAATCTTAGAAAAAAATCTGCATGGATATAGTGGGATATGCCAGCAGATGGAGAAATTAAAGTATACAGTGGGTGAGAGATGTTTCCGTGCACCAGTAAATGGCTGGAGGAATGGCGCTAGGAGGGACAGGAGAGATGAGTGTTTGATTCTGGTTTTGGGATGAAAATTCAGTATGAAGTTTATCTATTGCAGCTGAAGCCAGGAGTTCCTTTGCCAAGTCCTAAGGATCTCTTAGGGAAAATCTTGATTAAGAACAAAAAGAACCAATCTATATCTGGGAAGAGGCAGAACTCTTTGAAGAAAGGGAGGAATGTGGAACCAGAAATCATCGAGCAGCCAACCCCTATGGATGCTGAAGATACTGGTATGTCTGAAGGGAAAATGGGACTAGTATAGCTAGATGAGCAAGTCTGGATCACTGGAGACCTTCCAAATCACCCAATGCTGGCTTGAGGCAAGCCAGCAGTAGTCATTAATTCAGTTATGTCAAGAAGCAGATTAAGCTCGGAAGAGAAATTAAATCTTCAGAATATTTTCAAACACTTTATTTCAACTAAGAGAGACAATCAACTTACGCCCTGCCCATCAGTCAACTCTTCTGCCTACTCTGAGGTATCTGGCTGTGTGAGTTGGTAATTCATTGATACACACTGGCTGTTGGTTTGAGGGGAGGCTGGGTGATTTTTTACTCGTTACTGCTGTCTGATAACCACAAATTCACCATGACCAAGTTCTTTGCTCTGAGGTTCTTGAAGGTTTATAGAACCTTCAGCCCCACTCCCCTCCCCTCCTCCAGCGTCAAGGCTGTCACCCCTTGGGCTGGTGGAACCTGTGGTAGAACAGTCCCTGTCATGGCAGGAGGACGTGAAGTCACAGAGCACTACAGAGCACCCAGAAATGGCCATTTATTCCCACGAATGTGTGCGACCTTGGTGGGGAAAACAGCATCGTGATCGTCACTCTTGGGTACGAGGGAAGCCTGCAGGAGGAATGATTTGGTGTCTTAGGTGTGCTAGTCCGGAGTGTGCTAGTTCATATTTGGATTTAGCTAATAAAATGGTATGATTCTTCCACTTACTGCTCCTGCATGACTTGAGAGTGAGTTTTTGCAGAGCTCTCCATTGCCAGCAATCTGTAATGTCTCGTCTCAGTGTGCTGCTGATACGTACTACTGACGTGGGCTGTGTGTGCTTAGTCTGGGCAGGTGATGTGGCTGAAGAGGAACCAGAGGAAGAGGATGAACATCTTGGAAACCTGGATGAAGAGGAAATTAAAAAGATGCAGTCAGATGAGGTACTGTCACTGTTGTTTCTGTTCCTTTTCTGGTTTTTTTGGTTTGGTTTTTTTTTTCTGGCCTCCAGTTTTCTCTGGGGCCTCACCATATTGAATAGAGACGAGCCCAAAATGCAAAGGGGAATGAATGGCGCTGTGACAAATCGGGGGCTTTCCTTCCCCCATGCGACATGACTTTTGCAGGAGAAAGTGAATAAGAGGAATGATGTTGCAAGCATAGAGAATATGGCAGAAGAGTTGTTATTTCCGACTCTGATATTCTGCGTGACTTGGAGATAACTGCCTGCCTTCAGGGTGCTGGGAGAGGCTTAACCTTGGTCTGATAAAGTTGTTATTGAAGTGCTGCGGCTGAAGGGGGAAGGAGATCAGCATTCCCTTGAATAAGAAAAAAAAGCAAGTCAAACATTTTCCATTTCTGTCTCCCTAGTATCACTCAAAGAGGAAGGAAAACAATGTCGCCAGTTTGTCGCAGACTCCGTGCTTTGAGAGGTTAAAGAGGTCCGGGGCTTCTTATGTACTGACTGATACCTCTCCGTATGCCTCAGCTTCAGTTTTTTCCAAGCTACCTAGAAACTGTGCCCCTGACTGTGCTGCCCACAATGTAACCGTAGGACCAGGAAGCCAAGGAAACTGGTGCGCTCTGGTCAGGGCAGCCACCAGTTCTTTGATTGTGAAGCCCAGGTGTGTTCTGCTTCACCTCTAGGAAGGGCCTCTTCATCCATTTTCTCTTGGATTTTGTTTTCTGCTCAGGGCACTGCTGGCTTGGAAGTGACAGCATACGAGGAGATGTCCAGCCTAGTTAATTACATACAGCCTATCAAATTTGACTCCTTTGAAGTCTCTGCCCGTAAGTCAAATGCAGTCCTTTCAGGACCCCAAGTGTTTCTGTTCAACCAGAGGAGTAGTGCTTTCACCTGCTGCTGTTCCCCACCTGCCTTTGCGACTTGCTTTCACCCATTTTCTGTTGTGTTCTCTCTCCCACAACAGCCGCGTGGTCACAAACACTTCTCTTCTGCCCTTCTCCCTGTAGTAAGGAATTGGGAAGGAGAAAAAAGGGAGATGTCAGATACTGCTCCCAGTTATACGAGTGAGGATAAAAAGAAACAGGGCAGTGAC
The DNA here is from genome assembly GCF_949628215.1 of Phalacrocorax aristotelis. Classification (NCBI taxonomy): domain Eukaryota; kingdom Metazoa; phylum Chordata; class Aves; order Suliformes; family Phalacrocoracidae; genus Phalacrocorax; species Phalacrocorax aristotelis. Next base: position 70,415,866 of record NC_134280.1, on the reverse strand, counting down.
ATCTCTCTGGGCTTGCTTTGCTGCTTCTGAGGGCAGGGTTGGGCCCACTATGTGACTGGCCTTCCTCTTCTGTGGTGATTCGAGAGAGAAATGTCTGAAACACAAAAGCACGCGATTTCTTTATATACAATAGGTTCCTCTAAACAGTTCCCACATTTGGGTGTAGCTTTGAGTGAGCTGGTTTGATTGATGAAAGAAAGAAAAGAAAAAGAAAAAAAATAGGGGCGTGAAGAAGGGGAAACTGGACAAAATAAAGAACTTGGTGCAAGACACTGAATATTTAGATTTACATGGAATTAAAAGTGCAGGCAGGAGCTGTTCTCTAAATGTCACTGCAATCCAGGAAGAGATGGGCAAAATTATTGCCATTTAAGCTTTGTGAGCCAATCCTGCCTGGGCTCCATGAAGTTCCTGCCCTGTAGGGCACAACCATTGTCTCCCTGGTAAACATAAATAACCTTTTATGAAATACTATTATTCAGTCCCTTTTTAAGGGACCAGAGAAAGGTAAATTGCCTTGATAGTAAATGGTACCTGGTAGAAAGTGGGAGTAAACAGGCCAAGTGTGTCTCAGGTCCATCAGTCCCCACACACAGAATGGGGGCTGGACACGCCTTTCTCCTAAATGCTTTTTTATCTCCTGTTTCTAGAGAAGAACCGGAGTTACGTCATCTCTTCCTTCACGGAGTTGAAGGCTTACGATCTACTAACCAAGTTCCCTGTGCAGTTTGTAGAGTATCCTTTTGGCAACCTTTGTCCAGTGGAGTCGGTTGTATGGAGAGTGAAGCTTAGGTAGGGCTGAGGCATATCTAGCTGGCTTCTGGTTTCAGGACCTGGTAAATTCTTCATCAGAGATATAACGAGTGCAGGTGGGGCATGACTTCCAGGGTGGCTTGGGGGCTGTTCGCAGAGATTCGTGACAGGACGTGTCCTGCTGTAGTGAATGCCAAGGCTGCAGATGCTTGTCCTTAGGTGGCAGGGGTATGGGAGAGGAGACTCTTGTTGCCAGAGCCTCTCTTACTTCTTGTCTGGAAGGCTCTGAGCATTTGGTAGCAGAGCTTAAACCATTTTCGTAATCTGAATACATGAGCTTAGCCCCAGGGTACGCAAGGAGTGCTCCAGGCTTGTTTCCAATAGAGCAACTGCAGATACAACAAGCGCCAGATGAGCCGGATTTACCCCAAAGGCACCCGGATGGACTCCTCTAATTACATGCCCCAGATGTTCTGGAATGTCGGCTGTCAGATGGTGGCACTCAACTTCCAGACCATGGGTGAGTGTCATGCTGCCCTCCAGCTTCTGAGTGGGTGAGGCTGTGTGCTCATGTTCTCTGCCTCTTCCTTCGCAGCCGTTTCCCTGAATGCATTTATTCTGTGTGCTCTCTCCCAAAGCGGTGTTCTCCTTCGGCTCCGTCTCCCACCGACCAAAAGCGCTTTCCTAGGCCCAGCACAAACCCGGCACGCAGTGTGCGGGATGCCGGTCACACACACAAACACGGGCTTGCTGTCATCCAGCGTCTGGCTGCTGTCTCTGGCTGTCCTGTAACGTGATGTCAGACTAAATAATGTGCATGAATGCATCAGAAGCTCCTGCTTCCTCTAAGCTGCTTCCTCTTTTGCGAGGCGGCAGGCAGAGCTCCATCTGCCTACAGGACTGGCCAGATTGTGCTATTATTTCCAGTATTTTGACCTGAACAGGGAAGAAGGGCCTTTCCTTCCTGCACATCCAGCATGAGGAGGAGACAAAGAAAAGCCTCCAGAGAAAGCTATGCTTTACCCCTCTTCCTTCCTCAGAGGAGTGTCTAACGAATCGAGAGTGTAGGAGACTAGCTGTAGGATCAGTAGGAGAAAAAGAAGACGCAACTTTAAGAGGGAGAGAGAGAGCTTGGTTATGAAGAGGACACCATATTGAAGACAGGTGCAGAAACCACAAGGCAGTGTTCTCAAGAGAAGTGGCAGAGGAGAAGGTGGACTGAGAGGAGGCCCAAAATGAAAGAGAGGAGGAGTGGAGGTGTTCAGACAACTATTTACTTCACACCCAAAAATAGCGGGTACTTCTTAAAGTAGGTTTTAATTTGGTTCTACCCATGACTTATGGTGCAGTCGTAAGCAAACCACTTACCTTTCTTACAACAGCTGCTGTAATATTTTTCCCTGTAGGGTGCTGAGAGGCTTAATTAGTTTTTGAAATGGCTTTGTGAGCCCTTGGCTAGCAGGGGCTGTAAAAGTATAGCATCTTTCAGCTCACTCGTAGCACGCAAGCCACCTGATGAGGTCCCACGGAAATTTTTCTCACTGTGTTCCTCTGTATGTCAGATGTCCCCATGCAGCAGAACATGGCTCTGTTTGAGTTCAACGGCCAGTGTGGCTATCTGCTCAAGCATGAATTCATGCGGCGCCCAGACAAGCAGTTTGACCCCTTCTCTGTGGACCGCATTGACGTGGTGGTGGCAAGTACCCTGTCTGTCACGGCAAGTACAAACCATGGTGCTGCTCCTCCCCTGACAGCCAGTTCCTGGCACCACGCATAGAACTGGCATCTACGTCCCCGCTATTTATTACCCAGTAGGGTTCTTAGTGGCAAATGAACCCGGAGAGTCCTGTGGGAGAGTGTTACCATAGCAACTCCCAGTCTTTTCACTATTTTAAATTAATCATAATCGCATGAAAATGGAAAATTAGCATCTGCCGCACAGAAGCAGCCAAGGCTGTGATGACGGGGAGGGAGGAGGTTGGAGGAAGTGCTGAAGCAAGAAACATGGGTGGAAGTAAAAGAAAAGCCTGTTGTGGATTGGAAACTGCAGCAGAAAAGATGTTTTGGGGTGGGAGAGTGACTTTGGGGTGAAGGTGTGGGTGGGTTCTTCTGTTCTTTTCAGCAGTTGCTAATTATGTTTCTGCTTGTTCGTAGATACTCTCTGGTCAGTTCCTCTCAGACCGCAGTGTGAAGACATATGTGGAAGTAGAGCTGTTTGGGTTGCCAAGGGACACAAAACGCAAATACAGAACCAAACTGACCTCCACTGCCAATTCCATTAACCCTGTATGGAAGGAGGAGGCTTTTGTTTTTGAAAAGGTAATAAGGTTTCATAGTCATTTAGACAGAGAATCCTTAACGATCCCGTTGGCCACAAGCACTGGCCCTCGAGAGGTCAGTGACAAGAGAAGGGACTCCCTCCTGGAGATCTCAGTCATGGCTTTAGACACACAGGGAGTTTCGTGTTGCGCTTTCAGATAATATCCCACAACAACATTTAAAACAACTCTCCATCAATATTTCCCTGTACAGACAAGGGGTAGCTGGGAACATTTCTGGAAATAACAGGCATCAAAAGTCTCCCACTTGTGATGCACTTCAGACTGAATTGTCTAATCAGCTCTGAAAACTTCAGGCGCTAAGAGGCAGAAAGGAACTGAATGTCTGTGGTTAAACTGTAAATGAGAAACAGACAAACTGGAGAAGTAACGGGACCAGAGGGAGGTTTTCGGTTGTGCCAGAATGCGGAAAGCTGCCCTCTTGGTCCACAAGACTTCAGTGGTCACTAATCCAGATACAGGGTACGGGGACGTTAAGTCAAAGGTGATAGTCACGTCTGGCCGTTCTGCAGTGAGTTACGAAGGCAAAATACATGTTACAGAGATCACCTCTGTCAAGCACGCTGTGAAATAGCAGGTATTTTCAGCCTGCTTGGGATGTGGTCGATAAGTATTATCCTCATTTCAGAAAACACTTTTCAGGCTTCAATTCTGGCAGAATAATTTTTAGTTCATTTTATGGCAGAAGAAAATGGGGAGGAGGGAGGAAGGAGCCCCTATGGCAAAGTTACTGTGCTTGCTAAATTGTCCTTCCAAGTTCATTCCCTACTCTGGTGAATTCCTTCGTGGAAGCTGTGCTTTGGAGGGTTTGTTGCCCCATTTTTTCCTTTAGGTAAACTGCCCTCCTGTGATCTTGTGCAGCCTCCCCTCTGAGAATCCCGTGCTTTGTGGATTTTCTGTTAATTTAGTTATGTCTGCGATAAACTGTAGCTCTAAATTACAAAAATAGGCAGCGACTTCCTTGGAGAGATGGTGTTGTTTTGGTGGAAGGAGGAGAGAGTGAAGTTCTACTTAGTGAAGCCTCTATGCTGTTAGGAGTTAGAGCTCAGGGTGTTGGTGCCTCACTCTGTTTTTCCCTTAGATCATGATGCCTGAGTTGGCGTCTCTCAAAATTGTGGCTTGGGAGGAAGGAGGGAAGTTCATTGGTCATCGTATCATTCCCATTATTGCCGTGCACTCAGGTAAATTTTGTGGAAATTCCTTCTGGTTTTGTGCCCTTGAGACCTATCCACTGGAAGCTGTAAAGATATGATCATCTGCTTGTTTTCCTACTAAGTCTCCGTTCCTGTAGGCCGTGGAGCCTTCAAATTCATCCTGTTATAGCCTTGGCTATAATATTAACATGGATTAACAGGAGCATGTAATTCCTTAATTATGTTCACCATGCCCTTCTGCGGAGAGAACCTTTGGTTTAGTGTTGGAGCACGCAGACAAGAAGGGACAGACATTCTGTTAGCTTACCTCTTCTGCTTTGTCTTCAGGCTATCACCACATTTGTCTCCGCAGTGAGAGTAACATGCCGCTCACCATGCCTTCTCTATTTGTGTACCTGGAAATAAAGGACTATGTTCCCGATGCTTGGGCAGGTAGTACACGCTGGAATGCTGGGTTGGGGGGGAGGTTGTTCTGGCTTTCTCCAAACTGTGACCCAGAAGCATTTTTCCAGCCCGGTGCTTTCCTGCTGCACCCTTAATTCTTTGTCAGGGTGGGACTCGAGCGCACGCCAGCATCCTGTCACACCCTTGCTTTCATCAGAAGGGAGTGGGTGCTGGCGCTGTAACTGTTACTGGTTCCCAGTATGGGCTGACGCGCGCGTACCTGACGTGCAGTGCAGATGTAACTCTGTCTCTGGTTTGGAATGGATTGGTCTCTACTGCTTTTATTCAGTGGCAGGAGAGGTTTTCTAGAGTGCAGAGATGATGACTCTCAGGGACTGACAGCAGCAGGGTTTTAGGGAGCACAGGAGCGTTGTTCTTCCTTGTTTGAAGAGAGGGAGGTTCTTGCTGGTGCTGGGAAGCAGCAGTCTTCCTCTGAAAAGGGGAGGGTCAAGCAGTGGGAGATGAATCAGGGGAGAAGCCCCACTGGAGGTATTAACAGCAAAACTTCTAATGGCCATGAACAAAGCCATGCAGACTGTAACAGCATCAGCCACAGACGGTCTTGTGAATACTTCTCTTGTTTACTCTCTCTGCTCCTGTGTTCACACAAGTGAACCTTATTCATGAGGGAAATCCTGTGACAACTGATGGTTTTAAGACATATTTGTAAAAAAGACCAGGTTTATACAGCATTGGACTGGAATTACATGAATTGGAGGAATTCAAGAATGGACCTGAGTACAGCAGGGAGCTGTGCAGGTTAGGAAAGTCTTAACCTGGCTTTGGATTTTGGGAGCAGGACGCTCTTTTCAGCTTCACAGAGCTGCCCTAAATGTCAGCTGTGAGCCACTACCTCAGAGAGGGACTGAGGTGAAGACGGTCCCCTCCCTTTGTGCTGGCAGGGAGAAGCTTGTCACAAGTAGAGAATACAAAATCTCCCTTCTCCACAATTTCCTGCCCTCGGCCAGGGAGGAAACCAGAAGGCAAGGAAAATCAGAGTACAATGAGTTATTTGATAATCTGAGCAAAGACCTCCTTTTTGTTTCTAGATCTGACTATTGCTCTCTCCAACCCCATTAAGTTCTTCAGTCTGCAGGACAAGAGGTCTGTTAAGCTAACAGATGGCACGGTGGAGGTAGGTTTTCCCAACTTCTCTTACTGTCTCTAAAAGATGTTGTGTGGATTCAGCCTGAAATAATAGTGCTTTGATTTACTTCTGATCTTTGTTTTAGAGGCTTGGCACACAGAGGAACTTGTCGTCTGCTGAAACTAACGGGATACCAGACTCATCTGGGAAGTTCAGCACTCCTTTTTCTAACGGGCCTGCAGGTAAAGCTGTGGATGTGGGGTGAGCTAAAAGTAGAAGGGAAAGCCTGTACACTCAAAAGGTTGGAAAGAGACAGTGCTAGATGGTGAAGATCCTTGATAATGGGGTCAGAACCTCTCAGGCCAAGTCACCAACTTAAATTCTGGTGCTTGTCATTAACGGCAAAAGTTGTAGGTATCCCCTGGCTCTAGGGCTGGAGCGAGTGCGACGTGCATACTGCTTTTACACCACAACAGAAAAGTAATCTCAGGTACCTACTGAGAATTCCAGAAAACAAGCTGAAGGCCCAACTGGCATGAACATTGTCTTTTCCCCCTAGGGCAGGGCTGACGTGTCGGGGTAGTAGTGCTGTTTCCTGTGCTATCTTGCACGCAGGCTGAGGACTCTGGCAGAGGACCTCAGTTTCCAGGTTCAGCACAGAATTCCCTGGGAGAGAATGACATTAAGAGGGAACCACTGTCCAAGGAAGAAGTAGCCTGTGGAGAGATGTAGCCATCCGTCTTAGGTGTGAAATTGGAGGTTGGACACTGGTTTTGAGCAAAGACGTGATAATTCTGGATATTTCTGAGACAAAGGGTTTAAGGTCTGGCTTGGGTTTATCCCATAATACTTCACTGCTCTTCACCTCTTTGTTGTTCTTTTCAGGGATCTCTTTCTTTAGATTACTGTTGATTTCTCTTTTATCTTGTGAAACTGCACTTGCGCCAGAGTCCGGTTGTGCAGTACTACAGAGCTTTAAAGATCATTAATTTATTCATCAGCTCAGCTGAACACCAAACTCTTTACAAGATCCATTACAAGTTCAGAGTGAACAGATCCTGCATCTGGCATTCTGCAGGAGTGGGAATGGAGCACGGTCCTATGTTTGGACTGCTAGATTAAACGGGGACTCATTAATATAACGGGCAGAAATTACCTAATTGTGACCAATCAGATGAGTTGGAAAAAAGTTCTGGATTTGCTTGAATAGAAATCAAAACACAAAGTCAGCATTTCTTACTAGGTTTAAAGAAGCTCTAGAAGAGAAAGATCTTCCTGACAGTATGTTTGTTCCTTTCATACTGGCATCTGTTGGCCATTCTCAAATTTCAGACCAGAACATCCTTCTCACCTGATCAAAACAAGTTTACATGTGCGAAATCATCGCTAGCAATGCTGAGCTAATATAAAGCAAACGCCTGGCGCGGCAGGGAATCCTGTTGCCTTTCTGCTGTGTTTATTAACAAGGTTCCCAAGCACTTAAGCATCTCAGCAGATTAATTAATTCCTTTGTATTCACACCAACATCCTTCAGGTGGCCCGTGTTCTTGGTGAGCTCTCCACTGCCCGTTTTCAACCCAAAGATCCAGAAGAGAACATAAACAGGAACCTCTTTTGTGCTTTCAGGAGCAGCGGCGTTCGCCAAGGACGAAAGCGTGATAGAAGCGATGCAGATTGCAGGTAACTCCTCTTGTGCTGATCACGTGGCCCGAGGCCCTGTCAGCCACCTTACGTTCCTTCTCTGCCCGATTTCTGACTGGGATAGAGATGGGGCCTGTTTTGCAAATTCAAAAAGGCCTGACCCAACCCTGCCTGTTGTAGCCAGCACTAAAGACAAACCACATGAGTCTTTGGGCTCAGGACCTGGTTTCCCTGCCTGTGGCACAGCTGCTGTGGTGCGTGGCGAGCTCTGGGGCTGGGACTGAGCTCGCAGCAGGTTTCGAGGAGAAAAGAGGCTTGAAGTTGCCGTGGTCTGTGCCTTACACAAGGTGGGCAGCTGCCACCTGCACCGGCAGGTCAGAAGGGCTTTGGACTCCTCCAGCTTTAGCTCTCTGAGGCCACTGGCTGCGGCAACACCGCAGCAAGTCAACTTTATAGCAAGGTAGGAGGCTGGAGCTGTCACACGAGTTCTGCTCTGGCCAGATTCGATGGTTCCTTTACCCTGACTAAACCAGAGGTGATGTGGCCGCAGGGAGTCTTCAGCACACGTGCACCCTCTGTAATATTGTGTTGTTCACCTGCCTTTTCTGTGTCTTAATGCAGCGTGACACAAATCAATGCAAAACTCTAATAACCAGCGTGCCTAATCACTCCACAAAACTGAACTGAGGCACAAGAGAAACCTGTTGCACTCAGGATACGTTGCCAAATAAGTTTTGTTTTTAAGAGTTATTCCTGAAGAATAATGTTCCCCTGGACAGAGCTATGACTGCGTTAAATATGTACTCTGGGAAAAGGCAGGGGCATAGAGGGCTCTGGTTTGAGAGTCTCGACTCGTTGACTGAGACACTTGCATTTAAGCTGTACCTTTGAGTTTCCTCAGTACGAGCCTTTTAGAAGGAGTTGGCCCTGCACAGCACAGCACTGTGTTGCAGACACACCCAAAAGTTCTGTTAATTTTTACACATTCCAAGCTAAAATAAAAAAAGAAAAGAAGTTACTTCCCCTGAGAAGATAACTCCCTGCAGCCTTTCTGCCACAGATAACCGCATCTGACGGGCTTGCTATTGGCAGATAACAAGTTCTCCAACAGTTCACAGGCATCCTTCCCCTCTCATTTTCATCTGCCTCAAAAGCCCTTTCATTTATTTCTCACAACTAAGAAATGCCAGGCATTAACACTGGAAGGGCGGAATGCACCTGCCATTGTAACTCAGCTTTGCAAAAAAAATCAGCAATGAAATAACAAAGCTTTTCCCTTCTAACTAGAGCTGCCAACTAGCTTAACAATCGCGCTATCTTTGGGGTACTTGTGGAAAAGGGTGCAAGGCACAGGACAGGCTGGCGCGTCACCACCAGCATGTTCCTCTGGCCAAAATACCAAAAGGCAGCAAGTCTTCTCTCCATCCCCAACCACGCATCCACCAGATGGTGAACTGAGCGCGTGTAGTGCTGAAAAGAGGGAGGAAAAGCTGAACGAAGGCAGTGCTGAAAAACCCCGTCTGACCCCAAAAGACATCACAGCAGGCTGGGAAATGCTGGGTGAGAGAAAACAGCCTCTCTTTATTTTTTATTTTAGAGCCTCAGACAGCCAGCCTCGCAGAACTGCAGCAGATGAAGCTCTTCATGAAGCTGCTGAAGAAGCAGGAGAAGGAACTGAGGGAGCTGGAGCGGAAGGGAAGTAAACGGAGGGAGGAGCTGCTGCAGAAATATTCTGTGCTGTTTTCGGAGCCTGTCTGCTATGGAGGCAAGAAGAGGATGATAAACACTAGGAAAACCCAGAAGAAGAGGTAAATATGGCACAGGGTCTCCAGCAGGGCCTGGGCTGTGGGTCACCTCCCCAGACCAAAGGAGAGGGATGGATCCCTAAGAGAAACGTGGGCTCCCCTTCTCCGAAGGAAGCATGGAGTGGTGTGGGCATCCACGTCCCCCTGGGTTTACAGTGTGTCAGATGTCCCCGCTGACAGGTGGGCAGGAAGGTCGGGGTTGTATCGGCATCTCCAGAAGCAGCACAGCTGCTGTGTCTGTTCTGCAGGAGTTTGACAACAGGTGATGTTGGTACATGTGCAAATCCTGTAGAAGTGGCAGAAAGCATTGATAGCCGAGTTTTGGAACTGAGAGAGAGGCTGGAGATGGACCTCATCCAACTGGGGGAGGAACACCACGACGGGATTCGAAGAAAGAAAGAGCAGCATGCCACAGAGGTAAGGACTGCGAGTGTCAACAAAAAATGTAGCCTAGGAGACCCCCTGCAAGGACAGCCTGAAAAACCAAGTTCTTCACTAAGCTGTGAGCTTGGAAATGTGGCCACAGGCCAGAAAACATCGCTCAGAGCAATTGTCAGGGCCTTGCAAGATAATTGAGAATGTAGACAGTGATGTTTATTTGTTATAAGCTACAAAAATCCAGCAGAAGCATTTTTAAAGTTCTGCAATTTGAAAAACAGAAACAGAGCAGAACTGCCCTGGAGCACATCAGGCTCCATCTGCTTAAACTCTTCCGATAGCTTAGCTTGGGGTTAACGTGGCATTTCTTGGCTTCACACGCTGCCAGCTGCCAACTCTGTAGGAGCACGGGCGCACGAGGCTGCACCATGCTTCTAATGGCTCCCTGCTGGGCACCGTACCGCCAGCGCTGGGGTGACGCAGCTATGTGGAAGCCCTGCAGGTTCACCAGTGGCAGCCGTCGTTACAGACACGCCGTAGCGGCGACCACGCTCGCCCCTGTCGTTCAGCCAGGACAGGTGATGTGTGGGGACCGAGCAGCCACTGCCGCGTCTGTGCTGATAAAACGAAAGCCTTGTGATGGACAGCACTCCTGGGGCCACCCCTTAGCACTGACAGCAGGGCTGGATCTCATCCCTCTTGAGATCTGGAAAGCGTTTTGCTGTTTGACTTGGTAGACATCAAAGTAAGTGTCCATGTAAGGTGTCGCCAGTGAGTCCCACACGTGCCTCAGTGTCTCCCACACCCTCAGGCCCCACCATCTTAAGCAAACGCCAGCAAGAGACACAGTAATGCCTGGAGGCAAAGTGCGGTCCACAAGATGGTGGTGGTAAATATGGCATACGCCACCTGCTCTGGTGGAAGGGGGATGATTCCAGGATTTGGAGGCCTTTTCCTATAATTATTTTCCAAAGGAGTTTGCATCATGCCTTAAATCTTAGGTTTGCTGGTGCACTTAGGCTTGACAAGCACCTTGCAAGCTGTCTACAAGACTGGCTGGTCTAGCCTATACACAGCCCTGAGAGAAGGAAAAAAATCTGCTTCTTGAGAACTAGCCTGCCTGGAAATCATGCTTAGCACCAGAGAGAGAAGCCAAAGGAATAAAACATCCTTGTCTCACAGCTCTGTCAAAGACTGTGAGATTTAGTGGGCAAGGCTACAAAAAGGAAATAAAAACCTTGAGTATCACAGCCTGGCAGCCAGGGCTTTTCCTTCCAGGCTGTCTCTCAGCAGGCAGCCGTGCAGGCAGGTCTCACTGCACTGACACTTACTCTGCCAGCAGTTTCCACAGAACTTTGTTTCCACAAGACAGGCCTCTCCTCTTGCTCGCCTCCCTTGTTTGGAAGGTAAGCGCTACTGCTGTTTCCCAGCTACCCACAAGGGCAGTGAAGGTGGTGCTGCCTCCTGCACAGAGAGGTAGGAAGCTGTCCGTAAAGATGACCTAGAGGTGTGTGACGTGGCTCACAGAGTAGCCGTTGGAGCCTCGGTGGAGTCAGCCCACCAGCACGGTGCAAGCTGTGTGCAAATCTGAGCTCACCGTCGAGGTGCATGGGTTTCCACAAAGCCTCCCGGCTTAGCTGGCCCCTGGAATTCAGTGCAGGGAGGGATAAAGCTGGATCTGGTGGTAATTAGATACGGATGGCGTGCTGTGTCTCATCTCGGTTTGTTTGGTTTTCATCCCTTGAACAGCAAGTTACCAAGATAATAGAGCTAGCCAGAGAGAGGCAGACAGCCGAGCTGAAGGCACTGAAGGAGTCCTCAGAAAGGTAAGCTTAGTATTTGAATAACAAAGTAATAATGCATCGCTTTTACCTCGGGTAGCATTTTCTGCTGGAGCTCAAAGCATTGTACTACAGACAGTGGGTGAATGCAGACGCGTTTCTTGTGCTTTGGTGAGAAATGGGGGCACAGCAATGTGCCACGGGGTCTCACACAGGTACGCAGTGGCAGGGGTGGGAACACAGCTCTTGTCTTGTGATCTCCAAAACAGTTCGACTGACTAATTCAGAAAGATAGGGATTAAGGCTGCTGGTCACTGGATGTCGTCTCTGTCTGCCGCAGTCAGTACATCACGTAATCCCTTCCAGGGACTGATCGGCCCAGTTTTCTAAGCGAGTTGAGCATCTTGGCTCCAGTACTTAAATAAACTGGCAGTATCAATTCACCAATTTCTAGCCAGGCATTTATCCATTTGTTCCTGCAATAGCATTGTCCTGGAGCTAAAATCCTTGCTCATTCCTCCCTCCTGTTAAATCCTCTCGCAGCCTTTAGTTGCCAAGTCAGGCAAAACTTCCTCTTTTCCTGCCCTCCATCAAGACAGATTCTCCATTTCAGCTATTCAGCATATTCAGACAAGACTAAGAAAAACAGGTCGAGTAGGTAGGTGATGGTTTGCTAACAATATGATGCCGTTTAGTAGAGTCACATCTACAGCTGGCTGGGAGGAGCCCCAGAAAGATGTAAAGATCTTGAGCAACAGGCAATAAAATAGCTGTTCAATTCAGTATGAATAAATACCAAATAATGTGGATGGAAAAAAACCTACCTGTCGCTCAGCTGTCCACAGGGGTGAGCTATTATTGCTCAGGAAAGAGATCTTCAGCTGCTGTGGGTGCCCCTCTCCGACAGCTCATCATTCACAGCTCTGTGGTGGCCAACGTGGCAAACAGAATTTTTGGAATCGTGTGGGGAAAAAGGATTCAAAGTCAGCGTTATGCCACTAGGCCTATCGCCACAGGGCAGTCGCTTTCTCAGTATGCTGTCTTGAACAAGAAGCTCTGAAAGAGCGAGAGGGGGCGAGGATAGGCAGCAGTAAGGAGTAATTTCTGCACAAAAAGAAATGAAATAGGACTCAGCCTGGAGAGCAGATGATTGAGGGGGATGTGACAGAAGTGTGTAAAAGCATGAATGGTATGGAGAAGAAGAATAGGGAAGTGATTATTCACTGCTGCTCATAAGAGAAGAAACATGGGGCACCCAGCAAAGTTCTCAGGGAGTGCTTCTGTCACACGGCATGTAAACCGAGCTCTGCTCTCAGGGCAAGGAGCTGCGACGTCCAAAGGTAGAGCTAACTGCCAAGGTACGAGAGGCATTCGTGGGCCAGAGGGGCATAGAAGCTGGAGGGTAGGCTGGGACCTGGGAAGGTGGAGGAGGGGAGGATGACCCTACACTTGTCCTCTGCTATGCTTCCCTTCAGCATGCGCTCCTTTGCTGGGGGCGGCAGGACACCAGTCCGAGGGGCCACAGTCGATGGCCGTTCTTACGTCCCCCTTAGCAGCTGTCCTGTTGTCATCGGTCTGTACGTGGCGGGCCAGGATGAGGTTCTGGTGGGGTGTCGGCAGCCTCTTCTGCCCTGCTGCTAACACCGTCCTCCGTCGGTCTCTGGCCTGCAGTTAGCATTTCTGATGGCCACCTATGCCTCAGTCAGGGGCACAGATCTTGCGTTCTCTGGGGTTCTTTTCAGCTTTCCTACTGGTTGATCCAAATGCCTTTGAAGTGTTTATGGTTTCTGCTTTGCAAGTCGCATCCCATTGTTTATGTGCCTTTCTGCTTGCTTCAGGTTGTCTTTTTAGGTCTGCTATACAGATGTGTAGTTCCTTTCTTTTTTTTTCCCCTTTCCTTTTCCCCCTTTTTTTCTTAAATTTAGCAGCGTAAGTACTTTCAGCAAGTCTCCTGCTTCTTGAGAGGAACCCAATGTAGGTATACGATACAACCTATTTATATAACGTGTTTTCTCCTGTCCCTGTGTTATGACTCGCTTTAAAAAAGAAAGAAAAAGTTACAGGACTTAAAATATTCATAAGACTTCAGGCTTTCTGCGGCACAGTCACTCAAACTGTGCTTTTCGGGACAGTAGAGCACTCCGGAGAGCAAATGCAGAGGGCGTTTGCTTCAGCCTCTGGGGTTTGTAATCAGTCCTGTGTCTCACAGCACTCTCTTCTCTCCACAGCAATATTAAAGACATTAAGAAGAAGCTGGAGGCAAAGAGAGTGGACCGAATCCAAACCATGATTAGGAATACGAGTGACAAGGCTGCTCAGGAGAGGTACGGGGGGATGTTAGTGGGCCGGCCAGGGACCAGCGCTACTCTGTCATCAGCGCTACACGCTCTGTCATCAAGGGAAGCTTTCTAAAGCAGCCAAACAGGTGGTGGCAGAGCCGTAGGGTCAGGGAAGGTGTGCTGGCCTGCCCTCACTCCCAGCTTAGCATTTTTCCCTCCGTTGCGTTCCAGTACGGAAGCACGTACGCAGTGAAGCCAAACCTCTGCTCCCTAGCTGCAGCGATACCGTCACACCTGCAGCCGCTGCCGGTCTTTTGTGTAAGGCAGGCAGCAAGATCGGGTTCACTTACTGGACTCCTGAATAGCTCGAGAGGAGCAGTGCCTTAGAAATGCCCCCGGGCCTGCCGAGGGAGTGGGAGCTTATATGGGAATGTGGGAGGTGTCGTTGCAGCTGGAGAAATTGTACCTTGGAGACAAGCCTCCCACGCGCCTGTCCCTTTGGCTCTCTTACGTGACATGTAAGCTTCTTGCCCCTTGCAGTCACTTCAGCTGATGCCTAAGAGCACTTCCAGATACTTCCTGCCTACCCTCATGCCTTGGTGGGTAATTATCTCTCCCTAGAACCAAAGGCAGGTCCCCCCCAGCCTCTCTGGAATCTGTAATCAGTTTCAGCAGCCGTCTCAGTTAGGAGGTTGCGTTTAGGCGTAGAATGGCTGCAGCCTTCCTCCTCGTTTGTTGTTAGAAAAATAATGCCCTGGTACTGAGCCTCTCTGTTCAAGTACTGCACGCTATGAATCGGTTGTAACAGCTTCACGTGTTCAAGGGTACAGAAGAGGGTACGCTACCTCCTTTGCTTCCAGCCCCCAGCGACCTCCTTTTGCTTAAGCTGAAATACAAATAGCATTTTCCACTCAATTGTTTGGCTTATGTCTCATTCAAATTTGCTTGGTGTTTTGTTTGCCTTCCCTAAAATTACAGCAACCCCTCGATGTGGGTGGATGATACGAGAATGTAACACACCTGTCTTTCTGTGTGGGCACCAACAGCCCCGTCTTAATGTATGGCACTTGATCAGAACCGATAAACAGGTTTTATATAAAGATAACAGATGGGTTATAGCTTTTTATACATTTCCTTTCTTTAAAGGTTGAAGAAGGAAATTAATAACTCTCACATTCAGGAAGTGGTGCAAACAATCAAACTGGTAAGTTCTCTGCCCCAGCAGCTCTGTTTTCTGCAAAACGGGGGTCTCGTGTACATCATCAGCATGTCTCACAGACACAGTGCGGGTTCCCCGAGGCATTTAAAGCCCATCAAGTTGCTGCTGTGTCGAGGGCTCTGAGTGCGTAACTCAGATGGCCAAAGTGCAGCTGAAGACAGCTACTACCCTTCCGGAGCTACTGCAGGGCCGTAAGGGTCTAGTCAGTCCTCGCGCCCGGCAGAGAGGCCGTGCAAACAGCTGCCCAGGATATATTGCATTTCTAATTCAGGGATTTTTTTTTACGAAGCACAACTCAAGAGCAGTGTAACCCCACGTCTATTTAATAATGTACAAATTGTGGATGAGGGGGATGCAGTGGCATGTGCTCTATCACCCTGTGGCTGCTGCTATAAGCTTGGGATCGCTAAAGCATTTGCTTATAAAAACTTAAAACCCACTCGAATTTTTCTTTTATTTGTTCTTTTGAAAGGTGACGCAAAAGACAGCCAGGTATCAGCAGAAACTGGAGGAGAAGCAGGCAGATAATCTGAGAACAATCAAGGAGAAAGAAAGCCAGGTAAAGGCAGAGGTGAAGCTCAGGGTCAGTGCTGTTACTCAGTACAGTAAATCCAAAATACTGGAGGGGAATCAGTCGTCTTTGCACATTCTTTAATTAATGCTACGCTCGTTCTCCACACACACACTTCAGGCACCCACTCCGCAGTATGCTGAGAAAATGAATGACTTAGGTCTGCGTAGGATGCTGTAGAGCCACCTTCTAAGTCAGAGGTGCTGCACTCCTACACCCCCTGCGCCAGCACTAGCATGCATCTAACCATACAAAAACCCCCTAAATTTAAAGTGGGATGGAGAGGTGTCTTTAGGAGAGATGGGTCTCATCCTTTTGCTGCTCAAACTCTCAAAACATGCAAAACGCATTCCTCCTCTTTCAAGGTTAATGTGCAGTGAACATGCAGTCTCAGTTCATCGAACTGCAACTCACAGTCACGTAAACCAGCAATCCTCCCTGCTGTCATCTCGGGGGAGCCAGAGATTGCCTGGGGCTGCAGACAAGTCACTCAAGAGGGGTTGAGACCAAAATTGTGAAGTGCTAACATCTCATCACACCGGTCTCTCAGAGCAGGGGTTTATACCATTCGCAGCCTTATGTCTGTTTAGCCCCAGTGCTTGGAGACTGATTGGAGGTCTCTGTTTGCAGCTCCAGCAGGAGGCACTGGCGGAGTACGAGGAGAAGTTGAAAGCTCTGAATGTGGAGGTGCAAGAGATGGTGAAGAACTATGCAAAAGCAGGCTTTCCTGGAGAGCCAGAGACTCAGAAGGAAGCAGTGCAGAGCATTCCTGAGGAAGAACAAGGCTCTGCAGAACCACCAGAAGAAAAGATCCCAGTGGCAGAGGTGTCAAGGCTTACAATAGCTGTGGCTGAGCCCCCAGGAGCTGAAACAGATGCTGAGACTGAAGAAAGCGTATTTTGAGAGATGCTTCCCTTCCTTGCTGTTCCATTTCCAGAAGGTTTATGGACGTATATAGTGAAGTTGAAGACCAGCTTGACACAAACTTTCCACTCTGGGGCTCTCCTGAAATCCTTCAGGAATTTACTACTTCCTTATCCTGGATAGTGGAAGTAATCCAAAGAGATCACCCATCAGAGAGTGCCTCGCTCTCTTCGTCTTCCACAGCCTTAGCACTGAGGTATTTAAGCAGCACAAAAGGGCCTGTGGCTGAAGACAAGCTAGTTGTTGGCATTCACAGCAGCATCTACGTCAATATTTTAGTCTGGAGGCAGACTTTGGTTTTTAGAGTAACTTCCCTCATCATTCATCCCGTGCAGCTCTTCACATCGGCACCATCTCAGAGCTTGGCGCCTTTGAATGACCCTTAACTGGGAGATGCTCTCCAGTAGCCCATGTAATACACTCCAGCCGGCTGAGAGCCGGCCCAGAATAAAGCCCCCTGAGAGACATGTAAGGGTGGGTGGCACATGCTCAGCAACAACCATTGTCTTCTAAAGCGGCAGGTTGTCCTTCTGGCACCACTGCCTGCTCGTCCAGACACAGGCAAGGCCAGGCTGACAGACCCTCACACCCGTTTTTGCCAGCTTTCAGCACGTCAGCATCCGCACAACGTGCTGCTGCAGAAGCGACCGCTGGTTTGTGCATTACCAGCACCGGAGCTTTTCTTCTTTCTAGCCTCTCCCTGTTCCCAGGGGCTGATTCTCACTCCTGATGGGAACTTTGATTCTCACAGGCCTTCGGGCAAGTCTCAGCTCTGGCTCCGTACCTCCTGGAGACCCTGCCAGTCTTGAGCAGGCTCCTTGGGCAGTTGCAAGGCATAACTGTGAGGCATCCGAGTGCCTCATCACCTGTTCCGGCTACCACAAACACACTTGCAGGTCTCACCTACAGCAATTCCATATTTTTAGAGCTTCACTGAAACTTTTTCTCATGAAGCTAAATTAGTTCCACGGTATGGGCTTAGGATAACAACAGTTAACAAAATTGCTAAACTTTTTGAAAATCGTAACGTTGCTCAGATAAAGAGCAGCCAGTTACATGGCCCGTGAGATTCCCTTACGCAGAAAGCTGAGCACGGCTCATAAGAAATCACAGTGAATTATCCATTTAAGTAGCAGAAAGCACTTCTCTGGAGCTGCTTTTACATGCTGCCATCCCAGTTAGTGACAACAGAGGGCTCAGCACTGGTCTGCAGAATCTGTTCCTTGCTGCCAGGAGACCCACAGTCCTCACCTAGCCACATTCTTCTTCATTCATTCCTCTGAATGAAAACTGCCCGGCCATGTGGCCTCGACGGGCCAATGGTCCCCAGCCTCTTTTAGCCCCAGCGCACACGCGCTGCCGTCTGGCCTCCCTAACCCAAAACCTTCCAGCAGAGCACACTTGGAGCTCCAGGGTCCCAACACCTTGGGCATGTCTTGCGACAGAAGAAGGGTAGGTTCCTCTCAGCCATCCTTATACTTCCACTGTCCAGGGTGACAAAGCCTTCTTTTGTGAGTGCAGCCCTCGCGTCGGTGCCCCCTGCCTCCACGCGTACGTCCTCTCACCTGTTTTATCACCTTGCGCACTGCCTGGCTTGGGCCAGAAAGTGTGCGCTCATCCAGAAGGAAGGCATGGGAAGCATACAGTCCACTGCTTTTCCTAGCACCAGTTAAGACAGACTTTGCTTATGGAGCCTAAAAAAGCAGGAAAGAGCAGTAATTCAGTACCGAGCAGCCCCATCCTGGCCTTCCTCGTATCACAGCATGAAATAACCTTAGCCCAAGAATTGGGGTTTGGCCTGCCAAAACGTACTTGGCAGCAGGTCCCAGGGACCTTGCACCATCAGGCACTTGTGGGCACCAGATGTCCCAAGTGGGGGGGGGGTGGGCCTGACCTGACACCCCCAGCCCCCCAAAGAAAGGGTCCGGCCCACTCCAGCCGTACAGCTGTAAATGGCAAGACTTAAGTAAAAGAGGTGGGAGGAGACAGACTTAGGGAGACAAAGGGAACCAGGATCTGCAACTGTTCTGTTACAAGTGCTTATCCTAGCCCTAAGATACTGTAGATCAACTCTTCCAAATTGGTCAAGGAAACAACAAAAACCAAAAGAACAACAGAAACCACCCATAAACTGCTGAAGGGGCGGAGGGGTGTAACCCGCAAACCTCAGCCTGCGAGTGAGCAGAGCTGTGACTACTGCAAGTCCAAGCACCAGCAGCTGCAGGAACCATGTGGTGGTGAAACCCTCGGTGTATTTATTCGGCCATTCAAGCCCCCTTTTATTGCCATGGTCGAGTGTCCTTAAGCCCAGCCATAGACGAGCAGCAGGTGAGACCATGGTCTTAGAAAAAGGAGCTGCTTCCATCCTCTTGCTATTGCGCTCTTTGCCCTTATTTTGAGGCAATACTACATGAGCTGTGGGGCTGCCCAGAGCGACAGCCTCTCACCCCCTCCCCAAAACTGTGCGTGCCAGCTTGGCCCTCCCCAAAACTGTGTGCCATGCAGCAGCGTGACCACAGGCCCCGCTCACCCTGTCCTTCAGGTGTCTGTCGTTTCTGGAAGGTGAGCTCAGTGGTTGCTCTGTGAGACCAGTGACACCTGAAAACTGCATGGATACCTATATAATGAAGTGCTGCTAGTAAACAAACCACCCACCACCAAACCATAATGACCAGCTCAAGTAGGTGTGAGCGACAAGATGTTCCAAGCCTGGTCTGACAGCCAAGACAAGGCCATGCCTCCCCTGCGCTGTTACCATAATACTGGAATTATGTATTGTAAATGTCTGACTTATTTATTTTCTAAAGAAATAAACCATTGCATTTCTTAAAAAAAAAAATAATTGGCTCACTCTGGGTTTTCCTAGTTGCAGTTAGTGGCTGTGGGAGCAAGTCCCCAGTGTGCACACGTGTCAGAGGCATCAGGTGCCCAGCGGTTTCTGGCCTCAGTTCTCAAATCCAGCCTCGTCACTTACTCACTATGCCGTGAGGGGTTGGTGTGGCATGTTTTTTTAAAAACCTAAGCTCCTTCTCACACACAGTCTTGTCTGCACAGTTCATCCCATTCCTTATTGTACTTAACAACCAAATCTAGCAAAGCAAATTACTCACTGCCCAAACACCGCTCCCGAGCCCCCACCCTTGCCGCACGCTAACACGGCAGCCTCCTCCTCCTCCCAAGCGCAGGTCAGAAGCGCCCTTCAGCAGGTGTCGCAGCCCTTGTGGTGAGCTGACCTCTTGTTGGCTCAGTCCTAGTTCAGCCCAGCAAAGGGAAGCCCTGGAGCCAGAAAGGGCTCTCACGGTGACGCCAGGACAGCCACATCAAGCCTTACCCTGGGAGGTGGTTCTCCCACCCCACTCCCCACTCGTAGCACGACCCCCATGGCCGCTCGTGGGCTCTGACCGTGGCAGAAGTGGCTCCTGGGCCCAGCCGGGCTCCGTGTGGGGCCCTCGGCTGTGGGCAGCGACAGCCTCACACCGGCCGTGCAGTGCCAGGGTCCCACAGAAAAGGGGTCTGATCCCATCCGCACCCGTCCTGCCGGCTGGGCTCCTTCAGCGCTCTGGCATGGATAGACCGCATTAATGGCCGTTCCTTCTGCTCAGAGCAGTTGCCTTCCTGGTCTAGGACTGAAACAATTCCAGGAAGTGGTAAAATATTATTCCAGTTTTAGCTCAATTTTGTTGGTTTATAGACCAGCCACCATCCCTGAAGGCTCTCTCACGCAGTGAAGTTCGAGGGCCTTCAAAAGAAAGACGGCAAGCCTCACCGCAAGGTAGGCGGGCAGCCAGGCAGCAGTTTAACAGTGTGGCCTCAAGCAGCTGGCAGTGCTGCAGTTCCAGACCGGAGCCCAGGTTCATTAGCCCCTGCGCTCTACACGGGGCTGGCAATGGAGACCAAGGATGGCAGCAGAAGTGGGATTAGACTCATAGAATCATTAAGGCTAGAAAAGACCTCTCGGATCATCAAGTCCAACCCCAGCCCAACACCCCCAGGCCTCCTAAACCATATACCCAAGTGCCACGTCTGCACGGTGTTTGAACCCCCCCAGGGACGGTGACTCCCCCACCTCTCTGGGCAGCCTGTGCCAGGGCCTGACCCCTCTGGCAGGGAAGGCATTTTCCCTCACACCCAACCTAAACCTCCCCTGACGCAGCTTGAGGCCGTTGCCTCTCGTCCTGTCACTGGTGACTTGGGAGCAGAGACCGACCCCCCCCCTCACTCCAGCCCCTCTCAGGCAGCTGCAGGGAGCCATAAGGTCTCCCCTCAGCACAAGGGGAGGAGCTGCTTTCTGGGTCGGAGCGCAGAGCAGAGCCACAGCGACCCTAATGGTGAGGAAAGACTGCAAATGGGGAAACACACCCAAAACCCACCCAGAAACACTGGCCCGAGCAGGGCTCCCCAGCCACTGCTAAGCACCAGCTATGGCCAGGCATTAGTAACAGCCAACAGCATTTCCCAGCCACCCTGCGGTGCCTGCAGCTCCTCCCCGAGAGCCAGCCGCATGTGGCTGCGACCAGGACAACAAGGAGCTGCCCTTAAGTACGTGCAAACTTCCCATCAGCGCAAACCCGCAACTCTCGCTGCTCTACAGCCTGAGACTGCTCATAGCACAAGCTGTTCAGCGCTGTTTCTATCCCTGTTTCTAGGGGCACAAGAGCTCTGCCGTGGCACGTGGTTCTCGGCACCAGCTGAACCCTTGGGTGTTCATCCCACCCTTCTGCTGCGCGCACACGCAACGCCCAGCAGAGCAAACGCAGCCCTCGCGCTGGCTAACAGGGGTTCAGCCACCCGCTCCAGGCTGGCCGTCCAAAGCCCCTCCAGACAAGTTTTTTAGAGGTTATTTTGAAGAGGTTCACACCCCCCCCCCCACCTCTCTAGGGAGGGAACTCGGCCCCCAGGGCAGGCCAAAAGGCGGACAAGGGGTGCCCCCCTCCATGCGTGTTGCCAAAGCACCAGGGGTTACTGTTTTCCTTCAAACCCTTACAGTGAATAAACCCGCATGAGAGACACATAAAGCCAGGGCAGAACAGCAGGGCCTGATTTCAGGGACGTTTTCTCTCCTTTCTCCCGACGTCACCTAAAAACAAACATGGTTCACAGGGACAGGGACAGCTCTGATGGCAGCTGCCAGAGGAGGGGAAGGATGCGCCTCTCTCCCCCCACACAGCACGTGACAGGACAAGGACTGAGGCACATCAGACGGGCTCAGGCTCGCTTCAGAGGCTGCCCTCCAGCACCGGCGGGAGCTGCAGCCCTTCTGACGAGAGATACCACCGCTACAGCCCCCGTCCCTCCAGCCTGCGCCACCTTACCCTGCGCCGCCTGTCAGAATTCCCCAACCGCTTCATTTTCCAGCCCAGACCCCTCTCATAACTGCATCGCGCAGTAACACCCTTCCGTGAGTGCTCTCATCCTGCCTGCGAGCGCTTTGAGGACAATACAGCAGGCTGAACCCAGCGCCCTCCTCTCCTGACCTTTTTAGCTCTCTCTGCCACCATCTCCAGGCAGAGCGTCAGTGCTCCAGCAGCCTTTGGGCAGCTTCAGTCAGTTGGCCAAAGCAAGGGCTGAACCAACGCCACAGTAAAATGCTCCTCATGAGGCTTTTTTAAAGGTGTGGACATTTCAAAAAGCAATCACAGCTCGGCTACGCTATGACACAGATGTAAGAAAACTTAACTTCAGCAGTTTGGATTCATGTTATTAATATCCTCTGATGTTTGAAGCCTGAGGAAGAAAACACGCCGTGATGACTTGTACCCTTACACCACACCATAGTTTCTATTGGACAACCCTTCTGTTATTAAACAAAGCACTGACACAGCTTTATCAGGTGATTTATGCAGAATTTTGTGAAAAAGTGGTGGACTGTTTTACGCAGATAACATCTAAGTGCTAAAAAAATACCTTCTAAATGTACTTTTCAGAGTGCGTACAGAAGAATCACTAACTGTAAGCAAAGCCACATCTCAGAAGTACAGACCACATTCTGCATCAACACCTTTCCCCTCTGAAGCAAAGCAGTCTTCACGCCTCAGAGGCCAGGCGTGCCGACGCTCCTCTAGACAGAATACTGTCTCTGCCCAAAACATGATGAAATCTCTGGAAGGCGAGAAACGGCCAAAAGAAAGATAAAGGCACTAAAGCAAATGGTACCGTAGAGGTTTCACCCACCACGTGATGAATTCTGACCGTCCCTCCAGCAGCACGACAGCTCGTGGGGTCACGCCAGCGCTTGGGTACTTATGTTCTCCAGAGGAGAAAAGCCACCTTCTGATCTCCAGCACTATTTCTTCCCACAGAATTCAGACATCCTTGAAGATTTCTTCACGCAGCTGTGGTCAGCAAAAACACAGGCAGGGCTCCATCGATACTTGCTGACCCCAGGGGGATGTGGCAGTTGGATCAGAGAGGCCGCTGACCGGGCCCTACTGTTGTCTTAATTACCATCGGATTTGGTTTCTGTAGGTAACGGCCTCATTACAGACACTCAACAGCAGCAGATTTAGGCACGGTCTTAGATTCTTTTCACGTTTTCATCTTTTATGTGGTGTATTCTAAATCTTATTCTCTACCACTAAGTTCTCAGAATACTTCTTTCAGGAGCCCAAACTGTGTACTATATTCTTAAAAAGTTAAATAATGGGAGATCCCTAAGCAAAGGAGGACTCCAACCACAACAAGGGACACAAATACAAGACACCGTGCCTGAAGGATCTGCACAGGGACTCTCTAAAACCAGAACATTACTCACAAAAGACATGGCAGTTGAGCTCATCTCTTGGCCAACACCTTTGCAGGCAGCTTCCCTAGCGAGAATTCAGCACTGATATTTAGGAAAAAAAGTAAAAAAAGCCCTAAAAGACTAACATGGCACCCACTTTCAGATGAGAAGCTCAACCCCGCGGAAAGCTTCCCCTTGCTGTCCCCTCACTATCCAGTGGGAACCGGCGGTAGCGGGCAAGTGAGGGCCAGCGCAGCTCTCCTCGGCACCTTCATGATCGTCATGCCCTTCACGTTTTCAGGGCACTTTACAGACACGAGCAAAAGCCTGAAGGTCATTGCTAAAGCAAATCAGTTTGCTGTGGTGAATAGATGCAGATCCCTATGAATATCATGCTGTCAACAAAACATTGAGAAGCAAATAGCCAGAAAATGCATGTAGCTGGTTGCTTTAGCTTCATTTCTATCATCACTCCCTGGCTGTCAGGGACCTAGAAGCCTTTGATGTCTCTTTGCAGCTCCAAACAAATGCCTGGCCATCCTCTCCTCCTTTGTAAGCAACAGTAACTCGTTTCCCTCCAGTTTGCACAACTACGATGCCCCAGTTTTGAATTGGGGAATGAACAATGCATACAGGCAGCTCGCTCTGCTCCCTTCCCTGCAGTTATAGGAAACTTTGCCTTCAAATATTTAGTGGCCGCTCTGCACACCACAAGCTGCTCTAGATACTCCTGTTGAGAGCCACAGTTCAGGCTCAATTTGTACTGAATGATCCCAAATTATCTTCTACCTCCATAATAGACATGGTGCTGACGTGAACACTGCTACTACAGAAGGAATCGCTGCTCAGCAGCCACTGTGCTTTAGAGACGCTCCCCCTGCCCCACACACATCCCCACACGGTCAAGGTTCACTCCTTGTTATCCCCATTTATAGACTTGGGCCTAGGGCACAGCAAAACGCTTTCTCCAGGCTACAGGGGGAGGCGCAGGATTCCTCTCACCAGACAGAACAATCTTAAAATTTGGGAGCCTCGTTCAATCTAGGGTCCTCCTGTAATCCCCGGTTGGAAGATAGGGGCCTCTGGAATCGCCCCGTTCTGGAATAAATGGGGAAACAAGCTGCTGCATCCGATAGCACAGAGCCCTGGTGAGGAGCACAGGCACCATTATATATAAACAAGTGCAACTGGGAGATGACAGCAGTCGCAGATTCCCCGTTTGATTCAGCAAATTGTTCATATAAATTCAATCTGCCGCCTTCAAAGGCCTGCTATACGCTGATTGCCAGGGCTGCGGCGGCGTGGAAGAGACGCGATACCAGCAAGGCTGACAGGAAGGAAAAATGAAAGGGAACAATTCAGATGAAACATGACACAAAACAACAGAAAACCCGGAGACGCAAGTGTAACCTTGTTGGAAGCACATACGAAAAGATATTCAGAGAAAACAACATCTCAAAGCATAATTACCCACTGAGTAGGCGATGAGCTCTTCAGAGAAGAGGCTACATTTTGTTATATACTTAGACATCACTTAGCATACAAGAAATCTCGCTCCTGAATACGACTGCAATGCAAATTACAAACCTGCTCTGCTTATCATAATCCTCCTGACTGGCTGCCTGGTGCCTGGGGAAGGAGCTGTCGGCCCTGGAGACAGACCTTCAATCTTTTAACAAATCTAGGTTTATCTTAGGATTTATATTTGATTCCGCACTCATCTAGGTAATGGAGTAATTAATTGGTGATATGCCATGCACGAACTGTAAAGAGAGAGACACAAGAATCAGATAATTAATTCTATATTGGACATGAGGATGGATACTTCCTGCATGCTTCACAAATATGGTAATGAGTTTTTAAAATTTCATAAGCTTCTTGAATGCAGTCTTTCAAGGGCCTTCCCTCACTGTGTTTAGTCAGACTTGGGCCAAAGTATAAAATGGTGTTAAGTGTTAAACCTGTCATCCCTGTCCCCAGGAAATGTTTGTTTCAGGATCCAGGTTTCTGCTGAGTCTCTTCTTGTTTTAAAAGCCACGTAACCGCAGAAGCCCAGACTTCAAGGTTCACATTTCCCTTACATCTCTGAACCATAGGCACATTTTAAAGCATCTCAGCACAGCAACAGGCTTATGAATAAATCAAGATCTACTTTAATTTAAAACACAAGTGCAAAGGATTCACAAGTACAGATGAGCAGGATCGTTCGTTTCAAATTAGAAATCTTTTCAAAGCCCTGCTCTTTTGCATAAAAAAGCAGTATATCTGGAATACAGAAACATTTTACATCAAAAACTTTCCAGTGCAGCTAAGGAGGAGCTAAACGAACTCATTTCAACCAACTTCATCAGCCCCAAACTTGGACATCCAGCCTAGGCAAACCACCTACGATCCCTCTACTGGCCACAGGCAGAGTGGTATCGAGAGAGAGCGATTTCATCCTTCGGCAGGTGTCTGAGATAAGGGAGGTGAATCGCCCTCCAGAGGTGTTCCTTCACCTTGGCCTACAGAGCCAATCTACATGCTTTGCAGACTGGGTGCCCACCATTTAGATGGCTGGCATCAGTGCAGATGAATTCCATCCCAAATTACTTCAAGTAATCAACTGTGGCTTCAATTTTGAAGCAGGATCTGTAACTGGAGTAAATAGCAGAGGATAGAGATTACCAACATCTTCTGAAGAAAATGCAATTATAAGGTTAGATTCCAAGACAGTAGGACTGTCCCAAGAATAACTTAAATTCCAATAAATTTGTATCTGGAGTTTCAAAATAGGATCCCAGTTCCACATGAAAGATAATATTCTTGAGACCTCACAACAATACACACGTTACTGTACAATGTTACGTCCTGACCTAGAGCCCAATGACCTTGACTATCTCACTGATCAGAAGGTGTATCATACAAAATATCTAAATCTATTTTAAAATAACAGAAAGAGCTGTTTAGACAACCAGTAACTTTCCAAACGTATCGGCAAAGGGATGGTGGGGAAGGGGATACCAATAACAAAACATACATCAAACGTTTCTCTCCTCCTGACGTTCCGCGGTATCAAGCAGAGGAGATCGAGGCTCAACGAAGCGCCTCACGTGAACGCTAAAACCTCTCCCGGGAAATGCAGGAGAGCCGAAACTTTTCCATTCAGTCTCCTAGAGCACCCCAAAGTGCTACTCAACTGTCTCAGGGCAGCATTTCTGAGCCTCTCTTGGGAGAAAGGCCTTGGAAAGAAGGTGCCTGGAAACCAAACACGGGAACAAGCTTTCAAGGTGTTGCATATTGTGAATTTTGAATGGCAGGATCCTGGTGGCAAGAACGCCTGTCTTCACAGAGTCTGTTTTGAGGCCTGTATCCAAGGGTTTCCCCCTCCAAAAGTTTAAGATCATGAAATGGATTCAAGATTGACCACTAAACCATACATATTCCTCAGCAAAAGAGAAGCACGTTGATGCAAGAGAGCCATTTAGAAACAAATATATACATATCACATCTGCTCCCCAGGAAAAATATGTACAGTCTTCTAGGTCCACATTTAACTGAAGAAGATTAAAATCATCTGTGAAAAAGTCTCAGAGGAAAAAATTGTCAAGTGTTTGTGCATTGTTTGAGAGTTTGAAGGGGTCTGTGCCCCAAAATGTACGTCTGAGTCAGCTCAAGATTCCAGTGTACAACTAAGGAAGCAAAGATCACATTTCTCGTTGGGAAATATTGTTCCAGTTCAGTAGTCAGCAGCCACGGTTTGCAGGAACTCACAGACATTCAGATACGCAACTTCGGACTCGGCTTTAGAATGCCATTCTTTGGAAGAAGCGACCCACAAGTCATGAAACGCCTGCTTTAGTCTTGACACATACTTGGTCTTACTTGGATCTAGTACGTATTGATTGTCTTCAGCAAAAGAGAAGCCCCAAAAGGCTGAGAATGCACGGACAGTATTCACATTCATCCTCGAAAAAGATCGCTGACAAGTTCCAAGCACCATTCACAGGACGAGACCGGGTGGTCTCTTGATTATTTTTTTAAAATAAGCATTATTTTTTTCCTAGCATTTCCCCTCATGTGAAGTCAGCAGGTAGAGGTACGCTTTCTGTATTGTTGGATAAGGGGAACCAGGCACTCTGGAAGGCCCGTCTGGAGCAAAAAGGGGTGATCCAGAAGTTCTTGTGCCGTTGCTCTTTCTAGCGGGTCCCGTGTCAACATCCTTTCCAAGAAGTCTCTCAGAACTGGGGAGGTCTGTGAAAAAAGCAACCAACCGAGTCAACCCCGTAAAGGAACCGGGCAACACTTCACGCGACAACAGGCTGCTGAGGTAGGTTTGGTTAACGAGGATCCTGAACATTTCACCTTTGCAACCCCGCTTTTGCGTGCTACCCACGCTACGTGTCCGTGCTTTTTATGCTGCAGTAGTAGCTTTCTGCCACCGATAGGCACGACATTTACACAGGGGGGTTTCATTTTAATGGGACACAGCAAATGAAGACAAGACCGCCCGCAATGTCCTTCCATCTAAGTTAATTTTTTCCCCCATTTTATTATTTAATCTTTTCTGCATTTCAGCTCAAAAATTCAACAGGATTCCTGCTACCCGAGGCACATCACTTTGGGTGTGAAGGGTTGATCAATTCATTCTTTTACCGGCCACAGACTGGGGACAAAAAGTAGTTAAATAGGGTTCCCAAATAGGTTTTGAGAGTCTGGAAACCTGATGCCGCTGATACAACAAGATGAAGAAACTGCAGAATGGTGTATCAAAAACCTGAATGACCTCAGCAGGTTTGTCCTTTGAAAGGTGTGTAAAAGCCTGTTGAGTAGCCAGACCCAAGGACCACTTAAAGGCACTGCAGGTCTCTTCCTGGTGCTAATCCTCTGCATCATTAAAACTGAACAAAAATTGAACTCAGTATATATTTATTTATTTTACTGCCGCTAATTACATCCGTTTTAGATCGGGGGCATTTTTCCCAGCTCTGCTTAACCTAGAAGTAGATCATTAAATACTGTTCACACTGAGTTATTGCTTATTTCGTGAGTGCTCTGAACGACTTCACTGTGATTGCTCGAGGGAGAAGGCACAACACAGCTACGTACGAGTGCCAGCATCCAGCCTGTATCACTCTGTCAATAAATCTAGTTATGCTTTAGGAAAGCAGCAGAGATTATCCCAGGTGGCGCCTGTTTAACCTGTTGCACCCACCAGAACAGCAGCTGACCCCAGTGGGCCACTAGCTGCAATCAGAGCAGAGGGCTGGATCCACAGTGGTGCTGAGCTCCTCTCAGCACGGGGACGGGGCAGATGGCCACAGGCCTGGCAATCCCGAGGTCTGCTGGAAGCCCGTTTGCTTCCCTGGACAAAGTGGAGCAGAGCAAGACAAGAAATGGCCCTGGCCTTCACAGCCCGTGGTGGGGCCACCTCACCAAGCCAGGGGTGCCATCCAGACCAGAACTGGCGTTACCTCGCCTCAGGAGTACAAGCGCTGGGTCCAGAACGCGACCTTGAAATTTTAATTGGTGTTGCAGAGGCAAAGAGGAAAGAGCAGCTGTTGACGTCTGAACGTATGCTGTTAGTTCAGCAGTCTACTCTGTTAAATAATTCAGTTTTAGCAGCTGCAGATATTCTGATTAATTGGAAAGGCCGGGTAGCTCAGAATGCGGCAGAAGCTATTTGATCTCAGAGGCTTGGACTGAAATGAAAGGAGGACTGCTCTAAGTGGTGACTAAAAGGTAATCACTGTATTTCTCATGTCACTGCTGCTTTTTCATAAGACACCACGAAGCCGAGTTCATCTTCAAAGCAGCTGCCGTGTCTCCATGAGCTACTGCCTATACTGAGCTCTCCTGCCCTGACCATAACGCAGTCTTTGCAGTCCTGAAAACCACAAAGCCAGAAACTCTCAAGAGCAAGTATCCCCTTATTTGCTCCCCTAGAAGAGGAGCTACTCTATCAACGTCAGCAAGATGTTAACTGTTGGGTCCGCCTGAAGCGGCTTTGATTTGCATTACCAGGTTTATGCCCAGGTGACCTTATATTATTAGGGCTATTTCCCAAGCCAGCCACTAGCTGTCAGCAGTAGCTTGCATCCACCGAGGCACCAGGGCCAGGCAAGTTCCCTGAGAAACATGTCCCAGCAAGATCACTTTCACAGCCAGCTTTAGGGGAACAGCTGACAGGATGCTTCCCCATGATAATCATCAGGCTTACGAGTGTTTGCCAGTACGCTCACCCTGTGGAAGTTTTTCAGTTTGGGAGGAGGACTGTCACGGAGCCTCTTCATTGCCTGGACTGGAGAATCGCTAAAATAGGGGGGTTCTCCATCCACCATCTCTATCACCATGATCCCCAGGGACCAGATATCCACCTGTGGGAGCCAATGTCACATCAATACATACAGTTCAGAGCAAAAGGCCCTTCCTTTGATGCTTTCACAAAGACTACAACACCCCACCCACAACAAATGTTACCCACTTGATGGTACTGGACTCCTCACCGCAGTTCAGCAAAGAGAGCTTTCCACCTAGGACTGAGCCAGGCCGGTGTTGCAACTTGCAAAGGTCTATAAGTAACTATCAACCACCCAGGTGTAGCACAAGCAAACAAAACTAATCAGTCTGCTGCCACCTGCCCACACTTTCAGAGCTCCCATCTGTGCCTTCCCTCCTCTCCGCCCCTCCCTTTATGGCATTGATTGATTTACTGATCCATATCAGGTCACAGGCTGCTCCTTGCTAACATCTGTCCACACTATGGCAGATACAAGCCTGTGCCACGCTTCAGGTATAAGAATAGAGTAAGTTTACACCTTGTTCCTGGAAGCAGAAGAACCTGTTTTTCTACTGTTTTAGGAAATATTGATATAATCACAATCAAATCTCAAACTAGTCATAGTTGTATTTATATTTTAAATACGCTCTAGAGGCTCTTCCTAGAAAAGCCAGAGGCTGTTTTCCTGTGACACTTCAGAATATTATTTGCGACCTCCCCTGATATCAGGGAAGCGGTCCCTTACCTCGGTAGCATACGGTATCCTTGCGATAACTTCTGGAGCCATCCAGTAGGGAGTGCCTACCAGGGACTTTCTTTTAGGTACATCTTTACTGATCTGAGCACAGAAGCCAAAATCTGAGAGCTTGACCTGTACAAAGAGGAAAGCAACCAACCTGAAAAATAATTATTAAACAACACGGAGGCAAACACCAAAGACGAAGAAGACAAAGGGAGTAAGAGAACGAGGTACGAACAAGAGGTTGTGAACCCAGAGGAAATAAGGAGACAGACTAAGGCCGCGGCAGCAGGAGACAGGACATAATTTGTCTGAGGAAAACCTACCCTTCCATCCAGCGTTAAAAGAATGGAGTCGCTCTTAATGTCCCGGTGAATGACCCCCTGAGAGTGAAGATACGACAGAGCCTGCAGCACCGACTCACACACTGTTGCAATTTGCTCTTCATTTAGCCTGAAATTAAAGACACGGGAGTTTAACTGCATTGTCCCGGGCAGCCGACAGGACTCACCCACAGGCCCCCTTTAAAGGCACAGTGCAATTTTGAGGTTGAACGGCAGATACATATCTTGGCTCCCCATGGTCATTACTATCCCACTTTTACCAT
This sequence comes from Phalacrocorax aristotelis, assembly GCF_949628215.1. Classification (NCBI taxonomy): domain Eukaryota; kingdom Metazoa; phylum Chordata; class Aves; order Suliformes; family Phalacrocoracidae; genus Phalacrocorax; species Phalacrocorax aristotelis. Next base: position 70,385,165 of record NC_134280.1, on the reverse strand, counting down.
CCTTTGATGACTGCCTTTTACTGTTGAAAACATTTTTTTTCTTGCTGGTTAGCAAGCTTAAGTGTTCGTAAGTCTAATACTGAGAAATTGTGTTTTAAACCTTACATCTAAATTCATTCTGCAAGATGCTGTTTCAAGCAATTCCGATAGGCAAGGCTGCTGCTTCATGCCAACCTGCCACAGTAACTGTTGAGACAGCTTTTTTTTTTTTAAGCAAATATAGTAAAACTATTGTTCACAAGGCATATTGTGCAACTTTATCCAGAAAGCATCTAAACACGTCATTTCATAGAGAATATAGGGATTCTTCACAGGTTTCATGCAGCTAGACACTTTGGATACTCTCACACCTAACCAAAGGTAGCACAGGTTACAAGCAGGGGAGACGCTCCTGAATTTCAGCAGTCTCTCGGTGAGCACACTCAGTACGAGCACCAAGAACCTTATCTTTAGAAGCTCGTGCTGTTTGGAATACCAACACAGGAGCCTTCATGATCAAGTCTAAGAGAAAATGGTGGAAATGAAACTGGCCTGCTGTAACGGGGGACAGCGGCAGCGTTCTCTGCACATTTACACTGAGCGGTGCTAGAAGTATGTCAAAGAAGAGCTGAAGTACCCAGTTTGAGTCCTTTTGATTCTCAGCCTGTCCCTAGCCGTTGTTTCAAGCAACTCTCAGCTGAGGGCATAGAAGCGATACCTCCTCAAATCCAGGTCCGCAAGTCAGACTGAGGAGAAGAGAGCCCTCGGAAGCCCGAGCGGTGCAGAGCGCACAGGTACCTTCTAAATACATAAGAGCAATTCACGGAGGAGGCGGCACCATCAGCTGAGAGATTTATACCTCCGTTGCTTGTTTGGTGTTCCGTACCTCACTCTACCCGACTGACCATCTGCCCGGGACACTGCAGGCTGCGGCCACGCTGATGGCAAATACATCTGAGGGGTGGCAGAGGGCTACTTTGGCCATTGTGATCTAGCCTCTAACGGCAGAGGGGCTTCTCCAGTACAGAACCCAACCTATTCAGAAACAGTGCTTTTCACTTCATAGTGCGTGAGCTGCGAGGAAGGCTGATGCACTCTGAGCACAAGAGCTGTACTTTCAGCTTGTCATGTATGGGATTTGGTTTCAGTCAAGTGACTGCACAGTATAAAACAGATTACTAGAGGATTAGCTCACTCCTGGAGATGCAAATCAGTTATCACCTTCAGCAAATGTTTAATTAGGAGAATGAGGGTATTTTCCTCCCTGGGAAAAACTGATAAAGGCTTGCAGCTTACTTTTGATAAATGTGTTATAACAGATCCTGTTTCCACTATGTGGAAAAACAAGCGTTCCTTAAACAGTTCAAAGGAAGGCTTCATAAAATAACTTAAACCTAGGCTGGGTCCCACAGTAGAATTCAGGCTCGCTGGTGGATATAAACTACGCAGAACCTTCATAAAAAACCTCCTCAGAATATTTTTTCTTTTAATCCGTAGTTCCATTGGTTCCAATACCAGCTAAGAGCTACAGGAGTTTCACTGGCTCTGCAACGCTGTAACTCAGCCCCCTTCAGGACTGAATGTTCTTTTTCCTGTCCAGGTGCAGGTACGCGACTTACAGTGAAACCTTGGCTCTCCCTGAGACATGCCTCTGAACACAAAGCCTGGCCATCAAAGCATCCCCACGACATTCCTTACAGGTGGGTTTGTAGAGGTTACAAAGGACAATGTGGTGTTTTTATGCCTCCCCAACACATCACAGATGCAAATCCAAAACAGAGAATCCAACAGAGCAAGATATATGCCTTAAATCCACCCCAGCATGAGTAAAGGCTAGTCAAAGCATGTAAGTGAATTAAAAGGCATACTATGATTTAAAAAAAAAAGTAAATACAATTAGTGCTAGCAATACTATGTAATTGTAATCCAATTAAGATTCTGAATCTTCAAAAAAGGAAAGCTCATCCTACAGCCTTTCTTGGTCAGTCTTTCCATTGGCGTTCCCCGCACCAGTTTACAGCCTCGCAGGACTGCTCGGAAGCAGGAGGAGGGAGCTCCGGGGTCATGGGTAAGACACGATCATCATAACCGCATCCCCAGAACACCTTGTGAGTGCGACTCTAGAGGCCATTTGAGAACAACTACTTTGCCCTACAGGAATGCTTTGGTCATTAATTAATATGAAGTGGTGTGGATCAGAAAACAAATTTAGGAGAGTATCCTGTAGTTGTTATCTTTAGGCAATGAAGTTTGGGAAGGAGTCCAGATCCCAGGGCTCTGCTGTACTTCTCCAGAGGAGTTAGCCACAAATTCAACCTTACTAAGGTTGTACCACAGAAAACTATTTCTGCATGCCCTTTAATACTTATTTAGTGAGCTTCCTGGCCAGAATACAACAGACACGGTAAACAGTGCTTTTCACAAGTACTGTGTTTTACAGGGAAGGTCATCAAGCAGACGAACAGCGGGTATCTAAGGGGATCAGTACTGTAAATTAGGTCCCTTCTATATCAGAAGTATTATCACACACTTCAAATGGACGACAGTTATGAAGTGCAATAGTTTCAGGGCACTGCAATCACAGGATCTCTGAGGGGAAATGTTCTTCCCAGAAATCTCCACTCTACTGCTCTTGCTGTCAGGTGGGAACACAAGCGTCTACGTTTCGGAGTTTGCTGCATACCTGATCTGAGAGACAATGTCTGTGAGGGCTCCCCCCTGCAGGAACTCCATCAGCACCCAGAGCTCCTCTCCCACTAGATAGCTCTTGTACATCTCCACTACGTTGACGTGTTGATAATCCCTCATTATCACCACCTGTAAAAACACAGCGGACAATTGACCACCACAAAAATCACTAACGACACACAATCTTACCCGACAAAGCAAGCATGCGCAACCTTATGAGCACACCGCAGTAGCCTCCACCCCCCCCGGTCATTTTTCTTCTCAGTTCTAGCATAATTCTATTACAAGGAAGATGTCTCCTGCTCTTCCCTTCTTTTTACCACACTGACTATTACCGTGGCTTTACGGCGGACAGCAGAACCCCACCTCTTGTCACTGTACTCACCTCATTGAAAAGGAGCTCCCGGCGCTGCTGCTTTCTCAGATCCATCATTTTCACCGCCACCTGCCTCCCCGAGTGCTTCTCCCGAGCGATACAGACGATGCCTGTGGACCCTTCACCAATCTTTACATAATTCTCCAGCAATGTCCGGGGATCCCCCTGGTCTACCACCATCCTAAGGGCAGCTTTGAACTGCTCGTGAGTCACAACCACCGGGTCCTCACTGGCCAGCTGCCCTTTCACAGAAGAGTCCTGGGGAAGGTGAAGGTTGCTAGAACTAGTCTGAGTCTGCCGGTTCCTGGGAGACCCTGCTGGCGACGGCCTGCCTTGGGGCAGCGCAATCGCCTTCTCCACTGTTGGCGATTTCTGGGGAGTCCCAGCTTCTGAGATCATCCTGGGGAAGTCGGATGCAGGCTGATCTGATGGAAGAGACTGGGCTTTGGCTGCAGGGCTGCGTGGGGAACCCCACTGCTGGGGCCTGAAGAAAGCATTAGGCTTTGAGACAAAGAAATACGAAAGTGGAAGAAAGGAAAAATGACGGTTAGATTAACAAGAAGAAAGAAGCGTCAGGAATCAGATGCACGTTGTGCCACTCAGGCCTAGCACATTTTGTAGCAGGCTGGGGTCAAAAGCTCTAGGTCCTTATCTCTGGGTCTGCCCAACATATGCTGCACGACTGGGGGAAGCCCATGGGTGCAGACTTTCAAGAATCAGTTACAGGATGGGTGCTGTGCTTCAAGGCCTTCCAAACTGAGGCAGTTTAAAAGGGACCTTTTAAAGCGCATACTTTAAAACAAAAAAGCACCAAAAAACAAAACCCACAGAACAAAACCAGCTGTTATAAAGCATTCCAGCCTTGCCACCAAAACTCAGGAGCAACCTGTGTTGCAGAGAATTTTAAAATCCTTTATCCCTCTGTGCCTCTGATCTTCCTATATATATAAAGAGAAGAGGATTCATGCCAAAGCTGTAAATCACTTTGATGTCTTGGCCTAATTCCCTTTGGGTAATTACGCTCTGCCTACCGAAAACTCTCCCTGCACTTTCCACTGGTACCTGCAGTGCTAATTCCTGTCCCTCTGATGCAGAATTAGCACTCCGGTTTGGGAAAAGCACCGTGAACCAGGACCGCTGTGGGAGGCCAGCATAACACTTCACCTACGCAGAGTCACCTGCCACCTTGCCGTCTTACCGGCCCAAAACCGACCTTCGATGAATTTGGATTAGCAGCGCTCTTTCCCGAAGCACTCGAGGCTTTCGGAGACCTCCCGCTCAAGTACCAAGCAGGGCCAACCCTGTTTAGTTTAGGGGATCTGGTACGATCACAGCCTGTGGTAACGTGGCTTCAGGATACACATTCCCATGCTAGCACTATGCACAGGTCTCCCAAGAAGGACAAATAATACTAATAATACTAATACTCACCCTGGAAATGCCAGCTAATTAAACTTCAACATCATCTAAGCAGGTTAGGTATAAAATACATTATATGCTTGGTTATATGTAAAATAATAGTGGATCTGACAAAGCAGCAACTTCAGAAAGAGCAAGCTAATTCTTTATATTATAGGGCAAAATAAAAACTTCAAAGCGACAAGCTTTTTCTCTCTCACAATTCAGACAGATTATTAATAAAGTTAATAACATGGGTATGGGAACTGAAAACTGCCAATAGAGGAATTTTAAAAAGAGCACTCATTTTCTGTTTCAGACAGAAAATACTTGTATAGGATTTAATTTTATGGCTTTTAGTTTTTAACCAAGGATTTCTGTCACCAGTAAAATCTGCATAAGCCTAACACACGTACAGCTCATTTTCACAGGCACACAAGCCCTGAAAGTATGTTTTAGTAGCTCCTGGCATCGCGGCGCAGGAGCGCCAAACACAAACTGCCTGTCAGAAGTTACTTCCTCTTCATTTACCAGCTCCACCCCTGCAGTCCTGTAGAGACACGCTCATGGCAGCGAAGTATTTATTTCCCAACTCTTGTTTTGTCTCAGGAGAGAGAGAGAGAAAAAAATTAAAAAAAGGTTTTATATAACCTAGAGCATGCAAAAGGGCACACAACATGTGCGAGCTCACACATGTTTGTCTAACCACATGTAAGTATTATTTCCTGCTCTTGTAATTTGACAGCCCCTCTATACACGTTTCAGTCTCTGGACATTCTGAGATGTCACTGGTTCTCCCACTCCTTCCCCCCCGTACGAGGGTGAAAGGAAAGAGCAGTCGACCTTCCCATGGTGACCCTAGGCAGCCTGTCAAGGCACCCACCTCCCCATTTTCAGCCAGTTACACCCCCTTTCCATTTCATCTGCAGCTATGCATTTCTTACACATCACGATTACACATTGTCATCTCCATTTGTGGCGGAGACTAAGGTTTTAATCATTGGAGGCTGTTAAGAACAGCTTAGATAAACAATTGCCAGCGATGGCGCAGATCCTTCACTGGAGCAGGGAGATGGACTAGATAACCTCAAGGTCTTTCCTACTCGTCTTCCCTCACAAGCAGCTCGTGTTTAAACACACCCAAGCCCCTCCACGCTCACACGCCATTTGACTGGTAACCTCTGCTCCTCCTTGCGAAAGTGCTGAGATATGGCAGAGACACTCTGGCTAGAGAAGAAAGAAGTGGCCAGTTCTAAGTACTCAAGGACGGGCCTCCAGCCAGTACAGATCAGCCCGAAGTCAGAGACAGCAATAAGCGTAGTTTGTGCTACACAAGAACTGCATTCTTTTAAAATCCCACTCCCTTGGAAAGGGAACCTGCAGGGAGAAGGTTGTGTCTGAAAGCCTCGAGCCTGATCCTTATGCGAACTGCAAGAAGCCGGGTTGGAGAGGGCCCCACCCTGCAACACGCTTTAAAACAGCCAGTTTTGTTGAGCAAGTGGTGCCTGCCAGCCTCCCCCGAGTCGAGGGACTCCATGGCTGCTAGGAATTAGCCTGGCCTTGCACCAGCCCAGCGCAGCCTCTGAAACCACCGAACAGCTGTGCAAGGACAATAAGTGCTGGGTTAGCCTGGGATGAATTAGAAGCAGTGGCCTGAAGGGCTCCATCTCCTACCCAGTAACAGGAACCAGAGTTTTTCTCCCAGTTTAATGAGTCATTCATTCAGGCTAGCTTTCCTGGGGGAGACATAGCTACGAGCTGTCCCATCCTTACCAAAAACCAACACTCAGATTTCATGTTCGACAGCACTATGGGTGCTGAAGGAGATGTTCCTGTTGTAGGAAGGCTGGCAGATACAGCTAGAGCCAACAAGCTCTCCTGAGGTAGTTCTATTTTGCACAGGCAAAAGAATACATTACTAATGTAAGTTACGGCAATTTCCCAAACGGCAAATGCACATTTATGCTTGTATAACGGCATTTAAGTTATGTCTTTACTACTACAGAAGGGCAAAACTGAGTAAGTCCCCTACCTCCTTCCCAGCCTACACTCCTGCAAGCACAGCTCCACTGACAAGCCCTTCTCATGTAGAGCTGGCTGCCATTTTGAGCTATGCCTAGCAGTATATTCTGTGAAGCTTAGGCGGGCTACATATTCCCCCTATCCAGGACTATTTTGATTCCAGCATTAATCATAACAATAACAGATGGCTGCATGATGTTTGCAATTAAATTTGTTCAGCTGCGTAAGTAGCCTCTGGAACTGTAAAGTCAACATTGCACTCGCTCAGAAATACTGAATAACTATACCTTTATCTGCAGGGAAGAGCCCGACTTGTTTGAGCCGCTGGATGAGGGGAACACACTGCGTAACAGCCTCCTCTTCAAGCTGTTCTCCCTTGATTTGGAGCTGGGGCTGCCCTCCCCCGAGGGCCTGGAGTTTGCTTGTCGTACGAGACAAGGCTGAGGCCAGCACTCTTCTGAGCTCTTTTTTCCCATCTTCTCACTCTCCCCTGGTAGGGTTGGCATATGCTGCAAACCGGAGGCACGCTGGAGGCAGCTGCCGTCAGCGCCCTGGAACTCCGAAGGCCCGAGGGACTGCGCTTTCATTACCATGCCGTTGGGATGAGACTGTCCTTCCAGCCGGGGCTTATAGTCTGGCCACATAGTCTGCCTCCGGGTCACCTTGGTCCCACCATTGCAATTGAGGTAGTTTCCGTATTTGTCTGCCCAGTCTGCTTCAGGACTCTGAAGGTACATGTCTGGGGGTCTGTCTTCCCCCAGGAGCCCAAGGGACTGAGCTCTCCTCCTGCTGGTGGGGCTCCTTCCCCTCAGAGTGTTCGAACTGATGGCAGAAAGCTTCTGGATGTCGTTGAGGATCCCGGAGATATAGCCTTCCACTTCCACAGTGCTGCCTCTCACCACAGTCTGCGAAACACAGGGAATGGCGTGAAAAGGTTAGCGTTGTAAAAGGCTCAGTTTAACTTGATGAAGGTTAGATTTTGTCTGTTTAGCCAAAGATTATCCAGGGAAAAAGGAGAAATGTTTCTTTCTGTCTTTTTTTTTCTGAAGAAGGGAAAAAAAAAGATTAAAAAAAGGAATCCTTGGGTTCCATCCTTCTGTCAGGGGCAGCAGTGCTTTCAGCCAGAACAGAGAATTCTGCTGCTGCGCTCACATTCTGAAGGACACCACCATAGCAAAACTGGGATGTTATTAAGCACTCCTGACTCTCTTGTACTGAAATTGTGCTACACTACGTCTCTAACTTAGGCTCAACAAGATCCTCAGCATTAGTTCTCAGAAGTTACAGCATGCCCTAAGCCCTATCTGCAAAAATCACCTTGCTATTCCAATACAAGGTTCACTTCTCCCCTGTAGCACTCATTGTAAGGAGCCTCCCTTAGTCTGGTTTTTGCTAATGCATCTTAATCCTGACCAGTGAAGACCACACTGTTCCAGCACTGCATCCCTCCTCTGTTCTGCCAAGCTATTGTAATTAAAAATGATGAACAAAGGGTCACAACAGCTCAACGGCCTCGTGAGCAAACGATGAAGAACAAGGCTTCCATCCAAAGAAGCTACAGCACGGTACAAGTAGGACACTCAGAGCTGTCAGTGTATTATGTAGCGCTCTGCCTTGTTTATTCTGGAACCGAAAAGCTTACAGAAGCATTTTTAGTGCTGTGAACCAGAATGCTTCATTTCTTCACAGAAATTCACAGCATAGGATCACTCCTACACTTTCATGAATCTCTGCCTGAGGAAAATCCTTCCCTGGAGTGATGGCAATCTCCTGTTTGCTAACTGAACTCCAGGGATCTTCTAAAGATGCTGAATTAATTACACCAAGCTTAATATTTAGCTGGTGCAAAACAGCGGCCGCAACAATTTCAACTGAATGCCACCACGGTGCAGAAAATGAGCACCCGCTTTGCTCAGCATCTGCGATGGAAAGGCGGAATAGAAGATTTTGTCAAACAAGGTGAAGAAAGGACAATCTGACTCATAACATCGCGTGCCCGCATCACGTGCAGCAGGAAATTCTGCTCTTCAGTCTGTCGTAGCAATCTACCTCCCTCACCACATACATGCATCTTCCTCTGTGGCCCCAGCTGCTGTCCAGTTACTGACACGCTGAGGACACTGACTCCTCAAACTGTTCCCACCATTTTTGCACCAAACTCGATAGGGAAAAAAAATACCAAAGGCAAATGGTCAGAAACCCAGTCTCCGAAATCTGTCAGTGGGGTGGGAATAGTCTTCTGTTCATTCTAATTCATCCATAAAAATGCCAGGCGGATCAGTTTTCCTCAGTAATGCACTCAACTAAGCGCTAGTTCATAAATGAGTCTGAGCAGGGCCGGGTATAATACGCACACCCCAAGTCACAGAGCACTCAGCAGGATGCCTCCACACCCTTGCTCGTGCTTGCACAGGCAGATGGGAGAGAACGAGGCCCTCCTCTAGCGCTCACTGGCGGTTCAATGTTCCCACAAACTGGGAAAAAGAATAGCTCAAAATAAAGTTGGAAGAAATCTCAGGAGGCCAGTTAGTCCAAAGTCATTCCAGAAAGACTTGTGTCTAACCTGTTCTCAGGATAAGGGATCTCTAAGAACAGATGCTATGGCCTCTCTAGAAAATCCATTCCAGTGCTCACCTCACCTCCTAGTTAAAAACTTCCTAAAATGAGGCTCAAGTCACTCCTGTTGCACTCCTAGTCCATTGAGTCAGTCCCATCCTCAGTGGACAGAGAAGACGGGAGTTAGCTGTACTTTGCAGCTGTGTTTAAAGACTGCATCAGATTAATGAAGAAACATCCAAACTGGAGCCAAATCTGTGTGGAGTTCTCTTACAAAGATCGTGCCTTACTGACCAAAATTTAGAAATTACAATTTTAAAACAGAAAAGTGACCCTTTACGAGCTACACGCGGTACATGTCCGAAAAAGGAAAAACCCTGATAGTTGAATCCAGGACTCTGTGTATAAGGGCTTGGTCTAATAGGGCAATTTAGCACTTTTAAAAAAAGAGATCTTACTACTGATTGTTATCATTGAACAGGAATTTGTTCAAATGAAGTTTGCCAGAAATAATCAACTATGTGATGCGGTCTAAGAAAGTATGTGCACTTGGACTTACTGGGGCAAAAAAACCCCCCAGTATTAGTTTAAGACTCTTCTCTAGTTTTTAAAGTCTGTAGGGTATTCTATCCTTGTTCTCTTAAAGGTTTGCACCTCCTTTCAGCCTTTATCATCTACAGGTTTAATAAGTCTTTGATTAAAGTACTGACCAGTACTAGACTCAGGACAAACTCCAGTAAATCTCTTCATGCACATTTCTATTTTGACAGTGATGCCTCACGCTATCCTTTTGAGTATACTTCTCCTAATACTTGAGAGAACTTGCTCAGTTTGCTCTAGGATTGCCGTAGGGACAGTGCCAAGAGCCTAACTGAAGTCAAGATATAGGAGAGAGCTATCATTTCTCCCTGACCCAAAGCCTGATGCCCTGTGATTGATTGAAATTGGGTTGCTCGACATGATTTGTTCTTGATAAATCCTTGCCGGCTGCTAGCTATTACCCTGCTATCTTCTAGGAAGTCATTGCAAATAGATTACTTGCTTATTTGTTCCAGTCTCTTTCTGGGAATTGAAATTATTCTCACTGATCTGCAATTCCCTGAATTTCATTAGGCCCAGCTGACTTGAAAATATGTAACTTATCTAAAGAAGCCCCTTTCCTGTTCAGTGTTCCTTCCTTATTCTAGCCTGCGTTCTTATCCCTTCGTGCTCGTGTTAATTGTGTTAGCCTACTGATCACAGTTAACCTTTTCAATAAAAACTGAAGAAAAAAAATCATTAAAACATTTAAGAATTCTCTGTGTTATTAACTCTCTTCCACAATGAGCAATGAACAAATTCTTTCCTTCCTCCTCAGTGTACTTATGCTGCCTCCTTAGTGCCCTTTCTGTTCTTCGAGAATAACATCTCTTTTTGTGCCTTGGCCTTCCAGTTTTGTTCCTATATAAATTTCTTTTCTATTTGCTCTTTATAACTTGACCTAGTTTCCACCCTTCTGAGCAATCCTCCTGCAGTTTAAGCTCATTAGAGAGCTCCTGATTTAACCAAGTTGGTCTCTTATTACACATTTTATGTCTTCTCTGGATCGTGGTCCTACCTCCTCCTACATTTTGAACCTCAAAGCACATTCAGGACACCATAAAGCAGAAGGCAATACCTCCTCCCTTTTTCTTTTACCTGTTCTTCCTGAGCAAGTTTTTCCTTTCTGAATCAGCACTCTGCTCAAAGATCCTGATGTGCCATTTAAATTGCAGGTTTGATTTTGCATTAATACTTGCTTTATACTAAAATGCAGTCCCATTTAGTCCCCACATTTTAAGCGTCTGTAGACAAAGAGCTAAATATATTCACCAGATAGGCAACTATTTTCTTTCATGTCCCTCCTAAAACCCAAGTTGTAACATCTCTATTTTACAACTTACCTTTCCATTTTTAGGTCCCTGTAGGTTTTGGTTTTTTTAACTGGGAACAACAACTTCCCACAAGCTCGCAAGACTTTAAACACAGTAATTCTGTCACCGTCTTTCATTTCCTTTCCAAGAGGCTATCATGAATCTGCCTCTTTTCACACGGCAGGTCCCTGCGGTCACTGATGGACACGCCGCCTCCAGATGCCAGTATCAACAGCCATCCAAGCAAGACAGCCATCTAAATTCACCCATCCTCGAGATCTGTAACTTGTTTCTCCTTACTGAAGGACTTGCTTTAAGGACGTTCTCCCGTTTACTATGCCCCACTTTCTGTTAAACCCTTTTAGCCCAAACCCTCATTTAGTCCTGCTCCCCGTTGTCGCTCATTCACTTAGCCATCCATGAACAGCAAGCTAGTGCTACCCTGCTCTCTCCCACTCAGGCTTCCCTGTCAACTTAATTACCAGCCAAATTTGCCCACCCACAAGAATGACAAACTTGCTAAAACAGGTCTCTCCATGAATTCTCCTCTTCGCTTCCCTGTACAACAGCTGAACACATCCTAGGCCCTGTCAGCTCCCACAGGAGTTTTCACAGGTCCTTGCTGTAGTGACAGGCAGCCAGCTGGTTGTTTGAACACTGACACTACTACAGTTAAGGATACTACTGTCCTTATTTCCGATGAAGTTACTATCACCTCAGAAAAGACAGTGTTACCAAAGCCCAAACCCTGTTACCCACCGAATTCCTTACAGATCCCACCCTTAGCCCCATTTAAATATATATGGGGCAATGGAAACATTGCCTTAACTTGGGCCTCCCCAAGGAACAGGAAAGCCCAGGGGACAGGAGAGAGTAGTCTTCCTCTCTTACCTTCATAGGCTGGAGCTGCATCCTCGTGATCCTTGAAGGGTCTACCACTGGCTTGGGGCGCCTCAGCGTGTCTAGAATATTCTGCCATTGAGGTGGCAGGCCCACAAATTTGCCCTCCTTTGGGTCAAATGAAGTGTGGACACGGTGCTCAAAGTTCTGTGGAGCCGAGATCTCCGGGCGTTTCTTCTTCTTCTTGCGGAACATGATGCCTGAATCGGAGAAGGCAATGCCATCAGTGCTCTTGCATGTCTGGGTCTGATATGCCCAATCAGCAGTATCACGTATCAATTATATTAGTTAATTATAGAATCACAGAATCATTAAGGTTGGAAAAGACCTCTGGGATCACCAAGTCCAACCATCAACCCAACACCCCCAGGCCTCCCAAACCACGTCCCCAGGTGCCACATCTACACGGTGTTTGCACCCCCCCAGGGACGGTGACTCCCCCACCTCTCTGGGCAGCCTGTGCCAGGGCCTGACCGCTCTTGCACTGAAGACATTTTCCCTCCTACCCAACCTAAACTACATTACATGTACAATCTAATTACACCATATAAAGAACATTCTCCAGTGACAAGCACTTTAACAGCAGAGCTGACATGATCATCTGCTTTTACAGATGAGGAAATAGAGGCAACAAGAGCACTGACTTGCCCAAGACCACCTAGCAGGCCAGTGGCTGGGCGAGGGTTTCCAGTGACCTGCTTAATGCTCCTGTTTCAGAACAGAAACAGACACCTGTTACATCTATGGCTGAACCCCAACCGCTTGGCTCCCTTTATTTCTACAAATTCATATTGCCCAATACAAACATTTTAAATATATACAAGAGATACATATTTGTGTTTTACAGGCTTGTACCTAGGTTAAATGGCTTCGGAGTCCAGCAAGTTAGATGGTGTTGATTCCACTACTAGCCTGGAATGAAGGGTGGTTATGAAGAGGGTTCAGGCTGCCTCCTCTCTGATTGCTCCAAGTAAGTAACGTACATTTGATTCCCATTTAAAGACGACAGAGTTGTTGCCAAAGGAAAAGCTTCCCAAGACTTATTTTGGATTTCAGTTTTTCTAGCTTTGACAGAGGGCTTGGGGGAGAGAGAGAGAGAGGAGGTGGTAGGTGGAAATCAAACTCTGTCAGCAGGTAGCTGAAGAAGCTAAAATTAAAAACTAAGATTCCTTTCCCTTGGGGGCTGAGAGAGACAGTTTGTGTGAACAACCATTACAACTGCAACAAGCCAAAACCAGCTAACGCTTAAATATACCCAAACACAAGAGACATTCAAAATTTGAATTTGGACTTTATAGCAAAAAAAAGAAAAAAAAAAAAAAAAGAAATGTGGGCAGACAGAAAGCCAGAAGTTTTAGCCCTTTTTAAAACTGGGAAGAGATGAAGAAACAGGAAGAATGAGTGCTCTGCATGCGGTCACAGAGGTGGGAAAGCTTGAATAACTGTGATGGATGGACACAACCTCTTCACATAAGACAGACGGGGGAGATGGGGTGAGGGGGAGTTACCCTTTCCACGAAGGGGCAGCTCAGGTAGGGAGATTTTTCTATGGAGGCCAGGCTTTTCACAGTGGATAGCGGGGAGAGTCTGGGAGATGACAGGCATAAATCAAAACAAGAGAGGTCCCGACTGGACAGAAGGAAAAGCTTGTCCATGACCAGGAGAGCCAAGCATTGGGGCAGGTTGCCCAGACAGGCTGTGCAGCCTCCATCCTTGGAGGTTTTCAAGAGAAAGTTTGCTCTTGAAGACAAAGCCCTGCACAACCTGGTCTGACACTCAGAGCAGACCTTGCTTTGAGCAGGGGGTTGGATTACAGATCTTTTGAGGTCCCTTCTCCCTAAATTGTTCTGTGATGGCTTTAAAGTTACAAGTATTCCAAGCTACATTGTCCTATTTGCTGTTGGAGAAACACGTTTAATGGGCAGATTACTGCTGTGTGGATGCAGTGGAAGTGGTGTGCTCCAGTGCTCGTACCTCCTCTCCAAGACACTTTCTGTCAATGCACAGGGTGAACTGTGCCATGAGAGCCGCAGGAGAGATGACGCAAAGCAGAGTCTCAGTGCCAAAACGTTTTAGGTAGTTCAGTGCTTGGGATAAGGCTGTACAGGTTTAAGGGAATTAATATCCACCAGTAGGGAAAAAAAAAAAGTTTATATGCTCTTCCCTTTCCACTGACAACTTTAACAGGAGCATTTGCCTCTCACTAACATTGCTTATAAAGCGATGAATGCTACCTCTTCCTTGGCATCAGGCAGAGGATTTTTGCCACTTGATCTTCAAGTTTGTAGTGACCACGCTTCCCCTGAACAGGACCTCAGCTTCCAACTAGTTGCGCTGAATAAACATTTACAGGGGTTAGAGACACAGGGCACATACAGAGACAACGTGTTTCGGTGTAGACATGAGCACACTTCTGGAGGACACTGGTCTTGAAAATCAGCACACCTCGTGCTTTTTTTCCCACAGTGAAATATATATCAAACATTTTCCAGGTTGTTCCACTTAAAACTTGTTTGGGGAGCAAAGTGCAGCCAGCAGACGAACAATGACTTTGTTTCCTAGTGCTAGACTGAGATCCTGAAAATGCGTACACACTGGCTTAAAACCTGGTTACCGTGATCCCGTATCACTGGGATGAGAAGTGTTTGTTTGTCGCAGAAGGATCTTCACACTATTGAAACCCCTAATGCTGCAATCCATCCTTGGTGGCTCACAGACTTCACACACTGGCAATGCCCGTTGCAATATTGCATCCAGAAGGCTACTAAAGACACCTTAGAGTTGAAAGAGAAAGCAAAAGGCTAGGCAGCTAAGAAAACACTTACAAAAGAGGTTGGAAGCAACTGCTCTGCCTAAGAGATGTTTTGCAGCCAGAATAATCTTTGCTTAGAATATGTTCCAATGAAAACCCAAATACATCTTAATGAAGAGCTTATGGGAAGAGCCTCTGTGCTCCAGGTCTGTATTGCAACTACTCAAACACAGTGATTCATCTCTAAGGCCCCTTAGGTGCTGCATATTAACTGATAATCAAGACTAAAGTCATAGGGCAATTCTTTAAGGGAAAAAAAAAGCAGCGCAGACAATCCTGGAAAGGAAAGATATTCTAATAGCTCATGGTGTTAGTGCTATTCAAACCAACAGCTGGTGCTACTGAGGAGCTTTCGCAGCCTCCAAGGAAACCAGGAAGTGTACCTGTAGTATTATATCCAGTGCTTCAGTTCTGAACCGTTGACTGCATGTCACTCGTGACAGCTACTTGATGCACCAGAACAGGGGCATTTCCAGAGAGTGCGACGGTACTCCCTTAACCAGTGCCTTTCCTTCTCCTGTTCTGACTCTCACAGCCTCATTCCTCATCTCACCTTCTTAATGAGAAGATACTCCGAGCACAGCACACAGTGTCTTTCAGGTTTGCTCTTTCACTGCTTCAGGTGGCAAGGGGTCACATAAAATAAGGTGTTACAAATGCCACAACCATTAGCGCTTGTAGTATCAATTGTTTTCTGAACGTTTCGATCAGTCCCCCATAAGGAGAATGATTCTAGCTAAACTACTTCAAAATGCAAATTTTTAAAGCCCAGGTGGTCTTTTGGCCCCAAACAGAACAGTGGCTCTGTGCCAGCACATCGGTTTGCATAAGCATAAACATTGCATTTGTATATTTACATTAAATCACTACACCTGTCAATCAACACCTGGATTACACTTAGATCCTACATACAAAAGCATGCTTCCCAAACCCAGAAAGAAGCATCTACTAAATGCACGGCCAGTTTTAGGGTGACTAGCTGACACGGCCTGCATCTACCTTACTGGCTCATAATAGACTCTTAAAAACAACAAAATGTGATCAACTCCAAATACATCATACCCCTGGGTAGCCAATGGCATTTGCTTTATCTGGTCAGCATCAATCTTTGATTATAAAGACATTGCCATATCAGACAGGTGGTTTAAAGGTACACTGCATCAAGATCAAATGAAATTCATACACTAAAAATAGTTACCTGAAATCCAATGGTTTGTAATAATCTGTGTAGGTTTTGCACTGCATTGAGAAGGTCTGCATTTAACCTGGCTCCTTTCACTTTGTGGTTTTCATGCAAAAGCTATTTACTTGTATTTCCAATACCCAGCTAAAGAACGTTTAAATAAAATACATAAAACAGGCCTTTTCTAATTCAGTAAGAAATTCATAAGAACATTTTAAGCATATAAGATTTTGTAAATCAAGCCAAACCTGTATTTAAACGTAGACAGCATCCCTTTAATATAATAAAACAAATACTGTGACACTGATTTTATAATAATCTACTAGACTTCAGTCTTTCATTCACTGCTGACAACTGTACTGCAAGAAATGTCACAAACATAAATAATAAAAGTCACTACCACAAGACAAAAGCAGTCGGAGATTGAAATTCTCTCAGCGATCCATTCCTGCTGCCTGGGAAACCACGTTAGATTTTTCAACTCCAGATATAGCTGTTCCGAGATGATACAGTTCCAAAAGCTGTCACATCTGCCAGTGAGCATGAGAAAAAATCCCACAGCCAGCAGATCCAGAGCAGGGGGAGGGATCGGCTGGGAAGGAGGGGCGAGAGGAGAGAAGGGTCAGGCTCAGATGAGAGGAAGGGGTGGGAAGATTAAGGATGGAAGAGGGAAAGGGGAATGAGAGTTAGGAAGGGAAAGGGCAACAGCTGGGAGACAGGCGACCCGAGGAGCAGGGCACAGAAAAGAATCAACCCCACTGAAAAAAAGAAGTAGAGAAACATTATCAGGAATTGCTCATTGCGACGCGCGAGTTCAAACGCTCAGACAAAGCAGCTAGCGTGCACGGTCGTTTCATCTGGCTCACCTCCACCCTGTACACACACAATTACATACTCCATTAGGACATATGCGCCGTACTCAACTGCGTGCATACCCTCATTCACTCGCACGTACGCTCGACGGTAGCAAGACAGCAGAGAGCTACTTCGGTCTCACTTGTATAGTTTCCAGTTAAAAATAAGCTTTCCCTCCCCCTCCTCGCTGCAGCAGTCGAACTCACTCATCGGTGCTTATTGCGCCGCTATCACAGATCTGGACGCGGCTTGCTACATTCCTCCCGCCCCGGACAAGAGATAACGCTGGGTCCCTGGGCTGAAGAAAGCAATTCCTGTGATTTCTAAGCGCTCCCTCAGCTGATACGCCAAACTCCTCTGTCCAGCTACAAGGGGAGAGGGGGAGGAGGGGAGCTCTTCCTACAGGACCTGAGGAACTGCAACATGCAGATTGAGTTTGGAGCAAGGAGGCAAAAACGATCCCAGAGAACCCACCAATTAAAAGGAAAAAATGTATTTCCTCCATACTCTGCTATACAGGTCACTGTCACGCAATACACTGCAAGTGCAGCACAAGTTCAACAGGCCATTATCAGTGCATGCTGTGTGCATGCATGCATGTGTTCACACGTACGTATGCGTGAACAGGCACACGTGGTGTTTCACTGTATTCCATACCTTCTAAAATCCTCGCGCGTGCCCTCCCGAGGTTTCTGACATGATTGTTATTTATAGCAAGCCATAAATGTTCATAGCATTTTACAGACAAAAGAAAAATGACAGGTTACTTCCCCGAGGAGCTTACAAATCTGAACGTGACTTCGCATGGCAAGAAATGACAACGAAGGGTGCGCAAAAGGGGGAAGGAAAAGGAAAACAGTCTGAAATCTGAAACGGGATCTAAGAGCACAGAGCCTTGTCGCAATGACACCTTCCACGTTTGTCTGCAATTCTAGTTTTAGCAATACTGCTTTGGGTACTGGGTTTTTTTTTCCTCCTAAAGGAAGAGTGGATATTTGCTTGCTGTGCTATCACTTCCCCCATTTCAAGTCCTTTCCTTCCACTCCTCTCTCTCCCTCACCAGCCCCCAACAGCAAAGCTATGTGTCGGAGCGAACTAGCAGCACAGCAAACTGATGTAATGCTCTAAATCCTGCCCAAACACACACATGAGTGCACAGATTAATATTACATTAGAAATAAGCTTAGGGAGAGACATACATGTTATATTGGTGGGTTTATTTTTGACAAATGAGAAAAAGAACAGAACTGCTTGACATTTTTTGCCCTGACTCCACTGAACAGGGTCCAAAGGCTATGGTGCTGCCTCTTTCTCCCCTGTTCCATTTCCCTGCTCACAAGTTAGGACTAAAACCCGAAACACAGTGAACGTCTGTTTGCTAAGCTTGCTCTAGACACTGCTCAGCGACGTGGTTTTAGGTGTGTTTTAGCTGTACTAGACCAAATTCATTCTGGGATGTATAAAAGCACTTGCCAAGAAAAGACCTCTTGAACTTTCTGAAATCAGCACAGGCACGTCCCAGATGCTAATGGGCTTTTTCCCTTGACGAATAATAAAGTTTTCCAGTATTTACAGTCCCTTAGAAATCCCAGCTGAAGTCACTGTCCCTTTGTGCCAGTCTCTGAAGCCAGGCCCCACCCTCCAGAGGTTTCATCTTAACAGAAAAAAGGTAAGGAAAAGGAATTATTATCCTCATTTGCAGACGAGACACGGAGAAAAATTACTAGCTTGGTTTCTTCCCAACTATGTCTAGATTAGCAAACCTGAAAGAGCTTCCAGGTATGTCTCTTGGCTGCTTTTTAACTTCATATCAAGGCCAGATCCAGGCCCAACACACCCTGGCTTCCATGGAGAGAAAACATGGGTGCACAGCGCCAGCGGGAGCCAAGACATGCTCTGACCACATGTTTGATCTTGACACCAGCACGTAGGTCTAGACACCATGACAGAAACCAGCTGCACAGACAGAAATCACACCCAAACCTCAACTGAAATCCCGTGCCTTCATTATAAGATTAGCCTTTCCCCATCTGTGTGTGGTTTGTAAGAGGGTTACAGCTAGCGAATACCACTGCGGCAGCAAGAGAAGGCTGCAACTCATCGCATCCTCTTCACCCAAAGCCGGGGAGATGCATGCTGCAGGTCGTAAGGCTAAGACACAAGCCACTGTAACAACTCTGACCCTTTTTCCCCACCTTTTAAACAACTTGATGTGGCCGTGTCCTGTTCTATATATACAAAACCATGCAGCACTGCATCTCTCCGACACCTGCCTTACACACGCACACTTGGCTGTTTCACGTCCAGAGTAACTGCATTGTTTCAAATGGATTTACTGTCATTATTTTGCCATAAAGGACGCATCAGGGTTAAAAACAAGAGGTTGTATTTTGCTGTTAAACCAGAATACCAAAGAGCTTCAAGACAGGGTAGGATACGGAGCTTCACTCTCCATTGTCTTGTGTGACGGACCCATTCAAAATGAGCACAAAAATACTACCGAGATTAGAATAAGAACATTTAAGGCTCTGTCTCCAAAAACTCACATGAATAGCAACATCTTACGTATCAGACTGAGGTTACGTTGGGACAAGTGCAAGGGGCCACATCTGGTGTGCCGGCTCACATGACACACGAGGGAGCCAAGGCGCTCGGCGGCATCTGGGGAACACGCTCCTTCAAACGCAGCACTTCGAAACGCTGGGTGCCACGTCCCGCGGCTCTGCCTGAGCGCCGTAACCTCGCTGCGCTCCCCCATGCCACGTCACGGATCGCAGATCCAGCTGCATCCGGCACACTGGGCTCTGAGAGGGAAGCTGTAGCTCTGCGCTGCGAGGCGCGCGGTACAGACGCTACTGCAGGGGAGCACCAGGCAGGAGCCAAGTAAGAGTGGCGCGCTTGGGGAGCGTGGCCAACTGCTTGCAAGCAGACCTGTCCCAGCAGAGGCGCTGGCAATCACACACGTCCTGGATCACGCTCCCGCAGCACGGCAAAGGGCTGGCAGACACACCACGGTGATTCCCCAGACCACCCAAATACAGCGATGTGAGAGTTAAACTTCCTTCCAAACAACACTAAACAATCTCAGTCCCTATTTATGATAATCGTGTTCTCCCAAAGTGAGAAACACATCTCTTTAATTGCTGTCAACAGCCTGCAAGGCAGCTTGCTTGTGTTATCCCCACAGGATAACTGATGGGAAAACTGCAGCCTAGGCAGCATGCCCCAAAACATGGAGGAGACAGACCAGCTTAAACCCCACAACCTGGCTGACTCCAAGTGCCTTCCTACTCACTACTGCCAGCGCCGACATGGAAATGTAAATCATAACAGGCAAGTCTTCTCCTAGGGAGTATCTGTTATTCTGCTCTGTTTGGGAAGGAAAAACACGTGCCGTGAGCATGAATGCTCACCCAGCACTCCATACATGAAACCCTGAGGTGAGCTCATACACGAGTAAAGATAAATAACATTGTCTACAGCTACACTCTGTTCATCAATTAATTACAAAATAATCTAATTACTAATGCTACAAGCTAAAACGGCTCGGTCCTAGCGTGAGTGTGATCTCCTGAGATTTTTTTGAGGGAAATAGATTTGAACTTGCAGTCTGTCGTCACCCTACATTCACGTCACTCTCTTACGCCAGACAAATGGAAGATCAGTCTCAAAACAGCAATATCATCACGAAGGGCCAAATCTCAGTGCATTAGTCCTCAAGCCACAGGATAACCCTCCTGCAACTGAGAAATACCTTAAGAACAAGTCCTGATTCTGTACTCCGTCACATTGAGTCTGTACAATTATAACTTAGAAGCCCATGAGACGGGTGCAGGAGCAGGGTTAGTACAAGAGACAAGAAAACTGTTCCCCTAGTCCAGAGCCTCCTTGGCAAGATCTGAAAGGTTGCTGTACTCCCTCCAGCTGTTGGTGCTGTGCAGCACTACATACTGGTTAGCCTTCAGCTGCGCTTGCTGCCTTCAGAGCTGATGTCCCGTACGTGTACAGTTGTTGTGCAGCTGTGAATGTGAAGGCGCCGCAGCGTGGCAGCTCTGTTGGTACTCTCAAGAAAACAGGACATGCAATGCAGAAGTCAGAACCTGGCTGAGTTTTTACTCACAACTAGAATAGGCTGGTCCAAGTTGTTTTAAGCAATTTGCAGAAATTATTTAGCTCTCTTCTCTGCTTGTGAATTTCCCTAAGCACATTAGAGAAGTAGGTTAAAGAGTGCTCCTTTTTCTGATAGAAGGCAGGACAGCCAAACTTTTACAGTGCTCCTCCTTGTGAATGAAAACCATTTTGTGACCAAGTAGGAGTTATGCTTCTCACTTTTGCAAGCCTCGGCTGCAGGACCCAGGATGTTCTTTCCAGGTACATACACACTCACACCTATCTAGGCTGAAACAACCCCTGTTCGGGGAACAGACTGTCCATCTGGAAGCACAGTTACTAATCCAGAAAACTATTTGCTGATAGCTCTTTCTACTATTTGATCAGCTTTGCTACTAAATGCATAAACCATTGCTCACACTTAGCACACAGGATGTACATACCAAGGCAGTTTAGAACATTAAAATCAATATACAGCTTCATCACACCATCAAGAATGAGACTTTTCAGTAGGACAGGGCTTGAGAGCGCACCATGCAGCAGCGTTTCTTTCCCCAGCAGCTGTGTGGGGGCTGACACAGGTTTTACCCAAGCAGAAAGCTCAGGAAAGAAGAGGAAGGCTCAGCAAATCTCTCTTACTCTACGTACAACCCCCAGCCTCACCTGAGAACTCACACTCACCAGCCACAAACTTCTCTTCTGTTTTTTCAGTACTCTGTCCCCAAATGCATTAAGTCATTAATGTCCTGGCAAAGAAGAAAGCAAACACATCAGCAAACATTAACGGACGGGACTGTTTCCTGTAGCTATAAATACCTGGCTGTATATGTTGGTTACCACCTAGCAAAAATAATTAAGCACAAATGCTCAATAGAATTGTAGACTGTGACTTAAAAAGGAGGGGATTAGCCAGCTTTCAGATAGCCAAAATACACTCTCGCACCCATAGGCACACGAGTACTACGACGTAGTTTCAGTAGGTGTGCTGGAAGGATCTTGGCTGGCGCAGCAGCCAGGTGGGGGATACAGACAGAGGGCTTTTAGCCGGTGAGTTAATTAGACCTCTTCGTAAGATACGGTGAGGGTCCTTGCAGGCACAGTAAGAGGAGATACTGCTAAGTCTCGCATAAAGGCAATGAGCATGCATGTTCCTGACATGCTGTCTGCTTTCTCAAGCATCATCCAGAGTAGTTTTAACCCCTTCTTCACCCCAATGTTTTAAGAGCATCACCCTGCAAGATTCAACAATGTATTTTCCTCTCCACACTCCCCATCATCTTGAGTGTCAACAGGCTAAATTGTTAGACCCCAGGCACCACAAACCCATACGCTGGCCCACCTGAAAGATACTAGAAAGCAAAAAAACCGCAAGGTCTTACTGGCAGTCCTGCTGCAACAATGCTGGTAGAGGACAATTCCAAGTGAGAGCAGAAGGAAGGGTCTGGAGGGAAACTCTCCCACTGTCATACAGCAAAGCCGATTGGAGGATGGTGTTGCTGGGCTATAGGAGTAAAGATGAAGTAAACTCCTTCCCAAAGGAATCCAGCTCCCGGTTTTTCTTCCCTTCCAGAACCATCCCTTGAGAGAAAAAATTGTATGACCCCCCGAACCATTTCCCTCCCACTGTGCCCTAGGCTGGCACTGCCAACACACGTGTGATCATTACGCTAATTCTTGGCAGTGGCGAGGCTTAGCTCCGAGGGGAAGGGGTTAAGCTGTAGCAGCCCAGCCACTGGGGAACGAAGACGATAGTTTAAACTGACAAACCTAGTCCTCTGTAAACAGAGGAAACAAATCGCACGACACAGCAGCCATTAGGACAGTGCTGTTATTGGTCTTAAGCAAGCAAGCAAGTCAATGCTGACCCCAGATCTGCGGGAGGGAGCTTACCCTGGACTCCTCATTGCTCCGTACCCAGCGGTGAGGTGGGAATCCTCTGCCACTGGAATCCGCTGACACGCTGATAAACTCGAGAGAGAAAGACGGCAGGAGAAAGCGGGAGAAGGAAAAGGGGTGGAGGCAAGTCTGACATGTTTGTACAGTGCCTGGTTCACCTAAGCTGCCGAGTTTGATTTCAGGGTGTGGTAGTAGATGGGACACGGAAGCCCTCAATGCCGAGAAGCCTCAGATTCGTGTTCCAAGGAAAAAGACACACGCCGACAGCAGAGCCTCTTGGGACCATCTTGCCTTCTCCTCTCCATCTCCTCCTTTCGGTCCCTAGAGGGGATGAGAGAGAAAGAGCTCAGAGTTGCACCTGGGCACCGAGGTTTGCTGGGTCTCAGGCAGGAACCTTGGGGACATTATTGCCTTGTCCTCTCCACCCTTTTTACCCCCCCACTTCACTGCTGACCTATTAAAGCTCCGACTTGCTTGTTAGCTCTTCGCTCAGCTCCACAGCCTCAGGGCCTAGAGCTGCTGCAGTTCCTAACGAATCCCGTCATCCCCGCCTCTGTCGCCTGGCTGCAGATTTCAGGACCTGCCACCAATTCCTTGTCATTCCCGTACAAGTGAGCTTTGATTGCTCACTGTATGGCTGGCTGTAGAAGAATTCACCCAATTTATTTGCATTGCAGATGAGCAGCACATGACCTGGCGCTTTTACTTTTCCCCTGTCGCTCCGCATGAGTCAGTGCTGCGAGGTCTGAAGTCTAGTATCACCCTATAATCCTGTTGCCCTACCTTTGCTGTGCCCCAGGGTTTACTGACTCGTGGAAATAGGCATTTCCACAAGCGACTTGTGCCCAGTAGGACACTAGCTCCACCACTCCTCAGCGGTGGCGGACGGGCATCGCTGGAAGGGGCACCATTAGAGGACCCTTTGGGGATTACAGCCCAGGACAGGTGGGAGTTCATGTCAGCAAACCCATCAGCTGCTCCTGCTCCACTGCAAATAAAGAGGATTCTTGACCTCTCCAAACCACTAACAACACTGGCTTAACCCTAAGATATTTTTAGGCCCAAAGTGCAGAGATAAAAGCCTTAAAAATCTACCCCCATGATTTAAAGTTGTTTTTATTGAACCGCCCTTAAAATAAATAAATGAATGACATGCTACAAATAACCATTAGGCTGTCATCATTTCTGCTGGGAGTGGCTTGTCCAGCAGAGGCCGGCCAGCCCAGTGACCGTTTAGCCATGTTCCCCCATTCCCATTTCCTTTCCCACCTATTCCTCCCACCCAGCTAGGCTGCGGTATCTCCACCCAACAACCAGAGTCACACATCTAGCTGAAACGCACAAGGTCTCCAGTAATATTATGGAGCAGGAACAGAGCTGGGGTTCATACAGAGAATGTAAAGGAAACACTGGCATCGTAGCTAATGGTCTGAGGTTCATCATCCTCATTTCCAGAGCTGCTAGCTAACTCGTGGAAGGCTACTTCCTGAACGCGCAGTCACCGCTTCTGCATTACACTGCAGGTCCTTGCCTGCCAGAGCCTGCCAGAAAGACTGAGGTTTCCTGCCTGTTACCTCACAGCAGCGTCCCTAGGGTACAGGAAATAAAGTTAGCCAGGTTCCTTTCAGTCTGGGGATTAGCTTGTCTCCTCCTACAGGGCAGGCCCCATACACAGATGCAATTAAAAAAAGGAAAATTCATATTAATACTAGTAAACAACAAACCAGTCAAGGGAGGGGGACAACATTCCTTCTCCAAAAGACTGGAGCTTGCGAGGCAGAAGCAGCGCTGTGGAGGATCAGAGATGAAAAGATGGAGCGTAATCCTGTGAAGGTGTGGAGGAAACGCGACAGGGAGCGCAAACCTTCATTGTCATCTGTTGCATCTGTGCTTTGCTGGTGTGCCAGTCAGCGAGGAGTCGTCTACACAGCAGTAGCTTTGGCAGCGTCACAGAGAAATGTCGTTTATATTC
This sequence comes from Phalacrocorax aristotelis, assembly GCF_949628215.1. Taxonomy (NCBI): domain Eukaryota; kingdom Metazoa; phylum Chordata; class Aves; order Suliformes; family Phalacrocoracidae; genus Phalacrocorax; species Phalacrocorax aristotelis. Next base: position 70,360,526 of record NC_134280.1, on the reverse strand, counting down.
TACAAGGAGTCACCCAGGCTCGGAACTGGCTTCAGATTTGCATAAGTATTACATTTCATGGGCTTACATGCTAAGACAGTCTTCTAGAACAAGACGCGAAGCCTTTATAAATGAAAGAGCCTGATTTTACTTGTCAAGACCCAAGGTTAGATGAAACCAAGGCAGCTTTGAGTTGGTGTGAACCTCTGCTGCCTACAACCTTAATGAAAAATTAGGGCACTTTCCAGTCTTTCTATTCACGAGTTTGGTCCCAGCAGTCCCTCACACTTTGAAGAAAAATTTCCCAGTAGATGTGATGCATCTCTAATTTTCCCCTTTAGCAACTGTCCCTTTATTAAACATTTCACTGCTCCTTCCCTGCCCACTGCTCCCTTCTTACCTAGAGAATTGCAAAAGATAATATAAATAATTATACTCACACATATATATAAACACACGCATACACACCCCACTCCTCCTACGGTTGCTATACTCCGTGCTGCTCATTCAGGTCCTGTCTGTCTTAGCTATGGCAGCCATAACTGGCAAGCAAGAAATGCTGCAGGGTACATTGACTAAGTGCTTGCATCGCAGACTGCCTCATTTATCTGCACAGCAAAGGCCATTCCATACTACACGTCCCCTCCCCAGACACAAAGCGTAGCAAATTTCAGACCAAAACCGCTGATCTCACCTCTTTTCTCACCCTACCTCTCCACGGCACTCTCAGGAAAGCACCAGTTCCTCACGTCCTGAGCTGTTGCTGCAATAGATTCCATTTAAACCCATTTCATCTCTACTGGAGCAGAATTTTGCGAGGGGAAAAAACCCAAAAGTTTTCAACATTATACTATGCCAACAGGCAAGACTGGGCACTTCTAATCTTAAGGAAAAAAAAAAAAGTTAGAGACACCAAGGCCAACTCTACCATATACGACGTCTTCCGTCTACCTCAGCCCGCAGAAATATACGTGGCCACCTGTCTGGAGCTTGTGGGAACTGGGCAAGCTGTTTAAGAAAAATTTATCCTGCTTCAACAAAGCTTCCAGGAGAAGCCTGCTACCGAGGCACAGTAAACGTGATGCATTCAGGAAATCCCAGTGAGAGCTAAGGCTATTCCACCCATGGAGCTAGGCTGTGGTCCAGAACTAGAACTTCTAGCAGGGCTCCTCTGAGATGTGGGATTTGCTAGAAGGCACTAATGCACTTCCATCAAAGAAGTGTGGTTGCTCGTCTCTTTCGTGGCTCTTGAAATCCAGAGTAAGCTGGCCAGGGAAGCGAAAAAATACGCCAACAACTGGGACAGAGGGGTCACTAGGAGAAAGGGTGCGTTGCAAATTCGCAAAGCATCAGCATCAACCAGTGGGAGGAAGCACAAGATAGGAATCAAGTCTGCAAGTCTCATAATCAACACATGACATGAGCCAGGACCGGAGATAAGGATAGAGCAATCCAGAGGCAGTTTCACTTTAAATAAGTGCTTACAGTTTAGCTACCTTTCCCCAAGGCTACTGCATTCAGAGTCGGGCAGAAAATTTCAAGAGCGCACTGTTTGGATTGCTTGATCTAATGTTCGGGCTCTCCTCCTGCTTGCTGTGCACTGCTGGTATTGCAGAGGTAGCGTCCTGGAGGTGCCAGCAGGCAAAGCCTTATCTGCACTCCCACTGCATGAGCTCATTCGGGGTGCCTGTAAGTTTCTCCAAGGTTTACAGTTTAATCCAGTTTCCATTTTGGGGGGGCTCAATTCAAAACAAAACCCAGACACACCAGAGCTGAAGAACTGGAGGTTGGTTTTGCAAGTTCACCACCTCTCCCAGAGCACTGCACGCATTACAGATCGGGGCACTGTGGTGCTTGGAGTCCCTCTTCACCACATGCACGCTGGGTCACGCAAAAGAAGAAAATTTGTGCTGCTTCAGGCTCTCATCGGCACTAGGGCAGAACCACAGCCGGGCTCTCCTGGGCCAGGCAATGCCAGTGGTGGGGCAATGCAGAGCCAGCGAGGGAGTAGCACGAGGAGCTGCAAATTCCGCCAGCCTGAGAACACCAGGCTGGAGCAGTGAGAGCCGAGAACATAGGCAAGGCTGCAGATTAAGCTTAAAGAGAGTAAGAAACCATCAGACGCTTTTTAAAAATTCTAACTCCCACTCTGGTGAGAAGTTGAAGCGAAAGCTCAGGAGGATCACCTGAACGCAGCACACGCTTTTTTGCTACTGGTTAAATTCCTGTGGCTTGGTAGACATTCCCTGCAGATAATATCAATACAGCTTGGATCACAGCCATCTCACACTTCTTCCAGACCTTTTAACTTGCAAAAATTCACAGACGTATTAGGTTATAAAAGAAGTAACGTCATGCTCCATCCGACAAGTCTGTGCCATCCTTTACAAAAGGTGTATCTGCCGCTTCCCACAAGAGTCAGGACAATGAGTCCTGCAATGGCAGCATCGCAGCCGAACGTCAGCGTAGCCTACCTTTTCCACAGATTCACCAGGTCACCTTGGGAAAGTCATTTTGCACACTGGTAAAACGACTGTGACAATGCTTAACTCCCACAGAACAGAGGCGGCTTAATCTGTTGTTTTTTTTCAAGCACGCTGCGATCCTTAAAGATGCTATAGAAATGCAGATTGAAATCCCTGGCTAACATAAGAGGAATACAGACCTCAGCTTCTGTTCAGAATAACTAGGTCAGTCAGCTATTGCAAATGTATTAACCAGAATTCAGAGAATTCCTGGTGGCTAAAATAACGGTAGCAAAAGCCTAACACCATTTGTTGTTATTAGTCCTTCCCTACCTCTGGGTATGTTCAAACACAACTCTCAAGAGCCTGGAATAATTTGAAGGCTGGAGCTTAGGCTTGCCAAAATCCAGCCACGTGGCTCCGTGCAGCACAGGAGGCTCCCATCCCACTTGCTGCCTTGCGGAGGCAGGGAGCAACTGCCCTCACAGACAACAGTCTTAAGCAGCTCAACGCTTAAGACTCAGAGGGCGCCGTCTCAGGGGCCGCAGCCTTAACCCTGTGCCAGGGAGCGGGTGTCAGGGCCACCCTCCCAGCAGCAGCCCCCCTACAGCAAGCACAGGAGGGTGCTTTGTTCTGCGGTGGTGTACGGGTGGCTTGTTTTGGGGGAAGGCTGGCAGCGGCAAAGAGCAGCTGTTTGAATGGAATCCGAGGAGGAGGAGAAGGGAAGGGTTGACCATTGCAATGGGGATGAGTATCCAAACTCTATCCCGACCCCCTTTCAGTTGCTGAAGCTGGACCTCTCACCGTTTAGCACTGCTGCGTGCCACTCACTCGTACTTTTATACTGCAGCTCATTTCCCCTGGTTGGGCGGGTACAACAGTACTGCTGCCTGCAGACCACACCGGCCAGATAATCACTACAACTACTTGCTTCAGAAAGGTTTTACTGGAAATAGGAGGTTGGTGAAGGGTTAAATCTGCTTGGTGTTTTTTTTATTATTATTATCAATCTTTAACTTGTTTTTAAACTCAGATTGTTTCAGCAGCTTGGCATACAGTTCAGCCACGCAAAGAGTCGTGCCACCACAGCTCAGAAGCCAGAGACCCGCAACGCAGGAACTGGGCCTTCTTGTTTCGCCACTGAAACAAGCATGTCCTACTACTGTACCCTCAGCTTCCCTTGTCTCCGTGAGCTGTGGATGCACTGGAGCCCACAGGATGGCGTGCGAAGGATTAAATGGTTAAAATCATCACTTAGAGGTTTATTTATCTATACTTCTAACATTATATTTCTATTATATGGTGTAGAAAGATATGTTAGCTGTGACATCCTTGTCTTGCGTACTGCTACAACAGAGGAAAAAGTTGTTAATTGCTACCTCCCCCAAGAGTGATTTTTGGTCTTCTCTGCTAGTAGTTAGAGAAGCCTTTTACTTTCTTTATCCTCAGCTCTCTCCTCCAGTCTTCTTCATTCAGGCTGCAATTCTCAGTAGCCTAAGCACTAGTATAAGACAAAAGAAGGTGCTGGTTGCTCTGGGGCACACTGTTTCAGCAGAACACAGGCTGGTGGACACACGACAAAGCTTCCAACCATCATTTTCTTCATTAAAAATAAATTCAAAACTACCCAAAACATCTGTGCAACTATTAATGCTGTCAGATTCCGCCATAAGAACCTAAAACGTGCACACAGTCATGCAATGCGTATTACAAAGGACTGAAACATGCTGACTGTTTCTGGTATTGTAAGAACATTTTTATACCAAAACCCTACCACATGATTAATGGAGTCCAAATCGAACACAGTCATACGTTCTGCCCGACCACACGGACCCACTGGCATTTGGCTGCAATCATCGCAAATGTCCTTCCTTTGGAACAAGTCTAGGTCCTGCTGGCTGCTGTAACGAGTGAAACCATAGTGGAACAACAGAACCAGGACCGTCTGCAGGATAACACCAGAAACTAATCCACTTATATATGAAATTAAAAGAAATATCCAGATTCTGAATAATAATAATTAAAGAAGTTAAGAAAGCATCAACATAAGACACAGCTATTTAAGCTGTAAATAAAACGGCACATCTCCTATTCCGCAGATCTAGGGATTTTTACAATGCCATCTTCAGAATAAGTGAAAAAATTCTCTTAACCTTCTACTTAATCATCACTCATCAAACTAGTAATTCAAAAACACATTCCTTGCTCACGTGCTCTCTGGAGTGCTAAATAAATTCTATAAATAAATGAATTCAGAGAAATGTGGTCAAATAAAAAAAAAGTATTAACTTAGTTCATTTCCAGATGTGACCTTTAAAAAGAAACGCTTGTTAAGACTCTGAACGAGAATTCTCTTGGTTTGGTCTTCAGAACTTTGACGAAAACCGAAAGTCTGGCTAACAGTTACAATCGAGGGCTTAAGCAAAGATTCCCTACAGAAACACTCGGTAGTTATCCGGAAAATTCTTTCATTTCCTTCTTTCAACAAATAGCAACCTCAGCCCGAGAACAGCCTCAGCTCATTATGAAGACGATCACAGACCACAAATGAGGAGTAGCCAAATAATGTAGGTGACCCTGAGTTCTAAGAGACTGTTTTAAAGCGTGCGTTTAAGTGACACAGAAATAAATGGCAACGTTCTTTAAATAAGCGATGGGCTCAGCTTTACGTCACTCAGGCTGCTATTTTGCAGGAGCTTAGGGAGAACATATTTAGAACTTAGAAGCAAACACAAAAGCCCGAAGAGCTCTGCAAATTCCTGAGTTGGGAGCAAGCAGCAGGACTAGTATTTTCTTGGCTGTTAACACCAAACAGTGCGCACTTTATAACCAAGTGTCAGAGGAAGTTTCCTCAGTAGCAGCCACAAACAGAAGCATGTCCTCTCCTAACATCACCTATGGCTGATGAGGTGGCACAAAACCTAAACCACTTGTGACATTACTTCACACATTTAGGTTTCTAATGAAAAACACAGTGTGCGTTTTTCATTTTATGGCCCAAATATTCCACAACCGCACCGAGGTTTGCAATCTGATTTTCCACACCTTTCACTACACACTCAGGAGCTCCGATTTCTGCAAGTTAATTATGTGTGTCCCCAGACTGGACAGCTTGCTGCAGCACGAGCAGCTCAAAGATGACGTGCCCAGAGAGACTTCTTCCCAGAGTCAGCTGTAGCATCTGTTCTTCAGATCCAATCCAAAGTCCCTTCAAACCAGAGTTTTTTCACTGATTTCCACAAGTGCTAGAAAGATTCTTATTCTAAGCTGGATGTTACAGGAAAGAAGTTAATTTCTAACATTATTTTATGCATTTATGCGCTTCCTTGGACAAGGCCCAAAGTACTCATTATAAAGTGTAACACCCTGCTTAATTCTTCCAGAAGCCAATCATAAGGCTACTATGAATTTTAATGAGCACTGAATCAAGCCCCAGATGGTTCTTAAAGCCAAATTATCCTGATCTCGGTTATTTTAAGCTCTGTGTAGTGCCTTCTGGCCACTATGCGTATTAACCCCTCTGTTCCTGATCCAGATTAAGGAAAGACTCTCATACCTGTTCTCCCCATGTAAACACGGCTCTTCAGCTCCACTGTAAAAGACCCTCAGCTCCTGCTATGCCTTGAAAAGTCACACCTTTGAAATAAGACTCAAAGGTTGGCACAGGTGAGGAAAAACCATACCCAGAACACAGCGGGAGGATGGCGGCCTAATCCATACTCTTTCAGTAACACAACCAAGGCTCCGCAGCCTGTTTAGGACTGCCTTCTGCACACAGTAACGTGAACGCGATCAAATTTAGAAGAGATTAGCTAGGGGGATGTATGAAAAATTCCATCTCAATGGAAAAGATGAGAAAGTATAAGAAAAACCAGATACAGTTGTTTATAAGGCATCGTGCACTGCAGGGGGGAAAGTCAGAAGACCAGGAGACCATCAGCAAGACAGCACTGACACTCCAGACAGTCCAAATTAACCAGATTCTCAGGGGGAAACCAACTGAGCTCAGAGCCATCATGTTGACAGCATCAGCTCATAGAGACCCTTGTCTCTGCTGAAACTGTGCAGTATGCTTGTTTTCTGCTTTGAAATGCTATGTTTCATTTTAAGAACTAAACCACCTTTTTTATACAAAGGTGTTTCAATTACCTCCACATCCTATCGGCAGGATACGTGCCCCTGGCCGATGGGTGCTGATGGCAGTGCCTCTGCGGGGCCTGCCCTAGAAATGGCACTGCTCAGAGCTGCAGCTTGGCTACAGCCTGATTCTTCCCACCAGCAGACTATGGATTACCTCTGTACCCACCACGAATCAGTAGTACCTTCCTCTTTCCTTTGACTAAACTTGGGGTTTTTTGGGCTGTGCTTGTTTCCTGCAAAGCACTGCTGTTGCAAATGGCAACCGGAGCACCTCAGAGATTCACAAGGCCCTCTCCCTTCCCCCTGGCAACCTCCAAGAATAAAAATGCATCACTCAGCTGTTTCCAGAGTGCTCTTTGGTTGAAGCATCGCTATTCCTTGCTAGACTTTAAGCAAGTCCAGAGGAACTTGAATTTTTCAAAGGAATTTTTTTCTTTAAGAAAATTTTGTGCCCAATACATGACTACAGCAAGGTATGGCAGTCTTTGGAAATAGGACAGCTTTCAGACAGCCAGAGTGCCAGCTGTATCAGGGGGGTTGCTTTGGGCTTGTTGTTGGGGTTTTTTTGGCAGAGGGGGAGTGGTGGGGGTGGTGTTTGTTGGTTGGGGTCTTTTTCCAGGTTGGATCGGGGGGGGAGGAAAGGAGGAAGAAAATAAAAAGCTTCTGCTACCTGCTTTTCTGGTCCCCAGGTATCCAGGATCTTCTCTCGCCTTCCTGCCTCGGGCAACAACAGTTCTCACTCCCGTGTCCCAATACCTCTGTTCTTTGTTAAGTCTCCTTTACACTCACTTGTGTGGTTTTTTCTTTTTGTATTCTGGGATTTCTTCTTTTTTATTTTCTTCCCTAAACCTTGTCTGGTAAACAGATGGATGCCACAGAAATGAAAAGGGTGAAATGGAAGGAGTAACAACAACTGAAGTGCAGCACTACGCCAGCCAGCCGTGGAAAAGAAATTATGTCACTGTATATTACGCAGTTGAGAATGGTTAATGAGTTTATGCTATTTAACCACCTTACCAGAATAGGCATCACAGCTTGAGGAATGCATACAGAGCTCTGCAACGATTTCACAATTAGAAATGAGGGGTGGGAGGGAAATAAGGAAGCCAAAGATGGTTTAATGTCCTTTCTTGCCTCCAGATGCACGTGGCACATGGCTCAGTTGTCCTAAGTCTGGGCCTGAAATACTTATTTTTAATTCACTGAAAACACACGGGCTGAGCAGCAAGCTCAGTGCAAGTGACACACCGAACCTGCCATCATTTGCTAAAGCAGAGGAGTTCAATCTCCCGCCTCTCTGCTGGGATTGCCAGGTAAAGCATCAACGGCAGGTTCAGTAACTCAGGCAACTCTGCCTTCTGAAACGGCCTGGGAGCCCTGAGGAGCATGTGCTTTAGCAGGTTTCAGTCCCTTCTGACTTGAACCATGTTTGAACTTCTTAGCAGAGAAAATCATTCTATCCTGTTACTATTCCTCTGAGCAATTGCACACACACCCCTTTTATTATTACGTTAGTGTAATTTTGTCTCTGACATTCCCCTGAGAGGAATTACTCATGTCCTGCTATTATTTATTTTACTACTAAGAGCCTGGTTTTTAGCAGTAGTTTTAATTAAATACCAATCCTCCTCCTTAATTAGGATCACCTTCATCTAGCTTGCTGTACTTTGTATTCTCCAGCAGTATCAATTGCTTCCTCCTATTTATCCCTTCCTCCACAGTTCTCTCAGGAACTGCAAAAAGGCCCCTCTCCCACCGAAAGGAAACACAAGATTTTACTGAAGTAAAGGACCATCCCATGGAAGATAATACGGTGCTTATCACTGGTTATGCAGAAGTCCAGTTTAAATTGATGTCAAGTGACGCTGCCAAAAGCAGCAGCAATCCTCCACACTCCCCAAAGCCATATTGTCCTGCTGCTCTGTCCCACGCACCAGCCACGGCACGTTGCCACTGCTGTCCCTCTTCGGCTTCCCTGCTCCTCTGTAGCCCTGCTCACACGTCCATTGCTCCCCCACCCTCTGCTGCTGTCTCTACCCTCTCCAAATACACTATTGAAAGGTGCCAAAGCAGGTTCTCTTTGGGAGTTTGAAGCTCAGTGCGTCCACACGCTGGGTAAACACCTCTTCAAAGTCTCTGCTGTCCCCGGATAATGAATCAGTTCACAATGTATTCTAGACTTCAGTACACAGGATTCTTGGAAGCTGCCCTAGATTAATGTTTTAAGAGTTATTCATTCACGCTCCCCAAGTGTCAGAGGCAGAACTGATGACTCCTGACTGTGAAGTTGGCAGGAATTTCCTCATCTCAACTGTTTCTACAAAGTGGAATCAAACTGCAGCAACAGCATCCAACTGCATTAACTGCTCCAGTGCCTAGCAAAGCCAGCTGCAGAGACAGCACAAAGTTATGCAATGAGTGCTGGCACCAAACCCCCTCCTGGCCATCATTCCCTGCCTGAATATTGGGCACAAGTACCCTTCCCCAGGCGATCTCACCTAACCACTCTGCAGCCTTCACAGAGCAGCTTCCCCTCCAGGCACCGCTCCGTTCCTTACCTTGCACGGGGAAGGGAAGAGGAGGCAACAAGTCAGAGATCATTCTGATTTCACTGCTCACAGACTGGCAAGGCTTTTTCCTCCTCCTCAGTTCTGCATGCAGAAGTTTACTAACTACTCTTACTTCCCTAAACATAAGCTGTTTTGCTTTTATGTGCACATTTTATTCCTTTTCCAAGAGCGAAATGGAAGTGCATTCAAGTATTACATCAATTAGAGGGCAAAAAGAAAGTGTAGACTCATGCCTACACTTCCAGGCTCAGCAAGTGCATTCCTTAATGGCTCCAGCACCTTTATAAGATTCATGCTCTGCTGTACTTTAATCAAGGACTATAATTTATACACCGCAACCTAAGCGTACAATTCTCAGTCTGGAGGGTTCCCAACTAGAAGGAGTTTCAGGTTTTGGTTTATACTGGGGAGGAGGGAATACTGATGAGAAAAGATTTTTTAGACATTACTCACCAGTTTTTTCCAGAGCCATCTCTGTACATTCAAGGTAGTTTTTTCCCTACCTTAAATAAGGCTTTTCAAACAAGTTGCCTACAGCCAGGACAAGGAGCTCTCTACTACTTTCTGGCCTCTCCACAAATAGTTTTCAACCATGATAAATGGTTGTTCAGGCGTAATTCAAATAGATGCCTTAAAAAAAATAAAGTCCTATCTCCTTGCTCTTCTCTCAATAGTATTTCTTCAAACAAAGCCCATTAAAAACTTTCGAGCTCAAGCTCCCAAGGCAGGAACCATTTTCATTTTTCCAGAACAACAGATACTCTATCAATGTTTAAAAGCACTACATAAAATTAATAAACCATAAGCTCATGTCTATTTACTAAATTTTACTTTCATTCACCCACTGTTCCTGCAACACGCATCATTCTACTACTTAAGCACATGATTTAGAAAAACAGTCAATGGCATTTATTCACCACTAGAATACAGGCAAGCAAAGGGCAGTGCTAAAAGCCTTCCCCCCCCGACCTCTTTTTTATGGCTACAGACCTCAGAAAATTAGTCCTTATTGGCTGATTTAAACTTCCAGCCTAAAAAGGGGGTGCCAGAGGCATCAGAGATTAATCTCAGTTCTACAGCTTGGAAAGGTAAAAAAAATTGTAGAAGTCATCTCAAATTTAGGGCTCAAAATGCTGGCCCCTGCTGCCCCATCTACCTCCCACAACAGCAGTCTTACCTTGAAAAAAAGGTCTCTGAGAAGTACTTCTGGAGTTAATTCGGTCCCTTCTTCCTTCTGACTGCAGGTTGCAGCTTGTCTTAAACACGGGAAACATCCCTCGCTTCAGGCAAAAATCCTCAGCAATTTCATCTTAAAGCTTCTTCAGAAAGATCCTGGTTCAGTCTCAAACACATGCAAACACATCAAGCTCGCAGCTGCTTACTCACCGGCACTACCCTAATGCCAGCTGCGGTGGAGGAGTGTATCAGAGTGCCACACGCCCCCTTTCCTGGCAGTCAGAGGCATTGGAAGGATCCACTGAAGGTAAAATATCCTCACAGTTGGAGTACACAGAAGACCACAATGACAAATTCCATTAAAACCTTGCAGTTAAAACTGATGAGATCTCATTGTAGACACACACCACTACCAAGATCCTGTAATGCAGTAAATCAGTGCTTTCTGGGACCTTTTTTGTCGTGGGCTGACGCTGTGATCTCAGCAAAGAGGATGGGACTGTGTGGTGAGTGACATTTTGCACAAAAGGCAAGAGCAAGATACTAATCAAGATGCTAGTGTATAAAGGCTCTATGTGCATTTCCCCTCAGCTAAGCCTTGAAATCACAGGTAGCTGACTTACACTTCACTCCGGGGTGGGGAGGGAGTTAGCAGACATGACAAAGCCTCGCGCTTTGAGAATCTGTGATTAAAGGCTCCTGGGCCCTACAGAGGTATGAACTGCAGGCTACGAGTGGCAAACACGGCGTTATTCCATCGCTCAGGCAAACCAAAGTGGGACGTATCCGTCTGGTAAGCAGCCCCGCGTCCCTTTCTGGATACAAGAACGCTGTGGGCGTTGTGCTGATCTTGCATAACTTGCCTGCGTCCATGCCATGCAATTTCAAAAATGCAAAAATATAATAGCAAGTTGACACTTCTGCAGGCTAAATTTCAGCAACATATCTCACAGCACCCTGCAGAAGAAGGGAGGTAAACTGTTCTAAGGCTTGAGACTTCATAGGGATGCAAATTAGGACAGATTTATTAAGCTGATTGAAGCAGTGACAGTTTACCCTGGGTGAGACTCTGCAGATGTAACCATTATGTTCCTGCTACTTGAGTCCCAAATGGAACCCAGCAGAATCCAATTCCATAATCAAGACAGCAAGTGAAACAGCTTCCCCCACTGCAGTCCGTTTAGAAATCAAGTCAAAACCAGCAGGGCTGCCAGTGAAGCAATTAGGTATTTTCCATAGGTAGCCTGAGAAAGAAGCCAGTTATTTACAGTTTCCTGGCATGTCAGTTACTTGAGTATTTCCTGGACAACATTCAGAAGGAGAAGCACCGGGCTTTTTGGTGTTGTGTGCTTTGGGGTTTTTGGTCTGGTTTTTTTTTAGATAGAGGTGTTGTATCCAAGAGACAATTCATTTTTCTTGCTTTTAGACTTGGCTTTTATTTCCTCACCCGGATAACCACAAGCAGGTTTTCGTGCACATTAGGTAACAAGAAAGTCTGCTGCTAATTCTTTCTCAGCAGGGCCTGGGGAAAAAATACAAGCTGTTGGGCAAAAGCTAAAAAACAAACAGAAAAAATGGAAGGAGGGAGAGAAAGGGAGTGAGACAATAACTCAGGAGTGAGTCAGTCACGCTCCTCCTGCTTAGTCACCTGTAGTGTATTCTCTCCAGACACACCGGAGATGGAGAAAAAGATGCCTGCCTGCCTTCCACCCACCTCCTCCTCCTGACAAGGACTTGCAAAAAGACGAGATGGGGCAGAGTTTTAGGAGGCAATCATTACAGATGCAAGCTTTCTGGAGAGGCAGAGCTGACAGTAGCCCGTTTGCTCCCGTTTCCCACCTCCTCCTGTCACCCCCTGCACTATTTCTCAATTAAATCATCCTGAATCAACCTGTTCATCTGCTGGTTTAAGTTTCTCTGGTGGTGCCCTGCAGTTTTGACATCGCAGGGAGTTGCCATGGAGAAGAGGGTGATGTCATTGACACAAAAAGCACTGAATTTACAAATACGACAGGAACAGAGCTATTTATAAAGAGCTGCTTTTCTCCCCCCACTCTTTGCTGGGGTGGGTGGAGGCAAAGGCAGCAGTTCCATTCTTGATGTTTCTGTCAACAAGTCTCAGAAATGAATTTTCTTGTTAGAAAATATCCTGAGCCCGTGAAATTGCTGAATGCTGTCAGCTTTAGGACTTCATTCATTAGAGCTGGATTTAGCTTTCCAGCTCACAGCTATTTTTGAGGTCAAATACCAGTCATGTTTGTATAGTAACTTCCATCCTGAAAAATCTGGGCAGCATTACCGAAATACAGCCACTTCTGAAAGGAAAGACAATAGCATGTCACAGAAAGAGAGGGGACAGGTACCCCCTTTTATGTAAAGGCTTCGTACTTCTTGTAACCACCTTGTGTCATCACTGGGACTGTTGGTTTTGCCTTGACTACGTGGGGAGCCATTGCATGTTAACGCAACCTTCATATAATGAAACATTTAGTGCATATAAAAATTGCAAAACATAGAAGAGATAGAGAAGGGAAGATGATAAACTTAGACGTGAACAAAAAAATTATTTTAGAATGCATTTGAATAAATTAGGAGGAATAAAGGGTGCTCTAGGAACATGACAGGGAAGCTATCATTGATGGCAAAAGAGTATTATTTGCGTGTATGACACCTAGAAAAAACACGCAACCATCTATTGCACCGAGATCTGACAGGACAGTGACATTCCTAAAAGCTGGATGCTACAAAGAATTATACCACCAAGTTACAGGTCAAGGTCCAAAATTCAATTTTGAATGCTCTCTACTCCAAAAAATAGCTTCGTTTTCAAAGAAAACAGCTTGGATCTCAACAGCTGGTAGAACAACTCCACTCCAGTTTAAACAACAGTACCAGTCAGAGAAACGGTTACCTTGTTTTACTCTCTGGGTACTAATATAAAACCAAAACCTATTTTGGTGAGATGCGACTGGTTGCATCGTACGTTTCAGCTGCCCAGACGCACCTCAGTGATAGGGAGCCACAGAAATTACTAGTCCAAATGTAAATTAGGAAACCAGCAACTAAATGGATCAAAGGGTTACCTTGCTTTTATGAACCACTTCTCCTCCACAGAAGCGAAACGTTTATAAATATGTATGCTTAGATATGAAAATATACATAAAAGCGTAATACCAGTTTTATAAACAGGAAACCCCCAAGGCTTAAATGATTTGTCCGGTATCACATGCAAAGCCAGGAGCCATGCTGGCAGCGGAGGGTAGGTCTTCAGTATGTCTCAGGAGCAGAAGTTTCACAAAACTACAAATGCTAGAAACATTAACAGGGCTGTGCCAGACCATCCACGGCTTCTGCAGCACGATACCCAAGAGCTCGGCATTTCCCGCAATGAAACGGCAAGAAGATTCAGGAGAAGCAGCACTTTCTTACCTCTCTTTTACAAGTCCAACTACCCAAACACCACTTCCAAATTTGCTGTCTCCCATTTTAAGAGGACCAGCGTGAATTTACTTCCACAAGCCTCATCCAATGCAACAGTGTGCTCCTACTCACATGGCAGCCGTTCTGCCTTGCCCCCTCCACCCATAATCCTACACATCCGTGTCTGGAAAGGATATTGATACATTGGGAAAGATCACCATAGAAACCACAATAAAGTTTAAGAAAGTGAAGAATATGCCTTATAGTGAAAGACCACAGAAACTTAACTTCGTAATTGAGAAAGTTATGAAGCGATTTGCGGACAGTCTAAAAGTATATAGATATACTGCTCACTTTGATAAAAATCTTCTCAGTTTAGCTGATAGGAAGCAAAAAACCATTCTGATCTTGGTGTGTGGAGCACACGCGTAGCAGAAACAAGTGCTCATAAACAAGAAGCGACGAAGCTGCTCCGATGTGCCATTGTGTGAGAATTATCTGTTGAAAGAACTGAGAACAGGATCACAGTGAGTTTTCCATTGTTGTCTAGCTCACCAAGGGAAAAATATGCTTTCCCAGGAGATGAGGGGGAACAATAACTTTTTTAATTGCATAAAAATGGACTATTCCTATTACACAGTCCCCACATGTTAAGCAAATGAGGAGAGACTATCTTTACAGCTACCCACACCAGTTGCCAGTAATGTTTTCTGTTTCAGGCTAGGCAAGACTACTTTTAGCTGACGCTTACATTTTACATCTTGATATAAAACCTGCTGCTTTTTGTTGCACAGGATCTAAGCAATAGTTTCCAAGACATAAGAACATTGCACACTCCACTAAAGCTATATGGGGAAAGGTCTTCTGTGGTTCCCCTACAAACATGGCAGGAGCGGACGATGTGCCACTAAAACAATAGGTCTCTACTTACAGTTGGATTTAATCCCTGAAATACTCATCTTTTCAAACAGGATATCAGCAGATCTGGACTGTGAAGCCATGGGAACAGATTAATGAAAGGACAAGTTGTAGCCGGTTCAGTTCACAGTACAGGTAAAGTACTCATCCAGTTGGCTCTTTAGGAGTAAGGGCAGACCCAATGGTGTGGCAGAATGGTCCAGGATGCCTTTACTGGACCTATTTTGATTGGGTATCGAGGAAATGCACCCACAAGCCATACCCAGCCACCACTGAATTTCACAATAGTCCAACAATGTTTTTCCCCCTACAAAATGATTCCTGAGTGAATAATTATTTAAAATATTACACCACATCAAAATGCAAATACTAGTTTAGCTTCAAGAAAGGAACTACAGAGTTCAAGGGGTACTGGAGAACTAGGCATCAAGAGAATCCAAAGCACTGGAAAAACAAACATAAGCTCAGGCGCAGAGTCTGAACCAAAGACTAACATTTGGCTTTCATCAGCACTGTGTCACTTAGCTGCTGGCCAGACTTTGTAAGTCACACTTCCATATCAGCTGGAGCCACGGGATCAATAATTAAATAGCTTTGGATGGGACTTGTTACAGAAGGAGAGTGGGGAACAAATATTTCTGGGACCAGCAAAAGGCACAGCGTTCTTCCCTGGTCTTACTGAGTGACCTCAATGTTCACATGCTTGTTTAATAATTGAAGATATTCTATCGGATACAGAACGAATAGAAATTAAACCTGCTTGTTTCTAAGTTTCTAAACATGGCGCTCTGCTAGATTAACCGAGCAGAGGGGCAATGGGTGTAAAACGGTAAGAACCAAGAGAATGAAACTGTTAAAGGAGCTTCAGCCTTCCTTCCGCAAACTTTAAGGGCAATCTATTTAAGCGCATGCACATTACTGTAACTGCAGTGCCCACAGCCCAAGGCTAAATGAGAGACTAACCACCAATTCTCAAGACCACAGTCAAATAACTCACTTAGCATAAGAACACTAAGCTTTTGTACACCCAAGCATCGCTGGGGAAATCACTAGTGCGTGCGTGGAGCGCAACACCTCAGAAGTTACTGTTTAGCCCAAAGCCGTTTTGGAATATTTATTATTTGGGAAATCAGCAGCAGCACAGAGGAAAGATTTAGAATTATTTGCTGATGCACATGCAGGAGGTGTAATTTGTCTACTTCTGGAAGTATTAATACATTTCATGAACCAAAAACCAGTTGGATCTAATTTATAGTAGGTTTGGTGGAACAAAAGCAGAATTAATTAATGTATGGAATCCGCAACCTGGTAGGTCAGTCAGAATGACATAAACGAGAAGTGACAGTGTTCTTCATAAAAAATAATTAGGATTTTTTTCTTCTATAATTCTTTCAATTTTAGACTAAAAATAGGACAAAAGGCTCACTTTAACATTTTCTTTTAAAACGTCATCGTCTCTTCTCAGCTCTGCAAAACCTCAGTGAGGCTGACGAAGAGGCTGTTTTCTCCTGAAAGACCAAATTACGCTGTAGCGAGGAAAGTGACGCATCTGGTAGGTAGCAAATAACGGAAGCCAGTTTCCAAATTAATATAAAGATAATAAAAAGTGGAATAATTAATCTTATTGAAATAGTTCAAAACCTTCCAAACACTCAGGTTCAAATCACACCAGTTGTTCGCAGTATCTAGAACGCGATTTTCTGAGGACACGAAGGAGCCGACGTTTACGAGAGCCACACAACCAGAAGTTCCTCGGCTGTGTCCAACCCGTGGGACTAGGGAGCACACCCGCTTACCGGGGACGCTGCCCGCATCCTGGCCGTAGTGATCAGATCGCTGGGCCTGCTCTGCCTTGCTCTCTATTGGATGGAAGAAGAGCTCTGAGATTTGCTAGCCTGGAAGCCTAGGGGACGCACGCTGCCGTACGGGCGAGAGGTAGCCCTCAAGCCAGGCTCTGTATGTGTCTAAAACTTGGCAAGTTCTTAAATATTTTGCAGAATGAAAGCCTGACAAGAGTCATAAACGTAACAGTTTTGCTTTGTCTGGAATTCTCTCACTCTCGTCCCATGTAAATTCAAGGCTACTGATGTAATCCAACATAATTACCTTTACCTGTTGCCAAATGTTGGTTATTTTAATAATTCCTGAACTTAGATTAACCTATAACATAGACTATAATAAAAATATCACATAATTGCATGATTTCCTATCAAAAGCTGAAAATTCAAGCGTGGGGTTTCATGCCGCAGCCACATGAAACGCATTCTCCTCATTCATCAGTTGGATTTAGACAGAAGCTACTGTTTCTAGTTCATTCTGGGAATCTTCTGTCAAGTAACCTCACTCGCTAGCGCCGGCACAGGCTTACACCTCTGATAATGTATCAGTCAACAGGTGCACGCTTCTGCTCTGCGGCTTCCATACCCCTTTTATTTAACGCAGACCCAGGCTAGGGGGAGTCTCAGGTACGAATGCACTTGGTAGGTACCTATCTGAGCTGATAAAAACTTATATCGATTATCTCAGCTTCAGGATTTTGAATCTCCTACGTACTAAATACCTTCCCAGGCCAGCAGGGGACAAGTGCTACTAGCTGGCACATTTCCTTAAGCATTAGCAAGGTAGTTTCAGAGCTTGCAACAGACTTTTTGTAAATATCTATAGATACACGTTTAAAAGTAAGCTCTGTTTTAGCACTGCTGTCTAAAAACTCTGATTCTTATTGCTGGCTTCTGCAGCTTCTCTTAAGCGCTTTTCTGTTCTTCACTGTCAAGACCTGCTTTTTCGTAGTGCCCATGTCAAGGGGGAGCAATGGGGGTACGTAACGCTGCTGGTGGTCGCGGTAGGTAAATGCTAAGGAGGTAACGGGTACCACCTGTATTTCACAGGTGGAGACAGCCATCTTAACAAGCTCCAGAAACATCTACTCAACTCCTTCGAACCCAGCTGCAGCTGCCAGAGCTTAATGAGCAGAAAACGCCTCAGACCTGTGGTTCTTGCCCCGCCTGAAGTATATGTACATCTCACGCACATTTAATAAACCTCCATTTTTAAATCTGTAGCATTTGTTGGGGCTCAGTGACTTTCTGCCATTAATTCTAGACCCCTTTCCACTTCATGTAACAGAGCATTATCGACTTAACTCCTTTACGTTTCTGAATCAAAGCAGACAGTTTACGTGAACACAGAGGAAAGGGGGTCCCTGTGAATGCCAAGAAATCGTTTCAAGGAACAAACATCCCAGAGGCTTACCAGCAGACCGAGTATTCCATCATCTGGGATGAAAGTAGCTGGCCTGTGGGGGGGGCGGGGGTTACTGCCTGCAGGGCTAGTCTGTGAAGTGCGCATTCAAGGCATCCAGAGCATTGGTCAAGTTGCTCTTAGTTTCTAAAGAAGTTAAAAGCTCAGCTCTCCTGTACCCTCCCCCTTTTCTGCAGCCTTTGAAGAACCTTCCACTACAGCACTATCCTAGCAAGGATTAAGAAGGAGGTAGGGACAAGCTTTGTCTCCTGCTCCCTCTGGCCAGTCAGAACTCTAGGGGCAGATCTGAAGCTCAGAGTGCTGCTGCTGGCATGTGGATTGCAAGAAAAACAGCAAAACCAAGAATCTCAGCCTTTAGAAGGAGGATCCATACGTGCTTTCCAGCAGTGACCAACATTACGAATCACTTCCATTCTTCTGACCTTTCTCATCAAACCCCTGCGATGCCACTGAATTGGTGCAGAAGCAGGGAAACAAGCTGTACGTAAAAACCTGTAACTTCCCTACTGCAGGTTACCCAGATAGGAGAAAAAGCATCATCTGGACAATAATATTATTCCAAGTATAATAGCACACATAGCATTCAGACTGCACTTGAATTGCATCTGATTAGTAATTTCAGTTAAGAAAATTGACTACTGACAGAGTAGCAATGAGCAGGACATTGTTACTCTGTCTCCAGTTAACACAAATGCAAAAACAACTGTGTGTTCGAAGGGGAAGCAGGCTAAGGAAGACCAGCAACACCTCAGATATCATAGATATAATTTTTCTCTTCTCTCAGCTACATGAGATGTAGTCCATTTTCCAATTTAAAAAATATATTAAAGGTGTCCCCTCCAGCCCCCCTTCTTTTTTTAAGAATAATTTATTTGCTAGGACAGGAAATAGTGCATCTTCTTCTACAATTCTGTCTGTAATCTACATTTACGATAGAGCTCTTCCAACTCTGAAATTTAACCACAGACCTGCCGAATGCAGTAGGCACTTTGGCTAACACTTGCATTGACAAAATCACAAGACTTGTGTTACATTCACCAACTATATGATTAAGGAAATGTCATGCTGCCAAAAACTTTTTGAGCAGTTTACTTCAGCAAGTCAACCTTAATTTTATTTTAGTAAGAGTTTGACATTTTCACATCAGCTACAGAAGAACCAAAGACAAGTAGAATGGATGTGTGAGATTTGAAGCACGTGGCATTTTCCGCAGGAAACATTAGTCAACTTGGCTCCCTCCTCTCCAGATGCCAGTGTTATTACTTTCTGGTAAATGAACATGATCAAACCTATTTACCCTCTGTTACTAAGCACATGTTAGCAGGCGTGAAGCCATGTCATGGGGCTTTATTTTTTTTCCTTCTTTTAAAGTAACTCTCTGCCTCCAGCCTTAGACAAGTTTTTCCTTAGCACCACTTTTTGAATAGTTGTGTAAAAGACAGACACAGTCTGAGACCTTACAGGCCAGGATTGTAATAAACCAGTCATGAAATACAAGAGAAGCCAGCCTTGTCCACAAGGTGCTTGGAGATCACAATTGTCCCAAAAACGTCAGTGGAAGAGAGACATCTACAGATGCCAAGATCTGCCACAAGGAGTAGAGGGTAAGGCAGGGTGAAATTAGGCCTAGAAGTTCCTAGTGAGGTCACCACTAAAAGCTATGGTGATAGAATCCAAGCTATTGCAAATTTTAATATACTGTTTAGTATATGAAGAGATATATATGAAAATAAGTCCAAGGAATGTAAAGAATCACAGTTGCAGCCAGTTACTTGGAAAAAAAAAACCTTTACAGGGTTGTCTGAAAGACCTCCCTGAGCTCCTCTCACATATTGGTGCGGTCAGCTCAGAGGCTGGGGTAGGCAAAGACTAACCTGTGTGGAAGAGATACAGAGTTCCAGGGGAGCAGAGCTGGGAACAAGCCGCAGAAGAGATGGCCACGCTTTCTTTTTATAGCTGCTCTTCGTTATTTTTGTATGCTTCTTATGGAGAAGCCTGCAATGCCATCGCTAAGTGTTTCTTATTTTACAATATGAGGGAGGAGAAGAGTTTCAATATTTTTCCAGTTATGAAAAGGTGCTCGTGTTGTCTGAGATATGCATGAAGAGTAACGAGACGTGCTCTCATGCAAACCATTGAGGGTAGTCCTTTAGGTGGAGAAGGATTAGCACACTTCTTGCTCAGAAAGAAAACAGGTCAAGTCAACACAGGAGTAATAATGGAGTGTTTCAGCTTTGAAGTAGACTTCATTGGAGTAAAGACAAATAGATTCACTTAGAGATTTGAAAGAACTTAGCAACAAATTTCCTTTACTGAGCTTCTGACAAGAGCTCTTATCTGTGCGTTCAGACTGTTCTCAAAAGCTTTCTGTCTGAATAAGGGTTATGAAATAGGTGACATGATAGTGAAGTTCTGTGTTGGCAGGAAACACGTCTTGCCTGAGAAGTCCTTGGGATGACCGACACTTCGTTACGAGCACACTCTTCCTGGCTACCTGGTTTTCATATCAGTGTTGGAGGACATAAACTGAAAAGGCTGGAAGTGAGAGGACAGTAAAGTGAGATCACACAGACTTTGTCTAAAAGAAAGTTGGAAGATCAGCAAAAGAGCGCTTTCATTTAGTTGAAATTTGCTTTAACAAAGATGCAAGTCCTTTTAGGGCTCACAAAAGTTAGTCCAATGCATAGCTCCTACTGCTCTACCCGTGAGTGAACTTTGCTCCAAATTCTGGCTAGAGATAGATCATTATTTCATCTGCGGGCTCAATAGATGACTAACTAATGACCTGTATTACAGGAAGCATTATTTGAGGATTTAACAGACAAAAATTCTTCAACAGCAAGTTTACATTAGGTAAAGCTTGTCTATCAGCACATTGAAGTCCTATTCCTGAATTACAGGAGTATATAACCTTCATGAAGGGACTATAAGGAAGGCATTAGGTATCTGGAAAAGGAAAAAGATCAGAGGTCAAAGCATCAGGAGTGGCAATGGACATACACAGAAAGAAAAGGAAAGAAGGTGGCTTGTAGCAACTTAGAAAATATGGAATTAAGTTCCAGAGCAGAGTTTAGAGATAACATAGACAAACAGGGGAGAATCAAACAGAACCATGGCCGGAGCATTTGACCAAGTGAAAAAACACTTAAAGCCAATTTGGTTTTATAGGGAGAAGAAAGTACTAGTGATGCAGTCTTCTACTCTCACTTTCATACATGGGAGAAGCTGTGAGAAGTAAATCCTGAGTCTGAGAAGTCCCTCTACACTTCAGGTACGTAGTGTCTTGGTTTTGGATCCTGGGAATTCTGTTCTCTTGAATAAAGTGAAGCCTTTGTATTGGTTTCAATGATACAGCGCATAAAAGGTTAACACAAATATCTATCCATAAAACCTCCCACAAAAGCCTGCAAACACACCGGCACATATGGCAGATATAGACATCACAGATTTCTGGAAGGTGCTCAATCTGCTCAGTAACTCTTGCCCTTGCAGAAGTGAATAAGACACTTGCATTGAGAGGCAGAAATTTAAGTATGCATCATCTTCACTCATGACTTCATCTACTTTTTCTTGTGACAACCATCCATGAGAGCACATTCCAATTAGAATCATTCAGGTTGTGTTCAAGTGTCCAGGAATTCCTGTGTGGTTATGAAAGCTGCCACCAAATGAAGGGCTTTTGTACCTAGTAGTTGCAAACAATTCCCAGTCAGGCAGAAGCACTCTGGCATGGATAATAAATCAAGTTGTTCGAAACCATCTGACAGTAGTGTTTAATATGACACAGTTGCTATCAAAATACAACTTTATTGATGAAACACTGTTTAAGAGACCAACTAAATGTAGGACAAAGACATTTCAGAGACTGCAGTATGACCTAGGTATTAAACACATCTTTAAGGAGCTATACAAAAAGGGGAGGAGGCAGTTACGATAACAGATTTTCTCTGGCAGACTGCGCAGACAGACTAGCTCCTGTAGCAGGTTAGGGGGTTATCTACGCACTGATGCAATAGCAACATTCTTTAGCGAGTCCCGTGTGAAGCATTGCAGAAATGGCTACAACCACAGTTCATGCTTGCATTTGAAAAAAATAAATAAAAAGTTAATGACAAATTCCTCTCTATAATACAAAATGTGTTTGTCTTCTATAAAATCACAGGAAGTTCTCCGAGGCAAAAGTCTCTCCCAGTGCAGCTAAGGATTCACAAAGACGTTCTTGGAAAGAGCTGTCAAACATGTCACTTATTTCCTCTCTCAACTCCCTCAGCAGAGGCACTGTGGACTTACCATCTGCATTCAGAATTCTCTCAAAAAGTTTACTCCAGAAATCACTGTCAGCAGTCCTAAAACAAATAGAGCAGGTTTTCAGTGAAACAGTACATATACGTGTCATGTCTGTCAAGATTTCCGTTTATATTCAGCATTAAGTGTCCTGGGAAAACCAGGTCTGAAATAATAATTTCACTCACATGAGCAAATGTAAACGAAAACTGGGAATGTATTGTTACATTTATATGTGTGGGCCCCTCTCTCCAGGAGGATTCTGGATAGTAACTAGACAGGCTGTTTCACAGGCCTACCAAAACCACTGTTTTTACAGTTACCTCTTCTAGCATACGTGACCACTATCACCATTCACACTGAGCCACGGCACTTCTAAATTAACGGAGTTATCAGGAGCATTCTTTGAACCAGCAAAGCTGGTGGATTCCTTTCATGAATAAGGGGTAGAGGTAAATCTTATTCCCCTATTTGCAAGTTAAGTTCACAGGTCAATATTAAAGGAAAACTGCAATATAAAAAAAAAAAAACCAAGAGTGGTTTACAGCCAGTTTTACTTTCTTTTTTGCCTGCCTCCCAACTGCCAGAGTTGTCTGTCATAAAGATAACATTTCAAAGACAATTAATTGTAATAAATCCCTCTCTCACAGATATACCCACACGACATGAATAAAAAGGTTAACTGACTCATTAAAGTCTCAGAAAACTGACATCCAAGCTAACCCTTTGTTCCTCAGTCTTGCACTGAAGTGGATAGACTGCCCTGTTTCTGACTACTGAAGCACTTTTCTCCCTTAAACTAGGAGTTACATTGGCTTTTGAACAAATTATCTGCCTCTGCTTTATATAAGTGACTCACAAAAGAGCAGCAGCCATAGTCTCAGAAGGAATCTGGCCTGTACTATTGCACTAGTAGCTCTTGTATTTTCTAAAATAATGAAGCCATACACAACCTAAAAAAAAAAAAAAGGCAAAACTTGAGGCCGTTTCCTTCATGGACTTGGACAAGTGAGAGGCATTGCTGAGGGGGTTACACGTTGGTAAGGATGTCTGTGGAGTGAGAGTGACCAGAATAGGCCTAAAAATTCAAACACAGCTTCTGTATACTACCTCGCATATGCCTGCTCAGACAGTTTCCTGAAGTGGTATAGTGAAAACAGAAAAACTAAAAACACTCCTGGAAGTAAAAAAATCTCCAAATCCATTCTTTAACGACAGTAAAATGCTAAAACCCCTCCCCTGAAAAACAGGTTGTCAACCTTATCGTAATACCCAGAGATGAGAAAACCAACTTGACCAGAATTCACGTTCTACCTTTCCAGAAGTCTTTCCTACAACATTGACTTAAGGGCTTTGCATTCATTCTGTCAGCTTCTCAGTGCGTTCTGCTTTACTGAGTGCCATTGGCCTTAGAAGAACAATTTTGTGCTCTGCCTTGCAGGTCCCCACTGCTTCAGTATTTTATTGAACTGGTAATAAAATTAGTGGCTCTCCTAGTCTTTACAGTTTGTTGTTTCATACTTAAAAATAATGAAGTCCTTTTATAAAACATTTCCTAAGATAATGAGGTCATGGTTGTTGCAGTCACCAGTCAGCCTTCTAGCAGGAAACCTTCTTTCTAGTCCTTACTGCTCAAGTTCTCAGAACATTCTTTGAGGAAAGTTATCCTGTCAATACAACCCTTAAAAAAAAAAAGAAAAAACCCACCCCAAAACAAAACCCATCAGCCAAAATCAACCCCCAAATAAAACAGAAAAACCCACACTTTCCAAGTCACTTACAGAACCTTTAGCAGAAAGGACATGATCTTTGCAAACAAAAAGTAGAATTACTAAAAGCAACAGGAAGAAGAATCCTGTGTCTTCATGGGTGTTGCAAGTGTCATAGCCATGTGTGGCTGTGTTCAAAGAATAAAGCACAAGATTAACAACCATCAGCTGACTCTTCTCACAGAGAAGTGCTTAATTGTGCAGCCCTTTCTGGTGGATGAAGATTCCCTGCAGCACTAAACTTGCTTGTCAGAGATTACTTGAGAATTTGTTGAAAGCTTCAAACTGACTGGAGGAAATGTCATCAATTGGTAAGGGCCAGACACACTAAAAGATCTATGTGTGAATGAAAAAAAGATCCAGTGCAGACTCTTTAGTCCTGCATAATGAAATGCCCTGTTTACACTGTTGATATGAGACTCCAATATACCAAGTAACTAAAGCACCTATCCAAACATTTATTGGAATTAGTGATATTGAAAAATAAGTACAGAGAATGAATAATAACACTTTCAGAAGTAAAGACAACAGGATGGAAAATGGAAATCCCTTATTTGTGCTCCCAATTCCAAAGAAAAGTTATAAAGCTGATGTACCCAAGCGAGCGATAAGCCATTACAGCCTCATTCCAGCTACACAGAACTCACACACAGGCTTTACCTTCTTCCTCCTTAGGCTCCTCTAGTCCTTCACAGGTCTCACTCCCCTTCTACCCAAGTCTCCCTCCAAGTTCTACCTCCACCCAGAATCCCAATTCTTTCAATGCAGTGTCCCCAGCTTTGACTGAAATTCCTTCCAAACCGTCCCCTCCCCTCCAAGCTTCCCATAACAACCAGCCCTGTCCTTCCAAACTCAGACTTACCGCACCTCCTACTCACCTCCTCCTGCTCCAGCTATCTAGTTATTGCTATTGCTTTCATACCCACATCCTGATCAGGTCCCCAACACCCTGTTCCTACCTTCACAACTCAGGCCTGTGTGGCTTCATCTGCAGTAGCTCATTTTAATCTCTTGTAGAATTGAAAAAATTAAATTTAAAAAAGGCAACACTTATCAGAACTCTGTCCCTCTATCCCAACAGAGTAGTGTTAAATACATATCATGTTCTGACAGAAATTAATATACAGGAGTCCTATTTTTCAGAGCAGGTCAGGTTTACTTTGCTCAAAGATCTGTAACGTTAGAATATCTGTCAGCAGAGAGCAAAAGCCAGTCTCCATCAAGGACTTAGTTGCCCCTTTTTTTTTTTTTTAGCATTTCTGAAACAAAGGCAGTCTAAGATATATTTACTGCCAACCTGTACATCATTGATATTCATCTCTTCAGAGAACAATCATCCTTGGTTGATCCTCTGAAGTAAAAAGCAAAGCTACAGGGTACGGTACGGCATACATAGCGAGCACTGGGCAGAAGCCTGCTATAGCCTTGTAGCTACTGGTATCAGCCTACAACAATACAGAAAAACAGATATATGGCAAGTAAAGAAAAATGCATTTTTTTCCCCTGTACACAGCTTAAGATGATGAGATTTTTTTTTTTTTTCCAAAGGTTGAATACAACCAGCTAGGAGGTATAAGCAATGCAGGTTGCTAGGGAACTGGACAACTCCCAGACCGGTAACGCGTTTCCTTAAAGCAATGCTTACAGAAGGATATCCACACAGCGAGTTAGCTAATATACCACAATCCTGAACACAGATATCTGCCAAGTAATTTCTGTCATGAGCAGAGCACTTTGGAAAGTCTTTATGAAACGCTAAGGCATAAAATTCTGCGGGTTGTGGCCAAAGCAGTGAACAAGTGTTTAGTCTAAGTACAAACAAAGGGTAGATGGGAGCAGAGTAGTCCTACAGCCAAAACATGTGGCTAAAGGAGCAGTAGAAATTAATACCGAGGACAAAAGCAGCCTCCAAAAAGAAGCTGCTTGCAGATGCATCTTAAGTTATGATTTTAAATTATTTTCCTTCTTGGGCACGTATACTGTTCCTGCAACTGTTACAGACAACCCTGGCAGCAGTGTTTTAGTAGCCCTTCAACAGAGCATAGAATGAAAAAGGCAGAAAAACCAAATAGCCGCCATTTCTAAAGCAACAGGCTCATGTCATTTTTTTCCTCACAACCCACCCATTGATAAAATTCTCCAAGCTTCGTCTATCAAGTAAAAAGAGAGACTACAGAAGTCTCGTCTGAAAGGACAGAAAAAGCAAGATGACCTTAACCAGCTCTAAGGCTACTATACAATGAACAAGTCCAGTAGCTTCAAACTTTAAGTCCCCACAGAACAAATGCTTTTGGCAACAACAGCACTAAGCTCTGTGTTCTAAGCTTTGAAGCAAGTGACGGAAGTTAGAAGTCGTCTGTTCTTTCCTCCCAGCAGCCTCCTCTGCAAAAGGACTTACTTTGATACATTTTGCCTGATTTTCCAGATAGAATTCTCTTGATAGACCTGGACATGATCCCCAAACAGCATCAGATGCACTATGTCTGCAATGCCAACCAAGTCTACCTGCAATCACAACAAACATCAGGACATTCAACGTCTGTAACTTTCTGCGATCTACTATAGATTTCTATTGTTTGTGCTTTTACACATTTAAGTCCAAACCGGTCTTTGCATCAGAATCTTCCAGAGACCTGCTAAGCAAGAAAACTTTGAAAAGTAAAATTCTGGTCTTATTGTAAGTTCCTAAAAAATTACAGTAGTCGCAGACACTCAACAGCACTGCTAGTCCCTTTGCTTAACGCCGAGATTTCATCAGATGAAAAATTTTCTTTCTTCAGTACTCACTGATCAGAGCTTTCCATGGAGTTCGAGAAAATATAACTTAAGAAAAATACAGATTTTTATACAAGAAACACAGAAATTAAGATGTTCTGCTAAATAGATACTCACCTGATAAGGAAGAGAACTCTTTGCCAGAAGCTGTTGTCCATGAGGGGTCCGAGATATTGGAAAGCTGTTAGGCAAACTTACTCGAGACTGTAATCTCAAATCTAGACTGTGAGAGAAATCCACTATCTTCAGAGCTCTTGTCATCTCATCATTAGCAAATGGATCGCAGATCCTGAGCAGAGGAAGCAAACGATGCGTAACACAATCCAACAAACTTTTTTTTTAAAATTAAATTTAACAGCGTAGTGAAGGTGAGTTTTAGCTATGTCAATGCTCCCCTCTGATGGTTAGCTTAAGTACTGCTGAAAGGACTAACCCTGGATGGGGAACCAGCTGGCAGCCTGAAGCTTAGAGGCGATACTGGTATCTCTAGAGTAAGCAGTGGGAAACACTGAAGGGTTAAGGATGATGCTGTTTTGATATTTGTCACGGTTAGCTGAAACACAGTTGGTGGAATGAGGAAAAAAATAGAATAACGTTTAGCACTTCTCCCTCTCCTTCAGGGCCTCGGAATACTTTATACAAGAAAGAATTAAGCTTCATAATACTTCAAAAAAAGCTTTCCTAGGCTACACACTAGGGAGGACAAACAGAAAGGGCAGTTAGGAATCTCTGTGCAGATGACTGTACTGCCAAGCCAACAATATAAACAGATGGCACTTCTCACTACTATTCTTTTTACATACTTGTACGCTATGAGCATATTTTGTAATTGATAGTACGCACTTGTCCTAGGATAGCTTTTGCTATCTTAAAAAAAAAAAGCTACCATAACCTAACTTTTTGGTAGTTCAATTTGGTTTGTATTCGCCAGAGAAATCCAGCAGGGGATCGCCAAGTCCATCAAGCCACTCTTCGATCAGTGACTTCCAAAATGGGATGTGCGCACCCTAAAGGGATGTGCAAGACAATCCCTCGGGGTGCGTGAAGAAAATATTAACACTTCAGTAGTACATGCATGTAATTTATAAATAAATTCTATAAATAAAACATGTTGGGGGTGCACATGTTAGATGACTGTAGATTCAAAATACATTTAAAGTTAACAGCTATTTTTAACATATCAGTGAAGACTAAGAACAGCCTCAGCTAATTTCTTCTAATGGAGTTGTATCTGAATCATAAGACATTCCAAAGTTGCTATCTTCCCACACGTAGTTCACAGATCACATTAAGGGATATGTGACTTTGTTAACATAATATGGAAAAGAGCTTAAAGAAGAAAACTACATCTGTGCATCAAGATACAAGCTGGACTGTAGTGGAAGGTAAGCAATCTGTTTAAGAGAGTCTGGATGTTCCAGTCACCTGCCCTTTGTCTCCAGATTTCCTGCTTTTCAGATACGTAAAACCAGAAGGCAAGTTATTTACTAATATCCAGCTAGCTGTCCAGTATACTGGTAAAGTAGAAACTTGAGAACACAGGCAATAGCGAACACATTTTGTTTAGTACAAGTTTTACAACATCATTTTATACTACTTTATAAAAATAAACAAAAAGGTTTATTCCTAAACAAAGTGTTTTTGCTATTTTCAGAATACACAGTAGCCTAAAAAAACAGATGTGAGTATCATTGTCCCAGCTGAAAACGAGTAACTACAAAAGCACAAGATATGTAGCTGAAACCAAGTATTTCATATCCTCCCATATAGACAAAGAGACAAACCTGTCACCCAGAAAGAACACCTCTGGACTCAGATCTCCATGGACAATCTCTGCTCTGTGGAGCTTCTCTACCACGCCCAGAAGATTATAAACAACCAGTAGGATAACTTCCTCCGCGATGGACTTACAGCCACGAATAACATCCTGAAAACAGGGAACAAACACATATCTATATGCCATTCTACCTTAGATCAAGTGAAATACTTATAGCTCGCCTTTTTTTTTTTTCCTTACTCATCTGTACAGAGATAACTGTCCTACCCTAAATTCAGGATAACCAGACTTTGCCAATGATCAGCCCAGCCAGAATTAAAAGAACCATGAGCTCTTAGGAGACACTATTATTCAGAAGCGGACAAGAGATGAGCAGGAAGAAATTGAAGACTGAAATCACTATTACATTTGTATCCTATTTATATGCAACAATTCCAAATGCACTTATAAGACTTTATTTTAAATGTAAATCCTTCAGCAAGACCTTGCTATAGCAGACAGGAAGACTAGAACTCATTGAAAGACATCAAGTTAAACCAGAGTTTTAGGTGCAAACCTGGTTGTGGAATAACATGTGGTTCTTGGCTGAGGTTGTTTATCACTCATGAATAAAGACAGTGTGAAAAAGTGATTCGAGTTTGTCTCTGAGAAGCACATGATCTACAAACGAGAAACCAGCTCTAGGGCTATAATAGACAGTCCTAATTTATATATAGGTAAGGCAAAAACCAGAGGATCTAGATGGCAGGATTAAACACGTGAAGCTATCTTCAGCCACAAGCGTAATCACAAACAAAACTTGCTAATGGTACCTATGCAAGAGTTCATGTCTTCTACAATCGTACTTTGGTTATCTGTACTGACCCCAAGCGTGAAGCGATTTATATCCCTGTGCAAAATAGCACAGCCATCTTGATACAAGTAACAGCTGCAATTCTCACTGAAGCTTTGGTCAAAGTCACTATTCAAACGTTCCTGTAACTGAAGTGTGATATAAAAATCCCAAGGCACAGGCTGAGAATACACCTACAAGAAGGTACATAAGAACAACATTTATTTTTGGAATAAAGTGAAAATTGCTCATCTTCATATTCTTTTCACCCTCTTTTTTTCCCCTCCCCATTTTACCAAGGAAGACATTTTCCACACTCAGAAACTTTTCATCTATATCAACAATTAGAAAGAGGACTTGAAGCAGCAAACTTCATGCACAGAATTCAGAAAGTAAGACCAAACTTACATTTTACTTCACATTGGCCAAGGGGATTTCACACATTTAACACTACTTGTATAATACCCATCATATGCGTTACCTTTATTGCAAATCCCTTTGCATCCAACTGGGGAAAGTTAGCTGGAATGACAAAAACCATCTTGTATTCTTCATTGGTCCAGTATTCCCATTTGATGCAGTAAGTCTCATTTCCTGCATGGAAGTTTACATCCATAAGCTGTCACGGCAAATACACGTACCCAGGCTGTTCAAGATATTCCCCATCCACACCACGTAACGCTAGTGAGGGTGAGTAAGAAGCACATTTCAAACCACTCAGAACAAACAGATCCCTCGCACTGCAGAGGGACTGGCATACCTACCTAGCTCAACGTCTTTCTCAAGCTCCATGACAGGCAGGGCGCCAGTCTCCAAATGAAAATCCAGAGAAGCAGCCAGTGATTCTGGCATAGGATCTAAAAGCTTTTTACGCTGTTCAGCACTCCACAAGAACTGAGTTACCTCATCACCTAGGAAGACAAGTAGTAGAAACACATGAGCTGAAACTAGGTGTTGAGTCTCTATGACTTGACTGTAGCTGTCAAGAAGTAGCCTGGATATTGGAGGCTTTCTAGCTGCATACTGATTTACTGCATCACCTTTCAGCAAGTCAATCCCTTTGCAATAGTTTCTTGTTCTGTGAAGTGAGCATAACACTCGTCTCTGAAACTACCTTACAGAGTTTCTCATCATGAGGTCTCAATGATTCTACTGTAGGGTCATGTAAAAATCTCTCTTTCACAAGAGACAAAGCTCTGAATTAGCGTAGGCCCATCTGCTCAGCCACTGCAGGGTCCAAACTTGTTTTTCAAATTAACACTCCTTTTTAAAATGTATGTCTGGAGTAAGTGATCAGTCTGTGATTTTTTTAAATGATGGGTTTTACTAAAATTCAGTCCTTTGAATACAGCAGGGGTTTTAAGTAGGAAAAGGAAAACAAAGCTGGACTCCAGCTCTGCTGCAATATTAAGAATTCAATGACTTTTACCTCCTGGAAGACACATAAGATAACTACCTGTAGGACTGGGTTTATTTTCCTGCATAACAGGACAGAGACAAAACTCATTCAATAGATGAGTTCTTCTGTACAAAACCAAGGTAGCCTGAAAGCTGTTCATCCCAAATGATCAGGCAGAGTAAAACACAGCAGAGCTAGATGGCTTCTGCTGACTTCCTCTCCCAAAGGCTATGGCTAGTAATGTGTGACAATGTTTTAAGCTTTCACAGTACAAAGATAAGAATCAGAGCATCATTACCATCCGTTATGTTTATTTGAAAAGCATTGCAATAAGATATTGCTCAGGAAGTAGTTCTCTGAAAGTAGATCCAGGAAATATTGTAGGTTGAAGGCTAAATAGCATTCCAAAATTTTACCATCACAAGCCTATACAGTTTACTGGCATGTTTTACTGAATAAAATGACAGACACCTGAAGTAAGTTTTATGCTCTATGCAACATTAAGGAGTCCTCAGCAGAATCACTACATCCAGGTTGAGAACTGCAGTTCAAAGGCAATGTGCAGAAAGCAAGAAAAAAAGCAACAGGAATTATCAAAATTTAAAGAAAGGACCATTAAAACATCTGAACAAATGCCTTCTTTTTCTGAAAAGAATCTGCAAAGATTTATCATCTTGCTCTAGAGATTAGCGCACATGATAACAAAAGGGCTAAGATCTATCCGAAACATTTCAGCTATTTCAGCGAGAACACTTTTCCTAACTGTATTTTCACACAAGGGAGACACAAGTTTAGTCATGTGTCAAAGCAATGGGAAATACCCAGAAAGCAGAGTAGAATACAGGAAGTACAGAAAAAGCGCCATAGTTTAGCGACAGCTGCAAGTTCTTTGCTGTGAGTAAAACTCAGCTTAAGTACTGACCAGTAACATTTTCACCGGTACCTCCAGAATCAGTAACCATTTCAGCAGGCAGGCTCTGAGCAAGTTCCAGTTTCTCAGGGATGTGCAGGTATTTGATAGTAGATATTTGTGTAACGGATGAAAGGGAAGATCCTGAGGAGACAGAAGAACCTGACGAGCGAGTATCTTCCACGCTTGCTTCCATAATTGGGCTGTAAATAAAGTCATCAACTATTCAGACTTTCAGAAGACAGAGTGTCTAGATAATGCCAGCTTAGTGACTATGAAAGGACACTGGGCACTCCCAGACTTCTTCATGTTAACAAAGTCCTTTCCCACCCTTAGGGGAGAACCAGTAGTCACGGCAGGGCTTCATTTTAGCTTCGGTGATTGCTTATACTCAGAATCTTAGTCTACAGATGACTTTTATCTTCTGTTAAATACAGCTGCTACAACAGAAGATGAACTGAATGTTTATGACTCCCTTCACTACCAAAATTCAGACCTACAGTGCTTTTAAAGCAGCGGAGGGTTGGGTGGGCAATAACTCTCCCTTCGTAATTATAATCAGCATGGCTTCCCAGGGAACTCACCAAATAAGCAAACACCTTCGGCATGCTATACCTGTTTACATACTAACAGCTAGCAAATCAAACTCTGTTCTAAATTAAGAAAACCCCACACAACAGATGCTTTTTACTTTACAATGGCAAGAAACAGGAAGTTGTTTGCCAGTTTTTTTTTACTTCTCTCCAGCTTTTCTCCTCTGTAGAAGAAATGTAAGCCATAATCACCAGATGCATCTTATACGCTAAAGTAACCACAGAAGCATACGAATTTAAAAAGGAACTGATGATTCTACTTTTAATCTCTGGCTAAAAAGACAGAATGTGTGTATTAATTTCTTTGCAAGTTATTTGGTAGAAAAAGCAAGGAGTTAAGTCCCAAGCAGTAATGCTGAAAAGCCAGATGGGCTTGCTATTACCTCTTAAATCTGCTCAAGGCAAAACAGACCCTGAGCTAGAGAAATGGCTGTCTTCAGTATTTTCTTATCTCTTCAGAAAGTTGTTTCTTCAGCAACAGAAAATCACAATCAAAGACAGACACACAGGAAAAGGGGCTGAAGATACTTTGCTGTTAATTACCTCAGCTTATTTACACAAAGAGCTTCACTGTACGCTCCCTCACAAACCAGCATTTCCTGATTGAGAGGTGCACTCTTAGACTCTGGACAGTCTTCCTTCAGGCCACCCTGTGCAAAGGCAGGAGCTGGGACTCTCTGAGCTATCACGCCATGAAAGGGCGTTGAGGCCAGATGGGCAGCCCCAACAAAGTCACACGTGTCTTCTGGGTTGGCACAAAGGGTTTTGTTCTTGTAGGAGCCTGTCACAATTGCATCTTCAGTCAAAGGTTCAATTCCATTCAGCTCATCCTGAAAAGAGTAGGAAGAGACAATGAAAAGCCTGTAGATTTTGTCAAATTTTCTTTTAATTTATTTAAAAGGTGAACATTTTTCTCTCTCCCCTTTCTTCCACCCACCAACTTCCAACATGAGCCTGACACTCAGTCTTCATGTACTCTACTTATACTGCTCATTCAAACTGAGTAATTGAACCCTAACTGTAATATAGTTGCATCTTTTTTCCAACTAGAAATGGTAGCTTTGCTACCCTCTAGAGCGCTGCAGAGCTGCCACGAACCCTTAGAGCCTACTTACTGTTACCACTCCAGCAGTGCATCTCAGTTACAGGCACATTACTGAAGTGTTTAAGTGTGGGGCACTGAAGACACATAGAACATGTAAAGCAGAACTATGCAGTTATCCAGACTGACTCTAGAACCAAGATCAGCCTGACGCTTACCATACTTATCCCTGATAAGTATGATATTGTAGCTGTACGTAAAGTCTTTCTCACCTCAGCAAAAAGTCCTCTCACTCAAACAGCCTGAAGGTCTATCGTGGCATGCAGTAACTAAGCCTGCTGGTGAGACAGCAACTACCACCCCTACGGAAAGCTTTACAAACACCTGCAAAACTTCCACATGAAGACACACAGCTTAGGAAACAAGATACGAAGGTTTAAGGGAGTCAAGCACATGGTACTTCTGGTGAGGAACACAGGAGCAGAGATGCTTGTTTGGATGCATGGCAAGAAAGTGGATGGAACAGGAGGCAACGTTGAAGAGTGCAACTCTTCATCACACAAACTTTTTAAAGTTTCAGTGTGAGTAGTACTGGCCACTAATCAGTTGCTTAAAGTTTGAAGACTCCTTACCATCACTCCGTATTGACCACCTTAAAGCCTAATAAAACCATGAAATTTCCAGTATGACCTTAACATCACCCAATTCGAGCGTTGCCATGCCAGACAGAAGTTTAGAATCCTTGCTTATTGCACGTCATGTCAGTCCAATCTCACTCAGTTCAACAGGAGGACATTCTACATTGGTTTCTCCTCCTTTTGACAGCAAATGTGCTATGGGGTAAATGGTTTCCTTACACAGGCTTCTGGTGGTATATTTTCCTTCGCAGTTACAGAATCTGAAGGTTTACGAACAGCAAGAGGGCGCCGGGCACTTTTCTGTATATGAGCTGTAGAACAACTAAGATAAAGTCACATTCCGTTAAATATCTGTGAAGAGTAGCTCCTGATCTTCAGCACATTTCTCTCAAGAGTTTGAAATTGTCAGTACACTTAATCTACCACTTTCCACTAAGAAACTACCAGTAAACTGCAAAATATATACAGCTCTCCAGAATGAAGAAAGTTTAAATAGCAGCTTAAATAGTTGTAGTCTGAGGAGGAACAAGAGAGTATTTCCTCATCATGGACTTCCCAAGCAGAGTATTGAAATAAAACCAAAGAACCACAAATACAGACAAAACAAAAAGCCACCCCACATCCATACAAGAAACGGTACTGTATTTCAGCTGCTACAGAAAGTGGTTTGATACTTCATTTTTTCCTCCCTCTGAAATCTAGGTCTTAAATAATTCTACCTTATATTCTGATTTGCCGAAGTAGAGGATTCATCAAATATGGAGAAAAACGTAGCAGGAGCTGGTGGGGGAAGGAGACCTACGTCTGTAAAGAAAAACCAAGGGGGTCTGTTATATCGACAATTTTTCTACAACAGTGTAACCGATGCGACTTAAACCATTTAATACACAGCCTTAAAAACACCAGTCCCAGCAGGAAGTTACAGAACTGACATTTCTAGAAACCTATTAAAAAAAGTCTTGGCTTTGTCATGTCAATGAACCACGCTTTTACCACCATGTTATGTTTGTTAGCTTGCTCCCTTCAGAATTTGTACCTTTTTTCCCAAGGCTGGCCTCATCCCTCTGTTCCTCCTGTTCATCCTCAGAGTCTAAAAACACATTTCCCCTTTGGGTATCTGGGCATACACCGAGAGACTGGGTAACCTCTGCCAACAGTAACAGTAGTCAGTTCAGCTCAAAAGTAAATTTCTTCAGCATGTACCCTCCCAACAAAACTGAATATATAATTTCTGACTGTAGGCCTCTACCAAATCCTCTGAGGAAAAAGAAGGACTTAAGATAGTATCAGTCCTAGTGTTAAACTCTCTTACTGATTTTAGTAAGACTGCATATATGAAAGCATGAAGAAAGTTTTTCAGCTATTAAAAGAAAAAAGCTCTTCTGCGTGAAAGTCCTTTCAAATAATGACAGTTCTCAGACCTCAGATGCTCAGTCTTCCGCTGAATATGGTTGAAGGCACTCAATACTAGCATGCTCTCATTTTCGTTCTTCTAATGCACCTAGACTTCTGGTTTTAGTTTATTGCAGTCTTACTGTTTATATGAAAGAACACTTCTCTTCAACACAGCCTTCTTCTTAATCGTAAAAAATTTAAAACTTACCCTCAGAACAAGATGGTTTATGCAGTTGAATATTTTCAGAGACCTGGGATTTACTGCGGAAAAAGATACAAACCTCTTTCTTATACTTGACACACCTTCACAAAACACAAGTAAAAAAAGGCAAGCCAAGCTGACACATGCTACTTGTAAGAAGTTAAGATCCCTCAGACAAATAATCAAAACTGTATAAAGACAGATTACAGATCCTGGTTACAGGCTGATGCCCAGGGGTATATCCCACTGTCTGCAGAAACAGGCTATCTGGTAGTGATCTATGTTACTCATAACTAATTATCCCCACAAATTTTCTCATTGCTGGCAAAGGAAATCCTGCATTACCTTTGCAACTGAGGCTGATTCTCCCCAACTTCTGTTGCGCTGGGAAAAGTAAATCCTTGAAGTCTCAAAGGTGGCGAAGCTTCTGTTACCTCTGTCGGCTATAGAAACAAAATTATGTTTTCGTTGTACACTCATGGATCACAAGTCATGCAACAAGGTTCCAAGAACATTCTGGTAATCCTGTGTGGGTCATTAGGTCCCCGATGGATTAATAACTGTCTTTAGCCATTTTTATTTGTACTTTGTTTACTTGCATGAAAAAAGCCCATTCTGATTGCCTAGTTAAAACGTGTAATTTTACTCTTTGCAACCACCTATAACTTTCACAGGAGATTTAATTATCCTGCAACAATTAAATACATGCGTAAGCAGTTACATAGCTTACATCAAATTCACTACACTTTGTATTTCATTATTTAAAATATTTACTACTACTAAGGTGTTTTGGAAATGGGGAAGGAGGGGGGAGAGAGAGAACATACTTTATTAGCCCAACTGATGAAGCTGGGAAAAGGAAAAGCTTGGAAATAATTAACTTTTACTTGTTATTTGCAACCTTTAAGAAAACTGGGGTTTAAACCCTACCTAGCAATGACAGACCGAAGTATAGTTGCTTGAAAAATACCCTGCTCAAGACTGGTCTGCACAGAAAAGGGGGGGAAAAAATCTAATATATAATAGAGTACGCTACTGACTATAAAGCTTGGAGACAAATCAGATATGGCTTTTTGTACTGGTCTTGGCTGGGATAGTTAATTTTCTTCATAGTAGCTGGTACGGTGCTACCTTTTAGATCTTTGACCAAAACAGCACATCAAGGAGAGATCATTCTGTTCTCCATGCTGCCCCACCAGTGAACAAGCCGGGGGCACACAAGTCGGGAGGGGACACAGCTGGGACAGCTGACTCCAACTGGCCAAAAGGATGTGCCGTACCGTATGATGTCATGCTCAGCAATAAAATCTGGAGGAAGGGGAAGATGTTCAGAATTACAGTGTTTGTCTTACCAAGTAACCATTCTACACGATGAAGCCCTGCTTTCCTGGAAGCAGCTAAACACCTGCCTCCTGATGGGAAGGAGCAAATGAACTCCTTATTCGCTCTGCTTGAGCACACAGCTTTTGGTTTACCTGTTGAGCTGGCCTTATCTCAGCCCAGGAGTTTTCTCACTTTTACCCTTCTGATTCTCTTCCCCACCCCTCTGAGAAGGAGCGAGCAAGCAGGTGTGTGGTGCTTAGTTGCTTACCGGGGTTAGCCCACACCACTTTGCAACCCTTCACTTCTTTCCCTAGTTCCAGCTGCTTCTCCTGTCCTCCTTTGCACTACAACTTCTCAAAATAAAAGGAACCTGCACATGAAGAGAGCTTAAGAAAGAGCCTTTCGCCCTTAATCATCTGGCATACCTTTACTTAAAAAAAAAATTTAGAAGTTTACACATTAACATAAGGTATCTGATCTGATAGTTAAATATCTTAATATTTGTGAAGTAACACTTCAAAGTTTTCAGTTCTTGATTTACATTCCTATAGTGAAAGGATATGGCCTGGGGAGAAGAAATATTTCTCTGAGCATTCATTTACTGGGTGATATATGTGTACAATGGACTGAAGCACCCTTTCAAAGAAGCTTTAGAAGCGTTAACCAAAGAGAAACATTAGATATTGTTCCTTCCTTAGTACTTTTACTTAAGATAGCAGCTACTTGTAATAGAACAGTTAAATGAGGACAATACCTGGTCATGTGGCTGTTGCTGCTTGTCGTCTTCTTTCTTCTTTAATTTCTTCTCCAGCTCCTCAATTTTCCTTTGTAATTCTTCCTTCTTCTGTGCTATGACCTGCATCTCCTCTAAGGAAGAAAAGCTTTTAAGACACAAAGCATATTTCACATGTAATCTATAGCTAAAGCCTAAATTCTTTTTAAAGGGGCTAAAACCTGTGGTCACCTTTTCCTGTTTCATGGCTTACATGTAAAACTGTCAGATATGTTACTTTCTCGATACCTCAGAGCAGTTAAATAACTATTCCAGCAAAAAAATAGAAAAGCAGCTGCAGTAACAGATAGCTGTACGGTGATAAAAAGCAAGTATAATTTCACAATTCTATCTCAGAAAGTCTTATGTCAGCCCATTTTGAAGCATACCTTCGGTTTTCTTTTTTGCTTTCTTTCTGTAGATTTCAGCTCGGATCTCTTCCAAAGAAAATTCTTCAACTCCAGCATAGACTTTATCTTTACAGTACATCACCACCTCTTTCTTTTCTTGAGTATCCTGCTGATGGTTTTGCACTCGCTGTAGCAGATCCTCCTCTTTCTCAGGTTTGCGAGCACTTAAAACACGGTTTATGCTGGGTTCAATTTTGCAGGGAGTCCTGAAAAAACATGCAGTTATTACTTTGATTATATGTACTTTATTGTAGCACAGAAAAGCAAGCACAGGAGAGAAAATGGCTAATTTCAGAATCTAGCTGTAGAATGGTCTAAAGACATTCTGTTCTGTTGAAAGAAAAAACAAACAAGAAAAACGGAATCATAGCACATAAAAGGCAAGCATGCCAACTCGGAACTGGGTAATCAAAAAAAAGCCAACCCTGAAACAAAGCATTAACAAGGCCCAGGGAAGAGCAAATAAAATTCTTATGGTAGGCTGAACTGCTGTGCGTTCTGGAGCAGGATCTATGTTTACTTCAGCTCCATCAATCTGTGTGAGCACACAGGGGACAAGCCCCTAATCATCCTACAAAAAAGAAATTATCTGGGAGAAAGAACAAAAAAAGAATCAGTTGGACTTAAAAATGGAAGATCTTGGACTAGATCAAGCCTGGCATTTTAGATTAAGAAACAAGGAAGATTTAAGAGGCAATAAGAGGGCAGTTTGCTCAAGGAGAATGTTTTGCACAGCGAGTGACAGAAATTAAGTGCCCCATTACAAAACACCCCACCACTGTACAGTGAAAGGAGGCTGCAGCAGTCAATTTCGTAGCTCAGAAGTGCTTTCTGAAAGTACTATGTGCTAATTTCAGGAGTGAAGAACCAGAACTTGTACAGTTTTACAGATACCAGTAACCCAGATAACCCCAGTAATTATCTGTACCTCAATAAAAGATTATCTGAACAACTGACCTTGAAAAATGAGTTAACTGCGTTCTAGGCAAATAGTTCAAAAGAAAAATACAGTGCACAGCTCCAAGACAGCTGTTTTGTTTTGCCTGTGAATGGACTCACAACCCTAAGACCACCTGAGAGATTACAGGGCAAACAGGTGCTCCTAATGTCTAGGGTTTATTTAAAGCTTCTATTTGTGGGGGTGGGGGCTTATTACCAAGATCACTACAGGCTCCTTCTACCCCAAACTCTGGGTGACAACTGCTGGCATGATTTGCATCACGCTTACCCAATTTCAATGCTACACTTTCAGACTTGATTTAGTTGATGGCCACGGCATCATGAGGAAACAGACTCAAAGGCAGAAAAAAAAGAAATCTGCTTTTAACTTTCAACTGTGTAGTATGAAACTACGTAGAAACTGTCTGCTCAAGTCACTTACGGCTAGTTTAGCACGATGTTCAGTTCCCACCCATTTCTTCCTTTCCCCGGTATAAAAAGAAGCTGCCTTCTGTAAATAAGAAGTCTCCATTTGAGACACCAACACATCAAGAGATTTAATTCTAGGGCATCACCAACTTTCAGGAGCAAGAAATAGCCTTATAGCTTAGATAAAAGCTTTTTTTTTTTTTACATATTCTTAAACTAAATTATGATATATCCTTGGTCAGAGCTATTCTGCAGTCCATACGCAACATACGAAACCCACAGGAAAAGCCCATGCTGTGAGCCCCCTGTCTGCATTCTTTGATTATATGCAATTCAGAGCCAAGGAAGCTGTCTGTAATATCAAACATTCTTTTCCACTTCGCTTTTAGAAAGAGCCTATGTATTCCATGGCCATCATTAGCCCCAGAAACAAAAAAACCCCAAACAAACCAACAACAGCAGCTTTGCAAAATAGTGCTTTTTCCTCTGCTCTAAGAAAGCAGAGCAACCCCAGCTCCTGGGATTTATCAGCATTTCAGTGAGCACAGTAGCAGCAGAAAGGTAATTTCAGGCAAAACAGCATACTCCTCCATAACCCAAGCAACACTGTTGTCATGGAAACTTTGATAGCTTGTTTCAGAATAAAACTCCAGATAGAATGAGTACAGAGCTCCCAAAATAGAGGAAAACAGCAATAAGCCTGTCTCAACTCAGGGCTGCTTTCATAGCTAACAGCATCCTAAGAAAGGACTGTGGTTTTGTGTAAACACACAGAGTTACACTATTAAACTAATTAGCCTATATAAATGTGATATAGGCTCCCACATAACGAGCAGCAATAGTCAAATACTTCCATGTCCTTGTACATCCTCCACTGAAGGCTCTGCCACCAAACTAAGCTACTAGAACTTTCAGGTTGACAGATTTTTAAATTCTTGTAGATGTGGAGGTTTGACGACTTGGCAAAACGAGTCAAAACCTTATGAAGCAGCTTTGATAATTTCAAACGCACCCCCCATTTCAAACTGATGTGAAGACTCACATGACTTGTTGCTGAGCTGACTCTTCCACATATGGGGTGAAACTGGGCACTGGGCAGGGCACTTCTATACCAGAACTGGCACTGCTGCGAGGACGCTGAGAAAGGAACAGTCAATATTAACAGATTAAAGATCCATGTTTAGCCACTGCATTCCTCTACACTCTGCAGCCCAAAGCAAGGCAACTGCTAAAAGAAGTTCTACATTAATGTTTCTTCCTTCTCATTATGCTCAGCTAAATTAAACCTGTGATTTACTGAACTTTTCCATTCACTTAATCATATTGTTTTGTATCTGCTAGTAATCATTCCTGGAGTTTCCATGAATTTCAGCCTATTTTCTTCCCTCCCCTCATCCTAGTCATTGTTTCTAAGCTTCACTTATAATGACTTCTATATTGAGAAGTCTAAAATATTTTTTATCATGATGACTTTCTACTCTTCCTCTCTAATCTACAAAGAATTGGGGAACACTGGGGGTTATTTAAGGACCTATGAAACAAACTTGATTTCATGGGATTAATTTCTTTCAGATAACATCTTGGATCATTTCTCCAGAACAGCTTAAACACCTGCAGAAGAGCTGTTTTTTCTGACGTCTCCAGCATTAGTTTAAATCATTGGAACCTACTTTCTGTCATCCTATTGTCAGGATAAATATTCCATTGATACTGTACTAATTCAACTCCTTTGATCTCCACTCTTCTGCTTTCCTCACAAGCACTTCAGAACAGACTTGCAGAATGCTGTACATGCCTTATTTTCATAAGAAGGTAGGCAAGAACTTCTTTCTTCAGGTTGTGTTGTATGATATCAGTTTAACTCTTGCTCTTCTTTATTACAGAATTAAGTAACGTCTGGCCTCTCTCCCTTTCTTTGGCTAGTGTTTTCCCTCTTACATATTCCTTTTCTGCCCTCCAAACAGTTTGGCAGGCCTTGTCTACCAATTTTTCTGGTTAGCAAGAATGATAATTCCTTGAATTAAGAACTCTAGTTTTTTGAAATTATTCTAGCAAAATCAGCTTGCTAAACTTAAACAGATTACACATAGCCAGAGACTCTTTAGGAAGAAGCTAGGAAGGTCTGTAGTTACAGACAGACACAAACCCCAACCCCAGGCAAGGGAAAGAGTATGACCTTTGCCTCAGGGATCAGGATTCAGCTTCCACACCTTGCTCTTTTTTGCCAGGCCATTTTGGGACTCCTTACCCTGCCAGAGTTCCAAGGCCCTGCACTTAGTTCATTCTCCTTGGCCCTCGGAGCTGGAGGTGCTGTCCATGACTGTGGTGCAAGTATAGGAATCCCGGGTCCAGAAGCTGAATTTTCATCAAACACAGCAAAACCCGGATTATTTGGAAGCTGCTGAGAAGTTAGAGTCTGCAAGCTTCTGTTTTGGTTCGTGACTATAAGCAAAAAGATTGATGCAAATTAACCTTTATCACACTTAAGTGTAAATTCCAGAACGAAAAGATGTAACTCTTCCAATAACAAGATGTGGTTTCAGCAACTGAACGTACCTTTAAGTGCATCTCCTACACGACTAATTGGGGCTCTCACTTTTTTCTTCCCCCTGCCTTTTAGATCTGCCAACGAGCTTCTCTGAGGTTCTGCAGCTCCTAGAAGACCCGTATCTTTTTCATCAGGAGGTTCCTCAAGCCCCAGTAGTGTCTGCCGAGAAACACGGGTCTGAAATTGCCTGAGAAAAATATTGGAGAAGTCAGCATAAACTTCATTGTAGCAGGTATTCACTGAAGCACATAAAGCTACTCCAAGTTCTTCGCTTCAGCTGGAAGCTTACCTGTGATGGGACTGGAGTTTGTCCAAAGGCTCAGCCTTGCGCTGAAGACCTTCCTGGAATATCAGATCTGCTTTCTTAAAGCTTCCTCTAGCCTCAAGTACTTCTGCCCAGGTGATGTAGAGTAGTGCCAGTGTTGTGCCAATTTCCTGGCTATGTAGATAACTGTACAGATCCAAGGGCTCATTACAGTAATTTCCCTGAAACAACCAAACTATTTCAGTAATCACATTGGACTACAAAGGATTCCAA
Organism: Phalacrocorax aristotelis; assembly: GCF_949628215.1. Classification (NCBI taxonomy): domain Eukaryota; kingdom Metazoa; phylum Chordata; class Aves; order Suliformes; family Phalacrocoracidae; genus Phalacrocorax; species Phalacrocorax aristotelis. Next base: position 70,318,022 of record NC_134280.1, on the reverse strand, counting down.
ACTGACATCTGCATTTTGATGTCTCCTGCAAGACCCCATTGATTTCAATCCAAGTTTTATAGGAGCAGCTGTAAGGATAGGACATACAATTGTGTCATGTCACCGTGCACAAGATAAAGAAAGGGAATTCAATAGGAGAAGAATAATATTGAGAAGAACCTCTGGCTGCATGTATGTATTTGTCAATATTGTTACCAATCCCTTAATTCTAGCCTACACAGAGTCAGTCATTCCTTTCTTTTTCCTCTCTAATTCAGTGATTGAACTATGTCATATTAGCTACAAATTAGTTACAAATAGACACAAACCCCAGGCAAGGGAAAAAGAGCGTGACCTTTGCCTCAGGGATCAGGATTCAGCTTCCACACACCTTCCTCTTTCTTGCCAGTCCATTTTGGGACTCCTTACCCTGCCAGAGTTCCAAGGCCCTGCGCTTAGTTCATTCTCCTTGGCCTGGGAACAGTTATTTTAGCTTTACGTAAAGTACAACATACTTCTTATCAGTGTTGGAATGGGTAAATCAGCTCAGGAAGCTAAACCTGGGGGAGAGTTGCTCTAAGAAGATGAGAACAACAAAAACCACAGCACTGGAGAGAAAGGGCAAGACCAGAACACTTGGTTCTGGTTGTTAAGCTTGGTTTTGCTTAACATAGGATGTGGATACCAGATAGAAGTTAAAGTAACTGATAGGACAAATATAAACCTAAAATGTACCTTTAAATCACTGTCTTTCCTCCTTAAATGAATAATCAAGCTCTACTCATTCAACTAGCTTTTCCGCAACAAAACTTATGGAGATTTTAGCTGTCCAAACTGAATGATCCTAAAAAAGGCCTGGAGATCCCATTGCAAATGAGGAGTGGAATTCAGAGTAGGTCACATGTTTGCAGAGAGATGCTTCTAATATTGCACTAGTTGTACAACATATTCTTTGCTTCTGTTGTTACAAAAACCAGCTTAACTGCGTGCAAATGACATGACAAGTACTAAGAAAAAGCAGCACCCAAGACATGTTTACAAAACACTCACAAACTTGAGCCAGATATTAAGATAGCGGGGATCTTTGTAGTATCGCTGCTGTTCATTGAGCGCCTTCACTGCCCTTTCCAATATCGCTGCGAGATTACTCTCCTTTCCACCTTGGGGGAAGTTTTGCTCTGTCCACTTGATGTACCTAGATATGGAATATATTCATAGGAAGTCAGTTCCAAACAAGATACAAGGCTTCTGTTTCAGTACAACATAAGGAGATTTAGAAAAAAATTAGGCATAGTATTGAAACACAACGTATTATTAAAAAAACAGTTATAGAATTTATCTTTTAATGAGTTTCTAATTAAATCAGAATATTTTTCCCAAGCTTTTACAAGGATATCTGACCTTTCTATTCTCTTGTCTGAAATAGAAGGAAACTTACCGGTCCCAGACATCCAGTGGATCATCTCCAGAGTAAAATCGGATTTCTGATTCAAACTCCCTAAAGAAAAAAGCAGTTATCCATCCAATAAATACATGTGTGTAACTGTAAATATGTTTTCTACATTGTAAACTAAGGCTTTCACTCTCACTCGTACCATTTTGTAGGTCTACTTAAAAAAAAAAGAAAAAGGCTAGGTTAGCATGTATTTAGACCTGAGCTTTTACGGAGACTAGAAGAATCAAAAAAAAATAGGCTTTTGCATTCATCTTCAAAATGAAAGTGCTGAGAAATGTATCATTGTTTAACAGGACAAATATGCATCTTTCCAAAAGATATTTCCAAGAATTTCTACTACCTCAAAGCTTGTATGGTCTCCCTTGACAGAATGCTTCTTCTGTTATGAAGAGTTATTAGCAGGCAGATATACTGTGAAGTTTAATTTTTGCATCAAATGTCCCTTATTTCATTATAGGAGGAAGCTGGAAAACACGCAGAGGACGACGGAAGAGCCTGATGATCAAACAACTACCGAACTCCACCAGAGAGCACACTGAAGACACATCTAAGTGGCCACAGATCATCCAACCCTACAACACGATGACTTCGCCCTCAGGCATCACATCAGGAAAGCACGAGTTAGACAAGAACATTGGCTTGTGTTTAGCGGCAGCTCTCTGACTCAGTCCTGCAGAGCTCCCCAGGCAGCCCCTTGTTCTTGGAAGGCTCTGCTCAACCGTAACACCTCACAACCATAACGAGCCAGGTTGGACAAACCCTCTTGCAGACCCCAATACAAGAACAATTCCATGCCTTTCCATGAAAAAAATCCAGATCCAGCTGCTAAGCACCGATGCAGTAAGTACAGGGCAGGTGTTCATAGACCCTGCTGACTTCACACGAAATCACCCAGGTGGTTCAGCACAAGCACCAGTGCTTCCAATTCTGGCAATACAGTACAGAGGCAACACGCAGAGACTTCACAAAGTCAACTCGGCCTTTGCAGGGATGCAAATTTGAGGATCACACAATAGAAATATAACTGAATAGGCGGGGGACGCAAGATGCCCCTTGAAGCCATACAGTTATATCTGTGGAACACTGTACGCAAGACAGACCAAACTCAAGCTGATTTTGCCCGCTTGGGTGTCTTTGCGATCCAGAGGAGACATACAGAGATACCTGTATGTTGCCTGCATTATGATAGTAGGAAGCATTTACCTCCTAAGAAATACCCTGCTTCAATGGATTACAGTAGGAAAGACAAAAAAGCTCTCCTCCTTGTAACCTTTATGTAATTTTCTTAATGAGTACATTTAAAACCTAGGTGTTTTTTTTTTAAACTAGTGTTTGCTGTTTAAATGCCCCATTGCAAACCTAAAAACAGTAGCTTATACTGTACAGCACCCACAGCAAGTGGTCCAAAATACCTGGAGTGTGACAGTAGCATAGACATCAGTTACTAAACTTCTGTTCTTTTACACTTTTTTTAATGCCTATGAGATTAGCACAGTTAAATAAGACACAGAAAAAATTACGAGGAGGCAGGAAGATAAGGGGAAAGCAGTGTCAAAACATTGCTCACTGTTTTTTGAGCTGAACGGCAGTGTGGGTGGAGGTCTCCTGCTGAGCCAGTGCTTCCTGCAAGGTGGACATGACACGGCCCTGCCGGAGGGGCTGCACATTCTCTTTGCTCAGCTCCCACTCATCGTTGCAGTCCTGGGACATGACAGCCTCTCCTTTAAATTCTGCCTTAACAACAAAAACAATAAGGAATTGATTCATTAGAGAGGATACTAACACAAAGCCTGAGAGATCTGGCTTTCATTGGCCGATCCACCACACACCTGTGTAGCAATAAGCACACCGTTTAGGTCCCCCAACTTTTAGAGGGGATTAGGCTTCTAATTCTCCCCTCCTAGGGTATTATATGAAGCAAGTGCAACGCAATTCTTCACAAGCTCTGAGCAGCCAACTTCTCTAGAAGGAAACCAAGGTGCTTCTCTCCCCACCTGCGTGCCCCCTTCCTCCCCCCGGGATTTCCACCCTCTGTGAGATGTGGCGGCGACTCCCCCCCCCAGCGGCGAGCCAGCGGGCCCCTCGCTAGCACAGAGCCAGAGGAGAAGCCGTTTGCTACGCGGCCCCAGAACGGCGGTTGGCCCCAAGGACGCTCCCCCCACCCCTCACGCCGCGATACGGGACCCCGCGCCCTCCCGGCAGCGGCCGGCGGGACGAGGAAGGCTTCCCGCTTCCCGCCGAAGCCCCCCCAGCCACACGCACCCAAGCGCAGCCTTCCAAGGTCCGCGGCGACGGCGCCGTAACGGCAGCCCTGCCTCAGCCCCCTTCAAAATTCAAACGCCAACCGCCGCCAGCCTCCTCCCCATTGGCCACCTCCTTCAACACGCCCTGCCCGATTGGTTCCGGCCGGCCGCACCGGTGCACCATGGGAATCGTAGTTTCCCCCTCAGGCGGCTCGCGCCGGGCGCAGCCGGCAGGGAGCGCTACCTCATTAATTTTAGAATTAACGACATTATAATCTCATCTAAAAGGCATCTGTTACCGCAGGGAACATTCCTGCGTCCCCCTTTTCCTGCTCGCATGTGTTCCCACCGTTTCCCTCGCTCAGCTCTGGTGCTGGTCTGACCTGGCAGTGGCTCTGCTAAGGACCGAACACTGCTGGGTGTTCCAAGTTACTTCTCTGCCACAAAAAAAGAGAAAATAATTCTGTTGTTCTCTCTGAGGGGAGCACTCCTTTTGGCATGCAACTAGCCATTAGCTCGGCTTTGTTGTCACAGAATATCTAATTTTTCAGGTATCCCTATCAAATACAACGCACCATTTGAGAGCCCCAAACCAGCTCCAGATAACCTCTGTGGTCTGAATGCAAGAGCGTACACAGAGGTCCTAGCTCAGGCCCCAGAGGCGGTATTGCTGTGGGAATGTGATGCTCAGCCTTCTCTCCTACAGCATTGCAAGAGAGAACTAATTAGCCCAACAGGCTGCAGTAATATCGCCGTACGATCGTTCAGTGAGAGACCAATTTCTTCTGCTCAGCCCTTATTTACACAGTTTAGTCATGTCCTCAGAGTTAGCAACCTAATAAGATGGCTGAAGTGCTTTAACAGCTCCCCACACTAGTTTCAAGTTGTTCTTCAGCATCAGCTTATGTTCCTGCAGGCTAACAGATGAGTTAGGACTAGTTGTTTATATCTCTTTAAGTGCAAGTTGATATCTAAATAACACACAATGTCTTCAGGGTCTTAAATGTACAGATGTCTTACTCCCTTCTGCATTCTGTATCTGCAAAAGCTGAAATACGAGGCAGCTGGGAAAATAATTGCCTTAGACATGGGACAGAAATTTCCTGTGAGTAGTATAGATTAGCTGCCATCTATTACTGGAAAGGTGATCAATAAAAAAAATATTTCTCATAAATCAAATAGAATATTTTATTAATAAAATCTGGGTTCTTTTCTTCACAACTGACCTTAATAATTCACAGACTCTGAAGGTATCTGTGATGCCTCTGAGTTAGGAAACTTTCATACTCACATATGAAATAATAATGACCCTTCAGTGTTTAGATATTCCACAGCATTTATAAGAAATCGATAAAAGGCATGAGTCCTCTTGTGAGTAGAAATATGCAAAGTAAATACAAAGGATAAAGACAGCCTGATATTTGGGTTGGGTTGGGTTGGCTGAGAATAGGTGTCCTTTTTGATAACTGGGGCTGTTTTTCATTCTGTTTGTGATTTCTGACTCAGATACAGAGCCATACATGTGTGCTGCAACGCGCCCAGCTAACAGAGATGAGAGCAATGACCCAAAGCTAAACCTAGTAACAAATACTTAAATTTTATGAAAATCGTGACTTTCTACAATAGTTACTGTCTTGGAGGACAGTCCTCTGAGTTGGAGTTGAATCAAAGTTTTCTTTTTTTAATATATATACATACAAGTCTTAGAACACAGTATTTCTATCTAGTCAGATGGCAGGAAAGGAAATCTTGTGAAATCTCGAACGCAAGTCAGTGAGTTTATGTGACTTTCTGATTATATACTGTAAAATTGGCTGTTGAGCCACAAACAGAGGGAAGAGGCATTGGGAGGAGGTTTTAGCAAGAAAACTTCTTGCACATATGGAGAGAATAAGCAATTTCGATTGAGGAATGCAGATTTCTCACCCCCACCAAACCTGTGTGCTTGTTCTCACTCTGCTTCAGCCACTGCCTTTGCTGCTGTAAACAGCACCATCTTTTGGGTCATTTCTGCAGCCTCGGTTTTTATTATAGTTCCAAATCTGTTCCTTTGAATCTATTTGGTGGACTGCTTTGTTTTTATGGATTGGATAAAACATGTATTTATAAAAACTAAAGGCCATAATTTGCTTAAAGTCCATGTGATGGATTTGATCCCATTTCTTTAAGTTTCCATTTACAGGTCAGCTGAGGTTAGCGTTACTTTTATGAGGACTTAGTAACCAACTGATGAAAAAATAAATTGTACAAACCAGAATAAAATTGAATTGTCATTTTTTTAAAGCAAAAAGAATCCTTTTCAGAGCTAAAGGCACTGTATATACAAAGCAAATCAGTTTAAAACATGTCTTCTACAGCTGACTACTTACTGTTTGGAAGTTGTTCTTTGAGGTCAAGAATAATTATCTCTAGATTATGTGATTGAAGAGATCAGGGTTCATTATTGCTTCAGGTAAATGCTAGATAGTTCTGCTATCCTACACACAAAGTAAACAGGTCTCCAGTTATCTTCAGTCCCATCAAATCTAAACCCAGAAGTGCCCTCTGCACTCCAATTAGCCACGCACCAAAGCCATTTCTCTCTTGGAGGTAAAAAAGGCAAAAGGATGCACTTGCTGTCAGCTATGCCAGTGAAGACTTGATGGAAACCGTGAGGTTATTCTAGTTCTAAATGGGGACAGAAGTTGGGCCAGCAGAAACAAATTTTCAGACACCTGGGATTTTTTTTTGTTTGTTTCTGTTACCTCCTGAAGATAAAATGTCTGTATTTTACTTGATTTTTCAAATTCCCTACTTGCCTGGTGATTTTAATTCAGCTTTACGGTTTTCCCCGGCAGCTAGGAAGGGACGTTGCTTCTTTTACCTGTAGAGGCCAAGAATGAAAATGAAACGGTCACTTCTTAGGTGTGTGTTACTCCAGAAGAGGGTGCTCAAAGCTCAGAAACCTCATGAGCGCCATCTCCCTTGGCAGCTGTGTATTCTCTGCAATGCATTTCAGTCTCCCTTCAGTTGCCCTCTGTAATCTCAAATCCTGATCTACCACTGCCACACTGAAACTGCGATTTTCCCCTGCAGGTTTGTTGTCAATCACGAACGTACTTTCCTACCCGCTTACACTAACTGTGGACCAAATTCCTTAGAATTGTGTCCTGCATGGTTGTTCATCTTAGATCACAAAGTGTTACTCCAGGTTGTTGCAGGGAAAAAAAATCTGAGAATAATTGCACATCTTATGTTGCAACACATTTTTTCAAAGACCTTAGAGCTGGCATTGCATTAGAAGAAAAATAAGAACTTATCTGAGCCAGATTCCCACATTACGTGCAGTCTGTTAGAATCTGACACCGTTTAGAGAATCCAGATTTTTAAATTAATGCTTCTTTTTGTAATACAAGCTATGTGACAGCTTTTCACTCCTGCGTCTCTGTCTTTTAGCTAATATTAATGTGAGTTTGTGAGTCATCGTGTGGGGTTGTTATCCCAAGAGAGGGAAGGTCAGTGAAACCTTCCTGCTGACAGGACACCCCAATTCACCACCAGGCTCTGAAGGAAGGGTTGGGTGCAGGAAGGAGTCAGCAGACGTGCCTTCACTTTCTGCTTTCTCATCCAAGCTAGGCAGAATAAAAGACAGATGCCTTTGCTGTCCATGTGACGGCACTATTCAAACACACTTTTCCTCTTCCGAGTGGTGCGGTTTAACTTTCGTCTTAACAAGCACAAACTTTTGGGTATTTCCAGTACGAATTTTGCAGGATAAAAGAGCAAGAACACAAAAGCTTGCGAGGGGGCAGACTGAGCAGCTGGGGCTGCAGAGGAACGAACTGCCGTCAGGGAGCCTGGCAGGCGAGTGGTACGTTGACGGGATTTCAGTTGCATGCCAGCCGAGGGAAGCCAGAGCACCGAAAGCCGACAAATTGCGAACTGAGGGTGCCTGGACTCAAACAGCGTGCCAAGACAAAAGGCCAAGAGCATGAGAAGCACACCAACGAGGGGAAGGTGAAGCACCAACGCACGCGTACAGACTGAAAATAGAGGGAGCTCATAAACCAGTGTGCAAACGCATGTGCCCAGAAGCCCAAACAATACAGCAGCAGAAGGAAGACAGACTGACAGCAGCATGCCAGCAGACGAGAACAGATCACATATGGCTCAGCAATGAGGGAAATGGAGCTGCTATGCTGCCTCAGCCCACGCGAACTGCCTTCTGTTGGGAACAGTGCAGTTCAGTCATTGGTCACAGGAACCATGAAACAGTCTTCTGGACAAGTAGAAACGGATTTTTCCTTTCTCCAAGTGTGTAGAAAGAAGAGCTAGAGAAGGATATTCCCCAGGAATACAGTCTGCAAATGTGAAAGTGAGAGGAAAGATGTGCCTCAGGTAATCCCGAGGCTAGCAACGCTGCAGGAGATGAGGAGGTATTTCTGCTCTAGCACACCTGGGGGGCAGCTGGCCTAAGGGAGCTGTGCGTGCATATGTCTGTGTCCCTTCATCACTGTGGTGGTATCATCTTTGGTAACAGCTGGTGGGGCCAAATTCACCATGCTGCTAGATATACTGGACTGGCACCCCCTGACCATGCATATCCAGCTGCACCAGGACTAATTTGAGCCTGTCTCTTGTCCCTTGCTTTGAGTAAACAGGTCTGTCTGTGTCAGCATTTCTCTCAGAAATGTTTTTCCTGGTTCGTTAAAGGCAGATGGGATCTGGCAATCAGCAGTTCTCCTTCCCAATGCCGAAGTCCCAGTGCCTTTTCAGGTCATTATGCCTTAAAATAATTCAAAGCTCCTTATTAATGCACTGAGGCAGGAATGACCAATTGCAACCCACGTAACAGAGCTGTGGGTAACAATAACTGGGTTCTGATAAGCACTGGTCCCGTTGTAAGGGGCCTCAGGCAAGAATGCACTCAAGGACGTAATCTTTGTGAGTGCGATCAGGACATCCTGGCGGGATGCAAACAACCTAGCAGCAGGCCAAGACAAAAGGAACTGAGGACGTCTCCATCTAGATAAGAGTCAGAACAGCAGCTGAAACCAACGCACCTTGCAACACACTGACAGGATCACCCGATGGGCCAACTTCACGACCAGATGTCGAAGAAGGACTCAGAGTTCAAGGAAAGGACACAAAAAACACGCCTTCAACAAACCACTAGGGACCACTGAAGACCACCTGATACCTCTTCAGGGGCTCCTAAGGGACTTAGAACACACAGGTAACTAAGATACAAATATTATAATTAGTTCCAAGAAATAGAATGGATATGTATAACTATTCCAGGAAATCTAATGCATAGGTATATAACTGAGCAACCTAAGCTCTGTCCATCCCGACTTGTGGTATGCACGCCAGGATGAATTATCCCCCAAGAATCCGGCGCCGTAGTTCAGAATTCCTGCTGTGTAACACTACGTTGGTGTTCAGGAGTTTTAGTCCGGACTTTGGTGACAGCCTCAGTTGCAGAACACTGGGCAGAGGAGCTGGTGACCATCAAGTTGCTTTTATCTGCACTTCTCTCCTTCTTTCAGACCTCCTCTGTCCTTTCCAGTCTCTTCCCACACCACAATGGGTTAGAAAGCACAATGCTGTGTCTGTTCCCTTTGCCCAACTGTTTACATCGCTGTTGTATTACTGCAACGTCTGCTTCTGCTTTGCTTCCACAGAGACCATCCCTTGTTCCACATAAGCTGGGTTATGTCAGCCACTGACCTGGGACACAATCCTGCATTGCCAAAATGCTCCCTAATCAGTAGGGCACTTAGCACCGCTGAACCATCCTAAGTGCTGATTCTCGGTGCACAGCAAGCCAGTGGCACAGTTTTGGACCTTTAGCCAGAGGTGAAAAAAGCAAATCCCTGGAGGGTGTCAGAGTAGAAACACTCCTGCTTCACCCACCCGTCAGCAACCCTCCTATGGGCAGCATCAGCAGGGAGGGCAGGCTGGGCTCTGCTCTCACCCTTGCTGGTGGCCGAAGCGTTGGGCTACCAATTCGCAGCTACTGGAGAGCTCTCACAGACCTATGGGAAATGTTTGCTGGAGGTAATCCTAAGCTACTGGAGGAATTGCGCTTACATGGCAAACACAGGGCACATTCCCTATCCTCTATTATTGGACAAACCGCACTTGTAATTTCTGGGCAAATAGCTTTATTGCAGTAAGGAGGAAAGCTTTCCGCATCTCAATCCCCACCTTCAGCAAAAGCGCTGCTCCTGAAGTCCACACAGCAAGGGCAGCGCTCCTCGGAGAAAGGAGAGCAGAACTGAGCACTAGCAACACCGGGACAGGGAGATGTACAGAAATAAAGTATGGACCAAGAGGAAAAAAACCTCATTGGAAATCATTTGTGCTTTGGGGTACATGCAGATCCCAGCAGCCATAGTTTGCTTTCTCTCTCAAGGGTTTATCTGGAGTAATAGCAGCAATACAGAGATTGGCTTGTAGGGAAAAGGCAGGATTATTTATTGGTTTTGCTTCTCTACCAGGAGATACATATCTTGTTGCAATCCTGTGCTGTTGCACTAAGTTGAGAAGGTGAGAAAAACATCAGTGACCCAAGCTCCTTCTGCTGCATGCCTGTCTTGGACACTCCTGAGCTTTTTACTCTAAGTTAAACACTCAACAGCCTGCGTCTGCCCTGTAGCTACCCCCAAAATGAGAAAAGCAGGAGCAGCACGAATTCAGTGCTGATAGATCAGAAGGTGCAAATGCACACAGCCATATTCTCAGACAGTGGAAACCAGCCCAGCTTTTGGTTGCCAGCTGGGAGAAGAGATCGCTTGGTGGGAGGTGTCAATCTAGGCTAGAGCATCAAACACTTTACTCCCCACGCTGCGTGGAAATGGTGCGCTCACTTTGCTGAATTGGGGCTTTATGGCAGGACCATAACTGAAGACAATATTGCTGAAAGATAAGGGGGGGCTGAGGGAGGAGGGGTCCAACGCACTAAGGTGCTGTCACCCCATGAAGTCAATACAGAGGTCAGCAGGCTTTCTAGCTCAAGCCTGGACTCATAAGGCAAGCACAGCAGAGCTGACTTGCTCTCATCTGCATCTCAGCTCTAGGTGAAGCTTGAAAGATGGTATTTTAGCAGCAAAAGAGCCTGCTGGGCTCCTCATGAATGGAGACAGGCAGTGTGCAAAGGGCTTGCACCTGAGACAAGAGAGGAGCGGAGAAACGGCGGTGCCATCTGGCACTTGGAGGCAATGCTGACCTCCTTCAGCAGCAATGACAAAAGGGACACCTTGAGCCCTGCTGCACAAGGGAAACGGTGGGAACAACGTGCTGACCCCACATCCAGCACCCCTGTAATGATACCCATTGCTGCCAAAAGCCCGGAGACCTGGAAATACCCCTGGCATTTTGTAGGCAGGTCCTGGGAGGAGCCCTCCTTTTCCCTGACAGATAGGAGACAGCCAGCTAAAGAAGTACGGCACAATTAGCAGTTTTATGACATAGAAACGTTGATGACAAAGTCCTTCAGTAAAGAACATGTGATCAGTCCTTGCTTACCAGTGGCAGAGGAAACGGCAGCTCCCAAGCACGTAAACTCCTGGCTGCTGGCAGGACGAGGACCGTGGTGGCCTGTGCCAGCTGCTTGTCCTAGGAGCACGGGGTCTGGCACGGCAGAGAGCAGAGCCAAGCCCTGAAGTGAGCTCCTGGATACAGTCATACGAGTAACTGCAGAGTCAGGATGACTTGGGCTGGCTTACGCCCCGCAGCTGGAATCAAACAGTAACACCCTGAAGGGAACAGCCCAGCAGTCAGTGCTGGCTTATTTACCCACCAAGGGGAGATGAACACTGGGTTGTGTAACTAAATTGCTACTGCGAGCTGGACTAACTGCTCCAAAGTCAGTTCAGCAACATCTCTGCTGTACCTGCAGCCAGGTTGGGAAATGTGATGTAAGGGACCCCAGAGGGAACAGGCAGGAAGGTGGAGACATGGGACACATTTTCCCCCCCACCCAAAATCCTAAGTGATATTTCAAGGTCTCCCTGGAGGGCTGAATTAGCTGTAATCTCTTCCAGCTTTAGTCTGCATTCAGACAAGCAGGACAGGCAACTTCATCGTCCTTGCATTCCAGTTTCCCACCTATGCAGAAAGATGGGCTTCATGGCAGGAAAACAGCTGAGATTCCCCCATTTTTGGAGGGAGAGGCGGCCTATTTTCATTATATGTCATTGTCATCCTCTGTCACTGCATCTGTGTGAGACACTATCAATTCTGCAGCTGGGAGCGATGAGCTCTCTGAGGCAAAGGACACTCACAACCCTCTGTGGTGATCATCCTTGTCATAATCTTCCTCCTCCTCCTCCTCGTCTTCCTTCTCCTCCTCGTCTTCCTTCTCCTCCTCATCTTCCTTCTCCTCCTCATTCTGCAGATCTTCGTCACTGTCATCATCACCATCTGCTGCGTTGTACTCAATCACTTCAACGCTCCCTCCAGCATCTGGATCTATATCAGTCTTAAACCACACAGCTTTGTAGCCATCATCCTCCACGTGCCTGCCTGTCTTGAGGATAACCTTCAGTTCTTTCTCATGCTCAGCCTCTTCTTCTGCTTCTTCCTTTTTCTCTTCCTGGTCAAAGGTGACGGTGGAAACTATAGAAACCCTTGGGAGGCTATCAATTCCTTCCGTGTTGGAAGAGGGCAAGGAAAATGCTGGCTGCTCCAGCACATGTGCCACTGACTGGACACTGCCATTTTCTGACATCTCATGCTGCTTGGTACTCACTTCTGGGTGATCATCTTGCTTGAAAGATCGGTTCTGGTAACCCCCAGGTATTTCCTTGGAGGACTACAGGAGGAAAGACACCTTGTGATTGTAGTGAAAGGAAAAGAAACATTGTGGGGGGAAAAGGGGTGGCTGAAGGGTCTGAGCTCCTGCTCAGAAACGCTTCAGCTTCTTTTGCTCTTAAACCTCTTTGAAGCCTGGGAAAGATACAAGTCCCCAGAACAGCTCTTTTTTTATTGACTCCGTTTCTGAACTTTTTTCAGATAAGCATAGGCGTGTTTTCCGGGAGGGCTGAGCACCAGCAATGCACACCGATTTGTACCTAATCCACCTGAGGTATTACTCTGGAGTGGGATTTACCTCACTCAGGGTGAAGGACTGTTGTTATTCACCTGAGCTACGTGCTCTGGATTTGCGTTGTCGTCAGTGGAGTCTAGGCTTTTCACAGTCCCATCCTAAGGCTGAGACCAGCATCTGGTCAGACAAATTACACCGTAAATCTCAAAGTAACCAGACTGCCAGGGTTAATAGCTCAAGTGCAGACAACTGTCTAAGTCCAGGCTTTAGGATAGGGTTTGAAGGGACCTTCCTCTCCATTGGCCATAGAGGGAGGGCGAACAGCCGTTTATACCAGAGACATCTGTGTTTCAGAGACCACCTCTGATATGTGTCACATTCGTCCTAGGTTTTGTGCTCCATGGAGCTGTGGTCCTCTCCTTACCACGCCTGCTCATCATCTACCACGTGGCTCCAACCTCAGGGGGCAGAAAAGAACAACGAAAAGCAACACCAAAGCGATGCTGCCTTTGCAAACGTTGTCTCAGGAGCCATTCACACAAACGTGTAGTATTTGGGCAGCCCATCCATGCTTTAAAACCTCCTCAGATCCCACTTCCTAACTTTAAGAAATCTTAAAGTGAGTCGGGTACAAACAAGGCATGCACTTACCTTTCTCCTTATTAGGTATTTGACTGGTTTTCCATATCGTTTAATTATCATCACTCCAAGGAAGACTAAGGCAATTAATAGCAGTGCTGCTAACGTACCACCTAAGATGGCCATATCCTGAGCAGTGTATATCTTATCAGAGGAGGTTACAGCTACAAAAAAAAAAACAAACAACCAACACCAAACCAGTGTTACAAAGCCTAAAAATGGCAGCTAGCTTTTTTAACACAACGCGTCATTGTGGGAGAAGCTCCAACTGATTTTTGAAGGGCAAAGCAGCATCCTGTGCTTCAGAATGTGGCAGTGATGTATTTTATGCCACAGAAGGCCATTTGTTTGCTGTCCTGAAAGCAGAGGGGTTTTTTTAAGGTGACCACTCACAGAATATTATAACTTCCAACAAGTTACATGAAGTGGAAATAGCATCCCTTTACAGGACAACGACTTTACCCCATGACTTAACTAAGCTAATATATACGTGACTGTATTAGGCAAGCGGATGTTACATGGAGCAAAGATAGGTAGATCTTGTACTTTCCCACTTCACCCCCTCACAGCAGCATGCAAACACGAGGGGTTTGCACAGATGTGTGTGAAAATGCAAAGCTTCCTTTAATCCGGAACATCACCTCTGATACTGATGAGCACATTAAAAAAGGAAATAAAAAAGCATAATAGGAAATAGAAAAAGCATAAGAAGGTCCCCAGGACAGGAAACCCTTTCCTGCCCTTTTGTAGCTGTAGCAATATACACCAGCCTTCTCAGGAGCGGCTTATGCTTTCAGCCACCGGTCAGTATAAGCATATTTGTACGGAGATCAACACTGGAGTGGAAAGACATTAACTTCCTCAGGGTTAATAATCTTTGCTTGCTGTTGTCAGTGGGATTCTTTATTTTTAAGTTTTCCAGCTTCATTTTGTAGGGTAAATTAATCTCTTTGAAGTTTAATGATTAATGAAACACAGTTTTATTCTCCCACTGACCTGTTTATGACAATGGACTTTGAGTATTCCCTCCGCATTTGATTGCACCCTCGGTTTATTATTAATATATTGGCGACGGTTTAGGACATCGGTGTATTTTTGCTTCTTAATCTTGTCTGCTAGGGAGCCACAGCCCACAGAGCTGATGTGAAACTCCTTGACCCCTAATTTCTGTGCTGTGCAGCACGCAGTGCCTCTGTGAAAGCTAGCTCAGCATCGTGGAAAGACTCACCTTGAGATCCGTGTGAGCTGGCTGCGACACCAGCGTCAGTAACTAGAGGCCAATGTACAGTTACCGCTTCCCAGAAGAAGAATATATTGAAAACAACTCTAGTTTCTCCCTGGATATTGGAACGCTCAGTAAAGCACCCTCCAGCTCATTGCATGCACAGTCCTTAACACCACCCCTTAGAGCTGAGGGTAAAATATCCTACAGAATGGCCAAGCAAATGGTAACCTCAGCTCTGTTCAGGCCATTCCTGGGTGCTGGCTATATATATATATAGTATAGAAAAAAGCACAATTCCTCTCATAGGCTCTGAGCCATTCAGTGTCATTTCAATCTACTTTTCCACATAGTCACCAGAATCATTATTTTGTGGGGTTTAAATAGCAAGGGCAACATTTAGAAGTTGCATAGAAGTGCTGATACATCTGTACACAGAGCGTTTGCAGCTCTGTGTATTGACACCTGAACCAGCTTTCTGCTGAGCTGGACTATGTCCTTACATTGGGTTCAGGCAGTCTTTATGCAGCCAGTGTTTTTAGCTCTGAAGTGACACTACCTTTAGGGAGTTCAAATTTACACCCAGGAGCCCACTTTGCTTTTTTCCCCACCAGAAATCCCCACGATGGTCATGGTTCAGAGAGTGAAGCAATGGAAAAGCCCAACTGGGAACTTCAATCACACATCACCATGTAGAAACCGATGGAGTCTGGGCATTATCTGCCTACCCTGATGTGAAAATGCATGATACCAGTTCATCTTAATCTGAAGCATAAGAAGCTTCATAAGGTTCAAATCAAACTGCTTTAGATCTGTTTTGGAGCCATTTCTAAGAAGTACGGAAATGTAAGTTATTTTTACATCAACAAAGCCAAATGATGGCTGGAGGGTTCTGCATGTAGCCTCACGTCTATCTTGTTTCTCATGGGTCATTTCTCCTGGTAAGACCTTAAAATCTTGGAGTATAAGAACTTGACCTGAGTAGAATATGCCTTGGCTCATGAGGAAGCTTGGCTTTGTGGGGGTGTGCCAACCTCTCTACCCTGCATAAGACAGGAAATAATGTTGCAGCTTTCTCTGTTCTTGGCTAAAAAAAAGAGAAATGATGTACCAAGGCTTCAGGGCAACCCTCCTTTGCTGTGATAAGGTGTCCTGGGTTATTTCTGAGCCACAAACCGGCATGAATCAATGCCAGATTTAGCTTTGGAATAACAAGAAAAGACGCTACAATACACAGCACTACTTAAAGTCTCAGGAGGCTGTTTGAGGCATGTGGTGACCACATCATAAGGATGTCATTTGAGTGTTTCTGTCTTATAGCCATCGTAGCACCTCCTGTAGGTATGGGGCTGCCCTCAGCCCAGGCCCACAGACTTCAGTGGGTGACGTGTCATTGCCAGTTTGCCCACAGAAGTGGAAAAAACTCCCCAGTCATCTCCATAAAGCAGAAAGCAAAGAGACATCCAGCCTACCTGCAGCAAGGATGACCTCCACCACGACTACAGTGCTCGCCTCCTGCAGGCTCACCATATCTTTTCCAACAGCCTGTGTGAACAAGAGAAAGAGATAGCTTAGGGACTTCCCAGATCTCCAGCTCCCTCTCAGAGTATGTGATGGGCCCTTTGTGGACAAAATACTTGTCCATATCCTCACGACATCCTCACACCAGCCCTGTGTTGTAGCTGGGCAATCCGGTCACAGAGGAAGAAGAGCTCTGAAGCTTCCCTGTCCCGGGGCAGAAGCAGGTGCATCGTTCGCGTACAGCTTTGCAGCCCAGTGCTGTACACAGATAATGAGGTAGTGCAGGGCGGGCAGCAGCATGCGTTGGCACCTCTCTGCCCTGCCTGTGTAGCTAAAACGATGCTACAGTCAAGCTGGCTCAGATACCTCCGCAGGGCATGGCATTGTGCTGGGCAAGTCCTGGGGAGCTAGCTGTCGCAGGCACATGGACATAGTGAACATCTGGCTTCTTAGAGTCTAACATTATTCACTGCTTCCTTTGATCTGAGCAAAAAAAAGGACTGGATTTGCCAAAGGACTTCCAAGTCTGGGGCTGCAGCCTTTAGAGCTGGGGTATATGCCAGCAATCCTACCTTACCTGTACCTACACACCAGCCTCCTACCCGCTTGCTCACCCTCCTGTTTTTGTTAATCAGAATCAGAGCGTGGGAGGGCAGCTCCTAAATTCTCCCCAGTTGACTTTTTGCTTGTCTCAAATTATATTTTCCACAGGATTGGAGAAAGAATTTTACAGCTAGCACCAGATAGATATAGCCTGTATCTCACACAGAGTAAATTTGCTATCACTCCATCTCCCTCCATCACCAAACATTTATGATGCAAATGGCTGGGACAAGGACTGTCCTTTCATTATACCCCTTACCTAATGGGGTTCATCCCTTGGTGCTTCTCTACCAGAAGCTACTCCTTCCTTCCATGATAATGAGAAAAATTTGCCTTACCTCAATGGTTACAGCTCCCGGTGACTTCAGCATCGTGTTTGTCAGGATGAGTCCATCTTTGGTTGCGATGAAATCAGTGCTGTTTCTTATGTAGTACTTAATGTTTGGGTTGACTTTCTGAAAAGCCAGAAGAGTGAATGATTAAACCACACTGTGCTTTGTGTGCATCTTTGTAACAAGCCGTTGGCAGGACTTGTCAGATACACCTAAAGAAAGAGCAGGTGTATAGTGCAATAAATAAATCTGACTGAAGAGATGAGAAAGGTTGAACTTGCGTGTATTCACCCTGTTGCTCAGAGTTCAAGACTGTATCCTAAAAGTGTTGCCTCCAGAAAAAAAAATCCCATGTCTTACCCAGCTTGTGATTGTATCTTTAGTATTTGCCCAAGCAAAACTCATCTATGCAAGCGACCCTGTAAATTTGATCAGCGCCAAAGGGGGATGTACATGGAGAATAACACTTGTGCTGAGGTCTGCACAGTTTTTTATTTTGTGTCTAGGCTGTTATTCCTCTGCTAGGGCCCCTAGACTTGTTATGGAAGCCTTGGCGTCAATAAAACTAGTTTTTTTTTAATATAATATTATAAATATATAATATTTTTTATTTATATAATAGGGTGGGATGGGACTGGCTGGTCAGTAGGTCTCTTCCCCTTTCCTTCTCCCAGTACATTGTTCGAGAATGGCTCTCTCAGAATGACCCCTCACAGGGAGAAGGTTATCAATTTCCTGCCCAGGACTGCAGGTCCTTGCTAGCCTGCTGACTTCGGACTGGATCCTCTTCCCACGTCAGTCCACAAGTATCTCTCCTTGACCTGGCAGAGAGAGGACACCTCTGCCTGGGATCCTGCCACCCCAAACTCTTTCAGGAGACACTTTACCCAGCCCTAATTCAGATCTGGCCCCGTATGTGCTAACCCTGAGCCTTACTCAGCATGCTGCTTTGCAGCGGATCAGCTCACCTACATAGATCTGGGCAGAACTGGCTTTTGGAGGAGAGGAGTCCAGCAGCTTCTCCACATTACATCACACCATAAGCGGTTCTGATCTATGTGGAATTTCCAGGGAAATATAATATGGAACACTAGAGAAAAACACGTGTTTGCCTCTCCCCACCTCCCCTTCCTCAGGGTTTCTCATCCTGCTTTAAGCCTGAAGCAGTGAGAAAGAATGTTGTGCATTTTCAGTTTCTTACATTAGGAAAATCACCATCCACTGCTGTTATCATCAGTGGGGTTGAAGGATTACCAGCTTGGAAGACAAAGCTTCTCGGTGCCAGACCAACAAATGTTGTCCCATTGTAGATCGTGCTCTCGAAGTACGGTGGATAATCACTTTTACTGATGACCTTAATCTCTACACTGACTATGGAGTATTTCTGTATGTTGTTGACCTGGGTGGCCTGGAAAGAGAGAGAGAAATGTTAACCTTTTCCTATTAGTGAGGAGACATAAAAGGATAGGCTTGAGCTGAAGCCCACTGCAACCCATGGGGTTCTTTCCATCATTTTCAGTAAGCTTTGAGCCAGGCCTATCGCAGGTGGCCTCATGGTTTGGAGTCCTTGTGTTTTCGCTTGCTTCTGCTGTTGGCTCTCCACACGGTCTTGGTCTAGCCCCAACGTCTAGACATGACCCTCCATAAGGGCCATGGCTGGACAAACTGCCATGCTCCAGTACAGAGCAGTGAGATCCCAGCACCAGCAGAGTCTGCTCATCTTCATGAGGGTACTGGGTCTGTACGTGCAGGGAGTGTTTTTCAATGCCCTCCTTTCCTTGAGCTGAGGCCAAAAGAGGAGCTTGTCTCTAGGGCTGAGTTATGTTAACTACTGTAACACAAGCTCCAGTCATGCCTGAAGAAAGCCTTCCAGTTACGCTCCTACATACTTCAACTCACCAGGACATCCCCATTCTGTTAATTTGCTTTGATGTTGCAACCCACACGTAAGGAAAAACATCTCTTAACTTCTGCAAGGGCTTTGCATGTAGGTTGGTACAAGTCACTGACCAAATACTAGGCCCTTGCAAAAGACAGGGTGTAACCGAGTTAGCTTTAACTATTGATGTAATTGATTCCTGTCACATCAAGACTGCTGCTTGCTAGAGAGCCAGCTATGCTGGGTTGTTGTTTTCTGCAAAGCCATCGGACTTACCATGACTTGCAATAGGTACGAGTCTGGGGAAGTTGCTGCTTTGTTCATAGTTAGATTCCCTGTGTCTGCATCCACTGAAAATACGTTATCTGTATCCCCTAAAGAAAACAGAAAAGCTATTCAATCATCAGATACCTTCATAAAGTGACCTGGAGCTCATTGACTCATTTTTTCACATTTTAGTGACAATACCCGCAGGGGATACTGCTGCTTCCCTCGCCTGCCTGGCGGCTCCAAGGGCTGGGAGTGCTGGCCCAGGATTCAGAGGGACTCAACAGACAAAAAGCACTGAGAAGATGTACGTGAACCCAACCAGATGAGGCAGGACAGCAAAGCTTTGTGTTTCTGATGCCTAGGCACGGATATAGCCAGCTTAAATTCTGCTAAACGCCTAGAGCCCAGAGGCTCTGGTGCCATTTGAGGACTGAAGGTCTCCAGTTCCCTAACCTGAATCCAAACCCTAACCAAACCCAAACTGCACTTCAGGAGAGGTAAGGGAAGGTTTATTCCTATTGTAAAGGCAAGAAACAAATCTGCAAAGAATAGTTGGGTGGGGATTCATCTTGAATAGCTCCAGGCATGTAAAGGGAAGACATCTCTACTTGACCTTGTTACTTACATTGTGAAGAGAAAATAGCATCTCAGTGCATGATCTATCTGACTTACTGTGAATGTTGGCCTCAACATGAGCAGCATTCTGCTCTGGAAATGCTTATTTCTCTCTACAGACTACAGAAGGAGCCTAGATGCAGAAACCTGCTTGTATTGATGTGGGGGGAGAAATCAGCTTCCTACACCTCTGTGTTTGAACCATAAAAACAGTTATGTTGGATATATGTTAAAATATAAGCAAAATTTTTAGTTCTCTTCCTCACTCTGAGACACTGTGGGCTGTATTTAGACAAGGACCTGCCAGTCTGGGGTCCCCTATGGACTGCAGGGTAGGGAGGCCACACTTCATCCAAAATGCCAGTGGTGTTTAAGGCTCTTTAATGTATTTATTATCAGGAGGATATTCACATATGTGGTGCCATGTGGCATAGGTAAAGGGAGATGGACAAGTGATCGCTCCACCTGACCAATATGATCTACCTTTGCCTTGACTGTTATTCAAAACATCACTATTAGTTAGAAAAACAGAAAAAAAAAATCCTTTGAATTAAATAAATGGCCCAGTCAATGACTGGGCAATCAGTTGACTGTATTCAAGTAATCTTTTTTGAAATCAAGACTAAAACAGGCCAGATTAGACAGTGGCAATGTGCTGGGGAATAAAACCATAATTTTTGGCAATGAATGAAAATTATGCTGACAGTGTGGGAGTTTTAGGTTCAGCTCAAAGACTAAATGAAAATGGCGTCACCAGACTGGCAAAATCAAGTCTAAAAGCTTAAAGATAAAACATGTCTCACCTCCCAAAAAAGCAAAGTCCTTTTGAAATAGATTTCATGGAGATTGGTTTGTGGGACTGTAATTCTCTCTTTCTCTCTCTCTGTAGTCTGTTTCTTCTACTTAACCCACCGTGTTCTGTGGATCCAGTTATATTTCTGTGGCAGGAACAGAGGGGCAAATCCCCAGGCACTCAACTCTCAAGAGCCGTGGAGGGTATCTCCTCTTGGCAGGTAACGTAGGGGACACATGAGCAAAGCGGTTTGTGGCAGGTGACAAGTTCTACTCACCACCAACAATCCTGTACACAATCTTTTCATTTAAAGTGTAGTCAGGGTCGATGGCATAGATAGGCCCCGGCTCTAGGATGAGCGGTTCCGTCTGCAATAACAAGGCAAAGCACTACATATCATGCTACAGCGCCAAATCAGCATTTGCGGCATTCTCCCGTCCCAGCGTGGCTCTGGTGGTTTTGCCTGGGCAGGACGGCATTTATTGCTGGGAAATGGCTCTAACAGGGCAGAGGTGGGACAGCCCAGAGCAAAGGGTTTTCCAGCTCTCCCTTCTTCTGTGATGTGCTGCTGGGGGTGGGGGAACCTCCACTCTCCCTGTCATGCTGAATCATCTGCATTTATGATTGGAGATCAGCACGAGCTCATGGAAATTATTAGCCACTACCCACTGGGAAGAGCATCAAGGATGCTGGATGCTGTTTGATCATGCCTGCTTACCGTCATCTCGGAGATATTGACCCTCCCAGTGTAGGGGCTGCTGATGCAGATGCTATTGTCTGCGTTAATGAAGGTGCAGGGTAAGAACCAGGGTGGTTTGGTGTCAGCTTGTGTAATAAATATGTTTATTGTTGCGGTAGCTGTGTTGGTGATGTTGGTGCTTCTCACAGGCCTGTCCTGTACCAGAAGCAAAGCATACTCATGAGATGCAAGTTTTATTGCCAAAAGAGCCCATCTGCAAAAGCCAGCGGCCCAGGCTATTTTAGCTGCTATAACTCCACTCTAAGGCTTAGCAATTTATGTGAGATTAACTAAAGCAGTGAATTCTCGCGTTCTGCTGACAAAGGTGTGCAGGATGCAAGGCTGAACAGTCGCTGTGTAATTATGGAGGGTGGAAGGCTGCTCCCAATTCACCGCCTTCAGTATCCACCCTCCCTCCTGCCATCCCAGAGTCCTCCCGTTTCAACCCACCCTTCAGTTAAGAGAGGCTTGGGCAAACAAGGCATTTTTTCCCTCCTAAAGCACTTACCCTTGCATACAAGACCAATGTTGTCCAATTAAATTTGTCATAGTCCAGTGCTTTTTGTAAATAAATTTCTGGGTTATTAACTCCTTTTATGGCAAAATAACTGTCTGTGTCCTGGGGGAGAAAAAAAGGAAAAACCCTACTAGCAGACTTGGTCAGACACATTTGAAACGCAGCTCATTGCTGTGTTTGTCATCCCAACCAGACCTTTAAGCCTGGGAACCTGGGGCGGGGGCGGTACTGTGAGGGTGCCAGATCTATTTAATCATTGGTATTGCACGCTAGCGTTGCCTGGCTTGTCAGAAAGGTTTGTTCGTGTTCCTGGGAGTTTTCTTCTCCAAGATCCCCTGCTTTGCCTGCCTACCTGCTCAGCAGGTCCCAGATGAAATCTTTTACCTCGTTTATTTCCTACACTCAACAGGTTGCCAACAATCCTTGATTTTGGGTCCGTGCCAGCCAAGCAATCTCACATCATCCATGCGCAAAACGGACCAAAGATGGCTCAGCCTCTGAGAGCTGGCAAGATCACTTGCCTTAGGCTAGCACAGCTGAACTTTGGAAGCAACTGTAAAGCTGAATTGAAATAACATAAGTTGTGCTTTACTCTATAACCTTCTGCACTCGCTTTGGTTCTCCTTTAATCTTACGTCTTGCCTAAAATTCATCTGAACTTCTACATCCCCCTGGATTTACACCCATGTGAGTACAAAGTCTGATTCCACAGCTGAAACTTAAAAACTTGGGCTTTCTGTTCACAACCCTTCAAATCCCTGGGGTGATGGAGGCAGAATGTCGGACGCCGCCTGCTCGCTCCACAATGCTTTTTAACAATGTAAATATGCATGTTGTTTTTCTCTTGAATGTACTTTTTTTTAAGTTTCTAGCCCTGGCACTCTAGGCTGGCGTCAGTTCAACTGCACGTACAATTCACTTCCCATGTTATCAAGCAACTCCCTTAAGGGAAATAAACTAAGGCACTAAACTGGACCTGGGGAAAGTGGAGTTGGCCTTTGGCTTTGCCAAAGACCCTGTGTGGCCTTGGGCAGCTCATGTTATCCCGCTCTGCACGGACACTGTGGCAAACAGGACAATAACTCCTTCTTTCCCTGTCTGACTCAACACCACAGTTCTGAACTCCGTGAGGTCCAAAGGTCTCTTCTGATATGTTTACAGACCATCCCAAGAAGACTTCCCTGGGTCATATGGCTCAGAATATCCTAGATGAAAGGTTAATCTGCGTAACAGAAGTGAAAGCAGTTAAAAGAATTCAGTACCTGCGATGTTGATTGCTCTGTTCTGCTAAACCAACGCTTGGTTTTTGCAAAAGACATACCTCTTCCAGAGAGCTAAATGCAGTACAGTGACCTTAGCCTCAAGGCTGGGATTCTTCTGAATTAAACACAAAGACTTTTCCAGAGCTACCATTTTTTCCCCAAAGAACAAAGATGCTCACCGGCTCTATTGTTGTGAGTTCGTAAAATATGGTGTCCAGGTCAGCATCCCTAGCGCTTAAATCTTGACGGGCTACAATGGTTGCGTTCACTTTTGTATCCTGAAACAAAGTTGCTGTGGTTATTCTCTGTGTGAAATGGGCTGAAAGCTTCTCCCCGCTAACCCTTCCTTAGTCCCCCCGCGCTGGGTGACCCAGTGCCCGCTACACTTCTGTAAAGTGCTTACCTCGGGAACAACTTTGGTGAGATTCATGTGCTTAAACACCGGGCTGTTATCGTTCACGTTGAGAATGGTCACAAGAATTTCCAAAGAATTGCTCTGCAGAAAGGGTAGAGCGAGAGAATTGTTCGGGGCTGATCCTGATTTGCAGAGCGGCCAGAGGGGATGGTCTGAGGAGCACAGCTGGGTCAGGGCTGGACGGGGCTGGGGCTTGCAGCCAGCCCATAGTGTGTGTGTGGGGGTTGGGGGCCTGTTCCCACCCCCTCCCCACTCGCAGAGCCTCGGGCGCTCTGACTGCGAGAGGAGTGCGTATGTCCGCAAAGAAAAGGACATCTCCTCATCCCGGTCTGTGGACTAGGAAGAGCTGCGGGAACTATGTGCTGCCCGTGTAACAGGGCTGAGTGTCTGGGAGAGCACTCACCTGCCCGGCAGCGCTCCGACAAGTCAGGTACACCAGCAGCAACGTGTCTTTCTGTACGCAAAAACAAAAACCCAGCTATTGTAGGAAAAAGCCAAAATGTACTAATTCTCCCTAACGTAAGCGAGCCAAACACACACATTGCTGAATCAGAAATGCTGCGGGGCTTTATCTTGTTTTCAGGCAAATCTAACTTTTCCTTTCTTTCCTTTGCAGCCAGCCATCGGTGCTGGGATCTCGTTTATGAGTCAAAGCAGACCTGTCTTCCAGCTTCTCTCCCGGCGACCCCTGTAACACGTCGGCAGAGCTAACTGACCATTTTGTCACACTTAAGGTCAATTCAGACAGAGATCTCTCTTTAATTTGAATGAAACAGAAATTTCCATGCAGTAAGTACAGTGTTGCTTGCAGGGTATTAACTCTGGTCTTTGCTCAAATAAAGGTCGGTTTTTACAGTAGGGGAAAGGCAGCTTAAGGATGCCTGTGGCTGTGTACAGAGTGCTCCAGGAAGGTCAAATAATTCAGCAGCAACCTAACCGAACACATACTTTTTATATTTTATACTGCCTTTATGCTTCACACAAGAGCACCTCGCTGCTCAGAGCTGTTTTCTACAGGCAAGCAGGGATCATTTTACAGGACTCCTGGAGAGCTCTGGGCGCTACAGCTGTTCACGTTACTCGCTTTAAAACTTCCCCTTGCCTTGATTCATACAGGCTCATCGAAGGAAGGTGACAGCAGGCATCCCATCCATCCCCCTCCTCCCTATACTCTGCTTGTGGAAGGGCTGACCTCCCAAGCAGCGAGCTCAAACCCAGCTGACATAGGTCTATTTTTCAAAGTTATTTCCTAGATCCTTTAGACACAGGTTGAGAATCCCTGGAAGTCCAAGACCCCAGGCTGAAACTCACTACACCCCAGTGTTACCCATCTCGTCCTTACAGCCTGCCAGCTAAAGGCTTACCTCATAGTCCACACCTCGGATCAGCTGCAGCTCGGATCCCTGTATAGTGAAAAAGCCGGCATCAGGGGAAGCAGGATCAATCATTACAGTGAAGCCTGGCTCCACACGGATAGTGGTCACCACGTAGCCAGGAGGGTTATTTTCATAAACCATCGGTTTGCTATTATTGACAGAACATCCTGGAAAAAACACAGAAATGAGACACAAAATTGCCCAGGGACTCACATCGTGACAGAGTTGGGTGAGAGCCAAGACCCCTCTGGTTGTCACTGAGAAAAGCTGCCTCGGAGTAAGAGCGTAAACATCTCCCACCTGTGAGGGCACAACATGCTGCCGCGGGGGTTCTTCCCCTTTGGTCACGGACCTCCTGCAAGAGCTTACCTTGCTGCTGTGCTGAAACCTGCGTTACGAAGGGCAGCAGAAGGAGCACAGAGGTGAGGAGCCAGTGAGGAACAGCCATGGTGAGCTGCCAGTTGTCGAAAAAAGTCCCTGTTTCTGATTACGCTGGTGCACTTGTTTCTCCCAGCGCTGACTTCTGCATTCCCTGCTTCAAGAAGGCAAAAAACATTGGCTGGCTGGAGTGGATTGCTGCGGTTCAACCTTTGCCTCTTTGCCTCATTGGATGACTTGTTGGAAGATATTTACCTGTCACAGAACATGATAACACCAATTCCTGTTTCTATTTTTGTTCCTGGGTCTTTCCTGTCCTAAACTCTCTGTAGCAACAAGGATATGTTCGAAGCATTTCAGAATTCAAAGCCAAGCTCCCCAAGATGAGCATGGAGGAGGACAAGGGCTGGCACTTGGGAAGCTGTCTGCGTACTCCAGCCTCTCCTAGCGGGGAGGAATTAGGCGATTTACGTTTCTGATGTGCCAGAGATAGGGTCTGGTTTGGTCAGATATTTTCCTGGAAAAAGGCATAATGATGCTACTATACCCCTTATATCTTATTTATTTTAGCCAGGCTTTTTCTGCATGGCCGCATTCCCTTTTATAACAGGTTTTGCTCTCCAGCCCGTGACTTACAGTTTCTCTCTTCTAGCTGCAGTCTGTCACGGTGCTCCTGGAAAACAGATTTAAAAAGAAATAAAAAGCCAGCTCTCAAATGCCTTATCTTTATTTCTGGAAAAGGCAAAGGTTTCAGTGAAGTCAAAGCCATCTTGGCTGCTCTTCTGTTTGGATGTTAAAGGAAGGAGCTAGGCCCTGTGGAAGTCCTTGGGTTCAGATAATCAGTTCTGCTTCTAAGAGAACCTTGTTGTTCCCAGCCACCCTACAGCACCCTCGCAAGGTGAGCAGAGCAGATCCAGAGACAGCGACCGGGCTCGGCTGCAGCCCAGCGATTACCCAGCAACTTCGCAGGGACGACGCGTGCCCCTGCTACCGGTTCCCAGCAGCGGCTCCTTGCAGGCGCCCTCCCAGAACCTCCACCCAGGCTCCGGTTACCTACGTCTTCCTGAAGCATCAATAGCATGCTGTTCTGCTGTCTTAGCCTGTCCTTTTCTGAGCCTGCATGAACTTTTCCAAGCCAAATATCACGTGGCAAGGCGTTTGGCTGCTTGGGTAAAGGAGCACCGTTGGTTTTAACTTGCCCATTGTGTGGGAGGAGAAAGGGGACAGCTGCTCTCGCTGCTCCTTTTAAAATCCCAGTTGATTTCAGAATGTTTTCAGATTTTAGCCGGGTGGCCGTTAGTGGCTTAACAAAATACAGACCGTCAACACTCTGAGAGGCCTCTTTCCTAGCAGAGATTTCCTATGGACTGAAATAAACAAATGCTAAAGTCCGTGAGAGCAGCATTTCAGCATCACAGTAAGGGAATGGGTGCTTAGGTGCACGTTTGAGAGGGACTGCCTTCTTTGCAGGTGTCATGTGCATCGTAAGTGGTGAATGATGGTGCAGGATGGACCAGGCAGTTCTGCGGTAGCACACACGATCGCAGCTGAAGACACCTTATTTTAGAGCTGCTCTTCAAAATCTGTTGGTTTTACAGGAAAGGTAGAGTTGCTGCTCTGTCAGAGGAGGGAATCTTCCAGGCAGAGCAGGGCAGTGATAACAAGTAAACCTCATTAAATCGTGGGAACAAATTCCTCCTAGTGGAGCTTTGTCTTTAGCGACTATGAGAAAGCCGGGACAGTAAATACAGGGGCAGAATTGAGAGGAAACAATATTTACAGCGTGTATCTACCTTGAGTAGCTCTCAGTACATTTCTTCGCAATAAAATCTAGCACCTGCTTATGGTCCTGCTAAATGGAAGCCCTGATGCTGGCCTCTTTGTGCAGCTGGATTGTGAGCAGTGCTGAGTGCCGGCCATGGAAGATGTGGCCAGGGATCCAGCTAGTGCCAGCATGCCTCGTGTGGGGGAAGCCTGGCACGATACTTCTCCCCCACCCCCGCGCCCCTAATGGTCCAACACCTAGTAACAGTACCGCCCTTGTCACCGTTTCCCAAAGAGCAGCCAAAGCACAGGCGTAGCTAACGAATCTTTATTTCACTTCAGAAGCAGGCAGCCAGATGATAGCACAAAGTGGAAGTCATGTGCTTCATTCAGGCTCCATCTACTGACACCAGTTCACACTGACATATATTTCACTCTTGATAATCTAAGAGGTTTTACTGGGGTTTGGTTGCTTTCTAGAATTTTTATTTGCTGATCTGAAGAGTTTTTCCTAAGCAAATTCAATAGTTTCCTTTTTTATTTCCAAGGCTATATACACGCAAAACCGTCTCCTTGGCTGCTTCTTTGCCTTCACCTTCAGTCGAAATTGTCTGTATCTTCTTTCATGTCTGCAACCATCTGCTTAGAGATGGGGCAAACATACTGGCTGGTAATTGCAGCAGCTTCCCTGGCATCACTCTCCGAGTGGCTGTTGGGAGGGAAAAGTCATCGCTGGGGACACGGACTGTAGCAAGTGTGACAAGGCCACCTTGTAAAATTCAGAGATGACTCCAGGGAGCAGAAGCGTGACAGAGGGACCCGGGCCATGGCTGCCTGCAGCCAGGCACCCCGCCAACGACAGGGAAGCCTGCTGGTGTTATCATCCCCATTTATTCTGGGCAACATGGACAAGAGGTACTAAGGGCCAGCATATTCCTCCTAATTCTAGTGATTTAACAATGAGATGTCTAAGTGAAAGCGGTTGGTTGTGGGGAAGAGACAATGTCCAGGTGCTGGGACAGCCCACCCTGAGGTGTGTGTTTGACTCCATAACTGAATCAAGTCAGGGTAGCAAAGGCTTTCCCTTTTAACTGTTAGAGCAGGTTTCCAAATGGGATGAACAATTGTTTCAGTCCAGGATGACAACTCAATGATTAGAAAAATCATAAAGTATGACTTCATTTCCCTGGGTTTTATTATTTTTAATAACTGGCTTTTATATAGTACTTCTTAGCTGTAAATCAATGCCAGGTTTGCTTTAGGTAAGGCAAAAGTGAGTGCCAGGTGGGCTTGGCATGTAGAAACAGAGACCACCACGAATGCAGGCCTGGAAATCAACGGAGACTGCACACAGCCGTGTGCCACCTTGCAGTTAGACTAAATAAAGCATTTACCTTTCTAGCTCTGCACACCCACCCCTGGGAGTGTGGTAGCTGGCAGAGTGACAGGAGGTGCAAAACTGTGACGGAGGGCTGCAGTTCAGCAATAACCGTCCTGAGACAGTGCCTCAGCTGATGGGGAATGAGGCAGAAGTGATTCTAAAATATGGACAATTTAATGATCTTCCACCCTTCCCCTTCTCAAGGATATTTTTGAGGATATCAGGTGAGCCCTTCTGATCTGCTGCATTACATCAGAGCTCTCCACTTGGGGCAAAAACCGGGCACTTGCAAGTTACTAAAAGTTCTCTTTTGGCTTGATATCGTGGTGATCAGGGCCATAAAGGTGACAAATCTGTCCCACCTACCTGCTGTTTAGAAAGCTCTGGTACAACCACATAAAGCAAAGTTCCTCATGGCTGTTTTCTTCCTCTCTCCCCTGCACATCTGTGTTGACTGGGCCTGGAGAGCTGGTTTAGATAAAGAAAATTAATAATAACTTTAAAAAGCCAAATAATGAAACCACCACAGATGTAAAGCAGCACTGCTGTCTGGAAGGCACATTCTCCCCCACCAAGCTGCCCTGTGGTCCGTGCTCTGTTAACCTGCCGAGTGTCACCGTAGCTGTGCAGGAAGAAAAAGAAGTACCTTCTTCAAATTAGGCTCAGATGCTTTCTGGCTGGTGAAGGGACAGGTTTTAATACACACTTGCACTCTGCCTCATTCCCCAGTGCTGGTATGTCTTTCCGCCCATGGATACATACCTTTTTCCAGCATTTGGAAATTAAAAATCTGCTGCATCTGGCAGGGTTTTGCGTGCCCCAGAAAATACCAAAGCACCCTGGACATATAGGAAGGAGGCAATGTGCTATGTCTCTGCCTTGAAAAAAGGACCAAGCTTGAAGAAAACCTCTCCAGGCAGCGCTCTCCCTTCATAACATACTGGCGGGCAAGGGCAGCAGCAGTTGTGAGCCACATGCTGTAACTGATGATGTGCTCCTATACATGGCTTCAGTGGGAGCTAGTGGCCTCATATTTCAGCTGGATGAAAGACCCCAGATTGGCCATATATATGATTAAGTCTAAAGCTTTCCCAGTTTGGCAGTCAGAGCCATGGGTGGGGGCTATGAAACCCAGAGATCTTCCTCATTCTGCTACAGAGCCCATTTATCTAAAAACATTTTCTCAGGTGCTTTATCTGAAGTAGGTAAATCGCCTATAATGTCCCCCAAAAGGCTAAATCAAAATGCAAAGAATCCCAGGCTGTGATCTGATGTAAAGTTTTGTGTCCTACGGATTAAGCTTGATATGCATGAGCAAGAGGTAATGTTGGTTTATACTTAGAAATGGCCTCAGTGAGGTTTGTGTCCTGCTCTGCCCACTGTGACAGGCAGGGGAGGCTGATGGGGTATTCTGCTGTTGCACAGCAGCTTCAGGCAGAGCCTAGCAGGAGGAGACCCAAGCCCGGGCCCAGTTGCCCTTGCCTCGAGTTTTCCAAACCACTGGCCACGCCACCCCCCTTTCCTTGGAGCTGAGACCTGCCTCCCTGCAGCCTGCATGGCCCAAGCCGCCTTCCCACTCCCCAGGAAGCAGAGCTCTTACCTGCGCTTGCGGCCCATGAGATTTTGAATGAATTTCTGAACCTGAGCGTTTCCTCTCATCTTGCTGTATTCACTGGTAAACAGTCCGTCTGAGTGCCTCTGGGACCTGTGTCAGGGAAAACAGAGTACAACGGCTGCTCCTCACAGCCATGTGATGTGGGACTTCTCACAAGACATGGATATTTCTCTCTTCCCACCATTGCGGAGCCCAGTATCCCTCCCCTTCTCCTCTTCTGTCTCCTTTCATCCCAGGCATGTTCTGGAAGAGGCCAGTGCTCAGGCTGGCTCTGGAGCTAGAGACAGCTCAGCCCCATGGGCATCCCCCTCATTGCTGGGATCCCATCTCCCGCTGGAGACTTCCATGCCCCAGGGGGCTGGTTCTGGCTGGTCCTTACCTCTCCTTGAGGCCCACCAGGTGTTTGACCAGCTGCTGCACGTAGGCATTGCCGTTCATCTTGCTGAGCTCGCTGTGGAAGAGCCCGTCAGCATGTCTCTCAGTCCTGGAGGTTAGAAGAGAGAAAAGAGCTGAAAAGGCATGGTTTTAAGACCAGAGAACAGGCACTTAAAACTGCTCCCTTAAGGAAAGAGGGTCCCAAACAAAGATGGGCAAGAATTTGTGCCAATTTGGTAAAGTTTCACAAAAAAAGGGCAAATCTTACAGGAGTTTAAAAGAAATATCTTCGCCAACCATCACACAGAAGGACTACCTGCACTTGCTTCTTACTAAGGCAATCACCTTACCGTAAGGATGTGGGGTGTGAGGGTGACGCTGATTCAGCACAAAAGGCCTGCGTGTGTGCGCACCAGTACAGTGCTGGGGACGCTGGGCCAGGCACTGGTTGGGGCCGTGGAAGGGCTGCAAAGGAGCCTCAAATCTGTCCTCTTCCAGCCTAAGTCCTTTAGTCTCTCTGTGCTTTCATTGCCCCTGCCGAGTCTGGGGAGAGACAACCCTGCCAAAGCCTCACACGCAAGACTGTGAACTGAAAAAGATTGACTGTTTTTTGTTATGTTTTCATGGGACTGGGCTATTTGAAACAGAAACCTCTACCTCTATCAGCCTGTGTAAGTATCTAGAGGGAAAACAGACTCAACAGAGCCTTTTTACTGTAGTTTGAGCTGTTTGGGGTCCCGATTTTTCTCCTGAATAAAGTCAAATCAGTGTTTCCACTCTTAAGCAAGAAAAAATATTTACAACATTTGTACTCATTTAACTAAATAAATTTAGGGAAGAAAAAAAAACCCCAACAGCCAAGCAGCTGCAAGTTCTGGAAGAAGATAAAAGGCCGAGTTTATAGCTAGCAGGCTTTTTGAACAAAAAAGCCATGGAGAAAAAGGATGCAGAGGCACAAGAAATGCTTACCTCTCCTGGGATGGAAGAGATGCTGAGAGGTGTGACAGGACAATCATGGGAATAATTAGCTGCCACAGACCAGTCATGAAGGAAGCCATGTTCTCTCCTGAATTAAAGCACAAGGTTTTATGAGCAGCAGAACAAATTACCTTGGTCTTTGGTACAGTTCACATGCCACACGGAAGGCACTGCTCTATAAATAACACCACTCTAGCTAAATCAGGCAGGAATTCCTGCCAGCAGAGATAGCATCTCTTTAGAACACAAATGATGAACAATTAAAATCATTCATGTTGCCAGTTAGTTGGATGTTGTTTGCAGTTGTTGTCCCACCACCACCACGCAGCCCTGGAGCACGGGTCTGAGGCTGGCTGTGTGAGACCATGCTTGTGCTGGAGTTTTGCTGTGACTCAGTATAATATGCCTTGATTACGCAGGGAGGTATCACGTGAATTAATCCATCAGCAGCACAACTCCATGGAATAAACCCCATTCTGCTATAAGTATCTGAGAGCTGAGCCTTCAGGGGGAGGATTTAAAGCACCCACAAAAACATCCCACAGGGACAGCTATTAGAATACCTAGAAGATGCTCAGGAGAAATCTGTTTGGGCTTTTTCAGACCAAAAAAATGGCATGTACCAAATAAAAGTTTGTCTACGCACAGGAGGAGGGAAGGGCTCGTGTGTGTGCTGATACCTGCCTATCCTCTAATCTTTCAAGAAGGAAAAAACAACATACATTTTCAGTAGCAGCAGAACCTCAGACTTTGTTTTCTTACCGAAATAAAAGGAAAACAAAAGCATATTTTGTTTACCAGAAGCCATTCCAAGTCTTTCCCTTTTATTTCCAGGCTCTTTTTACAGCCCTATGCCTGCAGAGATGCACACGTGCCTTTATAAAAGGGTGCTCACATTTCCCCAGGGATTACACAGGAGCCACATCGGTAATTTATAATATACCTGCCTTTGTCCTGCAAAGAAGCAAACCTGGCTTTCTTAGATGCTGCCCTGGAAACTCTCAGTACTTGCTAAGCCAAAAATCAAAGTCCTCCTGCTTTGGTTTTATTTTAGCCTGAAAGTAGACTGTACAAAGAGCATTAAAGGACTGTCAGAGTTTCCCGAACAATTTCCAGCCACCTCTCTGGGACTGTCTGCTACTCTAGAGATACTGCAAGATGAGAAGAGGCAAGAGGAGGAAGGACGAGAGTGGGGGATTTATACAGAAATGTATTCCCTGCAAGCCACAGCACAAATATTTAATGGGAGCTGCAGAGCAGACAGGTGAGAGGTTTTGCATGATTAAGGAGCCATAAGCTTCAGCTCACACACACTTCTGACGCTTTAGTGTTCTGTTTTCCTGCCTGGTTTGGCTTTGAGGGGGATGGAAGAAGTAAAACAAAAAAGGACGTTTCAAAGATCAGTTTCTTACTGGAGCCCAAACAAAACAGACTCCGCAGTGCTGCTTCCCGGCCGAGCGACGTGAAAGAGCAGCACACCACCCTTCGGGGAAGGGAAACCTGGATCCTGAGCCTGACCTTCAGCCTGTACAACACCTGCCACGCAATGCCCTGGCCCCGGCCAGGATCTCACCACAGCGTCTTGCCCTTCCCTGGGCCAGCCCTGGGCTGGCACTAGTCTTGGAGCACCACATTTAAGAGCCCATTTTAAACCCCATCCCTACCTGCAAAGTTTCCCCTCTCTTCATAACCTTTCTAGCTGCTAATCAAGTGGATCGGCTTGGCTTTCCCCTTTCTGGCGATAATTTTGTCTTCCCTGTGCAGATTGTATTTGCTTGCTGAAGCTGCTAGGAACAGTAATGGCTGTTGGGGAACTTCTCCTGTGTATCAGTAATGATGTATTGCATCGGGTTTTTTTAATCAGGGAGGAGGTAGATCTTCAGTGTGATCACAGGAGAGCTGTTTAACCTTCTTAAGATACTTCCGAGCCTTTTGTTGCCCTCCCCAGTGATGCTGGCTTTCAATAAGTGCAAACTCCTTAGCTAGCTGGGACCTTTAGCTGAAAGGAGCATGCACCAAGCCAGACCAGGACCTGGGAGCGCCTCAGACCTTCCCGGCAGACAAATCTGACTGCTGAAACGCCAGACTGCACCCAAAGACTTGGCCAAATCAAGGGTCCCATCACCCTGCAGGAGCACTACTGCTAGGAAAGCTTCCAGAAAGGCTGGTACACGGCCAGTTTGTGCACCTTCTTGCTCCTGCCCATCTGTTGTGCTCTACCCAAAACTACAGACCGTGTATTTCTGGCAGCCGTCTGGTCCAGCTGCTGCTTGGGCTCCATTCTTTCCTCTGGTTGCTCCAGAGGAGGAAAAGCCCACATATTAGCAGCATTGCTGTTCAGGAGATGGATGGCCTCATGGCAATGGCTCAGCGAAGCATCACAGAGGCCTGAAATCCACCACCCAAAAGTCGAATGAGGGGAGAAGGCAGCCCGCCCAGCCTGAGCGTGCCAGCACAGCGGTACTCACCGAAGCGTGGTCACTCCAGGCTCTCGGCTGTCTCACAGCTATGATGCACCACTGGCCCGCTCCTCTCCATGGACCCCTATAAATCTGCAGCCCTTATCAGAAGCAATTATTTGGGTAAAGATATGAATATGAGTAATCATGATTAACAGCAAACAATGCATCCAGGCTGGAATGTCCTTTTAATTGCTCTCTAAATCTGATCAGGTCATTTGCAGCAGTTCGATGGACTGTATTTCTGCTGATGTGTAATAATTCCTGCTTCTGTGCATAGTGACAGTAATTTGTTGGACAAACATCCCTGTACCAATTGATTCATTATGATTTTCTTCATTATCTCTCCTCCTGGCTTTAATTACTCCTTGATAGGAGCTTAATCTTCTGTTCTTTTTTAAGCCTGGCTTGGGTTTTGTTTGCAATGCCAGGAAGCGTTGGCGAGTGTATGTGTGTACCTGCGATTTGGCTAAACACGTCGCTCTTTTAGGGCAAACATTGATCAGTAGGACGAGGGCTGACTTTTGCATGAGGGGACAACACTTTTCAAGCTGTGGTTTCACAGCCGTGCCTGGGAAAGGTCTACTGAGAATAGACTGTATTGCAGCTTCAAAGGAAGAGGCATACTTACACATGCACAGGGAACGGCCTGAATATATTCCCTGCCTTTGCTGGGGTTTGCAGCTGGTTGCTCTCACATACTGCTGCTAAAGGTGACATGGAAGTGGAGGGAGAAAATAGGATTACGCCCTTTCTCTCCTTCTTTATGTTGTATAAAGTAGCTTGGAAGGATTAATCGTTATAAATAAATCTTCTTATCTTCCAACTGGAGAAATAGGAGCTATATTACACTTTTTATTTCCTCCTTATCTTTCTCTCTGGAAAAGCAAAGGGCATCGCCATGACTAGAGGGCTGGGAGGGACCTGATTTTCCCTGTCATCTTTCCCTTGGAAGAATAACGCACACACTGATCCGCAGCAAGCCTCAGCGCTACTGCACGTGGCTGCAGGCGGCTGCCGGCCCCCTGCAAAAGGGGAGGGGGGAAACAGCAGTGAAAAGCCTCCCCATTCCAGGACAGGAGGACTGCGAGGTGCCACGGCCACCGCTTGGACAGAGGAGCCCATTCGCTCCTTTGAGACAGCGCAGGTCAGCCCTGCACGTGTCCAGGCATTCCCCAACCATTTTCCTCTCCTTTCTATAGCGACTGCTTCCTTCAGCTGCGTTAGTGTTGTGGTTCCTCCTGCAGCCCTCCACCATCGCTCTGATACAGCTGTCTGTAGTGGTACGGCCTCATTCAATGCATTTCCTCTCTATACACCAGGCGCGGGTGCGTTGTGCGTCGCATCCTTCTCCCATGGCAGCTGAAAGCTCTTCTGAGCGCCCAGCCCTGCTTTGGGAGCCCCGCAGTGAATTCAGCGACCTCTGCCATTCTTGTATTTTTGTTCTTTGCATTTAAGTCTTCAGATTTTCTGTATTCATATTTTATGTCTGCATCGGTGGTGGCCGGCTTCAACTTGGGTTTGTGACGCTGCCAAATATCTACAACTAAGAAAGGCCATGTAGAACAAGGCAAGGACAAAATCTTACAAGAAAAAGGCTAAACAACATATAAGGAGCTAAAAATTACTGACATGATTTCCTTTCCTTTGCAAATAACCTCAACGTGTCTGAAATGCCCCCAAGCTCTTGGGGAAACTCAGTTTGCTATGAGAAACTGCACAAGTCGAGGTAAGAGGCACACGGGGGAGCTTGCAGTGACGGGGTGGCCCCAGGATGGCAGCAGAGGGTGAGTAACAGGACAGCAAAAGCTTCTGGGGACGTGAAGAACACGAACTAAGTAACCTGATTTTCCTACTTTACCACAAAAACCAGGGTTTGCCTAGCAGCAACCGCGGCATAGAGCGAAGAGGCGATGGGGTAGACAAGCGTGTGCCGTGCCCAGCGCTGCTGCAACATAGCGCAGGCGACAGCCATGGGCTTGAGGCCCCTGAGGAGGGAACTCAGGACCACGCGAGGGAACTCAAGAGGTTTTGCCTGCTGCAATTTGTACCCGGATAGACTGGAGCCCAAACCAAATGCCCAGTCCTGAAGCAACATCTGATTCTCCTTTAACCAGAGTTAACATTAAAATCTCATCAGGAGATGTTATGGAAATAGGAGTGATAAACAATACTGCTTAGCAATACCAGCTGAACGGAGCTTTGTGGATTTGCACCTTGCTTTTCCCATTCTCCGTTCGTGTGAGCATTCAAAGTAGGAGCCGAGATTCCCCTTGCCTGCATCCAGCAGGCACAAAGCATGATTAAATCACCTGTTAATCACTGTAATCTAACCCATCATCTCCGTGCAGCATCACTGCAGAGAAAAGCTACTGTCATTGACTCTAAGAATGACAAAGGAAATTATTGCCCTCCTCTGGTCCCTGCCCCTTGCACAGCTGTCATACCCGAGTCTGCAAGAAGTCAGGGCTGAGCTGATCCTTGCACCAGCTGCCAGCGACTCACCCATTTATGGGATATAATGCTGTTTTCTGGGACGTGCAGCAAAATGCCGCAAACAGGTAACACTAAGGAGCGCTGAGGCCGCGCATCAATACTCTGAAGAGGGCAGGGAGAGACGCCCCCGAGCAGGAGGGAGGAGGGCTCTGTGAGCCTTGGGGCCACCCCTGAGCAGGAGGCGAGCTGCCCTGAGGATGCTGCCAGGTGTAAAGCCACTGTGCTCTTTGTGCAGTCACTTGTGCTTAGGCTTGACACCGACTGACACCCGCAACGCGGAGAGACCTGTGGTGAGCTGCATTAAGTAAATCCAGTTGCCACAGGTGCGAGGGCTATTCACAGCAGCCACCTGCTGCTGGCTGGGGACACCCTTGCGCCTGGCAGTGAGCAAAGGTTACGAAACAGGGGGCCACCCCCGCTTCGACACCAAAGCTCTGCATTAAAGGGCACCTAACGGCTAGTGCGCGCAAGCTGACCCATCCCAAAGGCATCAAAGCTGCGAATGGCATAGAGGAAGGTATTTCTTCTCCTCTTTACAGCGGGAGGGAGCGGTCACCAAACCCGCAGTGTGAAATGCAGCATCTTACAACTACCTTAAATGCATTAGCCCCCAGTCTGGCAATATTTAAGGAGAGCACAAGAGCCTACCCTTTTCCTATGTTGGAGGAAAAGACACAAGAAACTGCATTTTGAAAAAGCGAGTGTTTCATCACAAAGCTAGGTATCCTGGCCCCGCACGGCAAGAAGGATGCAGGCAGATTCTCAAAAATCAGCACAGAAAGCTCTGGGGCGTCATTCTGAGTTTTGAAGGGGAGAAATTCCCCTTCACACTTCAAAGAAATAGATACAGGATATCACAAGAGACCTTCTGGCTGGAGGAGCAGTGTGGATGCATTCAGACTCCATCTCCAGAGAGCTTTAAGAACAGGCTGGACAAATGCTGCGACAGTGTCATGTGGACATTGTTGCTCCTGCCTTGGGCCAAGAAAGCCCAACCAGTGACCCCCACAAGGTAGCTTCTCCTGCCAGATTGTCCAGACCCCAACCATGTTACTGCAGCAACTCAGGAGCTGCTGGGGCTGCTCTTGTTCATGGAGACACCTTGGTTGGCCAAAATGCATGTCCTAAAATGCTCCCACAGCCTCCGCACTGCTCTCTTTGAGGTCCGTGGCTCTGAGATGGCTAAGTGCACAAGGGGCAAGACAGGCTGAGAAGGCTGGGGAAGGACCATCTCATCCACCACAGACGTCCAGCAACGGTGCCACAAGTCCTGATGAAGCTGCCTAGGTACAGCTGACCTTCGAGGAGCCCACGCGCAGGCTGTGACCCCATCCGATGGCAGCACCCACCGATGGCGTGGGCGTTTACTGAGGTCAGGTGGTACTAGGAACTGCATGGCTAAATCCTTCCTACGTAAAAGTAAAATACCCTTTAATCAGCTTACGGGGTGTCCAGGAACTTCTACCGCCCCCAATCTTTTTTTTTTTTTGCTTTCTTAATACGTATGTGTGTGAGTCCATGTGTATAGTGGGGATTTTCTCTTGTATGTTTGCAGGTGAGCCTTCCCCATGCCATGGAGCTGACCGTGACGCTGCTATCTACTGAGAGCAGATTGGAGTCATTTTCTTGCACCACTCCCAAGTCTGTAAGAGAAAGGACCCTAATTGGAATAAGGGGATTGGAGGATTTAGCCTTCTAAATGCTCCTTTCTTCCACAGGATGGTGTCAGGAGTGGTTTTAATCTTCACCACCTGATTTCGTAATTTTGGCTGCAAAAGGGAAGAGCGGGATGGGAGGAAAGGGTGAGCAGGGGCAGCTGTAGGTGGGCTTGGGAGAGGAAGGGAGAAAGAAAATCACAGCCCCGTATGGCCATGGGACCTCGGAAAAACACCTACCCCACTCCCAAGCCCCAAGGTGGACTCAGTTGTTATTCCCAAACCCTGAACAGGGTAGGGAGCAATCCTTGTCTTGGAATAAACCCAGTGCCACAGAAGCATGCCAGCTCCTCACGTTCCCTTTTGGTGGACTGTGCTTAAAGCAGTGCAGAGAACAGAGGGAAAAGCCATGTTTACTTCTCTGTTTTCCCTCTGTGTGTGCAAATGGGCTGCATCACTCCCTGCAAGGCTCACTCTGTGAGCAGGGAGCACGTACCTCCCCGTGCCCAGCATGACAAGATACCTGGGTTTCATTCAAGTCCCAGCCTTAGAATGGGAGAACCCCATCCTTGAGGCTACACAACCCTCCGTCGCAGCATGTGATTCAGCAAGGGGCAAGTTTCTCTAAGCAAAGAAGTTATCCGGACCTAGGATGTGTGTGGCTGTCTCCCTGTCTGCCTACATGGTGCTCAGCTCCTGAGCTGCTCTTGGGTTTGCTTACATTGCTGTGTCTCCCCTCTGCTTTGATCGGCTGGGCAGCAGGGTCCAACAAGGCAGGAGGGGGATGCGTTGTGTTTTGCTGCAACAGGTGGCACCTTTCTGGATTTGCACGAGTTTAAAAAGAAAGTTAAAATGAGGGGGCCAAAAGCATAAAATGCCACATTCCTGAAAGTGTGCTCACAGTCTGAAAGGAAGATGCTGGACATGCTAGTTACCTCCACGGCTGGCAGCACTACCCAGGGGCAAGGACAGCAAGACCTTTGTGTTGGGAGCTCTGGGCTGTGCTAGAGCAGACCTCAGCCATTTTGATCAAAGCTGTATCTGCTTTCTGCCAAATCCTTGGGAGAAATCTGCAGTAAACCCCAGCTCTTTTGAAACAAGAGATTAAGAAAAATATTAGGTGTTTGGCTCACACTGGGAAAAAAACAAACCACTTGAAATATTTTGCTAAGAATGGGGAAGAGAAAGGGGAAGAGTAGTCCATTGGTGCCTGAGTGGTGCCTTGGGTGCTGGCAGAGTGCCTTGGCTCTCTGGTGTGGGACGAGAGAGGCGCTTTGGAAGCAAGCCAGAGCATCCCTTATCCGCCTGCTCTGGAGTTGGGACGGCTGCTAAGGGTCTCCTAGGGATGCGAGTCTACCTCCCTAGAGATGCTCTGCCTGGGGACGCTGGGGCTGAGGCAGGCTCACCCTGCAGAGGCTGGAGGCTGCTCCCCTGTGCAGGCACGCCTGCAGCAAGCAGGAAAGCCTTGAACTTGGAAGGGAACCTATGAGACACCTCCTTCCCGTGAGCAAATCTTTCTCCCTGCTTGGGAATGGACATGGTAGAGCGAAACAAGGGTTGGATTTACCACAGTTGGCACTGTGACCCAGAAGAGCACAAGCCAGGCTCGGGGCACAGTCTAGTTTTCAGGGGAAGAGGGGAACTCTGTTTTCCCAACCCATGTGCATACTGTGTCTGTCTCTCTGTCACCAAGGAAGCACAAAGAGCTTTTTAAAGACCCACAAAGACAAGCTGCTACCCCCATCAATCACTTGCTGGATTCTTACACCCTATAGGCCTTCTTCCAAATCTCTTTTGAGGACTGCCAAAGTGGGCGCTCTCTGCCTGTCTCCTGCCAGTCTCCACAGAGTGGGATGTGCGGATGGGACAACACAAACCACTGCAGGGCACGATGGGACGGGACTGGGTGGCTTCCTCCCCATCCTCACCCTCCCGGCCTGGCTCTGCTCTCTGCCCAGCTGGAAGCTACCTTGTACCTTGACACAGAGGAGCTCCGAGGGCTGTCTCTCCGCAGCAGAGCTGTGCGCTAATGCTCCCCATGCGTCTGGCCTTATCGCAGCTCTAATTGGCATCAGCGTCCGTAATCTCAGCCTCCAGCTGTTTGCTGTGTCTGGGGAAGAGGAGAAAGCACTTCAGGGAATTCATTTTAATTATAAGGATGACATGCTCTGTGTCCTGGCTGGCAGGCAGGCTTGGCCCAGCTGTTCCAGGTGTGCAGTGCCAGCAATGAGCACAGCAGTTCCTGACAGCTACGCCGCTGCTTGGGCTTCGTTTCAGCTGCATCCCTCTTTGGACTTAGTCAAGGACCTGAAAGGACACCCCTTCCGGGTCAGCAAGAGCAGGCTTTGTGAAGGTGAGGGTGGAACGAAGTGCACTTATAGGTGCTTGCTGCTCACAGGCATGCCTTTCCCTGCCTGTGCTGCCTTGCACTTCTCCTCCCCAGGAGGTTTTTCATAACAAGTGGCTCTAATAAGCTCACTGATGTTTTAAAACCAGTAGGGGCTGTTCAAGTGTATTAATCTGATCTGCCCTGTGACACAAACCCTTGT
Organism: Phalacrocorax aristotelis; assembly: GCF_949628215.1. Classification (NCBI taxonomy): domain Eukaryota; kingdom Metazoa; phylum Chordata; class Aves; order Suliformes; family Phalacrocoracidae; genus Phalacrocorax; species Phalacrocorax aristotelis. Next base: position 70,277,480 of record NC_134280.1, on the reverse strand, counting down.
ATTTCACCAGGTTACCCTTGCGTGAGATCAATTATGTGCCTTAGTCCAAAACCAGGCATCCACAAAAACATCTAGTTTTGACTCTAAGCTAACAGAGACGGAAAATCCAGCCATTTTCTCTGTAGTTTTCATCCCCATAGCTAATCGTCATTAAAAATGCATGAGTTTTTACCTCTTACATGGATTTATCATAACTCGCCAGAATATTAAATGCCAAAAGATCTATTCAGTGTGTACATAAATCCCTGCAGCTTATTGGAGGGGGACTAAGAGAGCCTGGAAAGCCACGAGAGCCGTGCCAGCCTCATCACTGCAAAGCTTAAGGTGAAACGCAGGTTGCCGCCTCTGTCTCTTTTCTCGGAAATGCATTACAGGCAGATTGTAAAGCAGGAGGGCTTTGCTGCAGATGATACTTTCACAGAGAATTGCTCAGCTAAATATGTCAAATAAAAGGAACAGGATTGGCCTTAAAAGCTCTTTATTTCCCTCCCTTTGTTCTGAACCTGAAGATAGCCCCAGCGATCCGTTGCCCGGCTATCACGGTGCTATTCAACCGCTGAGTTTAGGCACATCTGTGCTGAAGCTTTGGCAGGTAATTTTCTTCTCCTTTTCTATTTAAAAATTCAGTGCCTCAAGTGGGAAAAACTACAGTAATAAAAGTTCCATGTCTTTTGGGAGACTCTGACAGGTGTCTAACTCTGCGACCTTCCTGATCCTTTGAACTGGCTCGCAATCAAATCCTCCATTAACTCCTCCTGGGGGAGTCTCCGGGGGACCCTTCCCAGCACCTTGGCTGGCTCGTGGGGACCAGCTCCACTGCAGCCACTTTCAGCAAGCAGAGGGTTGCTGAAAACCACACACGCTGCTCATTTTCCTGAGTTTCTTTTAAAAACACACTCCAAAACACACTGAAAAGGCAGATCTCCCATTGTTTTGTTGGTCTGCATAAGAAACAGGCACTTTCCTGGTGCTGCCACAAGCTGGTCTGTGGCAGCTGAGTTTGTAGGTGGCTGGAGCGCAGTGATGGTGACATTGCTGTCACTAGCAAAGTCTTTGCGTGCCACTGGCTGCGGCTGCAGATGCATGGCGCAGAAGGAAAGGCCGAGGTCCAGAGAGGTACTGGGTCTCAGAGCCTCATTTCCCCATATTTGACAAGCGCTGATATGGGTTTATACAGAGACCCCATCCTTGGTGTATGGACAGACATTTCTCTGACGAAGTGGCTGGGGGGCCAGTCTGCCAGTTTATAAGAGGGAAACTGAGGCACGGTCTTATGTGAGGCTGGCAGAAGGTGCTGCTGTTCATACCTCGTGTCCTTCACAGCACCTACTTAGGACAGAATAAAACATCTTTTTCTGGCAAGAAGAGCCGCTGTGGGTGGCTTTCACAGCCTCTCCACCCGCCTGCCCTGAGCCAGTGGGTTGTCACGGTGTGATGGGGGAACCAGGACACCCTGCAGGCTGCGCATCCAAGCGAAAAAAGCGTTGTTCAAAGCCACTGACCACATCAGACACTCCCCAAAGGGGCTCTTAAGCGTTCGCTATCGATGACTTCGGAATATACCTCTTCTTGCGTTCCACGAAGGTGAGAAATGACTCTGTCCTTTGTCATCGTTCTTTTCTTGCAGGGACATGAGATGACTTCTTTGGGTACGTTGATGTATTGCAGAGGAACGGCAGGACTCGGCGACAGTGAGCAAGGATTGCTGTAGCCTGGGAATTTGCAATGGAAGAGCTGTCCTAATTAGTGCTTTGCATGGCTGCTCGTTTCTGGAAGTCAAAAGCCTTATTTCACATCAGTTTAATCCACTCCAGGATTAAACTAGTTTAGGATTAAGGCACTGCTAGCCTGGAATAAAGGCTTCCACACTGAGAATTAAGAGGCATTCTGCACTAACCCACTGGGAAAATCAAGATACTGAATATAAATTAACTGTTAAGGTGGATTAGGTAAATGGCATTAATCCCTGTGGGAAGGCAGAAGGCCTGCAGTCACAATTCGATCTTGCTCTCTCTGCTGCTCAGGTGGTTTAAACATAAATAAATTAAGGGTATTCTGTCCACACAGGGTGTCAGTGCCGTTTCATTAATGCACTTCGGGGCCTCCTTTGGCTAGTTTGAGTTGATTTCTTGGAGTAAGAGGGCTCTAGTAAAGGTGTTTCTGCCATACCAGCTCCTCGCCGAGCGAAGGCTGTGGCAGCAGCAAGTGTGCCAGCACTCAGGTTTTAGGGACCAACTGCCAGACCAGAAAAGCTGTGACCAGGTGGTAGAAACCACTGCGCAAGCTCACACTGTCAAGACATACGGGCTTAAAAGACACTGGCGGGGTAGTTTTGTCCCAGTTTGCTGCACTGGGTAACACACATCTTCCTTGTCTGAACTTCACAGCAGTTAAGGGTATTGCTGAACGAGCTCCTTGACCTGAAGGATGCGCAGCCATGCTCGTGCCCACCTGAGTCCAACGTGAGGGAGTGTAGAAATACAGGCAGAACTGAAGGCACGTGAGTACCCAGGCCAGTGCTGGCGGCCGAGAGCGCCAGGTTTGGAGAACGATTTGGTCGCATTCAGAGCAGGTGGAAGTGTCTCTCCTGTGCTATGTAAGACAGAGCTTTGTCTTTGCGTAGTGATTTAAGTGCATGTCAAAGCTGGGTCTGCTGGAAGAGGGAGGTGATCCATGGGATTAGGATCAACGTGAGGATGCCAAACTGACATGGGATGGGAAAAATACAACTCAGTAGCTACTAAAGGGATGGCATTCTTGCCGGCTTTAGAAAAGATCTGGAAGCCACACCCCTGGAGACAGCGTTTGGCAAACAAGACTGCCCAACCAAGTGCTTAAACCAAGGTAATTTTCTCCTACTCATGTATGAAATCGTGGAGCCTGAGCAGCTGGGTAAAACAGACTGTGTGGATCAACTGCTGTTAATCCACTCCAGGGAAAGGATGGTACCTAGAGCTGGCTAAGTCCCCACAGCCAAAAACAGGGCTCTGGCTTTACTGTGCTGCACATGCCGAGGATTAATCATGTCCTGTTTCAAAAAAGAGTAAGGGAATTGGGGGGAGCAGGAAGGGGAGGGGGGGTTGGAGAGAGGATTTCTTCCACCATCATCTGAATAGTTTAGGTGAAAGGCTGATAGCTGGAGCCTATAAGCAGCTCTGAGAAGCTTCTCGTCTTATAAAAAGCTGTCAACAATGTAGTTTTCCCCCTCCATGTAGTGTAAATGATCCTTGCCTGCTATGCCTTCTCTTCCCGCTGCCTTCCATAAACACCAGGCTGACCTGAATGGTTAGCTGGCCCTTAACGGCTGATCTGAGGTTTGATGGTCCCACATCTCCCAGGCCACCCGGGCTAGAAATCGAACGTCACAGCTCCCCTGTCCTTCCCGAGCCTCAGGCTCCATCTCTGCCAGACTGCACCGAGCTCACTTCCACCTGCGCAGGGGTGAGCATAGCGACGTGCCTGCACCACGGCAGGGGTGCAGGGGCACATGCAAAGGGCTCAGGCGGGGGCACCGTGGTTCCCCAGAGCAGTTGCTCCAGTCGTTAATCGGTAAAAAAGGTGCGGTAAGTGGTGCCAGGGCCAGAGCCAAGCACGTGCAGTGCCTGCCTCGCCGCTTGCAGCATTGCGGTGGGGAAGCGTTTGCTCCAGGGAATGAGAAACGCTACCCTAAACCCCACCTCTAGGAATCATAATCGAAGGCTCTTATTTCAGTTGACATAATTATGACAAATATTGTGAAAAGTGACTCTGAGTGTGTCTAACAGAGCAAAGGCTGCAGGTGCACAGGTACCTCTCAAACAGCATTATCCCAGTAGAGCATCTACTTATTTTTTTCCTCTCATTTTCAGCAGTAAGCCATCCTAGCCCCCATGTTCAGTTTGACCTGCTACACCACCTTTGCTCCCGTACCTGCTGCCTATCCGCTTGCTTCTTCAAGCCTGCTTTCCTGCGTTTGACTATTCCACCCGAGCCCAGGACAGATGCAAAATTCCCTCTGAAATGCATCCTGCAGTTGCCAGACTGTTTCTCCAACTTATCAAGACCATTTTGAATTCTTACTCTGTGCTCCAAGATGCTCGCAGCCTCTGCTGTCTTGGTAGTAACTTCAAATTTCATTTGTGGGCTCTCTGGACCCTCTGTTGGGTCAATTACACTCACGCCATTACCAGATTCTGCATAGATTTTGGAATACAATTTCCCACTTATTCCCCCAACCTGTAATAATTTCACTAAGCCTTTCCTCTTACATTGCTTAAGAGAATGCCACGGGAGCCTGCAGCTAGAGCTAACGTGAGAGACGTGATATTTACTATTTCTCCCCACATCTACAAGCCTAGGTCTGGCACAGAAACAAGCTCGGCTGCTTTCTAGGGATTGAAGCAACCCAGGTTGCTCTTCACTGCCCTGACTTTTTGCCTCTGTCTATTTAAAAAGAGGCAGTGTTTGCCATTTTCTGGACTTCTGCAGACTTCAGAGTCCTCCCGATGCTCTTGGAGACCAAAGCTAACGGCACTGATTTCTCTAATCACAGTGCATATTACTGCTTTCTGTCTCCTTGGGGAAAATGCTTTCAGGTCGGGCTGACTTAAAACAAGCTTCTACTCCAAACACTTCCTTAGCTCTTGGGGTTTTTCCCTCTTTGTGAGGGTCCAGCCAAGGCCCAAGAGTCCTTTGATCTACCACAACATTTGCAATACAGTGCTTGCGGGGCCAGCGCCTCTGCTATTTCCGAGTCACGCACACGTGGTCAGGCTCATTAGACAAGATATTACGAAAGGCATTAGAAGGACATACAGAAATCCCTGTGGGACACCCAGTCCTTGGGTTTTATCTTCCTACTATGCCACTTTTACAACAGGAGTCACTCGATGGTCCAGTACATGCCATGCAAAAAAGTCAATCAAATCATAAGCCCCAAAAAAAGACCAAAAGGTAAAACCAAAGGAAAAAAAAAACCACACCAGCCCTAAAACATGCCACTGCAAAATCTTTTGATTTTATCGTAGTTTTTAACTTTGAAGGAAATGTTGTGTTGTTTCTTTGCCACTCACAGAGTCACTGGCGTCTGCTTTGGGGCAGGGAGCACCAAACACAGAAGAGCAACCGATTGTGGCTGTACCTGGGAGCTGGTGGCTAATCACAGAAGAAATCTTAGCTGTTTCAGTGCAGAATTGTTGTTTTCCTCACGGTTGCTCAAGAGGCAACACAAAGCCTAACCCTGGGGGAAGGAGCCTCCCCCGCTGGAGGTGCAGGCTGGGCTGTCAGGCAGAGAAGGGCAAGGTGTTAATCTCTGGCTTTTTTTTGGTAGAAGCCCGAACTGACAACACTTGCCTCAGCCATGGGGAAGAGCTTGGATACAAGAAGGGGTGGGTCTCAGGAAAAGCATCCCCCCAAGAGGGGCTCCTCCGGGGCTGGACAGCCGGCTGAGCATGAGCCAGCAGTGCCCAGGTGGCCAAGGAGGCCACCAGCCCCCGGGCTTGTGTCAGCACTGGTGTGGCCAGCAGGAGCCGGGCAGGGATGGGGCCCCTGTGCTCGGCCCCGGTGAGGCCCCACCTCGAATGCTGGGCTCAGGTTTGGGCCCCTCGGGACAAGAAGGGCCTTGAGGGGCTGGAGCGTGTCCAGAGAAGGGCAGCGGGGCTGGGGCAGGGTCTGGAGCACAAGTGTGCTGGGGGGCGGCTGAGGGGGCTGGGGGGGTTTAGCCTGGAGAAGAGGGGGCTGAGGGGAGCCCTTCTCGCTCTCTGCAGCTGCCTGAGAGGGGCTGGAGTGAGGGGGGGGTCGGTCTCTGCTCCCAAGTCACCAGTGACAGGACGAGAGGAAACGGCCCCAAGCTGCGTCAGGGGAGGTTTAGGTTGGGTATGAGGGAATGTGTCTTCCCTGCCAGAGCGGTCAGGCCCTGGCACAGGCTGCCCAGAGAGGTGGGGGAGTCACCGTCCCCGGGGGGCTTCAAACACCGTGTACATGTGGCACCTGGGGCCATGGTTTAGGAGGCCTGGGGGTGTTGGGTTGGCGGCTGGACTTGATATCCGAGAGCTCTTTCCCAACCGTAATGATTCCGTGGTCCTATGATTCTACGTGCCACCACGACGCACCCCTCACCCCGGCCCGGGGGCGGGGGGTCCCCGCAGCGGCAGCTCCCCGAGACTCGGCGGGGGTCGGACGGGGACGGGACAGCGGGATGCTGCCCCTCGCCACCCCCCCGTAAGCCGCTGGCGGCCCCGGCGGAGCGGCGGGGGCCGGGCCCGGGGAGGGGCTGCCTCGGGGCGGCGGCGGGCCGACGCTCCTCCCCGCTCGGCGGAAAGTTTGGGGCCGGCCGGAGCCTGGCGGCGGCGGGAGCCGGGCTCCCCCGGGAGCTCCCATGTCCCGGGCTGCCGGGGCAGCGCCATGGGGAACGGCAGCGCCGGGACCGAGCCCTGCAACGGCACCGCGCTGCCGCCGCCGCCGCCGCCGCCCCCGCCGGCCGCCGGCCACAACGTCGCCGCCCTGGTGCTGGGCATCGTCCTCATCCTGCTCGTCGTGGGGGGCAACGGGCTGGTGTGCCTCAGCGTCTGCACCGAGCGGGCGCTGAAGACCACCACCAACTACTTCATCGTCAGCCTCGCCGTCGCCGACCTGCTGCTCGCCCTCCTCGTCCTGCCCCTCTACGTGTACTCCGAGGTGAGGCTGCCCGCGGGGGGCTGCGGGGCACCGGGGCGGCGGGGGGGGTGGGTGGGTGTGCGGGAGTGGGACTTGGGGCCCCCCGGGGATCCCCGAAAGCGACAGGGCTGCGGGGTGCGATCGGCGAGAGACCAAGCGTGGAGGGTTAAAGCCCCTCTCCGGGTTTGTTCCCCACCTCCGTCCCTCCGGTTCGGGAGCGCCGCCGCCGCCGCTCGGGCCCTGGGACGGCCGCTGCGCTCCGGCCCCGGGCCCCGGGCCCCGCTCCGCCGCTGGAATTGCTGTGCCGCTCTCAAACCAGCGCGGCTTCTCCCTCAGCCTCCCACGGCATCGCTGCTGCCCGCGGGCGCGAAACCGCTGCAGGACCCCGGAGCCGTGGTAGCGGCAGCCGGTTTAGTGCGAGTTCGTGGGCTCCCCCGTGGTCCTCCCGGGCGGCCGCCGAGAGCGCCGGGGGGAGATGCGCCAAGAGCACCGCGGGGAGGTGCACCGGGGTGTCTGCCCGGGCCGGGTCAGCAGCTCTGGGCAGCCCTTGCATCGCACACATCCCAGGTTGCCATCAGCAAACGGTTAGGAAGGGACAGAGAGCTCCCGTGCTGTGCTCTGCCTGGCGTAAGGTGAGCAGGTTTTGGGGATAAGGGAGATGTTTAGCCAGGAAACAGGTTTCCATGTCGAGTTGAGATGGGGAAACTGTCCTTCTAGGGAGGCGGATGGGATTTGGTCACCCTACATCAAGGTGGCTTTGGTCGGCTTGCTTCAGGGCTCCTCCTGGCAGGCGTGCTCGGGTTGGCGCGGGCCTGACCCTGCATGCGGTGGTGGTCGTGGAGAGCCGCCCCAGGGGCTTTGGGTCAGGCTTTCTGTTCACCTCCGAGACTGTAACAGCTGAGGGAAGGAAGAACAGGAGCTCCTGAGTGGTTTTGCATTTCTCTCTGCCTCTCTGTAAAAAGGGAGATAATTCACTGCCAGGGGATTGATAATGCCTTGAGATTGCAGGGGGATTTGTTGGGCTGGAGTGAGGAGGCTCGCTGGAGCCTGCCCGTTAGCACCAGCGAGTGGCTGTTTCCCTGCTCCCGTGGATGAAAGCACACACAGCCCAAAATAGGAGCTGTTTTGCAGCTGCCCTCACGGAAGAAAAAGGAGCCCTCTTCTTTCCAGTTGCAGGGAGAGCCAGGACGTAACCCTGAGCACAGCGAGCAGCCCCAGCAAGCCGCAGCCTGGGCGCCGGGCAGGATGTGTGCGCCAGGCGAAGCTTGCGGTTTCGGATAGCCACCTGATCTGTAGGGTGGTGCCTTAAGTGCTTCGCCAGGGAGTGAAAGGGGCTGTCCCCGTGAGAGAGGCTGGGTGGTGTTCCCATCCCTGACGGCTGACACGAGAGCGTACCAGCAGTGTTCAGGCCTTAGCATCTCCCCTCCTCTCGCACGCCGGGGCTGCCGCTTAGCACCACGGGGACGGGCCTATATTTTCTTAGGCAAGGCAGGCTGCGGATTAGAGCTTAGGATGCTTTTAGCCTCTCTACCTGGTCCTAGGATTTTGCAGGACATGGTGACCTCCCTGGAGACAGAGGTGTTCTGGAGGGACACGTTCGGCAGGGAACCCGTGAGGAGAGCCAGTGAAGAAGGAGCATTAGATTCCCCTCTCTCCACCGCACTGACAGAAGCCCCCCAGTGCTGTTTGGTTGTAGTGGTTTTGCTTTTCCTTTGTTAACTCAGTTTTGGTGGTTAGAAAGCCTCTGTCTTCATGATTCTTCTCAGCTACTTCTTGCTACTTGGAATTCCCCCTTTTTTTTCCCTTGCTCTTTCTGTTGTCCCTCCATGCCTCCAGGTCCCTGTTCTGTCAGCAGACACACTCACCCGTGGGGTTTCCTCCAGCCTGCAGGCTTGAGTTTCGCTGGCGTATGTAAAATGCTAGTTCACATACTCTGGGGTACCTTGGAAAATGCTTCCAGCTGGGCATGAGCATTGTGGGGCTTTCCTTGGGTACCACAGACACCCCACAAACTCTGGATGCTCAGGCAATGGGTGTTCAGCCCTGTACGAGCTTTAAAAACCTGGGCTGTCCAGCCTGTGCCATAGCTGTGGTGATACTCTGTGCGTTCGCTTCCATAGATGTTCAGAACCATCAGTTTTGAGGTGTAACTCTTCCGTGTCTCTGCACCCAGGGCATTAAACCACAGGGAATGAAGGCGGCGTATGACAGAATTGTCTTTCCCTCCACCTTCTGCAGCCCCTCTAACAAGGCAGGCTTTCAGAGGCATAGGACGCCCTGTGAAAAAAGCATGCACCAGGATCTGCACTCCTCCCACGCAGCGGTCACGCACAGAGCGGGCGTGGAAGGCGCTGCACAGGTATGGAGAGAAAGGCAGCACTGGGCAGCAGGCACAGCCTCCTCCAGCAGGCAATGGGGTCTTGAAATGTAGGGCAGCTCAGGCTGTCGTGTTGAAGCAGTTCCCATGTCGTGCCTGGAACTTTCTCGGTGGGCTCAGAGCCTGTAGTGCCCGTGTTCATTTTTAATAATCTATTTTTAATAATCTCCTATATGTTGGTACAGGATTTGCAGCTCGTTTTGTTCTGAAATATGCTAAGGAAGAGTGAGAGTAGCCATTGAGTCAGTGCTGGGGGACAGGAATTTTTGTGTTGTTTTTTCTTCTCTTTTCTTGGAGGTAAAACCTGTAGATCAGGATCAGCCGCTCGGATGGGGGGGCAGGGTACAGCGATTGCTGCTGATTAAAACTAGCCCGATTCCAGCTTGCATTCTGTACCGTTGCATTTAACCACTGAAAGCAGGGCACGGACGGTCCCGAATGCTCAGTTCAACCTTTATTCCTGGTGTGGGTTCTTTTGTTTGGCTGTTGTTTTTAACTTTGCTACAGCTACTCAGAGAGTAAAGGTGGACCTTGAGGGCTTATTGGAAAACTTGAAAACCAGCTGAGAGGGTGGGGTTTTGCTTCTTGTTTAGCAGGAACAGAGCAATAAACTCTGAGCACTTCTTTCCTTCAGCAGGAGAAGCTTGGTCATCTTGTGCTTTTTTTTGCCATGAGATGGATTCCTGTGTTAGGATTTTGGAAACGTCCTTCCCAGTCAGGGCTTTAGAAGACAGCTGGAGGGATTTAACTTTTGAGGTGATATCTGACATCCCCACAAAACAAGAGATCTCCCACAAGCTTCAGTGGGGACGGGATTCCTTCCCGTGAGATGTGGATTATCCTTTGCTGCTGTTCACAGAAGCCTGAGCACAGTGATCTTGGCTGCTATTTCTAGTTGTTAAGAAAGCTTATTCCGATGCGTGAGCAGCATTTGTTGACACATACTCTCCCTTTGTACTTCTGGAAGAGCCAGCATCATGTTTTGTCACAGCTAAACTCTTAGTCCGTGGTGAGGATTCAGAGGTCTTGGCTGTAGGAAGCCAAGTTGTGTGTTAGTTCTCTCTGGATGTCCCTTATTCTTACCTGCAGGGTTGGAGGGCTGCTGAAAGCAGGTGCTAGACAAGGGGGAAATTGGTGTGTGCGGTCACAACTGTTCCTTTTCTGTGCCGCTTCACAATCACTGCAGTCTCCGCTGGAAATGGAGCTTGGCAGAAGGGCAGGGAGATGGGGCCATCTAATGCCAACCTCCTCCAGTCCTGTCCTCACACGTGCAGCTTGCGGGAGAGGCACCACGGTGGTGCGATGGCTCTCCGATGGCGAGCAGGAGATGGTGGCTGTTGCTCCTGGCTAGTTGTGGTCCTGTCGCACTAGCCTCCCTCAACGCATGTGAAAATGGACAGTCCTCGGCTGAGAGAACTTTCTCTGGAAATAGGCCAGTGGTGTAGGAAATCAGTACCTCCCACAGAACCGGAGCCGTGCGGCGCTCTCCAGGAGCGCAGGAAAGCCTGTAGACCTCTTCTCCCCACAGACCAGCCTTCTCTGTGCGAGATGAATGTTTTTGCTGAGTCCTGCCCTGTCCTAAATCTCTAGAGTCTACAACACGTTGTGGGAGTTCTTCAGGCTTATTTCTTTCCTCATTAATTTGCCCTGCCAACTTTACCACTTTAGCAGCTCAAGTTAACACCTGGGGCTTTAATGAGAGTGTTAAAACTGATGTGATGAAGCTGGCCTTCCTTAAATCCAAACGTTGTTGTCATTTGTCACTTCTGATCCTCCACAACCTGGTGTAACCGAGAAGCACCCTATGGATGAGAAGGGAAGAAACACCAGCTTTCCACTGGCTTAAAGCATCTGTTTCCAAACTGAACAGCTCCCAGGACTGTGGATGTGAAGTGAATCCCTGACAGGGCAGTGTTTACAGCCAGCTTCTCCTTTGCAGAAATACACCATCTTTAAAGAAAAGCAGATGAACTTCTGTACCCTGATCATTCCTCATTCTGTTTGGAGTGCTGGTTCGGGTGGAGGTGGCTCAGCGCTGTTTGCCATTTGTCTTGTTAGCCACTACTCAGGGGTGACAGAGCCGATGTGCCGGTATCGGTACGTACACAGGCACTCACATGCCAAATCACAGCGTGGCGACGCAGATGTGCCCAGTGCTTCCCACTGACCTTGGTGAAACACAGAACAAAGATGCGTTCTGGCGTTTGCCGGTTGTTAATTACCACACGGCAGGCTGCCCTGGTACGCAGAAGGCATTTACCTTCCAACTCGCTTGGGAATCTCCGCTCTTAGCAGTGTGACAGGGAGAGGTAAAAATCCCTGGGGAAGGTGGACTGCTCTTCTGCAGCAGCCTTGTCTTTCTGACGGGAGTGTGAAGTACTCTCCTGGAATTCCCGTGCCATAAGGCAAGGATGAGGGGAAGCATGTGGGAAGGAGGTGGCCTGGGGCCCTCCCAGAGGTCCATGATAATTCCCCAGGGGCAAAGCCCTGCTCTTGTACGAAGAGGCCAGGAGAAGATTCTGGAGTCTGCCTTGGAGGGGTGATAGCACTGAAAATGGGGGTTATCACTCCCCTGAGGCAGTGAGGGCACGTGAGAAAGCAGAGCTACAGGGTGCAGTGGACGTACTGCAGAACATCATCAGGCTCCGCGTGGCTTTGCCCACTAGAAATCTGCAGGGAGGGAGCTGCATGGCTGCAAAGGCTCATCTTTGCATTTACCTGCTTCCTCTGCTCGAAGGCTCAGTGACAACGGCAGGAGCCACAGCAGCAGTGTATATAGTCCCCATTAACGGAGGCATTCCCGGCAACTTCCACTCTTGTGCTCTGCTGTAGAGCGTACCTCCTACCTGCCTCGCTCTGCAGACTGGTCCTTTGATCAGCTCTCTCCTTAATCCACGCTGAGTGCCTGAGCTGTGAAAGGGGTCTGATCCGGCGAGCTGCTGGCAGGAGCCGTGGAAGGCATGGTTATGTAAACATCTTTGCCGCTAAGATCTGTGTAATTGATTACGAAAAAGAGGAAACGGTTTTAGCAGATCTGAGAGTTTACCCTTCTGCAGGTCAGGGAAGATGAGCCCTTCCAAGCAGACGCTCTGCCTCGCAGATCCTCAGAGCGACAGAGCAGCCAGTACTAGTTATACAAGCCGTTTTCTTGGTCAGGGTGATGCTGTTCTGCATAAAACTTTTCAGGGTGTCAGTGTACCGCTGGTAGAGGAAGATCTCTTTTTCACAGCATGTCATGTGCCCGTGATGCAGCTCTTCTGATGAGAGACCAGACCTCTACCCTCCAAACTTTCTGTGGCTCTCTGTGAACGCATGTTGTCCTTTTTGCAGAGGTATCGAGACTAGTCTTTCCTGGAATCTTACAGCTTTAGTGGAGACAGATGTTGTTCTAGGCCTGACTGATGTCTGAGCCACACAGACTCTGCACAAAATACCAGGGAGATGATGCAGGCCAGCGATTATAAACCAGCACTAAGGAGTTTATTTGCAGTGACCAATAACGGGGGGAGGCGTCTTCAAATTTTGGGCCGTCATAATGTTTCAGGTGGGTGACCAGACTTTCCTGTCATTTCTGAAGAACCTTGGCCTCAATGATTTAAGTCAATCCAGGATTTCAGAGCCAATGTGAACCCACCTTTGTCTTGTGTCCCACTCCCCTCTCCTTCCTCTCTCCTTGCAGGTTGCATTGCGTCTTCTGGAGAATGTAGCAGTCGTCAAGGCTCTTAAAAAAAGGCCCAGAGTCAGCTTCTTGTGGGCATTTGGACAATTCTTTGACTGTGCTGCTGGACTTTGCCCACTTGCAAGGATTATTACACTTCTGATTGGTGTCGTAGCCTTTCCAGCAGGCTCTTAGGGTTGGCGCTTTCCGTCCCTCCATGCTATGCGCTTGGGCCGTGGCCTCGCTGAGGGCAGGCAGGTGCTCGTTTGGAAGTTCAGCTGGGCACCTCCTCGTCCACTTGCAGGCTGCTGTTGCCTGGGTATCTTATTTCAGCTGCCATCACCACCAAAGGGTGACTCTGTGGTCTCTGCTTCTTAGTGAGCCTCTTTGCAGGGCTGGCGAGAGAGGCAGGTGTGAAGCTGTGCGTGGTGCCGTGCAGAAGCATGTGGCAGGACTGAGACAAGGGCTGTTATCATAAGAAGTAAGACGAAAACCTTTGGCCCTCTCGTGGCTCACGCCCTTAGGAGCACCGGCAGCATAAGAGCTCTTCTGGCATCCACCTCATTTACAAGAAGGCAGATTTTTTTCTTACCAATCGGCTGTGCTTAGGAACAGGGACGCCAAAGTGACCTGAGCTAGGAAGGCAGCCTGCGAGGGCATTTGAGAAGTCAAGTCTGTCTCCCGCCATCCACCATCCTATAAAATCTTTTCCGTAACTTCTTTGTAACAAATTCTTCGTAAGAAGCAGCTGGATTTGTTCCTCCTCTGCGCATAGTGGTTGATTCAGACCCTAAGTGCCATTTGTAGTGAGATGCTGGTGTCTTGTAAGAGGCCCCGGTGGCTGGATGTGAATTTACTGGAGCTGCCAACCTTGGTCAGCTGAACAAGCAGCCAGCCTGCACCTGGGATACCGCGCTGAAAGGGGTCTGCCTTGCGTGGGGGGAGGCAATCGCTATCACCTTCCTACAAACCCTCTTTGCCTGCCAGGCAGCATGGAGCTAAGGGCAGAGTGTGACCCTCCCTGCCCACATACTTTTCCATCTTCTTCCACGAAGCGATGCCCAGAGGTTTCCAGGGTGGTGGTTAATATGCCTAACCTCACCTAGTTCAGACTATATTCTCACCAGAGCTGTGCAGAGCATGTCATCAGCGTTAGAGACGTGCTAGCAGGTAGGCTGGCTTGTGGGGTTAGGTTTGCAGCTTTGTTTTGTTTAGTTAAGGGAGGAGGCTTGCCTGCAGAGCATCTGTTTGGCTGTGCAACCAGCTGCCTGTGCCTTCTCAGCAGCAGCACTACCGATGGCGCATGGCTGCCCAAAACCAAGGGGCCTCACGCTGAAAAAGCAGAGAATGCAAAAAAGCTGATGGAAGTGGAGTCGCTCTGGAGCGCTTCTTAAAGGCGGCCTGAGCCATTTATGATGCCTAAAGCTTTACACTGTGTACTTGATGGGCTAATCTTCTGCAACCTCCTGTAATTAGGTACCACTTAATCACGTGACCCAGCAAAGCCAGCTCTGCCGCTAATCCAAAGTCACTCACCCAGCAGAGAGGTTCTTGGCACATTTTGCTGAAGTGGGCGGGCAAGATCCACGGTATAATGGAAAGTCCTCTCCCAGCACTTTCCCCAGAGCCGGAGCCTTGGGTTTGGTGGGGTAAGGGAAGGGCTTGTAGCATTTTCTGAGCATGCAGCTTGAATCTCACGGCAAAGGCTGTGTCCTCTGAAGGCACTGCAGCCTGAGAGCTCTTGCCCTTTTCAAGATCAATTAGTTCCCTTCTTCCTCTCAACTGCTACACTAGGATGGAGGTTCAGCTTGAGCTGAGCAGGGTTTTGAGACCCTCTTTTGCAGTCAGGGGAAAACAAAAAGGCACCCTCTCTTGTTGTACTAAAATGAGAATTTTTATAAAAATTCTGTTTATGGCCTCATCCTAGGGGCAGTTGTCCTGGTGCGAGGAAAGGAAGCCGACATTCAGTGCATCAGCTTTGGGTGCAGGAGGGTCTGGACAAGTGTTTGGTGTCACGTGCTGAAGAAGGGTTTAATGAATCCTGACTTATTTCTATGCTCCTTGAGCTTTTCCTTCCATTCCCATTTTCCAGCAGCCAGGTTCGCAGCACACTGCTGAGCAAATATTCCCGTTCCACAAGCTGGTGTTGATAAACCGCAAACCCTTGAGCATTTTCTGGCTTTGTTGTTGTTTGCTTTTTTTTTCCTGAGGATTATTTGGGATGCGGTAGCTTAGATTTTTAACTGATCTCTTCTGTATTGAGTAGTCAACGCTTCCAAGTCATACGGACCAATGACACACGTCTGGTCACGTCCTCTCGCTGGCAGCTCTTCTGCTTTGCCCTGGGTGCCTGCAGTTGTAGAGAGAGCGAACAAGAGATTATACCTGACTAGCTTGAGCACAGTCTCAAGAGGCTGGCCTTGTGCTCAGCGTGACAGAATGAGACAGTTCTATTCAGACTGCCTGCAAACAGGACGTTGGAGCAGTTTGGTCATGAAAAATGGAAGAGGAGCTTTGTGCGCCGTCACTTGTTGAAGAGCCTCTCCCTGTTTCCTCAGTGAGGGGCAGCTGGTGACGCTGCACAGCGAACGCTTAGCCCTGCATTACTGGGGAGATTTTGGGATGGTGAGTTTGATGGGTTTGGGGGTTCTGAGTCACTCTGCACTAACCCAAGGCATTTGGCCGCCCTACGTCAGTTATTCTGCCCAGCATGACTTGCTTGGCAGTGCCAATGGTCTGTGGGCTCAAGTCTCCAGCCAGGCCAGAACCGCGGAGCCCCGTGTAAGCTGGGAGCTCTTGCGTGGGGCTAATCCCGAGTGCTGCTGCTTTGCTGGGAGGGGAGTATCGTGCAGGGGCAGGACCGCTCGCCTTCAGGCTGCTCATTTGGAGGAAAACGTGGGTGGCTGAGGCACCCCGGCACGGAGGTGTTTCCTGACACTGTCAAGGCAGTGGGACATGGCATCTGCTGACCCCGGGGATCTTTTCAGTTCCAGGGAGGCGTGTGGTCCCTCAGCACGGTGCTGTGCGACGCCCTGATGACCATGGATGTGATGCTGTGCACGGCCTCCATCTTCAACCTCTGTGCTATTAGCGTGGATCGGTAAGTGCCTTCCTCCTCCTCGTGCCAGGGGAGGGAGCGCTGTGTCCTGCCATCAGGCTGCTTCCACACACGCCCTCGCAAGGGTCCCACGAGGGAGGCTGATCCTGTCCTCCCCTCAGGAGAGTGTTCTGCCCCACCGCCAGCCTGGTGTCCCAGCAGCACCCTTGTGGTGGCCAAGCTGAAAACAAGTTGTGTGACGGGGCCAGAGCTGTCTCTTCTGTGCGGGGAGACTGGTTGTAGCCCAGGCCTTGCTGTGTGGCAAGTGCCACTTGCAAGTGCTGGGTTTTGCCCCTGGGGCTCGGCAGCCCTGGCTGTACGGACAGGCTTGGGAGTGAGGGGCTGGGGAGCAGCTCTGCAGGGACCTGGGGGCTCTGCTCGATGGCAGGCTGAACACGAGCCACCAGCGTGCCCTGGCAGCCCAGGGGGCCAGCCGTGCCCTGGGGGGCATCAAGCCCTGCATCGCAGCCGGGCGAGGGAGGGGATTGTCCCGCTTTGCCCCGTGCTGGGGCGGCCTCACCTCGAGCGCTGTGGGCAGCATTGGGTGCCACTGGACATCATGATTCTATGTAAGTTAATAGCAGGGGAAGGCCAGTGGCAGGCAGGTTTGGGACCACTCGCTTACGTTACCCGTGGTAACACCACCGTACTAGGACTGACTCGCCTGGGGCCTGTATTGGCAGGTTTATCGCTGTTTCAATCCCACTGAACTACAACCGGCGACAAATCGACCTGCGGCAGTTGATCCTTATATCCACCACCTGGATATTTGCCTTTGCTATAGCATCACCAGTCATATTCGGTCTCAACAACGTCCCAAACCGGGACCCCAGCTTGTGTCAGCTGGAGGATGACAACTACATCGTGTACTCCTCCATCTGCTCCTTCTTCATCCCTTGCCCCATCATGCTGGTGCTCTACTGCGCCATGTTCCAAGGGCTCAAGCGCTGGGAAGAAGCCAGGAAAGCCAAGCTAAGGGGCAGCATCTATGGGGCCAACAGGAAGCTCTATCACCCCTCAACCTTTATTGAGAGGGAGCAGACCGGACTGGAGCCAGAGGGCAACCCTTACGCCTGCTCTGACCACCCTGGGGACTATGTGACGGACAATGGCATCCGGACTGTCTCCTACCCGCACCTCAAGTACCCACACCCAGGCCACAGTCGGAAGCGGGCCAAGCTCAATGGCCGGGAGCGGAAGGCCATGCGGGTGCTGCCTGTCGTCGTCGGTGAGTAGCAGTCGGTGGTGGCTGGGGAAGGGCAGGAAAGGCACGGCGCTGTCCTGCAGTGGGGTTGTGCCTGGCGGGGTTTGTTGGAACCCAGAGAGGTGAACACATGCTCCATGGACTCCCCTGCCAGGGACCAAAGTGCCCAGGCCCGCGTGCTTGGGCAGCAATGAGGGGTGTCACGCTGAGTGCCACACTTTGTCCTCGCTGGAGGAGGCGAGGGTGAGATAAAAGCCACCTCCCTCTTGTTCCACCTCCCCAGTGCCACATCTGGGGTCCTCCTCCCTCTCTGTCACGTGTGGACTCGTTTTTATACCTCCTGTGGAAGAGCCTGGTTGGGGCGAGACCTGCCGTTCTGTCTCTCATTGTGAGAGATGTTTATCCAGTGAAAATCTCAGTATCCCTTTGAGGCAGAGCAGCGCCAACAAACACCACCCTTGGGAAAGAATGGATATACAGTGTTCATAATCCAACCTTCTCTTCAAGGTAAACCAGTGACTCCTGATACCTTAAATGTGAATCCAAACCAATATATAACTTAGACTTTTCATCAACATTTAGGACAAGAAAGATCCTAAATTGTTTGTTTGGGCATAAGCCCAGCTCTATATGTCAGCACACCTGCTGCTTTTTCCCTAAGCGCTCTGAGCTGTCTCCATTCTTGTTTGGCCCAGGCCACGTTTGTTAAATTAAAGCCTTTTTAACTTTCACATCACTTTCTCTCTTTAATGTCCTTCTGGCAGGTGCTTTCCTCTTCTGCTGGACACCTTTTTTTGTGGTCCACATTACCAGGGCTCTCTGCAAGTCCTGCACCATTCCCGCTCAAGTCACCAGCATTGTCACTTGGCTGGGTTACGTCAACAGTGCTCTCAACCCTGTCATTTACACCGTTTTCAACGCGGAGTTCAGGAACTTCTTCCGCAAAGTCTTGCACCTCTTCTGCTGAGCCCACCGGAACTGGCGGGGAGAAGGAACGACCAGGCTAGGTTGTTTGGTTTTTTTTTTTTGTATAGTTCATTAAAGATCTATTTCTGCCTAAGGTCTGCTGTCTTTGTTGGGGAGGAGGGAAGGAGGAGACGGCAGCCGAAGGATGCTGGCGCCCAGCCCTTTGTAATAAGGAGTTACAGGTGAGTACGAGTGGGGAACAGCTTGGATGCTATCCCCACTGCAAACTGCAGGTGTAGCCGCTTTTTGAACACTTGGTGCTCGACATAAGTGGCAAGAGACGCCACAAGACAGCAGGGCTGCTTCTCAGAACAGCTCTTGCTTTGGATTTGGGTATTTAGACTGGTTTGGGTTTCTCTTAGCTGTCACTAAGCAAAGTAAAACACCCCTCAAGGCCATGCTCCAGGGAGGCAGGAAAGCTGTGAAGCCTGCAGCTGCTCCGGCCCTGGGAGCTGCAGACAAACCCCCTGCTCTCACCCCCGCACCGGGGGAGTCCTCCTGGCTCCACCTCGCCAAACGTTGCTGAAGGAGCCCTCCCTTGCTGCAGCCCAGCCTGGAAATGGCCCATCTCCACCAGTTCCATGTGATTTAAACCGTGAGGACAAGCCAAGCTCGTGAGCATAGAGCAGAATTGAGCCCTGCTGATGCACGCCAGGACACACTGCCTATCTCCCAGTGCTGTTCTCAGAGCTGGGCTGTTGCCTTCGCCCCAGCAAAGAAGCCCCTGGGGGTGCAGGAAAGGGTAAGTGCAGAAATTCATCCCTCTACATTTCAGAAGTGGCTCCGGACAGAGCGTTAGCCTGGCCAGAGGATTGATGAGAATCACAAGGGTTTGTTTGGTTTTTGGTTATTTTATCATTTTACTGACAAGGCTGGCTGTCCCGGAGCAGGGCCCCACATGCTGCTTGAGACGCTTTCAGCTGGCTCTGGGCCTGCCATGGGCTCTTCTGGCTGCTGGGGTGGCCCTGGCAGGGCTGGGAGGCAACATGGCCAAAAGTCTGGGTGGGGGGAAAGGCTGCTAAGTTCATTTCCCAGATGTTCACATGCCAGGTGAGGGAGTATCTACCTGTGCAACCTCCTTTCCCCTTGACTGATTTTTACTCCTGTTTGACAAGGGGACATTGAAGTCCTACAAGAAAAAGAAACCCACAACAGTATTGCTAACTAAGGCCGGCCCCGGCTGAGATTGGCCTTGCCCAAGATTTGGCCAAGACGTGGAGCAATCCAAACCGCCTGCTGCAGGGCAGCGCTGCTCTGCAATCCCACAGCTTGAAGTGCAGCAGCCATTCCCAACGCACTAGAAGGACGGGCATCGCTCACCCCAAGCAGGAATGTCAGGCTGACGAGGAGACCCAGGGACACCTGACAGGCCGCAGCCGCCCCCTCGGTACCAGCTCACAAAACGCCGTTCTTGCCTCGCTAACTTGTGCTTTCCCTGCCTGGGGCTGGTGACGGGTTGCACTGAGGCTGCCGGGGCACGGATCACGCAAGGCTGGTGAGGATGGGAGTCGTGCGGTCCTTGTCAGAGCGTGCACCTGCCTAGGAGTGACTTTACATTGACCCATCCAAAGGCACACTGACGTTATTGCTACACCTCCAGAATTCCTTCTCAAGCCGTATGACACCTGCCAGGAACCACTTCCAACCTGCAGGGAAAAAATCCTTTATACTTTTCGGTCAACCTGAGCATGGTGACACCAAGGGTGGCCAGAGGGAGAAGCTGACGCTGTTCTCAGAGGCTCAGGAGGGAAACGAATGGTTATTGCACGCTTCTGAGTAGCGATTTTTGTGTAAGGTTGTTGCTTTCCGAGGGGGAACTTGTTTGCTTAGAAACAAACAGGAAAAGTACTGCAGGGAGGTCTGGAGGTTTTCTTTGACTAAGAATAAAAAATGCTTGAGCAATTTATCATCAATAAATAAACCTATTAAACTGCCACAGTGATTACACTGTAAATTTTTGAGATCTGTAGTTTGCCACTCCATTGGGGCGCAGCTGCCCCAGATACCAGGGCTCTGATGGGAAGCTCCCCGAGAGCTTCAGTTACAGATGACTCATACCTACGATATTTTTTCGTTTAGGAAAGGTGCCCCACTCCCTTCCAACGGTGTGGGTTTTTTTCCCCCCTTAAAAGATTCAGCAAAGCCAGAAGTCAGACAGCCGCCGAGGCACAGCTGTACTCAGCCACAGACGATGTGGCAGGGCTGGTGGAGCGCTGGCTCCGTGTCTGCGTGAGCTGCTGCCCAGGCCCCTACACAAGCAGGAGACACGTCAAGCCTGCATGCCTGGCGTCTCGGCTCACCTCGTCACTTGTCCTTGGAGCCAGGCAGCGCTGTGCCTCGCAACCAGCAGGACAGTACAGGGACGGTTCTCTGTGGAGAACGCAAGGTGAGCCAAAGGGACAGCAATATTTTCCAACTGAAAGCTACGTTTGACATTGAAAGCACAGCTTTAGTACTCCAAAGGCGCCGCTTCAGAGCCAGCCTTTGCTGCATTCTGATGCCAGATGCTGCTGCCTCGCCCTCATTTATTTGAGGAGCGACTGGTTCCACAGATTCACTCGTCTGCGGCTCGGCAGCCTCCCCTGAGAACAGCACCTCTGCTTGGAGACACTGTGCGAGAAGAAATTATCAGAAATACGAAAGTATCACTCTGGGAAGCAGGAGGAGCGAGCATCTTGCTATGGGAGTCTAAGGAATTGGCTGTTCTTTCCCTGCCAGGAGTTTTACACGTGTAATTTCTGTTCTCATCCTGCTTCACGTTGCACTTGGCTTTCCCCTAGAGAACGGCTTCCATCAGGGAGGCCGTCAGAGTGCTGCCTGCCTTGCTCGCTAAGCTCTGCATCAGGAGGAATAACTTTTCCGGTAATGAGCCAGAAAGTGACATTCATCAACCACCACCGACGGCTGCTGGAGACCCCTGCCCGCCCTGCACGGGAAGGGCCCGTCGCTGCCTCTCAGCTGCTGCTGCTGCAGGGAAACCCAACCGGCGGGTGCTTCCGAAGAGAGACGCAGCAGTGCAGCAACTGCTCTAAGAGCTGACAAAGCATTGTCCATCTCCTTGTAATACAAGGAGGGTAACGCAGCAAGACCTTTAGGATTCACAGAGGAAGTAATGGACTTGTCAGTAACGGCTAGCGTAAGACTGCAGTATTTTCCATCGTGTTTTTCTCTATTACTACTACCCTGCGACTCTGGATAGGATTTCCTCCTTTTGACAGCATTTACGGTGCTGGGTTGGGTCACTGTGGTTCAGAGGTGGCCCCTCTTGGGTAAGCTGAACCGTGATCCTCCTCGCCCACCAACACTACACTGGAGTGCGTGACCAGACAGGACAAGTAACCCCTCACGGTTGTCATGCCCGAGGCTAAAAAACCACCGGAGCGGTGTGTGTGCCTACTGAGACTCCTCCAGCCCGGAGCATCAATCTTCAAACACGAATAAAGACGTACGATTAGCCTAAATTATTAAAGTACATTCATAATTAAATGATTTTGTTGCAGTGAACGAAGCAAATCACTTCCTAATGCGCACCGCTTCTTTAATTAGTAGCTACGGAATGGCAGCGGCAGCACAGCGCTCTAAATGCACTCGTGCTTTGGGCGCGATCAGACCTGATTTTGGCCAGACGGCCGCTACGAGCTGCAGGCCAGGCACGCCGCGTGATGACACCGCACCTCCCCTGCTGAATAAATCACGTCCCCGCCGGCTCCCGCGGAGACGGAGAGTAAAGGCCACACGTGGGTAACCGCAGCTGCGTCGTAGCTGCGCTGGCTCCCGACAGCCACGCTGCCGCGGCTTGCTGATTTATCAGCACATTAAAGTGCTGCCCTGGGAATTAAACAGTACCGCCAGGTACGCTCACGCTTTCACTGCATTTTATTTAACAACTTGTTATTTTTCAATTCTATTCAAGTGCAGAAGCTCCAGTGTGTTCCAAATTTGCCCAGCACAAAGGGAACACAGGAAAAGAAAAAGTCCTTCTGTTGGCAAACTAAGAACTTGTACTTTTTCAAGGCAATTAAATAAACCAAATGAAGGTCCGTTCCTTTTTTCAAACAAGAGGTAGGGAGGCACAGGGAGAAGGAAATACCAGCGAATCTCATTGCAGCACCTGCTTGAGATCCATCTCATGAGAGATGATGAGATCGCCATCATCCACACGGTGGAGGTTCCAGCCTGGCAAAGTCAAAGCTTCCTTAAGCCGAAGGTGGCTCCCAGCTGTGAGGCTGCCGTTAGGCGGGGTTTGTTTTGTCCAGATGAGGTTTTCACAGTCTGTGTATTATTCAAAGTTTTGGAAGAGGATTGGGAGTAGGTAAATGCTGTCACAGTATCAAAAAGTCTTTCAAAAATGAGTTCAATAGAGAGAAGTGCGTGTTTGCAAAGGACAGACCGTTCACGCCGGGTTGCCGATCCAGCCGGCTGCACCACGTTGCTCGTGAACGGTTAAAGAGGTAGGTGGGCTCAGACGGTGACTTTCTCCATCACGCTGTCCGTGACGTGCACCTCGTCGGCTTGCACTGTCACCGTGGCCGACTGGCCGCAGATATGCTGGTGGTCCTTCCAGTCCTGTGAGGGAAGAGCAGATGGAAAGGCCACGAAGGGAAAGGGCCCTTGGAAAGAGCGCGGCCTGCAAAAGCACACGGGGCCCCAAGAGAAGCCCTATTTGAGAAGCGCTTTCTCCAGCACCAATGGGCCACGGCAGGGCTCTAGCGCTTGGCCAAACGAGACTAACGGCAGACAGGAAAGGCACCGCACACCGGGTCAATGCTGGAGGCGGACACAAACTAAGCAGAATGCTGGCCTCTCAATCCAGAAACCAATCCCGGACATCAACGTCACTTAGGTCATGGACAATTTTACTGAGACAGAGTCAGAACCTTGACTTAAACCCTCTGCTGAAAGATAGCTGGCTACAAGCTAGCGCTCCTGAAGGAGAACGCCATACGAGGGGTCGTAGTTCAGTCATGGCAGAGGAATGTAATTCCTCCCAAGACTGACCAAGTTTAACTTCTAGTCTGAACTAACAAAATGCTCCTCTAACTCGCTCGACGCAGAGGTCGCACATCGTGGCTCACAAATACAGGGGGAATCTCAAGGGTTCAGCTATGGACAAGCACTTCAAGCTCTCCCACCCTATTACAGTGCAGAGCAGCAGCTACAGGCGTGGGCTGATGTCCCCTCACGAGTGACAAGCTGTCTAGTAGGGGAACAAAAGGTGACTACACAGTGCCGCTTCCCAGTGCGCTTCGCACTGAGAGGACAGCAGGGTGGCGTTTCTGTCCGTGAGACACCTGGGGAGGCGGCAGGCAGAAGGTCTAAGTTTTCTGCAAGCGGTATTTGATCATTCTTTGGAGTTTTTAATCTTTCTGCTACACAGACAGGAAACTTGGCCACCACTGCACTTTGTTACAGGCAAAAGGAAACAGTCAAAATTCTTTGGCTACTCAATACACCTGGCCTCAGGTGATGAAGACTGAACGTGGATAGCCTGCAGAGCTGTAGCCCAGAATTATCCTTTCCTCCAAAGCATGGGGCCAAGGGTCTTCGTAAGGAACCTCTGTGAAACATGAAGCACAGCAGTTTCCTCCACCGTACTTCCTCATACCTGTTTCCGCCATGTTCAAAATCTTACCGTTTGTCCCACTGCGTCATCTGTAGCATCACAAATAATGTAGAGAATAAGAGAACTATGTCCTCAGTGATGCAGCAGGAGCCCAGGTACTAAGGAGGGTTCAGCTTACCAGGACACGGCAGGGAAGGGTTGTAAAAGCGCTACCAGAGAACTGGTCCCCACAGCTCCCCCAGCGAGGTGTCCGCACCCTCCTTTCTGGTGTTACTCTGATTTTTAGATCCCCTTTGAGAAGGTGTGTGCAAATCTTGGGACCTTCCCCACCCATTTGATCTGGACCCTGCCCCATGGCTAGTCTTGCCTGGAGGTCCGCCGGGCAGGGTGGGTTTGGGATGCTGGGGCCGCTGACCCGGGCAAGGCTTGGCAGGACACGGCAAGTTCCGCTGCCCGGCCCTCTCGCTGCGCTTACACTCATCAGGCAGCAGGCAGAGCTGCCTGGCTCTCCCCGGGGTGCCACAGCCCCCTCTAGACAACAGAATCTGCAACTCACAAACAAGCTTATACCTTCCGCTGGCAGAAAGTGGAGCAGTAGTTGACTTTGTGGCATCCTGTGCACTCGTTCGTTGCCTCACGACCACAGTTGACACAGGACTGCTGTGAAAATAGACAGCAAAGTGACCACGTCAGAGATAGCAACAACAGGGAGATCACCAAAGTGTAATACAGGAGCAGCGGTAAAGCCCCTGTTCCCCAATATATCCTCAACACATGACACAAAGCAAACAGGCCCAGTCGCTTCTGGAAACGCTTTCAGAGACCCACTCTCCTTGCCATGTTAGCAGGGATCACTTTGGAAAATGAAATGCGCCCCCATTTTCCTTTCTGGTGGGCAAGAAGCCCTTGGAAACTGTGGGTGAGATACTGAGCGGTCATGGAAATCCGTCCAAGGTAGCACAGAGGTGCCTCCCTCCATGTGGGTCCTGTGTCTCGTCAACCACAGCGTGGCTGTTGCAGGCTTGGGCAGGGGTCAGCCCTAACACACCGCAGGTGGGGCCATTCCAGACAGCAGCGTACAGGCTACGCACAGGCCGTCCGTACTCAAGCTCTGAGATTACCTCAAATTTAAAGTTCAAAAGGCGGATTTGGTTGGTGCTTTCTTTGGTTTATAATCCTGCATATGTCTGGGAGGGGGTCTGAGGAAGGACAAGGGTGGGCGTAAGGATGGGACCCTTCAGTGTAATCCTGCCCTGTTTTTTGAGAGGAAAAAGGGATCTGTGCCTATGGGCTGAGCAGGCTTGTTCCTTTGCCAGTCAGCAGCACGACTACATAAGCAGTGTCCCAACAGGGAAACGGAAGACAGAGGAGTAAAATTAGGAAGGCTGTAACAGGAGCAAGGGCTTAGACCTAGAAGTAAGGTGAGATAGGATACATGGATGAAAAATCACACCTGGTTTCTAAAAGATGCTTTTGTGTCTATCGCTTTAATCTTGTATCAGCGACATCAATTAATATAACCTCTATGTTTAGGTGGAAATATCACTGAACTATCACAAAAATAAGCACTTCACAGAGCATTCTGTTTCCAACTCATTAAATTACTGACAAATCATTAGCACGTCAGAGCAGCAGTGTGAGGCCGTGACAGGAAGCGTTTCTCGGCTGTGAAAGTATCGTAGGCGTCTTTAGTTCCACCAACTCCTTCTCTCTTTTGAGCACAACCAACATAACAATCAGCGCCCTGATTAGCACCGAGCTCATCGCACCATCTGTTCACACCTTACCAATGTACCTACGATTAATAGTCGGCGCCACTGAGCTGTATTTGTGTTCCTGATGGACGGCTGGGGATTCAAGCCACCAGAAAGGGGCTTAAAGCTGCTCCTTGGGACTTGCAAAGCCTGTCCCAAAGGGATACTTGATTGACGCTGTTCCTAACCTGTACAGTAGTGGGAAATGTTGAAAATACACAGGGTGTGCATTTGTACCTGGAGATCTTAGAAAGACTACTGAAGAACGCATATAGCTGTAAGGGTTTAAATCATGGGTCCTGAACTAAATCATCTCCCACTCCGAAAGCCAGAGGGAATCGTGCAGTTTTGAGTCACACGGCAAACAGGAAGAGTTTCTTTCCTATCACGCCTCAGTGACGGCCATCCATCAGAGCTGTAATACCATTACTCAGAGGCGAGTGAGCTTGATTGACCTGGCCAGATGACGATAAAGGATTGTGAAAACCTGGAAGGCTCGGGGAAGGGGGCACACTCTGCTTGGACAGAGCGTTAGTTCGGCTCGGGAGAGCTCAGATCTCCGCCAGAAGGCAAGGCCAGGTACAGAACACATGATTTCTGTAGCAATGATAAAAAACCTCTGCATCTTTAAATGGACCAAGACAAAGAACAAAAGACTCTTCATAAAACACGAGACATCCCCAGCTTACCTTGATGATGATTTCTGTTTTCCCATCCACATCTTCTGTTTGTTGAAATAACTGGTTCTGATATTGCTGCAAGGGAAAATACACCAGACTTGTCATTTCACAGCCCAGGTATGACGCAAGGGGTTGAAAAGGGTGCTCTGGATGGAGGGTCCTGACACTGAGCTTCCTTCTTGCAAGCCCAAAACTGCAGTTGCAAGAGGACAGAGGGGAAACTCACTCCTCCCTTCTAAGAGAGGGACACTATGACCTGATGTGGAGATGGATGAAGAAGCCTGAGGTGACAAACTGCCAGTGAAGTACAGCATCTACTCAAACCCCACTCTCCCCGCTCCATCCGGTCAAGCACCCCTTCCTAAAACAGGTGGCTCAATTGCCACAAGGGAACTGCACCCCCCGCATGAGAACCTAAGAAGTTAGCAAAGGAAACACGAGGAAAATGCTGAGGTAATGGGGTCAAGTGCCATCTTCTTGGGCCAAATTTTGGGTCAAGTCCGGTGATCCTAATCCGCTAACAGGCAAGAGAGTCCAAAGGGATGGCATAGCCCAACAGAACGGGTTAGGGGGAAAAACCCAAACAAAAGTAACACATTCAAGACTTTAGAATCAGCATCAATAGTCACCATTATTCCTCCTTTTAATAAAAGCGTAGAAGTACTTTTGAACAGTTTTTGATTTAAGCAGTCCTCTGGAGGTGACTTTTGAAGCACACCTCTGGCGTGCTGCAGATTGACTCTGAACCAGTGCAAGTCCAACCAGGTGCCGCTCCACCTACAGCCTCGCCATGCTCAGCAGTCAACGCGCCTGAGATGGGAGCCCTACACCAAAGGCATTCAAAACTGATCCCGATTTGATTATGTGCTAACCCTTATTTAAATTTATTGGGAACAGTTAAAAAGTAAGAAAAAACCCGAAGCCCCACCTTCAGGCAAAGCGGGTTTATCCAGGAGTGACTGTGACCCAATGTATAAGGAGATTAAAAGCTTAATTTAACAAGGGTTTCTGTGACCTGACATCAGTATTTATCCTCCTATGAAATCATCATCTTCAAAACCTTTATATTACCATGACACAAATTCAAACTAAAAAAAACTAGGGAGCTGGAGGAGGTGGCAGGGAAGCCTCGTGCTGCCCGCTGTGAGGGGTGTGACTGGGTTCTGCCATTAGTTGACAAATAGGCAAGACCAGGCTAATTAGCAAGACAGGACCAAGGCACGGCCTCCCCGATGCTTCCCGCACTGCAGAGGCGAAGCGTGCAACGCGTGTATGGACATTTCGAAAGTACTGTTTTGAAAACCAGAATTGTGTCCAAGCCGTAAGCATTCTTGTGAAGACAGGGAATGTACCGGCAAGCTTGCGATGGGGCCTCTGGGCTAAGAGTCAATCCTGCTGTGTCTCAGGAAGAAAATGACCTTGATTCTTGAAAGAATCGCTAATGTCAGTGAGCACTGGCCGTGGAGAAGCTGGGGCTCAATGCTTCGTGCCGCAGCCTTTGCCCTCTGCCTGCCTGCACGCAGGCAGAGAACTGGGCTGGCAGGAAACTGGATTCTTCAGGAAAGGTTAAACTGAGTTTTCCACTGTTAAGTGAAAGACAAATGACCCACGTTAAGAGTGCTGGCCTAGGAAAACTGCATAATGTTTCTAAACTTCTTTTTAGTGAAGAAAGTGGAAATACAGACACCAAAGCATGCGGTGAGCTGGCATTTCAACCCAGCTTGAAACCCTTTGCACACATAATCCCAGCCGGCACCATCCCCTCTGCAACAGCCCACGCAGAGGTAGTGCCAGGGCTGAGCATGCTGATTTCCAGTTCTGTGAAAGTGCTGCAGCTCCACAATTAAAACCCTTCCCACCACCAGACTCCACTCCACCCTCTGCCAGCGTGGCTGACCCTGTTCTCCGGGGCGATCGCCAATGAGAAAGACATCAAGAGGAAGCCCAGCCACCTCCGCCCTTGTCTGAGCCACAGCAGCTCCCCCACCTCTGCTCTCAGCCCCCAAACCCACACGTTTAACCCCCTTCTCTCTCCTTGCCATCTGTCCGCCCTGCGAGTCCGCTGGTTCTGCACAGCCCATGGCGTGAAGAATTCAAGCCATACAGAAACCATGGAGAAAGCAAAGGTGTGATTAAGAGAGAGGATCAAGCCAGGCACATCCAGATCTCTCACAAAACCGATAACCACCAATTCTCAACTGTCTTCACTGCTGCTTTGGAGCGCACAAACCTTTATTTGCTTACTAGAGCTACATTTCTGAAATGCCTGACCCTCTTTGGGTTAATTTTGTACTCTCTAGACCAGAATTGTTTTAATCTTTCTAAAAAAGAAGGCAGATGGTCCAGCTGTTAGCTGATTTAATCTTCCACCTTGTCTTCAAATGGGCTGGGCTCCAAAGGCATCACTGTGTTACAAGAGGGCTATTTCAGTTAAAACACTTGTCAGATTTCGACACTGATTCTTTTAAATTTTTACAGAAAAACTGTTTAACACATTTCCCGAATGTCTTTATTATCTTCCAGCAACATCTTCTGGTACAGAATTGGGTGAGTTCCTGTATTCTCCCCCTCCTAAAGTTTATCTGATAAAGTCTATCTGATGGCTTCGTGCATGCTCAAAAAAAAATAGCACTGCCGAAGCACTCACACCTCTGTGTGAAGTCCTGTCTTCATCCCTTCCGGGCCAGTCCTGCAAGTTGTCAAATCTCTCTCGTAAAAGACACGGAGCCTTTGCTGCCCTGCTCACTCTCTCGCTAAATGTTTTTCCCTAAACCAAAAAATGCAGTAAACCCAACGTTCCGATAGAACCGACGGATCGGACGCACTCAGCCACGAGCTAATGCATAACGACAGCGGAGAGCTTCCTCTTACGGCCGCATGAAGTTTTGGCAGAGCAGTTGCATTTAATGACCCCCCCACAAAATGCTGCAGTCTGGAAGAAGCTTACAAATATTTTGATATTTTCATATATTGCAATAAACATGACGGATTTTAGGAGTTAATGTGAACACCGAGCTGGGGAGCTTATGGTTTGTTATTCTTTCAGAATGTCGGTCCCTTCCAGGCAACATAAATGCAACTCGTATTTGGTGCCTGATGACATAAAGCCGTACGCAGGCCGAGCACCACCTGCGCCTCGTGTTCACACACGGAAAGCACAAGGCTTACGGCCATCAACGTTTCTTAAACCGTCAGCTTCATGTCTGGAACTAACTCTGTGAGGGCTCTGCTTTTTAATTAAGGAGCTCTCAGCAGCAGCAGGCACAGGAGCTACTGCAGACAGCATTCACAACAGGGAAGGTATTTTTAACCACTTTCTTAGACTCTAGAACAGTTTTGTTTCAAAAGAAATTATTGCAGAAGATTTTCATAAATGTGGGAATTGTAGATTTCAGGTTTACAAATTGCCCTTATTTCTAGGACTTACAGGGCCGAGGCTACTTTACACAGCCCTGTACCCAGAGATCCTACCGCTTTGCAAACTGGTGTGCGAGCCCCCTGTGAAGGAAGTGTTATCCTTATTTTAAAGAGCCGGCTCTGAGGCCCAGGGAGGCCAAGGATTTACCCAGGGGCATCAAAATAACTTGTGGCAAAGATGGAGACAAAATCTGGAAGAGATCCTCAGTCCTGAAATCTGCCCAGCAAACCATGATCCTTAAACAAACATACAGAAATTAAAAAGGACAAAAACAGCAGCAGCATGCATGCAAGGACTTCCAAATTACAAAATTACGTGCAAGAAAAACTCTCTTGGTGAAGCCTTTAGCTCCGGCACTTGGAATCTGACCTACAGTTTCTTCAGATCAGCTAAGGTGTCACTGGGCCCTGACACGGGGCGTTACACAGCTGTAATCGGACAGTAGGGAAGCAGAGAGAAAAACCCCTCATGTCAGGCATGAGAGAAGAGTGGAAGGCAAGGGTATTTTTCCGTATGTTCTATAATCACCTATGAAGACAGGCATTTATATTCCACTTCTGCACAGCCTAATGCCTAAATGCTCAGCACTTCCCAGTTCAGCCCCCCTGTCGCTTTTGAGGACTCTGTGTCTAGGTATCGCCATGTGTTTGGAACTGAAACTAGGGAGCCAGTCCTCCTGCAAAATTCAGATTAGACATGCCATCTTAAGGAAGAAACGTGACTGTAGATGCTTCTAGTTTATGCTGCCCTTATAATTTTTTATGGTTTTTCCCTTGCTACACATAGCAGATCCCCTTCCTGCCACAGTCCCTCTCTGATGTTGGCATCTCCACCTTCAAAATGATATAAATGAGGGGAATAATGTATCCCAAGACTCCTTTGAATAGTCCTGGATAATATCATTAGCAAGCGTGACCAGAATGAAACAGTGATGTCTGCTCTGACTTCACAGATGCGAACATAAGCGTACAGGCAGCACAAACACCTCCCCTGCTCAAAGAAAACTCAGAGCAAAAGCCTGCCTTTCACAGTTCAGAGCTCTGCAAGTCCCACAAGCACTTACCACTGCTCAGTATGGAGAACAACTTCTGGTATTTAAAGCCAAGCCAGCCAAACTGCTGCTATATGGGAGCAGACTGGCTCATTTGTGGTATTTAATGAACTCCAAAGCTCATTAAATAATAAGTATAATAAGTGAAATGCAATATAGCAAACGATTTGGAATAATCAACAAAGCATATAAGCTGCAATTAAAAATTCTTAATGCTTAATTTATTGCTCTTTAGGAAGACTGAAGCAAAGGAAGTGCACAAGTAAGTTTTCCTACATGCTTGCTGTTCTTGCCACTTCTTCTCTACTCTGCTTAAGCTTGGGGCCACTTCAGGCTTCCTCTAAGGGCAGGCAGAGACAGCGCTGTCCCAGGCGCTCTGTCTTGCTCTTCTGCCAGAAGGCAGAGGCCATCCCTCTTTTGCAGGGATGACAGAGGGATATGGTCAGAGCTACTGGCAGCTACAAGATCAAAAGTGCTTGAACTCAACGTCCTCAAGACACCGAGCTGGGGGAATAGCTCTGCGCCGCTGTGAAAACTAAAGATACACATTAGTTACAGTCACGGCAATGCAGCTTGTGTATCCCGTTGGGAGCAGCCTGCTCCGAACAGATTTCTCTAACCCTGCTAGGTACTAAGTCACTCTTCCTGGAGGAGCTGAGTCTACAGCTCTGTTCCAATTTAACCTGTCCTGCCTTTGCTCTGCAGCTCTGATACGATGTCACAGTTGTTCGCTCCTACATCCCTAGGAACACGCCGCTGCACAGAAATGCTGCAAACTGGTGGCTTTCCCACAAGGAAGCGCCCACACTGCTGTGCTCACCATCTCTGCTCATGCAAATGGAGGAGATGGCGAGAAGATTGCCCCCCGTTCGTTAGCCCTTAGAAGTTCTGTCGGTGTAACTAACAGAAAGTAGTGAAAAAGCACCTACTTCCTCTGTATTACATTGGTCCAGCAAAAATCAACACCAACCAAAGTCGGAAGACACCTCTTTCTCCCTCTCATATACCTTAACTGTCAGAAGAAGCAGTCTGACCACACTCATACTCAGGGTGGGAAGGAGACTTGCGTTACAAATCAGGGGGAGAGTCATGAAATCAGAAAAGCACCTTCGACCGACACAAAAGCAGACAGCCAATTATTTGACATTTATTGTGATTACGTCCAATGGCAGCCCTGTACCCAGAAACCCAGAGTTTTTTCCAAATGTGGAGTTCACTAGAAGGAATTCAGAAATAGCTACTTGTAATATCATCCAGATGGTTCCAGAAGCTAGCACACAGCCGCGAGCTTGAGCATTGTTATTTGTATATTAAAAAATACCACCATGAGCAAGTGTTTTTATCAAAATACAAAACTGTCGGGTACCCATTACACAATAAGAACGGTAAGACACACAAGTTGTTTGACTGGGCATTCAATAGTTCCTGGAAAGGGACTTCCTCTGGAAACAAACACGTGCTCATCCTTGCACCTTGTAAAGTCAGCGCTTTAATCGATACACAGGAGTGGTTTTAACCCCCACTCCCGGCGCAAGAAGAAGCAAGAAGCACGCTGAAGTGAGCTGGATTTGGATCAGAGGGTGAGGGGAACAGGCTCTGAACAACCGTTCCAAAAACCACTGTAAGGATAAACAGAAGGGAAGACAGCACATAAACTGGAGAAGGAGCAGAGAGCGAAGTTAAACAAAGTCAGATGTTCATCTCTAAACTGTGTCAAAGCTTCCAATTTTTCGGTATCCCACACTCTACACAGCTTTTTAGCAGCAGACGGCCCAAACCTGGACAGCAGCACGAATACCCATTCTGCCCAGGCGGAAGGCAGGGAAGAATTAGACTCTCAACGTATCACACACCTGCACATCAAGGATGCAGCGTACAGAAGAGTTTAGCAGAGACAACGTGGCAAAGAATATCAAAGACGCTGCAAGGACTGTCATAGGGGTTCTCAGTTCTCAGCAAAGTCTTCCCACACACATTTCTTCAAGGTCTCTTGCTGCACACTCGTGCCTATGAATTCAGTGGAAAGCTGACGTTAGCAATAACGCCGATGACAACAGCAGGTAGTGTGGTATACAGGAAGGGAGTTCATCGGCTACCGACAGTGACACCGGTTTCGCAGCCCCCCACCTCTCTCCCGTAAGTCCACGCCAGCAGCTGTGGATCTGGGGGAGAAGGGGAATGCATTCAGCAGTGCATGGAGCCAGATTTGGGGCACATGCATGAGCTGGTGTTAAGAAGAATCCAGGGTCCCTACCATGCATCAGTTAAAGAGAAGAAAAGCAGGGAGAACAGGGCTGTCCTTG
Source organism: Phalacrocorax aristotelis (assembly GCF_949628215.1). Lineage (NCBI taxonomy): Eukaryota > Metazoa > Chordata > Aves > Suliformes > Phalacrocoracidae > Phalacrocorax > Phalacrocorax aristotelis. Next base: position 70,244,776 of record NC_134280.1, on the reverse strand, counting down.
TAGATAATGCCTTGCAGAGGAGAGAAGGGCCCCTGGGTACGAGTCAATGCTCCTGTAATGCCAGCCAGCCTTGCAGTCTTACCACAGGACTCATGCGAGATCAGCTTTGCTTGCACAATGCTCAGCAAGACACCTCTAAATTTTACTGCTTATCTTCCCCATAAACCCTACAGCTTGCTGTTCTTTTTATCCCTCTGCCTCTTTGGGCCACTGAAAGCCTCTTTGATAGCCCCGCTCGCTTGGCATAAAAAAAGCAGCCACCGTGTGGCTGAACACTCACCATCTTCCCTCTACCAGGATTCGGTCCCATGAATTTAAGGACGGCTGATGGGACAGCTCAGGACTCGTAACACCAAACAGTTCACGTTACTAGCCTGCTGCCCACAGCTCTTGGAATCCCAGAGACTCTATTCCTGACCCCATGATAAAAATAGCTCAGGTTTCTCTTGGTAATTCTACTCTCAAGACATTGAGAAATAATTTCTAAGTGCTCCCACTGGTGTGGCCAGTGACAACCAGCGAGGTACTGCTCTGCTCATCACTCAGCCAAACAGATGCCCTTGGCTGAGTCTTCTCACCTTCTCTGGCATAATTACCTCTTTCCTCTCCACATCAGCTTGAATTTTTGCTTGCGTGACAGCAGCCTCGCGGAAGGAGGAGCTGGCCTGTTTCGCCTGTTCAATGAGAGTCTTCAGCTGCTGGGCAGTGTTGAGCAATGAATTGACCATCTCCTCCAAGTACAGCCAGCTCCGCTGCTCCGTCACTTCCAGCCCATTCACCACCGAAGGGGATATGGCTTTGGTGGGGGTTGTGGGGGGCACCGCCAGGGCAGGGAGGGAGGTCAACACTGAATATAAAGAAAGAAAAAGAAAAAATATAGCATTAGGGCATTTCATTTCCATAAAGGGGTGTGGGGTGTGGTTTTGTTGTGTTTTTTCGTTGCTTTTCTTAAAATACAGCCTGCAAAAATTTCCAATCCAGCTAAGTTTTTGCTAAACAGGTCTGCCTTCTGTGACCCAACGTGCACAGAATGGGTCTGTGCAGGACAAGCCCTTGGGGCACTCTCAAGCCCAGAGGACAGAGGAACATGTACTCCCAATCCTGTTGGTTACTCTGGGAAGGAATTAACACCTTCCGGCACTGCTGCACACGTAAGGAATGAAGGCAGCATTCCTGGGGACTCCTCTGCCACGGTCATCACAAGGTTCCACCCAATATTTCCCTTAAGTATTGCTAGGTAAGGTTATAGTAAGTCACTCGGTGACCCAAAACATCAAGTTTTCTGACATATCCTGCTGGCACTATACAGGTGTCAATTCTCAGGTTGCAGCACTACAAAAAACAGGCACTGATCCACACCACGCTCCCCTTCGCTTACTGAATTCTGATCTGAACCACAACCCTGGCCCAAGACTGGAATAAAAACCAGACAGTTATCATCACCTCAAATTTACATGTATTATAAACATGCCCTTCCAAAACCACCAGTTGGGAAGCCCTTTAAAAAAAACCCTCAATAATTATGATTTCTATGGACGCCTTCACCCTGCATCCTACCCGTAAAACAAACCATGGGCATAAAAATACACATACCACACCGGAACACCAAAAGTGTTAATAAAAGGTATTCACAGCTATGTGTACTTGTTTCAGATACCTTGGGTATTCTGAACAGCAAGGCCCATTGCAGCTCTGAAACCTCTCCTTGCCTAATCCCAAAGGTGACAGTGACTGTATACAGGCCGGGTGGAAGTTTTAGCTTCAGGCTCTAACATCTCTGGATATTTGCCTTACATTGACTATGTTGGACAGTCTTCAAGAAAGCTATTTCTTGTCTACAGCCCTTTCCTCCAGAATCCTCACTCCTCACTCTTGTATAAACCAGAATGCCACAGGCATGAAACTAAATACAAAAGCACAGAAGCCCAGCAATACCTCTAAACATACTCCAAGGGACATTAAAAGAAGAAAAAAAAAAAACCCAAAACCAAGCAATTACTAAGGGGTTGCAGCCTTTACTTTTTCATATCCTAACCATAATCCTAACTGTAACTGCAGTTTGTAGGAAGCCACCAGGAGGAAGCTAAACTCCTACCCTGGTAACCTAATCATGCTTTCCTTGAACTTACCTCCAGCGCCCTGAACTGTCAGGGCTCTGCAGTCCTCCCTTTCCCAAAGCCTCTGCTAGAAATTAAAGCCCTAGAAAACCAACAATGTCCGTCTTACCTCTGCAAATATTTCACAAAACCAGCAGTTACTGTGTCACTAAAACATCTCCTTTTCACAGCGCTGGGTTTGCATGTACACTGGGAGAATGCAGTGTGAGGAAATTAAATCTAGATCCAGGAACCCAACAGTACACAGCGTAAGCTCACCTCAGGCAACATTCCCAGAAACAAATGTTATCTGGCTTTACTGGCCTAATTTTTCCAAAATTTAACTCTAACTCTAGTGATAAATACCCACCATCTACCATAAAATTATGTCCAAGACATTCACACCTACCAAGAGCTGACCTCTAACTTCCTCACTGAATTGTTTACTAGGAAAAAGAGAGCACCACCAAGATCTACAAAGGGTCTATTTCAGGATTTCTCCTCACGTCTTTAGGTAGGAGTTTCAGAAGAATTCAGCACACAGAAAAAGCAGTAAGTACTGCAACCTGAGAAACCACATTCCTTCCTGGATAGTTCTGCATTGTCAAGGGAAGAGCTGTTAGCATTCCGGCACCAAAAGCCAGTTAGCTTCCTTGATTTTCGTGAGTGACAGGATCAGGACCTTCCAACTGGTGGATGCTATGGCCCTCAGAGAAACACTGAACACAGCCAGGAACATAACTGCAGAAGCGCTGAGCCATTTAAATCCTCTTCGCATCCTGCCAGCGTCCACTTTTCTTTTAGAGGCATGACTCTCAACTCCTCCAGCGCCTCTGCCAGGCAGCTTGTCTCCCAGGTGCCGCACTGCTGGTGCTACTGTAGACAAGCCTGGAGCACCTGCAGCATTGCACTGGAGGGCACGCAGACAGCGGCCGGCAGCAGAGGTGCCACTGACCAGTGTTCTCAGTAAATCAGGCCATTACTGGAGCCAGACTCTTTGCCTTGAAACCAGAGCTAAGAAATTCACTAAGCGGGAAGTTCTGGAACAAAACAGAGAGGCTGAGGTGTCTGAAAGGTGCTTTATTCTCATATACTTTATTACCAGTCTCCCACGGCAACCCATTTTGGATGTCCTTACAGATGTTGGCACACTGGTCTGTCTAAGGTGGCTCCAAAAAGAAAAGCAGGAACAAGCCTCAAACCTCTCTCCTGAAGGACAGGGACACAGACTAGCCCACTGCACAACCTAGGTAAAAAGACCGAACAGTACACACACCCCCATTCAGGACAAAAATCTTCTTGATTGCACTTCAAATGGTACTTAAAATTCAGCTGTAAATACTGTCCTGAACAGCAACAGGCCAGCACACCTTCCTGCACCAGGCTGCAATGCCAGCAGTTCCCCTCACATCAAACCTCTCCCCAGTACAGCATCTGCAGGCAAACGGGACCTCCTGCAGGACTGCGCTGCTGAGTAGCTTCCCAGACAGCAACTAATTTAAGGGTATTAACACTTTAACCCTTTCCAGGTTGTATCTGGTAGTTTTTCATGCAAGCAGTAAAAGCTGAAAGAATCCAGCAGAGATTTGGGGGGAGAGAACGAGTCTCAGAACCCACGGTACTGCAGGTCGCTGCGCGTTAGATGTGTGACCTTTTCCCACCAACAGAATTGCAAGTCCACAGTTCAGGTAAATAGACATTTGACGCTCAACGGCCCTTAATTAAAACAATAATTTCAATCAATTTGCACATGGCTGGCATAGAACTATTTGCACTTACATATGAGTAAGAGATAAACTGGTCTTTTATCAGTAGCTGCTTGCAGAAGAGCCGTTCCCCTGCTACCTTTCTGGCACAACTTAATCCCAGCATGGCATTTGATAACTTATCTGACAGGAATTACTTCCGATCCCTCACTTTGGCATAGGCATATCAGTCAAGAGAACATATTCACTGGTTAAAAGACAAAAAAAAAAAAATTCGATATTTATCTACTAACATCAAAATCTGACTAAGACTTAAAACCAACAACAAGATTTCATCCTAGACAGAGCAGGAATGCACGGTGCTGCTCTGAATAAGTAAAAGGTCATACAGAGGGGAGAACACAGGCTTTAAAAAAGAAAGACTTCAGACTGCACAAAGGTTTACAACATGTTTAAATGATCTTTTCTTGACGTCTGAGAGAACCGCAACAGGGATCAAACCCGCCTGTCTAACAGCGCCTCTGTGTCAGCGAGATCAGCGAGCATCAGCGTAACTTCACAGAGTCATAGAACTTAGGGAAGTACAAGGCCTATACACCACCTAACCCATCCGCCAGCCAGTGGCAGACCATCCCGTCCTGTATCTCTTGTCCAGGCTCGATAAAAACACATAAAGCAAGAACAACACTCCAAGCCTGCAATTCCAGTTTCTCCAATGGTTCCAGTTTCTACCAGTAGGAGCACTGCAGTTCATTAATCAGTCAGCTCTACAAATGAAAGGCCATCACGTTTACATAATTACATTTGAAGAGATATCTGATAATCAGTTTAACCCGTCCTATCAAACACCAAAGGGCTGATCTGCATTTGTCATTTTTCATACCACCTTTCTGTTTTTCACTCCACAGCCTACGTGACCCCAGCAGGGCAGGCTCCCACTGCACTTGTCAACCAGCACCTATCGCCCCCGCACAAACGTCAGCGTTAAGGGATGGAAAACTGACACTGGACGCGAGAGCAGCACATCAAACCTGCCCAAAACTGCCTTCAGCACGTACCAGTGGATTCATAAAGAGGTGCGGGAATCTTTAGAGAAGTTTCTGTGACATAATTTTAAAGGAGATGGTCTCCTCAGATCAAAAACTACATCAGTGTTTAGCCACAGAGCCCTCGTGGTGAGGAAACCCTTGAAGCAAAAGCCTCGGGAAAGGCAGGAGACTGTATGATGATTTAGGAAGCAGGATCACAATGGCCTCCTCTGGTAGAAACCAACACATCAAAGTTCTCAGTAACCGAGTGCAAAACTTCCCACAGGGTGGAAAATCTGCTTGTCCAAATCTTAAAAACTGCAAAACTCAAAAGCAAAACAGAAGCAACGTTTATTTTTCTGCCTCAATCTTTTCCTTTGCTGAGAAAGATCAGAGAGTAAATTCAAGGACCGCTAACTGTCTTACGTGACGGACACAAAACATACCAATTTTGGGATGAGACGTTGGCAGGGCAGCTTCAGGAAAAGGTGAAATCTGGCAGTTGTCCTGGTAGCTTGGATAGTGAGGTTCTGGGTGATTGACCCGGCAAGGCTGCTGGACATTGGTGTCTTGGACTGCAGAACAACAATGGCGTTAGGAATCACTGTGTAACACGGCCTCTGGCACAGCTTCTTTCACATACAGTTTTTTTACATTTTATACAAGTTCCTACGCTCTCTGATTATGAGAAACAGGGGCATGATTTTACACAGTTAACAAGCAAGGCAACCCTGTACTGATTTCACTTCTCTCTGCCTTCACTTTTAAAGGCAAAAGTCACTGCTGGCTTCCCGCCCGCACACCGCAGTGTTTACAATAATCACAGGACTCGGAACTATGGTTATCGGAGCAGGACAGTTCCCTCAGCAGAGCTCACAACCCTGCGCATGAATCAAACTGAAAGCACTGAAATCTATGGCGTGCATTTATATTTTGTTTGATTTATTCTGGCATTTTTCAGCATTTATTCAGCATTTTTCACTTAGTTTCAACACTCAGCTAGTTTTGTTTTGGTTCTGGTAGTATTTAAGGACTAAGGAGGAATGAAAAAATGACAGAGGTGACTGTAAACCCCTCGAAATCAGCAGAGGTGTTCCTCAGCAGCTGCAACATCTGGACAAAACTTTTAACTTCTTTTACACAACTGGTAAGGTTTCAAGATGCTGAAATTGTTTCAAAGGAAGGACAGCGGGTTACATATAGTCTCTCCGTAAACTCTTGAGAAATAAATCCTTCGTGCAACGTTCAAAATGCTTCTAGCCACAGCAGCAGGCATCCAAACTTTCTTTCCTCCCTCTCACGGATGTCTAGCAGACATACACCTCAACTCTTACCAGTGGCTCCAGTGAAAACATCGCCCTGGGAGGGACTTTCCGAGATGATTGCTGTGGCTTCCACTGTCGATGCACGGTCAAATGTCAGAGCACCGGAGGTAGTGATCTGTCCAGAAGGAGTCACGGTGACTGGAAATATTAGAAGTACTTTCATAATTAACACTCAGCGCGGAGGCCTCGGTTGTTCAGCTGCCGATATCCCTGTTCTGAATCACCCCAAGTCAGCGAGCTGATGGATGGGTAAGTGGCCTGGGATGACCCAAGGATGGGTCACGCCTGTGACCAGTACAACTCGAAATGGGAATAAAAGCCCCGCTTGGCCTCTGGAGGCACCTCTGGCCTCCCGCAGGCCTCTGTTTATTCTCTGGGTGTAGGAGGCCAGGATTTTCACTTACAACATACTGCCTCCATAATCACCACCTTTGCAATCATTATATTAGCAAAAACTTAACTCCTACCGGAAAGAGCCAGGGGGGCCACAAAACCCATCAGCTTCTGGCTAATCCTGATTTGTTACAACTTTAGCAAGAGTGGATCTTACTACTTAGAGCGACATAAAAACCCCGTGGATTACAACTAATTCTACGGCAGCTTGGTTAGCTGGACAATTTTAGCTGTCTATCTGCACAGAATGATATAATATGCTGGGCCAGTGCAAGGAAGAAGGCAGAAAATCCTCTCGGATGAGTATACCTGAGAGGCTTCAAAATGTTTAAAACCCTTTTTAAACAGGATTAATTAATCTGGCACCATTTCTTGGTAATGGACCGATTCCATGGCACGCTGCTCAGCCAGGTTTCGCCAACAACAATTCAATTTTAAGACACTGAGGCTACAGATTCATGCCTGGTTAAATAGCTGGCTACCACCAGAACAAGCAGTCCTCCTCCCTCCGAACACCAGCGTGAGCAAACGTACAACCTCACAGCACCTCACCAATACAGATTAAACCTCTCTGGGGGATAAACCCCCCCTCAAACCCTATCGAATCCTTGCATATTTCTCTTCCTCCTGCTGCCGCTGCTAATCTAATCTTCCTTTTGGCTGTTCTTTTTCTGGATTTCTGTTGCTTCCTCCCCAATTCACTTTGTAATGTTACCACCCAGATGATGCTAGTGCGACGAGAGCAGGAGGGCGCGTGAATGTGACTGGGAACGAGTGAGCTGGGTGAGCTTGCAAATTCACTTCTGTTCTCACACAGATGGTTTGACAATCAAAACCAGAAAGTCACAAAGGGTGTCCTGAATGTTAGAGAGGAATTTGCAGATGAAAGCGTCACCTTCCGCCTCTTTCATTAACGACTTTGAGGCTGTGGATCTCAACCCAGCCGCTTAGAGCCTACTTTTCTATGTATTTTAAAAAATTGCACAAACCTCCCTCCACACCCTCCACCAGCTTCTCAAGGACAAAGACCAAGCTCAGGGGATGGCACGGGGATTTCCGGCAGAGCAGAGAAGGACCAGCCTTCCCCTCAACCCAATTTTAACAGGAGGAAATTTCTTAATTGTCATTTGTGAAAAACCAACCTAAAACCCACTACGGATCAAGGCCAGGACTTCACAACTCCCCCTGCACTGCTGGGATGAGAGAGCAGGAAGAGGGGGGAGATAGAATCCAGGCCTCTCTCAGAACAAAATATGAAACCTACTGCCCACTGCAAAAGGATGTTAAGATGCTTAAAACCGAGTCTCATGGAGGTCTAGAGTTGCACCTTCCCCTACTCGACTTGCAATGCCAATGTGGCAACACTGTGCTCATTTCTACAAAATAGGAAGTTAAATTAGCTAAAGACACCGAGCCAATAAAACTATCCAATGAAAAGGAAGTGGCAAAAAATGAGACATTCTTCTTAGCTGACTAGTTCCAAGGGGCCACTGATAGACGTAAAATATCCAGTGTGGCAATTCTTCATCAAAAAAGGGAAGCAATTTTGACCAAAGGACTTACATGTAGTAGCAGCTGTGGCAGGAAGCAGAGTGATGTTTTTGGGGCAATCCTTCTTCACTGGGGTTGCAGGCATTTCGTTTTCTTTTTTCCGCCTTTTATATGGTACAAAGAGTCGTACAGGGCCACTCTAGCAAAACACACACACACAAAAGGGGAAAAAGGAAAGGTGTTAGCTAAGGCACCTCTCTGGGGACATTGGGTTTACTGCTCGTCTGTCCAGATGCAGCTACGGTCAAGCAGTATTCCCATGGAAGATGTGTGGTTTGCAATAATTGACCAAAAAACTCCCACTTCTCCAAACCAAAAGAACTCTGTGAAAAAAAAAAAAAAAAAGTGTTACGCTCAGCTCCCCCAGCTCAGGAGGCAGAGACTGAGCCTCTTCCCACTATTATTCAAGGAACAGAACTGGGCAAATAACTGACTGCAGGCCAAGGTGGGGGAAGAAAGGAGAACAAGAGTGAGGAGAAGACAGGAAACAATTAGCTTCAGGTCTAGGAAACAAGCAAATCACTCACCTCCTAGCAGAAAAGAAATGCAAAACACTACTTCAAGTCAAGCTAAAGACTCCTGCTTTCAGGGCTTTAACCTCATTTTTGAAACAAACAAACAAAAAACCAAACCCAAAACCAACCAACCAAAAAACTGAAGAGGTTTAATCTACAAATACAGATCCAACACTGAGTATTACATTAATTCCCTATAAAAACATATTTTCCAACTCAAAAAAATGGGAAGTTTGAGTCAAAAATCACAAATAGCTTTGATGTCCCCAATAGGCATTTTACATAAATACATTATTTAGAAAAGAAAAAAAAAAAAAGGAAGAAAAAAGCAGTAACTCGTGTCCAGCTTTACTGAGGCTGCTACGCAACAGCGCCAGCAGTTCCTCATCTCCTTTCTTTACGAAACACGGATAAAGCTCGCTGCAACCACAGCACCTGTGAACATCTCTAGGGCGCTCACAATCCATGCGCAAATGGCCGCGGCAGCTTGACCGATTAGTTGTTCATCCACTAACAGATGTAAAACCTCCAACTCACCAGAGTCATGTCGTCGCAGCAAGCGGCGCAAGTACAAGAGGCAGCGTGAGGATTTAAAATCCCATCCTGAAATGAGACGATTGCCATTAGAGTCACCAAAACCACTGAGAGCACGACCGTATTCTGCTAAAAGACTCAGGCAGCTCCCAGAGGGACACGCCCGTTCCCTCCTAGGGAGTCGACACAGTAACAGAGAGGCCAGCTCCCCTAGGTCATAGCGATGGGTCAGCGGGCAGGAGGAGAGTGAAGGAAGAACAAACAATTTTCAAATCAAAAGGCAAGGGTATGTGAATTCGGGGCTTTACACAGTTTCTGCCCAAGCAGAAATCAACTGCCGCCCTAATGACAATACCAAGTTCTCCATGAGACTCCTGGACACTGCAGGAGATAAAAGGACCCAAAGTAATAATCAATAAATGATGCAGGTGAAGAATATGTTTGTCAGGCAAACAGAACGAAGCAGATCAGGTTGTTGAATTACAGTATCACGGGTGAGAGCTCACTTCTCAGTTTCCGCGATACAGCTCAAGGCTGGACTTCATCCTGCCTAAACCGTAACCCCTTTTCAAGTACAAGCAAGATTTGTATTGTGCAATTTGAAAAGGCATCTAGAAAAATTCCTCGTGCACCACTGATTCTCAGCCAAATCAAAACGTTGCTTCCGAGTTGCCCCATGGCACCGTCACACCGAACCCTGCCGGAGCAGCGTACACGGCTTGGACCCTGCCCAGACTCTACCTGCCCCTTCCGGCAGAAAGGAGGAAGCAAACTTAACCTTACGTGAATAAGGCACTGCAGTGGCCTCCCAGCATAGCGGATGCTCCTCTTCCAGTCTTTGCTGCTGGCTCGTCCCGCCATGGCTTCAAATTCAGTGGGGCTGTACCAGTTGTCCCCTTGCTTAATGCACCTACCACGGCCTCCTGAAATGAAACAGAGGAAAGAAATTGTTAGCAAAGGTTAAGAATGATTTTGTCACTTTCCTAAAGAACTGAATACTGAAACTGCTGGACAAAATAGCAGTTCCTCTACAGCAATCAATACGCCCATCTGCCACTCCTCATAGCTCTAGGATAACCATGCCCACTTATTACCTTGGCTGTGACAATGACTGTGCATGTTTAGAGAGCTCCAGCTTTGGGCCTCACCAATGCATCAGAAGGCTAGAAAAAATTACTCAACCGCAAGAAGGATAAGTCTTTCTTGGATAAACACCATGCATTTAAACCCTTCCTTAATTTGCACTTAAATTTCTAATCCCTCTGGTCGTGAATAAAACTCTATCCGTGAAGCGCTGTGCTGTGCAGTCAGGCTTGTCGACAGACAATTTCTGCTGCTGCTTCTTCAGCTTTCCCACAGAGATAAAAGGAAAGAGGAGGGGCTAAGGCAGCGAAGGAGTCCCATTAGGAGACAAGCTCTCTATTTTCCGTTCCAGCAGGGGTTCTCTGTAGAGCTTTGTAGAAACACGCGTCGTCTTCTGAGACAAAAAGAACGTTAGAGGAGTCAACCTATGACCGGGGAGACTCACTGCACGGCAGCCTGTGTATTCACAGATCTAAGAAAAAGGTAAAAAGCCTCTGAAGAAGGAGCAAAATAGAAGAGAACAATAATATTGAAAGGGACGCGGCTGCCTAGGAAAGTGTCTTTTCTTTTTCCTCACGATTGGCCCTTAAAAGTAGCCTGATTAATAAAGAATGCACAGAGTAAAAAAGGAGCTGTCACGCTTCCTCACCCACAAAGGTTGCTGTTACCTGAGCCGAGTCTGTTTTTATACAGAATGCCACTGATATTCCGGCACCTCACTGGGAGCTCGTTCTCATACACAGACGGGTCCCAGTTATACTTGGTTCCAGTTTTTTCTTGGACGGATGTTAAAGGAGTAGGAGGAGATTGCGGTCCTTTGAAAAAAAAAAAAAGAAAAGAAAGGTGACAGCAACCAAAAAGCACACTGGCTATACCTTCACACTCTCAGCTTGGCTGGAGCAACAGCGTCAAGCGGTTAACTGATGCAGCCGGCACCTCTCCTCAGCAACGTGAGGTACATGGTGCACCACACAAAATTCAGCTTAAACGCTCTGAAAACGGCTGAAAATAAACCAAACTGCATCCTCGGAAAGATGCTCTAACAGCGCATTGAACACCAAGGTTGTATCCTGGAGCGGTGTAAGCAGCTGGCTGGATCTTCCCCTTCTCAGAGGGCGATCCCGTAAGGTGTTTCAGACCGCTGAAGGTTTGCCTTGCCATCTTGTGGGCAGAAAGGAAACTGCCAAGCAGCCATGAACAAAAACCTTGGCAATAAAGACATCGGCTATCATGGCACTTAAATGTCAGGAAGCAGCCTGAATGGAGATAAAACTACATTCAAGGAGCCTTTCGAAAGAACACACTGCAGAACTAGGAGACTCATACTTTTATAATCGATATTAGAATGATCCATCCGCCTTTGGGGGTGGGACAGGTGTAGAAAGGCAGGCGGCAGCCCAGCAGCAGGATCAGATTTTTCAAGAAGCTTGTTTGCAAGGGTTAGGGCAAAGAATAAGAAAATGAAATATATTTCTGACAGGGAAAAAAAAACCAAACAAAAAGTAAGTATTCTTCTATTCCCAAGACATACAAGTACTACGTAAAGAGGGGACAAACAATCCGTATAAAGCAACCGCAGAATATTATGCACATAACGTTTTTTAATCCTAGCAACACAATGAAAGTGGAGAAAAAGGAAACCCCCCCGGGAGAATGACACTTCAAAACCAGAGTGCCTTATACCTGGTGTGAGAGGTGCTGACGGCCCCTTCAACCCTGTGGTTTCTACAATGCTGCCGTCTGTGTGAACCACTATGAGAGTGGCTTTTTCAGTATTCAAGCTGTCCCCAATTTGGAGGGCTGTTCTCCCAGACTATAGAAGAAATAAAGAGTTTAAATTGATAGCATTAAAAGACCAATGTATTTTAGTATTCCCCAAATCTTCTCAAAGGTACCCTAAAACACCAATCAGTATGGCATTTATTAGGTTAGTTCTTGAGGTTTCAGCCAACCAAATTCAAAAGTTACATGTTCCAGGTCACCAGTTCCATTACAGAATGAGTATATGGGGGTGGAAAGGTAAAAAAACCTCTCCAAGTGAGTTTCCAAGAAGAAACTGTTCCCCCAGCTAATGGTTTTGTGGCTTAAAGCCTGCATACTGCAATGAAAACACATTTTTTTGTACCTTACTGCAGCTCAAACAGAAACCAAGCTCTTTGTTTACACTAAGGAAGTACGTGGGACTTTGCTGCGGCCTTCAAATGAAAGGACAGACTTACCAGCACGTGTCCTGAAATTGAAGCTGCATTTGCCACAGATGTAGTGAAAACATTGTCTGCGGAGGCACCGACATTGGCTACTGTCACTGTGGTGACCTCTGAAATGCAAAACAGACCTGAAGTTAATATTCTGCTGCACCCAGAGAGCCTGACAAAACAGCTAAACAACAAAAAATATAATTGGATTTCCTTCTTCCTTCCTATTCAAAATTAATCTTATTTTCATTACACCTTTAGGTTGTTATAAACGCAATCATTCTGATTCTCATTAAGCTTTGTGTTGAACATGTGTTAACCTCCTTGAGACCATAACAGGAGTTATCAGCATGTGGTGAACTAAGGGAAAAATTAATATTGCATCTGTACTAAAAAAAAAAACCTTAAACTGGGATGGTTTCTATTAAAAGAGGGGTGACTGGCAAACGGCAAGATAAAGAGAACAACTGACTCTTGCCATAAATTTCTAGGGCGCCGTCACCTGTACGCTTGGCCCAGTTAAACCGTCCAAAATTACAGCCAGATGTTTCTACGACGTATAGCACACTTGACTACCTCGCTAAAATCACGTTTTTCAGTACCACACATGGAGTATGTGAAAAAACAAGGCCGAAGCTTACGTGGAGACACCGATCTAGGTATGAAGGGCTCTGAAATTTTCTGCATATCGGACCTTGCCTTGAAAACTCTGCATGTTTCAGGGCACTTTGTTTAATGGGACACAGGCTCAAGGTAATTTTAAAGGCACAAAGGCGGCTCTTGCTCGTTTTACTTCACGTGGCGTAGTGTGAAATGAGGAACGTGTTTGGAAAAGCGCGGGAGCGACCGGCGCCTCAGCCGGGACCCGCCCTCGCTTCACCGCAGCCCGAGGTGAAGGAGTGCGTTGGCACGGCGGGCGGGCTGCCGGGGGAGGGCAGGGCCGGCAGCAGAGGCGGCTGCGGGGGCCGGGGGCGCTCATGCGGGGCGGCAGCCCCCGGCCACAGCCGCCCGGGCCGGGACGGAGGGCGCTACGGCCGCGGCTGAGGCGACGGGGCTGAGGGGAGCTGCGCATGCGCACTCCGCCCGCCCTGACCTGCGAAGGCGGCGGCGGCCTCGTCGGCGCTCGGCAGGGGCTCGGCTCCCATCTCGATGTGCTCGGCATCTGCCGCCATCACCGTCACCTGCGCCGCCGCCTCCGCCTCCTCCTCCTCCTCCTCCTCGGGCTCCGCCTCCGACTCCGAGGCTGCCGCTTGCGGCGGCTGTTGCTGCTGCTGTTGCTCGGGTTCTTCCGCGACCGCCGCAGCTGCCGCCGCCGCCACTGCGGCCGCCGCCGCCACTACCGCCGCCTCCGCTAAGCCCAGCTGCTTCGCCGCCGAGTCGGCGTCCTCCATCCGAGGCGGCTGGCGGGCGGGGGGAGTCGAGCCCGCCCGAGCGGGCCTCGGCGGCCGCCGCTCCCCCCCGCCGAGGGCCGCTGAGGAGGGTCCGGGGTGGGGGGGGGGGGGGACACGACCCGGTCCTCTGAGGTCACTCGAGCGCTCTCCGGCGGGGTGCCGAGCTCGCCCGAGCGCTTCCGAACGTGTTCCGCGGGCGGAACCGAGCGTTTCCGAACCGCTTCCGATGGTGCCCGAAGTGTCCCGAGTCTTCCCAGGCCTCGTCCGAAGGCGATCGGTGGTTCCCGGCGAGCGCGGCCCGCGTTTCCTGCCGGCTGGCCAATCCCAGGGCAGGACGCAGCCGAGCCCGTCCGAGCCCGTAGAAACGCGGCCCGAAGCGGTACCTGACAGACGGGGTGGGGAAGCCGAGCCCGCCCGAACACGGCCGAGTCCCCGAGCGGTCCGGCCCAGAGGGTCGAAGAATGCCGAGCTCGCTCGGGTCTTTTCCGATCCCGCCCGAAGGCGGGTGAGGCGGGCGCGAAGAAAGCCGAGCTGTGCCGAGTCCTCTCCGATCCCGCCCGAATTCCCCTTCGCCGGCCGCGAACGGAGACGCCCGAACGGGCAGTGCCCGAATCCGCCCGAAAGCGGCCGAACCGGGCCCGAGCTCTCCGATCGCACCCGAAGGCGTGTGGGGTGGGGGGGAGGAGGAGAGGGGGGAGGAGGAGGAGGAGGAGGAGGTAGGCGGGGGGGGGGGGGGGGAAGGGCAGCGAGCTCCTCCCAGCGCGCGCGGACGAACGGTCGCGGCGCAGGGGCTGTCGGGACGCGGGAGGACTGGCGGGGGCGGGGCGCCAAGATGGCGGTCGCGAGGCGAGGTGAGCGGCGCGTTGTCACCGATACCGGCGGCCCCTTCCCCCCCCGGGCCGGCCCTTTCCCGCCCCGTTACACGTTCCCTCTCGCCGCCCCAAAGCGGGGGGACGCGACGAGAGCGAGGCGGGGGCCGAGGCCGAGGCAGGCCTCGGCGCCGAGCCCAGACCCATAGCCATATCGCGACAGTCGCGACACGCTGAGGTAAATCTCGGCGGCTGCGGGCCCTGTGTCAGCGTGCGCTTGGCGCTTGTGGGGGCTATGGGGCACCTTTATCCTTCAAGGCGAATCGCCTTCCTGAGGCCGAGTGACGCCCCTTGAAAATCCAAGTCTTTGCTTCAAATTATGAATCACTGGGACTCGGGGGGTAAAAATATTATTCATTAGGGAGGTGAGAACGATTAATTTCCACTTCGTTCAAAAGAGGTCAAAGGTTTCCCCAAAAAAATGTGAATTTCAGCCCTAGGCAGACAAAGCTGGGTTTGAAAACTTTGGCTTGAACAATTATTGTTTGCCAGGGTCCTAAAAACAAGCCTGCGTGGCGAGGCGCGCTGGGTAACGTTAGCTACAGCTGCTGCGTGCTTTTAGTGTAGTTTTGGCACTAAACCCCCATTTTTTTAGAAAATGGGCAGTGTTCACCTCAAGCAAGCATGCAGAGCGTCACTCGCAGTCGTTGCTGAAATCGATAGCGGCCTGGATAAGTAGTCGTGTTTCTGCTATATAAAACACCTAAGTGGAGCGTGGTCTGCAGCTGCTACCCACAGAACCGCCCGGCAGGGTCAGCAGGATTTGGCTGAAGGGCTGCCCGCGAGCAGGACCCGCAGCGGGGACGTGCGGACTGACGGATGGACAGACTGCCACCCGTGCCGCGGATGGCCGCGGCGCTCCTAGAAATCAGATTGGGTATGGGAGCGGGTCGGAAGGCCTCACGCTCACAATCCGTACTCATCCCGAGTGCAAACACCGTGTTGCCTGGGAGTTCCCCTCCTACGTTAAAGCGCGTATACAACTGCAAACAGGCGGTGGCACGCTTTGCTTCCTTCTGGACCCACACGAGCTTTCGAATAGGCAGGAATCGGGCGCCACAATTTTTTTTGCCTGTGCCAGAATGCGCACTTTCAATTTAAAAATCCCCCAGCAGCAACGCAGACTTCATCGATCCTGGCAGGGAGGCGATCTGGGGGCGTTGGGATGAGCAGCCCGCTGTTACACCTGAAATTATATATTCGGCTGCCATAATGACTGCTGAACTGCTCTGTCCCTTTCACAGGCGTGTTGTGGGGCTTGGAC
Source organism: Phalacrocorax aristotelis (assembly GCF_949628215.1). Classification (NCBI taxonomy): domain Eukaryota; kingdom Metazoa; phylum Chordata; class Aves; order Suliformes; family Phalacrocoracidae; genus Phalacrocorax; species Phalacrocorax aristotelis. The sequence goes on along the minus strand of NC_134280.1, from coordinate 70,228,826 downwards.
GTTCTACCCGTGTGAAATGTCCCCTGTTGCTCAGGGGGAGGCAGCATGCTCTAAATGATAGTGGCTGTCAACCCCCTCCTGGGAACTGATGCAGGAATGTGGGTGGTGCCCTCTTCTGGAAGATTTTTTTTTTTTTAAATGTTTAAAAATAAAGCTGGGGAACTGCCATTAGGGGATTCACTAGGGGTTGCCTGTATGGTGAAATTCATACTACTTTCATTTCACCACTGGTATCATCGCAATGTGGCTGCCGAGCATGGGTGAGGCTACGCCGGTATAGCTTGGTCTTTGGTTATACAGAAACAGTTCCATATCCAGACACTAATAACGCATCTGCACATGCACTTGTGGTATTTCAAATTAACATCCTACTTCAAAATCTAAAATAACTTTAAAACACAGACATCCCCTTACTGCTGGGCACATCATCTTGACGCAAGGCGTTACTTCCCCACAAGGGTTTATACCAGGGTATAAATCCAAGCGTGTCTTTAAGCATTAGTCACTGCAGAACAAGGAGTGTAATGAAACCTCAAACTCCCATTCTGGAAAAAGGAATAAAGCATTCATCAGAGCGCGTTTTGGCTGGGTGAAGGGACGAGCCTGTTAGGAGCCTGAAGTCCCTTGGCGGAAAGTGGAGAGGAGGTGAAGCACGCCCGGGAGGTGTCTCAGCTCATAGACAGCGTGAATCACCACCTCAAATCGCTTGCCTATTTCCACTGCGTTCCCAAATTGGGTACCTTAATTAGGTGCCTAAAGTTAGTGGGGATTAATTTGGGCCCAACTGCAGAAATTATGAGATGCTGAGGACAGTAGCCTCAAGAAGCCTGGGGATGAAGATGGCGGGGTATGTCCCACTGATGTGGTGACAATGAGGTGTCTTGGAGAAGATGGGTGAAATGGCCTTTCAGTTTTGCTCCCTGTGAAACAAAGATGGTAACTTTTCAACTCCTGACTGAAAGAGGCTAAGAGTGAGTTACTTAAGAGGTACCTCAGTAGGTCAGCACCATCATGCTGCAAGGGAATTTTATCTGTGTTTTTGCAGGGGAGGCAGAAATAAAGTAAAATGTATCGGTGAGCTTATAGAAAATACTTGGTACGATTTCGTTGGGAGATCAGAACACAGTAAGGTTTTACATAGAATGACTTTGCTTTTGAAGGGAACCGGTTTGGAAGGATGTTTTTAGAGGAACTGGGAGCCCTGTGTTGCACATGAATGCTTTCTCACAATTTAAAAACAAATGGTACATTCTGGTTCCCTTGTTCCTGCATAGTTAGAGGGGATGAAGTGTCTTCTGCTGTGAAAGGACAGGATAAACAAGTTATAGGTAATGCCTGGGTACTACTTTATGTTTTGAAAGAGATGAGTTCCTCCGTGGAAGGGACTTTTCACAGCAGGGATTTCCCCCAAATTACTTTAGAATTCGTGTATTTGAAAAAGTTATCTTTGGAACCTGAGCTGCACGATCTGAGAAAATAGTAAGTCTTCCAGTGAACTGAAAAACAATTTCTACAAGCATCCTTGACCTCTCTAGTAACATCACTTGTTTGAATGTTTCTGCAGCGCCTTCGGTAAATATTTTGACTTATTTTCTTATCTTTCCCCCCCCCCCTTCTCAACGAAAAGGAAGAACTTCATCAGTTGTATCCTTTTTGTACCTTTCATCCCTTGCATGTGGGAATCCTCAGGAAGACCGGCTGAGATGCATTCACATCTCCTGCTTAATAAATCTGCACAACGCTATTTTTGTGTTATTCCTTGAGTTTTCCATCAGCATCATCCATATGAAGCAAAACTGGTAAAACGCTTCTTCCAAGGGCAGATGTTTTTGCAGTGTAAGCTGAGATTTTGCCCTGATCGCCTCCCACTCGTGCAGAAACCCCTTTAACCCATCCTGCAGACTTGACAGAGGGCTGGCAGCCACGTTTTATGATCACATAACTCTCATTTCCTTAGGAAGCAAGGCTAAAAGTTGGATTTGAGGACTGATGGACACAAACCCCATGCAGCACACCTCACAGGCAGCCGACGCGGCTAACAACAGGTAGTAAAAGCAGCTTGCAGTAGTACTTCCTCTCCTCTCATGTTAATTCACCCTACCTTTACTCCTGCCAAGATCTAAGTAACCTCCTAAGAGGAGACACCCTTGGCTTCAGAGATTTCCATGCTTAAAACCTATCTAGTAATTTTTTTGCTCCACCTTCCTTCAACTGGAAAAACACAAAAACCTGGTTCTGTTTTAATAAAATGAGCTTCTCTGGGAACTGGAGTAGATCCACCGCATGTGGGTGGGTGCTCCATTCAGAAAGTGCATGGGCAGTTCCTGTAAAAGATGCCTGGGATCTTCTGAACTTGAACTCCAGGTCCCTGCTTGGAGATATCCAGGGGCTTTGAGAAGGGCTGGGGGAAAGAGGGGAGGATAAAGAAGAGAGATGTGGAAATAATGAAATCTGCACTGGTAACTTCCTTATATAAATTGCATTGTATTATTTAAGGCTAAAAAAGGCGTTTGGTATAATTTGGTTATCAAAACTAAATAGGAATGGCCAAACTTTCTGGATTCTTGGAGCCACGTTCCAACTTCTCCATGTGGTGGCGAGTGCCAGGACATCCTACGCGCGCCTCCTATATTGTATTAATTAATAACGTGCTGCTGTGCCTCGAGAAAATAATTCTTCCAGTATATATGTACTGGCTATATAGGAGTTGTACCTGTGTGTGTGGGTGGATGGGCTCCTGAAGACATCTGCTGTCAGGTACCTCCAATAAACCAGGCTTTTCAGCCCCTGTGGCAGCCAGAGAGGGAGCTGGCACAGTTTAACACTGGATGGTGGTACATCCCACCCTGCTCGGGAGCTGCTTGGCTAGGAAGGTTCCTATCCCCGCAGACTCCAGGGGGAGCAGAGACTAACTGGGCCTCGATGTGTAACTCCAGGATGGCTCTTACCTGGGGATGGCTACAGGTGAGACCAGTCTGTCCTGAGCCTGCAAGTGATCTCTCCCTGTCTGTCTGACACTCTGTGCCATATTCCCTGTCCTTCACGGACATTTTGAGGATGTATTAAGGATTGTGGAGCTCTCAAACACCTTCGCAGTGGATCCACATGGACAAATAACCAGAGCTAAGGAGTATCTCATAGTACACAACGGTTTTGTGAGCAGTGAATTAAGGAAGTCTGTTTCTTATGAACTTGGAACTCAAAAGTTGAGCTCATGGCCTTTCTCAGGCATGTACAAAGAGCACAGCTTTCAGACTTGCCAACGTGTGGGCAGTAATAGGGCCAGTCTGCTTCACAGAGCCACCTATTTTCAAAAGTTTAGAGGAATTTGATATATCAGAGCCTGCCAACCCTCTGTCAACTTGCTTAAGGCTGACTAATGGGTATAGAAATTGTTTGGGGAAAGGTACACGTGTGCACACGCCCCTCGTTTCCTGGGCTCACAAACACCCCACTACCTACCAAATACATTTTTCTTTTCTAAAGGAACTAAAGCCAAACCTGAAACAGCAAGCTTTTATCCTAACTCTTGGTATTTGCAGTCTCAAGCTACTTTCTGAACCCTACCCGGTAGGCCAGCCATAGCTGAGCCATTACAAAATGGCTCACCAGTCTATTTTGAGGTTACTGGGAAAGGGCGATTTTATGAAGTGGATCCCACCTCATCGCTACGAGAAAGCCTTAACAACAAGTTACCAGCTGTCGTCTGTTCCTTTACAGATCCTATTTTATGTAAATGGGATTTATTACATCTTTTACTTCTTGGCAACTCTTGCAATGATCGTTTATAAAAGTAAGTTGCACATATTCTAACCCAGAGGTAGGCTGTGTGCTTATGACGTGGTTGTGATTTGTCGGCATGTCTGCTGTTTTTTCCTGTCTTATTTACACCATCTTATTCTACAGGTCAAGTTTTCAGTTATCCAGATGATTCTTTGGGTCCTGATCTTGCCTTGCTTTTCATTATGGCCGTTCTCGAAGCCCCCCGATTATACTTGGGTATGTCATGTTATCACTGTGCCTTTTCAGGGGAATATAATCTTCAAACATTAATCATCCTGAAATTAAGCGTGTGTCAAAACATGCCACTTTAGCAGACTAGCAGATGTTTGGAGATTGTTGTTCATTTAAGTCATTAAACTTTATCTGACTGATCAATAGATTTGGCCAGAGGGTCAAATAGACTTTGCTTTCATATGAAATATAATCTCTAATGCCATTAAAAAACACTAGCTGGGTTGTCAGAAAGCAATATAACTGGGACAGCTGGAATGCTGTTTACAAGTGAACATGACTTCTGAGAACGAACATGTTGAAACACAGAGGTTTCCATTCACTGAGGCGATACAGCTCTTTCCAACTGCTCCAGCAGCACAGGCGAGGAACCAAATGACCAGAGCCTTGTGGAACCAGTAACGCTAAGGACATCCCTGAGCAGCGTTCGGCTGCCACCGCGACTACACCTTTTCCTTTCAGTCCTTCTGAAGACACGTACCAGTTCCAACATCTTCATTTCACTAAGCCAGAGTCAGCGTAAAGGGCCCCCGACCCCTGTCCAGAGCTTGCTAAAACTTCATAAAGTCCTTTTTTTTAAAAAACATGTTACTATTAAAATCTGTGCTCAATATTCCTCATATGCAAGGTGGGTCTCTTGAATTCAGCTGACTTGCTGTAGGGGTGAATTTAGCCTGCTGCCTTAAAGCTCTCTGCATATATTTGCTTGGAGCCTGGTGGATGAATAAAGAAGCAAGTTTCAAGTCTAATGTAGTTAAACAGCAAAATCTACTGAGGCTATCTTGGAGATAAGGTGCAAGGAAGAGATAAGTGCAGCTTCTCCATAATGATAGCAATTTGAAATGGGAATAGGTTAGCAGGGAATAGAGATGATTCTATATTGCGTAAGATTTTAAAATCAGCATCGGATGCCCTTAGATGTGCCTCGCAGTCACCAAGGTGTTGCGCCAAGTGCGGGGCTGGGGGGGACTGGGGGAGAGTTTGACGGCTGACTGAGAAGAGGGTCAGGCTGAGCGACCAAAAGGGTTGCAGCTTCAGAACTGGTTATCTGTGGTAAGGAAAGGTAGGCGTCGTGACTCTGAGTATCAACTGATAGCTCTTTATTTAGATTATCTCCAGTCAGCAAGTGGATTCTCTGTTGGTGTTTGGGTTTGTTCCTACACCTACTACACGAGCCTTGATTCAGGCCAGTATTTCAGTGTGCTCTCAGCTGTGAGAAGTAGAGCCTTTTTTGAACGGGGATACTTGTGGGTCGTGATATTGTCAGAAAAAAACTCAAAGACTCATGTCAGCTTTTTGTTTCCTTCGAGGTTCAAAAGGTAACCTGACAGAAGAAGAGGCTCCGTTAGGGCTCAGCCTTGTGATCACGGTCGGCAGTGTGATTCTGTCTGCGTACTTCCTGGCATGGCAAACTTACGTGCTGAAAGCGGACGTCATTATAAACGCTGTTCTTCTCTTTACCTACGGGCTGGAGTCAGTACTAAAGGTCGTAGCCATTGCTGCTTTTGTCAGCTAAGCCCTAGCAGTTTTCAAAACGTTTTCAACACATTTCTTCTATAAAAGAGTGGGTTTGTATTTAAAATATTTAATTCTTTTGCATATGAAAATCCTGTAGAACTTTCCTCCTTTTAAAGTACAGATTTCTGAGGGACAGAAATTCTGAATGGTCGGTAAAATACAGCTGTGTTACACTATCTTGTCAGGTAGCTTAATTCTGGGCAAGGGCAAGAGATGATTCAGCAGAACCACTTAATGCTCTGGTATTCATCAGCGATCGTTACAAAATACTCATTCCCAACACAGAATAGTAGCCAGTGCATCATCTACCTCCTTGCTGTTGAGGTGATGTGGGTTTTCAAGGCACAGCAGCAACGCACAACCAAAGTGACACAGAAATGAATCAGGCCAATATCGTCCAGACTCATTTCTGCCTTAACACGTACACGTTCGCGTTTGAGGGCACAGTTTCTCTTCTGCTCTCATTTGTGTTCTCAGACCCCAGCGGAAATCTCCCTGACTTTAGTAGGGCAGTACCTGATTTATCCCAGTGGCAGAGAGTTGAACTGAGTTTTGCGCGTACCCGGAGAGCGGAGCTACAGGGTTTGGGCCGCTGGTTCTTACTGATGGCCAAAGGCAGCGGTGTGAGGGTGCGTTTGTTTAAATACGATGGCCTTAAGATAAGCGTAAGCATTCGCCATTCACTCACCCTTCTGTCCTATTTAAAACATTGTCAGGTGTATTTCTGTTTGGTGTTAAATGTGTTTATTTCTGTGATTACTGTGATTACTATATTCTAGCCTGGTCTTTTAAATGAAGAACCATGTGCAATTTCACATTTTTTTGCTGTATCAAAAATACATATGTATAAATGTAAAGCTGGGGGGGTTTATACAAGCAGGTTTTATATTCAGAATTTCCTATTTTTGTATTTATTTATTCAAATAAATAATGTTTTAGATCTAAGAAATGTTTGAAATGCAGAGCATCTAGTTCAGATGGGCTGTGAGCACAGTGGTGCAGGCCCTGCACCGCCTCAGCCACGTTGCTGTTTCCCTTCCAGCGGTGGTGGAAGGGAACAAAAGATGCAGAAGTTCCTGCGGAAGGGCCCGGTTTCGTCCCTCGGCCGTGCCCAGGGGAGCCCCTTCCAAGGCCAGGTAACGCCGCCCAGCAGCCAAAATGAAGCGTATGCGCTGGCACCGATCCCCTCGGGCCAGATCCTGTGAAGCCAGTGGCACAACCAAGCCTTTGTTGATCAGCAGGAGCAAGGCTGCACCCGTGAAGACAATGGAAAGCAGCAGAACTGGGTGCTAAGGAACAGCCAGAAAATTGAATGACCAAATATTTCTGGGCTTAATCTGCGTGACTAAACACCCACCCATGTGTCCTTCCAGATCTGCTTGGTGTAATGGACTGGACTCCTTGCATACTTGTTAGCGATAAACATGCCGAGCCGTATCTACCACATTAATGACGAACCCGTATTGAGCAAAACCCCTTTCCCTACGCATACAAAGGAAAGCACAATTTTTCCCTGGTGTTTACACCTACCTTATAGAAAGGGCTGCCGACAGAACATCTGACAGGCTTTAAAGGAAATATTGCAAAGTAGAATTTTAATTTCTACCTGTATGGAGGTGGTATGGCAGGCGGGGTCACCCACGTTAACTTCAAGTTGCGGCCTCTGCGCTTTACCTTCCTTCCTTCTCATGGTGCTCACTACCAACAAAATAAATACAAAATATTAGCACAACTGGCAGTACAGGGGCGCAGGGGGTAGATTCAGGAGACACTAGTAAACCTAGTGGACAGTGTTCCTACCCTGAGGTGTCTGACCCCACCACAGATCACCACCCCCTCAGCTACGGCCCTACGACCATTTTTGACGCCGTGTCATAAAACGAGCCCTGGCATGATCCGTGCGGAAAACGTCTCTCAAAGACAGCTCTGATGAAGGTGTTGATTAGGTGACGGCTGCCATGTTTCCGCCTATCCCCACAGCACCGGAGGAGTTTGGGACAGTCTGCTGGGCCACAGAGAGGAAAGCAGGAGCCTCCTCAAGCTTTATAAAACAGTGGTTTATATATAAATGTTACAAAACATGGTGAATCCTTTGCCCCTGACCAATACCTAGATGAAAAACAAGAATCAGCAGAGAGTGATGATGCTTGCTGATCGTCAGCAATGGGGTAAATGCACATATAGGATAATAAACATAAACTTTTGGGCTCATTTCAGAGCACTGCCTGATGGGTGCAGACTGGTCCCGGAGCCCCGGCGGGCTGTCCGTGCTTGCTGGGGGGCAGCTGGCACCAGCCCAGGTTTGCACCCTCGAAAGGGAGGACAGCTCTGCTTCAGTTTTCCAGTTTAAGAAAAAACAGTCCGTGAACCTTTTTCTGATTAGATGAGCAGATACTGGGGTACTTCTGCTGCTGACAGCCCCTCGCTCTGTGATGAATGTAGAAGGATGAAGAAGTCTATAAGCTTCAGGCAACTCCTTCGTCTCAGGTATTTCCAGGCTTTGTAATTTATGCTGGTGACCCTGATTTTGTGGCAGCTTCTCTCCGTGCCAAGCTGGTACAAAGACCCAAAGTGAATCAAGACCTGACCTCAGAGTTTCCCTCATCAGGAGCTCCTTTCCAGACTGTTCCCACTGCTCAGAGAAGCAGGGCACAGCACAGTGAAGCCATTGATGACATTTACCAGACATAAGATTGCTGGAGCTTTTAATTACAAGGCCCAGCCCTTCTGAAACAGGACGAGCGAGTTGGATGAAAACGGCATTAAAAATTTAGAGGAACCCATATTTTGAGGAGCTCGGTTTGGGTGTTGTTTACTTTGCAGGGAAGAAGTCTTTGTTCTCAAACCATCATAGGGGTGTCTGCCGCCAACCTGATTTAAAAGGCTGATCCCAAGAAGCAAGTTAGCCTTCTGGGATTTCAAAGTCGGAGATACTCTGAGAGATAGGGCTTTATTGGTCCATGGCTTTTTTGCGTTCCTCAGCAGGCAGAAACAACGTACAGACCAAAACGCAGCTGAGGTGCTACGGTCCCCCAGTGACCGCCGTCTTTGTCCCTGCGCTGAAGGGCTTCGAACCGTGGCTGAAGGACACGCGCGTGTTTGGTTCCACATCTGGGAGCCAGGTCAGTGGAGCGGGCATACAGGAACTGCCACCGCACCGTGGGGTAATTCCTGTCTGGCTGATCGCCTCTGCCCGACTTCAACGAGCATCAGCTGTTGCAGGGAAGATTAATAAGCTTAGTTGTGGTTTTCTTCCCTGCCCAGAGGAAAAGTTCCCTCCTCTGCTCAGCAGTCAGAGATTTCCTATGGAGCGCAGCACCTCACGGGAGCCGGCTGTGCCTATCTTCATCGCGAATGTGGAGCCGAGGCTGCCAGACAGCAAGCAGTCAGTGCCTTAAGCATTAAATGGCTTTTCCAACAGAATCCTTCCAAATCCCAGTTTGCATCCCGGGAAGGCCAGCCTAGCCCAGCAGCCCCACTGAAATGCCCCAGTGGCAGATGATGCATTTCAGGGAGCAGGGATCTCCTGCACAAAACCTTCCAACTGGCAAGGCTCCGGCACAGCTGGCATTCCCACCGCATCTCCCTTCTCTTGAAGCGATATCCCTTCCCCTGCCTGGTGGTGTGGCTGGCATTCTCTAAATGCTGCTTCTCCCAGGGCTGGCCATGTTTTCACAGTGCATTGTGTACCGAGATCCCCCCAGGATCTCACCGACATCACACTGAGGAGGATGATGGGGCACTGGGCAGGTGCGTCACTCCGAGTATCGGATCACATTCTCCCGCAGTGGAAGAGGTCGTTCTCCCATCAAAACCAAGCCGCCGAAATCAAAACCGTAACTGTCATGCGGGGAACTGGCTCTCCCCCTGCCCCTCCAGCTCACCTGGTGGCATTCCTCCCACGATAACTCACCCGGGGCGGTTCCCCTGCTCAGCATCTGGACGTGGGCCAGGCAGCAAGCTGAGTGCTTGTCCCCATAGCGCGGCAGGCACCGAAGCGAACCGTGGCGGCACAGAGCTCGACAAGCGCCGGGTTAAGGAAGCAGGGCTTCCTCCAGACCTGTGTCCCATGGAGGAAGCGTTTTCTTATTTCTTTCTCTAGTGTCAGAGTTGCAGCTATTTCTTCCCCGGGGTTGGTGACAAGGTGTCTCTCTGGCATGCCATGGGTTCAACAGACATCGTGGGGATGGTGGGGAGGCCTGCAATGCACATGCACTTTAATAAAATGCTCTCAAATTCCTCATTTTTTTGAGAGGACTAGCTAACCAGATGGATCCCACACTGCCACGGACACGTCTGTAAGACCCATGCATTCAGCTGATATTCTCCAGCTTAATGATGAGCTCATGAGCTGATCCCATTGTTTTAAAAAATATTAAATCTTGAGACAAATGAAACTAGATGTTCCTTGACTGTAATAAGCCTGCCCACACGAAAGACCATTTCCCAGAGTTCAGGGTCCCTGTAGGCCCCCAAACACACGGTCTGCAGGGCCAAGCTGGCAGCATGGCAGACCCCAGGCACAACTCAAACCACCTCTCCACAGACCGGCAACAGAAACTCAGGAGTGGCTTCTCCATTTTTAAAATTTCCTTCTGGCTTTTGAAGGGCAAGAGAGGAGCAACGAGAGATTATGTGATGAGACTGGGGCTTCTAAAGAAATCCTTCCCAGAGAGCATGGGAACGCACTGGCCACAACACAAGGGCTGAAGCTCAAGTCCTACCTCTGCTACTCCAGCAAGAAGCAGCTCTTGCTTTCTCTTGTGCATGACCTGGTGAAAAGGGCATGGTGGGGTCCCTCCTGACAACGCCAATAATAGAGCCTGGACATCCGCAGGGGAGGGCTGACACAGTACTGCAGCGGCACAGGAATCCTCCTCCTGTGCCATGGCAATTGCTTCACCTTGGTTCCTCCCAAAGGGGGGTTTGGCAATCCCTCCCCTCTCTCTGCCGTAACGCCGGCACAGCTCTGCCAAAGCCATGCCTTTGCTCAGTGCCAGGGGCTGAAGTGTGGGTCCAAGACGTGTGGCATGGCCAGGCCCCACTACCTCCCACCAGCCCATGGTAGAGCCGGGGCAGGACGAGGGGCTTTGTGGCCGTGTAACCCAAAGAAGCACACTGCCACAGTGTGGGGTACCCCGAAGGGGGCTCTGCTCCTCACCCCCGACTGCTTCGGGGACCTGGAGCGAGAGGACGTTTTGCCCTCTCCCTCCATCTCATGGCACCTTTCCCCACTGCAGACGTCAGGGAAAAGAGAGCAGGCAGGAGCGAAGCTGGAGGAAAACAACCCGCGAGCCAGTGCGGAGCTGTGGAGGAGGGCACCGGGCGGCACAAAAGGTGCCTTGTTCCCCCCATAAGGCGGTCGAGCAGAACATCCCCTCCCTCACCAGCGATGGAAAACCCAGCTCCAAGCACTCCTTTGCCACCCCTCGCCGCCTTCAACCTCCCCCTTGGGTACAAAACGTTTTCAGGCGAAATAAATCTGAAGTTTAACACGTCCCTCCCGGGCAGCACCTCAGCTCGGCCTTTGGTCACCTTGCAGGGGGAGCAGGCAAAGGCCCCAGCTGGCCCTGGCACCTTGCGGGGATGCAGCCGGCTCGCTGGGGCCACCGGCTCCTAGTTATACAGTAACCTGTTGCTCCGGGTCCCAGCTCCACCTCTCGCTGCCTCCACATCCCTCCCCTCCTCTCTCCTCTGCCAAGAAACCTCTGTCACCTGCTCTCAGACAACTGCGGCAAGCGGCACTGGGACGAAAGGGCAGAGGGAAGCCAGCGGCACGGGGACCCCCAGGCTGGGGCGCCGGGTGGGCTCTGCCTTGCTCTCTCCTCCATCGTTTGGGCTGGGGCACTAGGCTCGCAGGCAAAGCGCTGCGCAGAGAGGCAGAGGGAGCTTGGCTGCCGGAGAATGGCAGCAGGATTTAACTAGGAGGGCACAGCTAACTGGGAGCGGACGCACGGGAGCCGAGGGAACTGCGGGAGACAAGAGCGGCTTCTCGGCACCGGTAAGTCCCTCCTTGCAAACCCTAAAACTTCACATCCCCCTTCCCAACATTTGTCTACTTCAAAAGTCTGATTGATTCAGCTGTGGAGGGAGCATGACTGGAGAGGGGGCTGCAGCTGGGGTAACTGTCAGTGCATAGTTTTGTGGGGTTTTTTTTAAAGGGTGAAAAAACTGTAATTTTTCCAGCATTATGCTTTCTGGGTTTGTTTCCCGTTCTTGCATTTCCCCACCGGGCCAGTTCCAGTAGGTGGCACTTTCTTGGCAGCAAAATGTCCGTCTGGCACAGAACGGGGCGCTTTTTTTGTTCCTAATGAAGTCTGGAGACCAGAGTTTTGGGCAGCTGTTTGTTTGCAAACCTCGGGGTTTCCTCTTTTTGGGACGCGTGCGGAGAGAATTTTTGCTGTTTCCCGCTGGGTACCTCGGCGAGCTGCTGCTCCCGGTGGGTGAGCTCTCCCTGCCCATGACCTTGGCAAGATTCATCACCTGATTTCAAAACGGAGAGAAGGCTCACTGGGAGCTGCCCCGTTCCCTTGCGTGACAGCTCCGGCTCCCCATGAGCTTTCGTCGGTGTTAACAAGTTGGAGCACAGCTCTCCTGTCCCCTTTCGCTTATTTGCCTGGAAAATGCAAGTGCAAACTCCACTGAGGACAAGGCTCAGGGACAAATGATTTGACTGACATTATTTTTAAATACTGGAAATAATTGTGAGACGACACATTAGTAAAATTCGGTGATTGCCCTGCTGTAATTAGGGCAACGGGGAGTAACACTTGCATTGCTGAGCTGCTCTGAAATGCTGTGCAAAGCGAGTGCTGTAACAGGGATCAGTCAGTGGCTGCTCGTCCAGGAGCTCCAGTGCTGGGCTGCTTTGATGGGATCTGCCCCCAAAAAGGATGTTCTCTGAGTTAAAGAAATGACAGCAACAGGCTTGACCCACAGCTGACTCACAACAGCCTGGCTGGCTGAAGCAGAGACCCACGCAGGGTTTCACCCACCACTGCCACATGCAGCAGCCCATTCCTGGCTCTGTTTAGTTGAGTGACGGAGTTTTCAGTCGATCAGGGAGAAAAATCAGTCCTTCACAAACAGATAGGGCAGGGAGGGGTATTGAATCAAGGAGCCCTTCAAAACAGGACTGTGAAGAGGGACTTGGGAATGTGTCTGTGAGTGCCAAAGGTCATTGCTTCACCCTGTTTTAAAACCAAGGCTTAAATTGGGATAGCACTAATAGCTCAGTCCCCGCTGCAGTCGGGCCTGGGTCATACCTGCTGCTGGTTTCCGCCACTGAAGCGTTAGGAAGCCAGGCTGGCCGAGGACCTGGTGTTCCTTCGGCTGGATCCCAGCCCTCCTGGCAGGCAGTCCAGTGCAGGAGCCACTCTGCTGAACTCTGCGGGGCAGGGTGTGCTTGTCATATAATGACAGAGCTTAGAGGGACTGGCAGATGTTTTCAGGCACCTGAGAAAAAGTTGAGCGCTGGCATCAAGCTGGATGTTGGTGAAGTCCTGGGGAAGGGAACGGCTGTGAAAGATGGTGAGGTGCGGCTGCTGTGTGCGCACACGCATGCACACGTGCGCGTTTGCTTGGTGTGATAAAGCAGTTTGCCAAGACAAGCTTTCAGTCCTTGGCAAAGTGCCCCTCTGCTATACACCACCCAAGGTGAGGGTGGGCAAAGACATCGAGACAGAGGCGAGCAGCCCGGCTGCTGCACAACATGAGGAGGAAATCTCTTTTGGGCCACGGGCTCTGTATCGCAGAGGCAGACAGACTCCCTCCTTCGGTGCCCGCCTTTGTTGACTGCAAACAACTCACCATCAGTTGGAGTGACAAAACCCGGCCCTGAGTCTGGCAAAATAGGTTCTACAGATCGTTGCTTCTGGGGCTCCGTCTGCCCAACTCCCATGGACGCAGGCACCTGGTCCGTACGGACCAGCTTGCCAAGTCGGGTGGCAGCTCGCTTGCATGCACGCAGGTGCATCGCGGAGAAGACGCTGTCTGCGGTAATGTTAACAGCAGCCACCATTTTGTCGGGCTGTCCCGCTGTGGCTGCCTGACCGGCTTCAGGCAAGGGCATGAGGAGGCAGGGAGGAGCTGTGCAGGAGGAACCCACGCCAGCTAGCTCCACTCTGGCGGGGTAACTGGGTTGTACGTCCAGGGGAGGAGCCCCTGCTGGGGGCGGCCTCGGGGCCAAATCTGCCAGATGTTTGTTAGCATCTGACCCTTCACGAGATGGCTTTGAATTTGCTGGAAAATAAAGTGCTTTTTGTAGGGTCACAGGATAATTCAGGCGGGAAGTGAAAGAGATTCAGAAGAGATCCTAATGTGTTAAAGGACTCAGGAGGTTTCAGTCCTTGTGGTAGACAGAGACAGGAGAGAAACAGGGAGAATATACGCGCTGGCTTGTGTGGGCTTGAGAAACATCCATATAAAATAAGTCCGGGTGCAAAGCCTGAGTGCATGGGGGAGCCTCAGAGTATTATTCACAGAGAGCTAGATCCCAGGGTGCTGCTTTGGAGCCGTGTCTCCATCACACCCTGCTTGCTTTCTCTCTTCCTTGCCATGGTCTCCCTCAAAGTGCTAAGTCCGGGCAGGTTTGTGGTTTTGATGAAGACTCAGTGGTTTTCTCCCCGTGCGGGACTGAAGTCTGGCCTCATGCCTCCTTTACGTAACAGCAGTCAGCAGTACTGCTCTTAACTCCAGGGCAGATGTTAGTGCACGGCCTTTAGCCTATGGATTTGGCAATAAAATAATCACCCTCTAAAAGCATTCAAGCCTTACGAGCCTTCCCTAGTGTCCCCCGGGCAGAAGTGCCAGGGAAAGTCCACGGACTTCCCGGAGTGACAGAGATGGTTTCCTGCACTGCAGTAAAGCTTTATCAGCAGCGTGGTGTCCACCTGGAACAGCAGCATGCATGCACTACTGGGCAGATCTAGCAGCACATGACTCTGCCAGCACGGCCTCCTGAACCACCCTGCTTTGGCCGAGGTTCAGCAGGTGCCCAGAAAAATACCCACCTGCCTGCCCACTTGAAGTGAAGGGTGGTACCTTCAGAAACCCTCCCTGCTCATCCAACTGTGTTATGGAAGCGTCCTTGCTCCATCAGAAATGGTGCCAGGCACTGTACAACGCCTGAGTGACTCAGGAGACGAGAGCTAAGAAGGCCCAGGAGGCCCGAGATCAAAACTTGGCTCCTGGGTCTCCACCTGCCCACAAGACCACAGAGCTTTTCATCTGTCAGGGTTACAGCAGAGAGGAGCGTTAAGGATCTTCATGTAGCAGGGAGGCTGTGAACAGCAGCTCTGTGCACAGTGGGTTTGAAACAGCAAGCTCAGGGAAAAAGTATGCTGGTCACCCATCCCTAAAATATTTAGTTCCCCTGCATCAAGTCACTCTCAAGAGGGAGTCGAAGGGGATTCCGGAGAGAGCCGATCCCATGCATTGGTGTCGTTGCGCTGCTCCCACGTGAACAAGGCCACCTCTGTGCACCAGGCGAGAGATCGTCCCTTCCCAATGCAGCGAGAGGCTTCCTTTCTCCGGGGCTGGGGAGGGTGCCACCTGCAAACCTGAAATGCACGGTGCCGGGGGGTGGGGGGGGTAACCAAAAAAGCCCTGGTATTTTTATTTCCTAGTAATCCAGATAAATCAGGGGGAATTGCAATTAGGAAGGGAGGGAAGGGTGTGTAGCTGAGCACTGGACCGGTTTGGACATCTTCCCCATTCACCTGCGCTGCAATTCCCCAGGAGAGCCCAGCCCTCGCTCCCATTCCCCAAATGCTCCCAAGGGCGTTACTGCAACGTGCTCACTGCCACTGGGGTCCCGCTGAGGGAGAAGACTAAAAGCTTCCCAACCCACGGGAAGAGGAAGCCAAAGGTGGGGAGTCACAGGCTCTGCCTGGAACAGTAACTCAAGTGGCCAGACAAGCTACTTTGGCCCTGATTTGGTTTGAAGCACCAAGCGAAGCCCGGAGGTGACTGTTCCTGCAGGCACGGTTGAATCAGGGGGGCCCTCACGTCTGCGCAAGGCAATAGGCTGATGGCAGAGGCTGGACTGCTCCATGTCAGACCAGGGGGCAAGGTGCAGCCCCGGCTGGCACGGCAGCTAGGGCCCGCTCAGGGTGCTCCATGCCTTTTCAGCCATCACTGCCTACAGAGGACGGTCACGGATCAACCCCGCTCACAGGCATCTCCCACAAAGGTTTTCCTCACCCTGTTGAAACGGGCGAAAACATCTCATGTGCCAGAAATCCTCATCTCAGGTGCCAGGGGCACATGCCCACATCCAGACCACATTTGGATCAGGCATTAGCCCACCTACTCACCTCTCCTTTCCCACTCCCCAGTACACTGCCATGGCTTCTCTCAGGCATTTCAGCTGTGATGGAGGAGCTGAGCACCGCCAGGGCAACGGGCACCGAGACCCAGGGCACGAAGGGGCAGCAGACAGGGTTTTGCAACAGCCCTGGCTGTCACGATGGGCAGCTGTGGCACAAACAAGCCCTCATGTCTCACAGGCCTCCAGCCCAGCCCTAGGTGAAGGCAGCTCTTTCGATGGCTGGTGGAGTAGTAACACTCCACATTTAGTGGGCTGGGGTCTGTCAACACCACCTTGGAAAGGGCGAGAAAATGCTTTCCTTTTTTTTGGCTTCCAATTGGGGTACTGGCCCCCAAAAGCTTTTCATAATTTGAACTTGTTTGCATTTTCTTCTTCCTGCTTCCTTTTTCTTTTTTTCTCCCCTTCTGTCTTATCAGCCTCAACCTGTCCAGATTTATATCCTACAAAGGTAAAGTGCAGGCTGCCTGAATGGTAATAAACCAAAGTTCAGGCACCCAGCAGTAATGCTTGCCATCGCTGAGTATTTAAAAAAGTGAAATAATGCCCCTGGTGAGACGGCGATCCAGATCAAGCAAACAGGCCCAGTCGGAGTCAACATTACCCTGCCCCAGACTGTTTACACCGAACAACCCTCACTAAAGATGACCAGAAGTGGGGACTACCTGGGAGCCGAGATAGTTCTAACCTCTTCATGCATGAGAGGTGTTGGCTGCCAGGAGAACTAGAGCTGCCGTGGGCTCCCCCAGATTCCCGCATCAGCAACTACAAAGCAAAACCCAAACCCTGACCCACCCCACTGCTGTGGACAGCACAAGTGGCTTGTCCCAGTCTGCCCCTCGCTCCTTGTTGGCACCCACAGGCTTCCTTTGGGGTCACTCCTCATCGTACCACAGCTAGCAGATGGGTAGCAAAAAGGAGGGTGCTGGTGGGGGCTGCCCTTGGTCCAGGTGTTGCTCACAGGCAGTCACAGAGGGTTGGGGTTAGGCCAGAACTGCGACTTATGGACATGAAATCCTCCAAGTCAGGTTTGAGGCTTTCAGCGGTCACTGTATGGAAGGAAAAGCAGTGACCTGCCTTTGCTCTGTCTGTGCTGTAGATAAACACAGAGGCATCCATTTGCCTGAGCCTGAGCGACTCCTTTCATCAGTAAATTCACTTTATAAAAACACTGGGGAGAGGAGAAGAGAGAAAGGTAATTGCACCCATGACATCCCTTAATAAATCACAGGCTGGAGCCTGCTCTCATTCCTGACACTGCTACCTCTTAATTATAGCTGTGTTCATCTGAGGAGTCAGAGCAGGAGAGCCAGGCTTTATGCAGAAGGGAGCACTAATTAAAACCTCTCTGTTCCCTAGAAAGATATTAATGTTTTCCTCTGGGGAAGAAGTGAATGGACTTGTCTCCGGCCATTCCCCCAGGTTAATCTGTAACACTGACTTTCACACAGCAAGGCAGTTTGTCTTGTTTTCAGGACCTGATGCTCTTGGCATTGCTTCTAGGTTGAGACAGGGGCTTTCAAAACTCCTTGAAGAAGGAAGAGGAGTAACATGTATCCAGGAAGCCTGTGCAGGTGTCCATGTTGCCTGCCTGGTGTAAGGTTAGGTAGTAGGGGATGGCTCTGCAGTCAACGAACACATGAGAGTTTTGCAAATTGTCCCTTGCTGAGACTCCAGCCCTTAATATCTGACACAGGCAGGGAGAGCATGTCCCAGACTGCACCCAAGCAAATCCTCTGACTGGAATTAGATGGACTTCAAAAGGATTGATCCATGCTCAGATCCACATGAGAAGAGAGTCAGGTCCCTTGGGCTGGCAGGGGAAGGAGCCTTGTACCACCCGGCACCTGCACACCAGCATCTCTAGATGATCTCCAGACGGGCTTGCTACCTGACCACACAGGCAGGTGCATTGCTGATTCACCTCTATTATTCGAAATGCTGAGAACACAAACATTCTAAACTGCAAGAGGGGAGTAGTACATCTGAGCTGTGGAAACAGCAGTTTGCCCCACAGAAGTCAAAGGACTGATTCCCAAACGGTGTAAGTCAGCATTCCCCAGCTGGCCCTGCAGAGTTTCACTGGCAGAGAAGCCAAGGTGGTGAAGGGAAGGTCCACTCCAGCATCCAGGCACATGCTCACTCCAACCAGGCACTCAGATGAAGCCAGAGTAGGCTGGATGTGAATAACACGGGGAAAATGGTGGGCTGGGTTTCCCCCCGTCTTTTGCAACAGAAGGGGCAGGGCAGGAGAGTAAATGAGACATGAAAGGCTCTTGGGGTTAACTGTAGGTCCGTAGGACTGTCAGGTCTGTTGCTGTGAGTTGCTACTGCTTAAAAAAAAAAGTTGATAAAGTGTCACTAGCTGGAAAAAAAACAAAGTGCAAGAAAAGCTGCAGCTCTGGGCAGGAGCAGGTTCAACAGGATAAATTGAGAGTAAATCTACCAGAGCTGTGCTCATTGCTGGTCTTTGCCAGTATGAGCAGGTAACACCCTAGGTGTGGTCAGGCCATCAGCTGCCTGAGCAATCCTCTTGACAGGGAAGCACCCTTTTCTCACTGCTCCTCTGCGTGGCTGCGTCTGCTCCGAGATTAAAAATAAAGAAGGGAAGGACCCCGTATGTGTGACTTAAGTTACAAAACATCCAATACTTTTCAGCTTGGAAGAGAGACAGCTGAGGTGCTGCTCTCCTCAAGATCTGTGATGCTACCCGTGGCATGGAGACAGTGAAAAAGGGAACAGCTGTTTACTGATAACAGAGCTGGGGGGCAGCCCCTGAACCCGGCAGCTGGCAAGTGCGGCATAAACAAAAGGAGATGGCTGCGCACACCATGCGGAGCCGAGCCACAGAGCATCTTGCCACAGGCCATTCAGGATGTCAGAAGTTTACACAGGTTGGACAAATTAAGTTGGACAAATTCAGGGATGAAAAACGGTACCGAGAGCTCTTAAGCCCCACTGCTGGAGGCTCGGAAACTTTGCAGAGAGGCTCCCTGTGCGCCTGTCCTGTTCTTGTCCTCTCCTCTGAGCATCCACATGTGCTACAGCCATGTGTGTGCCCCCCACCCTGCCACCCGAGCAGGAACTGAGCATGGGTGGTGGGAAAGGTGATGGACTACCTCACGTCCAGGCAGCTGTCTCTGGCTCCTCTGAGCCAAAAGGGAGGATGGAAGGGAGGAGAGGAGCTCCAGCCCCAGTGATGTCTCAATCAAAGGAAATGTGCAAATTTAATCGCAGCCTAGGAAGTGAGGACTGAGGGTGGCTGGAATAAACAAGCTGAGAGGTCAAAGCCTGCCTGTTGCAGTCACAGGCAAACTAGACCAGACAGGTCCTCAGAACATCTGCTCCACACCTGGCACAAGTACAGAGACACCCCTGCTCTCTGCTCCCTGCCTGCCAAGACCTTGTAGGCAAACGGTCAAAGGTTAGAAGAATGATCTGAAGCAGTGGAGAAGACTGCAGGAGAGATCTGGGCTGTCACCACCCTCAGCAGTCCCTGGTATTTTCCCTAGAGCATGGAGCATGACACCGACTCCAACGTGATCGGTCCTTGCCAAGACAAGTGCGTGTAGCCGCCAAGATGCTGCTCGCAGAAGCCACGCTCTGCTCCAGCGCCGCTCCAGCGCTGTGGGGGTGACTGGCACTCAGGTCCTCTTGTCTCAGAATCCTCTCCCCTGGCCACTTGAGCTAAAAAAGGACTTGCTTAGCCCATGACATCCAGCTTAGCTGTAGGCCCACACTAATCTCTTGCCAACAGTTAGTCCCACAGGGCAGGACTGAGGAGCACCAGGAATAGCACTTTGTTGTAGCCCAGGTGAGCCCCACCAGCTGAGATGCGCTGGGGCTGCATATGCTGAAAGAGCATCTTCACGAAAGGGTGGCAACATCTTCTTGCAGGCAGCTGTGGGCAGGAGGGCTGCATCCCTGCCAAAGCCAGGCCAGGAAGGGCAATTACTGAAAGGGCTAAAAATGACATGTACATATATTTCTCTACAGTTGAAGGAGAACTGTGCAGGAGTGCTGCCTACCAGGGTTACACCTCTGCTGTCAGGAAAGCTGGTATTTGCTGAGGTGGAGGATAAAAGACTTCGGTTTTCCGTTCAGTCAGAGGCTCCTTGTCCTTCTCAAAACCATGTGTATTCCTGTGCTCTCGGGGCCACTTGCCCCTTCCTCCAAAACGACCTTCCCAGAATACGCCAGGTTCTCCAATGTGCACTTTTAGACACAGCCCTGCTTCTGCAAACCTTTCCTTCCGTAACTTTGTGGCTCATTTAAGGATCAATGTACCCTAAAGACAGTCAGTCCAGGGAGGAGAGCTCACTGGTTTAAAACCACAGGTTGTGGTAAACACCACCCCTGCCTCCCCCTTTGGCTACAGGAGAACCCACGTGGCCTGTGTTGGCACGACAGGGTGCCATCCTCCAACAGCCCCAACCCTTGCAAACACAGCTTGCCCAACTGGCATAAAAGGGCTTTCTTGCTCCTTCCCCCTCCTCTCTTTGGGGACCACAGGATCATTCAGGCCTGAAGGGACCTCAGGAGGTCTCTAGTCCAACCCACAGCTGGGTTAGCTCTGAAACCAGAACAAGTTGCACAGGGCTTTACTCCGTCTGCTCTTGAAAATCCCTGAGAATGGAGATGACACAACCTCTCTGGGTAACCTGCTCCTCAGCGCTGAGGTTCCCACAGCAGAAAGCATCTCCTTCCTGTCCCCCTACAGAACTTTAGCTTTTTGGGACTGGAAATCCCTGTGCCAAGCCCCTGTGGGCTTGCAGGAGTGGCTAGTGAGACCTTTCCTCTTCAAGGCATTGCAGGACACTCTTCCATCCCCTTCCCAGCCTTGTAATCACTGCTGGGCTCTCCTAGCCCAGCTACCAGACTGCCCTCACAGGTTCTCATCCAGGCCTCCGCTGCAGGGACCAATTTTGCTTTTTCCTCCTTGCCCTTGCAGGAGATTAACTTTTTTTTGCAGCAAGACTGTTAAAACATTTCTGCACCGTAAGATTAGAAACTGCCATTTAAATTCTTTTGATAAACCCAGCCTCACACATCCTTCTATTCTAAATGAAACAAAGGGCAAAGGGAACAAACTTTTTCTTTTGGTTTTGGAACGATCTCTCAAGGGACTGTTCTGGTTACTGTGTAACTGGCTGTTCCTGCTGCACAATCCCCCTCCTGCCAGCCTCATCCACAGTGCTTGGTAACTTCACCGAAAGCCCAAACATTGCGGCAGATGATCACCCTGTAAAAGCCCAGGGTTTACCTGCATGCATGCAGGGGGAGGCCCCACAGTTGGCAGCAATGCCGGCTTGAACCGTTCCCAGCTGCTCACATGCCCATGATGCTCCTTCATTGTGCCAACACGAGGGCTTGTGGGGCTGGGCTGCCAGACAGATTCTGGAGCTGATCTGGCTGGAAAATAAACCAGCAAGTTAAAAAAAAATATACCTGTGGGCGGAATGGAGTTCAAGCCCCATCGGTTCCTGCTCTGGGTTGGAGTGCTCCCGCACACAGTTGCTGGGGACAAGGTGGTGGCCAGGGACAGCAAGAGGGTGGGTGATGCTCAAGCTGCTCCTGAAACCAAGGCTGTAACTTGTCATGGTACAGTGCAAGTTGCTAGGAGGGAATCAGCCCCGATTGCTCATCTTTAGCCCAGGTTTCAGAGTGAAAATGAAGCAGGAGTTTAAAAGCAGGAGAGAGGAACTACCAGAATAAGATTGCTGTATCTAACGCCACCCCCAAGGGTTAATACGAGGAATCTCTCTAGCAGACTTTGCTGACACAGGGTTCCAAATGCTACAGCTGTCAAAAGCCACGCACAGGACAGCAAGATGAATTGCTTAAAAAGAGGTTAAAGCGAGTAGGCGATAAATGGGCCCATTTGGATCAGCTGGACTTATGTCCATCCCCCGTGGGAATGCCAGGCACTGGCTGCAGCTCTTCCCCCGACCGACAGCCTGCTGCTCTTCCAGCTTAGGCACCTGCATGGGACCTCTCCTCCAAGCCACGGTAGCTCATCCCCTTGTAGTTGGCTCGTGTATTCCTCTTTGTGAGGATGTAAATTTTTCTAGTGCCCTTTCACTGCTGGGAGCAGAGCCCTGCAGAGTCTCAAGGACATGCTGAAGGAGACGCCGGAGACCCCTGTCAGACCAGTGAGCTGAAATCTCGTCTCTGGTGTGCAGTTTGTGTCTTAAGACAGGAGCGAGTTTCCTGCATAGGGTTTTTGAGAACAACGCCCGGTTCTCTTCCCCTCGCTGTTTTCTGTGAACATGCATCTTGTCTTCTGAATCCAAAGGCAGAGCAGGGCTATCCTCAGCTGGGCAGGAAAGTTTGGTTAAATATTTTGCAACAGAACCAGTGTTGCACCAGCAATCAACATTATGGTTCCTATGGGAACTCTCTACGGGAATCCAAAAAACTCAGCATTTTGCAAGTAAAACGAATGACTGACAGCAAAAGCACATTTTGATGAACTCCCATTTCTGCCTTTCAGAGATGACTAGGAAGTGATAAATCACAATTTCCCATATAGAATTTTATCTACCGTGAATATATATGAAAATAACAACAAAAGAAAGAAAAAAGCTAGATTAGACTACTACTAAAAAGTGCCCAAGAGCTGCTGCATGGACATGTTTTGTTACTCCCAGCCTCAGCAGCACAGCCCGCTCCCCTGAGCCAGGTGGATGATATACCCTTGTTGATCCAAGCTGCATCCACAGCCGGTGCCAATGCCCCGAGACAGGAGCTCAGCGATACATCAGCAAAGCCTCCCCAGCGGCGAGCTGTGTCCTGCCAGCATGGACACTTACTTCTGCTACTGGGCTGGGCCCAGTTCTGGCTGCCTGTGCTCCTACTCTGGCTACCACCACACGAGCTGGCCTCTCAGGGCAACCTGGGAAGAGACGGTTTAGGAAACCAGCAGCAGCCCCTGAGCAAGGCCCCACTCACCCTCTGAGCTAGCAGTGCTTGGGAGACGCGGCTGTCGCCTGCACCAAAGGAAAGATACATGGTCAGAGCCCCAGGAGCATTTTGAGGGGCTGAATATACCCTGTAAGAACCAACTCCATCCCCTGCCGCACCAAAAGCTGACCTGAACTCTGCCACGTCTCTGTGAGTGTGGATGCCACCAAGTCACTGAGCTGGTTAAACTGATGTCAGCTTGTTTTCCTGCAGTGACGCTCGGAGCCAAGCTCCCATGTGCCAAGTTCGAGCTCAAATGAATTGTTAGCAAGCGGCCAAAAATACACACACAGGATATGAGTAGGAAGCACAAAATGGGGTGGGAAGAGATGGCAATGAATGTTGTCGTGATTAGGCTAAGAAGGCTGGAAAAGCCTTAAACATCAAATGTCATTTTCAAGAGATTAATCTCCTCCCTCAAGTCTTCTGCCCCACCTTCCCAGCAAAAACCCCAGGGCGAGTTTTACAGCAGGAAACGAAATTTATTGATGCATTAGGTTCCCCAAGCCCCAACTGCTGTAGGCAGACATTTGGAAAGAGAGTAGGGAGCAAAGTGAAATAGCTACTCACTGGTATAGGCAGAGGGAGGCAGGCTGCAGCCCTCTCCCTTTCTTTGGGGAAAGATACCATGGCGTGACCTTCCTACACAGGGAGATAAATATTTCTTGGATTAGATTTACCAGTCATGTTCTACATCTCCCTTCAACCTCAGAGGCTTCAAGATGACCATGCTGGAGACAGAGTGCAGCTAAACATGGCCCCCAGAGTGGCTCTCAGCCTAATAACAAGCTTTTCTCTGATGGAGAAAAAGCTCTTGGCACACTGACTGTCCTGCTACATGCCTGAATTTCTGCCAGGCAAGTGAATCAGTGTTTCAGGGAGTGACCAAAAATGCCCTTCCTTTAGGAGGAGGTGGTGGAAACGTCCCATCGATCTCCACACCTCTGTCTTGCTCATGAACCAGGCGGCATGGAGGAGTCCGTTTACAAACAAAAGTCCTTCGGTGCCTCCTGAGGGAACCAGCCATACCATTCGCTCATCTTTCCTTGAAGCGTTTCAGCCCTGGTTGGGCTGGCACTAGCCAGGCAAGTGATGTTCAGGTTTAAGCATCACGGTCCTCCTGGGGCTAAAGGCCTTTGCTGGGAATTAATGTGGAAAATTAACTGGCCTGCCAAATTTATCTGTTAAGCTTTACAGGCCTCTTGTAAAAGCAGGAACAGCCTAGGACTGTTGAGGCTAGCTTGTAAGGATTGCATGGTATTAATGGGAGGTGGGGTCACGGTGTGCTTACACGTTAAAGCAATCATTTAACGAATGATTAATGCACCTGAGTGATTAGCTCAAAGCAGTCATGACAGCAAACGCCAATCTCTTACCTACCTGTATGGCCACAGATGGAAATAAATGACCAATACCCGTCGGGGACTAACAAGGGCCACCCAGGAATCATCATGTCAGGGTAGATGTGGCAGCTGATGGTTGGACCAGATAGCTTTAAAGCTTCTGGAAGAAGCAGTTTTGCTACCGGTGCTTTGCATAAACACACCACCACCTTTCAAGCATGGATGTGACAGCCCTGAGCAAATCAGCTTTTTCTTCTTCAAGTCCGACCATAAAGAACATTTTGTTGTGGCCTCAATCAGAGCCTCAACACCACTGCGTGAAGCAGCAGGGACGCAGCAGGAACCCTTATACCTTCTCCACCCCCGGCTGCCAGCCCACCCTGCCCCACCGGTGCCAGCCGTTTGCTGAGCCTCCCAGCTGTTTCACAAATGCCTTCGAGCCTGGAAAATCCCTAAGAGAAATGAGAGATATTCTCTTTATGCAGCACTGCCAGTTGTGCACAGTGTTGTTGGTGCCCTCCTTTAGGCTGAGCTGGAGCAGAACAGGACAGAGCCTTGGGCTGCTGTCCGTCCTGCTCTGGAATATGACACACACATGCAGAATCACTCCCTATTTTTACTGGCCTGATGTCCAAGTCACTGATTTCTACACAGAGAAGATAAAAAGGATCACTTTCATCAATGCAGTCACAGTGTCAAATCCTTCCCCCCTTCTAAAAATCACAGCTACAACCCCCTTGCTGCCAGTGATCCAGCTCCCGGAGCCTAGCACCAGGCTAGGAAAAAGCCATCATTTTGTGGGGAGGGAATTGAATAAGGACGCAGGGCAGAGAAACCTTCAGCATGACAACTACCAGCGCATTTCTTCAGCAAACTTTCTACCAGGCATGCTATGCCCCTAGCACTGGCGCGTGGTGGCTGGAGCCCTCCAGCCCTCCCCTCACCTCCTGCCCAGACAGTCCCACGGCTCCTTTCTCCCCAAGGCTCACACTTGCCAGGAGCTGGGTAGTGCTGGTTGCCGGGCGAGGGGACAGGCTTTGCTGCCAGAAGGTGTGGGCACAAATAAAAACAGGACACAGGAAAAAGCTACAAAATTCCCCACAACACTCTCCTCTTCCCGGGAAGCCTGGGGAACACGTCACGTTGTTTTTTCTTCCCGGGGAACGCAAGTGACTCATGTTACACTTTTTCCCATTTGGGAAGTTTTGAACTGGCATCTTTTTAAACCATTTAATGAGCTTTTATAAAAGGTGTGCTCATCCGTCTCCTTCCATCTTTCCAAAAGCATCTATTAATATTTGGCACGCTATTTCTGGACCTGGTTCTCAAGCTTGCTGAACTGCAGCCCAAGCGTAGATAATGCTCAGCCTGGTACCCCTGTCAAGAGACGGGCTCAGCAGACACACAGCAAGCCCCAACCTGCTCTGTGTTTTACCTCCACCCAGCTTCTGTGGGATTCCTCCACCAGAGAGGAAAAGTGTAAACTCAGGAGCTGTGACTCAGCACAGGGACTCTGCAAATACGTCTTTCAGAGGGGCGGTGGAGTCAGCTTCCATTTTTTTCCCAAGACCACAGAGACTGTGGCTGTTTGTGCATTTTCCCTGGGTATTTATAGAGCAAGGCACTGTCTAGACTTGCTTTTGGTTGTGCTTCTTGAAGGAAGGTTTTACCTTCTGGCAGGACTACAAAAGCTCCTCGTTTGATTCAACCAGCCTGCAGAGCCTTCCTCTCCTGCACTGACCTCTGTGGGCATCGAGAGCCTCCAGTGCTGCCTGGACTCCTGACCTGGCCCTAAATTAAGGTCTGTTTGCATATCACCTACAGACTGGAAAGAGCCAGGCACAAGTATGTGTTGGAGGGACACGGCGGGTAACTTCCCATGCTCTCCCTAGGTAGTTTGTGAATCTCACATCAAGAATTTATAAATATTGGCACTTCTGCTCCGTGGTATCGGTTTGTGTTTCTGAGCATTAACTCCCAAGCCTCCATTTCAGCCCCTTGGGGGATCGATAGGAAAGCCAGCAGATGCATTACCTCCAAATCCCTAGTGAAATCTAGCAGGGCTGTGTGGTCTCCCAGGGACCGCTCATGCCAAGCCCAGCTGCCGGACAACCGTGTGGGTGTTCCCCTCTCGACACTGGGAAGTCTGCTTAAATATTTTCCTAGGAAATACTTTTTAAGCACAAATTACTATTTCTGAGGAGGTAAGTGAACAAGGCACAGCCTACTTGGGTGTGATCCTCAGCAATAGGAATAAATCTTTTCCTGGTGCTCTGCAGGACACAGCACGGAAGGGCACAGCACAAGGAGAGAGGGACTCTCAAACAAAAAGTGGCAGTCAGGGTCCATCAAAGCTGGTAGAGAGGTGGTTGGTGATCTGAGTTGTCTCAGTCTAAAAGAGCTGCTGCTGCTTCTCCCATGGAGGCTGAAGAACGCTGGGTTCTTCTCGGCTCGTACCTACGCCGACCTGTTGGGCTGGGTTATATTTATCCAGGTGTTTGTCATCTGGAGAATCTCCACAATGTGAAAAATCCCATGTACAGAGCAGGGAGTGTTTCCTCCAGACACCCAGCAGGTTGTACCTGCCACCTGTGACTCTACTGTAACATGGTACATGCCATGCACACCCTGAAACTACACACACGTTCACGCTCACCTCCTCCACAGGGGCTAGCATCTTCCCAAAGCGCCCTGTGATCTCGAGTGGCTCTGTCACTGTAAAGATAACTTGAAAGGGTGCCATGGGTGGGAGGGAGGAAGGAAAGAACAACAGGACCCACCACTTTGCTTGCTTGCTCAAAGGAACAGCAACACCACCACCACCATGTTAATTTGTTTGGCTGTCAGCCTCTCTGCTCTGGATTTGGGTTTCCTCTGATGCTTTCTGACTAACCCAAAGACGATCTTCTCAATGAGTGAATGTTCTTGGTAGAGACCTTAACGAGCAGGTCTGAATTTCTTTTGGTGAGCCCTGACAGGCATCGTTACTGGCAGGTTCAGAAAAGCAACTAAAAGCAGGAGAAGGGTGGTTTCATCGTTAGGAGGCTGGACCAGGACACAAGAGGCCCAGGTTAAGTTCTCAGGTCTCCCAAAGGCTCCCAGGGTCCATCTCACAAGCGCTTTCAGAGATCTAAACAAGACTGTGTGAATTTAGATTTCTTGGTGCCACATGAGGAGCAGTGAGCATGCAGACCCCGGTGCCTCACAAACACCTGAAAGCTGTTTTGTTAGTGGATTGATGTGGGATTTTAGCCTTGCCTGCCTGCCAGGTCCTTCAGTAAGATACCAGCGGGCAGGACAGATCATGGGAGTCGGCCGGATACTCTCAGGGGCTGAGGGGAGAGCTGTCTGGAGCATGGATGGTCCATGGCACATATATCACAGCGCCTGTGCTCCCTTTGCTCTTGTGTGGGCACAAGAAGACGTAGCTTTGCAGGACAGTCCATCAAACAGCTTTCGCCAGCGCGACATTCCCTTATGAAAACACTCAGCAGCCCTAACAGACAGCGCTTTGTTGTCCTGGGAAGTTTAAAAGATAACATCATGTGGTCGCCAGCTAATGTTTCTAACTGACGCTTTATGTTACTTGCTGGGGCTTTTGCTAATCTAGCATTTCTGCCTGACCCATCCAGCCTGCATGGGTTGCACGCACAGACAGCAGCACCCTCATTATATCTGCCCCCTCCCACCCAGACAAGACCCCTGGGCAGCGTTTCCACCACAGATATTTCACCAGCCCATAACCTGCTTGGTGCAGAGACTTCCCTCGCCACATCCTCGAGCACTTCACATGCGCTGCACAACAAAGCCATTCCCCACCACCACCTTTGGGTTGACTCGATGGACATGAGGGACCGTTTTGCATGTTAGCGTCATTCCACGTGGTCCATCCTGGTCAAGAAACTCTCTAGACTACAGACATAAAACCTTATTTGACCCCTTTTTGTGACACGTTGGTTAAACCATCAGTATCAGTACTGTGGTTCCAGGTAGGAAAACATGTTTCCATACTAACTTGTGGGCATTTCAGAAGTCCTGTCACACCAGGCCGATTTCAATGGGATGACTGATAGAAAAAAAGACAGGGTCTGTTAGATATGGGTTAGAGCATGCTAGGAAAAAACTTACTGTTATTCCTAGGTAGCTTGTCAGTTTTTAAGGTTTTGGGGTTTTTGCCTTATTTTTCTACTGTTGTTCCAGCAAAAGCTGTTGCGTTTAGGCCAGCATTTCTCTGCCGCTACAATCGTATATTCTAACAGCCTCTGATACCAACAAACCTCCTCCAGCTCGCTCCACCCGATCGCGCTCACAGACCATGATGAAAAACACTCACAAACACTAGATGCTGGTATCGTTAACAGTGATTATAATGATAATAGACCTAAAAAAGACACTAGTATTTCACATTTTCAAGTTGTCCCATCTTCACCCAAAGTCCAGAAGTTTTCACAACCCCTTTCCATTTCCTGTAAGAACAAACATGTATGACCACAGCAGACAAGGGAGAAGTATTCCTAGTAAAAATAATATATGACAATAGTAGTGATCAGCCCACAGAGAAGAGAGCTATTATTCTTTCTCCTCCCATAGAGCTTCTCCACCCTTGCAATGTTATAGCTCCCTCTTCAAAGAGACTTAAAGAAAGCCAAAACAATGTATGGCCTGCTTCCATTTGCTATAAAAGTACAGAAATGTAGCACAGACAACAATGCCAGGCTCCTATCACTATTCTGTGTGTCTTCAGGAGGATATTTGACCTCTAAGGATAAGGCTGTCCGGAAAGTCAGGGAGTGAGATTTCCTTTGCTTTAAAGTACAACATGACTTTCACCCACCTCGATGTCCTTCAGCACTGACTTCTGCTGGCCTCCCTAGGGCCCTTTGTTTCAGCACATGAGAACTCCTGGCCTGGGACAGGCCATGGTGCCAGGCTTTAGCCAGGCAGTTAAGCTTCACCTGTAAGTCCCCCCAGTAGTGCTGCGTTCTGTCCCTGTGGCCAGAATTTGAGCCTGGCTTAGCTGCTGGACCCCCTGTCCCATTAAACACCATGCTCAAGTGCAAGGCTTAGCTGGCTTGCTTGGTGACCCACAGAGAAACACTCTCCTGCACCATTAAAAGAGTGGGTGATGGTCTCGAAACTGGATTTGATTTGGCTGAGTCAAAGGCAACTCCTGCATTGCCACACACCGCACGGTTGAAGTTGCCTCATGCTTCCCTTCCTATCTGTGCCCGCTCGCCCCGCTGGGGAAGGAGGAGAAAGTAGCCGCACCCTGCAGGGAGATAAGAGGGAGATCAGGAACCCTCTAACCAGGGAAGCATGAGCCACGCTGAAATGACAGCAGAGAGAAGCCAACATGTGTGTCAGAGGTTGCAAACTGTCAGAGCACTTAGGGATGCCCCTGCATGGAGGGGGAAACCTGGGGAAAGCCGGCCGCTCCGCCATAACCCCATCTTACTTCTTGCATCTTATTTTTGGCACACATTTAGAGGCAAAGTACTCTCAGCCCTTTCTTCATCTTATTCAAGTCCGGTTGTCTCTCGATTTAGCAAAATCATTACAGAGTCTCCAACCCCTCAGAAACGTGCCCCCCCCCCCCCAGTCTGCCAGCTAGGATTCAATTAATATCAGACAATTTAAACTGAAATAAAAGCTCTGGTGTGAGGCTCTGTCCTCATTTAACTTGGCCAGCATAACACCACACCCTCATTTCGATTAACACAAGTTTGAACACAGACCTGGCCCTTGAAGAGGTGGTAAGAACTAGGCAAGGGTTAAATAATGAAAATAGCATAAATAAATAAAAAAAAAGAGAGCCCAGCAGGATAAGGACCCGCTGACCTGGCAGGCACTCACATTGCTTCCAGTTTCACGCACTCTTTCAGAAGCAGGCACCCTGGGAGGGAGGACAACCTGCCAACGGCGTCGGGCAAAGGGGGGGGGGTCATTGGGGTTAGGGGGTTACAAATGTGGAGACAGACCAGGGATCACTTGATCAGACACGTCAGAAGGAGCAATTTATAATCAGCCCCTCGCTGAAATGTCGCGGTGCTAATGCATTACAGCTTCTGCTTGGCCAGGTGGAAGACTTTTGGAGCGTCAGGGTATAAATGGGACCGCAAGCAGCACAAACTTTTCTTTGTGGGTTGTGGGTGTTCCCACTGCACGTTTCAAGCAGCACGTTGGCAAGTCATTCTGACACCTGCGGGGTCCAGTGGTGTTTCCACTAGTCGAGGTCCATGGTAGCTTATCACGCCTTGCTCTAGGGAGCCCTCCTTATCCCATCAGTACGCTCATTAACTGCTGTGAGATAAAGAATTGGCTCATGTTATGGCTGGTCCCACTTCACCCGCGAAGCTGAGCGGTGACCTCTGCCATTGCCCTGGGGTCTGCACCTCTGGCAGCCACAGAGGGTTTGACCAGGTGGGTTCCTCTAAAAGTGGGAGCAGATCCCCCAGAGTTTGTCTTATGGACAGAGATTGTGAAGGAGAAACAAAAACTAGGGTGTCCTTGGCTGCATCCCTGGTTCCTCCTGCTGTTTCATGGCTGGGGCCTGGGAGCAAGCTCTGAACTCCATGGGCCAAGCTCGGTGCCACTTACCCGCTGGACTAACCTGGATTTCAGTCCATTAAGGACATGGCCCTGGGGCAGTAAGTGAAAGGGAGCCAGAAATATTACATTAATATGTAGAAACATTCCCAGCAATGATCATCAGCCATTGGACTAAAGTGATCAGATGATGTAAAGTACGCAGACCAGAGTTGGGTTTATTAGAGCTCATTCCCTTTTCTAGGTATCTTATGCTAATGCACACAGAGATCTGGGAGATAGGAACAGTTTGAGGACTGTAAAAGGAAACCAGCAGACAGCTATTAACAGAGATAAAATTCAAAGGTACCCAGGCTTGGGCACAGAGACGGGTTTTATTACACTCAGAGGGGTTGGCAGAACACCAAGTTTCTATTCTAACATGTATATGAATTTATATCTGCATGCGTGTGTGCGTGCATGGATGTTAGAATCAACCACAAGAGAGACGAAAAAGGGAGAATTTAATATACTAGCTACAAAATGAACTTCAAAGTAATTACTAACAGTGTCTTGGTGCTGAGGAGCATTATGGTGACACAAAGCAGGCTGAAGGCCGTCAGGCTGAGCCCAAAACATGCCAGGGTCCTCCACAGAGTCTGTGTGTACCCGTGCGTGTGCGTGGCTGTGCAATGGTGCCAGCGGTGTGCCACTGTGTGGCGTGCACGCGAGCCGTGTGCTTCCCCTGGAAATACATCCCTCTGACAGGCGCGCAGTTTTGTTAAGATCAGTGAGAAAACTCTGTATCTGCCCTCACCTCAGGGCGAAACACACAGCGCAAAATACCACAAGTATTTCCAACAGGAGAAATAGGAACGGATGCGTAAGGAATGTAGGGCAGCTCTGCTGATGATACAACAAGCCCTGCAGCAGAGACAGGCAGCCTCCAGAGGGAAAATCCCAGGTGCCAGGGATGACTCCAAAGTATTCCCCAGGGATTACACACGCTTCAGCCTAAGCTCAGTTAAGACAAACCGTTGCGAGGCAGCTCTGCTGCCTACCAGGGAAGGCTGTCACGGCGGCCCCACAGCACACACTAAGCACGTTCTAAGGTCCCCTCTCAGGAAATCCACTGAAGACACTGATTAATCTTCCTTCAGGCCAACAACAAGCATTTTAAGGCCATACCTTTGAATTCTGACAACCTTATAATAAGGTGAGCGGGGTCTGACCCAGGCGAAGCAAATAAGAGGCGCTGAGCGCCCAGCCCACAGGCACATGCCCCCTGAGTTTTTCAAAAGTGAATAAAAAAAAACTTGAAGACTTTGTCTTGGCTTTCCTCCAACCCATGCACTGGAGCAGAGGTGAATATCTTGGATGCCAATACAAAGCTTCTGTTTTATTATACCTTGTTTTCCCTTCTTTCCCCCTGCCCCCCCCCCCCCCCCCTTGCAGTTCTGCTCTCAGAGCAGTGCCTGGATCTCTCTCGCATTTTCTCTCACATTATCTATAATTCTCATCTGAAAGAAGAGGAAAAAAATCTGCAAACTGAACCTGTCTGCCTCTCACCAAGCACTTAGCCATCACGGTAAATTTTTCTCCATCCTTATGCTGCCAGTGGAGCAGCATTCACAATTACCTCACTTTTCTCTGTGTGGGCAGTACCCTGGTAAGGATACTTTAACAGCTGGCATAGAGCTTAAAATTCCCACACAACAAAAGATAACGGCACCGTAGGCATGAAAAATGACTCAGAACACTTACAGTCACGAGCACGTGGCCACAGGGATCCATACATTTGTTAATTGCCTCTGACAGACCTTAAAGGTGAAAGTCACATCAGTCCCTGCTAAACTGCAGGCAGGGCTGCTTTGCTAGAAAAAGATGTGCTGAAATACCACAAAGTCGGGGCCTGGAAAGGACAGGCAAGAGAGGAGAGATGGAAATAGGTTCTGGAAAGGCAACCTGGGATGTGTCATCTTCAGCCCAGGTCTGAGCTGTGGGAGGTGTCCAAGCCCCCGGGCAGAGAGCAGCCAGAAAACCCCATCGTGCTCACCTGACTGCTCTCATCTGCCCACGCTGCTGCTTGGAGACCCTAAATCAGAGGCGGGAAGGGCAGCACACACACAGATATATCATCTGCTAGCGTGTTTTCTAATCACTAACCCTGCCTCTTCTGCTTCTGCTGCAGTTGCCTGTCCTGTGAAGCGACATGAGTCTCAAGGGATCCCTCAGCAGCAGCCCTGGCTCATCAAAGTAAGGATCTCTGTGGTGGGCTTCCTCCGTCTTGTGGCTGGCACCACCACTCCGTCCTACCACCCAGGGGGATGTTCATAGTGGTCCCAGTTGCCCCTGAAGTCCCTGCTTCACCCTTCCTGGGCACCTCACAAGCTGTGGCCATAGGCAGCACCCCTGCCTCACACCTCACATGCCCTGCGTGCTGTGGCTTGGTAACGCCGCATTAGGTGCAGAGAAGGGAGAGGGACACCAGGACCCTCTCCACCCGTGGCTCGGGGGCTAGGGCAGCCCACAGTAGCTTCCCAATGGAGCCAGAACCACCAGCTCTCTTCCCCCTTCCTGCACACCCCTGGTCTCTGGAGAGCAGGGTGTAGGTGTATGAGCACCGTGAAGCACCACTTGCCCTCAGGGGGACATAATGACTGAGCAGAAAGTAGTCACTGGCCACCCACTGGCCCACTGCACCATGCAGGACAGCCCAACCACAGCACCTGTAACACTGAGGTCCCACTTTGCTCCTCCCCTGCCAGGCCTGAGCCGGAGAAAACACTGTCATCTCCTGGCTGTGCACTCCCATACGCAACCCAGGCATGGGGGGTGGCCCTACAGGGGACATAACCCATGCTTAGAGATCTGATACCCCAAACCTCAAGTGTTTACACACAGTTACATCCTTCCACATTTTTACATGGGACATGTTGTGTATCTGAGCACCTGCCTTCAAGGAGTACATCTCCAAAGGGTCCATTAATACGGTCCATTACACAGCCTCAGATTCAGATGGACTCAGGTATAATGTGGAGGGGTCTCCATTTACCCGCGCTGCTCCCTGTAACAACCCCACTTATCGCACACTGGGAGGCACTGTCCTTAAAACAGCCCCTCCAGAAGCAATGTCCTTCCAAGGGACGCTGTGTGTGAAGGTAACTCTTGTGAGGACAGGCCTAGATGGGCTCTCCTATTTCCAGCTGCTGGGTTTAGTGACATGTGCCTGCGGTGTGGATAACAGCTAGGGTTGCAGAGGGAGCCGCCGGCACGGTCGGACAAGCAAATGCTTTGCCTGGTAATTCGGAGCTGTACCACGTCTGACGGACATGATGAGAAGGGCAGGCCTGGTCTCTCTCAGCTGCAGAGCTGCTGTACTGATTATCATGTGGGCTCCAGTGTGAAAGCAGATATCAAAAAGATCTGGGAGCTGATGGTTTATTTGTACCTTCTTTCTTTTACAGTGGCAGCATGGGCAGAGCGGACGGAGCCTCCAAGCTGAGCGCAAAGGACCTGTACGGTAAGTCATGCCCACAAACACATCTAAGATTTCCTATAGCAAAAGCACCTCTGGAGATCTGGACACGGCTGTTGGGGAGTTTTAGGCTGGGACTCAATCAAAACCACGTCAATCCAGACCTCCGTACGCAACAGGGTGGCCTGACATGGCAGCAAAAATGCACCTTACCTCTATGCCACTGCCTCCAATGCTGAGGACAGCTGTGATACTGCGAGAACAGACAAGCTACGCACAACATTGCTTCCCCTCATCCCCACCTGTCACCCAGATCCTCTCCAGTTATGTTAGCAAGATAACCTGATAAAGGGCCTAACAAAAGAAAGACTGTCCTCAGCAGGTTAATGATTATCCTCTTTTAACTACTCAGTGAACCGTGAAGACTCCAGTGCCCATTGGCTCTCTGGAAGTAGAGGGAGTTGGTAGGATGGACGCTTGTGCAGAGCCTGATATGCAGCTTGTTTACAAGCCCCAGAGGAGCCAGTGAGTCACTGGATGAAGAGCCATAGAGATCACTTCGGTACCAGTAACAGTTATTCCTGATCTTAGCAGCTCTCTTAATGTACCCAAGGGTGAAGCCTTGGCCTGTGGGGTAGGCGGAACAAGCAGAAAGTCACGTGAAAAGTCACCTCCCTCAGTCACTCCCTGGATAAGAAGGTGGGGGCTGCCTGGGGGAACACTAGCAGCTTTCAGGGAGTCCGAGCCTGCGAACCCTCCCACCTGAGAGCTGCCATTTGCCTGGTGGGTGCTTTCATCGGGTGCACACAGGCTGTGCGTGCCCCTTGTTGGGGAGCTTATATTTGATCAGAAATCTCTCTTCGCAGCTACGAGGCGAGGGTGGTTTATTTGTCCCTGGGAAGTGACTTTGGTTGCTGAAGGGTTTTGGCTGGAGGTTTATGAGTGTGGCGTGGGCTGGGGCAGTGCCCCACAAATCTTGCCTGGGGAGAAGCGGTCGCTGGTGGCAAGCAGGGGCTGTACTTAGTGGATGAAGTGTTAAACAAAGTCATTGTGAACTTGGATTAGCTGCAAAGGAGCGAAACATGGGAATAAGGGTAGAAAATAAATTTGGCGTTACTGGCCGGGGCTATTTGTGGCCTGGATGTTGCATGAGGGCAGGTGGCAAGAGGTGGTTTGAGCTGTGTCAGTCACTTGTCAGGAGATGAAAGGACACATGATAAGCCAAGAAAGAAGAAAGAGGGTGAGGTGTGGAAATGTTTGGGTGCTGCTCCACTTTGTGCACAGGACTGCTAGCTCAGACGAGCTCCTCCTACCTCTAATGGCTTCATTTCTTTTGCTGTGCACTGAAAGCTCCAGCAGATCTCATCAGGGGCAGAAAGATTATGGCTGCAAGGTAAATAGAGAGCCGTACAGAGGCATGTAAAAATGAAACCAAGAGCTGACAACTGTGCTGGAAACACAGCACGCGTGCAGGTTATAATCCACAGGCGGAGGCAGCCCAGGGCTCTGGATTGTCACGGTTTCAGGGTGGGATCTAACTGTGAGCGCAAGGCTGACTCGGTGCCTCGGCACGGCGAGCGGGGACCACCCCGCAATGCCTCCGCTGCAAAAGCCAGCACAGGGAGAGGCTGACAAACTGCCTTTACAACAAACACAGTTTCTCAAATAAGTCATTTTCAACACCGTGTTACATATTTTAAAGTTTTTTGCATGGACACACCCCAAAAGCAAATTTCACCAGGGATGGGAGCTCTCTGACCAAATTCCAGCAAACCTGACATGAGGACCGTAAGTCCAAGTGCCAAATCCTCAAGAGGAGTAAATCGGCTGCCCGTTATTTCCCTGACACCTAAGAAGCACAGATGAGGTCTGCAGTAAGTTACTGCATAAGCCAGCGGCTGTTGGCCAGCTCAGCCCAGCACTGCACGAGCACATCCACAGGGTTTTTGCTTGGCAGAACTTGAAACCCGTCCCACTAATTCAGCATACCTTTATCAAAGGACACTCAGCATGTGTTAAAACCAATATTTAAATGTCTGTGTCCCCTTCGCACTCAGATCCTCCCTCCCCCAACATTAATTTCTGCTGTGAGCTGGCACTTTTGGGGGCGGAGGGCAGGCAGGAACTAAAATTCCATGGAGAATTTTGTTTCATAATGAAACAAATCACATCAAGCCAAGCTGGCCTTGATTACCCAATTACGATGCTGCTAAGGGACGTTCAGAGCTTACAAGACTTTTCATATTTCCATTTTTCTCCAGTGTAATCAGGCTGGACCCTCAGTCTGTGTACACTACCAGGCCTCCAAAGAAATGAGTGCAACAACTCTCAAATTCACAGCACACAGACATCTGCTGCATTTAAAGCTCACTGGCTAACGTACGCAGATGCTCCAATGCACATAGATGTCTAAATATTATTCCTAAGTGAGCGAGGCCTTGGTTTTAGCTCTCTTAAGATGTTTTTTTCTACAATAGAGCGCCTCTCGCCACGAAGCAGGTATGGGAAGAAGGAGGGCATGTACTGAACCATTACCTCAGGTACTTGGGCTCTAAATGCTAACGCAGCCTGAGCCTTCGTTAGTGCCAACTCCAGGGACACGGCTGCTCTCTGAGGCCCAAGGTGTCCCCAGTATCAACAGGGACTTTCTGGCATTATTAATGCCAGAACCCTCAGGTGAGACCCTAGAGAATGATATATAAAAGCATTGTGGTGAGGCTGAGGCAGAGCAGGAGCTCCAGGCTGTGCACAGAAAGCCAATTGGATGACAGAGGTGGGGGAATCTGCTCAGGGAGGTTCAGGGACACAGTGTGAAACTCACAGGGCCACATAGGTCTGCACAGGACACAGCCTCATGGGTGGTGATGGGTGGATGCTCTGGTGTCACCCCTGGCCTGCTGTAATTGCCTTGACCATCAAGTACGTGGCACACCACCGCGTCTTCTTCACTGTGGTGAGCACAGAGGGATGCAAAGAGATAATCAAAGTCACCAAGGAATTCTGCAAAGAAATTGGCTTAAAGCCCTGAGCTATCTTCCCCCAGCTCTATCCCTACCAGAGCTGGATATACTTTCTAGGTGCTCAGCTGTACTCGGTGGAGTTTCCTGGCTGTCATGGGAGCAGGATACTCATCTTTTCCTCCCCCCTTAGCAAAACAGCATCACATTTGCTCAGCTCCACATTCTGGAAGAGTCTGTGGCTGCCTGCACAGAGCGAGTCCCGGCTCTGCTGGCAGCAGGGGAAATGGCTGGCACCTATCAAGTTGCCACCTTATTCAATGCACAGCAACCAGCTGAATAAATGTTAATGCATACCATAAATAAATTAAGCTGCTTCTCCACTTACTGGCATCTGTTCTGAACCTAGATGAAAGCCTGGAGAGGGAAACCAGTGTGGCTCTGGCAGAAGCCAAGGGAAGGGCTGAAAGGAAGTGTTTCTGCATAGCACTTCCCACAGCAGGCTTCTGCCACCCCTGTCTGGGGTAACACCCAGGTGGACTTCTGCAGGCATTCATCTAAGGTACCTTCACGGGCTCTAGTGGCAGATTAGGCAGTGTAACCATGAGGAGCTGTACAGAGTCGAGGGCAGTTTAATGATTACAGTGGATTTCTCATGGGGCTGTAGGAAGGAAAAGGCTCTGCAGCAACATTCGAGCAGACCATTTCTGTGTGACTACTGTGTGTGTCCCTGCAGTGCTCAGCTGCTTTCCAGCACCCCTGGCCATCTCTTTGGGTGTCTTTGCCCCTCACTTCAAGTGCTGGGGCACAGAAGTGCCCCGTGGGTCCGAAAGCAGGCTGGTTCCCCAGCAGGGCTGCAGAGCAGAGGGGTGGGACGTGGAGGGGCACCACAGAGGTGCTGGACACCAGCCTGGCAGGAGGGTAGCACTCGTCTTGCATCCAAACCTGTGAGACCCAGCTAGTTGGCTCCAACCTGCCCACCCCATCCTTGCTACACTCGTTTCTGGGAAAGACCAAAACTTGTCTGGGTACAGGGCTGGAAAAGGCATTCTGGAGCAAGAGAAACTGCCTGTAGCATGAGTTAGGCTGGAGAAATGTGGTGCTGAACAGTGGCAGCCTGTGAGGTGTGATCATTTAACACCACACACACCCCCGTAACCCAAGAAAGGCTTCAGTGCTGTAACAGGACACGGGGCACTAACACAAAGAGAAGAGCCATTCCCTCCTGTGCGGCATGGCCCTGGACAGGTATCATCTGCCCGGGGAGCCGCGGGGAGAGGAGACTCCACCAGCACCGGCTGCACCCAGGAGCCACCAGCAGAGGCTCGACAGAGGATGCCGGCCCTGGCTAGGCTGAACACACTGATGGCAAAGAAGCATATGCTTAATGGTCACGAACCAACTCCTGGGGGTCTCCACAGACCTCCCTTGTCTCCTAACAGGGCCTCCAGCCCTGAGCCACGTGGGGAAGTCTCTGAGACAAGACTTGCTGGCCTCCAGCATGGTCCCCAGACTGTAATTCCTTGTGCCAGCTGTCCTGCACCCTTGCTCACACCCTGGGCAAGCACAGCATGAAGCAGGGCCTTGGGGGCACTCTGTGAGATACCCATGACAAACAAGAGTTGTGCCAACTCACAAACGGCCCCACGAGCAGAAAGACACAAACGTTGACTCAAGGCAGTCTTGCTTTCCCTAAAGCTGCATTGTAACTGTACATTTACTATCGATGGCTCGGCACTACAACCAACAAAAGGGTCATTATTTACCATTAGTTATTGCCTGCCAAAGCCATCAGCTTGTTAATTATTTCAGCTGGGGGCCACGTGGCTGTCACACAGTTATCAATGGGAGCACTGAGGTGCTGTTCCTTCCCCACAGCCCTCTAGAAGAGGGTTTGTGCACAGATTTAATGCATACTGGTATCACCTGCAAGATGCAACCCTGGCCAGAGTGGTGGCTAGAAACTGGGCTTGCTCAGCTACACGGTTGGTTCGAGAGGACCACGCACATGCCTAAACCCAAGGGGTTCTGGGCAGCATCTGAATGGTACCACTCACCATCATGTCCCTTAGATTCAGATATATCCTCTGTGTCTTCCAGCAAAAGCTAAAAATGGAAAGAGCTGGCGCTCATTGGAATGATTTCTGAGGTTTGATAGCTCAGTGGGAAGGCCAGGTGTTTGGTTTTAGGCACATCTGACTCAGACGAGACGTCAGCCCATGTCCTGAAGCAGGCTTGCGTTGCCATCAGTAAAGCAGTGAGGCTGCAATTCTGGGTAAAGCAACTTCACACCTGACTGCCTGAAACAGCTGTTTCCTTTAAAGCTATCATCCCCCAGGAGAGTAAAGTCTGAGATCCAGCAAATATCAAGACTCCTTGTCACAGAGAGGAGGAACCACTTCCCTCAAATTGCCCTTTCTACTTGGGAAATGACAGGGTAACTGAGGGAACTGGTGCTGACTGCAGCAGTACTGACCTACCAGGGATTTCCCAGGGCCAGTGTTCCCTGCCCGTACCACTCCCCTTGCCCAAGACCTCCAGAGCACTGGACAGGGCAGATGGACACAAAGCTGTGTCTGTCTCCAACCACCTGCACAACCATGGCCAACACATTTCACCCTTGGGCACTGCTTTCCCCTGCTCCTGCCCTTTGCCAGGGCAGACTGAAAGCTGCTCAGCGGAGGGAGGGACCCTGGATGCATATGCCCAGTGCAGTGGGGAGAGTAACAGGGAGCCAAAGTGCTCCTGCACTAGGTGGGATGAAAGGCAGGGCAGTTTTGCCATGTGCTGTTGCTGTTTGCTTACTGAGCCCACCGCAAGAAAGCCCTGGACAGGGCTGATCACTAGCCCGAGTCAGAGCAGTGCCAGAGACATTAATTCCCCATCTCCTCCACTGCCAGCCTTGAGCAACTCCCTTGTCCTCCCCCACTGCTCCCTCAGTACCATTTCAGCTTCTTTCTTCACATCCCCTTTCCCACCCAAGATTCCGGCTTCAGATTACCTTGGCTCCCCTCTGACGCTGCCTTGTGGGTGACCCTTTTATTCAAAGCCTTGGACATTTAATACTCCAACTGGAAACACAGCTGGAAGAAAAATAGGAAGCCAGCATCTCTGTTGGTTCCTTCCAGACCAAAACCCAGTGGTGGGTAAGATGAGAGACATGCAGGCTCAGCCCAGCCCTGACTGGAGCTACTGGGAGGAGCAGGCTCTGCTCTGAGTGCTGCTGGCTGGAAATCCCAGTTGCCTGGGCTCAGCCCTAGCCACAGAGCTGCCTTGCAGCCGTGCTGACCTGCCGCAGGCAGCCCTCATGTCTGCATCGCAGGGCCGTGGGATGGCAGCTAGCAACAGGGGGCTACAGAGAGGGACCTGCCACCTCTGACACCGCAGCACCTGCTCAGCATCTCCAGTGGCCCTTTTACTTTGCTACTTCAAGACTGCTGAGCACAAGTTCTCTCCTTGCCTGGAGTAACTGCTCAGAGGTTAATCAGAGGAGCATTTTCTTAAATGGAAATGGGTTGTTGGATACGCCCAAGTACCCTGGGAACAAAAGCTCTGTTAATAACAACAAAAAAAAGGAAGACTTTTCATTATGAGTTTTTTTGGTCCTCAAGTAAAGCAAATTCATCAGTTTGTTTAATTAAATCAAGGGTCCCCCAATCTTACTGAATGTATTCTGACATTCAAAAAATGCCATTACTAGCTATGGGAAGTTCAGAAAGCAATGTTTTAGATTGTTTGGTGAAAAATAATTCGGCATATTTCTTCCAGCTCTGGTTGTAAAGGGAAAAAGGAACACCTCTACCCAGCAGCTTCCCCTGCAGCTCCTCAATACCCTTATTATCTTCTGCTGGGCGGCCCCTGGGTGCCTGCCCAGAGGACAGAATGCTACCGTACATACTGCCTTGCGCTCCCTAGCATGCCGGACACAAACACGCAGTGTTTCTTGGTGTACTCAGCCCTTGCACAACCTGGGAGGTGGGTCAGCTTTTTGTTTGCTCTTCTGGCGTGGGTTGTGTCTTTAGCTAATAAAAGAGGAATGCAAGCACTTGGGTCTGAGCTAGTGGCAAATATTAAGCGTGCCGAGGAGGAATTCAGCCTCGTGACACCAACTAGCAGCTGCCAACACGCTATCAGTAAAGCGGCTCCCTGCTGCCACAGACCATTCATACCTCTGGCTGCCCCCAACCTCAATGAGAGCCTTTTCATTCACTTCAAGAGCTTCCAGATCAGGTACTAACGCGCCACACATGAGCGATAGCCACCCCATGCAAAGATTCCCAGTGTCACAGCCACCGATACAGACAAGCTCCGGCAGTTCAGAAAGTACCATGGTGCTAACAGGAAAACCAGGGAGCTTGATGCTTCATAAGAAGCTGCCAAGATGCTTCCAAAATGGAGCTCTCCCTGCGCCAGCCTGCCAGCCATAGGGAACCCCAAGCAGGGAAGCCTCCGCAACAGCAGAAGCGAGGCACGGACCTGCAGATGCCTCCCTGTCAGGAGCTCAGATGCAGCAGGTCTGTGCAGTGCCTGAAACCACATCCTTGACTAACCCTGCAGAACCTGGAGCATCCTCCCACTCGGTGAGGAGGCAGGAACCTGTCGGATCAGCGGGGCCGCGCGACCGCAGATGCGCGGTCAGACTGCCAGATCAGATCTGGCCCCGCGCTCGGATCCTGGGAATGGATGCTGTTTCATAACACTGCTTTATAACGCAGGCCCAGCAGATTTGCATCATTGCCATTAGCATAGAGAGGCATTTGCTGCTCTGTTTCTCCGCTGGAGGGTTGTGTCCTGACCTGTTGGTTTGGCTCATGCTACACTGGCAAGTTACTATAAACAGCGTGTGCGCACTGCTAGATAATGTATAGATAACATACAGAATTGGCAAGCTCCAGGAGGCAAAAGCCAGGACACTGCTTAGGCTGTCCTAATGGACGCAGAGGTGACGGAGGTCTCTAGTGTGATGCAGGGAATCAAGGAGAGGTCCTCGGTCTGGTACTGCCAATGAAAACAAACCTAACCCAACGCATCTTTGGTTCCTTACAGAGTTTCACATCTGACTTGTCCATCCCCCGCATTTTCTGCTGTGCCTTCTGCCCAGCAGTGGCTGAAAGCAAATATGGGGAGAGACGGGGAGGATCAGGGAGGATCCTGTGTGATAAAACTCGTTAATTAATCAGAGAAGGATGTGTGTGGAGGGGATGCTGGGGCCTTCGCAGCTCTGGTGTAACTGGCTGCATTTGTTACAGAGGCACCTGTTTACAGCACAAGCAACTTTGGCCCCGCCGGCGTCCAGCAAGGGCATAGGCGAGTTGTTATTTGGAGCCGTTTAGAATGTAAATGGATGGAAAGAGATGGTATCTTGGGACTGAGCTTTGGGATCCTGCCTGTAGCAGCCTGTAACCACCCAGTTACACCGAGCACCACGGGCGCTCCCCCTGCCAGCAGCAGGAAAGAACGGCTCAAATTCCCCCAAAACACAGGGAACACGTAGTGTCATGGCAGTCCCAAGGCCGTTCTGCCCTCTCACAGACACTTAACAAAATGCAAAAAGAGCAGAAAAAAAACCCCAGTATAACCCCCTAACAATCTGGGGAAAGCAGTGCGTGATGGGAGCACACCCCATTTGGCCCATTTACGCCATATGCAGAGGCACAAGTGTCTTCTGCGTGGAGATATACGGTCGTACAGCTGTACCCCAGCACAGCCGGTGTTTCTGTCAAACCCCTCAGCTAACACCTTTTGGCTGTCTGCTTCAGGGTCAGATAAGCTGAACCCCAGAGGAGCCTGTCTCCTCCCTAGGAGGGAGGGAGGGCTAGGAATATTCACAGGCCATTCCAGAAGCTGGCAGCAGAGGCAGGGCCCAAGCCCAGGCACCCCGTTGGGTATCTTACCACTACGACCACCCTTTCTCCCACCACTGGTACGTTGTACTGGGGATGCTCTGCCCTGCTGGCTTGGCAGAGGCCGCGCACGAAGAGAGACAAGCCTGCTTCTGCCCTCCTTTGCACTACTCTACATCCCTAGAGACTTTAACCAAGTTATTTCAGCTCTAAGCTGGTCCCAGCAGGCAGAATTTATCCCACTAGCTGATCTCTTGTGCACGCAAGCTGTCGGGCTGAAGGGGGTGTTCACAGCCACGTCCTAACTCTCTGCAAAAAAGGGTGTTGCACGGAAATGGGGAGGGGACTTGACACGAAAGACGCGGTTTGGCTTCCTGGACCAAGCTGATAACCCTGTCCCTCCAGGATGTGCATCGATCCTGCTTTTCTTCCCTTCATTTATTACTCTCTTTCATCCCTTCCACTC
Source organism: Phalacrocorax aristotelis (assembly GCF_949628215.1). NCBI lineage: Eukaryota > Metazoa > Chordata > Aves > Suliformes > Phalacrocoracidae > Phalacrocorax > Phalacrocorax aristotelis. Next base: position 70,185,392 of record NC_134280.1, on the reverse strand, counting down.
CTTAGCATAAAGCCAAACAGGGTGCTCTTCCTTCCAGCCAAGATTTTAGCCTTGTCACTGGCATTTCAGCTCAGCACCGTTTTGAGCCCTTGGGTAAAATCCACCTTGCTACCTCTGCAGTGGTCTGAGCTTTTTTCATTCCCCCATGTAGCCACTGGTGCCAATGGGAAACATCATTCCCACAGCACTGTTTATCCGTAAGATATTGGCAACAGATAATGTTCTTCAGAGAACAGCTTTGCCATTTTCTCCATACCTCTGGGTACAAGATTAAAGCTAGCTGGTTAGGAAAGGACTGAACAACGAACTGAATTAATTTAAAGAATAATTTATAGTCTTTTTTCCCCTGAAAGGCTTGTCTCAGGGTTCACTGGGCCAAATCCTTAGAGGCGAGAGATGGGGCAGTTTACCAGAGTGTGTGCATGTCTCACATGGCATCCACGCTCAAGTCATTCGAACCTCTCTGGATCACCCATGCCATTCAGACAAGTGTTCGGGCTCAGCAACGGTGCAACTGTGAATTACCGGTCATTGCTCTTTAGGCCACAGCAGTGGATCGCACCAGCTACCTTCCTCCAGAGGAGACAGGATCCCCGTGCTATGAGGGCTTTTCGGTTGCCAGACACCAAAAGCAAGAGACAAAGCTGTATTGTTTTTCCATCTCTTTGGCTCTTGGCAGACAGAATGGAAAAAGTGCAGTGGTGGTCACTGTGGGCTCATGCCAGCTTTTATCATCTTCAGATGTTTGCTATACTAGTGCCACAGCCCTGGAGCTCTCCTTGCCCTTTGCAGCCCATCCCATGCTATATCCTAGGAGTCCTCCACCACTACAGCCTCGAAAGGCTGCAGAAGATAATTCATTTAAGCAGAGGTGCAGACTGGTGTCTGACAGCAGTGCTATCTAATTCTGGTAAAATCATCACTGTATTCCTGTAATGCTTATTTATCGCATGGGGATTCTGCGAGCTCTCCGCCTCCTGGGGACAGGGTATAGGTTGGATAACAAGTTACGGTTGCTCAGGTCTTCTCTGCTGCAAGATGCTGTAGAAATGCAAAATGCCCTAGTAGGAGAGGTGTCAGATAAACCGGGAGGAAATTAGCTACTGCTGCTAACATGCCAGTGCTCATTCATACAAACTTAAGGAGAGAGAGGAGGACAGGGCTGTGCAGAAGGGCAGTGTGGGAGCTACCCAAGACATGCGACCTGTCTTCCAAAGTCTTTTCTGGCCAAGGGAGTTCATCTGTCCAACATAAAGGATCCCTCTTGCTCCATAGAGGCAAACAGCCACAGATCTCCCTGCAGGCATCGTCTGTGTGTGGCATATTCGGTTCAGCCCACCACGACCAGAGACAGATTTAAGCTTGGGCAAATAATGATGCATCCACAGAAAGGTCTGCAATGTTTCACCATGTTGCTTTGAAGTAAACAGAAAAAACCCTCATTTTTTAAAGCACCCACACTTCTGAGATAGATGTAGCCTAAGACTGACTATTTTGTGATTTGCAGCCTGGCTCTTTACTCCTTCCTGTGTTTAAATCAAGACTAAATGCTAGGAAAGAAGATTTCAGTGTTTTGGCACCCTGCTGTCCCCGGAAAGCCTGGTTGTTTTCAGGCTGCGTGGTTATATTTGCAGATGCCAGGAGGAAACACAAAAATAAAAGTTTCCATGGGTGTGGGGGCCAGGTAGAAGCCAACGAGACAGACGGGATTTCACGAGAAAGAACAAGCAAAAGTCTTAAAGAAAGGGACAGGAAAGAGAATATGCAGAAACACTCCCTTCCTCACCCTGGGCAGCTTCTGGGACGTCACTTGAACGGCATTCTGAGACAAAATAGAGGCACTTTGTTCCAGTTTTGTGACTTTTAAAGGTAATGCAGAGATGCCCCCAGGGAGAATCAAAAGAGGGAGGGGAATATCTGCATTTTCTCCCTGCCCTGGGGCTTCCTTCTGTCAGATGGAAAACTCTGCAAGTGTCTAAAGGGGCCTTTGGCCCCTCTGAGTGAGCTGAGTGCAGGTGCTGGGAAGCGGGGCTATGCAGAGCTCTGAGGTATTGACAGGCCCCCAAGATTCCCCAGGGCTTCTCCAAACATTTTCTCAGAGGTGCATGCTGAGATCTCCCTTGACCATGACACGTGTAGCTTCTCTGAGCTCGGAGGATACGGCAAAGGCATCAGAGGGGACCTCAGAAAGTGTGTAGGCAACCAGCCACAGCCCTGACCATTGCTACAGCTCCACGGGCTGTTTCCCTACCAGAAAGCCAGTCTGGTTCTCCTACCAGAAAGCCAGCCTACAGTCTGGTAGGCTGTTCTACCGGAGACACAGTCCTATGCTAGCCTCCCTCTGAAATCTCCATCCCCCTGGTATACTTTCCCTTCCTCAGGGACTACCAGCTCTTGACATGGCTCTGCACCCTTCTTTTTAGGGCTGGAGACGCTTGCCTGTCCTAATATAAAACCCTTTGTTTCCAGACCAAGCACTTCAGCCTCTTCCACTCCCTTTTAAAAAGGAGGAGACGGAATGTCTTAAAATCCAAATTTGTCTCCATCCCACACAGACCCGGTGTTCTCATTTCCATTAGTGTCATCTATTTACATGAGGAATTGCTTGGTGAGGAAATTGAGGTTACTGAGAGAAAAAAATGTTACTCACACCAGACACGAATCCCTGCGGTCTGTGTTGCCGTGTGCCCTTTTCCAGACCTTGCCCCACATCTGAAGTAGGGCAGACTGCAATTAAAACACACGGCAAACAGAAAATGCCATTGACCCTTCAATGCGAGCCTAAGGTGGGAAGTGGTTGTGCCGAAATATTAATTAATTGACTCAAGGTCACTCTGGAAGCTGAGCAGGGAGCTGTGCTGGGTGTCTGAGGTCTTTCCCCCCCCCGTCCCAGCTATCCTCGCTCCACCTCTGAGTCAGCACTGGCGGTGTAAGAGGCACCGGCTCGGAGACCTGCAGTCTCTGTTAATGCCTCTGCCAGTGTGCCCACCAATAAATCATGTCTACTTGCAAACAGCAGCCACTTCAGGGCTACCAGGAATTAGCCGCAGAGGCAAAGCACACTGCTGTGTCTTCAGTCACAGGCACAGAGATACAAGCACTTGGGTATCCTGCTAAGCTGACGGCACACCGCAGGCTTAAAGAGTGCTAGAAAAGTGTTAAAAAGCATTAGAAATCAGCTTCTCTCAACTCTTGCCAAGCTCCAAATGAAAGCAGCGGCATCCCTTTTCATGTTCATTGTCTCTGGGCTATCTTTGCATGTTTAGCATGCTCCTGCAGCTGCAGACAGGTTTGCTACCAGTGCTCAGCCCTGTGTCTTCAGAGAAGTACCAAGAGGAGCTCAGTTTAAAAGCTCTACTCTGCTGGCCAAGGAGAAAGGTGAAAACCCTAAGCTAAATCCCAAGCAAAGCAGCCCTTCGGACCAGTGCTTGTTCTATAGAGACACCTGCTGGCAACGCCTGCTGAGCCCACGCTGAGCTCAGGGACACGCTCATCCTCCTTCCAGGGAAGCCAAGTAGAAATAAAAGCGTAACAGAGGTGTAAGGGGAATCTAGGGGAAAAGGTTCACACTACCAAAGGGGAACCCAAAGCAAATGCACGATGCAAACCTGTGACGCAAGCCCCGATCCCAACTCTGCTGCCCCTTGTGCCTGACCAGCATGTCGCAGCCCCAGACCAGGGCAGGTCACGGGAGCGAGAGCACCCAACAGGTGCCAAGCAAGAAAACAGTGCAAAAGACCCACAGTTTAACATACCTGGAGGTTTGACCTTGTTCAACCATAACCAGTTTTTAACTGCCCTCCCTGCCAGCTCTGTGATTTTAGAATAGCCAAAGCAACCCCACATTCCCACTAGGTGTGAAGTACATCAAAGTAACCTGAAACAGGAGCATTCACAGAGGCTGGGTGGGTTGGCTCGAAATCCTATCCCATTCTAGGCAGGAAAAATCTAGGCATGAAGCTTCACATTACATGCAGGGGCACACACACTCGTGAGGAAGGACATTTGCAGAAATCGTGGCAATCAGTGCCAAGGAGACACGTGTCTATAGGATATTTTAACTCCCATCAACTCTCTGGGAAAGCAGCAGATCCAGACTGGCTTCTTCCTTTGCACAGGATCTGCTGGCAGGAGGTTTAAATAACAGTTACTCAGGTGAGAAGTGAACACAAGGAGGGCCCCAGGACTAAGCTAAAGGTCCAAACCGGTGCTTTGGGGTTTGTTTTCTACTCTCGTCACAGCAGGATGCTCTGTTCACTGCATTTACTCCTTGCCAGTGCTCTCCTGCATGCAAGGCTTAAAGGAGAACATGCATCAGAGTTGGCAAATGACCCCCCAGCCAACACTCAGGCTGTAATTCAGCGTTGCACCTTCTCAATCACTATGACCAGCTTCAGAAACTGCCATCCTTTCCAATCCTGACCCTCATTTCTCCATCCCATTGCTGCACTCCACTGACCTCTCCGCTGTCCCCATGCAACTGTCTGTGGGACAAGTGCCCTCAAGCGAGCTCAAGGAAAGGGACGGCCAGGATGCATGGTCTGAACTAGAGTGGAGCAGCAACACGAGCAGCAGCAGCTGCCAGAGTGTCCATTTGCAGAAGCCTCAGTGATTCCGGGTAGCTTTGGAGAAGATGTAAAGGACATGCTTAGTAGATTTTGTAGAAAACAACTGCATGGTTTGGGAGCAACGGGGGGACTGCATTTTCTTGGGGTGAAGCAGTCAGAGGGCATTTTTGCTGGGATGTAGTCAGAAGAGAAGGAAAAGGCTGTCAGAGCAGCACTGCTTCGGTCACTACTTGTGTTGACCACGACAGCTTTCCCTTCTGCGGGCACCCTGTTGTGCCCTCTACCCCTCTGTCCCATTTGCTGGGCCTCTTCCCATGCACAGACCCAAGGCAGGAGGCCCGTGGGGCAGGCAGGTGTGTGCCCCACACACCCTTCCCTCTTCCTCTGCACGCACCCAGCCAGCAGCTTGGGATTCCCCCCACTGTCACTCCCTATCACCCACACTTATCACTCTTCTCCTTTGTGGCAGCACACACCTATCAGGCAACAGCCTGCTCCTCTCCCTGCTGAAGGTGGCCAGGGTGCAGGGAGAACCTGGCAGACTTCTCTAAGTGAGGCCACGCTGCTCACTCCTCGGGGCTGGGGCTTGGCAGCTTCTCTGTCTGCAGAGTAACTTGTGCCCCGCAACCAGGAGCAGGAAGGCAACACTGAGGGAGACCATCTCTGGCCATATCGGGCACTGAGAGGCCACTTCACGGGGCAAAAGAAATAGGATAATAACTTCAGTAGTAGCAGCAGCAGACAGGAAAGAACCACTTCTGTTTTACACAAGCGACGGAGGAAAAAAAAGGCAAGATGCTAGCAGTGGTAAAGCCAGAACTACTGCTTGAGCTCCTTCAACCCCTTAAGCTGTGCTTATTTACCCAGAAGGGAAAGGATTTGCACAGAAGCAAAGCAGGGAAGAACTCGGTGCGTAGGCTGGTATTTGTCCTGCTGAACAAACTAAAAGGACGCAAAACACTTGGAGTTTCAGAGGACTACAGCAAAAGGAAAAGTCAAACCATGGTGGCCCTAGGGAGGAGCTACATCACCAGCACCTTCGTTAGGCTGCTACCCTCTTGCTCAAATTTTAAATAAAATAAAGGAGTGACCAGACAGAGCCCTGGTTGCCTGTAGCCCGTCCACGTGGGCTTCCAGGGGCACCCCAGGATGGTCACTACTCCAGCAGACCCTGCTCCTTCCCCGAGCTCCTTCCCACCTCCAGCCCCTTCCAGTTACTGCCCTGCACTTGCTCAGCTTTATATTCACTTCATTTCACTGTCTGCACTTCAGAATAGACTTATCTTCAGTTTTCCATCTTTTTTACTTAGGAAAAAAAAGTCATCTTCTTTTGATTACAAGGGAAGCTTCAATTTTTGGCAATCAAAAATATTACCAGTATTTCTTGTAAGTCTTTGGGGAGTGTTTTTCAATTAAAATGTGACATGCTACTAAAAGTAGAAAGTAAAGAAACCTTTTGGAAGGTTCTACCTGGGTCTTGCATCACTTCACCAAAAAATCTGGAAACCAGCTGAATGAGTTCCTATGAGGGTGTTCATTTTCTAGGTGCCAGCCTCTTTAATATGAAATTTGTTATCTGACCACATGTTCCGTGTTCAAAGAAAAGGGGAAAACAAGAGAGAAGCCAACATCCCAGAGAAGGCATTAAAGGGAGCTTTGAAGTAAACCACAAATAAACTAGCATTGTATACTTCTTTAAAACCTGGGAAGCCCTAACGTTTGCTGCGCTATGAAATCCCCTCGGCTGTGACTGTTGCTACAGAGGGCAGGATATTCTAGCACAGGCTTTAAGAAGGGTGAAAATATACAGAACTGCCATCGCATCTTCTAAGCTAACTGGAGATCAGAGGATGTCCTCTGCTGGTGAGGAAGATGTTTTCAGTTTGGATGCTCTGAGATCTCTCTGGGCCTGGATAGTTACTCCTCCGCTACTCAAGCAGGGTGTTTATAAGGAATCTCGGAACAAGCACCGATTAAACAGCAAGGAAGAGCTGGCAGGGTAGAATTCTTATAAGATTATGTTCAACAGCTTCGTGAAAGTCCAAGCAGTTTTTTTCCAACTGCTCTTTACTGCCAGTAAGAGATACAGGATGTAATGAAGATCTGTTGCCTCATAAAAATACTGTACAAGAAAGCAGGTTCTGACTGGCTGCCCTTGATCCCCACCAGCCCTCCCTACCTGGAACTTCAGCCCTTTACTGTGGCTTGCCCAGAAATGCAAGAAACAAAACTAAAAGCATCTCAGTAGCACAAGTTTCTTCCGGAGGATGATTCAAAGGGTTGTTATGTCCGAACTGGTAGGTTGTGGTGGATTTTTTCCTTCTTGCCACGTACATGTCATAGCCTTCTGCCAGCCTTCTCAAGCCACTCCTCACCACCCCAGCCCTCTTCCGAGAGCTTCCCTAATCATTCATTGTCTGGGGCTTTCCTTTACACTAGGTCTAGTTTCCTCCACAAATGGTGCTGACCTCCAGGAATCAAATTATCAGCAGCATTAAGCGATACAACTTGAACGCGTACCCTCCACACCCCGTTTGCCAATCATTGCTACAAAAGTTAATATCATTAATATGTCTTTTTATTCCCAATACTCTGACTGAAGCTGGAAGCTCAGAGACTATGAGAAAGACTGTAGCACCACATCACGAGAGCTGTAATTCCTAGACCCTGAGATACCAATAAACAGCCGCTATAATGAAGGCTTGTTTTCTTTTTTTTTTTTTGCAGAACAAAGGAAAAAATACTCCAACTCCAATGTCATTATGCATGAGACTTCACAGTACCACGTACAGGTGAGTTTGCAATAAAACGTTAAGGGGCTGAAAGGCTAACGTCAGTGACAGATGCTGGTAACAGAATGTGTTTCATTTGTCCTGGACCTTCATTAGGCCAAAGAGGAGTTGGGAACCTTCTTACAATAAACAAGCGTCACTCTTCACACCCTGGGAGAAGCAAACAGCAAAGCTGCTTAAAACCTCATATTTCTTTTCTCTAGTTCCTGGTCCTGGGTGCCTGTAGATAAACTTTTCTCCTGAGCTTCCCTCCCAGCTGGCTGCGCTCACCATTTCTAGCTCCTGGACTGCAGGACACACTTTCAGACTTAGCCATCTGCCGTAATTTCCCTCCTTGAGCTGCAGGTCACCGTGGTCCAGTCTGGACCCGGGGACTGACACCACATGAGTCCCCTCAATCACACGTAACACGTTACTGAAGCTGGGGTCGTCTGGGCTTCTCACCTGATTCCTCTGAGCACAAAAGGGTAGGAAAGTAAAGAGCCTGTGTATGTAGAGCACAGGAATTTCTTCACCACAGACACTGAGGAGATAAACTAAAGGACCATGAGAGCAGCACAAGTCCTGAGGCAATTCCTCTCCTGAGACTCACCCTAGTCTTTCCTACGAGTCAGAGGTTTCAGGCTGGATTGGGTCCCTCTCCTTTCTCTTCTCTCCTCTTACATATTGCCTGCTCTGTCTAAAATTGATACCACCTTTTATTTCTCTGCTGCTCCTCTCCACCCTTCTGCTTTGGAAAGCAGCAGTTGTTCCATTACGGTATGGCATTATTTGAATAGACTCTGGTATAGCTCACAGATCCCCCCACAAGGCTACAAACAGCTTTCCATGGCACAACTCTGAACCATGCTCAAATCCTGCCACAAAGCCAGGTCCAGACTTCGACGGCTTCTCCCACATTGCATGGCACAGGTCATCCCTGACCTCTTCACTGTCCCTCCCTGGGATCCCGCATGTTTCTTTGAACTGAAGAGTGGGAGAGACACCCACATTACACAGACTGTTTTGGGGACGGGGAGCGAAACAGAGACCGGTCACTGCTTCTGCATGTCCAGTGTGCCCAACACCAAAGGCTTGGAAGTTCCTGCTTGCCCCCTTTCCCATGCTGGGCTACATCTAGGGCCAGTGTCTGGGGACGTTTTGACTCTGTCCTCTTGCTAAGAGGTGTGTCATGTGCTTGGGGGGGGTCACTGTCTCAGGGACTTGCTGTGGAGCCAGCACTAATCAGTCATTCAGCCGGACACTTTGTGTCATTACACCCTGCGGATAGGAAATGCCCGACGAGAAGGGAGACAAAAATGATCATTAAGGAATATGGCGTTGGTTTAATTACATATGGACCTCTTTTCTACTTTAAATTTAAATTGAAAATGGTATACGAAACCATAATTTCTCAAAAAATTATTTCCTTTCTGAATAATCAAGATTCAGCAAATTAAAGTGTTGAGTAATTGGGGAGAGGAGAACGGGGGAAAAAAAAGATGTTAAAAAGAGAAGGGAAATTCTGTGCAAGGACACAGGAAATGGAGAAGCTGTTGTTCTCTCTTATTTCTCTGCATTAGAAGGAGAGTAGTGGGAGCTGTTGTCCCTCTCATCACCCCATGCTTCAAACCCCTCTTGATCAGCATGGACAGACAGGTTAAAAACAGGGTTCCCATGGTGGTTACAGGAACTCATCTGCCCAAACAACAGAGACCGCATCAACTATCATCTTTCAGCTCTCCCCCAGCTACTGTGTCCTCTCAAGTAATTCAAAACCCTTGAACCATGACAGGCATTAAGGCAAATTCATCTCCCAGTGTCACAGACATCCACTTAAAGAAGAGGAGCCAGCCTGGCTGTCCCAGGCCCAGCGATTCCTGGAATACAACACACCGGTGGAGGCCAGTGACCTCTGCACCACAGAACAGAGGTGCCTGCCTGAGGCTGGACCATTCATCACTGGAAACGGGGCAAGGCGAGAAAGGAAAACAGCTTTAGTAGACAGGGCCCTCTCTTCTCTGGTTTAAGAACTAGTCCGGCAGAGATCTTAAGTACACAGTTAGAAATAAAGGAGCCTGTTCAGTTACTAAAAATGAAATTTAGGTTTTTAAAAATGCCCTGGTTTCAAACAGAGAAACTAACTCGATGGCCAGCCGCCCCACCAGTGGCCCTGCCAACCATCCCCATCAGTGACACCTACCAAATAAAGTCACTCATGGAAGCAGAGAAGGGACTTTAAACAGTGACACGTACTTGAATTCTTTATTAATTATGCATTATGCCACCCATTTGCCAGTCTCTGCCTTGAACTTTGACCAAGGCAAACAGGATTTCAGTGGCAGGCAGTGAGGCAAGAAAAGGTTTCCTCACAAGAGGCATTTTACACCCTTTGAAGTATTCTACAAGCTGATCAAAGTTTAAGAGTGGACGGAGTCACTGCCTATTCTTACAAAAGCTACTATATTTGAATATGTCTGGATAAAAAGGGGTTTAAATGAGATAAATCAAAGACAGCAGCAAGCTTCTCTCCCTCTCGCTCTACCAGTGTCTAAAGAAAATGGAAAAGAAAAAAGAATATTCTAATGAGTCTGAGTTAGACCAGTAGCTTTCCCCTCCGTGAACATTAACGTACTTAGCAGTAAACAACAAAGGAATTTATGAAGACTGTAAACCTGGCAGGTAAAATAATAGAACTGATAAGAATGCCCGTCATCAGGTATAAACCAATTCTCTTCACTGCTCAGAAAGCAGAGCATTTGTCACCTCTACACAGATAATATTGACTTTGCGAATACCTTTTCGTGCACTATTTTACAATTACAGTAACATATACCTGAGCATGTCTGTCATATCTGATTGCATGGCTAATCTCAGCTTTCAGCTCTAGTGTCTGCCAGGAGTCTTATTTAGACAGTGCCTCACCCAATACCTTTGCTTTATGAACATAGGACTGGGTCTTACACTCTGCAGTGTTTATCCTCTTCTCTGCCCTTTCCAGCATTTGTGAATTATCCAACAACCACGTTAACAACAAACGGGTCACCGCAGATCCTCTCCGCCCCTAATTCCCACCATCAACCATCGTCTTCAAAGACTCAGCCCTTTCTGCCTGTCAGGGCTACCAGTGCTTTAAATCTGAGCCTTTCCCACTGCATCCACCTTGCCTGGAGCCGATTGCAACAACTGTTCTTGCCTGTGCATCAACACGATCATCCAAGGCTCCATGCTCGGAGTACATGGATCCTCCCCAGGTCCATCTGGTCTGTATCAGACCCCAACATTCACGGCCTCTTCAAGGTCCCTTCGTAACCTGTCTCCACTGCAGGACAGTGCTGGTTCCCTCCCTGGTGCTGGAGCAGGGTCAGCTTTTGTTGCCTCTTAGTCTGCTTCCCGCTTTGCACCTCCCTGGGCTTTTACAGGTAAAAAGGACTTCTTTCCCAAACAACTCTCTCATCCTCCTCTATTGTCCTCCGAGGCACATGCTGATTGCGGACATGACCTGTTGGGTTATTTAATCAACTCGAGAGCTGAGACTGCTACTGGGACAGACGGATTTTCCCCCTGCCCTTTCTCCTTCTCTTCTTGTGTTTTGTAGCTCTTGCTTGCTAGTCTTCTGGGACAAAGACTCTTTCTGTGCCATGCTGGATCCTGACCCCTGATACAGCACCACTGTAGCAAAGAGTCAGCACTTCAGAAACAACCTGCTTGAGCCCTGAAAAGGTTATGTCTGATCACTGGGAGAAGGCACAAAGACAAGGGATCAGAGGGAGAAGAGACAGGCAAAACTTGTCCCTGAACTAGAGACAACAAAGAGCCTCTCCAAATTTCACATCCCAATTTGTGGCTTGCTTTAAATGCACCCAATTTTCCCAGCTCTTGCTTTGAAACCAGGCTGCAGGATTTGTGCATCAAAGACAAGCAGGAGTTTCCACTGCCGCCGTCCACACAAACACTAAATGTCCGGCAGGGCTGTTTCTGGGGCTGCTGCACTCTTGCCCCCAGACCCACAGGGAACACGTGTAATGCATCTGCTCTACCCAGGGTACCTGGGTCTCCCTGCCAAAAGGGTTAATCTGCTCCGTGGCTCTTCAGCTGACCCACAGCTGTTTCAGCAGCAAGGCGTTATTTACCCTAATGCCGCTGAGTAAGGGAAGTGGGGTGAGAGGGTCCTGCTGGCGGATGGGCCATGAATATTCCAGGGAAGAGAGAAAGAGCTGGGACCTGGCCCGGTAAGCATCCCGGCAGCAGGCCCTTGGACTAGCTGTGGCACAGACACGCTGGTCAGGCCTATGACTTGCCCATTCAAAAACCTCCTGCCTTTCTCTCCTGGAGAAAGTTGGTTATGAGAGGGCAAAGCTCCAGCTTTCCCAGTTGGGCATGCTCTCCTTCCCTTCTCACCAGGAACACAGCAAGGCAGCAGCAGAGGGAACAAGGTTAAATGGGACCGTTTCCTTCTCCTTACTGAATTTTTTCTCTTCCCCTGTTGTCACCTGAACACGTAGGCTGGCTGTGCTGTCACTCGCACAGGGAGAGCTGCACAGAAAACAGCCCGGCTGCTCTGAGCAGGCAGGCTCCCAGCTTCTCCTGCCTTGCAGTCCCCTCTGCTGGCAGCCGCACGTTCGGAGCAGTGCTTGCTCTCAGCGGCTGCTGATCGGAACGGAGATAAACAAATTACCTGGATTTCTGGAGTTGCCTTCACACACACCCTTTGGATGCAACACACTCTTCCTGCAGCTGCCTCCCTGCCCTGCCTAGCGCTCCCCTCACACGGAGCCTCGGGAACAGTCCAAAGCCTGCAAGGGCAGCTCAATTACACAAACTCTTTGTAAATATGAGTGCCAAGTGCAAGGCATGGATCACCACACGCTTCAGGACAGTTAGAGCAGGGATGGGAAAGCACACGAGTGCAGTCACGTCTGGGACGTTACCACCTTACCCGAGCTGCCCCCGGCCCAAAGGCACACACAAGACAGTGCAAAAGGAGAGGACAGCGTGGAAACCAGGCTGGTAGTGGGAAGAGCCCTGGGCTGGGTTTATAGAACAGGTGGAGGGAGGGAGGAAAACCAGGGTAATGTAGCAAAGCAGGACAGAGGCAAGCAGCAAAAAAAAAAATAAATCCCTTCTTACAATCAGCGACACCAATTTTCACTGCCACGAGGGCTGATTTGGGTACTTTTATGGGGAAGGTAACATGAGGGGATTGATGGGCTGGTGCAGAGTCACTGCCAGGTTTGGAGCTGTCTTGCAGACCAGGTAGCTTTGCAGCGCAGCAGCTCTCTGCAGGGGACCTGACCAAAACCTGTACATCGCGTGGATCCCACCTCGGCACAGAGGGCTAACATTTGCCCATGGCTTATGTGAGCTGTTTGCCTGGGACAAATTCCAAGCGGGATGATCTGCCACATGAGACAAGGAAAATGCAAGTGCTTTTAGCTTGGCAAGTGAAGTTAAACTACTGTATCTAAACCTTCACGCCAGTTTCAGAAAAGCCAGGGGTCTAACGCGTGTCTACAAAGCATTTGCAAACACGCGCTGCTGGATGGGGGCCAGAGCTGCTAGAATTGACATATGATGAGATAAATATGCAAGCAGTGAAACTCGTTATGAAAACCCTTGCTGCATTATGAAACCCTAATCTTTCACCACTACAGACAGGCTGGTACTAACAACACGAATGTACATTTTTGGCAGTGACTTTTTCATGCCTGTGCTCTGAAGAGCAGACAAACAGTAGTTCAAGCCTTTAGAGGTGGTTTCACCGCTGATTTATGGTACACACACCATCAAAGCTTTTTCACCCATTTTCTCCTCCTTTCCTCCCAACTTCAGCACTTGGCCACATTCATCATGGACAAGAGCGAGTCCATATTGACGGTGGATGATGCTATTCGAAAACTCATCTTGCTCAACTCAAAAGAGAAGATCTGGACGCAGGAGATGCTGCTGCAAGTGAACGACAAGTCTATCCGCCTGCTGGACTGCGAGTCCCAGGTACCCACAGCTCTGCGAGGGCTACCCCCAGATTGACATGTGGGGTGCAGCATGTGCCCGCCCCATTCTGCCTGGGAGGGCCGTTTCTAAGGAACCCCAACCAGGGCAAATCACTACCAAAATCGACTCCTGGGTGTGCGGGGGCTGGCTGACTCTAATTCAAAGGGCAGGTAGGTGTGGGATGATTTATTCATGGCTTCAGAGCACAGATACTCCAAGTGAGAGACACCTTAGGCTGTGCTCCAGGCCAGGAGTAAGACTGCTTTCTGTGGAAGTGACGCAGACTTACAGATCCACAAAGCTCAGCATAAAGCATAAGCAGAGAGGGACAGACATATTACTTGCATTAAAATAACACTCAGGATCACCTGCGTGAGAACAGTGCCCCATTTTGACGGTGATACTTGTATGTGCACTCAGGGCACCTAATCTGAGGGGAAAGAGCAGCCAGACAGCGGGAGAGGGATGGTGCTGCCCTGATTTTAGCAACGAGAAACTAAAGAATATTAGCGCAAGGTCATCCAAGGAGACAGTGGGAGGGTGAGCCCCTCACAGAAAGCATCTTTCCTCCCAGTGCTCTGCTGGGATGCAGGGCAAATGTGCTGGGACAGGTAGAGCACAGCAATAAGATGATGGTGAGCAACAAAACTCAAGTTATTGAAGTCTCACGCTGGGCCCCATATTCAGGGCTTAGAGGAGAACAAGAGCTCACCTCTGTTTGCCATCCACCCCTCTCCTATTCCACAGTCCCAAGCCACTGCCCCTCTGCAAACCTTGTCATGTGTCTTTGAAGAGCCCAGCAAACCCCTGCTGAGAAGCACAAGCTCTGCCAGGTCTCTCTCTTCAGACAGGGATCCCAGGAGTTCATACACTGTTCAGTAGTCCCCCATTGTGTGACCCCTTCCTCCTTCTCTCCCAGGAGGAGCTGGAGGACTTCCCTCTGCCGACAGTCCAGCACTGCCAAACAGTGCTGAATCAGATGCGCTATTCCTCCATCCTCCTCCTGGTGTGTCAGGATTCGGAGCAGCACAAACCTGACATCCACTTCTTCAACTGCGACGAGGTGGAGGTGAGCAAAGCCCTCCTTGCTGGTGTGAAACAGAGAACAGAATATGCTCCTAGCTGTCTGCCAGCCCCTTCTTCCTTTGACCACTTAGAGCCCTCAATCCTTTCCAAAGCAAAGCCCTTAAAAACGTCCCTGTTTTATCTCTGAGGCGGAGATGGTTCACGAGGACATAGAAAGTGCCCTGGCAGACCACAAGCATGGGAAGAAGGTACGGCCACAGACACTCAAGTAAGTACTGAGGATACAGCTGGGAGTAAAAAAAAAGTGGTGCGATCACACACCAGTCTCACAGAAACAGGATTGGCAGCTGCTGACAGGGTTGTTCTGCACTGTTTCCCTTGCAGAGCAAACCAAGAAAAGATCAGGCAGAGACAATCCATCCTCCCACCGCCGCAAGGGCCAGCTCCCATCCCGATCCAGCACAACTTGCGAGACGCAGCAATGAACAGGAACCGGGTGGCACCCCCTTCCCAGCACGATCCAGGTACTGGGAGCATGCAGTAAGTCTGTCCTGGGGAGGGGGGACTCCCCAGCCCAGACAGCCAACCCCCCCTGAAACGGCCTGTGGTCACTTCAGGCTGTGTTACTGGAGCACAGGAAAGCCCAGTGTTTTTTCACTGTGTTATAATGTAACACAGACACACACCAAAGGCACGAGGTTTTGTTGCATCTCTGGCTATGCTTTATAAACGCCTAAAAATTTGTACTCACTGGGCTAGCAGTAGGCACCTTCTGCTCAATGACAGCTCAATAAATCAAAGCTCCTAGAAACTCCTTGTAACACCACCAGTATTTTGGAGATACTGAAATTCCCAAAACGGTTGAAAGCCCCTTATAAAACTGAACCATCACATCAAGTTTGGACCAGGCATCGGTGATCGTCAAACGTACAGACGAGACAGGCCTGGTAAGAAGGCAAATTCCTGGCTCTGCTGACTTCGCAGGAGCCAAGATTGCACCCTCAGAAATCAAGTGGTTAGCATGAATTCTCCTGGAGTTGAGGGTGGGAATGCAGATCTGAACTCACCTCTCTCATGTGCTAACCTAAAATCTTATTACAAAAGCATTGTGACTTCAGCCCGTTTGAGTTGGCCTCAAAAAACTTATATTTCTCTTTGGAGAAAGAAGTTACAGAAATAAGCTCCCGGTACCAGAAACAAGCTCTTCCTCTGACAAAAGCTCAAATTTACTAAAACGATGAGCAAACTGCAAGCCTTTCTTATCTCTGCCTGTTGTACCAACTTCTCCTTGGATTAATTTCTAGCTTCAAGGAGAACATGTAATCAGGGTATTGTAAGAAATGCCGGACATCAGATGAGGAGGGAAAACACTCATTTCCCTGGGACGGGATCTGAAGCCAAGCAGCTGCTCTGGCCTCCTGAACGGAGAGACTATTTCAGGTCCAGTTTTGCATAATGAAAATAAGACCTATATTTCAGAGCCAGACCATGTATAAACATCTGTATTCTGACACATGGCAGTTTTTAATGAAATGGCCACCCTTAACTCTGCCCTTCCCAGGATGGGAATAAAAGCATAAAGCTTAGGTCCGTTGCTTACATCAGCAGAGCTGGGCATTTACCCAGGCAGGATTTCTGGATCTGCAAACACAGAGCCTGGCACGAAAGCAGGTGACAGGAGAAAGCCTTGAATGATGCCTGTTTGTTGAGATCACTTCTCCTTTGAAACGCCCCTTATTGCTTTTTTCTGCAAAACCTGACAAAACTAATCACCTCATCTTAGCACTTAAAAATGACGTACACTTTCCATGATCCTTTGCCAAAACCGCCTCCCCAGTTCTCCCACTTTATATATCCTGCTGTCTAAACACCTGCTGTGCCGGCCCTCTCAAACCCCACTTCACTGAGCTGACACGTTATCCATTTCACAAGAGGCCACCCGAGCAATCGTTCACACTGAAATATCACACCCCCCCCCCCACCGAGCATCTGTCATCTGGAAGCTGGGAGGTGCCCGTATTTTTTTTTATTGCAGGAGGATGTTTTTTTTAACACCATTAAAAACACTTGAGACACTGTTTGCACATGAGTTTGTACCAAAATGCTGATTTGTGCACGGGCCCGCCTGAACATCAGCCATGCAGAATCCCTGGCATGCTGCTTTCCAGCAAGTGACAGTTGCATTCACTTCCAGGTCTCATTTCTCAACTGCAGTTTAGTTAAACTGGCACCTCTGGGACAAGGCAGGCTCCTGTGGAGAGCTGGAGGTTAGAAGAGAGCCGGAGTTAATCTAATCGCACTTCACATAGGTGTGGAGTGCTCTGCAATGCATGCGGTGGCTCCTCAGCTCCTCTGCGGGCGCAAGTCAGCTTAGGTGCATCAAAGGCAAAGGAGTTAGTGACTCTCAGCATCTGGAGACTGGGGCTTGCAGGTCTCTGCCCGTAGCTGCCAGCTGGATGCTCTTCATGATTCATTCACTGCTTGTATTTGAAAACAGGCAGCATATAGACACAGAGGGTTGGCGGGCAGGTGCTGTGGCCTTGGAAGATTTAATCAGCAACTTCAGTCACCCCCTGCTCTTTGTGATCTCTGCGAGTGCCTCAGCTCTCATAATCCAGAATAAACAACCAAGCTGGGAGTCACCATCCCATGGGTCCCTGCATTTCATGGAGCCTATTTTCCACCTCTGATAGTAAATTTCTTTTTCCTTCCCTCTCTTGCTTGTAGACTATGAACGACGAAGCTCCAGCTCTCACAACCATGAAGAGTCCCGAGCCATCTTTGCACAGAAGATTGAAAAAGAAACGGTTGGTAACAAGAGCAGGGCACAGTCAATAGGCAGAAGGAGAGAGAGAAGAGAGGAAGGAAGGAAGCAAGGGGCTCCTCTGTGAGCAGACATTTTATGTGTGATCTAGTCGTTGTTAAACTGGTATCTACTGTTCATAAATAAGGTGAACAAAAGCAAAGCTCCATCACAGGGTCAGTTACTATCTCCTTTGACCTGAGGTAGCCCTGCTGATTTCAGATCTGCTCCTCCCCTGCCCACAGTCCGGTCTTGGGGTTATTTTCCAGATGCCCATTAGTAGGGGTCACTTGTCACTTTGGTAAGCGTAGCACACAACCACGCACAGCTTTGCATTTGGAAAGTGATGAATTCAGCTTAACTTCATGCCTGGATTCCCCATTCCTGTGCATTCTTCCAGGAAATGAAGCAGGCACAGAGTGGCACGCTCTGGGATTCGGGCTTCCCAGCTGCGTGCGGTTTGGGCTCTCTTTCACCTTGGTTTGCTGCATTTCTGTCCTCACAGCAAATCCTGAACTGCACTCTGGATGACATCGAAGTGTTCGTCGCCAGGCTTCAGAAGGCTGCAGAAGCATTCAAACAGCTCAACCAAAGGAAGAAAGGGAAGAAGAACAAGAAGAAAGGGCCAGCAGGTACAGTGCAACAGCTAGCACAAACAGGGAAGGCGGGCACAGATGAAGGGGGGGGAGACCTCAGCTGACACCCCAGCGAGGCCAGGTTGACGCAGCAGCATGGCTATGGACCCAACAGCAGCTACGCCAGTTTGGAAGGTGCCACCGCTCTGTGGGGACCTCTCGTAAAGCGCACAGAGCCTAGTGAGGCCTCCAACACAAAGAGCCACTTCGGGGCATCTTGAACCTTGATTTTCAGTAGCTCTAGTCTCAGCACCCTTTACTGAAAGATGAAACTTTCCTGAAAAGGGATGCTCTAATTGAAGTGTCTTTCTTTCCACCTTCTCATAAAAGAGGGCATGCTGACTCTTCGAGCAAGACCCCCAAGCGAGGCCGAGTTCATCGACTGCTTCCAGAAAACCAAACTGGCTTTTAACCTCTTGGTAAGACACAGAGGGCAGTTTTGTCCCGTGCAATGACAGAGCTTTTTCCCAGATATCACAGTAGTAAGCATTTAAAGTGAAATTTGAACTGAAAACACTACCAAGGGACAAAGGTGTGAATTCCAGATTCTTCAAAATCCAGAACATTGTGTCACGCTTGTGCAGCTTTCTTGGGCCAAGGTGTTAAACTGAAACTAGAAGCATAAAGTCCAGGATGGGCCTGAGCAGCCAGGGTCCTTGCGATGCCTGGATCTCTTCTCAGATACAGTCCTGACTTAAAGCGTTTGTGAAGCTGTGAGCTTAGAGCGCCAAGAATTGCCATGCCCACCTTGCTGGTAGCTGTGCAAAGGCTTATAGAGAGAGCCCCGCTCTAGATATTTGCTTCTGCTTGTGGTCTTTAAAAGTCTGGGTAGTTTTCCGAGAGCTGTAGTCTTTGTTATCCTTACAAGGCATAAAACGGAGGACCGCAAACATTACAAAATAATTCAAAAGTCTTATTGACTTTAAATTGTTCTCATATGATTCTGTCTAGAGAGCGGCTGTAAAGCTGCCTCAGCCAGAGGCCTGGAAAGTCTCTGGTTAAGAATAACCGATCTCCCTCACTGCCCTGAGATCCCTGGCTCCTCCTCTCTTTCTCCCCTGGAGGAGCTGCCGTCTTAAGAAGGGGATGAAAAACAGAAGCATTTATGCTTCTTGAGATGTTCCCAGTGCTGCCAGCTATGCCTAGTGAAGTATGTGAGACCAGGAGGGTAACGAGCCAGAGGGAAATTCTCTCAGTTCTGATCAAACTTGCCCAGCAAACACAGCCTAACAAGACCCTTCCTGCAAAGCTATTAGTAAGGAAACACAGAGATTGTACACAACCTGGATGCAAGACACCAAGCTCCAACCTTTTATTTTAGAAGCAAATATGCATAATTTTTGCTTGCCTAGGACCCGAACTGAGTTTCAGAGGTGGCAGCTCTGGCCGGCAATCACTGCTCCCGCACAAACCAATCAGTCGCCCCACTAAGGCTATGCCATGCATCCCCAGAGGGATGTTAGCTTCTCTGAAGAGGCAGCTGAGGATTCTCCTTGTGTAAAGAAATCCTGGCCTGGCCGTTGTATCTCAGCCCTTTCTGACTACTGACACAACGGAGATAAATGACAGTGGAGTCAGCATGGTCGGATAAACCCTTAGTCACAGCCCAGATCTGCGCTGGAGTGAGTGTCCTACCCTGGCCGCTGCCAACCATGCAATGCAGGGAGGTGGTGGAGTCTCCATCCCTGGAGGTAGAGAAGGGTAGATGTGGTGCTTGAGGATATGGTTTAGTGGTAGACTTGGCAGTGATAGGTTAGTGGTTGGACTCGATCTTAAGGGTCTTTTCCAACCTTAACGGGCCTATGATTCTATGAATGCAGCCCCAAGCGCCCATCACAGGCTGCGGACCTGTGCACATGCTCCGGCACACAGCCCCCGAGCTCAGCCCTGCTGCTGCTCCCTGGCAGCGGTGTGCAAGTTGTTCACATGCAGGAAATTCATTCACGCGCCTGAGTGCTCCCTGCACTCAGGCCCTGGACTTCGCTGCCTGCATACCCACAAGCCCACAAAGAACAGCTGCTCTCCGGGCAAGAGGTTGGGGGCAAGTATGAAGGAGAGCGGGAAATCAGTGGCAGAGCACTGCCATGTCTGCCCCAGCACTGCTGTCACGTGCCACGTGGCTGCAAAGCCCTTGTGAAGTGCCATTTCATCACCTAATTGCCATCGGTTATTCCACACTTTCCACTCCACATTAATGTTTAATCACTGGCATTTAAAATGCCTTGCGTTTCCGTAGGGAGGAGGGAGTCTGTTTTCCATCGCAGCAATGCCAGCAGCACAGGACACAAGTAAGAGGTGAAAGGAAGCACAAACTGAAGCGGTTTCTCACCACAGTTTAGCTGATTGCTGTTAATGAAATGCAATTCTGACAGTAAAGCAATCCTCATCAGTGGCCTGGGTAGCTCTAGGTGCTGCAGGCAAGACCTTGGTGGAGATTCTTCCTTGTCAGCAATTTGCCAAGGGACCCCGCAAAACACTTGTTCTGTGGGAACCAGTGGGATTTTCAACTTTGCAAGAACCTGATGCAATAGACCCGGCCCTTGCTCACTAAAACTTTCAAAATACGCCAAGGTTTTCTGCTTCTGCTCAAAATAGCTTCAAAGGGACTGGTTTTAACAGAGTAGATACTCCACCCCCCTTAGAAATGGACACAAAATAGAAATTATCCAAAACTGAATGATTCCCACTCCCCGACCACTTACTGTTGTTCCCTGATTTTAAGTGCACTGTTGAAAGCTTCCTCACTTTTCAGGCAGTATTAACTGTGGCAAAGACCAGTGAGCAACAATCCCTCCACGTGACAGAAAAGCGAAGCCAAAATCAGGTTAGGATTAAACTGGGTTTCCTTTCTCTTTTCAGGCCAAACTGAGAAAGCACATCCAGAACCCCAGCGCTTCAGAGTTGGTGCATTTCCTATTTGGGCCGCTGGAACTGGTAAACCTGATTCACAGGTTTCACTGTGAACTCCCTTTTTATTTCTGATGTTGCTTTTGCCCTCAGAGGCAGCTAGACTATGCAGAAGAGTTAGAAGATGGCTCACAACTGGCTAAAGCTTCCTCAGTAAAGTCTAGAAGCAGCAATGCCAGTGTTTCTGGCCTGGCTTGAACTAAATACACAAACCCTAGCAAGTACGACCCTTTCCACCCCATTAACAAAGGCTTACTGTGAACACAAGTGCAAACCAGCTACGGTTCCCATCGGGAATCTGCCTGACCTCACCTTCAAGCAAACGTGGCTTGTATTTGCACTGAAAATAGGAAGCAGAAATCCCAACTTGAAAGAGAAGCCAGAAGGGACGCAGAAATACCAAGTGATTTTCCATTTTTTAAAGTGCCAGCTTGTGATATATCCCATCTCTAACAATGGCCAATTTTTAGCTCAGGCCTTGCTTTGACTCCAATAGCGAAATTCTTGTGTTCCTCTGAACTGCCCAGTCTTCTTCAATGATTTAGGTTGATGTTTCTTGAGACAACTGAGCTGATCCAAGGATTAGCTGCTGCCAACCGGAGTCAGGCCATCCATTGTCATGAAGGCTTGCCCTCTGGCTTTTGTTTTATACCTTGGAGAACTTAGTTGGGAACTATTCACCTTATTTATTTGCCTTTCCTCAATAAAATCTGCCACTCAAGTACTATCAGTGCAGATCAAAGATAACAAGGGGATGCTGAGGGGATACAGCATCCCTTTGAGGTAGCAGCAAACCCTTAATTTAGTTCATTTGTGTTGTGAAACCTCACCCTTACATAAGAAGGCACAGAGGAGAGCTTTGGAAGCGCAAGTCTAATGTGAATTAGCCCAATTTTAGAGGTACTCACTGCAGAGGGTACATTGGCTTCCCTCGGAGGGGGCAGGATTAGAGACTGCAAAGGATCAGAGCCACTGATTTTTCTGCCTTTGATTTCTGTTCCTTTGTGTTTGTGCTGGTTGGATACTTTGAACTGACATTGCCTGCAAAACCTCTCACATTTGTGTGTAATCCAGATCATCAGTAGCTGTGGTGGCCCCGAGCTTGCCAGGTCTGTCGTCAGCCCGCTTCTTTCTAAAGACACCACAGATTTCCTCAGAGGACACCTGACACCAAAAGAGATAAACCTCTGGGAGTCCCTGGGAGAGGCATGGACCAGATCCAGGTGAGGACAGAGCTGCCATCTCACCAGCTTCCCCATGCTCTTGAGAAAGGCAGACAGAATGCTTGATTTTATAGCCGTGTCAGAGGGTTAAGGATGCCCTGACGCCCCTGCTTCTCCCTGGCATGTTCCTCGTGACTCTCACCACATATTCCCCACTTCACATCCTAGAGCTGAATGGCCCCGAGAAGCAAACATCCCCACCTACATCCCCAAATTTCGCAACGGCTGGGAACCACCCATGGAAATCTTCCGCGGAGCTCCCTGGGAAATAGACATCGGACACTTGCAGGAAGAGGTCAGTCTTGTGCCCCCAGTCATCTCCCTCTTCTTTTCCCTCTCCCTCCCCTTTTCAGAGGGAGAGATGGATCTGTGGAGTTTGCGGTGGTGTGTAACATGCAGGCAGCTCAAAACTCCGCTGGATCTGGCCACTCCAGTTAAATATGGAAAGAAAGTAAGGCCAGAAAAGGGCAGCAATAATCAGCCTCACCTCCTGATCAACAGCAAATAGGATACTATACTGTAACTGAGCCCCATGGATACAGGTTTGCCTGAAGAACACTTCTTTAGCGTGCACCTCATTGTGCCCAAAAGCTTCCAGGCCATGATTCCTCTACCACTCACTCTCCTTTTCTCCAAAACAGCTTTCCCCTTCCCTGGTAACACTGACTTCAGTTTTACCTTTCCAGCTATCATCAGCCAATGGACATCCTTACCGTAACTCCTCACTCAAGCGTGGCCAGGCTGCTGATCAGACACAAGCCGTGGACGCCTTTAAACAGAACGTAACTCAGCATGTAAATAGGTAACGTACCGGCACCGCCCTGGACAACGGCGCCTCAGCTCCCACCCTGTAACCTCATAAGCACCCACCGCAACATATCATGGCACCAGAATGCTTTGGCATCCTGGCAGGTAACTCTCTGCCATTATTAGTTCAGGCTTGTTAACAAGATCAAGAGAACTCAAAGATCAGACGAGAGATTATTCATGTAAACACTGTCTGCTTTTTAATCACCAGCAGGTGTACAAGGAAATGGGTTACGTGTGTTTTCCACCACAAGAGGCAAATACATTGACTGGCTTCATTAGTCAATCAGTATGTCTTGTTTCATAACATCAGCCCACCAAAGTGATACTAAACGATCACATGCCAAAGATACCGTGCTGTGCTTTTGTTCTCCGTACATTTAGAGAAGGTAGCATCTCTCCATTCATCCTAAAGCCACCGCAGCTGGCGTAGAAAGAACTGCTTATAGGAGGAATCTGTACCAAGGCATGAGCTCATGCAAGCTTTCTGCCGTTGAAAATCACAGCGCTGGGAAAAGGCAGCCTGACTTCAGCCGCACTGCACTGAAAACATTTTAACTGAGGCAGTGCCATTTTCTTTCCCTGGAGACAGCAGCTCCTCCTTTTGCTTTCAGTCATAAGCAAAGGGAAAGACATTTATTAGAGGCAGAATAACATAAGAATGTGTTTCTCATCTTGCCCATCTCTCCATCAGGAAAGTGACCAGGGGTTGAGGTCAGAGAACTCTTCTTAATGAGATAAATCAAGAAAATGGGGGAAAAAAAACACCCCAACCCTCCCCTTTCTTCAGAAGTGTTGGAAAGTTCAGGTCCCAGCCCAGAACCAACCAGGCTTTTTTCCAAGGGAAAGATGGCTCTTTCACAATTCAACCAAACACGCTGCCCCACTGCTAGTTTTCTATCGCCAGTTACTCAGTGGTACAAAATCTTTACGAAAGTACTTGTGGTTCAACGTTTAGAGGATTTTCATCCACTTGCTTGTTTACATGGGCTTACGGCTTTGAAATTTTCTCAAGATTTCTGAGTTTCAACAAACTCTTTCCAAATTGCAATTTAATTCTCTGCCAACCTCGGCTTTGCGGTGACTTGACATGAGGTTATCAACTTCAAATCTTTAAAGACTGGAAGCCGAGACCCAGAAAAGCACTTAACCATGCACTTTTCTGTAGCCAGCTTTAGACTAGGAAAAACTTTCAAGCCAGACTGTTTTTTCATGGTTTTATGTTCTAATCTAAGAGATTTATAAGCTCCACTACTACTAGAAAAAAGTTCAAATCCACAGCAAAAGACCTTAAATCCAATTATATCAGCAAAATAACTCACTCTTCCTATTCACCCCACCAAAGGTCCTGGTGGCACCATGTAATGATGCAGATGCAGTGTTGAGTAGGGAAAGAGTTACAATAAATTCCCTTCTTCAATTCCATTTGTCTCAGTGAGGTTACAAAAACCAAGAACTTAGTTTTCATGAGAACATTTGAGACCCTCTTTAGTGACTGGTAGATAACACACATAAGGAAACATGTTAATCTGTTAGTCTCAGCACAGGCAAACTATAAATAGTAGTATCAAGGCCTGGAATACAGATTATCAGCGTGCATTTTTACCAAGGTGACCACTTCCCTGAGACACCACCCAGTCTAACTACAGTGTGGGCTCACAAAAGAGCGGATGAGGATCTCTTCTCTCCTGGGATAGGTGTTGTACCGGTTTACCTACCTTTCAGACTGTCAACAGCAAGTTTTCCTTATCAATAACATTTAATAAAAAAAAAAAAATCATCAGAGTTAATGGCACTGAAGCAGATGCTGAAGATGAGAATGTGCTTAGACGCCTTCTTCAGCCCAGAGCAGGCTTCAGCCAAGCTTTCCCAGACATTTGCCAAGGTCACAGTCCTGGGACAGACACATTTCCTGCTGTACTCATGCTTTTTTCAGGGTAGTTTGAACTAGTTTTCTAACCCAGAGACCCTATATTAACAAAAATACCCATGCATCAGTATTATTATTTACACCGGGGCCTTTGGCTGCAGAGAACTGTCATGAAAGCCCCACGCACTATTACCATAATGGGGGAAGGTCACTTGTGTAAAACCCAGGTGCGTGCAAAGTACACATTAGCCTCAAATTCCTCCAGCTGTTGCCTCTTTCCTCATGACTCATTTACCTTCTGGAATGCTATGAAAGAAGTAATTTCTACCTAACTTGGCTCTCCTCCCCCTCCCTGCCTTCAGGGCACTGCGGGGTGAGGCCACTACTCCCCTTCTTGACTGGTGGATTCAATCTGTCTGAGAGTCTGCTCCAAGCTCTTCCCCACCACAGACTGACAACTTATATATTGCACATGGCTGTAGCCAGACCAGGAGTTGTCCCAAATCAAGCGAGCTAAAGGCAGCGCTACAGCTGTAGGCATGATATCAAACCACTGAACCACTGGTTTCAACCTTTCTCAGGCCACCAAAGGATATCTAATGAAGAGAGTAAAGGAACTGAAATGAAGCATAACAGGCTTGCTTTTCAAAGGTTTTACAGATGCCTCAGAAGCAGACCACAAAGAGCCAGGTTTTCTCAGATCAAACATTTAAAATCACTGGCCAAACGCACGAACGCGGCAATGGAAGGACATCGGGCTAAAACCCATAGCTGCTAGCAGTGCTGGAAGCGCTGGCTTCACCGAGTTACACAGAAGCTGATATAAACTGGAGGAGAGCCTGACCCCCTGTTGGTATGCCCACCCTGAATACAGTACCCACAGCCTTCTGCACCGGGTAGCTGTGCAGGTTGCAAGTCGTAAGCAGAAAGACCCATAGAAGGTGCACTAAAGTAGTTTCTCCTGGCCCTTACACAGTGAGGCAAGATAATTTTTCCATAGTGCAAGCATTTTTGGAATTAAAAAATAACACTACAGCCATCCTCACCAGAGGAGAAAGAGATGAGATCTGCAAAATTTTCCTAAGCCAGGCAAAACAAAACAACAACAACAAAAAATCAAACCCCAGCCAACTATGAAAAACTAAACCATTTCAGTTGGGTCAAAGGAATGCTTTCATTGCATTTTTTCCACCATTTTCCATTTCTGATGACCTACCATATTTATTTTGCCTCTCTCTTCAAATGAAAAGTCAGTTCAACATTGAAAGCGTATATTCTTGTGTCAAACATTCCCAAGCAAAATACTCAAACCCATTCCTTTCCCCCCCAGTGTATCTTAGAACAGAAACACTCAAACTCACTTTTCCTAGGAACCTGCAGAATTCTGTTTCAGTAGCTCAGCAGTCATAGCCTGATGAAAACCACAGATTTCCAGTCAGTTCTCCCTACACTCCTTTTCAATACCCTTTCCCCAGCACCTGCTTCTCCCCTGCTCTGGCCTATGGGGCACTTGTTTCCACTTATCAGGATATGAAGGTTTCACACTTATTTTTCACAGGAGGTGCAATCAGAACATTTTGTTTGTGCTTTGTTGGCCTCCCCAGTCCTTGCTGAAGCAAAGAAGCAGCTGTCAGGGGAAGAAGTCTTTTCTTCCACCCTGAAAGCAGCAGCCTCGCAGCCCCCCAATAAGGCCACCTACCAAACCGCCCTACAGCTTTTATTTTGCCTTTTTTTTTTTTTTTGCTTTTATTTTTTCCCCAATGCAGGGCGTTTTACTAAAATGAGGGGTGAAAACCGTTTTCAAAATAGAGTAGCAAAGAGGCGCTGCCCCCTCTCAACACAAACACAAGTGTCTCTTTACCTGCACCAGCACAGTCTTCACCACTCCTCTCCTGCCAGTGAGCCTATATTGCCCTAGTTATTAGATGGGCCCCCATTAAAACTCCATTTTTTTCCTCCTGCAGGAATTTTGAGGCACAGGGAATGGCTCTGCCGAAGAGATATGCCAAAATCCGCTACGATTTCACTGCGCGAAATGCCAACGAACTCTCAGTGCTTAAGGATGAAATCCTGGAGGTAAGCGACTGTGCTTGGGGGAAAGGTGTGCCCTCCTCCCCTTTCCAGGAAAGGGAGAGAGATCTCAAGATACTGGCAAGTGCCAACTCATTTTTGCTTGGTGTTTTCTGAGCAGTAATATGAAGCTTTGCTCCAATCTAGAGCTTTACGTCTGAGCTGGAGCAGGCTGACTGTATGCATTGGGTCATTTGCCAGCTGAAACACGTCAGTCACATCTTTACTAGCAACGAGGAGGAAGGCAAACAGTACACTGTCCACCCGCTTCCTGGGCCTATGCTCGTTACTACCACTCCCCTGCAAAGGAATTATTTTCTATGAAAACATCCTTTTTCGTCACCTTTCTCTTACCGCAACACTGTTGGCAGCTGGAGAATGTAGGACGTGACTTGGTCTGCGCACTAACTGTAACAGATCTATGACCTGAAACAAAGGCTTCTGTTCAAAAATGTAGCTAGAATGAGAAACGTATGTGGGGCTTGCCAGCAAAGCTCATCCATTCTGGGAAGATTACAGAAGAAAAAAAATTAAAAATCACAGTTCTGGGTAAAAACAAGCCTGCTGAAAGGAGCAGGGAGGCAGGAGCAATAGGAGATACCTCAGCAACGGGCAGCCTCCCTGCCACATCATGGTTATGATGCAATTTTTATGTGTTATGATGTGACACATGCTCAAGTTGTACAATGGCACTCCAGCATCTTTGGCAGGATCTCTCTTGATTTAGTTTTCTAATTGCAAAAGAACCAACACAAAATCACTTTAAAAAAAAAAAAAGATAATGGAGAAACAGGCAAATTAAGTAGGAACTACTTCAGCACCCCCGATCTGTTTTGCCCCCGAAGGAGCTCTCCTGTTCATCATTAGGACAGGTTCTGATGCTTTTCAGGAAAGGCTTCAGTCCTGGATTGCAAACGAGTGCCACAGATCTATTTGCCAGCTCCTGGCCTCAATGTTGTTGTTCTGACAACTTCATGTTACTGTGTGATTTATTTCCACTCCGTGCCGTTTGTGGATGCCACAAATCTGACGCTCTCACTAGCAAACTTGGTTTTTTTCTCTCTCTCAGGTGTTGGAAGATAATAAGCAGTGGTGGAAGTTGCTCAACCGGAGTGGGCAGGCTGGTTACGTCCCTTATAACATCCTGGATGTGGTGAAACTGGAAGAGCTCGAACAGGTCTGTAGTCAAATGATATTTAATTGGTAGCCAGCTGCAGGGTATAATCAGCCTCTGAGAATAATCCCGTAATTAGACCTCCCTGGATTTCTTAGGATGCCATGCGCAAGTCGGGATGAACCCTCACAAGAGGATGAACCAGGATCCTGGGGATTCCTGAGTTTCCTATGATAAAACTCTCACATTTTGCCACCGTTACCTTCCCCCTCCCCAGACGAGGCCTATCCTTCCCATCCGTGCAGCAGCCTCATGCTTTCCCCCTGCTGCAAGACGCCAAGCCCATTGCCTGCTGCCAACAGTGCCTGGCAGGCAGGTTATGGGACAGGCGAAGGTTGAGTCCTGTGCTACGGGCAGCAGCCTGCTATGAAGTGAGACCCTAGCTCGAAGGGACACCCACACCGAGTCCAGCACCATGTCTTGCCATGCAACAGCAAAGGTCTCATGTCAAGGTATCACCAAACAGCTGCTGGCTACAGTGGCTTCAGAGTTCCACCTTTTGCCAGTGGCTTCCCCCCCCCACAAACCCCACATACTTCTCAGCCCATGGTTTACCACCTCCTCTGCTGCAAAACCCTGCTGCTTTCAGGGCTGTGCTGTGACCAGGAGAAAAGAGCTAATGCAGCCATAAAAGCAAATTTTGCCACCAAATGCTGAGACTTTTGGTAGGGATTAAATTAGGCAGTTCCCTCATCCAGCTCAGTTCAGCAGCAGGCACAAATCACTGGAGTGGAGGCAGATGGAAATACCATCTAAGTGAGTATTAAGTGAATATTGCTCTCACGCACCTTGCGTTGCAAAAATGTGGAGCTGGAGAGCTCTGAATGCCCTAACGAGGCATGGAATTGTTTCCCCCACTTCAGTATTTCACAGCTTGGGCAAAGCATAAGATGCCCCAGCAGGCCTCTAGATAAAAGCCCTGTTAGTTTAATGAAAATGTCAAAAAACTCTTTCCGGGCTGCTCTGGGCACTTGGCAGCAGTCCCACTTAACACCAAGTTACTAGAGCAGTGACGTTTTAGCTTCAGATGGGACTTCTGTCTGTTTTCTCTTCATATAAAAATCCTTTTGCTTCCCTTACTCTCCATCTCCAAGGAAGTCCTATGAGCAGTAATTTCTGCGTAGCAAAAGGCCGAAGGGCCGAGTCACGCACGTGAGAGCCATCATCCACAGCAGCAGTAAGCAAGCGTAAAGCACCGCTCCTCTGTGTGTGACGAGCGTAACATGTTTTCCAGGGGTGTAAATGCCCTTTGCCTCAGGTTCTGTTTGTTCCCACGAGACTCCCAAAATTAACTCCTTCCATGCAGCTCCACCCAAGGTCACACCAGACGCAGCCGAGCGGCCCCAGATCAGCACAGGGAGAACATGGCAATTTGTCCCTCAGTTTGCTATCGTGGGTGGGAGGCAAAAAGCTTAAGAAAATGAAAAATGGCCTAGAAAAAAAAATCCTATGCAGTTTTTTTTTTTGCCTTTCTTATCACCTAGTCTAACCAGAGGTACAAAGGAGACCCAGGCCACAGGGGATACGGACCATCCAGCCCAACTCACAAGCTACCTGCCAGCTACGCTGGGGATAAATGGGGAAGTGAAATGTTATCACGCAACTCTCCCCAGGACGCCAAAGAACGTACGTGTCCCACACCACGCTCCAGGCACCTCTTACACCGCACATGGCAGCCTCAGGCAGCCAGAGAGCTCAGCGCCGCAGCTTTGCATTTCAGCACTTAACTGAAAAGCTTCTGTGAGCGCATGCTTTTGCTTGCTCTCTGTCCCGCTGGTTTTCTTCCTATCTTTACTTTCACCATAACGGTCTCTCCACTACTGCTGGTTGTTGTGTGCATGTAACCAGAGCTACCCGAGTGCATGTTCCCTCCGCTAAGGCTCTGCACAAGGAGCGACTGTACCCTTTAGTGATAAGCAAGGGGCCAGCAGTGGTTTTGGAGGAGATGCACAGAGGAGGTTCCAGGTAGCACAACAGCCAAGAGGAGCTCCAAGGAGCTTGCTGACTCACATCACGGGCTCTCAGGTAGCCTGGGACATGCAGGGCAAAAAGGTGATCGCCCTAACCCTCCTTCCACCTTGACCTTCCTCCTCCTCCCAAGAAGAGTTTCCTGTCCCTGCCAACACGTTTAAGTGTGTCTATGCAACCACCCACATTCAGGTCACTCCATTCCTCTCACTTCCTGCCACACATGCAGTGCCCGCCTAGCCTGTTCCTTTAAGCGGTTTCAGAGAAACCCCAGCCAGCAGATCCACCAAAGGCGAGATTCACATCACTCCCTCACCCCGCGCGTGCTATGCGGGGTCACAGCACGTGAGAAGGACCAGAAGCCCTGCCCGCCTCACCCCCTTATCACACCCTGCATACACCTGTGGCAAGCTGTCTCCCAAAGGCCAAAACCGGGGTTCATCCCCTGTTCAGCTACTGCAGACTCCTGGAAGCAGGAGCCCTTTTGGGACGACGAAAAGCCCCACAATACA
Source organism: Phalacrocorax aristotelis (assembly GCF_949628215.1). Classification (NCBI taxonomy): domain Eukaryota; kingdom Metazoa; phylum Chordata; class Aves; order Suliformes; family Phalacrocoracidae; genus Phalacrocorax; species Phalacrocorax aristotelis. Next base: position 70,155,064 of record NC_134280.1, on the reverse strand, counting down.
AGCATTGTGGACACATATCTATTAATAAAACTGAGTTATTATCCAGGCTTCAGGAGTTTCATGGAAAAAGTGATACTGGATGATGTGTCACTGGAGTCTTATGAGTGTGCTGCTCAGTCCCAGTTCATGCTTCCTGTCACTTCTATTTAGAGGCACAGCAAAAGCTGGAGCTCTGAGGATCAGCAAATTACTCATTAGAAGTAGCAGAGAGGACTGAAAAGTGGAGGCAGCAGGGCTACAGCTCAAAAACAAGACTCTGATTGTAGATACTCACACAATTGGCCTTCCACATCAGGTGACAGTGAAGGGACAACAGGAAGAAAATAAATGGCAACACAGAGGCACAGAAAAATGGGAACCTCGTTCTCAGAAACAGAGAGTCAGGCCTCCCTGACCTCTGATATCTCATGAGGCCTGGGGTTTTTCCCCTCCCTGCTGCAAAGTTTGCAGGGCAATTTCCTTATTTCAATAGCCCAAAGGGAACTAAGTCACTCAAAAACAGGAAGATGACAAACTAAAGCAAAAACACAACAGCAACACCAGACATCAGGGAGAAGGGACCCTGCCCTTGTCACCACTCCACAGCACAAGCAGAAGCAAAGACGCTGCCAGATCAGGTTTTACACCCTCGAGCAAACTTCTGCTAGTTGGTGTTGCGGGGTTTTATGCCCTTTGAAGGAGGTGTGATGACCAGGATAGGTTAGCAACATGAGAAACAACATTGATCCCAATATAAATCTGTATATAAAATAGATTAAAATATAGGTCCTTCCCAGTACCTGCTACAGACACCATGCACACAAAACGAGTGTGTTCTTACCAAAATGTTCTATTATTTTGCCAAATACGACACACTTTTCCCCCAATAATTTCTTCTGAACAAGAATTTTCCAGGCGGATTGGTGGGTAGTTTTGCTCCTGCTGGCTAAAAGCAAGTGCCTCTGCAGCTGTGAGCTCTCCTTTTTCACACCAGACCAATCTCTACTTGGTTAAACATGGACTGGGGAACATGCGCTTAATAAATCATAGAATCACAGAATTATTTAGATCGGAAAAGACCTTTAAATGAGGCAGCTGAGTGTGCTGGTAGATAGCATGACAGAGAACAGACTTCTCTCTAGAAATTATACAGCTCTATCAATGCTGCTCAACATCAGACCCAGAGATTTCCTTCCCCCCAGGAACAGCAGCAGTTGTTCCAAGGCTCTCCAATGAGCCTAATGGACATTGCTGAAGCAACTGTTAATTTGTGACTCTTCCCCTCCATCATTCTGGAGAAGAACTGCAGAAATCTAGGTTTCTCCCAACGAGCAAGCGAGGTTTCAAAAGCTGAAGGAAGTTGAGAGTATTGGCTTGGGAGGAAAGAGGAGATTCCCAGTTTGCTCCAGTAGCCTACCAGCCTTCAAAACTGTGGCGGTCTCCCATTACACATTTATTCCTGATAGAAGTTTGAAGGCAAAATGTTGTTGCTCAACCTATTGTTCTAAAAACACTTAAGCTTGTTCTTTAAAACTAAAATACAAAAGTAAGCACTTTCCTTTGGTATATTTACAGAGTTAAAAATCCTGAGCCACATTTTGATCTTCCTTATGTTTCCCCACAACCATATTAATTTAATAGGATTTGTGACTGAAGACTTGATTTCATTCCCTACTCTCTACCCTGTGCCTTGTTTCCCCAGAACTTATTCATCAAATGGATGAGCTGAACGATGAGTTGCTAAAGAAGATCACAAACAACAGAATTCAGCCTCCCCACAGGAATATCAAAGTGGAAAAGACTCAGCAAGTTTCTGTGCCCCTCACCTTCGATTCCACTACTGAAGAAGTCAAAGCTTGGCTGGAGGCAATACCATTCAGCAAAGAGTAAGATCTGCTTTACTACCATATGAAATGCTGGCCCTCCATTTAAAAAGGAGTGGGGGAGGCAGCTGGCCAACACTTCAACTGGATTACAAGTCACTTGTATTTACTTACGGAGCCTGTGTTGCAAATTAGACGTCAATCACATGGAAGTTGAGCTATGTAACCAGTTCATTCAGAGCCCAAACTTACTCTCTTTCTTTCTTATATACTATCAAACAAACCTGGTCTTTCAGTGCAGCGAAAGACCTAATGAGTAGCTGCAATTAAAGGAATGGTCTTGCTTATTCATGCAGCCAAACTCTGCGCAACATCCTACTGCTGGTGTTTGTCTGGCCCCAATTAGCCGGTTCAGTGCTGAACTTAGAGAAAAATAACTAATTAACTAACTCGCCACGGCCTGAAATGCAAATTCCAGGTGACAGCCTGTCTCTGGAAAAGCTGTCCTGAGGTATCTCTGGGGAAGAGCCAGAGCCTCAGCTGGGGCTAGCAAATCTTCCCAGCCACCAGGGAAGAGCCAAAAAGCTGCACGTGGTCAAGGGTTACGAGTTACAACTCACACTCCACGCAGCGAGCGAAAAGGAGCTCCAGGATTACTCCCCAAACGCGAGGCAAGTGGAGTGAAATCGCTGCAGTACCCGTGGGGCTGGGCACACAGCGGATGCCAGGGTGACGCTGGCTTCACCTGCTCCTCACAGCCTGCCATCGTGCTGGCCTAGAGCCTGGGTAACCCGACAGCTGCCACCTTGGCACAGCCCCAGGGCCTTGCAGGTGCTACGGTGCCGGTGCACATCAGCTGCTCCCAGCCCTTTTATCTCTGACTCCTCACCTTTGGCAAGAGGCCACGCGTAGCACAATTAGCATCTCCTCGCTTTGTATCTTCCCAGGACAGTGGAACACCTTGGCATCCTTACTGGAGCTCAGCTCTTCTCCCTCAACAGAGAGGAGCTGAAGAAAGTGTGTGGTGATGAGGGAAGCAGAGTATACAGTAAAATCACAGTGGAGAAAAATCGACTGGAGGTGAGTAGCTTTCTGGACAACTCCTACCTGAATGGGTGCCTGTACCAGCAGTGTCAGATTTCTTAAACAGACATTTTAAGAAACACAATTTAAAAAAAAAAAACCCAAACCACAAAACAAAACCACACAACCAAAAAACCACACCACCTAGAAATACTGAGAAGTCTTTTAAGCAAAAAGGCCTCAGATCTGTAAGGCAGATCACCCTGTCTACCCTAACAATCTGCCTTCTCATTGGTGTCACTCATCCCTTTGAAACTAGCTCTACTCTTACAGTATTAGTTAAATATTATCATTTAACTACAGCTTGAAGTTAAAATTCAAACTTCTGTTTTGTTTCCATTCTAGAAAAGCAGAGGGGAGTCAGAGCTCGAAGGAATCATGAAGCGTCGCCAGGAAAGGATTGATTCTGCTAATTAAAAATCTATCTGCTTTATTTCAGCTATTAGTCATAGTAGTGCAGGAAAAGGGAATGAAAGCAGTGATCCCCAGTCCAGACGAGAGACAGCAGTGCTCCACTTAGCGGTGTAATTGCCATCAAAGTGACAGTTTCTTGAACACTGTTGATAAGGGTAGACGATAAGACCATGTCCCATTGGGAAAGGTGTTTTAACATTGCATGAAGTTTTTTTTTTTATATAACTATATATTTTATACTGAAATTTTATGTGCATGTGATCAGAGCAGATCAGAACTCACGCGTGTCTGAATGTACAATGGCTGAATTCAAGCAAAAAAGACCCCACAAAACTTTTCTCAGAGGGCTGTACCTGCCCCTAAGCCCCTCGCCAGCATGGCTCGGGAGGAGAGGGCATGGCACACAGCGCAGAACAAAACAGCCTGAATGTTGATAGAGTCTGGACCACAGAAATAAGTCTTTCCCCCCACTTTTAATTTCCTCCTCTGTAGCAGATATCCCCTGCAGCCCACTAGCAAATGCCCTGTGCAGTTCACTGTCCTTTTTCTGTCCCCCCCATGCCCCCTCATTGGACCAGGCTAGAATTGCAACACACGTTACCAAACACTGGCTGTTCCTTAAATACACCTACCACTTAGTGATGTCTTTGAACAGTGGAAACGGGCTTTCATTGTGTGAGGATTGAGCAGGACCCGAGTGACAAATGAAGTGATTTGAATCTGCAAATAGGTGAGCTCAGCCTGATCATCCCTGCTTATGCAGAGGCTGAGGCTCAGGGCAGCTGTGCAGCCCTTCACCTTGGCACTGATCCGGCATCGGGGAGTTGCAGTATTGCCAAAGCCAGGCCTCACACACGGCAAAGATAAGCCCCATTTGCTCCCAACCTAATCACACCCAAAGCCCTTCCCAAGGTGTTCACCACTCGTCTCCACCTTCACATTCTCCTTGCAAAGAGTAATCTGAAATGCTTCCTAAATATCCAAGAAAGAAAAGCACACTTGGAAATGCTGTTTTATTACAAAATAAATGGCCACAAGAAAAAAGAATCTAATTTAGTAGAGGCTGTTGTTCTTCACTTCCTGTTTTTTCTTAATAACGTTATGTGCATATGAATATATCTATCTAGGGAAATACCCCCTCACTCTTACAGTCTATAAATAGGGATAAGGAAGAAACCCCTTTCCCTAGAGCCATAATTAAGTGATTAAGCATCAATAATTTACTCAAAGTTTTAAAAGCTCAGGCAAGCATATAGTAGATTTCCTGTCCACAGCAAGTTTGGCACACGCTGTATTTATATTTTGCTTACAGCCCAACTTGATGGGAATGCAGTAGAACAAACGCATCTACAGGAACTGCTCACAGACTGGGAAGAGTTTGCCTTTCTCATCCACATGCCTTAGCTTTGGCTGAATGGGAATTCAGGCCCAGGCTCCACAAAGACTTAAACGTGTGCTGTCCTTAACCTGCTGTGAATGATCCCACCCTCTTTAAAGGTTAAGCACGTGCCTAAGCCTTTGCAGAGTTTGGGCCTGTCCTTGCACATTTAATGGAAAAAGCCGTACAGCTGTAAGGCGGTGGCTGGGGAACACGTGTCTAAATCTGAGACTACTGAGGCACCTCTCAATTTTGGCTTTGTTCTTCCAAAAACGTTTCCAATCAATGATATATTTTCTTAATCTTGAAATAGGACATTATTAGCACCAGCAGAATTAGGGTGCAGGCAGGGAACTTAACAGAGGAAGATCATGCTTCTGGTCACAACCCTGCTGGCTTGCCACAGCGGCTGGAATTTGCAAAGGGCACTCACCTTGTCAGGGAGGGAGGACGAGGACAATCCTCCTGAGAAGCCCTGTCTCTGGATTAGCGTGGAGATAGGAAGCAGGTGTGAAGGCTGGCAAACCATTGGTGTTTCAAGCACAGGAGGCTAAATAATTTCTAAAATGAAAATAAAAACATAATGGTGAGCCAGGAAATATGACATCATTCTTGCCTTTGGGTATAAAGGAAAATAAATCACACAGAATTACAGTTACTTGGGATTACAACAAGCGTACACGACAGTTCTGTAATGCCAGGAGCCACGGGAGCATTTTGTAAAATAAACGTATCAGTAGACCTTATTGCAGAAGTCACTTTTAAAAACTTCCATATGACTGAGCTGTGCATCTGTTATATTTTTACTGCCTGCAGATAATGCTATAATGTACTGTACATTAATGTAATTGAACGAAGGATAAAATGATATAACCATGCACTATATAAGATTTATTAAAATAGTTAAGTTATACTTATAAGTCCATCTCTGTCTCTTTCACTTGGATATAAATTAAAGCAACAGGACACAAAAACAGTTGTTAAGGGCTGGCTTTTCATAACGACTTGTCACTGTGCATTTAAGACACACAGCAGAGTATCCGAAACCAAGTTTCCTTTTGTTCCTGGGGGGCTGCCATTGAAAACGAAGGATATTATCCTTCAATATATGACTATCACGGAAGGCCTTGATAATTGTTCACATCTAAAAACAAGGGTAGGTGAAAATCCCACATATGATAGCAATCAAATGCCGGGAAAGCTACCAGCTGAATCCAAAACATCCCACCTCGTTGTCTTGAAGAACAAATTTCTCTTACCTCTGGTATGTGCAACTGAGGCAACACACCAGTATTTACACACATAGATACTGTCCAGGACAATGTTCTGTATTGGCAAGCTAAAACCACCCAACCCTGGTCAATGCCAGCTAATGCAGGGCTGAGAACAAAGAGAGGGGAAGCGATATACAAGGAAGGTTCTCTTATTCCTTGGCAAAAGACTCTGGAGACAATGAGAACACGTTTCCTCCAGAGTCACAGAATTCAAACAGGACTTCAACCTAATGCCTCTTTCCATGATCTTCTTTTTGGCCTGGACAAAGCATGAGGTTGTACAAACGCATATTCTTGTACATCAGGATGGGAAATTATTGTTGAACTTTCCACAACTGGAACAATAAAAGACAAAACGAGGGGAACTACATGATCTGAAGAGCCAAGCAGCAGATTCTGCAACATTTCCAGCCAAGCCCCATTCCCTATTTCAGAAACACAACCATGTTAACAGGATCACCTTCTCTAGAGCTTAAATCTCTCTAATCTCTCCAGAGCTGATCTCTTCTCTCTGGTCACCAAGGCCAGGCCCCAAGGGAATGGCCAGGAGATGTGCCAGGGGAGGGTTAGGCTGGGCATTAGGGAAAGGCTCTTCCCCCCGAGGGTGGCGGAGCCCTGGCACAGGCTCCCCAGGGAGGCACCACGGCACCAGCCTGGCGATGTTCCAGAAGCACTTGGACAAGGCCCTCGGAGCCACGGTGTGAATTTGCGGTGTGCTGTGCAGGGACGGGAGTTGGGCTCGATGGTCCCTGCGGGTCCGTCCCAGCTCAGGACATTCTGCAGTTCTATGAAATGAAGTTTAGCAGAATGAACAGCCATCAGCACACAAGACCGCGTGCCTTGCTGGGTTAGAGGGCTCTCTGGCAGGGCAGGCTGTAGCCCCGGCTGACAAGCTATGTTGGGCCTTGCCACAAGAGCAAAGGAGGAAACGCACCGCTCGGTTCCTGCCACGGGTTAACGCAGAGCGCGGCACGGCTGCGAGTCTTTCCTCAAGGCTGCAAAACGAGGCGAACGCTTCACCCTCACCGACCCTCCCGCCGCCATTTTATGTCACCGGCGGAGCCCGGTCCCATGTGAGGCCCCGCGGGCCCGAGAGGAACGGGAGACTGAGGGGCGGCTCAGAAGCCATGCCGAGCTATAAGAAGGCCCCAGGGGAGCTCCGGAGGACAGGAGGGCCACCAGCCCGCCCTGACAGCAGCTCCCCTCAGCACCGCGCCGCCCTCTCCCCGCTCGGGGCAATGGCGGGCAGCGCCCGCCGCATCCCCCGTCGCCAAGGTGACCGTCCCGCCCCTCCCCAGTCGCCAAATTACCCAATCAGAAACTTTCTTCCGTCCCCTCTCCTTGCTCCGGCTCCTCCCGGCCGCATCCGTCTTACCCCGCGCTCTCCTGATTGGCTCGCCGCCTCCCTCCGGGGATGGGATTGGCGGCGAGAGGCGGGTGCCGGGAGCTAGCGGCGGGTGCGCGCGCGCACAGGCAGGTTCCCCTCCGGGCACGCAGGGTTCCTTATAGGTGGCGCGAGCCCCCCCCCCTCAGCCCTACGGATTATGTCGGTGTCTCCCGTGAAGCGGCAGAAGATGGAGTCGGTGCTGGACCAGCTCAAGCACCACACCACCGTGGTGGCCGACACCGGGGACTTCAACGGTAAGAGGCGCTGCGTGGCGGGCACACGCACCCTGTCACCGCCCTCCATCCCCCCCCCTCCGCGGAGAGTGGGCGCGCCCGGCCCAAGGGGCGAGCGTCCGGGGGGGCCCAAACCCCCCTGGCGGTGCGGGGGTGGGGGGGCCGCTCGGTGGCGGGGCGTCGCGCAAGGCCGGCGTTGGGTAAGGCCCCGTTACCTAACGTGGGTGGCGGGGGGTGTCCCTGGCCCGGGGTCTGGAAGGCAGCCGGTGCTTTAACGGCGCTCCTCCTGCGGCCCCGGCGGCTGCCGCCCCCCACCCCGGGTCCCGAGCGGGGCCGTGCCCGCCGGGCTTCCCTTCAGCCGCGGCCTGCGGGCGCGGCTGCGCCGGGTCACGCAGCCCCCTCAGACCCGCCGGTGGTGCCTTTTCCCGGTTTGACCCCGGCGCTGAGCTCCACGTGCCGTCGCTAATAAGCGCCAGGCTCGACAGGACCGGCTCTGCGAGGCTGACGAAGCTGGTTTTCCCACTAACCACCGTACGTTTGGTTTTTGGCTTTGTTGTTGCTTTTTTTTTTTTTCAAATGGTGGAAGCAAAGCAAATAATGGGAGAGGGCTCTTGTTTTCCTCATCGCCCGAGTATGAGCGAGTGCCCTCCGTTCGGAGGAGGGGAGCTGGCGTTCGGGTGCAAGGCCGCTTGCTCTGAAGCCGCGGCTGCCCGAGCGCCTGCACAGGCAGCTGCTGTGCATCAGAACTGAAACAGTCCCTCCCCGAACATCGCTGGGTCGCGTAGAGCAACACTTCTTGAATCCTGTTCTGCATCACCGAGGCCTGCGGTAATTCGCCTGCTGCTTACCTAACCCCATAGGTGACAAGTAAACGATCCTAAATGGCAACCATCAAAAGTCTTCTACTGTTAAATTTAGGATTAAGAGCGCACGGGGGTAGCAGCAGCTCAGATGCGTGCCTTGCGATGCTGTCTGCCCGCATTTACGTACTTGCGCTGGCTCCAGGAGACGCAGATCCGTTGACCGCTCCGGGTTGCCTGACTGCAAGTACCAGGCTGCATGAAACATTAGGGAGGAGCTGTCGCTTGCCTTCCAGAGTCTGTCTGACATGACAGACAACTGCCATACCGTGAGAGGTATGGGGCATCAACACAGCTCTATCAAACGTTGCATGGAGAGGGTTGGAAACACTGAGTGACAAGGTAACTTCAGCCTTGTCAGATTTGTGTATCTTCAAATGGCAACCAACCTGCTAAAGCCCAGTGCGTGCTGGAATTGCATGAATTTAAAACATCGAGTTGTCTATCCTCGTTTAAAAAAAAAAGTGTAATTGGGAAAAACAAACCCGTGTGATGGCTGAGGGGGTGTTTGCGTAGGGGTGGCAGTAAGGAGGCCGAGTGCTACCTGCTGGAAAGGTTTAACAAGCTCCTTGAAAGTTTTGTGGTTGATCTCTGGCCGCCTGTTGTCGCCTGTAGCCTTGTTGGGACGGTAAGAAGGACCTGCAGATGACATCTGACTCCCTCCCTGTTCACCTTAAACGCTGGCGCTGGTTAAGGCGCAGTTGTTGCTAATGCCAATTCCTGCTTTTTGTTCATGGATAAACGTGTCGGTAGGGTGCTGCGTAGGAAAGGGTGCTGGTTTGAATGGCTCTTGAAGCAAACACCTGCAGTGAGCGGCGGTGCCTTTGTTAGTTTTGCTTTTTCGCTAAGCCGGGCCGGTGTGTACGTACCCTTTTGCCTGGCTTGCTCTGTGCTCACAGTGAGGAAAGGTGGCACGACGGTCGCAGCCCCCCCGGCTGAAAGCTTGTGTTGCACAGCTAAAGCGCAGCCTGCCAACTGCTTCTGACAGGCTGAAAGGAAGGCTGGGTGGGGAAAACTGGGTGACAGACTTCATGAGATTAATTGGCGTGTGTTGCCAGAGACCTGTGAGAGTCCTCAAATGCTGCAAGGCTCTGTAATCGGCTCTGTCAAAACAGAGTTCTCCAAAACTGTGTGTATGCTTCAGAACTGAGTTTCATTGGTGCTCTGCTTTTACTTAAAGCAGTAACTATGTGAAATGTGTTTTGAAGGACGTGTTTGCATAGAGAGGGCTTGCTCAAGGATCACGATTGTTGCCTAGGAGGGAGCTATGGAAATAAAATACTCGTTTTCTTCTATGACTGAAAAAATAAATTTGCATTCTCTAACTCAGGTTTTCATTCCTGTGGAAAAATGCTGAGGAGAATGAGCTGGTAATACATATTTTTATTTTTGCCATTTAGCAGCGTTAACAAGGGAGCTTGTAAGCAGAAGTTGCTGAAGGGCCTGCAGAGGCTCTCCCTGACGTGCTGAGTCAGGCTCTGCATGCCAGACAGCTCAGCTGTGATTAGGGCCAGACATTGGTGGTCGCAGCCTACTCTGGTAAACAACTGGTATCACCTGAAATAGGTGTAGCCCAGGGCTGAAGGTAAGCCAAAGGCTCAAGTACCTCTCTGAGGAAGGAAGCCTGGTAGTACAAGGGAATTGTAAGAACAAATACTAAGAAATGGTCTGCAGCTGCTGGAAAAAGTTTTAAAATGCAGTAAGACTCAGCAACTTTTCCAACAGATGAGTTTTTTTCCTGGTCTGGTTGTAGACAAACAAAAACCCAAAAGTCTAACTGCTAGAGGGGAAGAAAGATCCCCTGGCCTCTACTTTCCCCCCGTGGGTCCTGGAGCTCAGCTCTGCTGGTGAACAGGATATGGACAGATGTGAAAAGTTGAAAATTAGGATGACTTCTCTTCATCTGTCACTTCTACAAGTGAACTCTGCTGTTACTTATGCCTGTAGTTCCGTTAGCCTTGTTCTGGCTCCTGGCACAAGCCACCTTTCAGGCAGCGCTTTTGAATCATCCGTGTGCACTAGGCTGCTCTGCCACAAACGCTGCTGTCCTGCAGCTGTTTACCTTCTCACTATTTGAGCAAAATCCTTTTAGTTGCTCAGGCCTGCTGACTGTTTTAAACAGGCTGTTTTTATTTCCCCAGCAATTGATGAGTACAAGCCCCTAGATGCCACCACAAACCCATCTCTGATCCTAGCTGCGGCTCAGATGCCGGCTTATCAGGAACTTGTGGATGACGCTGTTGCCTACGGGAAGAAACTTGGTGGGTAAGTAAAGAGGCTTTTTTTTTAAATCTCAGTAGATCTATATTTAAGATGCCTTATTTATACAAACAGTGTTTAGTACTACTAGCAATGTACTGGGGTTTCCCCCTCGTGTACTCGGAGGTGTATTTCCTGCCCCTGAAAGCCTCAAATCTTAAATAAGAATTTCTTACACTCTCTTCGGATGGGCTCTGAAAAAGCACATCTCCATTTACCAGTTCCCACATGGCCTTCTAGGACTGCTCAGGAAAACACTCCTGAGTTGCCAGCATTATAGGGAATAGTACCCAAAGGCTAATACTGCTGGTGGAACATACACATGGAGCAGAGCAGCAGTGGCTATTTGAACTCTGGAATTTGATGTGAAATGGGCTGTGAAATTTGATGTTCAAATCTATGGCAAGGTGTGAATGTGCTCTCCCCCAGAATGATTTTGCTCTTTGTGGTTTTCAGGTCGGAAGAGGAACAGATCAAAAATGCTTGTGACAAACTTTTTGTATTATTTGGAGCTGAAATATTGAAGAGGATACCTGGCCGTGTGTCCACAGAAGTAGATGCAAGGTTGGCTCTTTTTCCTCTGGCTTATCCTGGATATTTGTGCATACAAAAAGAGACACTATGTGAGTTGGAGAAAGATGTTCTTGACTAGACAGCTCACTGTTACAAGGCTAGCAAGAGTTTATATTTATTTGTTTAATTAGAGAATGGATTTTACTTAGTTTGCTTGATTATAACTTGGTGACAGAATTTTATGAAAACAAGCAATACCGAGCTTGGATTTTTGTGATTGTCTTGGTGTTCCTTAAGCAAGGGAAACCTCACGCTTCCCGTATACCTAGTTTTGCTCATCCTCTTCCATGCGATAATGTCTTATCAATTTCCCAAGAGATCTGTTTTAACAGTTTACTTCAAGACTTGCACAGGATTTGTCTGTAACCTGCTCATTGCCAATTCACTTCTAACACTCAGCTCCCGCATTCATTATGACAAAGCTAAGGAAAACTTTAGTCTATAGCTTTCTCAGGGGAAGCTATCTTGACTCTGGATCCTCTGAATCGGAGAGTAGTGGTGCTGTCGCACACTTACTTGATGGGCTCACAATCCAGGAAATATCTCTAAGAAAAAACTGCTATTGGCATATAAATGCTGATAAAACGGATAGTGTTTTCAATTGGCTTTGGGTGGGAGAGGGTTTTAAAGAAGTCAGTTTTAAGCAGTCCTGCTCTTGTTTCAAAGGTTGTCCTTTGATAAGGACGGAATGATTCAAAGGGCCAGGCGCCTCATTGACCTTTATAAGGAAGCAGGAATTGGTAAAGATCGTATTCTCATAAAGCTCTCTTCAACGTGGGAAGGAATCCAGGCTGGCAAGTAAGTATTTCTGTACCTGGTATGCTGATTCATGGCATGCTTCTGCCTGTTCACAGGCACCTGACAAATGCACTCTGCACCTGAAAGAAAGAATTGTTTTGAAAGCACTGCACCAGGAAGTCTGTTACTAGGGCTACAGCGAGCAGGGACAGTGCTCTGCTACAGCTTTCTGTTGAAATAGGAAAAGTTTGTTCATACGAGGGCCAGGCCACAAACAGAGCTTCCTGAAACATGCTAAGTTGTCTGCCTTTGGCTCAAGGATCAGCATTAAAGAAAGCAGAGTCTGGCAGAGCAACACATCTGCTGTTAGTTTAAAACTTTAAAGCTTATAAACTGTACCACATTCCTCATATAACTCAAGGAATTTAGTAGTTTTAACTTACTAGCGTGTTATTAGAATGTAAATTCAGCAGGTGAGCAAACTGTTGTTTTAATCCAGCCTCTGTCTGCAGGGTCCTGGAAGCAGAGCACGGGATTCACTGCAACATGACCTTGCTGTTCTCCTTCGCTCAGGCAGTTGCCTGTGCTGAAGCTGGAGTTACTCTGATTTCCCCATTTGTAGGACGTATCCTGGACTGGTACGTTGCAAATGGAGATAAGAAAACCTATGAGCCTTCAGAGGATCCAGGTAAGCTTTCCTTTTAACATATTGTTAAAAATTACAATAGCTACTCGTTCAAACTGCAGTTTACTTGTATAAATCCTCTTAATGAAAAAAATGTTGGTTTTGAGCACGTTCTAAATAGTCACTTGTACTTCACATGAATTGTTCTGAAAGTTGTTGGTGTTTTTTTTTTTAAGGAGTGAAGAGTGTCACTAAGATCTATAACTACTACAAAAAGTTTGGCTACAAAACTATCGTGATGGGTGCTTCATTTCGAAATACAGGAGAAATAAAAGCTCTTACAGGCTGTGACTATCTCACTATTTCACCCAAGCTTTTAGCAGAGCTCAGCAAAGAGTATGCCAAGCTAACTCCCACGCTCAGTGTAAAAGAGGGTAAGTCCTTGCTCAGCCTCCCTTCTTGAATGTTTAAGAGTATGTGGTTCCACTCAGCTCTGTGGTGCTTGCTTCCATTCTGCTTCAAGGCTAAATATTGACCCCTCCCTAATGGAAATACTGTAGTCTCATTATAACATACTGCTACTGACACACAGTTGCTTCTTTAGGGTCTCTGGTCCCACTGGGTACGCTAACTGGAGTTACGATGGGGTTTGAGTATGCTTAAATACCGTGTACCCTCTCCTGAGAGGACAGGGAGAGCAGAAGGAACTTTATACTTCATCTGCTTGGGATAAAATATTACTGAATATTGGCAAAGATGCCAAACCTAGTTTAATGTTATGTTAATAGTGCATCAGTGATGCAGTTAACTCTAGACATGCCAAAAGGTATGTGTGTTTCCCTCCAGAAACTCTGGAAATTAATCATCTGCAAAACAGGGATCCAGTGATACCGCAGCACGATGGTTTTCCCTGTATGCTCCCGTTGCACTACTCTTGCTTTTCTGTAGCCTGATTAAAATGCTACTTTACAACTCGGGGAAGATCAGATTTGTGCACAGCTGCAGTCATGGGTTGCTGCTTGCAGGGTGCTAGCTGCCTTGTAGGCACGCTATCAATTGAGCTGTTGTTAGGGACTTGCCAAATAATCAAAGACCTAATTGTTCAGCATATTTGCTTAGAATGTCTCACAGTGGTGTGTTGCATCATTCCTGATAACCGTACCATTCAGAAGCAGATACAAGATAATGGCATACATGTAAACACTGTATTTTAAGAGAACTGGTTATCTAGATGACTTTCCACTTCCCAAAACCAGATGAGGAGCATTTTCACTCTTGCAGCCCAAGTGTCCTCATGTAGCAAGTGATGTTGAAAGTGGTGTTGGAAACTTTTCAACAGCTGGAGAAGGTCAGGATCTTGAGACTGTTCTAGAAAGCCTGTAGTATTTGGTAATAATCTGGTGATATGGTTTGTTTCCCTCTGAATTCCCCTTGCACAGCTCAAGCATGTGAGCTTGAGAAGATCCACCTGGACGAGAAGGCATTCCGCTGGCACCATAACGAAGACCAGATGGCTGTGGAGAAGTTATCCGAGGGGATCAGAAAATTTGCTGCAGATGCAATTAAACTGGAGAGGATGTTAAAGGTAGATGTTATCTCATGCTGTGTTCCTCCCAGGTACTGTAGCTAACCCGCGGTTCCTTGTGGTACGGCTAGGGCTTAGGAACCTGGAAGCAAGTCCGATCAGGTTTTTATACAGGCAGTACACACTATGCCTGTATAGTAGGAGAGGCAATGAGCAAACTGGCCACCTAAATTAAGTGATTTTGGTAAACTTCACTGCATCTCAGGAATGAATTCATGCCAGATGTATACAGCCACACCTGCTGTTTAAGGCCCAAGGCCGTGTTTAGCTCGTTAGCTGTCAGCAGCAGTACAAGACCCAAATAATCTTCAGATAGTGAGCTGGAGATGAATCGTGTTTGTACATGGCAGTAGGAGGCACCAAGAATAGATATGCTGAGTACAGCCAAGCCATGTGGAAGTTTTCTGTCAGTTTATGGAGTCTTTCAAATGGGATTAATTGAACCATGTGTTTTCCCAGGGGGGATACGCACCCCCAGTATACCCAGTCTAGGCGTTTGTTCTTGTTGACTGACAACTACTTAGTAGTGAGTTAAGCCTGCATTGCTAAAGCCCATCCAGTTCCCAAACTCTTATTCAACTGCTGTATGTTTACTTCTCCTTTTCTAGGAGCGAATGTTCAGTGCTGAAAATGGAAAGTAGAAGAATCAGAACGCTCCTGAGTGGATCACCTGAGGCTAAACAGATGTACAAATGTCTTACCTGTAAAAGTCGTATGCTATGTATGGATAGACTCCTGTATCATGCTTTTTTTTATCAATTTGCAAAGGGACAAATAGAGTTTCAATTTTTTGTGGCACTTTTGTCAATACATGCAAATTAACACAGACTTCCTTTGTAATGTGTTAATTTCACTGCTGCAGGGGACAGCTGACATAGTATTTTATTTTTTTAAAAGTTTTTATATTAAATTCCTACTTAAGTCTACATTCCTAACCCATTAAGAAAGCAATTTTGTCTTTCATGCTGTCTTACTGTGACTAAAGAAAAGACACAGGTGTCAAAAGCCCTCCTTGGTCCAAACCCACAAGTATTCTTATGGGACATAAGAATAAGTACTTTATGTAAATAAGACTTTATGCAGCCTCAGGGGCAGCAGTAGTCACTGGGTGGCAAAGCTGGTGAATGCCACCATAATTAATATTTCAAGGCTTTTTAAAAGGGGGGGAAAAGCTGCATCATACGCAATTTTTAGGAGTTTTGTCAAATACCGTTTTTTTTTACCACTTGCCAAAGAGCCCAAAGCAAGGTAACAGCATGAACAGGGCCCTGACTGAAGCTTAAACTGCCACTGCAGTAGCATAAGCTACACCTACCTGCAAGGTGGTTGGTGACCACGCTTTCAAAATGAAGTAACTAAGTCTCTCAAGCAGTTAATAAATAACTTGTCAGCTCAGATTAACCAACAGCCATCAAACATGTGGATACAGCTCAAGATGTCTTTAGAGGAGCTACTGCTTTTCTTTATGCAATAATCATAGATTGCTGCCAAACCTACCCCACAACTGAGCAGGTTTGGTGTTTTTTTTTTTTCCTTCTATTGCCCTCCCCTTTCCCCGTTGTTCTTAAGCTGCTGTTTTTACAGAAGAACAACAGCTATGTGGCAGCCTTCCTCGTGAAGGACCTAATTCTCATGCAGCACTTGCCCATTACAGGTCTTTCCATTAAGTTGGGAAGTGACTACGTTTCGTGCTGTATTTCATTAAGACTAATTAAATATATCTTAGTTTATATAGGTCCAGTTACATTAACAATAGACAAGAACAAGTGATAGGACAAGAAGAAATGGCTTCAAGTTGCACCAGGGGTGGTTTAGAGTGGATAGTAGGAAAAATTTATTCACCGAAAGGGTCATCAAGCACTGGAACAGGCTGCTCAGGGCAGTGGTGGAGTTGCCATCCCTGGAGGGATTTAAAAAACATGTGGATGTGGTGCTTGGGGACATGGTTTAGTGGTGGACTTGGCAGTGCTGGGTTAACAGTTGCACTCAATCTTAAAGGTCCTTTCCAACAAAAATTATTCTATGAGGTTCCTGTTTACATGTAGACACCATTTATCAGGAAATGGTTAAGTTGCCTGAACTTAATCTCTTGGAAAAAAAAAAAAAAGAAAAAGCAGCACAGAGGCTACACTACTTACACACACACGCTCTGTCCAGCTTGAATAACAACAGAAAAACAAGCCAAGGGAAGAACTGATCACTAGCATCAGCGTGACACAGCAGCGCTATGTCAGGACATTGCCGTAACAACCCGAGAACCGTTGTTTCAGCCACAGCCGGCGGATGCAGGTCTGATAACAGAACCGTATCAGACATGTCTACGCAGTGCTGCACCCCCAGCCTTGCCCTGAAGCTGCCCCATGTGGGGTTGGAATAGCACCAGTCTCCCAGAGGGAGATGCAGCCACCTCAGGGGACCGAGATAGACCCCTCTGCTCTATAGGTGTAGGTAACAGAAGGAGGCCACAGCAGAAAGCAAGCTGTCTGGAGGGAAGTGACCTTTTTGCCTTCCTTTGAAAGGTCAAGCCAGCATTAAAAAGAAAAAGCTTTTCCCTGCCCCCGCCTCCGTACAGTGTCCCACACAGCCACCCGACCTACCATTGCAAATCACATTGCACTGTGATTTGGATCGCTACAGTCATTAAAAACTTAACAGAGTATTTGTATCCTGTTGAAAAGGGAACAGAACTTCAAGTAGAGCAGAGGCGGCAAGTACAAGTCTGTAGGCTCGCTGCTTTGGATCTAGCTTTCTGCTCCAGAATATGAGATGAGATCTAGCTTCTTAGCAGACCACAATTTCCAGAGCAGGCAAGTTTGACTCCAACTGTTAACAGTTACAGAAGTATGAAGTGATGACTTCCTCTGGCAAGAGGATGAGGCTTCCAGCCAGTCCAGAATTGCACGTCCCTGGGGTAGCCTGAACAAAGCTGCACAGCACCACTGTGAGACTGACAGCTGCAGAGATGATAGACGGTGAGACTCACGGCAAGCCAGAGCAATCAGAGGTGACTTCTGAAAGGTGACACAACTCACAAGCAGGCACTACGTGTTTTCTAAAAACTATTACAATGATCAGAGCAGATGACAGGGTAGGAGGGGGATCCTCAGCCAGATGAAACTATTTCCCCACAGCAACAAGCCTACTTAATCCAGCAAACTGAACATTAAACAATGTCGTGGATAAAGAGCGCAAGTATTTCCCGTATTCTGAAACGGAAGACCTGGGGCTGTAGAAGTGGCAAATACAAAACTGCTGTGCAGTTGTTGCTGGTCTCCCTGAAAAAAACGAGCTTTCTTCCTCACCTTCACTGAGAGGTGACAAGCCCCGCTACGGGCTATCCCTCCACCTCGACAGCTGGATGAGTCTCAGCCTGCCACAGCTTGTCTTACACCAAGGCAGGCACGTCCTAATGCCTGACTTCTTAGCAAAGGAATTAGAAGGTATTTTAGGTGCTACTGCATTCTTACACGTGGAAGGGTTCAGGTATGATTATACCGCAGAGAAGCTGCATGAAGCCAAGCTACCCGAGTCAGCACTGACCTGGGCTGGTCAGTCTCCATGCCAGCTTCATTCCAGATGCAACGCAGAAGGACCATCTGTCTGAACTTTGCATTTACCAGCCCACTGGTATCAACAGGGATCTTGCTGTTGATTCCTTTAGCTGAGTCATTCTGCTGAGATTTGTACCTATTTGGTGTTAAAAAAAAAATAACTGCAAGGCAATGTAGTGCTGTCCGGTAGCTCTGGGGCACCGACACTTCTATTCTGCAGAAGAACATGGAGAGAGCTACACGCCAGCTGCTTGAAACAGCTGAGCTGTGCATCTGCATCTGATGCACAATTACATCCCTGCATCTGTCCTAGGCTTTAGCTACTACTAATAAAGGGTCAAATCCAGAAGTAGCTGATGCAACAGTAGTTCTTTGCCATAGAAGCTTCGTCTCTCACAGCCAAGACCAACTCATTTCATCTGGACCAAGACTGGCTCCTAAAAACCCTATCAGTGACAGGGATGAACTGTCACGGGATGAGAATGCAGGAAGGCCTTAGAAGAGGGTACCCACCTCCTTGTCACACTGGTAACTGGCAGCTCAAAGTAACAAATGTGCTCGACTGGTCTTTTCTAGGCAAGGTCTGTCTGACAAATTGCTGCCCATTCATTTTCCCCAAAGCCTCTTTGTTCTGGAGCTTTCTCAATCAGGAAGAAATCAACAATTTTTCTAAAAATATCTCCCAGTCACCTTTAAAATACTGACAGATCAAAGTTGGTCACCTGGGGAATGAGGAGCCCAGTAAAAGCTTTCTGCTCTGGAATTCTGTGTCCCAAGCCCTGCTGAGCTGACACCACCACTGATCTCTGAGCAACCAGCGTTGTGCCACGGCACGGTGGGAACTGAGGCACACAGAACCTGGGGCCTTGCTTCTGTGAAGCTGGGCAGTCAGAGGCTTTGAGCCTCTGCAAGAAATACCCCTTCGTCCTCCCGGATGAGGCAAGTGCCCTGCACCCTCACACCACCAGCAGAGCCACAGGATCTGTCACCTCACGTAGCCGGGATGCAGCTGGCCAGGGTCAGTAACACTGTGGGGTTCAAACGTAACTCTGAAGCACTCCAAAGGTGGCTCAAAAGGCAATAAAGTGCTTCAGTGAAAGGGGAAGAGGAGGCAGGAAAAGGTGTCTCAGTAACAGTCAAACCTTACCTTGCTTACCTATAGGCACATGGTCCTCTCAAGAGCTGAGGGGGCATGAAATGAACAAGTTATGCTTAAAATGTTCTCTGTAGGATCCCTTACTTGCTCTGGGAGCAGCTGCTCTTTCCCATTTCAGCACTGGGGCTTCTCTTCAGCACAAGCTGGATGTTTTGAGGTGACTGATGTACGTGGCTAAGTCACAAAGTCCATGCCATTCTGAAATGGAGCAGAAATCCAACAACCGCATAAACCTCCAGCCTATATGCCTGTTTAGTCACACAGAACACCTCCACCCCTTTGGCAGCTTCATCGCTACTCAGGAGATGAAAAGATCTCTCCCAGAATCCTGTCTGAGCCCAACTAACAAACTCCTTGTGGCTTCCCAGGTCTCCGTAACTCCTCAGATTAAGAAGCTGGCAGCAGATGTCTGTTGTCTCCCAGAAAGGTTTTTGGCAAACACAGTCAGAACGACAAGCTTGGACTCAGCAAGCAGGGGCAAATAAAATGTGTGTGTGCATGAATTACAAAGAACTAATACATACACTTTAAAATTTGATTTAAAAATGCCCTTGCGCTTCATTAAACACACTTAGAGCAAGCAATCCTTCCCAGCCACAAAGGCTAAGCCTTCCCAACCCCCTGGGCCAGAAGGTCTCCCTTTACCACCTGCTCTACACCTGAGCCCAAACACCAGGCCCTCCGCACAAGACAGGGTTCACCTGGGCTGCCCCAGCCCCGTGCCAGGAGAAAAGCCAGCACAGAGGGTTGCCATCAGCCCCTTCCTCACGGACAACCTCCTGCACTGTGCTTCCTCCAGGCGCTAGTAGGCTAAGCACGAGAGCCTAGGTTAAGGCCGCAGAGCGCTATGAACTGCATGTACACGTAAGGTTGCAGTTTGCCCTCTGAGGCGGTCAGGGAGAGAGGCCCCACACCTCAAACAAAGCCGGAATTTCTCTGGGTTGGGCTGAGCAGGGCCAGGCCTGACCTGAGCGGGGGACTGGCTGAGCAACCATGCCGATAACGCACGGGTGAGCAGCAGTGGGAAGGCCACCCGTGGGCAAGCCCACGTCTGAGTTTGTGGACACTCCTGCAACTGCAGGGAGAGTGCAGATACACCCCACGAGCCTGCCGGCATACCAGGCTGGAAAAGGATGTTCTTTCTATCCTCCTTTCCCGGAGTCCAAGAGGAAGCAGTGCTGTGTCTCCCTGTACACGGGGGTCTTGCCTCCGCGGCAGGATCCCATCTGTTTCTGTGCAAGTAGTGCCTGCCATCAGAGACCTTGGCACATATCAGAGTCCCAGAGTATTCCTGCAAGAGAAAAATATTATTTAATTTTATATATTATTCCATGCATATGTACACGTGTGTATGTGCACTATACACATAAATTATTTGATAATACATTAAAATAATATTACAATATTAGAGCCTCCAACAACAGCAGACTATTCAAAGCTCAGCAAGTGATCTAAACTGATCAAGTTGCATCAGGGGATGCTTAGGTGGGATATCAGCAAACATTTCTTTACTAGAAGAGTGGTCAGGCACTGGCACAGGTTGCCCAGAGAGGTGTGGGAGTCACCATCCCTGGGGGGGTTCAAAAAACACTTAGATGCAGCACTTGGGGACATGGTTTAGGAGGCCTGGGGGTGTTGGGTTGGCAGCTGGACTTGATGATCCCAGAGGTCTTTTCCAACCTGAATGATTCCGTGATTCTACGATAAATGGACATTTTGAACTCTTATTTTCACTGTAATTCTCAGGGAGGGAAATAAGTGGCAGAAATATTAAGGAAACAAATGCCAGGAGAAAGTGAACTTTGTTTTCCAGACTCTGCAGACAGTTCAGCTTGGGAGCACAGAACAGAGCCGGCAGGTAAATGATTCCTGGTTTGCTCACAGAACTGAAAAAAAACCAAACACGAAACATGCAAATCATGAAACATAAATTTGGGACTTACAAGCAGCAAGATAAATGGAAGTAAAAAGCTGAAATACCTTTTGTTTGGGGTCAAATGCAACATTTTGCCTCCTGGCTTTTTCCACAGCCTTTAAAAAAAATATATATTAGATTTATTTCAAAGAGAAAATGTGAAATAACCGATTTCAGTGATTCTGCTTCTTCTTGGCTAAAAATGTTTGTTATATTCAGTGCAAAGCTGTGGAAATCGTGCTTTAACACAAAAGTGCAACTTTGGCAAATTCATTAAAAAAAAAAAAAATAGAAGATGGATAATCCCAAGCTCAGCTCTGGTCTCCCCACGGCACATTTTATACAGTCCCTGCACTGAAGAGACGCCCAACTGCAGGCACCCAACGCTTCAGTGGTACGTTAGGGCCGTCCCTCGCCAGGAACTGGCCAGGCTCGGGGTCTCCTGCTCTCATCCTGATGCCGAACAGGACTCTGCAGCGAGGCTGAGCTCCACCAACCACTGCTCAAGCCCACGGCATGGCTTGAGGCATTGGGGATTACAATCAAAGCTCACAGTTTCAGCTCTATCATGCAGCCTGAACAGACCTATAAATAATATTTAGTATGAGATAATATAGGAAATAGTGTATGATAACTGCTAGAATAGGATTAGGTACGATTAGTAGTTTAAGTCTATACAAGTAACTATTAATTCACTGGCAGCTCAGCTCAACTTAGCTTTACTGTAGCTTATGTGGAAGTAAAAGGATCAGGAAGTTTTGGAGGATCAAGCCAGGTAAAGCAGCCAGTCCAAGGGCAAAAGGTGTGAAGAACCTGCTGAGCTCTCAGGAGCCATGGAATATAATTATTACCTTATGATATGGTTCTGCCCAATTATTTCATATGGATTTAATTACTTTTATATTGGAAAATAACAGAACAGAGGTTTGGCAGCACAACCATTCCTTTCTCTCAATGTACACGTAGAGGCTTTCCCCGAAGATACCCAAACCCATCTTGAAACTGAGGCATACTGGACAGGTTTTGTCCTCCCAGGTAATCTCTTACTTTTGTTTCTCTTCTCATTCTCTGTTTGCACGTTTTGCGTAAATTTAATTTCACATAGCTCATGATTTTGCTGTATCTGTACTGCCTTGTTTTCCGTATTGCATACCTTCATTGGCAAATAAAATCCTTTTCACCTGTTATCATAAAAGCTAACCCTCTCTGAGGCAGGGTGCTCACTCTCACCGTTTCCCAGCTGACATCTAGGGGCCAAGCCTGTGCTCTGACGTAGGATGGGGTGGGCTTGGAAGGGACATATCCCATGGAACTAACTGCTGAGGCTTTCCCAAGGCAAACAGTGACCCTGACAGCCGAGCCTTGGATGCAGGAGCTCCTTCCATGCAATGCTTTAGGAGCAAAATGGAGCAAGGCTCTGAGCCCTGTTCCTCTGCAGTTCACTTCAGCAGGTAAATGTATCCCCAAGGGCATTCCGTTGTTATGTCACACAATTTGCGTAGCAGCAAAAAAAAAAATCACAAAAGTCTGCTTTTATATAAGAAAATAGTGCCATGGCTTGTGGGGGAAAAAAAAATCAGCCTTGGCTTGGTCAACTACCGGATCCCAGAAGAGTTAGTTATTAAAATAGCTGAAATAGAAATAACTTGTTATTATCATTAATACCTGTGAACAACAGGTCAGGCTTTACCATAGCCTAAGCGATATGCATCTCTCTTGCTCCTTAAGAACAGCCAAACCAGTCAGACCGTAGATCTGTTTAGCACAGCATCCTGCCTCCAACCACAGCCATCAGCTGTTGAGGAAGATCTCCACAGAGTAAAGGATGCTCACCAAAGAAAACACCCTTTGTGCTTTGCTTTCCAGTGGAAAAGCCAGCGTAGGAGTGCTTTTTTGTACTCAGAAGACCTGCATTCCTCAGCCCAGCCCCAGACAACGGGGAAAGGATCAGCCTCCTGGCATATGAAGTTTTCCTTCATAGTGGTATCTGCCAACGTAAGAGGGGTAAGCGAACTGCTCCAGCAGCACGCTTGGACTAAGCCTGGGAAGGGAGTAACCACGCACCGCTCACCACCTGCACAGCGTCAGGCCCTAAGCTGCAAGAATGCCACAGAACAGCTATCACAAAATGCAGGATCAGCACCAAACACCTTCAAAAGGCAACGGGAGCCTCCCCAAATATCCATGGGCCTAACAGCCCGTCACTGCTATCATACGTGCATTAGCCATGCTGTGAACCCTCCATCCGACTGGCAACTTTTGCTCTTGCCAACACATCATCAGTAATGATGATCACGTTTAAGTCTGACAGTGTTTCCCACCCTGGGGCCTTAACGGCTCCCGCAGGCAGGGCTGAGGTGACAGCAGCCGTGGCTGCTGCCTGGAAAGGAGGCACGGGCAGGATCCATCTTTTCCAGCTGCTCTCCGCAGGGCTGCTGGGCTTCGTGGCTTTAGCCTGGAAGCCTTGGAAACTTTATGCAGAAATTGTATGATCCAGCATTTGTATTTGAAGAGAAAATTTGTCTTCTGCTGGGAAAATAAGTAAAACCCCTCCACCATCCAGAAAGCAAAGAAAAAGCCAGCAAGTCACGACTCTAACCCAATGGCAGCGCTGGTTGCTTTTGTGGTCCACACAGGAGTCCAGCTCTGACATGAGCACACCGTGACCCTCAGCACCCACCACTCTTCTCTTATCGTTCTGCAGGATCAGGGCCTTGCAGGTCCCAAGTCCCTCAGGGGTGCCCACATGGGGCCTCACAGGGGATATCTGCACAGCATTTGTGAATGTCTCCTGGGAAAACAGCAACCACAGGAGGCCCAGTTGGCTCCCGTGTGTTCAACAGCCACTGCACTGTGACAGTAACGATTGTTAGAGACCGCTGTGGGCTCTGCTGCTCAGTTTTGATTACAGTATAACTGAAGGAAGCTTACAATCTGACCTTTGGTTTTGCTTTACCACTAGGATCTAGGTTACAGTCTGAGCTCAGATGTACCTGGATCACGCAAAGTGAGTATTGGCCAAGGGGTCTCCCATTTGTCCTGTGAAATCCACGCAACCACAGCACCCTCCAGGCAGTTTCACCTAAGGAAATGTAGCATGTCTAGAAAGCAGAGGGGACTCTTGCCTTGCTACAGATCATTCAGGCACAGTCAGGTACTCAGACTGACATTACATTGCATTAATGGCTAGGAACAATGTGCCTAAACTAGGAATTCAGCTTCGCTTCCACAGCACCTGAGCCATACAAGTCCTGTCTCTCATTCCCAGGGATACATGACACCCATTTATATTGCTGGTGTTTGATCTAGGAGATTGAGAGACCACAGCAACTCCACAGGCTCAAACTCACCCTCAGTGGCAGCACAAATTGCTCAAGATTAGAAATGAACAACCTGAACTTGCTACAATTCAGGGTTGGCCCTTGGCTTTACGCAAAGAAACACTGCAAAGTGGAGACCCTTGGGTAAAAAGAGGGTTTAGTAACAGGGGGTGCTGAAGAGGGACAGTTTCTAAGGAAAGCATGCAGGGTAGCGTCAGCACATGATGTTTTAGGAGGTGACAAAGGATTGAGGCTTTCATGACAAGACTTCTAACTATGCTGCCCTCATCCATCTTAGAGAAAGAGGAGCATGGGAGAGCAGACACTAGGATCACAGATTACCGGGGGGTGCCATGGGAACAGCGTGTTGCTTACAGCACAGCTTAGTGTATATAACCCTGCATTAACATGCATTTTGTGCTACTGTAGCCCTGCGTGGTGTCCCAGGTTCTTCCCTCTTTCAGCTGCAGCCCACCTGCCTGGCCCAGGCACACAGAAGCAGCGGGGCCTTCCTCAGGAACTGACAAGAGGAAAGTAACATCTTTGCGCTTGGTGTTTGCGGATGGGGTTTGCGGATGGCTGCGGAGGAACACGAAGGTCTGTCTAGAGCAGTACCACCACCTCGTGGGGAGGCTGTAACATCCCACGGCGCCTCTTCCAAGATTCACAGAGCAGCAACTAACCTATGAGCACAAATGCAAAGTTATCAACCTTCCCTTGTGGTGGCAGCTCTCTAATTTCAACAACCAGCTCTATGCAAACACGCGAAGCTTGAGGGGGAGGCAGGGGGAAGCTTTTCCTTCCTCTTTCAGCTCCCTCTTGCATTCCGTGACACAGTGCACTAAGGGAGACAGAGACGCTGCCGCTCCCAGCAGTTGCTCTCAGTATTGCCTATATTCTTGAAACAGCAGTGCAAGAGGAGAGGTACAGGAGAGCAGAGCTGTTGGGAAAACAGCCCCTAGCATCCACAGAGCTGACACAGTACGTACGTTTATTTTCAGCCTCTCATTTACACATGGAGCGTAACATTCACACGTAGGAGTGAAACATGGAACTTCACTTTAAAATTAGTCCTTAGAGATTAATTTGGCTATTAGAGACTACCTTAAACCAGCCAGACCGTATCTGATGGGTACAATTTGAAATTTTAAAGATCAGGATCAAAGTAATTTCCATTTATTCTGATACTTGTTTCGATGCATTGGCATTCCAGAGGAGAAGGTAGTGCCCCAGTGTTCCCAGCTGCCCAGTCCCAGCAGAATGACAGGTCAGCTTTTGACACTGTCTTCTGCATCCTAGGGGACAACATGGTGATCCCAGACAGCAGATCTGAGGGAGCACACTGTGCCTCGAGCTGAAGTGAAATGCCCTACAGACCTAGGAGCCTGCATTTGACAGAAAGGCCCCTTTTACCTCACTAGTACTGAACACCTTCCTGCAGAGAAGGCTCCAGCACTACACAGGACACAACACACTGGGCATCCCAGCAGTGTGACAGGTAGAGTTGTGGGACTCCATCCTCCCAGGATTACCCCGTTTGGCTCCCTGCTGTTCAGGGCAAGCACACAAGCAAGGCCCAATGATTCTCAGTTAATTGTCACTGCTGCAGCTGCAGCTGCCTGCAAGGGAGCTCAAAGCCAACAGCAGTCCGCACTACAGAAAGCGGGAAGCCCTGTACAAAGCCAAAAGGGCTGTTCCATCAGCAAGGGAACAGAGGTCAGTTTAAACAGAAAAGCACTGATACCACAACCAAAGGGCAGAGCTTATCACACAGCACCTAAGACGGATAATGCAGAAGGTTCAATTTTTAAAAGAGATTTTACTGTGGAAGCTCCAGGAAAAGAATCTTATTTATGGAATGCTAGTATGACTAACGACCATTAGCTGCGACAGGGACAAGGACCGAGTTCAAACATCCTGTAAGGGACCCCTTAAAACAAGCAAATGCTTTGTGAAGTGTTCTGAAGAGACAACACTGCCTCTCATCAGAAAAGCTGAGTCTGCCCAAGTCGTCTCTGACACCTTGTCTGGATTCAGACGATCTAAGCTACCTCCACTGACTGCAGCTATCAAGCTGTAGGAGAGGTATGGCAGCACATGGGACTCATGGTCAAAGCCCAAGCTGGTGGGGATTCGGCCATTCCTCATCACCTTTCACATCACTTACTAATCTGTTTTGCCCTGTAAACATTAGGTTAGTCAAACTTGAAAGATGACCTTTTCATTATTGTTCCAGCCAAAACCTAAATGTAAAAAGTATCTAAATTGGGGTCACACCCACAAGCAGGTCTTGGGGCTCACTCCCAGTGTTCTGCATTTAAGTGTTTTGAGCACCCCTCTTCACAATTTCTGTGTTAAACTGCTAGTAAAGGCTCCCATTACCTGAAAGATTTCTCCTTCCCCTCCTTCCCTGCAGGGACCAGCTACCCAGCTTTAGAGGCGAGTGTGGTGCTGGGATGCACAGTGATGTGTCTGGTTGTCTTGTTGGTGAAGAAATCCTTTGTGGGGGTGCAATACAGGAACGTTTCATTACAGCTGTGAGCCAACTGCTGTAAAGATTATCTTAGAGATAAATCACCCGAAAAAGCCTCTTGTCCCTTTGGATTTACCCCAGAACTGTTTCTGCTCCATGTATTGCAGAGGCACTCTGATGCTTCTAGCAGATACTTCTATGTCTGCCCGTAACAGGAAATACAGAATATGTTCCCGTACATTAAGGCCAGGCAAAATAACAAAATATGAAAATAAATAAAAATAAAAAGTAAAGTAATCTGTGTGGCTTTCCCTAAATAAAAAATAATCAGCAGCTGGATGTTGCCAGGAACAGAGATATTTCTGGCTGATAACATCCCTAGGCCCAAAGCACCGAGCACTCCAGAGCACGACGCTGAAGCAATCGGGATTTGTGGGGGCTGAAAAATCTCCAGAATTTGAAGCTTTCCATTTGTTTCTGGCTTTGGGACAAAAGGGCCTGTCATGTGGTTTAAATGCCAGAATCCTCTATAAACAGCTCGTCACAGAGACAGCAGAACACCAAGCATTTGCAAGAGCGCTGCCAAAAGCTTCATCCTCCCGGCAGTGTTCAAACTGCTAGGCTCGAGCCAGGCCGAGGGGAAAACCATCCCACTGCGGAACACGTGCCGAGTGAGCATGTCAAGAGCTGGCGTATTTTGAAGCCTTTGAAGATATTGCCTCTAGTTGATTTCTCACCAGTTCTAAGGGATTTCTAACCCACATCACTAGACAGATCATAAACACGTGTCTTTACATTCAAACCAGCTTTAAGCTAAAGATTAGCACGCACGGTGGTGAAGCAGTGACAACACTAACTATACCACAAGCCAAGGCACTGATAAGGGTCAACAGGCACAAGGCAGTAAGAAGCAGCATTTCTCATCCGTGCTAATGCCCCCGAAAAACCCGGCTGCTGTTGTCACAGTCTTGTTATGTGTAATTGGGTAAGGAAAGGATTTAAAACCAGGCCGCTGAGCAGTTTGAGTATGCTGTGTTCTTACAACCAGGGAGAGGAGAACACAGGGCGTTTTAAATCATGACTTGAAGTCAAGTGCTGGAAAACAAACTCTGAAGAAGCATCGCTGCCCAGATGCCTGGGATGTGATACTTCAGCAGCCTGCTTCTCAGCTGCACCAGGAAGGAAGCACAGCACACAAGGTACAGAAGATACAAACCGAGATATTAAAATTCTTCACATAGGAAGTTTAAAATGCAAGACATCAAAAATCATTACCCCTTCTGTAATCTCACATATTTTAGTTGATGTAAATACCTTTTAAGCAAGAGGTAAAAGTAACGAAAAACCAAGTGTTACACATGTAGAAGAAAATTACCGTGTTACTAAAACGGGAATATGCTACAATACCCCAAGCTACAGACATGCTGTTGCCTTTGGAGCCTGTACTCCAACCCTGCTGCTTTTAACTAGTTTCAAAAGAAATAAGTTAGAAATAGCCTGATGCACTGCTGAAAACTTTTGTGGAGTCAAGAGGCTTACTGCTGCACTGAGAGCTTTTCCAGAACAAAGAACTAAATGAAAATGTATCATGGAGGTCATCAACTCTATCTATCATTCTTGATGAAGCAGACAGAGCGCAATTAATCCTGAATGTATGTGGTAAAGAAGTCAAATGATAACAAGCAAGAGTTATGGCTATTGCCTTCACATTTTAATCTGCTGACACAACACATCCCCCCCCAAATAAACAGAATAAAGCCCTCCTGAATGTGCAGCTGTTTAATGTCACGCCAGACATATTTTCACTTTAATTTGATTTTCTTTTCCCACAGTTTTAGAAATTTTTTTCCAATCTTTGGCTAAAATTGGACACGCTGAACAAGCACTCAGAAGAGCGGTTATTTGGCAGTGTAATTTCTGAAGATGGCACAACGCTCACCCACCATCCACACAGGAGAAAAGGCTGTTTTACCCATCATTTCGCTCTGTGGCCAGAACTTCGGCCACATCCACACAGCTGGCACCCTCTCCTCAACCTCATCAGAAAGCTGCAGGCACACACACTTGCAGACATCACCCCTCCTGCCACTTTGCACTGGGTCATGCAATCCTCCCTCTATTTGCAAGAGCAGCTTCACCACTGGGGACTGTTTAGATTACTCAGGAAACAGAAATGGACATGTGATGTGGAAGAATGAAGAGACACACAGTAACTCCTCTTAATCTGCTCCCATATGGGAGGAACAAGGAAGTCTAACAAAAATCTGAAGGCAGCGTACTTTGTACCTCAGTGTACTTCCTGATACAGGCACAACGCACTTTCAACAGGTCCTGGCTGCCACAAAATAAGGAAAATATTAGAACAGAGAACTGATCAAAGCCTGTAGTGGTCTGAATACCGTTTTTTCACCTGGGAGTTTATCAGTGAACCCGGACAGAACTTCACAGTTAAGGAATGAAAACAGGACACAGGGCAGACAGCAATACTCTTTTTACAGGTCGGCCATGAAAGGCCTAGTGATTTTGACAGAACCACATGGAAGCACAGTCTCAAAGGTAACGCAGACTTGTAGCCCCTCGGGCTCCCACTTCAGAAACAAGACTTTGCTTTGCAGCTGCGGTCAGGGGTTAGGTCAGGTGTGGCAAAGCCCCCTCACCCCAGAAGCCACACGCATTGCGCCCACCTCCTCCTGGACCCCTATTACCTGACTGCAGCCCCGCCAAGTTCCCTGCTCAGGCGATCAGTGGGGTCTAGGGCATGAAGCTTCACCTTCCCTATTTAAATAAAGCTTTTGGTGGCAGAGAATCGCCTTGCTGTAGGTGCTCAGTGTTCAACACAAGGTGACCCCAATTCCAAATGCTCCTGCAGTACAACTGCAAAAGCCTTCCACATCGTTTCAGCAGACAGACTGCCAGAAATCCAGATGGAAGGTATGTCCCGATGGTGACAGAGGTCAACAAATCCCTAAGATGACTTGTTAGGAATGAGGATTTAAGCTAACCAAAGCTATTTGATAGTTTAATTTCCCTCAAATCCCAATTTTAATTTCAAATTCTAATATTCATTTCTAACAAAGAAAAAATCTGTAAGCCAGGCTCCAGAATATAACAGTAGAAGACCCAACAAATCCCAGAGTGGACTGTCTTTAAAATCACACTGAATTCTTGAGACAGATCTAAAATAATTGCATTTCTACAGAAAAAGCATAAAATTACCCTGCTTGATGACTGGTTATCACCAATATTTGATACTATCCTGTTAAAGTGCAGCCACAAAGGTCCTTTCCCCTCACAGAGCACTAAGTGCTGTCCTCAGTTCCAAGGGTGAAGAAAAAGTGTTAACCTGTCCACTTCCCCTTAGATTTAGTATGTTTGAGCCTGCAACAGCAAAACATATTCTCAGCCTGATTATTCCTTTCCAGGCTTAACTTCAAGCCACGTTTACTGTGCAAAAGAAAAGAGAAGGCTAGATTTCATCTTACGCTTGGTTTCTCAGAAGATGTGATCCACATTAGCTGCCTACGTTATTTTCTTTCTTTGTCCATAAAATTCCAGCAAGAGCCAACCACAACGTACTGCCAGAGAGAAGCATTTCAAACATTTCAAACGGAACAAAAATCTTAACATAAGCACCACAAAGGAGAACAGATAACCAGTTAGAAGGCCATTTAAAAACAGCTGAGCAAACTTTTTAAACAGAAGCCCAGTAGTGTGAACAGGCAAGGAAGAAAACAAGGGCACATTATGCTAACCGCCGTGGCAAGCTGCCTTCAAACAACCGGTTCTGCTTTATTCAGCATTTAGCTAAGCATCTTCCATCCTATTCCGAGTATTTCCAAGTGTCCCAGACACATTCAGAGTTCAGACGGTAGCTTTGTGACCTACCAAAAGGCGAGAACACATCTGAAATTGCATTTCGGTGAAGCTCTGGGCGTAGGTTTTGATATTTGAAACACAAACACCAGACGACTCGCAGAGTTCCAAGTGCTCTTTGGGGCAGAGTTACTAAAATCAGCGCACCACCAACCTAGAGCAAAACATCTTTAGCTTCAGCGATTTGTATTCGTAGCACCAACTTATATTTTTTAAAAGACAGTTTCCCACATCTATAAATTAAGGGTCTAGGGAGAAGCAGTGAAAAAAGATGTAGCAACAAAAACACAAGATGGCTTCATAGTTGCTTCTGAAGTGTGATGCACCTCTAAGTTTTCCTACTCACAACCTTCATCCATTCTATATATGCAAAACCTGACATTGCCACTTCACTGTCACAGTCACTTCATAGTCCAGGACAGAAATTTAGAGGGATGTTTTATCCAGTTAAAAGACAAGAAAATCCTTAGCCTGCTGGGTCTTCATCCATCCTATTTGCAAAGAGACCTGCTCCTTCATTTCCTGCTGAATGAAACACATCCAAACATGACACAACCTGTTAGTCCACAGCCAGGAAAGGGCTTCTAACACATATTCACCTGAACAAAAGAAGATTTTTGTGGTTATTTACACGTGTTCTTCTATCTGACAAGATGAAAGACAGTCAAACAGCCAGGCCATTACCAAAGAAGTTAAATCTGTTCATTCCCAGAATTCTAAGACACAGCTGACTAAACGCTAACTTGCCAAAGCACAAAGAACGATACCCAAGAGATGTTTCTCTTAACAGAAATGCATAGTGAAGCCTACTCTGCATTTTACTTTACCAGTCCTGACAGACAGCTGTGCCCTTCCCAACCCATTTTACCTTTTTTTTTTAATAATCACAAATGCTTTTTACCAACATACATAACTGACTGCATCAAACAAAGACATGTACTTCAGCAGTTAACCTAGGCAAAAGAATTCTTTTAGGGGACAGTATTCCCGATACTGGAAGATGCTCACCACTGCCTTGTTCCTAGTTCTTAGCTCCCGTACCGCCTCACCTGATGTTGCAAAGAATGAGGAGGTTCTGGACCGCAGGAAGAGTGGAATTCTCATTCTGTCCTGTCACCAGGTGCCTGTCCAGCACGACATGTACAGCATCCGGACTGCTGGCTAAATGCAGGAGAAAAAGCAACAAGCACTGCGTTAGTGGACACTACAGCTTCAATATCACATCTCTGATAGCACTAACACAGATGACTATTCTGACCAGATTTGCTGGGTCACTGACATGCCGATCTACAACCCCCCAGACAGGGACAATCTTGAGCCCCCAATCCTGAAACAATTTCACTAGAAAGCCCTTCTCTGAAAGGACGGCAGGACCAGTCCCTTGATTCAATTAACACCAGACGGGTAAAGTGCATATATCACGAGATTTTCACAATAAAAACCTCAAAGTATATATCTTGAAGTTGTAAATGACCCTGCAATACAATATAAACTCTTCTTATGTAAGCCATAAAAGTTGTAACCACCACGCTACAAAAAGCCGGCAGGAAAATACTTATTTTCTGGCCAGTTATAACTGGCCTGACATATTAACACCTGCCGGCTGTTGTTCAGTACTCCAACCAGTATTTTCAAGTCACTTAATTCCAGATAGAACCACTATCTTGTCAGTAATGAAAAACTCTCACTTTCTTCTCCCTCTCCCAGCCACCGACCACCTAAATACAAGCTAAGTGCCTTCAAACCCCACATGTTTTTCTTCTTGCTTCACTTCTCAGTACCACCACAACCAAGCACATGTAACAGGTATCAGTGAGACACCAGCTTTTAAACTGTCAGGACCGAACCCATTACACGGAAGTTGGCGGCAGCAGCTCATTCGAAAAGCATAAATATGCCATTTAAACACAGACAGGCTGACAGCAGCATGGATGGAAGGGGATTAAGCAAAGAATACAGAGCAATTTGATAAGACAGTGGCACTTCTTACTGAAACACAGACGCATGGCATTAGGAGCCTGGCTCTGTTTCATATCCATGCTGGGTGTGTCGTCTCTAATCTGGCCACTTCAAATTGTACCAGCTCAATGGGTGACACTATTCTGTTAAATAAAGGATGACTTAAATACCACGGGCATCTCATTGTTCCCTTTAAGGACAGATTCTAAAAAAATTACCTAACAAAATAGCAGACTGAATGACAGCTGCAACAGAATAAAGCCATTTATAGTTTATTATTTAATTCTCCCCATAGCTCTTCAGTATTGCAAGCGAGCAGCACGTAAAGGAAAAATGACACTTCCCTGCACAGCCAGAAATAATCTAGGAAAAAAGTGACAGTTTTGTGCTTTAATGGATTTAGTTTCTCACACAGGGCAGAACTTCAGATTTTGCAGTTCAAAAGTCACACTGCTACATTTTGACTAATAATAATTAATGAAATTACTAGTAATGAAACAAGTAGGAGACATGGTAGTGCTGTGTTGATGGTTGGACTTAATGATCCTAGAGGTCTTTTCCAACCTTAACAATTCTATGATTCTATAAGAAAATATGACAAAACCAGATCTAGCTCCGAGAAAAACACTTGATGGGAAAAGACAACTAATCAAAGCAACCAAAAATCATTCAGTAAAGTCAATTCTCCATTTGGTAAAGCTGGAGTAGAGCACCCCCAGCTTTAAATAATGAAGTATTTGCTTGAATAAAAGGTAACCCCAAACCTCAGAACTTAACCTCTCCCTTCCACACCGCAAGGGAGCTGCTGCAGCGCACCGCCTACCAACAGACACTCCCCTGAAGGTACGGGCTCCCCACCGGCAGGGCGGGCGGGGACTCTCCTGCACACGCCCTCCCCTGCAGTACATGTTCTGCCTTCACAGCAGGACAAGCGACCACGTTTACTTGGGGTAAAAGAGTATGCGCGGACAGCCACGGAGATCAGCATGCCGCACCATACCACCCTGCTTCTCCACACACAGTATTTTGTGGCATTTATTCTTCAAACACTCAATTTCTAATCCAGTAGGGTATTCGTTTATAGCCACAAAATGGGAACATAAGATGAGATATCCTGTCAGAGTCCTGTTCAGCAGCATTAAGTTGGCACAAAAACATTAGTTTCCAAAACGCAGCCACAAAACGGGAAGTCCTAGACAAGAGCAACGTACCGCTAAATGTAGCTCCAGAATCTTTCACGAAATCTTCCACAATAATGGACAAACTGGCAAAATTAGGCTGTCTTACGAGTTCGTATACAGAGGGCTGAAAAAGATTGAAAGGAGGTAAGTCTGTCTTGCTTTAGAAAAAAAAAAAACAAAACCAAGCAAAACCAACAGGTACTCCCCCCTGCAATTTATTTTTCTGTTCCCCCTCAAATTCTCCCAGAAAATGAAACAAATGAAGCATAAAATCAAATGACCACAAGCAGCTTGTATGGGTTTTCTGTAGGCAGCAAACAAAGTTCTTAAGCGAGACGAAAAGAACGACACCAAGCGATTTCTGCACATCAGCTGGACACCGAACAGCCCGCGTGCAATTAACTTCACTAACGCGCAGACCTGCTTGGCTGTGGGACACAAACGTGTGGACACAAACGCTGTGCCACTTGCAGAGCCCAAGTAACAGCACTGCGCTTTGGAACGAATATGGGAAAGAGCTTCAATGGAGAGAGAGAAGCTAAGAGTACTTAGTTCAGTTTTTATATGCACGGGAGGAAACTTAATGTTACAGTTTCCATAGCAACTACAGGTAGAACACATCATGCCTTATTTAACATATTTAATCATGGATTGTAATGCCAAACACAAGCACATCAGGACATGGATAGCTTTTGTGAGTCCCATAAACTTAGTTTCTTAACTCTGCATGTCAATTTTCAACCCCAGAAGTTGTACTAGAGGTTTGCATCATCTTGGCACACAGGTACGACAGCCATATAAATGGTCCGTGAAGTCAGAGATGTGACTTTACATTACATAAAAACAACAGCATCTGCCCACTTTTTGAATTACAAGCCAGTTTGTACAAACAGCCTGTTTACCTAAAACTTCCTCTACCTTTTAAAATGAAAGAGCACCTTGAAAAATATAACTTACCTCCAGCATTTGTAAAACCAAAAAAAGGAATTCTTAAAAGCCCTCAACTACAAATCCAAAGAGCTGCAGCAGTCAGTTTTAGCATTTTACTGATTCAGTTTAAAGTTTGCTGAAGAATTGGAAGGAAAACACTCTCCACGTGACAGCTAAGCAAGACAATCCCGTCACGCACTCAGGGGTGGGCCCCCTTGCCAATGACAGCTCTCCACGTCTGGCACATAAACCAAGGGTACCAAACTGATGATTTTTATTTGTAGGAATTTCTAGGATAAGATCAGAAACACCAGCACCTGAAACCACAAGCCCCCGCACAGCAAGAAAGTCAGGTGAAAGCTCGACCTACCCCTGTCAGGCTGTATCCCTGAAACACCCAGGATTTATCCTCATTGGTGGCACAACACAAAGCTGCAACTCCGTGTCCAACTGCACAGATGGGCTCTAGAAAAAAAAACATAAAAGCATATATGAGCAGTCACCAGCATCCTCAAATAGCCAAAACACAGATGAGTGTTAATGAGATTCTTCATGTTATAGCATGCCGCCTCCCTGCAATACAGCTATGCTGCGCTGTTTGTACTCTCTTAGGCTGTGAGGTTTTCCCTGCACACCACGATAGGATTGCCCCAGTCTTGCAAAGAGTTACTAGCTGTGAACTCCAAGTCCAGGGCCGGCACCAGTCAAAGGAAAACACATACTCAAACGGTGAACGAGAAGCACACACAAGTCTTGATTAACTATAGCCTTAATGAATGATCCCGGTACATCCCACATTCAGGTCTGAACCTTGAGTCCTGCTGAGTTGGAGAGAGCCATTTCTGTATCCCTGTAAGGCAGAGAACCCTCTTCTGACATAAGCACTGAAAAGCTACTGATACTTTTTATATCCACATTTATATAAAAGAGGATACTTTTTAAGAGCAGAAACATTTCTCTACAGAAGGTCTTTCCAGTTCTGAATGCTCTTCAGCTATGTAAGCATTTTTAAGTCCTTGTAAGGTAACAGCCTTACATGAACAGTACAATAGTACTATTTAATTTAACAAAACAGTTAGTGATGTCCACCTACTGTTCTCAGTGCTGAAGTGCTGCAATATCTTAGCCAGGTACCCGCTGTTTGCAAGGTCAGTCATAGCCCCAGGGCAGTTTGGAATCAGCAACGCGTGGTATCTAGCACCTAGTAAGGAGGGAAGAATAAACTAATGGTAATACAAGTAACATACAAAAAAGCTGATCAGAAACCTGTTTCAGATTTGACAGAATTAAGACCATACCACATAAGTCAGTCAAAAACTGTGTAAGCTGAGTGAACTACAGAAACTAACACCTATGTGGAGTAGAGAAAGAGGTCCTTTTTAGGACAAAGAACATGTATTTTTAATGTGACACACTTACCCAGGCAAAGCCTAAAAGCGTTATGTCTGCCAGCTGCTACTTTCACAAAATATTTATTTTTAAAAAATAACAATAATGTAGTGTGTATATATACACGAGAGAGAATATATATATTTTGTGTGTGCATATATACACACACAAGACAGAATTACCAATCCAAGATAAACAAGAAAACAACACCAGTATCCAGGGCTTCCTCTTAAATATAAAAGAGCCCAGCAACTGTAGTTGCCAGGGCTTCCCCTTAAAACACAAGTTTTATGCCTTTCCCATGTCATTCTTCCCTAAAGACCTAAGGCTAAGAAGCATCTGTTTCCCCCCTGATAACTGGGGATGACACACTGGCCAACAGTAAAGCCATTACCATCAATCGACTCCAACTTGGCAGGGTTCGCATACGATTTCATACGGAAGTCCTGTATCCAGCGCATGTTGCTCTCGTTCACATCCACAAAGTCGATGGGCTTCCCCTAGGGGAAGCACGGTTCAGAGGCTGGTTAGGATCACTGCACAGACACACGCTACGTTTCTTGAAGGATAACCACGTGCTATTTTGTGAGACTTCAGCTCTCAAAGACCTGAAGTTTTCCATTTTTCCCACTGAAGTAGTTCTTTTGATAGTTCTCCTCCCACTCTGTGGGTAACAGACACTGGACAGAGAAGTTCAGAACCATACGACAGGAAGCATGGGTTCAGTTCAACATTAAGAAAACAGAATTTAAGAAAAGTCCTTTCATCTGTAAAGACAACAAGACACCTCTCAAAAATGGTTAGTATAATTCTCTCTCATCACATGGGATATCAACTGGTTTCACACTGAAATTGCGGTGATTTTACTTACCCCAGGAGTCGCAACTTGCAGATTAAAAGCAGAGCTGGTCAGTGTAAAGCAGTGAAGGAAGGACTGGGCTGACACGCCTGAAAAACAGAGTCCAACAGCTTAAGGGAACAGCAGTTATATTTTAATCCCAGCCATACTAGCTCATTTTACCCAGCAAAGTACACAACTTTGCTTTTTGGCTCATTTTAAAAGCTCTCAATAATTTCAGAGGATTATTTTAAGATGTAAGAAATACACAGCCTTCATTACAGGTGAGTTATGTATTGAGAAATACGTGATGAAGGCATTCTGTTTGTCCAGGCTGGGGGGTTACAGGGAGGGCAGAGGGAAAGAAAGCAGAAGTGAAGGGAATTTGGCTTCCCCCAGGTATACACGCAAGCCCAGCTCGGCTGCATGTGTGCTTAGAAGCAGGTATGTGCAGAGGGGAAAGCCAGCAGGCGTTCCACAGCACAGCTGTGCACAGAGGGACACGCAGTGCACCTGCGAGCACATCTGTGCACAACACAGGTGCGCAAGCAGCAGCAGCAGGCGTGCGCACCCGCGCAGGGCAAAGCCGAGCAAAAACCACGCACGCGTGACTGCAGAGCTCAGCTGCAGCGACTGCCCCGCACGCCCAGCGGCGAGATGCACGCCCGCAAAGGCGCGGCGCAGCCGTGCAAGCTGCGGTGCAGGCACACGCGTGACAGGACCGGGCCTGCAGATGGGGACGCCCGTGCACGGCGCAGCGCGACGCGAGCACAGCGCGGCCACGCGTGCAAAGCGTGGGGCACCCCCACGACGACCGTGCAAAGGGTCTCGAACGGAGGGGACCGGCGGGGACCGGCCCACGCAGCGCGGCCGCTGCACACCGGGGTGGGGAGCGGGGAGGGGTGTGTGTGGGTGTGTGTGGGTGTGTGTCCCGCAGGCCGGGTGAGGCCGGCGCGCCGAATGGAGGTGCGGTGCTCGGCGGAACGGGGGGTTCCCCGCCCCTCCGAGAGGGTCTCACCCGCGGCGGCGGCGCTGGCGACGATGAGGCAGGTGGGCTTGCCGAGCCGGTCCGACATGGCGCGGGGCACGGCGGGGCCCGATGGCGGCGGCGGGGGGGGCCGACGCCTCATGGAGCCGCGCATGCGCAGTGCGGGGAGGAGGGGGGCGCGCGCCGCCGAGCGGCCGTTGGGCGAAGGGCGCGATGGCGGCTCAGCGGGGAGCGCGGAGGGAGGCGGGTCGGTCACGGCGGGCAGGCTCTGTAGTCGCGGTGCTTTTTAACCCCCGAGGGTTAAAATCCGATCCACGGCGGATCATGCGGATCACCTGGTGGCACGTCCCACCTGCCTCCCCTCCGCCACCCTGGAGCGGCTGCCGAGGTTTATTTCCCTTGTATAATCACCACGGTGGTGGCCTGGGCAGCTCTCTTCAAGCTCTGTGCTGGTAGCACAGTGGCTTTCCTCATACAGTTTTATATGGGGGGGTTGCTTTTTAAAATATTTTTTCTTTTCCTCATCAAATTGATACTGACACCAAGTACTGAAGACTTACAAGAGCCACCACACCTCAGGAAGGGGAAGCCAGTGACACCACGCTGTGGACTGGAAATTAAAAAGTAGGCGTCAATATCAAAATGTCAGCTGATTTTCAATGCTGAGCTGAGAGGCTGCGTCCAGCTGCGGTGCTGGGTTTGAAAGCCCTTTGCTCTAATGACGCAAAGTCCCTACTCAGCTGAACAAACACCAGAAGCCTTTCCACAAAGCCCAAGATCATGGTTTATTGTGCTAATGATGTGTTTCTGACACGACATAAGGAGGAACAAAACTCCTTTGATAAGTCCGAGCTGTTTTTAAGTTACTGGCTTGCTTAAGCTATTGGCTCAAGCTGTTTTTAAGTTATTTTGAGTTATGTCTCAGGTTTTGCTCCTGGTACCTCTTACCCTTGGGATGAATAACCTCAGGGATGTGGTGGAGGGACAGACATACATTCTGGTCTTTCACATCCCTGAAGAAGCCACAACTAATTACATTTTATGGGATGGCACAAGGTGAACATGGATCTGTCAGACTCCTTTTCTAAAAAAAAAAAAAATGATGGGTGAAATACATGGATGAAGAATGGGGTGATTCCCCAGAGCTGCTGAAATAAGCATCAGAATTGCAAACTAAATAAAGTCACCCAAACCTTCCTGAAACCATCCTTCCCATCCCTCGTATCTGGTCCAGAATGCGCTCTTTGTGTGCACTCCTAATCTTTAATGAGTCATTATTCTTCAAGAAAAATGTTCATTTATTGCAGATGTCATTGCTTTCGGCTCTGTGGCGCACCGGAGGAAAAGCGATTTTTGTAAACCTTGTTCTGTTTCTGGATTTGCATTTTTCAGCTCTTTGTTAATGTAATAGATTTATCTCTTGATCGTTGCTAGTGTATTACAAAGAGAAAATGCCATTATAAAATGATAGATATAAAATGAAGACAGTACAATTCTGCCATTATTGTTTATTTATTTGAAAGGACCTAATTTCTAGCCTGGCTCGTAAATGAAATATAGCTTATGCTTGTCTGTTTCTTCAATCACTTGTCCGTCAGTCTCCTTTTCTCTCCAAAAGCGTGTTCTAAAACCATAGGCTGGTTAACCACAGAGCTACCTGCATGTTCCTCTCACTTTGCTCCAGCTGAGCTACCAGAAAATTATTTTTTTAAAAAACACCAAACCCCAAAGTATGTCTTTCACTGTTCAGTTTAGCTGCTCTGTGGGGGACTTAGTGCCACTCCAGGAGCCTAAGCCTTCATGGCATGAAACATCGCATTCATGTTCCTTATTCCTTGCTTGTGAATCCGGTGGGTTTTTTCCATATCTAAGAGCAGGCAGCAAGCTGCTCATTCCAGTCCTGCTCCAACAGCTCTTCCCATCCTCCCTGACCTGCCCAAAACACAAAGCATTAGAGGACTTGACGGTGACTTAAGGTGAAGACACAGAAAAAAAAAAAATGCATGTGGGGGCACCCCAGCTGCTGGGAGATTAAATTATACAGCGATGCCTTAATACTTGATCTTCCACTGCTCAGTTGGTGCCAATGCCTCAGTTTTACCAGAGCCTGGTTTTGCAAATGGTCTTCTTTCAAATTCTCTTCCAGCCAGTGCTAGAGAGGCTTTGCAGCCCCTCTCTGCTTAATTTGGGAGGTCAGCAAGTGGGTGGTAACTGGCACCGTGGCAGGATCACGAGGACAATATAAATTATTTGCTGCTTCACGCAGACTGTTGGTTTTGATAGGGCCTGGACATTACGGTTATGTTAAGTTGGCTGAGTGTTTCCTTTCCAAAGCCCACCTGGTAAAACATAACTGCTGCGCTTTGCATTTAAAGCGTGGTGATTTGGCACCGTGTCGCTTTCTGTGGCTACATGATGGTTAGAGATAAGGGAGTGGGGAAAAGCAATGCATAGTTTAAGATAATTGTAAACAAAACCTCTGCTTTTCAGACTTTTAAACTTCCTATAAATAGGTGGAAGGAAAGAAGCAGACGAAACACAGAACAGATGGGTGGAAGATACCCAAAGCAGCGTTTGAAAGCACTGAGCTGACACTAGCTTTGGCCTCTCACTTGGTACCAATGTGTCTGTGCCGCTGTGATGAGAAGGGAAATGCATTTTTTTGTGTGAAGGAGGCACAACGGGAAGATCCCCAGCCCATTCCCTCCTCTCCATCACATGAGCGGTACTGTTTCATCTCAAGCAGGGGAGGACAGTTTGGGCAGGTGCCTCCACTGACTCCAAATTATGGGGAAGCCTCCCAAGTTGCAGCATCGCCTGTTGCCGTACCATCCCCACCGCCTTCCCAGTCACCCTCTTCTGTTACGAGGAGACAGGCTGGGCTCTCACTGTAAGGAGGTACATTTCCCCAGCCTGGGACCTGAAGAGCAGCCTCAGCTCCCTTGAGGCAGAGCTCTCTCACAGCCTGGGCAGGGCAGGGGAGGTTGCCATCTCTGCCCAGATGGCTCATCCATACCATGCTGGCCCAATGTATGTGCTGTTTCATACCCAACTAGGGGCAGTGGGGAGGGCCAGGCAACCACCCATCCCAGCTTCTTAGATTCAGACTTGGAAAAGAAGGATTTATTTGCTCTCCTGCTCTTAGGAATATTAGACAAGCTAGAACTCAAGTCCTCAGCTGTCTTTCTGCAGCAAGAATCTCAGATAATGAAGGCTTTTGCAGCCAAAGGCTGGCCCTTTTTCCTGATCCCAAGGGGTTTACAATATTTGTCTTCTCAGTTCTTAAGAGATTTGTTTCCAAAAGCCTGCAGATTTCTGCGGAGACCCTGTTTGGGGCTGGTGTAATGACAGCAACTCTTCGCAGTGACGCATACTGCCGAAGCCCTTCTCCCCGCCGGCAGCTCGGAGGGAATCCCCGGCTCACGCAGATGCGCAGGGACCCCCTCGGCTGTGGGCCAGGTGCTCAGGGGATGGTTTACACCTGGTGACAGATGCTTCCGGGCCAACTTAAAGCCAAACTCAAGCAAACCAGAGCGCATCCTAAGTTGGCAGGGGAGAGGTTGCAGCAAACAGCTGTGCAGCAAAGTCTGGAGACCAGCCTGCAGGAGAGGGGATTGTTGGGATCAGAAAGGGTTCTCTGGATAAGTCTTTAATTGTTCTACACCGTAGTCCCTACGTGGGAACAAGAATAACCTTCCTTTGGCGGCTTTCCTTGGGCAGGCTGGAGTTTATTTGGGGCAGGACCGCCTTTCCTTGCAGCTCTCACTGGGATGGCTAATCCTAGCAAATACCAAGCCTGCAGGAAACACGGACATGGGCAAGGAGTGAGAGGGAGAACAGCCATTTTCACTCGCACACCCACATACACAAAGATGCTCACGTGAGGAATTATACAATATATCTATGTGTGTATATATCTCTAGATATAGTTTATTTCTCACAATCCTGGTAAGAGTTACAGGTGTACTGGGAATCATTTACAGTTTCACAGCATATGGAGTGGCCATACAGCTTCTGATGTGAGTAACATACAGTGTGTAGAAAGCACACGTTTCCGACCCATCCACCCACCACTCATACAATGGGTTTTCGAAGCTAATACTAGATTCTGCTACGTAGAAAGCCTGGAAAATGTCAGGGTACAGCGTTGGGTGTCGTACAACACTGTCAGTCACAATGGGACAAGCTAAACTACTTTAATTTTCAATCTAGTATTTCTAGTCTACCTGCATTATTGCATTTATACGCTTTTTTTTTAAGTCAAAGTAAATAGAATACTATATGGGAAAGGAAAAATTCTTGACTATTTTAGGATTTGAGCTGCAGCCCATACAAAGTGTCCATAGAAGCATAGACAAGATTATAAATTCAACAAGGTATAAATTAGCTGTATAGCTTTGTGTGTAGGTAGGTGTCCATTTCCCTCCAGGAAATGTCTAGCAGCATATTGTTCCTGACAGGAAAAAAAACCAAAACCCAAACCTGTATATTGAACACAGGTAAATATGTGTCAGTGACGAGCAGGTCTGTTTGTACAGGGAAGAAATCAAGGTGTCACTCTAAAAATTACTATCGTTTGGAAAACGCGTTCAGGGGCTGACTCAAAACCCACCAACGGTGTTGGAAAGATGCCTGTGGCTTCTTTCCAGGAGGGCATCTCCCTGCTACCAGCGCTTGAGCTTCCCGTCTGACTTCCGAGGGCTTCGGATCAGTCCCTGGAAAAGTAACAGAATCCAAGCAAACCGAAAGGAAAAAAAAAAATCCCCTGTAATCTGACCTTCGAGTTCCCTTTCTACAATTTGAGTTTCTCCACAAGTTTGTAAACAACCTGCACCTACCCCTAGGAGAGAGTTGGTTTTCACTGGGGAGCTGAGATTGCACCTTTTAAAGCTTTCAGTTGAAAGGGTCCTAACTAGTGACTCGGGAAAAGGCACCAGGTTTAAGAAGGGCTGCTCAAAACTTAGTAAAGCCAAATTATTCACTTGTTGGTTTGGTTGGTTTTAACATGACAAAATTGTATGGCACCCTTATTCTTATCAAATTGCCCCAGAAACTTGACTGCTTGAAGCTGCTGTGGCAAAACCAGGGATACAACGCAGGTCTCACTGTTGCAAAGATGATTGAAGATTCCTCTCTTCCTGCTGGGAGGTTTGGTACTGGACTGCCAGAAGGAACCTCTAACATTCTTCCTGGTGTGCTGCACTGGGGCTTTATGAGACATGAAAAAAGAATGGAACGGCCTGTGAATTTCAAGCTGGGAGCAACTAAAAGAGAAACAGGAGCTGGCGGAACATGTTGGTCCAAATCCTATGTAACCCAAGTTTGGTTTTTTTTTTTCAGGAAAAGAAAACTGTCTAATTTGAAGAGCATAGAAACAAAGAGCAGAGAGCATGAGTCCCCCAAGTTCTGCATGTCAGAGCATCCGAACAGAGCACACGCTTCACAAAGCGGTGAGCAGAACCACAGCGCAGGGTAGAGCCAAACCCACGTGTCTGGAATGCCGGCGTGACCGGTCACACGGCTTTCAGGCTTTGGGTACCGGCTTGTCAGCACGGGTGGTGGAATAAGATGTGAATTTTAAAGGTCCAGCAGTCTTACATTATTTTACCAAATGATAACACCTGAACAGCCCATTCAGACAGAAAAATCATTGCGGTCTTCTGCATCCTCAATCCCACAGCTAATGGAGGATGAGAGAGCGAGCTGCAGCGCGCCCCTGAACATGAGCCGATTCTTCTTGAGTGCTTGAGATCCTCTCTTCTCCACCTGCGTTTTTGGTGCTCCAGTAACTGGAGGACTGCAGAAGCACCAGCTTCAGCCAAGCGTAGTGTATGTTCGTGCCATGTCAGCACCTCTTGAGCAGCCAGAGCACCTCACACCTGACTGGCAGGCAGGCTTCGATCCTGAGCAGAGCTTGTGGCCACGCAGTGACTCACTGACATGGAAGAGCAAGGGCAAGAAAGGGACCTTCCAGCTGTAGTCTTCTCATCTGCTGTGCTCCTGCGGCAGGCAAGAGCACCCAGCATCTTGCAGACTCAGCCCCTCAAGCCTTAACAATTAGGGCAGATGAATCTTCATATGTTGCCTGCTGTGCCACACAGCCTGCACTGCCCTTAGGTGGCTGAACCGAGCCTGTATCTTTTGGGTGCAGCCACCCAAAATCTGCCTCAGCCTTGGGGCAGGGTTTCTGCCTGGCTGTGGAGAGGCCACATCTGCAGAGCTGCCTGGGAAGAAAGTAGGGAAAGGGAATACGGAGCAGTAGCCAAATAGGCAGTAAAGGACAAGCAGTAAATCAGATCTCTAGAAACCAATGGAGCCATGCAGTTTGTAGCAGTTGAAGATCTGGCAGGAGGAATTTGGGCATTAAAAAGGAAAGCAGGTCACAGGGCTGGACTGATGATCTAAATGAGAAGACAAAAAAATCATCATAAAAACCCTTTGCTCAACAGATTAAACTCCCCCCGGCCAGTCAATCAAGGTAATGTGATCTGAGCTAACCACAGTGAGATGCAATAAAAGACCGAAAAATTGTGTTGGAGAGACCCAGCCAAGTCCAGCCGAATGGCACAGGGGGCATGTGCCAAGCCACAGCCTCAGATTGCAGTACCCTCAGTAGCCCCTTGCATCATC
This sequence comes from Phalacrocorax aristotelis, assembly GCF_949628215.1. Taxonomy (NCBI): domain Eukaryota; kingdom Metazoa; phylum Chordata; class Aves; order Suliformes; family Phalacrocoracidae; genus Phalacrocorax; species Phalacrocorax aristotelis. The sequence continues at coordinate 70,110,650 of NC_134280.1, read as the reverse complement.
ATCTGGGCTGCTCAGTTCAAGATAATCTAGCTCAAGGAGACCAATTTTCTGTACAGCTACCTTCAGTTTGATGAACCTAGGTTAAGCACCCTCTCATTTTTGCCACATATTCACCATGACAGCTAAGACATTCTGTGCTCTTTGCCCTTAATGCCACTTAAAAAATAACTTCCCATTAATGATTAAGTAATACTTCAAATAGATAAAACTCAGGAGAGAATTAATCTCCAATTAAATGAAGACAGGAGAGGATTTAAGAAGAATAGGCCAAAACCAGTCACTGCAGGACAAGCGCTTAGGGACAAATTATGGGCTGAAAACAGCAGCAATATTTAATCCACGGTAGCAGGCAGACGTTGCTCACATTGCCCTCTCCTGGCTTCTTTGTAACCAGGAGAGCGTAAATCCTGAAGTACGTGGGTGGTACCGCATCCCCCTGCCCGGAAGATTGGTGCACAGGCTTCGGTGCTTTCTGCCGTGGAGTCATCAGTCAAGTGCCACTCATAAGACCTAAAATGTGTGGGCAGCCCAGGTCAGATCTCCAGCGTCAGAGGGTTTCTCCCGAAAAGAGTAAAGGACAAAATACCCCTGGTATAAAAAACACGAAATACCCCACTTCCTGCCTCCCATGCTGAGAATTTAACTTAGATACAGAATTTATTATGCAGATCAAAACCAATTCTCTTCATGAAGGGAGGTGCCCAGCCCAGAAGGCAGAACTGCAGTCAGTTCATGACAAAGACTCACGATGTGGTTGCCTGCCCCTATAGAAGACGGCTCTTCCTGCCTGGGGAGATTTCTCCCGGCTCTGTGGTGAAGTGAATGAGACCGCAGTAAGATGCTGCATGGCTTGGGAAAGGAGCCAGCATCCCTGCTCTAGCATGATGTCCCAGACTAGGAGGGTAAAAGTGTGCATAAGTTGGATTTTCAGTCATTTTCATAGCAAAGCACATGAAAAGAGACCGGAGCCTTTCAAAATGCCCAAATCATAAACTTGTAATTTCCCTTAATCATACAAAGACGGCTGTCGAAAACTTAACGGTTAGTGAAGCAAGAAAGAGACCTGTAATGTTGAACAGATCCAGCAGAATTTCATCTGGAAAAGTCCGTTAGCAAAGGTAAATTTCCATGGCATTGGAGTCGGTAATTTTCACTTTTCTCTGAGAAAAAAAATAGATGTGGGTAGGATGTAAAAGTTGATGTGTCCTTACCAAAGCTGTTAAGATAATTTCACGTGCTTTTTTTCTCTGCAGTTCCCTGCACTGTTTCTTGTACTCTCCCAAATCACTGACTTGAAGCTTTTTGTAGAGCTCATTGGAATTCCAAGAATTTCACCTTTCAAATACACCTTTACATTGCCTTCCTTTTTTGGGTTTGCTTCTTGAAGAATAATTTTTCTCTCAAATCTCAGGACTGTTATGTTCAACCAATTCTAAGAATACAGAGAAGGATGTCGATTTCAAAACCCCAGTGGCATTTCCAAGAAAGGAAGGGAAATTTTTAAGGCAGAAATCATCTCTTCTCACCAACTCTAGGGTTTTTTTTATTAGTTACTGTTTTTACACAAATATTGATGTAGGCATAAGCACGGCCATGAGCACAGCTGCCTCAGTTAATACCAGAGACTTTCCTTACACTCAGCAGGACTAAGGAATGTTTTAGTCAGTTTAAGAAACTACGTCATTGAGATGACTTTACATTTTACAGTGACCTGCGATCATATCCCTGGTGCCAATAACATCCAAAGGCCTGATCAGAGCACAGTGAAGCCAATGGAATGACTGCCCTTGTTTTCAGTACCCTATGGATCAGCCCCTAAACTTTGTTTCACCAGAGATATAAACCCATTTTTAATTTATCACTCAACCTGATGGAGCTAAGAAATACTTCAGGGCAAGTGACTGCTCAGCGCTTTAAGCACAAGCCCGACGTGACCAGCACCTGCCAGAAGGCATTCTTACCCTCCTGAAAATGCTGCTACATTTTCCTTTGGCTTCCAGATTTGTTCGCCTCCTACGGCGGAACTGTTGGGAATAATGGGACTTATCCATAGCATATTGAATTGGTAGAAAAAAGAAGCAGAATTGTAACCCATGTCATCTTTCCTAAAGCTAGAAGCATCACAAGCCTTCTAGTAAGCAGTCCAAGGGAGCGTAATGACATCTTTGTATTAACTAAAACTTCTAGCTCCCTAAAAAGAGATTGAGATCAGGTGTAGTCATTGAATCTAGGTTTTAGCGCTAAGCTACAGTGTCTGAAGTTAGTTTTGCAAATTTGTAATTTATAGACTTTATCAAAAGAGTAAACTAGCAATCTAGATCTCTTCAAATCCCAAGCACAGACTCTGATTAGTTTTAAGCATTAATTCATTCTCCCCCACGGAGATATCACTAGAAGGACTTCATATCACAAACACCACACAAAGAATAACATCAAGCAAATAACGGCATGTGCTCAGTACGAGAAAAGACAACTATTTATTTAGCACAGCGAGTTCAGTCATTTAAGCCTTCTGCTTCGACAAATTTGGTTTCAATCTTGCTTCGGTTCTGAGAGAGGTGAATTTGCTCTTCTCAGCCTAGTTCTCGCTGGACTTTTTTTTTTTTTTTCCCCTCAAAATGAAACCACCGCACAGCCTGGCACATTAAGGCAGAACAGGAGGTGTTTGCTAAAAGGATGTCATTTGCAAGTCAGGACTGAAGTGCATTGCCCCATCTGCGTGCTTAGGAGCTTGTATGGCATCTATGCTTGATCTACCTGACTCAAATCAGCACTAGACCCACACTTCGAAAAGCGCTACGACACAGTCCAGTATAGACTAAAAGTGCCTTATTTTAAAGCGAGTAGCCCACACGACTATCCAGGGAGGGGAAGAGTAATTCTGAGCTTCTAGCACAACAGGCACATCGTACATTCAGCAGTTCACTAGCCATACATTCTTTGCACTGAGAAGAAACCAGGACCAAAAAGGAATTCAGGTGCTGCATGGCGTGATGCAAATGGCACAAAAGAAAAAAAGACATCACAGACACTTTGTGTGAATGCAAGTGAAGGGTCATCTCCAGGTTGATTTGTTTTTTCCCACTAGACTACGATAACATAAACATATATGTATGTATACATACATAGGCGGGATATTCAAGGCAGGGTGGTGTATATACACATACACAAACACAGGTGTTTTCCAAACCAAGCAGCCAAAGAGGTTCCAGGTGATGAATCTGGACATCAGAGGGAAAATCCCTCACGAACAGGACATGCCACGTTCGCCGCCTCGGGAGGGTTTGCACGTGGTTACGTACCCAGATGAGGAGCTGCAGTCCCGTCACCACCTCTGGGGTGTGTTTCTGGATGAAATTACTGGCCTTGCATCTGAGCGCTCTAAGGGCGGGGGGAGGGGGGGTTGAAGGTGGACAGAAATGGTTAAGGCCCACGTTGGCTGAGAACTGTTTTTCCCCTCTTCTGTTGCCAAAGGGTAAGTCAAGGAAATAAAAACACTTTAGAAAGTAAAATAGGAGACTCAAATGAAGCAGGTGGTTTTTTTTCTCCCCCTCTATCTATGCTGGTCAGGGCAGAATAGATAGATGCTATATCTGTAATGTTGTCACACACTGTTAAAAAAAAATTCATATGCTGGGGTGAGAGAGAGGGAACAGACAGGACAGGTAGAAGCATCTCTTGAAGACAGGCCTCCCACTTGCAAACAGAAGTCGCTGCCTGAAAATCACCACCCTACTTTAGCAAAACCTCAATCAGAGCAGAGGTGGCCGGTTTCCCTTCCTCATGAGCAACGTAAGCAAAATTTCCCTACAGCCAAGAGCTTTGTGCTTCAGAGATCCAAGGGAAGGGCCCCAGACTCTCAGTGATGCAGCAGCATCACCACATCCTCTCGCAAAGCCCTGCTGCAGTCGCTGCAAGGAAGCCGTGCTGGGACTGCTTCTGCACTATATTCACTCACATCTCTGCTTTCCAAATACCTTTCCTTCTCCTTTGCTACTGCCACCCTCCCCTTCCGCCCCCCCCATAACCTCTGAACATCTGTAAAACAGGATGAGGGGACATCACTTCTCTAGACAAAAGTGGTGTTACAGAAACACCCCACCACAGACCCTTCTGCTTCAAACTGAAGAACTTCACCAGGCTGCGAGTGACATACTGCTACAAGGAGACACCCGCAGTACAGGCAAAGAGTGCTTTCAGCTACCAGGGTTTCAGCTGGGGCTGTAGCACTCATTCCAAAACCCCCTGTAAACCCAACATGCCCACCCCTTGTCTCTGTACTGTTAAAGGTAGAGGTTGACATTAAACTTCAGCTGCGTGCAGCCTGCTGTTCATCAGAAGACAGCATCTGATACCCCCAGAGGCTGTGCGCCTTCGGGAATATTTTATGAGCCTTGGGGAAAAGAGGATGACAAATCTCACCATAGGAATGGCTGGGCTGCACCAAAAGGCCTTTTGTTTGGGGAAGCCATATTCATTCAGCACACCAAATCTGGAGGTAAATAAGACATGAGCCAAGAGAAGAACTGCCAGATCAGGTTATACACACCCCCATCCTATCCAGCAAGCTTGCCAGAAGCAGCTACTGCAAAAGCAGTACCTGGGGAACATACGCCTTTCTCTGGCCCTGTACCCACTGAATTTATACATCCAGGCTCAGCTAAAGATGTACGACTTGGGCTCTTTAACTGAACTCACACCACCTTGTCACAACCTCTTCTAGTCATCACTCCAAAACTCTGCCTGTTGGCTGCAACAGCTGCTGAGCTCTGGAGACTTTGCAGTTTTGAGCTCATCTGATTTCTGACCTAATTTGAAAACAAGGTGTAAGGTCTTTTTCATAAGACACTCTTTTGCAGTAGCACAGCAGCCAAGAGGAGTCTAATGGAAACTTTCAGAATAAGGACATCTGCCCTTTTCTTGGTATTAGGGGAAGGGGATCAGCCAGTGCACTAAAACCCCCTCTCATCACCTGCCTTCCTTCTCCCCTTCATAAGGTCTGGCTTTAGAGCCAAGGTTCTCAGCAATGAAATCAGGCTTTTCCCAAGGGCTGAGAATTTGTTTCCATTTCCAAAGCTTGGAGGAGTCACAAATCCCTGCTACCGCCATAGGAGGGAGGTAAGAAATCCCCCCAGGACAGACTTCCAGTGCCCTTATAGAGGGTTTCCTTGGTATAAAGCAAGTCAGTCTTATTCTCATGGGATCCCAGGTCCTCTCTGCCCCTAAAACCAGCTCCTGTCTCCACTTTTTCAACACTCTCATGTACAGACACCATAGCCTTCAGTGGGGGAAGGGGGAAAGCAGGTGAAAGGCCTGATCCAAAGCCCAAAGAAATGAACAGAAAGAGTCCAGCTGACCTCGAGGGAGTTTGGGCGGAGGCCACAGCATCTTGCAAAGCCCCACCTAACTTTAAGAAATACTAGATCCAAAACAAAGTCTCTCCTATCCCCAAATGCTGCCCATATGACCTTGGTGAGCCATGGGATCCTGAAGGCTGCCTACCAACGTGCAAGAAACCAAGCAGATGGCAGTTGCTTGAAGTCGGCGTGGGACTTTGCCAGCTATCTTCATGTGCTAGCTGCGCTGTCGGTCACGGTACGGCCCCTCCTCTCACTCCCCCGCTGGCAGCTCAGCCAGAGAAATGACTTGGTGTGATGTCCCAGGCTGAACACTCAGCCCTACCATGCTGCAGTCTCAGCCTCCAGCTGCAGCCTGTTTTCTCTGGGGCACTTTTGAGTTGGGTTTTTAAAAGTAGGTTGATGAGTAGCAGGTACACAAGACGTCTATTAGAGATCACACTTCACTTTTTGGGTCAAGGAGCTGCCTTTTGCCTGTGCTTGCCCAGTGGTTCCCCTGCCCCAGAGGTGCTGGATAAACACCAGCCCAACACACTGTGACAGGCAAACCAGGTCTTAGCACTAGGCTCCATCTCCCCTTACATCATCTTTACCACAACCCAACTTAGAAACAAACCAAACAGAAACCAAAACACAAAGCGGGGACTGTGGATGGGACGTAGAACACTCTGGACTTGAGAACAGGGGACTGCAAGAGAGGTGGGGGTGTCTCCCAGGGAGGACAGCAGGGGAGGGGAGGGGACACCGTCATTTACACCGATCAGGAGAAGCTGTAATCTATACACAGTGGTATAAGCCAAGATATATTACATGAAAGAACACACTGAGTGCATGGAGTTACCCACACTGGGTCAAACTGGCACAGTTGTCTTGAACAAGACTCTTGAGTTGCAGTTGGTGTTTGTTGTTGACCTATCTAGCTCTCTCTCTATATATAGATATGTATAGAATTTTTCTGCATGCATTTGTCTCAAAAGGAGCTGTACAGCTGGGTTGGGTTTCTCATCCCCACCCCGTCTCGGTCTTCATTTTTTCCGGGCTAGGAACACCGCTCCCACAATCACCGCGAGCGCAGCCACTGCCACTCCTCCGATGATGATCAAGGGCTTCACGTTATCGAAGATGCTGCCTGGTGACTCCTCGGAGCCGTTTCCCTTGTGGTCAGAGTCAGGGGACTGGCCGGTGGCCTCTTGTGTCTCCGTGGCAGCGGAGCTGGGTTTCAGGTTGCTGTGGTTGTTCACGACGGCAGCATCACCACCAGCCTTCTTGGTGGCAGCGGCAGGAGCAGGCTGCTCTTTGGGGATCTCCTTCTTGTCTGCATTTGTGGCAGGCCCAGGGTTGGGCTTTTCTGGCTTTCCGGAGCTGGGGGCCTTGGCATCAGGTTTGTTTCCACTTCGGACGTTGCCTTTGGAATCCATCCCTACGAGCGCTGTCGGTAGCAACTGGACACCACGTGTGTGGAGCAGTCCCAGCTCTTCTTTGCCCAGCTGCTGGAGAAAGCAGACGAGCCACCTGAGCTCAACCCCTGGGAGTGGTCGTCTTGGGGCGAGTCTCACACTGGCAGTGTCCTATCTGGACATGATACAGCACCTGGAAGAGGAAGCAGAGCCATGAGAGGTGAGTGAAAGGACAAAGCAAGCCAGCGCCATGCTACCTGGAGGCAACAAAGGAGGACCCAAGGCAAAACTGGAAAACCATTGCCTCTTTTTTAGTAACTGTGAGCTGTATTCAAAGTATCTACTCCAGCACCTGTACCAGCAAGAACATCAAAAAAGTTGGATTGACTGTCATCCACAGCTGCCACAACTAGGCTCCGCATGCGATCAACTCCATCCTGCCCACATACATGATGCCATTTGGCAGTGCCAAGATACTCACATCCAACCAAATAAATCTTACTTTTCATCTGCTCACCACAGCTCCCTTCCTCCTGCGTAAGGAAAGAACATTTTGTTTGATGGGAAGACAGATCAATAGCTCCTCCCTGGTTGTATGTCACCCTCTACCCTTCTTTTTGCAGCATTATCCCAAGTTAAGTTTAGGAAGTGGTTAATATGTGATCTTGTGCGATACTTTCTATGCAGATGAGTACTGCAGAAAAAAAGCAAACCGGATTCACTTTTCAGTTATAGGTATCAGCTACAAGGATTATTGCTGTCAGCATTTCTGGTGGAGCTACAGCAAAACAAGGCAAGTGCCAGATCCTCAGCTGGTACAAATCAGTGTATTGACTCTAGTGCAGCTGCCTGAATTTACTGTAAAGCTGGATCTCACAGCGATTGAGAGATCTCACGCCTGTCTCCTTGCAGCAGTTAGCTGGGCTTGCCTGCAGAGCTGAGCAGGATGTCAGAAGTACTGCAGGTGATGAGCTGGAGCCATTTTCCCCAGGGGACTGATGAAAGCAGCGAAGAGCATGGCTGCATCCGGAGAACTCAGCAAACAGACAAAGTGGGCTTCAAAGGGTAATAAAAACACAACCACCATCACCCAGGCAAGCCTCGCTAGGCAGCGATCGAGGCAGGGTGAGCTGGGAGATGGAGCTCCCGAGGCTACACCTCTGCACGATGGGAGGAGAGCAGACGGCCGCTGGGCAGTTTGCCGTCACGCCTCCGATGGTGCGGCACCACGTCAACTTTGAACTTGGGAAATAATGAGTAAACAGGAGGCAGCAGTCAGATCTGAGTCGCCTGCTTCATTACCTTCCTGCTGACCTTCAGCGCTGCCAGGAGCCTGCTGAGAGCTTTCTACCTGCTAAGTGAAATATGAGCTTATTAGCTGCCTGGATTTGGAAATAAAGAGGCTCCTCAAAAACCCCTATAGACAGATGTTTCTTCTGAAGCTGCTCAGAGTGCAAATCACTCCTTTAATGACAGGCAGGAGGAAGGTCCCAGGGTTGCAGCAATGGTCTGTGCTGCTGACTCTTCTGAGAAGCAGGCTAACAAATGTGACGTTTTAATCTCCATCCAAGTAGAAACGCTGGTCTTGAGGAAACCTACTCACAGAAATGTCAGGTTTGGGTCCAGAGCAAAACTGGGCAACATCTTATGGCTTGGTACAAGATAGAAACTACCCCGTCTCCTGCTCTCCCTTACAAGCCATTGCTTGAATGCCACCATCTTCTCCAATGCCAGTCAACTGGAGTTGACTGAGGGAACAGCAGCCCCAAAATCATGGAAGTCCATAGCCCTCATGCCGCAGCAGGATACTAGGCTGTCTGAAAGGTTGGCACTAAGCCTAGGAGAGCAGTCTCAGCTCTTCCTGTAACATGGAGATGGGACAAGCACTTCCAGAAGGCTTTCCACAGGACCTACCCTACGCATCTCCCTTAGGATGAAGTTTAGCTGGAGAGTATTTGCTGAGATGGAGCCTGAAGTCTCCAAAAGGCATTAGGTCATCCAAGCTGGCCAGTTTTGAAATAAAACATTGAAAGGTGAGAGGCAGATCATCTGCCCCCAGGTTTCATAGCCAGTGTTAAGCAGGATAATTGCTACTCTTCCCTTAGATTTTTTTTTTTTCAATTCATTCTAACTCCAAGCTCTTCCCATGGAATTAAAAAAAATAATTAAACTAGCTCTTGTTTAAAACAGCCCTCAAATTTCCCTAGCAGCTCTACATGGGCCAGATCTACTTTGGGTATAAAAAAAAGCATAGTCTCTGACTGCAGCTGAGCAATACATTTCTGAGTTTGCGATATTAAACCATTTTGGAAAACCATAAGACCACCCTCCCCTCACCCTTCTCTGAAGACGTATCATACTCTTGGGTATCTCGTACCCTACAAACACAATCCCAGATGCTCACCCAGCTTAAGACCCTCTCTGTGGCTTGGGACTTGGTAGTTAAACATATGGTCCTGGACAAGTGCAAGGATATTTTCTCCTCCTTGCTCATTTTGTAATATTTCTGTATGTACCACCTGCCTCACCTTTTCCTTCCTGCTGCCTCCAAAGAGCATTCACACTGCTCTGCTCAGCAGAAACCCTATGTACATCCAGGGCTATATTCCTATGTGCCGAGGCTGCACACAGTCACTCACAGGGCTCTGCTCTTCTGGTTTGGGAGCAATTTATCCTCATTTTACATCTGCTACAACCATGACACAAAAAGAAATAGTAAGCAGGGCCCAAGCCTGAAGCAGGCTTAGAGGTTAAAGCAGGGAGAGTCAGATTCATCATGTCATAAATATGCTCAGTTGCTTTTATATCTATTAGCTGGGCTGCTCACACACTCTCTAGTATTTGTGCAATTATATTATACCAACCCAGTATTAAACATCTGCTGCTTTCCCTAGAAAAGCTAGGTGCAGCCTACAGAGGTGGTAGGGGTGATTCACAGAGGGGGCAAACTGGAGCCTCTGCTGAGAAACGGAGATGCTGCACAGCCCAAGTACCCCAGTTTATCCATATCCTCTCTCATTCACACCCCTGGTTGATCAGGTCTGCATTCCAGATTCGTGGAAGCAGGAAAGCTGGTTTTGCTCAGCGCCTACACTGTGCTGTGGAGCCTTGTCCCGCGGCCGTGCCCTGCGCTGCTACAAACAGCTCATTAAAGGATTTCTTTATTTCTAAGCAAGTTTCCACTAAAAGCAACACAAGCCCCTCATGCAGATCAGAAAAGGTTTTTAAAAGATGAAGAAGCCAAACTAAGCCAAAAATCAATATCAGTAGTTCTTAAATGTCCATGTGAAAGGGCCTCTGTCAGTGGTTTTCCATCACTGGAACTCACTACAGAACCACCCAGCATCCCTCCAGACCCTTTGGCTTGGTTGAGCTGCTGCTGCTGTCAAACACTGCATCTGAGAAGCTCAGGCACCCTTTCTGCCCCCATCAGCTGCAGCACAGCTACCAGAGCCACTGGCTGGGTCAGCATCATGCTGGCTTGCAGCCACCTGTGCTGCCCTCCTCCTCCAGACCCAGGGTACCCTTCGCAGCACATCCTCTTCCATCACAGTACTTAACCCCCTTCTGTATGTTATTAGCTAGCTCCCAAGCAGACTCCCTACCTGGGGCATCATTCCCTCTTTCCTTTTGCTCTCCTTCGCCTTTCCAGTCCTGCACCTTCAAGTGCATGAGCATGTGCTCATCTTTAACACCTCTGAGTCCCACAGACTGAAAAGAAAGGTGCTTTCCTCATTTTCAAGAGCTAAGCGTGCACATACAGGCTGAGGATTTTTCCCCAGCCCTTTGTCTCCTCCTCTTCCCTCATTCTATCACACAAGTTTTCTCTAATGGCCTGTTTCTCCCCCTTTGCTTTTTTCTTTATAGCTCCTCACATCTATTTGTTCCTCCCTTCTCTCCCCTCCTCAGTTGCTGTCTCCGCCTGTCTACCCATTCCTCCCCCTTCCAGCCCCCTCTTTGCCTCCCACACAGACAGCAGCATTTGAGAATAAGGTTCTGTGAGAAAAGAGGCTTAATTCCCTCCATTTCCCGCCCCCCCCCCCCCCATGATATTTCTTTGTTTAACAATCTGTGCCTTTTCAAGAAGGTTTTTCACTTGCCAGCAGCTAACAGGCTTTTTCCCAGGCTGGGAAAAGGGAGCAGGAATCATTAAACCAGTGATCAAGGAGAAAAGGGAAAAGAAAAGCTCTCCGAATTGTTGCTGCTGCAAGAAGCAGCACGCAAAACCACAGCCCCTCCTGGGGCAGTTCTGGTTGTTGCAGCTCTCAAGGTCGGTGCAGTCAGACTCACCGGTGCAACAAGCTGGCTCCAGCCAAAGCAACAGGGTCAATGGAAGGAACAGCTTTCCTCAGCCCCCTGAAGGGCACCTTTTCTGCCTCACCCCTCCCTCCCCAGCAAATTAGCAAATACATCTATTCATCTGTCTCCTGTGTGCGCAGATGAAAGCTGCATCAATCCTGCACCAAATGGAGCAGATGAGTCATTGCTGGCTTTACCATATCACCGTTAGAAGGTCCTCTTCCCTCTGCAGAGACCAGCCCCATCCCCAAGCCCTATAATCTTCCCCTCGCTGTTTTGAGTTGGAAGGGAAAAGCCAGCAACTTTGCAAGTCCGAGCAGCTCCTACAGGGTGTGGGGTCCGGGGCACGGTGGGAAGCTGCACCCCGCAGACGCGCATAGGGCCACAGCAGCGCCGAGCGTGGGGCTCAGACGTAGGGGTCTTGCCTCCTCTGCAAAAAGCAGACCATTTCCATCGGGTCCTCAGCTGCTACACTGACGCTGTCAGCACAAAAGACTTCAGTGCAGTGGGGTTACGGATCTGGATTTGTACTTGCAGCAAAGGTCCATCCGCACCATCCAGGTGTCCCCTGAAAACATCAGTCTCAAATAGCTACTGACCACGTCTGACCTGTAGCAATGCTGTGCAGAAAGAGCCAGAAATGGCAGACAAGACCTTATATATCCTCAGATCTTCTTCTTTGCCCCCTAATCTCCCTTTCAGTTCTTTGCCATTCCTATCTGTCTGAAAAAAGGCAAGGAGGTTTGCCTTTTTGGGGCAAAGAGGAGAGTTACAAGTAACAAAGTCCCATTTTCCTAATGGCATGGACTGTGTTGGCTTTTAGGCCAAGAGCTAAATAGGTCCCTACTACTAGGCAAGCATTAATGCTTCTTCTTGCCTCACCTCCACTGTCAGCCCCCAAGCCCCTTAGCTTGAAGCAGCTGAACCATGGCAAAGACCATCCTGCAACTCCACATTGCTTGAGCCAGGCATGGTAGTAGCCTGCTTAACTCCCACAGGTTGGGGACAGAGGTGGTCTGCAAGGAGACAAGGTCTGCAACCAAGCCTGCTCTCAGTTCCCTCTGAAATGAAATAGCTGGAAGTTAGTGACAGTTAAAAGCACTCTGCAGTGCTGGAGGAGATGGCTTGTGCCTCTCAGGACCAGGCCCATCCTTCCTGAAGCTAAGGGAGGGCTTTGAACCTGAGAACACAAGACCCAACGCTGCTGTCCTCATATTTTTCAGTCAGTTGCTCTTACACCAACACAGTGAAAGGTTTTCAGTGTCATGGAGAAAAAACATATGCTGAATACCAATTAATTTCAGGTTCCTTCAGCAGGTTCTGAAAGTCTCAGCTGGCATGTCTTCATTTGGTCATTTAAGACCAAACTAGCTTTCTGAGGGACAGCAAAGGGCCCTCTTCTCAGCAGCTTCCCTTTGAGTGCAATTTGCACCTGCCAAAACTGGCTCACAGGGCTGAATTACCATCACAGACTCAGGCGCCGGCTCCAGCTGGTAGGTGAAGAGCAGGTAATTTTAGACTGACATCGTCTGCAGATTTTGTTCCTGTGGCAGTTTGCCCACGTAAACAGGAAAATTAGAATTTGGGCACTTCAAAGAGGCACCTGAAAATACACAGCTTCCTGAAAGGGGAAGAGAAAAACCACAAAAGCAGTGCTCTGGCTACAAAAGGTAAGGCAGCTATGAATTGAAGTGACTGGGACTAGGCTGTTAGAAATCGGGGGCGTTACTGGGGGGAATCAAGTGCTGCCACAGGCTTCCTACGTGACCTTCACATTTCAAATTCTCCTTCAGTACTTCATGAAAATTGAATCAATGTGATACAGGGGCTGAACTCACCCATGTGAGATCCTCAGATGGAAGACAGCATGGTCAGATGGAGCATTACCATCACCAAAGTAGTCTTGACTGAAGTGGTCACAGGAAAATCAGCTGGATCACATGGCTAAGGTGAGTTCATGGTGAGCTGAGGAAAGTGCCAGGTCAAAAGCAGCCTGTTCTGACAGATTAAGGCTTCTCCAAAGAGGTCTGAGGTTACTGGCCACAGGGCAATGCCGGTTCATTGCCACTTGCTATTTTATGGCAAAAGGAGGAATAGGCTGCAGTCAGGCGCATTGCCTTGGAGAAGGGAGCCACAGGCACAGGGTTTGGGGTGTCCCTCCTAAGATCCTGAAGCTTAAGACCATTCTCACCTCCCTTTCTTCTCCCAAAGATCAGCAAATCTCCCCATGCACCAAAGTAGCTTGGAAGAGAGTTGAGAAAAGGCAAGACTCTGAACATGGGCTGGAATGAGCAGACTGCAGGAGGGAGGGCAAGTCTTGGCTAGCTCAGCTGAACATGTAGGAAACCATCAAAACCCATCTAAAACAAAACAAAACAAAAATCAGGATTTGTCCCTCCACAGCTGCTAGCTGAAGGCAGAGCTCGAATCACACTTCTGAGTTATTTTAGGATAGAAATTAGAATCAGCTTGCTGACTCACAGCCAGGCTAGCCCTACTTTTCCCCCAATGAGATTCACCTTAATGAACTCACTGGCTCACATGTAGCACCTCCACTGTCCTTTGAGCACATCTGTCCATCAGAGAGTTTGTATCAGTCACCAGGGCATCCCACCACATCTGGAAACCCAAGGAGAACCATCAGCCATGTCTTCTCGTTTATGTAGCTCTGCTTCATGTTGTTATCCGTTCAGAGCTGTTCAGTAGCTTGAATAGCCTGGCCAGCCATGACGACCACTGTTGGCCATCACCCACGGGATGGGCAGAGGGCTGGGGAAGGAGCTGCCTCCACCATGCCAGAGAAAGAGTTCAAGGTGGAAAGCTTGTGTCCCTGCCCTCCTTTCATTTAGCCACAGAGCCCAATATCACCAATTCTTTCTCCTGAGATGTGGTCTTCCATTTTTCCAGCTACTGCTGCAGCCCCGCCCCTGCTTGAGGCTGAACTCCTCGAGGGCCCAGCCAAACTCAGAGCCAACATTTTAGACTAGGTTTAGACTGCAGATTACCCCTATGTCTTATGGAAATACCTTGCCAGAGACATCCTAGGATCCCATTCACCTCTTCCACTGAGGCAGCTCATCCTTAGCCTGCAACCAAGCCAGGACAGGGAAGGAATAAACAGTGACTGATTTGTGGGAGGCTGAGCTTCTGCAGCAGCTGTGCTCAGTGGGAAACAAGGAGGCCTTGTTTTCCACCTTACTCATGAACGTGTGCACACAACAAATCGACCTTTGCCCTCCATAAAGAAGTAACAGTCTGCACCAAGAGTGGCTGAGCTCTTTCTCTGGCACGGTGGAGGCAGCTCCTTCCCAAGCCCTCTGCCCATCCCACGGGCGACAGCCGACGGTGGTCGTTACGGCTGGTCATGCTGGATCAGCAAGTCCACAGAGGGCTTCCCCTTAGTGAAAAAGAGATCAATGATAGGCAAGGCCTGATTTCCACCCCCCCCAAAGTGGGGAGCTGCTGATGGCTGCAAGAGGGTCAGTGCTTGGCCTTTCTACCTCTTGTCTAACCTCTAAGTAACGCAGCGTGGAAGACCAGACACCAACACCGTCCTTTGGAAAGTGTCCTCAGGGGTCTGTGCCCGTTTCATCTGCTATATAGGGGGGTGATCCATCAGGGCTGGAAGGATTTTTGTTCCATCCCAGCCTCCTTCTGCACCTGAGCATCATGTTTTGTTTCCCAGTGCTGCAACTCCCCATTTCCAATGGGGGCAAACAGCACCTCTCCCCTCTCTGAGCTGCAGGGGGAATAAACACATTAAAGGCAGTGAGATGCCAGGCAAGCACCTAAGATAAGTGACAGCAGAGTAGTGTGACTAAGCCTTTTTCCTCATCTCCAAGAAGTGCTGTGAAGACAGAAGAGGTAATGCAGTCCCTCTAAATATTACCATAAATATTAAAACAGTTTTACGTAAGGCGCTTGTGTTCATTCAGCCGCTGTGGGCAGCTCCCAAGGAGGATTTGAGCTCCCTTACAGTCTCTTTTGGCCCCCTGCTCCTGACGCGATGCACAGGAAATGTCATAAAACACAACGCAAGCACAACCATAGCGGGAGTCGCTTGTCATAGATGCTTTTAAACAGCCTCAGTGCCCCAGGAGCGGGCTGTGCAGGGAGGCAGCTATGTTCGCCAGCCCTCCCAAGCCAAGCCTTGGAGGCAGCAGCACCAAGTTACAGCAAACACAGTTGACCGACTTCACTCTGATAACATATTTATGAAACCTTTTCCCAGTCTGTTGTTTGCTACTCTCCACATCCCTCCACCCAGCCCTGGATTAAACATTTGCCTCTCAAACAAGCCCTTTGAATGTTGACGTGGAGAACGTCAGATGCTGGAAGTATTTTAACAGGCAGCAGCTTCAAATCGCTGCCACAGGGGGAGATTTGCCAGCAAAGCCTCTGCTCCACGGCTGCGTCAGTCCTGCGGCTGCACCGAGACCCAGCGCGCTCATCACCTGTCCGGCTGGTGCTGGCAGTGACCAAAACCGCCACCATCACCCCACACAGCCCCCAGAGCGTGGCCACCCTTGCAGGACCCTACCCCTCGGCTCCCCGTGCCACCGAGACACATCGCCTCTCTCCTAGCCGAGGTGATGCATCAGCGTTCAGAGGTTGGGTTCTAGCTGGCACCAGGGCGAGATGTGGGAACGGGACACGCTCCCCTAGCCCAGCAAAACCGGCTTTGCTTTACGTCTGCAAAGGGAACGGCTGTGGGACGCAGACCCTGGGCACCCCAGCGGGCCCAGCAACTGCATGGAGATGAGGCAAAGTCCTGGCTTGCAACACAGGTGCCAGTGGCCTCTCCAGAGTCTGCCCGGCCACGCTCCCCACGGGTGACACGGCATTTCAGAGCCTGCAGCCAGCCCCGGTACACTCCCTACCAGCATGAGCCCAGGAAAAGGCTAAACAGCCTTTTTTTACACCATGATTTTCTGCAGGAGACGTCCGAGCCAAGTGTCACATCTGCAAGCCACACTTGTCCATCCCAGTGACATCTTCGGGGTCAGGACGCGGCAGACATTTTATTCTCAGAGGTGGAGGTGACATTGCAGCAACACCACACTCCTGCCAGGGCCTTTACTTTTGTTCTTTATTTTTTTTAAACCCAAAACAGCTCTAACCTACACTGATCAGGCGCTCTGCCTGTACACAGCAAAAACATCCTCCACATTTTTCTTCTCTCATATTCTCTCACCCTACGTGAAAATAAAACAAGAACCATGAGAAATGGTAAACCCGACTGACCCTGCCCTTAACCCTGCAGCATCAAGGGAGGGAGAGCTTGCTACTGTTCCACCCTGCCCTTCAGCAGGCCCACAGCAAGCTCCCATTGCAAGTTTCCTGCTGCACCATCTGCAAAAGCCCCTTCCAGGGCACATTGCAGGCACAAACCCAGCCATTTCTCCACAGCAACACAGGCTGAAAAGCACTTGCAGTCCACTTCAGCTTCCTGCCCACAACTCTATTAAAAAATATATAGGCTGCTGCTGCAAAAAAAAGCCCCGACCAAGCCCGCTCCTTCCCTCCTCCATCAGACTGTTCACCATGCACAGTCCCAAAGGGGCAGCTCATCTCCCCAGCTCAGCGCTGCCTGGCACAGACACAAGTCGAACGCAAACCCGTTTCTCACGCCTCGGCTCACGGCTGTCCCAAAACATGGCAGAAATCAGGAAAGCATTACCAAAACAGCCTTGGGAAGTAGAAGATTCTGTCTCAAGCTCTCCAGTGGTGCCAATCACATGCTCCGACTGACATCTGTAGGGGTCGGCACGGAGTTACACCCGGCACGGACCTGATCTGCTGTCGATAAGAGAAGTCACACCTGGCAGGGCCGTACAGCCTGCCTGGTCACCCACTCAGGTGCCACCGGCCCTTGATGCAGCTGGACCAGCTGTGCTGCCTCTAGAATTAGAGAGAATCTGCAAATTGCTGAGATTAGGTTGGAAATACGCTTTTGCTGCAGAGCCTGGCTTCCCAGGGTTGTAACACAGCACACAGGCCCCCGATGGGGGGCTGCCATAACTAAAACAATTGCAGAGCACCTCACTTTGCTGTGCTGTCCTAGCTTTAATCCTGGGTTTGAGCCCCCCCCAGACACAGAATCAAATACTAGTTTTTTACTTTATCGTTCCATTTTTTTGTAGTGGAACACGATTATAGCTTTCACCCTTCAAAAATCATGATGCATTAGATTTAAGCTCTCCCTGACAGGACTGAGCATCGCTCATCCCAAGACAGAAATTCAGGGGAACAAAGGAAAATGACTTTTTTCCATGGCAGCTATTTGGCAGGACACTGGATCAAAACACTGGACTAGTTTCAACCCCAGTGATTCAGGAGACGCAGTGGTAGGTGCACAGCCAGCAACATGAACCACAGAGCCTTAGCCCACAGGCATGATGTCTTACAGGTGGGCACAGGCACACATCTGGGTGCATCCTGTGTCCCAGACTGCTGTGCCACCCCTGCATCCCCCCTCCCCTCCCCGAGCACCTCCTCACATCTTGGCTTTTGCCACACTGAGCATTTTGCAAACACACTCATTTTGTTTCCTTATAATGCTTTTCCAGCCATCCAGAGCCAGCAATTCAGTGCCAGCAGCTCTGTGGCACTGGAGAAGAGGTGCTGCACCTAAAGGTGGCACATCCCTTCCTGGGGACAGGCTGGTACCACCTGTAAGATCAGAAGGGAGGCCACCAGAGCCCAAAGACCCCAGCAGAAGCTGGCCCAGCAGCCTCTGGTTGCAGCCCTGCTACTGGAAAGCTAATTATCACCCTTCCAAGCACAGCCTCATAGCTTGGGATCACTGGCACCCCCTCCTCCATCACCGGGAGGTCTGCACCACTTTTGGCTCTGCTCTGCGAGAATGGCTGAGAGCTGCTTGCTCCAGGCGGGAGGTTACTGCAGCCCCCAACACGCTCAGGTATCCCCAGGGAGTAGATAAGCGATTCCCCACAACCCCCACCCTAACACCCAGGCTGGGGCCATGGGCAGGTCTCAGCGCTCTGCTCAGCGCTGCGGCGGTGATGCTGTCTCAGGAATAACATTGTGGCAGGGTCAGAAAGTGTTTCGCGCCTCCTTTCCGCCTCCTGGGGAAGGGTGAACCCCTCATTCCTTTCCACCGCAAAGCCCCGCTCTTTACACCGAGCCTGCCAGCACTTGGGAAGCTGCCTTTGGCAAGAGGGCAGACGCTTCTAATTGAGGGCACTGCTCCCCCAGACAGCCAGCAACTGGTACCCAGGTGCAGAAGGCTGATATCCTTTAACAGATCTATGCCTTTAAAGGCTCTTCCTAACAGTCAGTGGGTCCTGTACCTCTCAAATTCAGTATCTACAGGCAAAAAAAGATTAGGGTTATCTCTGGCACCATAAAACAGCCCCAACCACTGCAGTAAGCAGCAGCAAATTTAACAGCCCTCTTCAGCGTACGGGCATCCTAAACCCACCCCTTCTGACCGATAAGGGATTGCACCAGGCTTTCGTGTAATCATCCCGCTTTGTGGCTCAGCTGTGGCCAGCAAAAAGATTATGGAGGCAATTCTGCATGTGCAGAGCCAGGTCCTGAATCCGACAGCCCACAGATCTGCAGGCGTCAGCCTGAAAACTGTTGCTTTGCAGCTGAAACGTAAGAAGGCACTGCAGGCAGACGAGGAGCCGATTCAGCACGAGGCAGTGACCTTCCAGGGAAGCTCCTCGCATGCTCTGGGATAAAGCCCATCACTTAGCATGTGCGGCAAAACCAGTCTGCTCTCCCTCCCTGCAGAAAGCTGGGAAAGATCTGGGGAGGGATGGCCAAAGCTCCTCCAGCACAGAAATGCTTGTTCAGAGAGATCCATCCCTCCCCTCTGCCCCGTCTGCCTGCCCCCACGCCTGACCGAGGATGGGGAGAGTGTGCCAAGGCGCTCGCCGGTCCCCGGTCCTGGCAGCCTGCCGATCAGGGTATGGATGCAGAGGAATGAATAACCGCATTTAGGGGAATTCTGGATTTTCTTACCCCACCCTGCCACAATGTCACAGGGTTAGAGGCTGGTGTTGGGCACCGTGGCTGAGAAAGGAAAGATGGAAAAATGCTGAAGGTCAAACCTGTGAAGGTCAGACTTTTGGAGGTCAGTCCAGAGATGGAGCAGGGAGCTCAATCCAGCATAGTCCATCCTCCCTCTCCTGACAGCATCCTGCCCAAGCCCCACCCAGGAAAGCAGGGCTGCAACGGGAAGGGCTTCCTTCTATTGCCCCAATGCCAAAGTTTTGCCAGGCTGACCTCGATTCAAGAATAAAAATCCTCTTCCTTCCCACCCCCAACCCCATCAGAAGCTACCAGATGGTCACAGAGAACTAAGCAGGAGTAGGGACCAAATCAACAGGTCTCTGCAAACATACAGGGCACAGATGCACGTAGATGCGCAGAGGGGCAGGGACAGCAGGCTGAGAAGCCCAAGACATCCCCCCATGCATTTCATCCCTGGAAGCACAACCTTGAGAAAGTAGCCCCAGTCTGGTGTCCTCCTCCTCCCTTCCACTCATTTGGTGCCATCTTCTCCCCGTAGCTTAAAATAGGCACTCTTGCCTCTCTCACCTCTCTCCATTTTGGTCTTTTTTTGGGCAGGTTTCCCTTTGGAAGCTCCTTTCCAGCACAAGCCAGGGGTCATATCAAAGGATATCAAAGCTGCCCTGCCTAACAGAACGATCCCCAGCTCCTTTCCTTGGGAAAGGTGAAGACTAATAGCCAGGGCTGCCGGCTGTTCCTAGCCATGCTTGCCTCCTGCCTCAGGATTGACAGCAATTAAATAGAGACATTAAACCCATCCAGGCAGAGCAAAAGGCAAACAAATACCACCGCCCACGCAGATGGGAGAAGAAACGCAGCTGGAAACCTGATCAAAACCTTTCAGGGAAGCGTGTGGGCTTCCCTGCCAAGGCTGGAAGGTTTTAGCTGGGGACGCTGCTTCCCCTCCTCCCTCCCAGCAGCCCCGTTTCCGGCACATGGCCGGTTCCACTTCTCTGTGCTCAGAGCCGTTCTGCCTCCAGAGCACTTCTGCAGCACCAAACCCCAGCCTCCATCCCAGGGCTGCCGCCTCCTGCTCGCTGAAGCCCGCTGGCAGCTCACAGCAGCCAGCCCAGCTCGGATCAGCGACCGCAGCACATCCTGCAAAGGCAGCGGAGGAGATCGCAGGTACGGGGAGGCAGAAGGCAGGCTCCCGCGCACTTGCATTTGCAGAAGCGCTTTCTCCGGCTGCCTGACCTTCAGGGAGCAGAGTAGCAGAGCTGGGGTAGGAAGGGACGTGCTCAGGGCCGGCCATCCTCACTGCGCTCATTGCTTTGGGTTAAAACCAGAGCCCTGTTGACTGTTAGCAGGGAGGGCTGGCGCAGGTACGCGCTCCCGAGCCAGCCGGCGTGGCAGCCTCCGGCCCAGGCAGCTGCGAGGAGCCAGGCACTCACCTTGACCAGGTAGTTCTGCGTCTCTATTTCGCTATGTCACCCTGAGTAGGAATGCTGCACGTCTCTGCCGATTGCTAGGGACCCCCGGCAGCTCTGCCCCCTCGCCCCCCGGGTGCCGGCGTGTGCTGAGGGAAGCAGCAGCCCTTACCTCCTGTCCTCTGGCCGGCCGCACAAGGCACACCTTGGGAGCTGGCTCTTGCGCAGAGAGGGAGGGAGGGAGGAAAGCAGAGCAGGGCGGGGGGTGGGGGGGGACACAACGGCTTGGGAATTTCCCACAATGCACCTCTGCAGACTGCATGAAGATGGAGAGCAGAGGAGGGAGGGGGAGACAGCGCTCCAATCCGGAGGGAAGGGCTGGGACTTTGAGGGGGGGGAACAAGATGCAAAGGGGAGACTGGCAGGGCCGTTAAGGCAGGCCAGCTACATCTCCACATCCCCTGTTATTTGGGGCTGAGCCGTGGTTTGCTGGCTCGGCAATTCAGGGCTGACCCTGCAGTACTGAGCCCCTCCGCCTTCTTTGCGCGCTTGCTCCTCCAAAGCCTGCCTGGGTCTGCAGAGATTACAGCGAATATAGCCACACGGGGGGGAACATACTGGGGAAAATGAGAAGGGGCCAGCCTGATAAAGAGGGATGCTTATGTGTAGACAAGAGGAAAAAAAGGGAGTATGTGGCTCTCCCCACCAGGATAAGGGATTTCCAAGTGTGACAGTCCCCCAGCAGTGAGTTAAGGAGTGGCAGTTTGTCTTGTTAAGAACCTCTGCACAGTGGAGGGAGGAAGCTAAAAAGCTACTCCTTGGAGTAGTTTCGTGCCAGCTCTATTTTTCCCTTCTCCCAAACCCCTCCTTGTGACAGCAGGCCAGGGTCTCACTCCCCTTACAAAAGTCCTGCAAGGTCTGTGAGGGATTGCGGGCAGCCCAAGCCCAGCTCGGAGCCGGGCAAGCAGCCCAGGTCCCACTGTCAGACACCCCGCCGGGCTGTGCCAGGCACACAGCCTCCTCCTTAGCACTTTGCAGCACATTGATTAAAAGCAGACAACCCTCCCTGTCACTGACTCACCTCCTCCAGCAAGGCACTGGTCTCAAATTCACACCACTCAGGTTAAATCTTGCTTGTGCCCCAAACTGCAGCCAGGTCCTGGGACTGTCTAGAGCTCTTTTAACCCCATTTTCTCAGGAAATAAGAGCTATATGATGCTTGCCCATCTTCCTCCTCCGTACAGTTACTTGGGACTCACTGACCAGCTCCATGCAATTTTGTGGACAGTGTAGACATCTAAAGGAGATTATACTCAGAAATCCCTAAGAAAACAACTTGATCAGCTCAGCCACTTGCAGAGTAACTCACTTTACTTCTGTGGCCACTGTGTTTTCCTCCCTCCCATAAACAGTAGCCAAGCAACAGCTCAGCCACAAACATACTCGGTGCAGTAGGGCAGAAAGTTCAGAAAAAAATATCAGCATTTTCTTCTTTGACCCTTTCTGGCTCTGCTAAACTGTGCACAAGAGCCAAGCCAGTGTGTCTCACCTATGCCAACATGCCTAAAAATACTCAGGCTGCTTAAAATCCACTGTAAAGAAAAATTCTGCCCATGTTTGAAGGAAACTGCAGAAAACACAGGGTCTGGATGTGGGAACCCAAATCTCCCAGGAGAGGTTGTGCTTCAAGGGGCTGGTTTAGGATGCAGCTACCAACACTCCCTTGGAGCAAGGATGAGCAAGGTTATCTTGATGTAGTCCTTGGCTTCAGGAGCCTGCTTGACTCAGAGAAGCTGGCACAGAGAAGATTAGCTGTGCCTGATGCTGATGCCCCCTCTGCTGCCTGTCTGGTCCCGAACACAGCAGTGCCAGCCCTCCCCACTCTTTTAGGGTCTCATGCCAGGCACAGACTCAATTGTGACAGTTCAGTGGCCACAAACAGCTGCTTCCACTTTCTAACGCCTCCCGAGTCTGCTGATCAACAGCAGCAGAGAAGGGGTAGGTTTCTGCAAAGCTTGTGAAAACCTGTGATTTAATGCAAGACACACCCAAACCGCTGCTCTCCGGAGCTGGGCACAGGACTCCTGAAACCTTTTTGCTGCTTCTACATCAGGCAGATACATCCTCAGCCTCAGTGTCTCCCCTTGGCACCGCAGGAGCGGGGAGGGAGCCTCCTGTCAGCGGAAATTGCCAGCTCCAGCCCCCAGAGCCCGGATGAGCCAAGGCCAGGGGCTTCCGGCTGTGATTTCCCTGCATTCACGCACGCTGCCTCAGCCTTAGGAGATAAACAGCCCCACAAAACACATTCCTATGGCTCAGGCTTCCTGAATTTTATTATATGCCTCAGAATTTAAATTTTAAAAATATTTTTACCAACATAGAAAAAAAGGGAAGCAAAGGAAAGGAGCTGTAAAACCAATAACCTCACCCCCCACACACACCATTGCAGAGAGGAGGGGCAGCCAGGAAAGCAGCACCAGAGCTAGGCAGCACTCAGAAATCCCCTGGCATCAAGTACGGGAAGGGTCCCCTGCAGCAAGTGAGTCACATCACCCCTAACACAGCACGGGAAAGACCTAAGCGCCGGCTCCAGCACAGCAAGCAGCCTTTCAGCTCAAGACACAGCAAGGTGAAAACGGCTTCTTCAAGGTCAGATGGAGAGGGGAACCTTTAGAAACTGTGCTGCTGTTCTTTCCTCCTCCTTCTCGGCTCACAGCATACCCCGGGATGAGTTAGCAGGGACAAGAACAGCCCTGGCTCCTGCAGAGCCTCCCCGGAAAGGCCTGCTGGGGGGGACTTGGTGGCAGCAGCACCCTTGGGAAGGGGCATGGTGTGCCCTGCCCTTTCAGAAACAGTTGTTCCCAGGCCTATTTGATGCAATCCTATTATGTCCTACCAGCAGGAGGGCAGGCTCTGAGCTGAGAATCTGAGCTAGATGGGTACAGCTCAGCTCATGGTGCCACAGAGCCAGGCTTGCTTTGGGGCCTGTGAAACCCTGAATGCGCATTGTTTGGGTTGAGCCATCTCCCCGTTAGCTCTGCCCTGCCCCTGGCAAAGCCCACTGGCCTCAGTTCCCCATTCCCTTGCAGCAGGAGCCACGCAGCAGGGACCCCACAAGCCTTGCTGCAGTAGCTGCACCATCTACAATCAGCTGCCAAGACACTGACTTTTACCCCCTACTTAAACCCCTCAATGTGCCTTAAAACATCTTTTCCACCTTTCCCAGTATCCCTCAAAGCCAGATTTGCTAAACACATCCCCCTGAAGCATTTTCTTTTCCATCATGCCTGGTTCAAAGGCCAGCCCCACACAAGCTGCAGGCAGTCAACAGCGCCAGCTGCAAAATCCCCATGTGCCTCAACCCCAGCTCCCCAGTCCCCATCTCTTCCACAGGATAGCTTTTACCCCCTCCTAACCAAAACACAGGTACCCTGTTCACAAACTGGAGAATGAAAAGCAGGAGAGCAGGTCACAGGCTTAGACTCATTTCACCCCCAGGCATCAGAAAGCCCCAAGGGAGGCATTCCTAGAGCCCCAGTTGCAACCCACCCATGGCTAGAGAATGAGGAAAAGGTTACACACCAGCAAAAACCTGGGGCTATTTGGGCAGCAGCCATTTCTCCTTACCTCTGCGCTTCCAGAGAAGAAGGATGAAGGGCATTTCTCATGGTGGAGTGACCTGCAGCAGTTACAGTACTGCCTAGCTTAGTACCCCACGCAGAAAGTCCTTGCAGTGAAAACACAAGCCCACCTGACCCTCAGGGGCTATTAATAGCCTCAAAGCCCTGATCAGCCTCAGCTGGAACCTCCCCAGCCACTGTTATGGGCCCCTGGGCTCTTTTTAAGCTCAGCCCTGGGCACTCAGTCTCTGTTTTAGTAGTCTATAGGGGGGTATATCTTCAGCCCCATCTCCTGCATGGGCTTCAGCTGAATCCCTCACAGGTATGCTTCAGCTCATCTCTAGCCTGTCTCTGGGATGGGCCTTGTATCCATGCTGCATGTAGCCCTTCCCTGGTCTTGACTCTAGGAAGGATCTTTGGTCCACATTGTGGTCTTATTTCTGGTCCCATCTCCTGCAGGGACCTTGTAGCTTTGTTTCTAGTCCTGCCTCTGGCTTTGTTTCCTGCCTGGGCTCCCCAGGCACAGCCCAGGTCCCCTCACCCTGCTCCAGCACTGCCCACCCAGCGCAGACCCTGCAGGGCTCACCCCCTCCAGCCCCACCGGCAGGTCCCTGCAGAGCCTGGTCCCACGGCCTCCCCCAGCAGCGCCTTTCCTGATGCTCTCCTGGCAATGCTGTCTATTTCTGGTGGTGGTAACTTCCCTTCATAGTTCACATAATAATTAGTTAGCTCTGCAATAATAGTATTTACCTATATGCATTCTAGCTCTATAGTATGTTGTAATTATCATCATTAATAAAATTTTGCAAAAATGTAAATGCAATTAACTGTATAGCAGGGTGCATTAAGAGGTACAGAACAGTATTTCTATAAGCCTCCATACTTTTAAAGTTCCCAGATACCTCCCCATAACCTGACAGCGGTGGGGTATTTTCTCCTCCCCATATAATTTCCAGTTAACCAGTATATTTGACTTTAGCATAAACAAGATTATACTTGTTGTATTTATATATATTTTACATATGCTCACCACACAATTTTTTCAGCCTTTTACTAATCAAGTACTGCTAGTGCTTAGATTTCCATCTGTTTCAATCACTTCTTTCCTCTCTTGTTTGATTTTCTCCCCTGCCTGCTTTGCAAATTCCTCCTACATTTACGTGCTTGCTTAAGGGACCGTGATGGGATTTGGTGTCTCTCTCTAGGTCTAGCTGCTTCTCTGCAGGTTGTTGTCCCGCCAGGCTGATCCTGTAAGCAAATAAACCCACCGAGGTCATTGGGTCATTATCATTTTAGAGCAATTTTGCAATGCTTTAACTGTGAGTCCCCAGCCTGGGTGGATCCAGATCTCAAGAGCTGTAACTCTCCAGGCTCCCTTGAGAGGTGTAACAGTTCTTATTCTTGGATCCCAAGTTGCTATTATTGCTTTAAGCTGTTAGACGAAGCTGAGACTGTGACAGAGCACAGGTTAGGTATTCAGTAATGAAAAATCCTATTGCAGGAATTACTGGCTGCTCTGATTAAACTGAAAGAAAATAAAGCTCCAGATGGGCAAAATCTGACAGCTGAGGCCTGGGCGCTTGCCTTGAGACAGAGCTTCTGCCCTGCAGGTAGCTGTTCCCATCTCCGTTGGTCAGCCACAACCCGCAGGTTACCTTCATGAGTCCAGCAAGGATCATAGAATCGTTAAGGTTGGAAAAGACCCTTAAGATCATCGAGTCCAACCGCTAACCTACCACTGCCAAGTCCGCCACTAAACCATATCCTCAAGCACCACGTCTACCCTTCTTTTAAATACCTTTTAAATGCTGCAGACCTTCCCGTGGCTCGAGACTGCAGCAGTTAAGCCGAGTCAGTTGATCTCCTGGCTTATTAAACTGTTTCTCAGTATTGTTTGCAGGCTTCCAATGTACTTTAACATGCATTACATATATTTTTTTCCCCACTATCTTTCTGAGCTTGTAAGAGAAATCTAATTTTCTTCATCTCTCATCATGCTTTCTATCCCCTTCTCCAGCCACACCTCTAGTATTTTATTTCTTTATTAATGTAATCCCTGTCCACAAAGAGATGCAATGGGTTCTGCCTGGAGAGTTTGTCTCTTAATAATGTCTATAATAGCCTGCACTCTATTTAGGGATGTGCTTTTTTAATAGTTTCCCCACTACTTGCTCTCCTGCTCTGTTAATAGCAACATGGAGGACTATTTTCAGCTCGCTCCTATCCGCCACTCGCATTGAAGCAGCGTACCTTTGGTTTATTACTGAGTTGTACAACAAGGACACTCGCATCCATACCCAATAACTGCAACTGGATTTGTTCTCAGCAGCACAGTCTGCACCTTGTTCAGCTAGGGCAGGAGCGAGACGGTCCAGGTAAGGTCTGTACAGCATCTTTCCTATCCATTAACACCAATACCCGCTGGCATTCAGGTAGATGATGTTCTGCTGCTGAATTTCCCTAAAACCTGGCAGGGGTATGAGTAGATTGGACTGGGAGGGTCAAAGCCTCAAAGCCCAGCCCAGGCTGTTGGGGAGTTTTGTGTCTGGACCCCGAAGCAGACAGAGTTCACGTGCTGCTGGTACCTTCCATAACTGCTTTTCTGCTCCCCCAGAACAAGCGAATGGGGAAATTCCCGTTGCTTTCCCAGTACTGGTCATTTTAGTGCATAGGGTCTTAGAGCAGCTTCTTTCCACCTGAGTTAGGGCATCGTCATGTCCTGAGCTCTGCTTCCACTCCGGAGTCTTGATCAGTGATTTCCACAATGGTCTTGCAGATACCAGCGAAGTAATGGATGTGCTGCTGTCAGAAATTAAAGCCTCCTAATGGTGTTCTCAGCTGGGCTTGATAAGAAGCCTTTATTTCACACAAAGTTTTAACCACTCTCATACCTATTGGTCTTCCTGGTTTGCCAGTTGTAATTCCCTGTAGTTAACTCCACCTGCACTAATGGTGCTTAGGCCATTAGTGGACCAAATTAATAGACCAAATCCTATTTGGGCTACTGATTTTAAAACTTGGATACCTCTCACCAATTTAATAGCTCCGGTCGCTGGAATATCACCCACGTAAAATGTTTTTTCTTCATCCTCTGGAGACAATGGTTTGAAGAAGTTTCTGACACAAACCTGCAGGTGTGTTGTGAAGCCCCAGCTGTTCCTGCACAAGGGTTTATTCCCTCTCTCCAAATGCAAATCTGAGAATTGTTCTCATGGGGAATGCACTTCTTTGGCAATACTCCACCGACATTGGCCAGGGTTTTCCATCAGCCTTTCTAACGGGCCGCACTGGAAAATTATATGGGTTTGTAATTTCTCAAGAAATGCTTTGTTTAAAATAATCCTTAATGATTTCCCTCAGAACATCTCACCTTCTTTAGGGTTTGAGTATTTGTATGGGGGACCCGAAGGTCCCGCTAGCTCGGCTGGGCCAAGGGGTTTTACACAGAGTGGGGGTTTCTGCCGTCTTCCTGGAGTGGCTCTTTCTGTCATTCATCTGTGTATCTCCCCTTGCACCCTTTATAACAGCCTTTGCCTTGTTTCTGAATTATTGACACAAAAATCTAATAAGAGTCCACACTCCACCTTCTAACTGCTTTCTAAAATAAGAGGGTATTCACTGCTGCATCAAAAGCTTGTTGGTACCTTCATATCTCCTGGGAACAGCCTCAGGGTGGCCCCCAGGGTCCTGGTGTTTGGCACCCAGGCACCTGTTTGTGTGGGCAGTGCTGGGTCGAAGCCAACATCCTCACGGATGACTTTGGCCAGCTGGGAGGTGGCAGAGATGCAGGAGCACCATGGTGTCCTACTACTGCTCCTCTCAGCTGCGGTATCACTCCTTCCAGCAAATCCCATCCCAATTTGTCATATCTCCCGCTAAATCTTTTAATGCTTTCCAGCGCCCTTAACATCTTTGATCCATTTTTCCTCCCGATGTACTATCCCTGCCATCACCACTTCCCAAACATCCCCTACTCCTCTCCTTCCTCTGCTCTGGTGTCCATCCCCTCGTTGCTGCAAGACACAGGTCCTGCTTGGCCAATGTAAGATTTTTCCCTTTTCTCCTGAACCCAGGCCATAATTACTAGCACCCCTCCATTCGATCTCTACCAGCCCGGCCCAGAAAAGCTTCCCTGCCTTTGGGCAGTGAGTCCCTGTGACTCATCACCGGAGCTGCTTGTGCCTCATGAGCAAAAGGCTGGTGGGACACAATATTAGCAATTCTGCATTGGTTTGGAAAAATCATCTCCACCTTCTCCCAGTTTCTGGATCCATCTCTGCACTGCTGGTTTCTTACCTATCTGCTGGGCAGCCTGGCTTAACGCACTCAGCAGGGGCTGATCCCTCCGTGCGTGTCAGGGCAAAGGCTGGCGTAGCACAGGCGCTAAGCACTGAGCTGTTTCATTTCCATTTGATCTAAAACTTGAAGACATTTCTAGAAGTGCCATGCTCCAATCCACAACTTTTGCAGTCTTGTGGGCCCTGGGATAGCTGTTACACTGGGACAGCAATTGTTGTTCCCAACTGCTTTTTCCTTTCCCTTTCATACAAATCACCCTGATAATCCTCTTCCTCCTACAGCTCCCAGTCTAATTCTCCATTTCCTGCAGCTATTTTAAATTTCTCTGTCCTACCCTGCTTTTGCAAGCATCTAAATTTAGCTTCACGTTGCCTGTGATGGGGTTGTCTTGGAAGTCCCATTTGCTCCAGGGTGGAAGCTGCAGCAGGCAGAAATCCCTGCGGGAAACTGCAGCTTCCCTCTGATTTCCTGAATTTACAGGAAACTAATTCCAGCCGGACCTGCTCCTTGGAGAGCTGCAGGATGGTACTTGTCTCCTAAAGACACGGGAGACTGGAAATGGGGAGGAGAAGAGCAATACCAGAAATAAGGAGCCCCAAAGTGGGAGGAGGAAAAAGGCTCTGTGACTTTTCTTACCAAGGCAAGGCTAGTAAATGGCTTGGGGACCCCGAGCAAAGCACGGTTACTCTGGAAGGGTTAGAAATGCAGGGGTTTGGTGGCTTTTCAGTGAAACCCACGACCTGTTGTTAGGAGGAGGTTGAGCTGCTGGCATGGGGGAGGCGAGAGGCAGGAGAGAGGTCTTTTCTTCCCCCAAAAACAGCATCTTCCTTGTAGGCTTATTGCTGGCAGTCCTTCGGGCATTAAATTGCCCACCCATGTGGTTTTGTGGGGGCCGGCTGGCGAGCTGCCCGGCGGTGGTGGGGAAGGAGGAAGGGCGTGCCGGATGTCATGCTGCCATTGAGAAATGCTGACCACATGCAGGACGGGGATTCCAGGCAGGGTGTGGGTCCCTCCGGCAGGGCCCTGCTATCCAGCTGCCCCGGTGGTGCAGTGGGTGCATCGCGGCACGGCCAGCCATGCCAACCGATGGCGCAGGAGGGGCCATGGGGACCCGGGGATTCTGCCCTGAGGGGCTCCAGCTCCTAGGCTGGTTAGAAGCCCCCATGATGCTTTTTTTGGGTGCTTTTCTCTCTCTCCTGTGCCCCACCCCAAGGGAACATCTCCATGGTGCTGGATCCTGCAGCGCCCACAGGCATGGTGACCTTTCCACGCTGGGGTGACTGTCCCCGGCCTTTCTGACACGGGAAGAACTGGACTGTATGGGACAAACTCAGTGCCCAGCTCCAAAACCTCTTGCCGTGGTGTAGCTGAGTAGGTGATTCCTTTGGTATTTTCAGGTGACATCCTGTGATGGCAGGGGAGGAGAGTGCATTAGCCATTCTCTTACAAGCACTGCAGGGTCTCGCACCTAAAGACTTTCAGGAGTTTAAGACGAAGCTATTGGAGGTTCACATGGAAGGAGGATGGAATATTCCCAAGGATTCGTTGGCAAAGGCCACCCACCCTTGTGCGCTTGCCAGCTGCATGAGTGAGAACTACAGTGAAGACGCTGCGATGGACATAGCGATTGGGCTGTTTGAAGAGATGAAGCAGAAGGACCTCGCTGAGAAACTCTTGGATGAGAAGGTGAAAGGTAGGAAGCTGGAGTACATTTTATTTCTCTCTGTCTCTTTTTCCCTTGGGTGATCCTAGAGACAGGTAGAAGTTGGTAGGAGCAGATTTTGGTTTCCCAGGGAGCCTGGAAACATGTAGAGAGAAAATTAGAAAGACAGAAGCCCAGCTAGAACTCAATCTGGCCACTGTTGTAAGAGATAACAAAAAATGTTTTCCCGAATACATTAGCAACAAAAAAAGAGCCAAGGAGAATCTCCATCCTTTATTGGATGCAGGGGGAAACACTGCCGCCAAGGATGAGGAAAAGGCTGAGGCACTTAATGCCTTCTTTGCCTCAGTCTTTAATAGTCAGACCAGGTACCCCCAGGGTATTCAGCCCCCGGAGCTGGAAGGCAGGGATGGATTGCAGAATAAACCCCCATAATCCAGGAGGAAGGAGTTTATGACCTGCTGCTCTACCTGGACACTCACAAGTCTCTGGGGCTGATGGGATCCACCCGAGAGTGCTGAGGGAGCTGGTGGAGATTGTCTAGCCACTCTCCATCATTTATCAGCAGCCTTGGGTAACAGGGGAGGCCCCAGATGACTGGAGGCTTGCTGAGGTGACACCCATCTACAAGAAGGGCCAGAAGGAGGATCCGGGGAACTACAGGCCTGTCAGTCTGACCTTGGTACCGGGGAAGGTTATGGAGTGGTTCATCTTGAGTGAGCTCGCCAAGCATGTGCAGGACATCCAGGGGATCAGGCCCAGCCAGCATGGCTTCATGAAAGGCAGGTCCTGCCTGAGCAACCTGATCTCTTTCTATGACCAGGGACCCGCCTGGTGGATGAGGGAAAGGCTGTGGATGTGTCTACCTGGACTTTAGTAAAGCCTTTGATCCTGTCTCCCACAGCATCCACCTAGAGAAGCTGGTGGCTCCTGGCTTAGACAGGTGTACTCTTTGCTGGGTAAAAACCTGGCTGGCTGGCCGAGCCCAGAGTTGTGGTCAACGGAGCTAAATCCAGTTGGCGGTTGGTCACGAGCGGGGTTCCCCAGGGCTCAGTGTCGGGGCCAGTCTTGTTTAATATCTTTATCAATGATCTGGATGAGGGGACTGAGTGTGCCACCAGTGAGTTTGCAGATGGGTGGGAGTGTTGATCTGCTGGAGAGCAGGAAGGCTCTGCAGAGGGACCTGGACAGGCTGGATCGATGGGCTGAGGCCAATTGTGTGAGGTTTAACAAGGCCAAGGGCCGGGTCCTGCCCTTGGGTCACACCAACCCCAGGCAACGCTCCAGGCCTGGGGCAGAGGGGCTGGGAAGTGCCCGGCGGAGAAGGCCCTGGGGGTGCTGGCTGACAGCCGGCTGGGCATGAGCCAGCAGTGCCCGGGTGGCCAAGGAGGCCACCAGCCCCCGGGCTTGTGTCAGCACTGGTGTGGCCAGCAGGAGCCGGGCAGGGATGGGGCCCCTGTGCTCGGCCCTGGGGAGGCCCCACCTCGAATGCTGGGCTCAGGTTTGGGCCCCTCGGGACAAGAAGGCCCTGGAGGGGCTGGAGCGTGTCCAGAGAAGGGCAGCGGGGCTGGGGCAGGGTCTGGAGCACAAGTGTGCTGGGGGGCAGCTGGGGGGGCTGGGGGGGTTTAGCCTGGAGAAGGGAGGGCTGAGGGGAGCCCTTCTCTCTCTCTGCAGCTGCCTGAGAGGGGCTGGAGTGAGGGGGGGGTCGGTCTCTGCTCCCAAGTCACCAGTGATGGGACGAGAGGGAACGGCCTCAAGCTGCGCCAGGGGAGGTTTAGGTTGGGTGTGAGGGGAAATGTCTTCCCTGCCAGAGGGGTCAGGCCCTGGCACAGGCTGCCCAGAGAGGTGGGGGAGTCACCGTCCCTGGGGGGGTTCACAAAATGTGTAAATGTGGCACCTGGGGCCATGGTTTAGGAGGCCTGGGGGTGTTGGGTTGGCAACTGGACTTGATAATCTTCAAGATCTTGTCCAACCTTAATAATTCTATGATTCTATGATGTCCTGCTGTGATTATATTAGTGTGAGAGCTGTAGTGACCTCTCCTCTTGCTGTCCCCGCTCACTGCTGGCCTCTCCCTGCTCCCAGAGAAGAGCTGTCAGCTCCCAGCACCGCCCAGCAGGCAGCAGGGCACAGCCTTTCCTCCTGGGGTGGGGATTAAGGACATCCCTGCGGAGCTGATGTTTGGCAGCACTTTGAAGCCAGAGGCATCCCTGGGAGCCCAGGGATGGTGCCTTCAGCCCCAGCACCACAAGCAGATGGGGACGGAGGCCTCCGGGTGTCCCCAAGCACTTGCATTTGCTCCCAGGCTGGATGAGGATTGCAGGGTGATAAAAACAGGGGTTGATGGATCAGGATGATGGGGGGAGGTGGGAGAGGAGGAGGACCCCCTGAACTGACCAGAGGCCCAAAATTCTCTCAGACAATGTCCTTATTGCCTCTGCCAGACTTAGGGAAGCCCTGAGTGGTGAAACAAGTGTCCCGTTGGTGTGTCAGGAGCACGGTCGGGCTGGTTAGGGGCTCCTTGGGAGTGCGGCTGTGCTTGGGGCTGACTCTGCTTCTCATCGGCGCAGAGTACAAGCAGAAATACAGAAAGCACGTGGTCCAGGAGTTCCTCCGGTACCAAGAAGTGAACTCCTGTCTCGGGGAGAACCTGTCCATCAGCAGCCACTACACTGACCTGACCATCGTCAGGAAGGCTCGGAGCAACCTGGGACGTGAGCATGTAGCTGTGGGCACCAGCCATGGATGCGCCAACGCCAGCAACAGCCCAGCTGCCATCACCGTCACTGCGCAGACGCTGTTTAAACCTGAAGAAGATGGGCAAACGCCGCAGGTCGTGGTGCTGGTGGGGGCCCCAGGGATGGGGAAGACGATGACGGTCAGGAAGATGATGGTGGAGTGGGTGGAAGGGACCTGCTACACACAGTTTGACTACGTCTTCTGCATAGACTGCAAAGACACTGCCTTTACCAAGGAAGTGAGTGTGACAGACCTGCTTTCAAAGTGCTGCCCTCACAAGCGAATGCTGGCTGGGAAGATCCTGGGTGACCAGAAGAAGATCCTGTTCATTTTTGATGGCTTTGAGGCCCTGGGATTTTCCTTGGTTCAGCCTGAAGATGAGCTGAGCTCTGACCCCAGGGAAGCGAAGCCGCTGGAAACCACCCTGATGAGCTTGCTGAAGAAGACTGTTCTCCCCGAGTCCTCCTTGCTCATCACCACAAGGCCGACGGCTCTTCAAAGCCTGGGGCGGTGTCTGGAGGGTGAATATTATGCAGAAATACTGGGATTTTCAGCAGCCATGAGGGAGGAGTATTTCCACAGGTATTTTGAGACTGACAATAAAGCCGACATGGCCTTCAGGTTTACCAGAGGCAACAAGATCCTCTACAGCTTGTGCGTCATCCCCATCATGAGCTGGACCGTCTGCACCATCCTTGGACAAGAGCTTTACAAGCAGAAAAACCTTGTCGAGTGCTCTAAAGCCACCACGCAGATGAGCATGTTTTACCTCTCCCGGTTAATGATGTGCAGAGGCAGGAACAACCCGCAGGACCTTCAGCGCTTCCTGCGCAAGCTGTGCTCCTTGGCTGCCGATGGCATCTGGAAGCACAAGGTCTTATTTGAGGAGAAGGAAATCAAGGACCATGGCTTGGACCAGCCAGACCTTCTCCCCCTCTTCCTCAATGAGAAGATCTCAAAGAAAGGTGTAAACCATGGGAACATTTACAGCTTCACCCACCTGCACGTCCAGGAGTTTTTTGCAGCGATGTTTTACGTTCTGGAGGATGATGAGGAGCCGGCTGGCAACCTGGGGGCTCTTGTGAAGAACGTAAATATGTTATTAGAAAGCTATAGCGAGTCCAGGAAGGATTTGAACTTAACTGTGCGGTTCTTGTTTGGTCTGGTAAGCCAAAAATCAGTTGAGTATGCGGATGAAATCATCGGGTGCAGAATTTCACCACGAGCAAGGGAAGATATGCTGAGGTGGCTTCAGAGGAGGCACAGAGACATCTCCCATTCCAGCAAAGGGCTGAAGGTTTCAGAGTTGGACACTTTCCACTTTTTGTTTGAGATGAATGAGAAAAGCTTTGCGCAAAGTGCTTTGGACTGTTTCACCGACTTAGACTTGCAGGACATCAAGTTGACCCTGTACGACCAAATGGCTCTTTCCTTCTGCATCAGGCAGTGGCCTGGGCTGGGCTGCATCACCCTCCGGGGATGCTCCTTCCACCAGCAGGATCCTGGGGAGCAGCTGGCTGCATCGCTGCCTCGGTAAGTACCGCCCCTCTCTGCTCAAGCGACTCAAAGTAACAACAAATTCTCCTTCACCCCAAAGGATGGTTTTAAAGGCATTTCAGCTCCCTCCGCTCAAAGACCAGCTTCTCCTTTCCCTGGGGGTTTCATTCCTCAGCAGAGGATTTTACTTGATCTTGGGGAGAGTTGTGGGAGAATAAGGATCACGTGGGCTCCTCTGTCTGCTGCGTGAGGTGGGACCGATGGTGACGGAGCATCTTCGTTCAACTCCCCCAGCCCGAACACGCCCCTCTGTTCTCTCATGTGAAGGGCAGATCCCCGATGCTGAAATGTTAAGTGCGCCTCAAGCTTTGCTTGAGAGCAGGACAACCCCAGCAGCAACGCTCGTGATCCTTTGCATCCCCCAAGGCGCGGAGGTCCCAGCCGCGGAGACCTGCCGCGAGCTGGTGGCGAGCGCTGCTTGGGGGCAGGTTGTGTGCCGGCATCGAAGCCGGGAGCTCCCAGGTGCGGTGAGGAGTGCCCGTGCCCGCCGGGCTCTGTCCCCCTGCAGCTCCGGTGCCTCTGGAGCCAGCGCACGTCCCCGTCCCCTCGCAGAGCGGCGGCAGGAGGAGCTGCACCCCCCCATCTACCTGCTGTGCCAGGCGCTGCGGCACCCGGGCAGCCGCCTGCGGGTGCTCCGGTAAGAGACGGGCGCTGGGCGCTGAGCCGAACCCAGGGCCATGGTGCTGCTGCCAGCACCGGCTGGGTGCACCGGCCACAGCCCGGCCAGCCCAGCTGGCTCTGGGGTGCGGGTGGGGGGCAGCTGGAGGGGAGGGGAGTGGGTGGGTGCTGCCCCAGGCGGAGGGGACAGGAGCTGCACGGGGGACAAAGCCACCCCCCTGCAGCACCCCGCTGCTCCCTGGGGACCTGCAGCACCTGGCTGGGGGTGAGGTCGGGGCCCAGGAGCTGTGGGTGGGTGTGGTCCCTCCATACTAATTGGCCCAGCGATGGGTAGGTGTGGTTCCTCCATGCTGATTGGCCTCCTAAGGGGGAGGTGGGCATGGTTCCTCCATGCTGATTGGCTCTGAAGTGCACGTGTGTGGCCCCTCCATGCTGATTGGCTGTCCTAAGGGTGGGTGTGGTTCCTCCATGCCAATTGGCCGAGTGGTGGGGGGCGGGGCAGACAGGGCAGGTGTGATGAGCCCGTCTGTTCTCTGCGGCTCTTCCTGCAGGCTGCAGTGGTGTGGGCTGTCTGAGAGCTGCTGCGCAGAGCTGGCGGCGCTGCTGGCTGAACACCGCAGCCTGGCGCGGCTGGAGCTGGGCGACAGCATGCTGGGCGACGGCGGCGTGCGCCTGCTCTGCGAGGGGCTGCAGCGTCCCAGCTGCCGCCTGCGCGTCCTGCGGTGAGTGGCCCCAGCCCCCCCTGGCACCCCACGGGCATCTCCCAGGCGGCCAAACCCATGGGGCAGAACAGAGGCCTGGGGAGGTACCCCAAAAAAGTCCCTCTGGGGGGCATCGTCCCTCTGTCCTGCTCTCCCACGGGGATGAGCTTGAAGGCAGTGGCTCTGGGGTGGGGACCGTGCCTGTGGTGGGTGGAATTGGGGGGCCCTCGGGCTGGCTCTGAGGGTTTTTCCCACGGGTCCCCGGCAGGCTGTGGTACTCCCGCCTCACCAGTGCCTGCTGCGAGGACCTGGCCGCCGTGCTGGGCACCAGCGCGTGCCTGGAGGAGCTGGATCTGTCCTTCAGCGAGGGGCTGCGTGACGCCGGTGTGCAGCTGCTGTGCGAGGGGCTCCAGCACCGTGCCTGCCGGCTGCAGACGCTGCGGTAAGGGGCCCCGGGGCTGGCGTTCCCTCCTTCCCTCCCGGCGCAGCTCACCGGCCGCCGGTCAGACCCTGCCTGCACCCCTCTTTGCCTTGGTCGCGCAGGCTGGGGAGCTGCCGGCTGACGGGTGCCTGCTGCCGAGCCCTGGCTGCCCAGGTGGTGGAGAGCCCCCTGCTCACCTGCCTGGACCTGAGCGACAACGAGCTGGGAGCTGATGGTGTCCTGCAGCTCTGCCAGCAGCTGCGGCATCCCACCTGCCCGCTGAAGGCCTTGGGGTAAGGTGCCTGGCAGGTCCCCCTTCCGTCCCCGGCGCGCCCATGCCACCCGGCACCCTGGGGTTGGATGCTGGGGACAGGGAAGGGGGCGTCAGCGTCCCACCGCCCAGGAGAGCAGAGGGTGCATTTAAGAGCTCTTCCGATTTGCTTCCTCTCTTTCAAGACTGAGCACGTCCGAGTTGAATGAGGAAGCGCTGCAGGAACTGGCCGCCCTGCGGGCACTGAAGCCGCACGTGAAGATCGGGTACCTCCTTGAGCAGGACACGCCGGAGTCAGGGGCCATGGCCCGGCTGCCCTTCCACCGCGGGGTCCTGCCGGGTGTGGGGGGACCAGGGGACAGGAAGGAGCTCCCCTCCTTTACGAGAGGTCCTTGCCAGAAGCGGAGGCATTTCTAGCCCAGGGCTCGGTGCTGCTGAAGGCGGGAGGAAGCCTCCCTGGCTCTGGCTGTGCCCCATGCGTGGGGGAAGAGGGGAGGAGGTCCTGCCTGCATGTGCTGGGGGTCGGGGCAGAGCCGGGCCGGCCCTTCCCGCTCCCAGTGCCCCACGCGTGTCGCCGGGAACAGTTGTGTGGCTGTTGGCCGGTGGCAAATGAAGGCCCTGGGGCCAGTGCCAGGAATCCCCCTGTGCCCTTCCCCGTGCTCCCCCCGTCCCCGCCGTGGCCACCAAATGTGTCTGTGGGTGAGGGTCCCGCCCCGCGGGGTGGCTCATGTACCCGGGAGTGAGGTGCCAGCCCTGCAAGTGAGCCTGCAGCCAGTTTTGGGTTTTATAGAAAAACACAGAAATTCAGAGTGAAATAAAAAAAGAAGTCGTCCCTGGTGGATGCTCGTGGGAGGGAGCCGGCGTCTGTTTTGCTGCTGGGCTGCGGTGCCGGTCAGGGAGAGGTGCCCCCTGTGTCCAGGGCCATCCCTCGTTGGGGACGGAGCCCCAGCACCGTGCACGCGTGTCCCCAGGGACTCCTGCGGGGTGGGGCGGGCATCCTCACAGCGATGTCCCCGGGGTGCCGATGCCAATGTCGTCATAGTCTGTGTCCCCCGGTGGCTGTGCCGGGGGCTCCCTTGTGTCTCGTGGGGGACTTGTGGGGAGGCAGCTCCCACCTTAGGGGAGAGCAAAGGCTGGTGCCTTAGGGGGGCTGCTTCGTGTCCCTCGTGCCAGGCGCGGGCTGGGGTCTTGCCCCAGCCCCCCTGGACTTGCTGCCTGCTCCCTGCCCGCCACCGCAGCCCGGCCCCGCCGCAGGTGGCTCTGCAGGGCACCGGGGGGCCGTGGCCCATCTTACCTGTGGGTGGGAGACGGCCCCAGCTGCTCTGCGCTCCCCCCTCGGAGACGTCCCCAGCGCCGGGAGCGGGGGGCTCTTGCGGCACGTCCGCGGCATCATCATAGCCGTCGTGGGGTCTGTGCTGGGCAGGGGAGTCTGGGACAGGCACGGGGGGACGGGGGTGAGGCGGAGGCCGTGGCAGGGGTCTGGCTGTGCCCCCCCCCTCCGGCCACGCCGCTGGGGCTGTGCTGGTGGCGCTGGGGCTGCAGGCTCTGAGCCAGAGCCGCCCCGGGGGTTAATCAGCAGGGAAAGGTGATGCTTTGCTGCACGCAAAGGAGAGCCAGAGCTGAGCTGGGCTTGCCCAGGAGAGGGGGGCCGTGTCCCCTCAGCTCCCCAGTGCCTGGCCGTGGCCCCTCTCCGCGGGGCTCCCCGCCATGCCTGTGCCTGCCCTGGCCCTACCTGGGGCTGCCTCGGGGTCTCTCTCCTCCATGCTGTCCCCGGTGTCATACGGCAGCTTCTTCCCCGAGCCCTCCGAGAGGGAGCCTGGTGGGGGAGGACGGAGTGTTGGGGGCGAGCGGAGCCGGCACCATGGGCAGCACGGCCCCTCGCCGCAGAGCGGGCCCGCAGTGGGACCGGGGGACACCCCCGTGCCTCGGGGCCGGGCCAGCGCTGCACTGCCAGGAGCCGGTGCTGCGGTGGGGCCGTGGGGCAGAGCCCCCACCGTCTGGGGAGAGCTGCCGGGCACGGCGGGGGGCTGCACCGACCTGAGCGACTGGGCACCTCCTGGTAGTCCGGCAGCACGGTGTAGTCCAGCTCCTCGTAGACGGCATCGGAGACAGCGTCCGCGGCTCTGCCGAGGCCTGAAATGTGGGGAGCGCTCACGCAGGGCGTGAGGACCGAGGGTGGCACCGGGGTCAGGCGCCGCCCGCCCATGGATCCACCCCACGGTGGAGGAGCCCCAGGACCCGCAAGCACTCACCTCGGCGCCCAGCACGGGCACGGTACGCCTGCACGGCCAGGGCGCCCAGGGCCAGGCACAGCAGCGTCCCCAGGAGCACACACAGCACCGTGGACACCGGCACGGTCCCCACCGCTGCCGCCAGGCTGCTGGTGCTGGGGAGAGCTGGGGGGAGACGGGGCGGGGGTGTGAGGAGGGGGACTGCGGCCAGCCCGGTGCGGGGGGCTGCCGGCACGGGCAGAGCTACCTGTGCAAGTGGCACCGTCGGGGCAGCGGCTCCCCGGGGCCGGGGTGGGCGTCCCGCTTGTGCTGTCCGTGTCCTTGTCACAAGTGATGTGGGCGCCCCTGCCGTCGCTGCAATTCTGCAGGTGCCAGGGTGCCGAGGGGCAGCGCCAGAGCGATGTGGCCCCCTCCTTGCAGCCCACCCAGGCCAGCCAGGCAAGGGCAAGGGCGGGGGTGTCCACCAGAGTCCCCGTCTCCCCGCAGCCCAGCTGCCGGCACACAACGGCCGCAGTAGCGGAGGTGGTGCCTTCGGCGCACACGCGGCCCCAGGTGTTGTTGTAGAACACCTCCAGGTGCCCGCTGCAGGGGCTGCTGCCGCCCACCAGCCGCAGGGAGAGGTGCTCTGCGAGGGGGTGTAGAGGGGGGTCATGGCACGGCTGGGCCAGGCACCCCCCGGGGTCTGGTCCCCCTGTCCCCGAGCTGGGGCGCACAGCACTGACCTGAGCAGACGGCTCCCGCCCCGCCACCGCGCTGGCAGCCGTGCTGTGCCGAGGCCGGGCAATCCCAGAGAGACGCCTCGTTGCCGGCGCAGGCAGCGGCGTGCGGCCACAGCGGCCCCGTGCCGGGACCGACGGGAGGCGATGCGGGTGCCTCCAGCGCGGTTCCGCAGCCCAGCTGGCGGCAGACGACGGTGGCGTCCGCCAGGTCCCAGCTTTCCTGGCAGACGGTGGCCCAGGTGCCGTTGGCGTAGACCTCCACCCGCCCGGCGCAGCGCCCGCGGCCGCCCGCCAGCCTCACGCGCCGGCTGCCTGCGGGGCACGCAGGGGAGCGGGCTGGGGCGGCCGCTGGCGGTGCCGGCACCCCCCAGCCCTTCCCGGGACACTCACCTGAGCAGACGACGACCACCTCGTCGGGGCTGCCGGTCGGCGTGGCGGCCGTGCGCGAGACGTTGCACTGGGCCAGGTTGTCCTCGGTGCCGGCACAGCGCAGCCCTTGCGGCCCTGCCGCGCCCGAGCCCGCCACGGCGTAGACCTTCTCCGGCGCGCCGCAGCCCAGCTGCCGGCACACCACGCTGGCACCGCGGGCATCCCAGAGCCCCGCCGGCATGCGGGCCCAGGCCCCGGGGCTTGCGGAGACCTCCAGCCGCCCGTCGCACCGGCTCTCCCCCTCCACCAGCCGCAGGGGCTCCACAGTGCCTGCAACGTCCCCGAGTGTGCCAAGGGGCCGCAGCAGCAGCACCGCCGGGGCCCTGACGGGGTGGCGGGACCCTGCTTCAGCCCTCCCCTCTCCCCAGAATGGCCCTGTGCCCTCCGCTCCCAGCTCTTAGGGGTCCCAAAAGGCCTGTGAGGGATTTTGTGGCGGGTGCCATACCGACCTGAGCAGTTGATGGTGGCGGCGAGGCCGGGGGGGCAGGTGGGCTCCCCCAGCACCGTGGTGGGGCACTCGCCTGGGTGCCGCTCGGTCCCGCTGCAGCGGAAGGTGTCCTGCCACAGCGGCCTGTCCCCGCTGCCGAGGGAGCCTCCCTGGGGCACGGCGGTGGCGGCGGCGGTGCCGCAGCCGAGGTGGTGGCAGAGGACGTGGGTGTCGGGCAGGTCCCAGCCGGTGGCGCAGACGGACCCCCACGTGCCCCCCACCTCCACCTCCACCCGGCCGGAGCAGCCCGAGCTGCTGTTCGCCAGACGGAAACGCGTGTAGGCTGCAGAAGACAGAGCGTTGTGGGGGGGCGTCGGTGCGGGGACACCCCCCAACACCCCCCGGCATCCCCCTGCTTACGGGAGCAGATGATGCTGGCGTGGCCGCTGCAGCCCTGTCCGTGGAGCGGCCGCCGGGCACAGGCGGCGAGGAAGGGCTCGGTGCCGGTGCACTCAAACCCCTCCTGCCAGAGCGACCCCGTTCCCTCCTGAAAGCGGCCGGTGCCGGGGACGGCCAGCACCGCGCCGCAGCCCAGCTCCCGGCAGACCACCTGGGCCGCCTTGATGTCCACGTGGTCCTCGCAGACGCTGCTCCACGTTCGGCCCTGCCGCACCTCCAGCCGCCCGGCACAGGCGCTGTCGCCGCCGACCAGCCGGGCAAACCCCGCTGGGAGAGACATGGGGGTCAATGGTCAGGGATGTGCCGGGATGGGTGTGCCACCCCAACTGCACGGCTCCTACTTTGGCAGGTGACGGCGACGTCGTAGTCGTGATTGACGCTGTAGGGTCCCCAGCCACGGCTGTCGCATTCCCAGATGGCCGTTTCGTTCCCACGGCAGTCGGTCCAGACCAGGCTGACGGGACCAGACCCTTGGCCGAAGTGTGTGCTGGCGACGTAGGCACCGGTGGCAGATCCACAGCCCAGCTGCTGGCACACCACCTCGGCATCTTCCATGTCCCAGTTGTGGT
The DNA here is from genome assembly GCF_949628215.1 of Phalacrocorax aristotelis. Lineage (NCBI taxonomy): Eukaryota > Metazoa > Chordata > Aves > Suliformes > Phalacrocoracidae > Phalacrocorax > Phalacrocorax aristotelis. The sequence goes on along the minus strand of NC_134280.1, from coordinate 70,069,464 downwards.
CCGCCACCGATCCCCATTGGCCCTGCAGCTTCACCTCCACCCTCCCGGCGCAGGGACCTCCGCCGCCCACTAGCCGCAGCTCCACCGCCTCTGCACGGGGGCACCAGCACGGCCTCAGCCCTGCCGGGGGATGCCCCAGCACACTGTGGTTGTCCGAGCACCGCCAGCACCCCCAGCTCACCTGCACAGGTCACCCCGATGTCCCACTCATGGCCGCAATAGTGCTGTCCCCAGCCAAAATGTAAACAGTCCTCCAGCTTCTCCTCACCGCCCCTGCACCAGGGCTGGAGCCAAATCCGGCCGGTGCCCTGCCCAAATGGGGCGTAGGGGGACGCCTTGGCCACCGCACCACAGCCCAGCTGCCGGCACACCACGGTGCCCCAGTCACCATGAGGAACATAGTCGTAGGTGCAGACGGAGCCCCACTCGCCATCGTGCTTGACCTCCACCCTCCCGGCGCAGCGCCCGCCGCCGCCCACCAGCCGCAGCTCCTCGGTGCCTGCGGTGAGGAGGGTGCCGAGGCCGGGCGAGGGCTGGGGGGTGGTGTGCGCCCCCACGGCTGCCCCCGTGCCTTGGAGCTCAGCCCGGCACAGCTGCACACACAAGAGCAGCCCCAACGCCCCGATGGGCACCATGCTGCCGTCCCGGACCCCCCGGCGCGGGGCGGCTCATATATAGGCAGCCCCGCAGCCGGGAGCCAATGGAGGCAGCAGCACCTTTTGAGACGTTATCAGGCGGGTTATCTCCCGGCTGGCGGGGCCCCGGCCTCCAATAACGTGCTCTGTGCCCAAATATGAGGCTCAGCTCCGCTTCTGGCGTCACACTCCTCCCCACGGAGGGTCGGCGCCCAGGTGCCCCCGAGGGGAGCCGGCCCCCCCGGCGAGGCACCTGCCACCGGCATGAGGCGCGGGGGCCCTTCCCACCCGTGTGCCCCCGTGGGGCTGTCCCTGCTGCCAGAGCCGCGGCAAGAGCCCAGTCCTGATGGCGACAGGGCTCACCCCAAAACTCCAGCAAAGGCTCCACGGGGCCGCCCTCGGCGCCGGCTCGGGGCAAAGGCCAAAGAGCCCGGCACGCCGGCACCCGTCCTTGGGGTGCCGCCCTCCCCGGGGGTGCCTGGAGACCCCAGCGGGGCACTGAGGCGAAAGCCGGCGCCAGGCTCAGCGCCGCAGCCGCAGGCGGCGCATCCCCGGCACCTCGCGCAGGCCGGCGGCACATGGCGGTGCTGCCCGCACTGCCTGCAGGTGTGCCCCCGCGCTCGCCTCGTGGCGCCGGCAGGAAGGAGGTGGTTTCCCCCAAAGCGGGGACCTGCCATCGGCATCGACCGCACGCGGCTCCCCGGCCACCTGCAGCGCTACCGACAACGCCGTGCTTTGGCGCGCCAGCACCTCCCGCGGTGACGCCGCTGAGGGGGCACAGAGCCGACCCGGTGCCGGGGGGAGGGGATCGCGCCCGGCTAAGCCGGGACCAAGCGCCCGCAAGAAGCGGCAGGCGCAGGGGCTGGCAGGGAGCCGGAGCGGCCGCGAGGGCTCGGCCGCGTGCGAGGATGAGGAGGGGGCCGAGCCTCGCACGGGCGCGGGCCCTGGCGGGCTCTGCCAGGGCTGAGCGGCGCTGGCGGCCGCGGCCCGGCCGGCGGTGGGACACGGAGCAGGGCGAGGAGGAGGCGTCGTGGCAGGCGGCTGTGCATGGAAAGGCTGCAGATGTGCAACCCCGGGCAAAGCCGCCCAAAGGCGCGGTGACGGCCCCGAGTCATGGCGGCGGCGGGAGGGCCCAGCGAGCTGCCGGAGGCCGGCGCGGCGGCAGCCGGAGACGCAGGCGGCCGCGGGGGCCGCGCGCGGTGGCGGCCGTTGGCGGCATGGCGGGCACGCGGGGGGAACGGCCTCCTCCCTGCGGGGGCTGCGGGGGCACGCCTGCAGGCAGCGTGGGCGGCAGCGCCACGTGCCGCCAGCCTCCGCGAGGGGCCGGGGACCCGCCACCTGCCAAGGGCCCCGTCCCACCCCGGGAGGGCTCGTGGGGCCGACCCCGACGTCGGCGTCACCCGCGACGTTCATGTCCCAACCAAGGAGGGTCGGCAACTGCTGCCGCCGCCGCCGCCGCCTTGGGCTGTACGTACACATGGCCTGGGGAGGCCCTGAGCGGTGAAACAAATGTGCCGTTGGTGTGTCGGGAGCGCGGTCGGGCTGGTTAGGGGCTCCTTGGGAGTGCGGCTGTGCTTGGGGCTGACTCTGCTTCTCGTCGGCGCAGAGTACAAGCAGAAATAGAGAAAGCACGTGGTCCAGGAGTTCCCCCGGTACCAAGAAGTGGACTCCTCTCTCGGGGAGAACCTGTCCATCAGCAGCCCCTGCACCCGCCTGACCATCGTCAGGAAGGCTCGGAGCAAGCTGGGAGGTGAGCATGAAGCTGTAGGTGGTGTAAATAAGTCAAGGGTTAAACCTGCAGCGTGAGCCGTTATTAACCTAAACCCACATCCTGAGAAAGAGAAACAACTCAGGGAGGCAGCTCGTGAAAGGAATTCAAGGGTCACGGGCTGAGAAACTTCAAGGACCGACAAGAGAAGGAACCATCGTCCCGCAAGGAAGCTGGAGGGATGCCACAGCCATGAAACGATGAAAGCAGTGAGAGTGACAGGAGCTGGGGGAAAAGGCATTCCGGCGGGGGGAGATTGCGCTCATCGGCTCCTCCGAGGGATGAAAGAACTACGTCCGCCCCCCTCCCCCCCACCGCCTCTTGGTCATGCGCAGTGAAGTAGGATCACACTGTAATTTTAAATCTAAGCCGAGGAGATGGAGACCAACGGCAGAAGAGGGTGCTCAGCCCGGTCAATGGTTATGTATTAGAGAGGGTGGTGTGTTAACTGTCACGTGTAAATGTCACAGATGGCCTCCCGTAGGTGTGCGTGCCGGGAGGAGAGGTCCCCCACGCACCCGGCGCCGAGTAGCGTCATGCCGGCTCTTTAATACAGCCGGTGGTCAGGAGCTTTATCCCTGGGTTTCAGGGGCAATTTGGGGACCCTGGTGGGACTCTGCTTCTGAGGCTGCTGGGAGCTACAGGACCTAGAGGTCTGCGGCGCCACCGAGGGCTTTTTGGGGAGATCCTCTGATCCCCTGACCCGGTGAGTTTGAAGGAAGAGCCCTGGCATTTATTAAGGCGTTACTTTGGGGCTGGAGGGTTCGAGTCCCACCTGGGACCGGTCGGTGAGTCGCAGCCTTAAAAAGGGTCCGGTTTGGCGTCCCGGCAGGGTATCGGAATTAAGCGCTGGCTGGCGTGAGTGCCTCACGTGCCAGCCAAAGGTCTTCCCTGCCGAGGGAAGGCTTGTGTGCACGCTGTTACGGGACGGCCGGAGTGCCAGCCGTAAGGGTAAGGGAAGGCTTGTTGGCACAAAGTGCCAGCGTAAGGGCTTGTCTGCACCCAGCGACAGCCATACGGGGTGGGGGGGTGGGGGGTGCGCGCGCGAGCTGAGCGTGCTGTGGTTTGTGCTTTGTGGCGATCGGTCGATCGAGGGGGTTACCAATCAAATCAATATCAAAACTAGAGGAGCGGCATGTTCAGCGTTAAATGCCTGCAGAGGTAAACTGAGTAAAGAGAATATGGGTATTACTGGGGCCGGAGGGAAAAAGGAGGTAAGGCCTTTCTTCCAGCCAAGCGCGTGTGGAATGGGACGTGCAGTTTTGTGCTCACAAACGTTTATAGGTTCCCGACTGCCCGACGCCTCTGTTGGGAAGAGATGTACTTAGCAAACGAAACGCCCAAACTGTTTTTGAGCAAGGCAATGTGGAGGTGCAGATAGCGGAGGAAAAAGCCCTGGAAGCGCAAGTGTTTGTGTTACAGGAAGAAGTGCAAGAGACTCCGGTACATGAAATAACTCCGGCAGACACACGGAGTGCGGGAACCCCCCTGGCCGGGGCCTCCGGGATCCCAGGACGACCTGGCGCTGCTGAGCCCGTAAGCATCACATTGAACCCTAGAGCGCAGCCGGTAAGACGAAAACAACGTCCTACTAAACTAGAAGGGAGAAAGGGTTTAGAACCCCTAATAGGGAAGTGGGGTTAAACTGCTGAAGGCAGAGAAGGGCAGGGAAGGATGGTGGATGAGAGGAGACGATCGAGTAGGAGCACCTTCAAGCGTGAAGAGAGAGGTGATGGCCAAAGAACATCGAGGGACACGTTAGCGGGTGGAAGCTCTTCTGGACAATGCTAAGGTCCACACTTGAAGTGCAGGGATGGGAAATAGAGCTAAGGGTAGTACCAAGAGGTGTGCAATCTGCCAGCAAAGCAGTCCTTGAAGCCAAGCTAGTCGTCCACTTGGGAAAACCAAGAGAGGAAATACTCCTGGCGGTGGCTGGCAAAGAGGCTTTTGAGAAGTCCCCAGGCAGAATGGGTATCGGTGTTTATTGGTAGGGGTGGGAACGTTTTGTGGATGGGCAGAGAAGCCTTTCCCTGTCGCACCAATCGGGCTAGAGAAGTAGGTGAAGGCTTATTGCTAGAAATAATCCCCCGTTCTGGGATTCCGATGGGAACGTCCTCCGAGTGAGGAGCCCACCTTGTGACGAAACACCTTCAGTCGCCTGTAAGAACATGAGCAATACAGTGGGCTTTACGTCCGCTGCGGAGGCCGCAGTCTCGTGGGAAAGCGGGAAGAATGACTCAAACAACGGAAAGGCGGCAAAGGGAATAAAGTCTGTCAGGAGGCACAGTTAAAATGGGCAGCTGCTCTCCCGTTAGCGTTGCTGAGGGCAAGGACGGCACCGAGGTGCAGAGGAGAGTCAGGCCTTTTGAAACGGTATGTGGGAGGCCTGCTGAAAGCATAAATCATCAGCCAGGGTCTCTAGCATGACTAGGGACACAGTATCCTAAAGAAGACGTGATTCCTCTCAGGAAGGCGTTGTCTTCTCTTAACAGGTATCTACAGCTGAGAACACCTTTAGGCTTGGATACTGCCTAAGGTATGCAGGAATTGCAGGCAGGAGAGGGGCTCTGTCTAAGGACTTGGAAGGACCAGCCTCTGCAAGAACATTGGAAAGGACCCTCTCAAGTCCTCCTGACTACATGTACGGCCGTCCGGCTTGACGGAGTAGGGCCGTGGATCCGTCACACAGGCATTAAGAAAGGACTCCCTGTTGGGATAAGTGGGCTGTGGGGAAAGGGAACGAAAGGCCTTTGTGGCTGAGAGTTAAAAGGGACAATTTGTGGATTGTACCTGGGGTCAGGGCATCGCTCATGCGGATTTCGATTGCACACAAGGCATAGCCCTATGTGGAGTTACGGCAATTCTGTTTATGGCTTTGATGAAGGTCTAAATAGTGTGAAATTTCTAAATGCAAATATCTACTCTCCAAAATTCTCATGACTGTCATGACAGTAGCAGAAAGGGGAGGATTAGAGGACAATTTGTTCTTCAAACTAGCTCAGGGTTTTGCAAGGTTACAAAACATCTCAAGTATTACTGCTCGTCTACCCCTCCCGCATTCAAGTAGCAAGTCAATAGAAGGGGGCATTTTGACTCTGCAGGAGGTGCCTTTAGTAAATGCCCGTCTCCTACAATCAACCTGATCTTCGTCTCGTTTTCCCGATGGAACCACAATCCAGTGGGAAGTGGCTAAATACTGCACTGGGAATGCCCTTGCTGCCGGCACAGGACACTGTCCTTTGCCATTCCGAACCGTCGGATACTTCAGGGGCGTTGACACGGTGCCCGCTGCGGAAAAGAACCGCGTTACCCCTCAGTTACGGGGAAAACTCAACAGGGAGGTAAAGGTAGGCCCGTGGCACGGCCCATCAACAGCGGCGGAGGCGGGATGGGCGACGGGCTCCATGTCAGCCCCCGCGATAATGGCTTGGGAGAGCCCAGCGTTGCTCAGAGCAAACCGACCGTGGCGGGTGGGTAGTTTGGGTAACGCCACGGCACGAGGTTTGCGTGTGGCGAATAGGCAGGTGCAAGCAACCAGTGAAATGAGCGCACCACATGGTTTGGCCTTTGGTCTGTTATTGGCCGAGGAAAGGGGCCTACGTGGATGTTTGGAACTGGATAAGGAGCGTTGCGGTATTCACATTCCCAGTGTGACGGAAGATCTAAATAAACAGCTTCGCCAAATCTAAGAGTGGTTACTGTGAGTGTGCCGCTAGTCGTTGTAACGCTGACTGAGTGCACGAAGCAGGGCTGCTGAGGCCCGCCTGTGTCGGAAACGTAACGGTAGATTAGGTGCGATGGTTATGTATTAGAGAGAGCGGTGTGTTAACCGTCACGTATGAACGTCACCACTGGACGCCAGTAGGTGCGCGTGCCGGGAGGAGAGATCCCCCGTGCACCCGGCGCCGAAGAGAGTCCTGCCGCCCGGCGTGAAGGAGTTCTATTCTCGGCTGGACAACCCCAGCAGTAACGCTCGTGATCCTTTGCATCCCCCAAGGCGCGGAGGTCCCAGCCGCGGAGACCCGCCGCGAGCTGGTGGCGAGCCCTGCTTGGGCGCAGGTTGTGTGCCGGCGTCGAAGCCGGGAGCTCCCAGGTGCGGTGAGGAGTGCCCGTGCCCGCCGGGCTCTGTCCCCCTGCAGCTCCGGTGCCTCTGGAGCCAGCGCACGTCCCCGTCCCCTCGCAGAGCGGCGGCAGGAGGAGCTGCACCCCCCCATCTACCTGCTGTGCCAGGCGCTGCGGCACCCGGGCAGCCGCCTGCGGGTGCTCCGGTAAGAGACGGGCGCTGGGCGCTGAGCCAAAGGCAGGCGCTTCCGCCTTTACGAGAGGTCCTTGCCAGAAGCGGAGGCATTTCTAGCCCAGGGCTCGGTGCTGCTGAAGGCGGGAGGAAGCCGCCCTGGCTCTGGCTGTGCCCCATGCGTGGGGGGAGAGGGGAGGAGGTCCTGCCTGCATGTGCTGGGGGTCGGGGCAGAGCCGGGCCGGCCCTTCCCGCTCCCAGTGCCCCACGCGTGTCGCCGGGAACAGTGGTGTGGCTGTTGGCCGGTGGCAAATGAAGGCCCTGGGGCCAGTGCCAGGAATCCCGCTGTGCCCTTCCCCGTGCTCCCCCCGTCCCCGCCGTGGCCACCAAATGTGTCTGTGGGTGAGGGTCCCGCCCCGCGGGGTGGCTCATGTACCCGGGAGTGAGGTGCCAGCCCTGCAAGTGAGCCTGCAGCCAGTTTTGGGTTTTATAGAAAAACACAGAAATTCAGAGTGAAATAAAAAAAGAAGAAGTCCCTGGTGGATGCTCGTGGGAGGGAGCCGGCGTCTGTTTTGCTGCTGGGCTGCGGTGCCGGTCAGGGAGAGGTGCCCCCTGTGTCCAGGGCCATCCCTCGTTGGGGACGGAGCCCCAGCACCGTGCACGCGTGTCCCCAGGGACTCCTGCGGGGTGGGGCGGGCATCCTCACAGCGATGTCCCCGGGGTGCCGATGCCAACGTCGTCATAGTCTGTGTCCCCCGGTGGCTGTGCCGGGGGCTCCCTTGTGTCTCGTGGGGGACTTGTGGGGAGGCAGCTCCCACCTTAGGGGAGAGCAAAGGCTGGTGCCTTAGGGGGGCTGCTTCGTGTCCCTCATGCCAGGCGCGGGCTGGGGTCTTGCCCCAGCCCCCCTGGACTTGCTGCCTGCTCCCTGCCCGCCACCGCAGCCCGGCCCCGCCGCAGGTGGCTCTGCAGGGCACCGGGGGGCCGTGGCCCCTCTTACCTGTGGGTGGGAGACGGCCCCAGCTGCTCTGCGCTCCCCCCTCGGAGACGTCCCCAGCGCCGGGAGCGGGGGGCTCTTGCGGCACGTCCGCGGCATCATCATAGCCGTCGTGGGGTCTGTGCTGGGCAGGGGAGTCTGGGACGGGCACGGGGGGACGGGGGTGAGGCGGAGGCCGTGGCAGGGGTCTGGCTGTGCCCCCCCCCCTCCGGCCACGCCGCTGGGGCTGTGCTGGTGGCGCTGGGGCTGCAGGCTCTGAGCCAGAGCCGCCCCGGGGGTTAATCAGCAGGGAAAGGTGATGCTTTGCTGCACGCAAAGGAGAGCCAGAGCTGAGCTGGGCTTGCCCAGGAGAGGGGGGCCGTGTCCCCTCAGCTCCCCAGTGCCTGGCCGTGGCCCCTCTCCGCGGGGCTCCCCGCCAAGCCTGTGCCTGCCCTGGCCCTACCTGGGGCTGCCTCGGGGTCTCTCTCCTCCATGCTGTCCCCGGTGTCATACGGCAGCTTCTTCCCCGAGCCCTCCGAGAGGGAGCCTGGTGGGGGAGGACGGAGTGTTGGGGGCGAGCGGAGCCGGCACCATGGGCAGCACGGCCCCTCGCCGCAGAGCGGGCCCGCAGTGGGACCGGGGGACACCCCCGTGCCTCGGGGCCGGGCCAGCGCTGCACTGCCAGGAGCCGGTGCTGCGGTGGGGCCGTGGGGCAGAGCCCCCACCGTCTGGGGAGAGCTGCCGGGCACGGCGGGGGGCTGCACCGACCTGAGCGACTGGGCACCTCCTGGTAGTCCGGCAGCACGGTGTAGTCCAGCTCCTCGTAGACGGCATCGGAGACAGCGTCCGCGGCTCTGCCGAGGCCTGAAATGTGGGGAGCGCTCACGCAGGGCGTGAGGACCGAGGGTGGCACCGGGGTCAGGCGCCGCCCGCCCATGGATCCACCCCACGGTGGAGGAGCCCCAGGACCCGCAAGCACTCACCTCGGCGCCCAGCACGGGCACGGTACGCCTGCACGGCCAGGGCGCCCAGGGCCAGGCACAGCAGCGTCCCCAGGAGCACACACAGCACCGTGGACACCGGCACGGTCCCCACCGCTGCCGCCGGGCTGCTGGTGCTGGGGAGAGCTGGGGGGAGACGGGGCGGGGGTGTGAGGAGGGGGACTGCGGCCAGCCCGGTGCGGGGGGCTGCCGGCACGGGCAGAGCTACCTGTGCAAGTGGCACCGTCGGGGCAGCGGCTCCCCGGGGCCGGGGTGGGCGTCCCGCTTGTGCTGTCCGTGTCCTTGTCACAAGTGATGTGGGCGCCCCTGCCGTCGCTGCAATTCTGCAGGTGCCAGGGTGCCGAGGGGCAGCGCCAGAGCGATGTGGCCCCCTCCTTGCAGCCCACCCAGGCCAGCCAGGCAAGGGCAAGGGCGGGGGTGTCCACCAGAGTCCCCGTCTCCCCGCAGCCCAGCTGCCGGCACACAACGGCCGCAGTAGCGGAGGTGGTGCCTTCGGCGCACACGCGGCCCCAGGTGTTGTTGTAGAACACCTCCAGGTGCCCGCTGCAGGGGCTGCTGCCGCCCACCAGCCGCAGGGAGAGGTGCTCTGCGAGGGGGTGTAGAGGGGGGTCATGGCACGGCTGGGCCAGGCACCCCCCGGGGTCTGGTCCCCCTGTCCCCGAGCTGGGGCGCACAGCACTGACCTGAGCAGACGGCTCCCGCCCCGCCACCGCGCTGGCAGCCGTGCTGTGCCGAGGCCGGGCAATCCCAGAGAGACGCCTCGTTGCCGGCGCAGGCAGCGGCGTGCGGCCACAGCGGCCCCGTGCCGGGACCGACGGGAGGCGATGCGGGTGCCTCCAGCGCGGTTCCGCAGCCCAGCTGGCGGCAGACGACGGTGGCGTCCGCCAGGTCCCAGCTTTCCTGGCAGACGGTGGCCCAGGTGCCGTTGGCGTAGACCTCCACCCGCCCGGCGCAGCGCCCGCGGCCGCCCGCCAGCCTCACGCGCCGGCTGCCTGCGGGGCACGCAGGGGAGCGGGCTGGGGCGGCCGCTGGCGGTGCCGGCACCCCCCAGCCCTTCCCGGGACACTCACCTGAGCAGACGACGACCACCTCGTCGGGGCTGCCGGTCGGCGTGGCGGCCGTGTGCGAGACGTTGCACTGGGCCAGGTTGTCCTCGGTGCCGGCACAGCGCAGCCCTTGCGGCCCTGCCGCGCCCGAGCCCGCCACGGCGTAGACCTTCTCCGGCGCGCCGCAGCCCAGCTGCTGGCACACCACGCTGGCACCGCGGGCATCCCAGAGCCCCGCCGGCATGCGGGCCCAGGCCCCGGGGCTTGCGGAGACCTCCAGCCGCCCGTCGCACCGGCTCTCCCCCTCCACCAGCCGCAGGGGCTCCACAGTGCCTGCAACGTCCCCGAGTGTGCCGAGGGGCCGCAGCAGCAGCACCGCCGGGGCCCTGACGGGGTGGCGGGACCCTGCTTCAGCCCTCCCCTCTCCCCAGAATGGCCCTGTGCCCTCCGCTCCCAGCTCTTAGGGGTCCCAAAAGGCCTGTGAGGGATTTTGCGGCGGGTGCCATACCGACCTGAGCAGTTGATGGTGGCGGCGAGGCCGGGGGGGCAGGTGGGCTCCCCCAGCACCGTGGTGGGGCACTCGCCTGGGTGCCGCTCGGTCCCGCTGCAGCGGAAGGTGTCCTGCCACAGCGGCCTGTCCCCGCTGCCGAGGGAGCCTCCCTGGGGCACGGCGGTGGCGGCGGCGGTGCCGCAGCCGAGGTGGTGGCAGAGGACGTGGGTGTCGGGCAGGTCCCAGCCGGTGGCGCAGACGGACCCCCACGTGCCCCCCACCTCCACCTCCACCCGGCCGGAGCAGCCCGAGCTGCTGTTCGCCAGACGGAAACGCGTGTAGGCTGCAGAAGACAGAGCGTTGTGGGGGGGCGACGGTGCGGGGACACCCCCCAACACCCCCCGGCATCCCCCTGCTTACGGGAGCAGATGATGCTGGCGTGGCCGCTGCAGCCCTGTCCGTGGAGCGGCCGCCGGGCACAGGCGGCGAGGAAGGGCTCGGTGCCGGTGCACTCAAACCCCTCCTGCCAGAGCGACCCCGTTCCCTCCTGAAAGCGGCCGGTGCCGGGGACGGCCAGCACCGCGCCGCAGCCCAGCTCCCGGCAGACCACCTGGGCCGCCTTGATGTCCACGTGGTCCTCGCAGACGCTGCTCCACGTTCGGCCCTGCCGCACCTCCAGCCGCCCGGCACAGGCGCTGTCGCCGCCGACCAGCCGGGCAAACCCCGCTGGGAGAGACATGGGGGTCAATGGTGAGGGATGTGCCGGGATGGGTGTGCCCCCCCGCACCGCACGGCTCCTACTTTGGCAGGTGACGGCAACATCGTAGTTGTGAAAGAGTCTGTAGGGTCCCCAGCCACGGCTGTCGCATTCCCAGATGGCCGTTTCGTTCCCACGGCAGTCGGTCCAGACCAGGCTGACGGGACCAGACCCTTGGCCGAAGTGTGTGCTGGCGACGTAGGCACCGGTGGCAGATCCACAGCCCAGCTGATGGCACACCACCTCGGCATCTTCCATGTCCCAGTTGTGGTCCAACACCGATCCCCATTGGCCCCGCAGCTTCACCTCCACCCTCCCGGCGCAGGGACCTCCGCCGCCCACCAGCCGCAGCTCCACCGCCTCTGCACGGGGGCACCAGCACGGCCTCAGCCCTGCCGGGGGATGCCCCAGCACACTGTGGTTGTCCCAGCACCGCCAGCACCCCCAGCTCACCTGCACAGGTCACCCCGATGTCCCACTCATGGCCGCAATAGTGCTGTCCCCAGCCAAAATGTAAACAGTCCTCCAGCTTCTCCTCACCGCCCCTGCACCAGGGCTGGAGCCAAATCCGGCCGGTGCCCTGCCCAAATGGGGCGTAGGGGGACGCCTTGGCCACCGCACCACAGCCCAGCTGCCGGCACACCACGGTGCCCCAGTCACCATGAGGAATATGGTCGTAGGTGCAGACGGAGCCCCACTCGCCATCGTGCTTGACCTCCACCCTCCCGGCGCAGCGCCCGCCGCCGCCCACCAGCCGCAGCTCCTCGGTGCCTGCGGTGAGGAGGGTGCCGAGGCCGGGCGAAGGCTGGGGGGTGGTGTGTGCCCCCACGGCTGCCCCCGTGCCTTGGAGCTCAGCCCGGCACAGCTGCACGCACAAGAGCAGCCCCAACGCCCCGATGGGCACCATGCTGCCGTCCCGGACCCCCCGGCGTGGGGCGGCTCATATATAGGCAGCCCCGCAGCCGGGAGCCAATGGAGGCAGCAGCACCTTTTGAGACGTTATCAGGCGGGTTATCTCCCGGCTGGCGGGGCCCCGGCCTCCAATAACGTGCTCTGTGCCCAAATATGAGGCTCAGCTCCGCTTCTGGCGTCACACTCCTCCCCACGGAGGGTCGGCGCCCAGGTGCCCCCGAGGGGAGCCGGCCCCCCCGGCGAGGCACCTGCCACCGGCATGAGGCGCGGGGGCCCTTCCCACCCGTGTGCCCCCGTGGGGCTGTCCCTGCTGCCAGAGCCGCGGCAAGAGCCCAGTCCTGATGGCGACAGGGCTCACCCCAAAACTCCAGCAAAGGCTCCACGGGGCCGCCCTCGGCGCCGGCTCGGGGCAAAGGCCAAAGAGCCCGGCACGCCGGCACCCGTCCTTGGGGTGCCGCCCTCCCCGGGGGTGCCTGGAGACCCCAGCGGGGCACTGAGGCGAAAGCCGGCGCCAGGCTCAGCGCCGCAGCCGCAGGCGGCGCATCCCCGGCACCTCGCGCAGGCCGGCGGCACATGGCGGTGCTGCCCGCACTGCCTGCAGGTGTGCCCCCGCGCTCGCCTCGCGGCGCCGGCAGGAAGGAGGCGGTTTCCCCCAAAGCGGGGACCTGCCATCGGCATCGACCGCACGCGGCTCCCCGGCCACCTGCAGCGCTACCGACAACGCCGTGCTTTGGCGCGCCAGCACCTCCCGCGGTGACGCCGCTGAGGGGGCACAGAGCCGACCCGGTGCCGGGGGGAGGGGATCGCGCCCGGCTAAGCCGGGACCAAGCGCCCGCAAGAAGCGGCAGGCGCAGGGGCTGGCAGGGAGCCGGAGCGGCCGCGAGGGCTCGGCCGCGTGCGAGGATGAGGAGGGGGCCGAGCCTCGCACGGGCGCGGGCCCTGGCGGGCTCTGCCAGGGCTGAGCGGCGCTGGCGGCCGCGGCCCGGCCGGCGGTGGGACACGGAGCAGGGCGAGGAGGAGGCGTCGTGGCAGGCGGCTGTGCATGGAAAGGCTGCAGATGTGCAACCCCGGGCAAAGCCGCCCAAAGGCGCGGTGACGGCCCCGAGTCGTGGCGGCGGCGGGAGGGCCCAGCGAGCTGCCGGAGGCCGGCGCGGCGGCAGCCGGAGACGCAGGCGGCCGCGGGGGCCGCGCGCGGTGGCGGCCGTTGGCGGCATGGCGGGCGCGCGGGGGGAACGGCCTCCTCCCTGCGGGGGCTGCGGGGGCACGCCTGCAGGCAGCGTGGGCGGCAGCGCCACGTGCCGCCAGCCTCCGCGAGGGGCCGGGGACCCGCCACCTGCCAAGGGCCCCGTCCCACCCCGGGAGGGCTCGTGGGGCCGACCCCGACGTCGGCGTCACCCGCGACGTTCATGTCCCAACCAAGGAGGGTCGGCAACTGCTGCCGCCGCCGCCGCCGCCGCCTTGGGCTGTACGTACACATGGCCTGGGGAGGCCCTGAGCGGTGAAACAAGTGTCCCGTTGGTGTGTCGGGAGCGCGGTCGGGCTGGTTAGGGGCTCCTTGGGAGTGCGGCTGTGCTTGGGGCTGACTCTGCTTCTCGTCGGCGCAGAGTACAAGCAGAAATAGAGAAAGCACGTGGTCCAGGAGTTCCCCCGGTACCAAGAAGTGGACTCCTCTCTCGGGGAGAACCTGTCCATCAGCAGCCCCTGCACCCGCCTGACCATCGTCAGGAAGGCTCGGAGCAAGCTGGGAGGTGAGCATGAAGCTGTAGGTGGTGTAAATAAGTCAAGGGTTAAACCTGCAGCGTGAGCCGTTATTAACCTAAACCCACATCCTGAGAAAGAGAAACGACTCAGGGAGGCAGCTCGTGAAAGGAATTCAAGGGTCACGGGCTGAGAAACTTCAAGGACCGACAAGAGAAGGAACCATCGTCCCGCAAGGAAGCTGGAGGGATGCCACAGCCATGAAACGATGAAAGCAGTGAGAGTGACAGGAGCTGGGGGAAAAGGCATTCCGGCGGGGGGGAGATTGCGCTCATCGGCTCCTCCGAGGGATGAAAGAACTACGTCCGCCCCCCTCCCCCCCACCGCCTCTTGGTCATGCGCAGTGAAGTAGGATCACACTGTAATTTTAAATCTAAGCCGAGGAGATGGAGACCAACGGCAGAAGAGGGTGCTCAGCCCGGTCAATGGTTATGTATTAGAGAGGGTGGTGTGTTAACTGTCACGTGTAAATGTCACAGATGGCCTCCCATAGGTGTGCGTGCCGGGAGGAGAGGTCCCCCACGCACCCGGCGCCGAGTAGCGTCATGCCGGCTCTTTACCACAGTGCCTGGGGACACGTGGAGCCTCTGTCCCCCTCCGCATGTGGTGCTGGGGCTGAAGACACGTCCCTGTGCTCGCGGGGATTCTTCCAGCTTCAAAGTGCTGCCAAACATCAACTCCGCAGGGGATGGCCTTAATCCCCACCCCAGGAGGAAAGGCTGTGCCCTGCTGCCTGCTGGGCGGTGCTGGGAGCTGACAGCTCTTCTCTGGGAGCAGGGGGAGGCCAGCAGTGAGCGGGGACAGCAAGAGGAGCGAGCCCTGAGATTTCCTGAAGCTGACACACTCAGAGGCTTCAGTTTCTTCTCCCTGTCTTTGTACATACAGGGAGTTTACATACAGTCCAAGGGGCCGTGGCAGCCCGGGTCCCACACTCCCCAAGTCAGGACATGAGGATCGGGGGTGACGATGACATCGGGGTCGGCCCCACGAGCCGTCCCGGGGTGGGACGGGGCCCTTGGCAGGTGGCGGGTCCCCGGCCCCTCGCGGAGGCTGGCGGCACGTGGCGCTGCCGCCCACGCTGCCTGCAGGCGTGCCCCCGCAGCCCCCGCAGGGAGGAGGCCGTTCCCCCCGCGCGCCCGCCATGCCGCCAACGGCCGCCACCGCGCGTGGCCCCCACGGCCGCCTGCGTCTCTGGCTGCCGCCGCACCGGCCTCCGGCAGCTCGCTGGGCCCTCCCGCCGCCGCCCACGACTCGGGGCCGTCACCGCGCCTTTGGGCGGCTTTGCCCGGGGTTGCACATCTGCAGCCTTTCCATGCACAGCCGCCTGCCACGACGCCTCCTCCTCGCCCTGCTCCGTGTCCCACCGCCGGCCGGGCCGCGGCCGCCAGCGCCGCTCAGCCCTGGCAGAGCCCGCCAGGGCCCGCGCCCGTGCGAGGCTCGGCCCCCTCCTCATCCTCGCACGCGGCCGAGCCCTCGCGGCCGCTCCGGCTCCCTGCCAGCCCCTGCGCCCGACGCTTCTTGCGGGCGCTTGGTCCCGGCTTAGCCGGGCGCGATCCCCCTCCCCCCGGCACCGGGTCGGCTCTGTGCCCCCTCAGCGGCGTCACCGCGGGAGGTGCTGGCGCGCCAAAGCACGGCGTTGTCGGTAGCGCTGCAGGTGGCCGGGGAGCCGCGTGCAGTCGATGCCGATGGCAGGTCCCCGCTTTGGGGGAAAACCGCCTCCTTCCTGCCGGCGCCGCGAGGCGAGCGCGGGGGCACACCTGCAGGCAGTGCGGGCAGCACCGCCATGTGCCGCCGGCCTGCGCGAGGTGCCGGGGATGCGCCGCCTGCGGCTGCGGCGCTGAGCCTGGCGCCGGCTTTCGCCTCAGTGCCCCGCTGGGGTCTCCAGGCACCCCCGGGGAGGGCGGCACCCCAAGGACGGGTGCCGGCGTGCCGGGCTCTTTGGCCTTTGCCCCGAGCCGGTGCCGAGGGCGGCCCCGTGGAGCCTTTGCTGGAGTTTTGGGGTGAGCCCTGTCGCCATCAGGACTGGGCTCTTGCCACGGCTCTGGCAGCAGGGACA